>NC_140594.1:651931517-653225101 GCF_964204655.1 Triturus cristatus
GATAGCCATGTTTCGGTCAAAAACAGGAAATCCGGTTTGGTCTCACATATCATGTCATATATGTGTAAATCATGTTTATTTAAAGAACGGCAATTAAGCAGCAGAGCATTAATGTGCTCTTGTTTCTGTAACACTGAACCCTGATTAGGCGTGTACTTTCTCTGCGTATTAGGCGCTAACGTGCTGTTCACAGTATAATTTGTGGCTCCCCAGTTACAATACTGAGAGCACGGTAGTGAGTCACCTATCCACATGTCGATAACATTCTACACTTATGTATAGAGCCCAGCTCCATAAGAGTCTCTCTGCCATAGGTTAATACCTTATCTGGTTGTAGTACGAAACCGGCAGGGTTCCCAGCCCCAGCCGCCTCTGGGACGCTGACGGGCGCAGACGGGCTTGTCTTTGGCACGCCGCTGGTGCATCCGCTGCACGGCTGGGCCCCCATCTGGTTTAAATGCCGTGCCCCTGTCCGGTAATGACGGGGGCAGATGGAGGAGCCACGTCCCTCCACAGCAAGCGGCCACTAAAGACCGTGGTGGACCGGGGACTGGCTCAAAAGTAAAGTGCTGTGTGCAGTGCAATGCTGTGTGCAATCAGAAAGGTAACAGATTTCTAATATAAAAACTATTTAAAAAGTAAAAACGATTTTAAAAAAGGATGCCCAGGCACAGTCAGAAATACAATTCTAAGCGCGCGAGTTCCTCCTAGCATGCGGCTATCAGTCTCTGCGTGGCCGGGCCCCCATCTGGTTTAAATGCTGTGCTCCTGTCCGGAAATGACGAAGAGCAGGGGGAGGAGCCACGTCCCGCCACAGCAAGCGGCTACTAAAGACCGTGGTGGACTGCGGACTGGCTCGAAAGTAAAGTGCTGTGTGCAGTGCAATGCTGTATGCAATCAGTAAGGTAACAGATTTCTAATATAAAAACAATTTAAAAAGTAAAAACGATTTTAAAAAAGGATGCGCAGGCACAGTCAGAAATACAATTCTAAGCGCGCAAGTTCCTCCTAGCATGCGGCTATCAGTCTCTGCGTGGCCGGGCCGCCATCTGGTTTAAATGCTGTGCTCCTGTCCGGAAATGACGAAGGGCAGGGGGAGGAGCCACGTCCCGCCACAGCAAGCGGCTACTAAAGACCGTGGTGGACCGCGGACTGGCTCGAAAGTAAAGTGCTGTGTGCAGTGCAATGCTGTATGCAATCAGTAAGGTAACAGATTTCTAATGTAAACATTTTTTTAAAAGTAAAAACGATTTTTAAAAAGGATGCCCAGACACAGTCAGAAATACAATTCTAAGCGTGCAAGTTCCTCCTAGCGTGTGGCTATCAGTCTCTTCCAGAAGGCATGCCTATTACAGTAGATCAGGATTCTTTTTCGTATATTTGTTCCATAGTGTACTATCATTATGGAAGAAATACCATATTTAATATACATAAACCTATAAGGCTGACTACGTTCTAGATCCATATTGGTACCTCCAAGACAGCAACACATTCTACGACGTGTGCTAGGAGCAGGCATGACAAAAATATTATAACAAAATATAATATTATAACTAAAGTAGTACTTATCCCAAATATAGTACCTATCCCAAATATATTAACATTAGAGACAAAACATCTCCTCATTACCTGCCTTTGTTTATTGCAATAATCAAACAAACAAAACCAGAATCTTGGCCAAGCAAATCCAAAAGAAGAGTGTCGCTCCAGCGATCTTACCAAGCCAAAGTCTCCAACCTCCACCTGCCAAGCTCTGTGTCGACCTAATGGTCACTTACACCAAAGGAGATCACAGTCGGGACCGGCCAACACCTGGAGGGTCAGATCGGGAAAACCAGAAAAACACGTCGGTCTGCAAGGACAAAGGGTCTCCTCGTGCAGGGTACCTCCTCAGTAGATTCCTGTCCTCCGTCAAGACCACTCCTTTGGATGGCCGCGTCTCCGATGAGCCCCACGAGTTGGGCGCCAATTTGTGGAAGTGAGCCTTTTTAGGGGCCCACCGGTGCTTGGGGTTCACCCTTATCTGTCCACTGGTTCTTTAAACCAACAAAGTAGAGATTGGCATGGAAGCTGGAATATCAAATAACAAGTTTATTAATCTCTCGTGAGTGGGACTACATCAATACAGCACCCTCAGGCACTGTAGGAGGTAATCCAAGGAATATAGAAACCAAGGGTCTTATATACCCTGTTTACAGCTGAGTAAGCATGGAGACTCAAATGGGAGGTACAGGCATATACAAGAATAGCCATTGACTAACATGGGCAGGCAAAGATTACTTAGTCATCAAAGTGGGAGGGGAGAGAGAACTGCTTACATCAGTTGAAATAGCCTGACAGTTACACTCTAAGACAGGTCATTCTAGCACCTACAGGCCTTTCTGAGCTTATACATAGCTCTGACTCAGTACTGAAGGAGTTAACTACAGTTGATGACTCAAGCACAATAGAAAGGTAAGCAACAGTTAAGACTGAAGAATCACATGGCTAGCACATGGCTAACAAAATGGACGCCACAACCAAAATGGCTTCAGCTCATGCTAACAGATTATCTGTGATTTTCCACACCACTCGCAGGTGACCAAAAGGCACAGAAGAGCAATGCCTACCAATGATGGACGGTTCGGAAGTGATGATGGTGACCTTGTTGCTGCAGCTGTGAGGACCAGGTGATGCTGAGGAAGACCAGGAGCTGTGCACAAGCTGTCCCATGTCGGAAATCGAGAACCAGAGGGTCGGTGTTCGGCGGCAGCACCAACAAGCCTTGGCAGCTACAACAGGTGTGGAAAGCTAACAAGGAGCAACGTTGGGACCAGCAAGGTCCAAGGTACTCACCGCAAGAAGGAGAGTCAGAGCTGGCCCCAAGCAAGCAGGGGAGCCCACTGAAGCAAGAGAAGAGCCTCAAGAGGACCCACAGGTTGAAGACACAGGAGTCGCAAGAGGACCTTGTGCAGCTCACCAAGAAGGAAGGTGCACGGTGCAGAGGATGCAGTAAAGATGCTGTGCTTGGCAGGAAGAGATGCATGAGGCTGGAGCTTCATGTAGCCGGAAGATCTCTGAAATGCAGAGCCAATAAGCCTTGGTAGCTGCAACTTGACGCTGTGCTTAGGGGTTTAGTCCCAGCATTTCTGGCAAGGGATACTGGCATCGAAATTGCAGAGAGGACAAGTCATGCCCTGAGGGAGTTCCAAAACCACCACCTGAGCTTTTTAAAGTCTGGGACTTTAGGAGCAGCAGACCAGTCAGCTTTGTTGCGGTACCTGCAGATGCAGGGGTGTGCCTCCTTCTCTCCAAGGGAGACTACTTTGGGTGTCCTTGATGCCCACAGGTCTGTTGAAGATGGAAGAAGCACAGACACAGATAACGGATAAGACTCGCAGAACAGCAAGACTGGTAGCAGCAGGAGTCTTCCTTGATGAAGTCTCGGTTCCATGTGAAGTCCAGCAAAGTCCAAGTGTCCAGACGGCCGAAGAGTGACGTAGTTTCAGGCTTGAGTCTTGTCACATGACGAATCTGAAGGACCACCCACAGGTAAGCCTCTAAATACCCTAGAAAAAGGGTTGGAACGACTCATTGGTCCCTTCCAGATGGGAGGATGCTCCCATGTCCTTTGTCTAATTTCTCGCCAGATCTGGAGCCATGGGCTCCCAGAACTGGTTGCAACGGGAGTATGCAAGGAGGGCACCAAATGGGATTTTCAAAGCAGTCTGGTGGTGCTGGCAAGCGCCCTCACCCCAGCCCAATACACTAAGTCCTGTCTGGGAGGTGGTCACACCTTCCTGCGACAGGAAACCTATTCTTCTACCCTCTCCTGCTTGAGCTTGGCTCAACAGCCGGAAGACAAAATCATGTCTGTGGTCGGCAGCAGCACAAGCATGCTGTCATACCCAGAAAGGCTGTAACGGGGGGCGTGGCTTGCTGCCGATTGCAATGGTCGCAGCCTAGGGAAGCTCCGGGGACGAAGTCGGTTCCCCGCAACATCCGCTACTAATCCGGACCTACTAAATAGCCTGAGGACCCACAATCTCCTCCCGAGGCCCGGGCGCCACGATCGGCGCTCTCCTGGGACCCACACGCCGTCTTCAGGGCCGTTCAGGACGAGGAGCGAGGAGCGGCCTAGATGCACGCCGGTCGCCGGGGACTTGCCTAAATACCGGATCCGGCGGCGGACGCTCTGCTGCGAACTGGTGGTGTATCCGTGACGGGCTTGGCAGCCGTTCTTGGCGGCGGCGGCGGAGTGAGGCCTTTCCCCGGTCGTCCCCCCCCAACACCCCCCCCCTTGCAGGGCTCCCTTCGGACAGCAGGGGTGTTGCAGAAATCCGGAGCGGCTTGCGGCGGAGGCGGAGGTCTGACGCAGGAGCGAAATTGCCCGCCCAGGAGTGACCACCGGTGAGGAGGATGCTGGGAAAGTGAGGTGCAGGCGCCTACTCGGGGCCCAGTAATAAATAATCGCGCCACTGCGACGGTGCCCTGGAGGCGAGGGGCCCGTTGGAGGGGTGACTGCGGAGCAGACTGCCCGGCGCCTGCCGTTGGCGGCCTGGGGGAGGTGACGCAGGCCCTGGGCGGCGGAGTTGGGGACGCCGGGATGGACCAGGGGACCCCCCCTGCCGGCGCGGCTGGGACCGTGTAGTGATGCACTGAGGCTTGGGGATGCTTGACAGCGTGAGACCAGGAATCAAAGGTACATCTGCCCCCCAGCGCTGGCCCTGAGTGGATTGATAGAGTGCTGTTTCTGCGGAGCCTGTTTTGCAGTCTAAGAGTCCTGACAGTCACGGATCGGGTTGTTCCGCGTGTGGCTGCCTGGGGTGGACCTTAGTGCCTTCCAGGTGCATCCGCGGCGGGAAACCCGACAGGCCGCACGGGGGAGGAAAGACCTGTGGCTGGCGGCGGCGATTACCGACTGCGGCAGTGCGCCCCACGTAAAGATGGGGGGCAGAGGCCCACGCGCAACACCCAGGGCAAACTGGACAAATATGCCTACTCTAAGGAATCATAGGCTCCAGCGGACCGGAAAGAATCACACGATAAAGCGACGAACCAAGAAGGAGCGGCCAAGGTGACGCTCGATGACATTATGGCGGCGCTCACTCAGGTGCAGTCCACGGTTGGCACCATTTCCACGGATGTGTCTTTCTTAAGGGCTGACTTCCAGAAAATGACGGCGCGAGTCACGGAGGTGGAACAAACGACTAAATCCCTGGTTGGTGATACGGCGCATTGCTTCAGAGAGTTAACCACCTGGAGGCCGAGAATAAAATAATGGCAACGAAGCTGGATGACCAGGAGGGGCGCTCCCGCCGCAACAACGTCCGAATCACGGGCCTTCCCGAGAGCGAAGGGGTCCAGGCGATGTACCTGTATGTTGAAGAACTCATCAAGACAAGACTCCAACCAAGGGGGCTATCCACATTCTTCTCGGTTGAAAAGGCGAACCAGGTGCCCAGCGGCAGGCCTAGACCGTGGGCGCCCCCCAGGACGGTGTTGGCCCGAATCTTTAATTTCCGCGACCGCGATGCCATACTGCAGACAGCGAGAGTGGCCCCGCCACTTCGAGTTCATAACTCGGCGATTTCTTTCTTTCCGGACTTTACGGATGCAGTCACCAAACGCCGTAGAAGCTTCCTGGAGATAAAAAAGGATCTTCGGCGTAGAGAAATTACTTACTCAATGCTGTTCCCGGCGAGGTTGCGAGTCATAGCCAATGGTAAAACTTGGTTCTTTGATCATCTGGCGGAGGCCCGGGAATGGCTTGAGGGCTGGCGGCAGGTAGAAGGACGCGGGCGGCCGGAGAGACGCCACCAGCAGCGATGGGCGGAGGGAGGCCCCAAAGATCGCGGACAGGCGCAGGAAGGAGACTCCGTGCAAAGGTCGGAAACGGAGGAATAAGAAGCGGACCTGTGGCCCTTGCAGACCGGCAGAAACAAAGACGAAGGGCAATGGTGGGATGGTCTCACCCGTGCTGTCGGACGCTGCGGGGTTCCTGTGCTTCTCTGGAGTTTCTGAGCAGATGGGCGTGGATCCATTGGTGCAGGGTCTATGCTGCTGGTGAAACAAGGTCTAACAGAACAATGGTCCTCAGGAAGGGGATGGACTGAGTTGTTTCCCCGGACTTCTCACCCCGACACGCAAGTACTGTTACTGGGATTGGGTATGGAGCACTCTGCAATGTTGGGATGGCGGGTAGTTCTAAGTCTGTCTAGCAGGGAGGCAGGGTGGGGGGTGGGGGGTGGAGGGTAGGTTTTGTGGTTATGTTTTTTTTTTCTTCAGGTTTTGTGTATAGGCACTTGGGTACGACAGATCCTCAGATGGGGAGGGTGGGGACTTGGCACATACTCCTCCGCCCCGCTGATTGCGTGCTTCAACGGTCATGGCGGTCTCACACTTACAGCAGGTTGAGCAAGGGCAGAAGCCAGACTCACAGATGAAGTCCCTAACGCTAGTTGCATGGAATGTGCACGGCCTCGGGGACAAAATTAAAAGGGGTTTGGTGCTGCAGAGTCTTAAGCGAAGTTCCCCGGCCGTGGTCCTGCTGCAGGAGACACACCACACTGGGAATACATGTCGGGCACTAGACAGGTGGGGATTCAAGATGGTGGCCCACTCAGAGGTCACATCTGGGTCCAGGGGGGTGGGTATCTTGGTACGCAAACAATCACCGATAATAATTCATAAAACAAAGATAGACGCAGGTGGTCGCTTTGCGGCTCTGGTGGGACAATGGGAGGGACACCCTATCAACATTGTTTCCGTTTATATTCCCCCGGCACTACAGGCAGTTGCGCTTCAAGCCCTGAGTGACTTTCTCCTGGATCTCCCGGAGGGAGAACTCTTGATTGGAAGAGACTTTAATGACGTAGTGGACGGGGCCTTGGACCGGCACCCTGTGAGGGAATGGGTGGCGGGGGTGTCACGTCTCGGGGTTTTTTTGGAGGCGCTGGGGCTCGTAGATGTCTGGCGACTTCGACATCCCATGGCGCGCCAATTTACTTTTCAATCCACGGTCCATAATATCTTGACGAGAATAGACTACTTTATTGCCTCTTCGGAGAGCTTCAAGCATGTAGACACAGTTGACATTCGGCCTAGGGGTATCTTAGACCACTCGCCAGTTGTCCTGACATACACATATCGCCAGGGGGGGCGACAGCGCGTCTTCCCCATACTCCCTGGACACTTGCGAGTTCCCAAGATCATGAAAACTATACGCACCGCGACACAACAATACTTCCATGACAGTGTCGGATCGGTCCAGTCCCCGTCCACCCTCTGGGAGACCTATAAGACCGTACTCAGAGGACAAGGCATCTCTTCTATTGCAGGCTATAGGCGAGAGCAACAGCAGGAACTTATTGCTTTAGAATCAGAGCTCCAGAGGGCTGACGCTCTGCACTCACGAGACCCGACTCCCGACACGGCCCGCAGCCTGCGCCTCCACCAGCAATTACATAGGGAACACTTGAGAGCGGCGACTGTACTCAGACTCTCAGCGACAAGACACAAGGTATACGAGTCCGGCGATAAAGCGGGGAAACTCCTTGCCTGGCTCGACAAAAGGGAGCGAGACAGAAAGTGGATAGCACAACTGAGAATGACCGATAACTCCATGGAAACTGACCCGCGGGCCATAATACACAGGCTAGCGCAGCACTTCCAACAGGTGTACACATCGTTGTCGATGATGTCAATGGAAGAGGCAATGACCTATATCAAGGATATCGCAATGCCTAAGCTCGCGCCAGAAACGGCCCTCACGCTAGAGGCGGATCTGACGGCCGATGAGTTGCAGGTGATGATTGGCTCCCTACAATCTGGGAAGGCACTGGGTCCTAACGGAATCCCCGTAGAACTTTATAAAAGGTTAGCGGGGACATTGGCCCCGCACCTGCTACATATGTACTGTGACAGTCTGGCATCAGGAGAACTCCCACAGGATCAACGCGTAGCCACAATAGTGGCGATCCCAAATCCTGGGAAGCCCCCGGAAGAATGCACCTCCTACCACCCCATTTCCTTAATCAATGCTGAAGCTAAAATATTAGCAAAGGTCCTTGCGATACGGCTTACCCCACATCTCACAACTCTGGTTCTTCCGGACCAGTCGGGGTTTATGCCTAGTAGAAACACAGCACTAAATCTGAGGCGGTTACACGGAGTGATGGCCCGTGTACCTTATCTTCAGGAGCCAGCAGTTATCCTGTCCCTGGACGCCCGTATGGCGTTCGATATGGTGGAATGGCCATTCCTGTTTGCGGTCCTGATACACTTGGGGTTCGGCCCCAAATTCTGTGCATGGGTGCGCCTCCTCTACACAAAGCCGCTGGCCCACGTAACAGCTAATGGGCATATATCGAAGGACTTTCCACTGTCCCGGGCACGCGTCAGGGCTGCCCGCTATCACCATTATTGTTTGCGCTGGTGCTGGAACCTTTGGCGGCGTCGATCAGGTGGGAGCCCATGATCCGTGGCCTGCGCTGGACAGCAGACTGGGAGGATCGCATTCGCTGTATGCGGATGACGTACTGCTCTATTTGTCGTCACCCAGACGTTCCATCCTGGCACTCCTTAATATATGTGATCAATTTGGTCGTGCGTCGGGCTACACTATCAATTGGTCCAAATCAGTCCTCTTTCTGCTCCGGGGTCCACCGCCGTTGCTTCCAAAGGACTGTCCACTGCGGATTTCGGTGGACGCGTTCCGTTATTTGGGCATTTACATTACGGCGGACCCGGACGAATTCTTTAAAAAAAATCTCAAGCCTCCCCTGGAACGTTTAAAAAGAGATGCCGCCCACTGAAGGACGCTCCCCCTAACACTATTGGGGAAGGCAGCGCTTTTTAAGAGGATGGCGCTGCCTCGGTTTCTATATGCACTCGAAAATACACCATACTCCATGCCGGCCGCCTATTTTAAACACATCGCGGCTCAGGTCTCGGGGCTACTGTGGGGGAACAAGCCTGCGCGCATTGCACAGCGCAAACTCACCAATGGGTGGTACGATGGGGGCATCGCACTGCCGGACATACAATTGTATTACTGGGCGGCGCACTTGAAAGTCATCAACCAATGGGTTCATGCTCCACAGACGAATCCCGCTTATATGGCAGATAGACACGGGCTCGGGGAGGGAGGTATGATGTCCGCTCTCTATAATAAGAAACGCACGCTGGCATTACTCGGACAAACGGGCAGACGGTCAGCATATGGCATGAAGCGCATGCTAAAATGGGATGGACTGGAAAGATAACCCAGCTTACCCCTCTGTGGGTAACACAGAGGCTAGGTGGCCTGAGACATTGCACGGGCTTTGAAAAGTGGGACGCAATTGGAATATCGACGGTGGGCGATATGTGGCACAAAGGAGGAATCGCCAAGTTTGAGCACCTCTGGGCACAATATGACCTGGCGCCCTCTGAAAACTTCAGATACTTGCAGATCAGACATGCGCTCCATGCGGCCCTACCACCCGGTACTAAGGTCCCTGAGGCCACCCCCCTTGAGGATAGGCTGTTGACAGACTGCATGTATAGGCGGGCCACCTCTTTTACATACCGAAAGTTAATGAACAATTTACCAGACCCCCACGTGGCACTCAGGGGCAAATGGTCCCAAGATGTTGGTGAATTTGACGACTTTGAATGGCGGGAGGCACTGGCTTCACCGCGGGAGGTGGGGATACCGTCAAGACTTAAATTGGTGCAACTTAAAATTTTGCATAGAACTTACTACACCAGATATCTCCTTCACACAATAAGGTCGGCACCACACCCGTACTGTCTGAGGCACTGTGAGGAGGAAGGTACCTTTTTTCATACTCTGTGGGAATGTCCCAAAATAACAGACTATTGGGTGCAAGTGATGAGGACCATATCACAGACGGTGGAGGTGTCGCTGGCTCCCGAACCCAGGAGGTGTATACTAAATATATGGGAGCCGAATGATCTCACACGCCCAACACAGGAATGGGCAACAATGGGGATAATGGTGGCGAAGCGCAACATTGCGCAAAAATGGGGTGCGAAAGAGACACCGTCGCTTGCCGCCTGGTGTGGAGATCTGGATGTTGCCATGGTGGCCGAAAAAACAGTGTTTGTCAACCGTGGCTGTCCGAGGAAATGGAACAAGATATGGGGGCCCTGGAATAAATACAGGGGATACATTTGTGAACCACCAGACATAAGAGCGGAGGGGGAATCAGATACTGAAAATTAGGAGGAACTGGAATTGTAATGGGGGGAGGGTTGTCTGTTGTTGGGGCATCGGTGAAGCTCGAGCACCAAGTGACACAACATCCAACATGAAAAACGTAATGTCTAGCAGTATATGGATAACGTACCTAACATGTTTGTGCCTTAAATGCAAATATAATAAAAAGTTTAATTAAAAAAAAAAAAAGAAAGGCTGTAACTGGTGTCAAGTTTAGTGGGTATTATTCCAGGGCGAGACCGAACAAGTGACAAAAAACAACCAAGAAAACTTGATTAATAGAAAGATCCCATGCGTGAATCAGTGCTCTTGCTCACTCATCCCGTGTGCCTCTGCTGGAATGTGGATTGCATGTCTGGGTTTTGGATGACAGAAGGCTGGGGAGAAGGAGTGGCTCCAGATAGTCTAGGTGGGTCAGGAAAGGGCTGAATAGACCTGGGCTGCAATTGGGGAAGGGAGAGGAGATTTCCTTGCCCCTCAAAGGGCCTGGTCTGCCTCTGACCATGCCGTCTCGACCTCCTGCCAGGAAGTCACACCAGAGAAGGCAGAACTGGTTCTGGCTGGGCACAGACATCTCTGCCTAAGAGATCAAAGGAGTTTGGCATATAAATATTGAGGCCCAGACCCCTGAACTTTAGAACTCTTTTGGACCAAGAAGAAGAGCCGGAGAAGCTGTGAGGAGGAGCTACCACTTTGCTGTGTTGGCCTGCAGTGGCTGCTTCTGTCTTGGGCAGTGCAAGGACTGGACTGAACTTTCTGCAATCTACTTTGTGATTTTCTTCAAGGGCTTGAGGTAGAGCTTGCCCCCTGTTCAAGACGTCTCAGGAAAAGCAAAGACTTCAAGCTCTTCTGCCCTCAGCACTGGGGACTGTGTGTTTTGTGCTGCAACAGAAGAAAAGCAACCCAACGACGTCTACGACGCCGCTGCCGACTCCGTGTCCTGAAGGCACTGCAGAGGGGCCCGCCGCACTGTGACCCTGATCTTAACGACGACACCTGCTGACGCCGCCACCGAGCCACTGCTTGCACTGTGACCTGAGGGCACCGCATGCCGCACCGCTGCCCTTCGCAACGCAGCACCCGACGCCTGCCGACGCCAGCGCTCCTGACTCCAACAGAGAGGAGATCGATCTGCAACGCATGTGATTTCGAGGGCCCTGACGACTCCTGCACTGACCTCCGGAACCGACGCCTGTGGACACCCTGCTTTCGGAAGCTCAACGAGAGGTCGCCGACGCCTTGCATTTCTAGAAGGTACTGTTTGCAGGTCTTCCCGACACCTTAGCGGGCCCGCCACACCGTGGTCAGCCAGAACTGTTTGCTCACAACACCGTGATAGCCCCGGAAGGAGCTATCGACAATGAACTGTTTTTCAAGCATATTTTGATAACCAAAGATTTTTAAGTACTGTATTGTGTATTTTTTAGCGTTTTTGGTCTTGTCTTAAGTATATAAAAATATTGGATATTTTTCTAAACTGGTGTGGTGTCCTTTTGTAGTGCTTACACTGTATTACTGTTGGTTAGGTGCAAATGATTTACACACTGCCTCTAAGATAAACATGACTGCTCGTGCCAAGTTACCAAGGGGGTGAGCAGGGGTTATTTTAGGAGTGTAACTCCCTTATCCTGACTTGAGTGGTGGTTTCTGCCTGTCTTTGGCACATTCCCTAGCCTACCAAAAATCCCATTTCTAACAATAGTAAACTTGTTTGTAAGGCAGAGTGTGTAGTAGAAACATGCCAATGTAAATCATGTAGATACATTCAGTGGACCTATTCTCATCTTTAAATATTTTAAAATAGTTTTGAGCTCTAAAATCTTTCTCAGACTACCATGAAACATTCAGCTAACAACAACTATAAAAACATGTCTGAGCCGTGAGTAAATATCGGAAAAAATGTGGAGCATTAATGTAACAATTTTTATATTAGTGACCATAATTTGTCCAAATCGTTCAACACCTTAGTAGTTGTTTGAAATTTCTCAATCATTCTTAACTCTATTTTGGACATAATAAACTACAATGACCCTCGCTTGAGATTTCGTTGTACCACATATATAACTGACCAAGTCAGATCATCAGCCGAGTGTTACATTTTCTTATAGTGGTCCACAAGTGGAGCACCTTGTGCTAGGCATCTAATTTGTGATTTGTTTTGGAGAATTCGAGCCTTCATGAGTCGCGTGGTCAGGCCTATGTATCCTATGTCGCAAGGGCATTACACAAAATAAATCATGTTCCAAGTATGACAGTTCGAACATTTTGTTTGTTTGTGAACAATCCCATTCAATGTTACAGTTTGAGGATAATTTGTAAATTTGCAAGCAGAGCAATTTTGGTGTAAAAAGTGGCCGGTTAGTGGAGGCAAGCCTAACATTTGGGGTAAATCCTTAGCTTTCACACTCTTCCTCGTTGCTCTAACAAGATGTTGCTGAAAATCTTTACCTTTTTTTTAAAGAAAACATAGATTTTGCAATATTAAACTCTGCTAAGATTCTCCAGTGCTCTGAATTATTTGTTTTACTTTGTTAACTTTGGGGTTGTATGTTAGTACACACGTGAGGGGGTTGTTATCTTACTTTTGGGACTTAGGAGAGTTTCCCGGGGTGCAAACAAGCTCTTTTTGAAGATGCTTTAACTAGTTTCTTCGGGTAGCCCTTGTCAATTAGTTTGCTGACTAAAATATTGGCTTTCTTAAGTAGTCCTCTTTATTAGTGCTGTTCCTCTTGAAGCAGAGAAATTGGCCATAAGGAAGTTTTTCTTTTAGTGTTCTTAGCTGTCCACTAGAGAAATGTAGTAGCGTATTATGATCTGTGGGTTTTGATTCTGTATATAAACTAATAATTTGTCATTACTTGCTTTTATATACAAATCCCCCAAAAATGTACTTTGATGGAATCATATGTGATAACCAGAGATCAGAAGATCTGAGATTCTCTAAGCCATTCATAGAACAACACCAAGGATGATCTGGTCCAGACCAGATCATAAAAATGTCATCTACATAGCGATGCTGTTGTTTAATGTGTTCCTGATGAGGGTTATCAGCTCCAAAGATCCATTTGGTTAAAAAAATATATAAATATTAGCTGGAGCACAGCTGTATTTCTATAGCTACATCTTTTATTTGTAAAAACAAGGCATTTTTAAATGCAAAGAAATTGTTTTTAAAGTATAGAGTGGCCAATTCGGATATAAACTCTTTAGGTACCTTATGAGGTTGTGGTCTTGTATTGAGGACCTAGTTGAATATAGTGATTGCTTCATCTTGAGGAATATTGGTGTATAACTTTTGCGGCCGCGCTTGTTTATTTAATTAATTTGCAGCGCTGTCCGCTCACTTTAGCGGCCGCGCTTGGTAATTTAATTAATTTGCTGTTTTCTTCTGCTTGTACTTTGTTTTGACTCCACTTCAAGATTTACTCTTTTATGTTTTTCTGACTTACTCACTCTCTGCCTCAGAAACACATACTCCTATAAAATCCTAATTGCAACCCGCACATAAGTGACCATCGCTCTGTGTCTAGAGAGAGGCAAGGGACTGGATGTGCATGAATTAAGGTCACTCGGTGTTCCAAACAGCAACACTGCACAGGCTCCCCCTCAGCAGCTTCCACAGTCCAACCCCGCCCCCGCCTCAAAGTTCAGATGAGGGGCACAGGTGGGGCGAGAGCCTGGCATGTCACACGAGGCTTGGTTCTGTTGTGGTGAAAGGCAGGCACTTTTACCTTGAGAAGCATTTGCAATGCAATAGGTTTGAGCTATTGACATTGCAAATGACAATGCCTTTTATTTTTGTTTTTGTTTTTAAAACATAAATAAAAGGCATTTGGGCTCATGCATCAAGGCAGGGTTTTGCGAGTCCTTAATTGCGATTATTAAGGAATCGCAATTAAGGACTCGCAAAAGCCTATGCATCTAGAAAACGCTACAAAATGAGTGATTCCTACACATTCCTTAATTGCGACTTGCAAATTGCGAGTCGCAATTAGGGAATGGCTTCTCATTCATTCCTATGGGCCTACAGGCCAATAGAAATGAATGGGAAATTGCATGCGCAATTTGCGAGTACCAATTGGTACTCGCAAATTGCGCATGCAATTTCAAGGGTGTCAAAAGGAGACCCTGTGCACCCCTGAAATTGTACTGTGCACCCATGTTGTGCACACACATGCGCCAAGGGCATGTGTGTGTGTAACATGAAATTTTGAAAAATGCACTTTAGTGCACCTTTCAAAGTTTTTGCAGATTACCGTTTTGTTTTATTTTACGGTAATTTGCGGCCCCAAATAGCAAAATCGCTATTTGAAAGTGCTTTGCGATTACTGAAATTGCGCATCCCAAAAAGTTTCATGCATTGCAAAAGGCCATTTTGCGATCGCAAACGGACGATTTTTGCAAATCGCTCCGTTTGCGATCACAAAAACCTTTGATGCATGTGCCCCATTGTCATTTACAATGCCAATAGCTTAAACTCGCGTAAATGCGAGACCTATTGCATTGCAAATGCTATTTGTTTTTTAGCAGACAAAAATATCTGAACTATGTTACCACTACACAATGATTTAATGATTTGTGGAAGGAATTATGAGGGCTGTGTGGCTTATATGAAGCCATCTTTAACCGTGTGTGTGCTGACTCCAGAAGGGGCGTGCTCTGCATTTCACTCTATAGAAGACAGCCATGGAAGAGTCATGCGTGTGGCACTTCATTCTTATGTGGCGAGGAGCCTTCCAAAAAACCAAGGGTTTGGATGGGAATTGAACCTCAATTATTCAGTCGCACAGGAGACCTCCAAGAAGAAGCCAATGATCGAGTGGGTATTTCCACTTTACTATTTTTAGGTCTCGCCTGGCGTGGGCTGCGCACATGCGCAGTCTCGCTGGCGAGATTGAATGATTTGGGGTATTTTCTGTAAAGTGCATTAAGGCCCGCCCCTCTTTTCCATTGGCCGGCGTCACCGTTTATGCTAAACGGTGGCCAGCCATTGGAAAAGAAGTGTTGGTGACATTTTAGTTCGGCTTTCGGAGCCGTCCCATTTGCACGGGCTCGTCTGCCTTCCTTCTGCTGTGAAAGCTTTCTTATCTTTATGGGGCCATGTGTTTCAAAACACATGGCCCCATAAAGACAAGAAAGCTTTCACGATGGACGAAAGTGAAAGCAGACCGTGCTTGTTGTTTTTTAAGCACTGGGAGATTAATTGACATGCCCAGAACCACTTTATTGTACATGGAATGATGCAACATCAGGGCATGATGGCGATACAAACGTGAAGTACAAACATGTTTTACATGTACATGTCATATGTGCTGCGTGTGCGGTGTGTCAGGGTGTTAAAAAACAGTTGAAAGTGGCCACAGAACCTACCGACTGGAAGGTTGGCTCCTCCTGTCCTGTTTGTTAGGGGCGGCAGCTACGTCACTCCTGTACCTCTATACACTGCCGAATTTTCGCTGACCGCATATGGAAGCTCTGCCCCTACTACTCCCCCCCCCCCCCCCCCCCCCACCCCCGTCCTGCCCTGCGCGGTACTGCCTAGACTCCTCCCCCTACAGTGATTGACATCCGGGCTCTTCCGCATCCTCCATGCTGCAGGAGGAGGTTCTGTGTTAGCCGACAGCAGTGCAGCATCGGCGGATCCGATAGCCCGAGGGATTGGCAATAAGCGGACCCCAGACCCTGGACCCATGCCGAACTGCAGGACACCTCCAAGCCGCAGAGACACAACCTTCTTTTTTGCTGTCAGCTCAGAGGTTATCACCTTGTTCATCTGGCTCTCATTGAGTCCTATTTCTTAAAGTAAAAGAGCAGAAAAAGAGGAAGCGGAGTGCCTCCCGCCCTGCAACCAACATGTCCAAACCGCCTCCGAAACCAGCCAAACCAGGTAAGGAAGGGAGTGGCATGGCCTGTGCCCCTTGCCTGAAGCGCCCGCTTCCGCCTTTTTTGGTGCTTGTATTATTTCACATAATCCGTCGGAGAAATGTACCTGGTGCAAAATGAGCTGAGTAGAGAGTGTGTCTTTAGTTAGTGTCTCATGTGCTGCATATCTACGTTCGTTCTCCGCACAATTAATCTCTATTCATATGTCATATTAACACACAAATAACGCCAACAACTTTATGTATTTTTGACATAAGAAGACACTCTAATCCCCAAATAAGAGATATCTAACAGTGACTATGTCACTGCATACAATATACATCATATATGCCTTCCACTATCTATTTCGCTCTCTCATTCTTACTAGAATATCTTTCACTCGCACTTGTCAATGTCTGTGCCTCATTGACATAATAGCACTTCAGGCTTGCATCTTCGGATGAGTGACGTTAGGCTTGCCAATAAGCGACCTTTCTGTGTTGACACCTCCTTATAGTTAGTTATCTGCATTTGAGGGACATTGGGTGAAATGCAAATTTAATATTTGAATACGAAAAACAGTGGGCTGCTTAGGTTTGTAGAAACTTTACAATTCCACTATCCCATGTACAAAGATAGGTATACTTCCAGGCAAAAGTTGATCAGCACATGATTAACCACTGTTCCGTCACTGTGCCTGGATCTTCTCTCAAATCCCCACAGTTTAATAACTCATAATTTCAGTACCTCCTTCCACCCACAGGCTAAATGGTGTTGATGGTGGCATTGAGGATCTAGGCATGAGGAAGTGTAATCGAGGGGTGTGGATAAAGACAAATAGACTTGTGAGCTGGAAGCTGGAGTTTTCGAGGCATTCAGGGTTAACAACGCACTGGAACATCTGATATGGGTCCAACTTACAGAACTTTCTGCACACTTGGATTTAGTAGCACGGATGGGAGATGTCTTTTCAGTTAGGTTACTGTTACTTGTTTTCCAGTGAAACCTAAATCCACATCTGCTTCTCAGAAGGCTCAGCTTGCATCACAGGTTGAGTAGGAGGAAGTATGTGGGGCCCGCTTCATCATATTAGATCAACCTTTTATGCATCCAGTTCTTTTTATTGAAGATGACCATATTTACCTCTTCCTTTTTTGAGCGCATGTAGGATTGAACAGGCAGAAATTAAGAATTGTGCATGAAGTTGAAAGATTTTTTAAAATTAATGTTTCAATCCTATCCATAAAGAAGCACCTTAATGTGGCATGAGGTTTGCCACTTTTGTGTGACCACCATAACATGACATGTAGGATTGCCTGTTTTTGTGACTGAGGAGATGTGCAGGAAGCAGCCTTTGATTCACTAATATATTTGTGTTTTAAGTTTTTTCACATAACCACAAAGTGAGAATTAGGTTACTTTTCCCCGAGTGGTTGTTTGCTCTGAAACCCAATGTTGGCGGTATAATTATTATTTCACTCTCAGGGCACCAAACAGTTGGCTGGCTGTGTTGTGGTTTGCTGGCAGACTGACTGCTGGTAAGAGGCATAGCTTCTTTGTATTTTTTTTTTAGATTTCACCTTGCTAACCCTTAACCTCACTGTCCTCATCGGAGGGTTTAAGCCTGCACTTAGGATGGTTGGAAATGTATGCAGACGTTTTGCTTTGATTTGCTTATGTTTACTCCCTTTTACCTTCTACAATTTCATACTTCTCATTTGAATTCCCGTGTGCTAATCCTTACCGCCAATTGTGTTCATTTTTGTTTTTCTTGGCTAATACTTGTTACAACTTTGTCACAGTAGAGTTCAAGTGAAGAACGCCTCATCTGTTTATTTATCCGGATCTGGAAATTAGACAGCGATTGCATGTAAATACAGCGTCAACAGCGTGACTAAAAGGAACACTGTTCATCACCTCCCTTAACACTGGATCAGTTTTGTTTGCATGTAGACACAATTATGCAATCAGTAACCAACTAACATAATCTGCTGCCATTTTACTCTTTTATAAATCAAATAGTGTTGGGTTACAGTCTCCTAAGATTACTTGTAACATCTAAAAATGAACAAGTTAAGGAGGGTGCTCAGTGTTAAATGGCCACCTCATGAGCACATAAAAAATTATTGCTAGCCAAGTAGCAATTGTACAGAGGTCCAAAAAAGTGATTACTTTCATGGATGTATTTCAATATAAAATAGTTCCCTTTTAAATTGTAAAGTAGTGTCTCCCATTGGTTCCATATCAGACTATCGGATCACTCACCATGGCCAAACAGCTCTTTACTTGCAAAATATTCTAATACTTCTTCATATAGTCTCAAATCAGCCTCTGATCTACAAAGAAACCAATGCGTGATTTCGATTTTAATGTCAGATACATTTAATTCTTACATTAAGGCAGTCGAAAGCAATAGGTTATGGAGAAGCTGGGTTTCTAAATTTGTGTTGGTCGACGGCTGTATTGTGTTTAAAATGTCTGGCCGGACCCCAGTGTTTCAACGCTAACTTTAACCATGAAATATTGAAATATTTAAAACAATCATGTTTAACTGACACTCAGAATTATTAAAAATGTTTTTGTAATCCCTTGCAACTTTCGTTGGTTGAGCATTGGAACTATAATAGATATGTAACTAAAAGGCATACGTCATTGATCAGACAGCAGCACTCTTCCGACCGTGGCTCAACTAAGTGCTAGAGAAATCAAAAGCCCTTGTCATTAGATGTGGTACTATATAATAAGTGACAAATAATGAAAGTAGCACAAACTGAAATATTTATTTCAAGTAGCTTTTAGCCATAAGAATGTTGAGACACAGACCATTCATCAGTCTTTTTGTCAAAACTTTATTGGTATTATTACAACAGTACCTCGTGACCACCATTTCTGCTACTAATTTCTACTTCTTGTTTTCTTGTGAGAAGCATTTGTATTCTGAACTGGTTTTGTAACAGGAAGATGCTGTCCAAGCATCAGCTATTATACAAATGTTTTATTGTAACTGCTTACCTTGTTAGAGAGCTCTGATAGCCGCCACCTACGTTATCAGCTCCATACTAGACAGAGGTGAAACAGCATCTCTCATCCTCCTCAACCTTTCAGCGGCATTCAACACCGCATCCCACCACAACCTCATTGACAGACTCTACCTCATCTACGTCCAGGGGGACGCCCTCAAATGGATCACATCCTTCCTTACAGGACTAACTCTGAGAATCCGCCTACCACCCTTCACCTTGAAGGCCAAGAGCATCATCTGCAATGTACCCAAGAATCGTCCCTCAGGAGCACCCTACTCAACATCTACATGACACACCTCGTCAACATCGTCAGAACCCACGGACTCAACATCATATCCTACACAGACGACACCCAACTCATCCTCACCAAAGTCCCATCCACCACCAAAACGAACTTCCACAACGCCATGACCAGGGTCGCCAACTGGATCAGGACGATCTGCCTGAAACTCAATCTGACAAGATGGAAGTGCTAATCTTTGGAAAGAACACCTCCCAGAGGGACAACTCCTGGTGGCCCCAAGAGCTCGGACCCACACCAACAGACCACGCCTGCAACCCCAGCATTATTCTTGACAGAAAACTCACCATGAAGCCCCTAGTCAATGCAGTTACCTCCTCCTGCTTTCACACCCTCTGCATGCTCCAAAAAATCTTCAGATAGATCCCCATCAAAACCAGCAAGGGGAGGGTGGCAAGGCGCTGTAGTCCTGTTTCCACTATCATTATAATATGATTTCTCCTTTTGTTCTAATTGGAATTGTCAAAAGAAAAGAGAGGGACCCCTTAAAGCTCTCAAGGGAAATAAGGTACTTGTAACTGAAGAAAAGAAAAATTCCCTTCATCCTACAATTTCAATATCAGTATATTATCACTAATGATGAGACATAAAATACTTTGTCCCAATTCTATATGGAAATAGTTTTATTCAGAAAAATATTTGTCTTACTGTTTCAAAACAAATAAAATTACATATCATATAAAAAATGATTAAAACAAAATTAAAAACATCATACAGTACATATCAATTACATCTAAATTTTGTTAGACAAAAAATCACAATTATGACCAGCATAATGGAGACAGACATATATGTAAGACACAGCTTCTATTCTTTACAGATGCACATCACATTAGACTCAGAATCACAGCTCGTTATACATTGATTGAATCCGTCTTTAATTTGTCTGTGTTGGTCCTAGGATTGTGCTTTCAACAGCGTTGACGCGTTTCGATGGCTTCAAATTAATAGTACCATCTTTATCAAGACACAATTATACTGTCTCCCACCTTCCTTTATCTTATTTCCTTATTCCTAGATAAAATAAATATATATAATTATTGGTCCAAATAATACATGTGATTTCTTATTTCAACAGTTTTTTAAAATAATATTTTCCCCAACTACTTGTGGTTGACCCATTTAAATAGTACT
This sequence comes from Triturus cristatus, assembly GCF_964204655.1. Classification (NCBI taxonomy): domain Eukaryota; kingdom Metazoa; phylum Chordata; class Amphibia; order Caudata; family Salamandridae; genus Triturus; species Triturus cristatus. The sequence continues at coordinate 651,952,042 of NC_140594.1, forward strand.
GTAATCCACCCAAACATATATCACTTGAATTACACGAGGGTGTGAGGGTAATAAGACTCTCCCATTTAATTATTATATATCTGGCTTATCGTAGAGTGACTATATCGATAATCCTGCTACTTGAGTCTTGAAACGTATATGGGTAGTCTTTCTTTTGATAAACAGCTCTATTTTAGCTCCATTCAATTAAATCCTTCAATGTTCATTATTATGCTCATTCCTTTTTATTTCTAAAGGCAGATCTCAATGCCCAAAACATGCTCAATAAAACAGCATTTGTATATATAGGGCCAGTTCTTATGTAAATACTATCCCCATTGGTTTTGCTAATTTACGATGTACAAGGATCTACCTATTTATTCACCGACATTCGATAATCGCTCACCTTATTATATGATAAAATCAACTCAGCGCGTGCTCATGACCTGCACTTCCTATTCGTTGCACAAAGGGAATTTATGATCTATGTACCCCACGTCCTTATTCTTTCTGTTTTATTAATCAAATATTCCGCCTCTCAGCGATCTAAACACCGGAAGAAAGAATTTACACGGTTTTAATGTATATTTAATCTTGCTCCCCTATCGTTTTTTATGTTTTTACAAAGAAAAACGGCAACTATTGTCCGTCATCTGTTTACCTTATTATCCGTGTTGGGAAGAACTACTTACTGTGTTACGTTCTTGGTATTTGTTAATAAGAAGCACCCCCAATCAGAGGCTTTCCGTCCTCTTCTTTTTCCGGGTGGGTCTAAACATAAGAATATATATAGGCATATTTTACAACAAGTAAACGGGCAAACCAATGGTTATTAACATTTGCCCTTCTGAGTTTTAAAATCCTCCTTCATTTTCTGACATATCTGCTCTTACCTCTGTTTTTCGATCTGACCTCGAAAGATGCGGGTGTTTGGATTCAAGTTGTATCACTCTCACCCATCCTGACTCACTTTTTGACTTATGTCTCCTACTCATCGATTGGTTAACTCTCATCACATGGTATGGGTCTTGTCACCGTTACCTCTGTACTCGTCTGTGATAGGTCCATTAGATCACCTGGTACAACTTGTCTTTCTTTTAGTTATTATATATTATGACTCGAAGGCTTTTTCTAACTCTATTGGTTGTACTGTGCCCGGTGACTTTTACGCAAACAAATATTTTTAATTTCTAAACACCTCATACATTGTCTCCTTATTCACGCTAATTGATGTAAACGATGTTAGTATATTAACATATTCTAATACTCCTATTTGGCTTCTGTCTCCTGCTCACTAATTGGTTTACCCTCCTCACATGGTACGGGTCCTGTTGCTATTACTTCTATACTCGTTTATGATTGGTCCATTAGGTCACCTGGTACAACTTGCCCTTTTTTTTGTATTGTAATGTTTGTTTACTTACTTTTCCTCTTTTAACTTTATTGGTTTCCCATCCCTGATGACTTTAGAACAAACAGGTATTTTTAGTTTGTAAACACCTCATACGTTATCTGTATGTTCGCTTTAATTAACGAAAACAATGTTAGTGTATTAACATGTTTGAAAATTCCTATCATGTGTTTAGAGCAAAATACACAGGCCAGAATCTTTCAATATATCTCCAGTCCTTATCGTATATTTCTAATGCTACCCTCTCTCGTAACTAGCTGGACCAAATTACTTCCTGTGTGTGTCAAATCAGTTCCCTATGTCCTTGCTATTCTACTCATAATAATCCTTCAGCTTATAGGAGTATTTGAATAATTCCTTAATGTGTATGTAACGAGGCACACGTAGAAGGATTTCACAAAATACCACCCTACATTATTTCTCACATCATTGTACTGTACTTAAAAACATATTTGCTACCCAGAAGGAATGTATGATTGTATCTATTTATCCTAATGAATGCTGTCACTCTCATCTCCTCATTATGTTGCTATCAATTTCATCCAATCTTCTCTAGAGTTTAGACCTTTTTCCACTGTATTTAGGTAACATATGTACCATTGTTCTCTTTTTTTCCTTATTTGATCAAGATCTCCTCCTCTTCTATTTATCACAATTTTTGCTGCGACAGTTGTTTAATGTTCTTGCAGTTAAGTTATTACCAGCAATGAGTTGCACGTGGAACTTTACACCAAGCCCACTGATAAGAACACCCTTTTACAATATACTAGCAACCACCCCCATTCGCAGAAAGACAACATACCCTTCGGGGAATTGTACAAGCATCGCAGACTTTTATTATCATGCTGAGATTCTGAAAACCAAATTGAAGGCTAGAGGCTATCCCAACAAATTAATGAAAAACTCCTTGAAAAGAGCCAGGTTTTATGATAGGGATTGTCTATTAGACTCCAAAAAAGAAAAAGGGAATTTAGCCACAGGGAGAGTGGTATTTGTCACACAATTTTCAAATATAAGTAATCAAATCAAAAATATAGTGAACAGAAATTGGAAAATCTTGAATTATGGCACTGATGTACAGTTACAGAAAACACTTTTCTCATTCAGACGGAATAAAACCATCAAAAACTCACTTGAGCGAACCTATACAACAATAGTTGAGAAAGCAAAGTACACTAAAAGGTGAAAAAGCAAAAGGCAACAATAAATGTGGGACTTGCTCGATATGCGTCCAATGTCTGGAAGGAAAGAGCATTCGTTTTGCTGGTAAAAACTTAACTGCAAGAACATTAAACAACTGTCGCAGCCAAAATATTGTTTACCTCTTGGTATGCCCATGTGGTCTGGGCTATGTAGGGGAAACGAGCAGAGAACTACGCGTACGCCTTTTAGAACACAAGTCCGCAATCAGAATCAGAAAGGATAATGCCCCTTTGGTGGAGCATTTTCAGAATATGAATCATGATTGTAGTGATTTCAAGTGGTTTATATTGGAAAAAATTGTGATAAATAGAAGAGGAGGCGATCTTGATCAAATAAGGAAAAAAAGAGAACAATGGTACATATGTTCCCTAAATACAGTGGAAAAAGGTCTAAACTCTAGAGAAGATTGGATGAAATTGATAGCAACATAATGAGGAGATGAGAGTGACAGCATTCATTAGGATAAATAGATACAATCATGCAGTCCTTCTGGGTGGCAAATATGTTTTTAAGTACAGTACAATGATGTGAGAAATAATGTAGGGTGGTATTTTGTGAAATCCTTCTACGTGTGCCTCGTTACGTACACATTAAGGAATTATTCAAATACTCTTATAAGCTGAAGGATTATTATGAGTAGAATAGCAAGGACATAGGGAACTGATTTGACACACACAGGAAGTAATTTGGTCCAGCTAGTTACGAGAGAGGGTAGCATTAGAAATATACGATAAGGACTGGAGATATATTGAAAGATTCTGGCCCGTGTATTTTGCTCTAAACACATGATAGGAATTTTCAAACATGTTAATACACTAACATTGTTTTCGTTAATTAACGCAAACATACAGATAACGTATGAGGTGTTTACAAACTAAAAATACCTGTTTGTTCTAAAGTCATCAGGGATGGGAAACCAATAAAGTTAAAAGAGGAAAAGTAAGTAAACAAACATTACAATACAAAAAAAAGGGCAAGTTGTACCAGGTGACCTAATGGACCAATAATAAACGAGTATAGAAGTAATAGCAACAGGACCCGTACCATGTGAGGAGGGTAAACCAATTAGTGAGCAGGAGACAGAAGCCAAATAGGAGTATTAGAATATGTTAATATACTAACATCGTTTACATCAATTAGCGTGAATAAGGAGACAATGTATGAGGTGTTTAGAAATTAAAAATATTTGTTTGCGTAAAAGTCACCGGGCACAGTACAACCAATAGAGTTAGCAAAAGCCTTCGAGTCATAATATATAATAACTAAAAGAAAGACAAGTTGTACCAGGTGATCTAATGGACCTATCACAGACGAGTACAGAGGTAACGCTAACAAGACCCGTACCATGTGATGAGAGTTAACCAATCAATGAGTAGGAGACATAAGTCAAAAAGGGAGTCAGGATGGGTGAGAGTGATACAACTTGGATCCAAACACCCGCATCTTTCGAGGTCAGATCGAAAAACAGAGGTAAGAGCAGATATGTCAGGAAATGAAGGAAGATTTTAAAACTTAGAAGGGCAAATGTTAATAACCATTGGTTTGCCCGTTTACTTGTTGTAAAATATGCCTATATATATTCTTATGTTTAGACCCACCCGGAAAAAGAAGAGGACGGAAAGCCTCGTGGTGGGGGTACTTCTTATTAACAAATACCAAGACCGTAACACAGAAAGTAGTTCTTCCCAACACGGATAATAAGGTAAACAGATGACGGACAATAGTTGCCGTTTTTCTTTGTAAAAACATAAAAAACGATAGGGGAGCAAGATTGAATATACATTAAAACCGTGTAAATTCCTTCTTCCGGTGTTTAGATCGCTGAGAGGCGGAATATTTGATTAATATAACAGAAAGAATAAGGACGTGGGGTACATGGATCATAAATTCCCTTTGTGCAACGAATAGGAAGTGCAAGTCATGAGCACGCACTGAGTTGATTTTATCATATAATAAGGTGAGCGATTATCGAATGTCGGTGAATAAATAGGTAGATCCTTGTACATCGTAAATTAGCAAAACCAATGGGGATAGTATTTACATAAGAACTGGCCCTATATATATATACAAATGCCGTTTTATTGAGCATGTTTTGGGCATTGAGATCTGCCTTTAGAAATAAAAAGGAATGAGCATAACAATGAACATTGAAGGATTTAATTGAATGGAGCTAAAATAGAGCTGTTTATCAAAAGAAAGACTACCCATATACGTTTCAAGACTCAAGTAGCAGGATTATCGATATAGTCACTCTACGATAAGCCAGATATATAATAATTGTATGGGAGAGTCTTATTACCCTCACACCCTCGTGTAATTCAAGTGAGATATGTTTGGGTGGATTACAGTACTATTTAAATGGGTCAACCACAAGTAGTTGGGGAAAATATTATTGAAAAAAACTGTTGAAATAAGAAATCACATGTATTATTTGGACCAATAATTATATATATTTATTTTATCTAGGAATAAGGAAATAAGATAAAGGAAGGTGGGAGACAGTATAATTGTGTCTTGATAAAGATGGTACTATTAATTTGAAGCCATTGAAATGCGTTGACACTGTTGAAAGCACAATCCTAGGACCAACACAGACAAATTAAAGACGGATTCAATCAATGTATAACGAGCTGTGATTCTGAATCTAATGTGATGTGCATCTGTAAAGAATAGAACCTGTGTCTTACATATATGTCTGTCTCCATTATGCTGGTCATAATTGTGATTTTTTGTGTAACTAAATTTAGATGTAATTGATATGTACTGTATGATGTTTTTAATTTTGTTTTAATCAATTTTGATATGATATGTAATTTTATTTGTTTTGAAACAGTAAGACAAATATTTGTCTGAATAAAACTATTTCCATATAGAATTGGGACAAAGTATTTTATGTCTCATCAGTAGTGATAATATACTGATATTGAAATTGTAGGATGAAGGGAATTTTTCTTTTCTTCGCTAAATGGAATTGTAACTATGCTGATTTGTTTGATCCTAATCATTTTGCTGCTTGTACTGGCTCGTGTACTGCATTATAGAGTACGTTAGTTAATATAAACATATTAAACTACACTTCGACTCTATTTACTCATATCAATCAAAGACATTTATAAAGCGCACTACTCACCCGGAGGGTCTCAAGGCGCTTGGGGGGGGGGGGGGGCGCTACTGCTCGAACAGCCAGGTCTTGAGCTTCTTCCTGAAGGAGAGGTGGTCTTGGGTCAGGCGCAGGTCGGGAGGGAGGGAGTTCCAGGTCTTGGCGGCCAGGTAGGAGAAGGACCTTCCCCCTGTTGTCGCTCTTCGGATGCGGGGGACGGCGGCGAGGGCGTGGCTGGTTGATCGGAGATGGCGTTTGGGAGCGTAGAAGTTGAGACGGTTGTTGAGGTAGCTCGGGCCTTGGTCGTGTAGGGCTTTGTGTGCGTGGGTGAGGAGACGGAAGGTGATTCTCTTGTTGACGGGGAGCCAGTGCAGGTCTCTCAGATGTCCGGAGATGTGGCTGCTTCGGGGGATGTCGAGGATGAGTCTGGCTGAGGCGTTCTGTATCCGCTGGAGTCTCTTCTGGAGCTTGGCGGTGGTTCCGGCGTAGAGGGCGTTGCCGTAGTCCAGTCGGCTGGTGACGAGGGCCTGGGTGACCGTCTTCCTGGTCTCGGTGGGGATCCACCGGAAGATCTTCCGTAGCATGCGCAGGGTGTTGGAACAGGACGAGGAGACGGCGTTGACTTGTCTGGTCATGGAGAGGGAGGAGTCCAGGATGAAGCCCAGGTTTCGTGCGTGGTCTGTCGGTTTGGGTGCGGTGCCCAGGGCGGGGGGCCACCAGGAGTCGTCCCAGGCGGAGGGCGAGGAGCCCAGGATGAGGACTTCAGTCTTGTCTGAGTTCAGTTTCAGGCGGCTGGTCGTCATCCACTCGGCTACGTCTTTCATCCCTTCGTGGAGGTTGGCTCTGGCGGCGGCGGGGTCGTTGGTCAGGGAGAGGATCAGCTGGGTGTCGTCGGCGTAGGAGATGATGTTGAGGTTGTGTTGGCGTGCGATGGCCGCAAGGGGGCTCATGTAGACGTTGAAGAGGGTGGGGCTGAGCGAGGATCCTTGAGGGACGCCGCAGATGACTTCGGTGGCCTCTGACTTGTACGGTGGTAGGCGGACTCTCTGTGTCCTTCCGTCGAGGAAGGAGATGATCCATTCCAGTGCCTTCTCCTGGATTCCGACGTTGCTGAGGTGCTGCACTAGGGTGCGGTGGCAGACAGTGTCGAATGCTGCGGAGAGGTCTAGGAGGATGAGGGCCGCTGTTTCTCCGTTGTCCAGCATGGCTCGGATGTCATCCGTGGCAGCGATGAGGGCGGTCTCGGTGCTGTGGTTGGCTCGGAAGCCAGACTGTGAGGGGTCGAGGGATCCATTCGTCTCGAGGAAGGCGGTCAGCTGCTTGTTGACGGTCTTCTCGATGACTTTGGCTGGAAATATTGTGCATATTGTGCACAAGTACGAATGTTTGAACGAAAGAGTGTTCTTGTTCCCACGTATCCTGAGAGGAGGAGTAACATGTTCTAGGGTGTCTAAACATTGGTAGCTTCGCTGTAGTACGGAGAACGAATGAGACACTGTAGCTAATCGGATAGGGGTTCTGGGTACCGAGGTGGGTATTTTGGTACACCACTACACACTGAGGTCCTGGTTTCCTGCGCATAGTTCTGCATATGTGCAGAATCCCTGCAACACTGCAAGCGCTCGCTCACAAGGAAAGTCACCTTTCATTACTGAATCTAATGGTCCACTAAAATAGACGACGGGTTTGTGACCCATCGGATATTTTTGAGTTAAGGACTGATATCATGGAATCCTCTGTGGCAGCAGAAAACAGAAAAGATCTCTTTGTATAGTCTGGATTTGCTAGCACTGGGGCTGAAGCAATTGCTTCTTTCAATGTCTGAAATGCACTTACATTGTCATCACTACACTGTAAGCCTGTGTTGTCAGTTTTAGCTTGCTTCATTGCATATAATAGTGGTTGTATGATGATAGCATAATCACATACCCACTGACGTACAAAATTACAAAGGCCTAGAAATTTCTGCATGTCTTTTACTGTCTTGGGCTGAGGCTGATCACGTGTAGTTTGTAGTCTAGAACCTGCTATCTTTTTGCCTTCTGCAGACAACACTTGGCCCAAATACAGCACTTCTTTTTGCACAAACTGTAATTTTTACCTGTCCACTTTGTATCCCTTAGTAGCAAGTAGCGTTAGGAGATTGACAGTGTCAAAAACACAGTCAGATTCTGTTTTACTACATATTAATAAATCATCTACATATTGCAAGACTACTGTCTGACTGGAAATTTAACAAATAATCTCTCAATACTCCATTAAACACGGATGGAGATTCACAATAGCCTTGTGGGAGTCTAGAGTACTGGATTTGTTCACCATCAAAACTGAAGGCTGTCAAATAATGATCAGGATGTAAAGGTAAGCTTAAAAAAAAGCATTCTTTAAATCCACCACAGAAAACCATTTGCTGTCACTTGGTATATCAGTAAATATCACAGATGGGTCTGGCACTATGGGGTACTCTACTAATACTATGGCATCACCTTCCAGAGTTAAGAGTTAAGCAATAACTGTTTCAGCTCACCAAACGAAAGTATTAGGCAATTCATTGAACTTGCTATAGTATCTAGTTCATCCGGTTCCAAAGGAAACAGGCAATACATTCTACAAGAATTGTCCACACAGCCTCAGACTTCAGGATGCCCTGGAGAACTAGCATTGCACCATTACCATAATAGGTGTGCTTTTTTTCAGATGCTAGCAACATCACTGGCATATATAACAATATTTTAGAGCAGGCAAGTGGTAGATTTTTGTAAAAAATAGTAGGGAGAATCTATTATATTCCACACTGACATATTGAAGCAGAGGCAATGTCCCTGAATCAGGGCTATTGGTATGTATGATGACAAGCAGCATTTAATTTTTTGCACTTTAATAACATTGCACAAACAAAAACAGAGTTCTAAACTCTGGCAAACAAAAACAAGAACTCTGTTTTTGTTCGCACTTTGTAAAACTGCCAAAAATAAATAGTCCAGGCCTGACACATGCTCTAATTTCCCCCTCCAAGAATTAATGACAAAGCGTAACATTTTGATATCTGGGGGTAATTCATGGAGGGGGAGATTAGGACCGTGCGTACACCTATCAGACTCTATAAGACTGCAATTTATGTAAGCATATTTTTCAGTCTGCTAAAAAATACATATCCTTTGGTAGCAGTACCTTTAAGAAGTTACACATTTTTATCTGCGAAAAGTAATGGACGATGGGTTTCGAGTATTTGGCAAAATCAGCATCGGCTCAGTTTTTAGTGCATCTTTCATGAATCAATTAAAATTAATATTCCCTTGTGGATTTCTAATACTAGAAATTGTAATATTTTCTGTTAATATAAAATTATATTTTAGTCTAAAACTTTAAGCTGAATAAACAGAGTAAAGTAGAAACCGTCGAGGAGTCAAGTTTTGCTACAACAATATGAATTTACCAGAAAAATGTCACTGTAATTAAAAGAAAAGACAATGTGAGTTGTGTAAAGGAAAATAAAATTGGTACCTGTCTGGCGACTGTGAGAGTACCGTCCACATCAAAGAGACACAAGATGCTACAATCATGTGCCATTCCAGGGACTACGGAGATCAGCTGCTGCAGAGAATTCTTTGCAACTAGAAACTGATGAATGGCATAACTCAACTAGTATTGAACAGTCAGCTGACCAGACACACCTCCCCGGCGCTATGGTCGGGACTTTAGTTCTACAACCCACAATGAATACAATACGAAATGGCAATAGTAAGGGAGCAAACTACAAATCCCGAATACTAAAGAAAAACTTCCCCGCTGGTATCAAAAGTGTCAATAGCAGGGAAAGACCTGTCCCAGAAGTTTAAACATTAAAGTAGAACATACGTTGCAGGAGCGGAAGCTGAGTATGGTTATAGTTCTAGTTGGAGACAGTTGAAAAAAACAGATTAATTTAATCTTTAACATCTATTTTTGCAGATTTAAATTACGCGAACTCGACCCGAAGGTATCGGAGCGCTTTACACCAACACCAGTTACGTAGCACAAGGACACATTCCTTTTTGGTATGCACGGGGAGATAAGTGAATTGCCCAGAATCACAGGATGCTGAGCCCACGCGAGGATCGAACCCGGTTCCCCAGCTCCAATTAAAGTCGGCAGCTCTAGCAGTAAAGCAAATAGCGGTACTTTTCGCCTACTTTCAAATGTAAATCAGTCACGGCTCAGGGGACGCGAGGGCGGGGGGGGTCGCGCGAGTGTGGGGGGCTGGGGGGGTTAAAAATACAGTTTAATTAAACAAAAAAAGTGAAAACGTACCTGACCGCCGGGTCCGCGCCACCTCTCCTGTGTGTTCCTGTGCCGGGGTCCGCCGCCGCATTGGCGCGTTCGTGAGTGGCTGGTGCACCATGGCAACCCTCTCAGCCAATCCAGACACTGCTCCAGCAGCCCTAGGATTGGCTAGGGTATGGACTGTCCCCGCCCATAGGAGAGCGGAGGCTGAGGCCACTGACCAGTAGCAGCCCTCGCTCACTCTCATAATGCAGGGCACTGCAGGCTATACTAGTGCGCAAGTTCGGGCTGGTCACAAAAATGACCATCCCAAACCTGAACATGCGCACTGACCCTGCCCTGCTGGTGCTGCTGTCACTCAGTCTGTGAACAACAAACCCAACCCTCTAGTGCTGCCCCACCCCCTTCAGCAACACGTCCTCCTGACAGACTCCAGCCTGCCGGTGAACACGTCAATCTTCCTCCGTGGTCCATGTGGTTAGTGGGGCAACGCCTCAACGCCCCAATGGACGCACCGCCCCTGGCTTTACTATTGTACGATATTTTTAGCCCAGTGCCCGTGGGGTTACATTGGCAAACCCTTTATGTTTTGCGTCCTCTTAAAGTGCAGCAGGCTCTTCCTCACTAGAGGCAACTGATGTTCGGGGAACAGCTAACGCTGCAGCCACCACCGCCTCTGAAGCTGAAGAATAGACATGGCAGGGGTACCAGCTGACTACCCCTAAGACCTACCCAGCCTTTTCTCCCTCCTAGACTTCCACCTCCTCCTCCCCCGCCACCTCCAACTCTGCAACAGTCTGTCTTCACCCCAGGGATCTTCTCATTCATCTTATGGGGAGGGGTGCACCCCACCACTAGATTAATATGAGGTCCCATACATCCAATATCCACAGGATGACCCATGGGTTGATTATTAGGTGGTCCCTCCAGGGCCCACCGATCATGACCTGTACCCTTCTCCTCTTGATGACACCACATTGTATCATGAGTTTATTCAGAGAGCAGCTAACTTTTACAAGGTGGATTTGCATTCCATACCTGAAGAGGAGGAGGAGGTTTTCCTAGTGGAAACACTCTCATACGCAGCAGGCCACACAAATCCTGCCAATGCTTAAGGGCATGCATAAGCCAACACAAGGTGTTTAAAGACCCGGTGAAGGCCAGAACTGTCACCCTGAGCGTTGACAAGAAATACAAACCTTCACCCTCTGACCCACCTTACATTACAGGCCATCTCCCACTCGACTCATTGGTGGTACATGTCTTCCATAGCAGGGCAAAGGCCCAGGGCATGCCCCGCCCCCAGATAAAGAAAGTTAGAAAATTGATTGCGCAGTAAAAAGGGTTGCAGCTCAGTCAGCGACCCTTTGGCGCATTTCCAATTCAGTAGGTCAGCTGGCAAGATTAGATCACACCCGGTGGGATGAAATGGGAGATCTTTTACAGCGCCTACCGGCTCAGTATAAGAGTGGGCTCAGGAGATTGTGTTGGACGGCAGACCATCTCTAATACTTCTATCAGAGGTGCCCTAGACGCTGCAGACACGTCCCCTAGAGGAGTAAACTCTAGCATTCTTATCAGATGACAAAAATGGCTTTATCTCTGGCTTTGAGCCAGAAATTCAACAGCATCTGATCAACATGCTGTTCTATGGAGAACATCTATTTGGCCCACAAGTTGATCAGATGCTGGAGAAAATCAAAAAAGACACAGATACGGCCAAGGTGATAGGAGCTCTACAGTCGCCATCCCATCATGTGACTTTTTGCCGCAAACAGTACTGTGACGGTTCCAAAATCACCTCCCCAGGAGCGTCAACCTCTTATCTGGGGCAGCAACATCAAACACAAGCTCCCCAGGGATAATATAGAGGTACTTTCAAGGGAAATAGTGTGAAAAGTAGAGGTAGAGGCGGGGGAGCTAAGTTATCTGCCCCTCCTACATAGTGACTCCCTTTTCCTCACCCTGATCACACAACAAATATTGGGGGGTGACTGCAGGGGTTCCTTCCACAATGATGAAATATGACTTCAGACCAGTGGGTTCTGGCTGTTGTGAAACACGGTTACTGTCTGGAGCTCACTGCCACACCACCAAACATCGCACCATGCAAGCACCCCCTTTCCCTCAACACCAACACCTCCCCCCAAGAGGAAGTAAATGCCCTTTTGCACAAAGGAGCCATAGAGAAAGTGCCATTCCACCACCGCAGCACAGGGGTGTACTACTTGTATGTTCTAATTCCCAAAAAGGATGAGTCTCTCAGGCCCATTCTAGACCTCCGGCCCCTCAACAACTACATCCAATCAGAGCATTTCCACATGGTCACTGTACAGGATGTCATACCACTCCTGAGGCAAGGTGACTTCTTGACTGCCCTAGATTTTAAGGACGCCTTTTTCCACATCTTAATCCACCCAGCACATCGACGTCGCCTCCGATTTGTGATAAGTCAATCAATCAATCAATCAATCATAGCATTTGTAAAGCGTGTCTCAAGGCGCTGGGGGGGGGGGGGGAGGAATGCTGCTACTGTTCGAAGAGCCAGGTCTTGAGGAGTCTCCTGAAGGTTAGAAGGTCTTTGGTCTGCCGTAGGCAGATGTGGAGGGTGTTCCACGTCTTGGCGGCGAGGTGGGAGAATGATCTGACGCCGGCGGTCACTCTTTGGATGCGGGGGACGGTGGCGAGGGCGTGGTCTGCGGAGCGGAGCTGGCGGGCGGGGGTGTAGAGGCCGAGTCGTCTGTTGAGGTATGCTGGTCCGGTGTCGTGTAGTGCCTTGTGTGCGTGGGTGCGGAGCTTGAAGGTTATCCTCTTGTTGATGGGGAGCCAGTGCAGGTCTTTCAGGTGGGGTGTGATGTGGCTGCGGCGGGGGAAAAGTGGCCAATATTATCTATTTATGATTCTACCCTTTGGGGGTCACCACTGCACCCAGGGCTTTCACCAAATGCCTGGCTGTGGTGGTGGCTCATCCTAGGAGTAGTGCCGTCCACGTCTTCCCTTACCTCAATGATTGGCTAATAAAGAGCTCAAGCAAACATCACTGCCTTTTTTCACACGCAGCTCAATTTAGATCTACTTCACAATCTGGGTTTCACCATCAATGCGGGAAAATCCCATCTACAGATTCAACCCTTTCTAGGGGCAATCTTAAGTGTGATTACCAGAAAAGCTTATCCCTGTCTTGCTCAAATCTAAGCTTTTCAGTTCCTGCTACCTCTTTTCCACAAAATCGTCAGCTAATGGTAGGTATAGTCATGCGCCTCCTTGGTATGATGGCTTCTTGTATTGCTATAGTACTGCACGCCTGACTAATCCTGCATCGCTACAAGAGTGCTTAGCAGAACAGTGGTCACAAGAATCAATGGAAAGATGTAGTGTTGGTAAAGCCCAGCACCCATTGCTCTCTGCAGTGGTGGAACAGCAAACGTTTGCTGTGGGGCACACCTTTTCTGGACCCTTTTTTGCAAGTGAGTATTACCACGGATGCATCCCTCACGGGTTGGGGGTGCGCTTCTTTAGAACATTACCATTCAGGGCTTGTGGACTCTGCTCCAGCAGACATCCCACAAAGCAGTCCTGATCAAGACAGACAAAATGACTGCCATGTACTACCATCAGATACAGGGGAGCACTCACTCATCCCAGCTATCAAGGTTAACACAGGATATTCGGCGATGGTCAATTCACCACAAAGTTCACCTCCTAGCGGATGATCTGCCAGGAGTGGACAACTACTTTGCAGACCTGTTCAGCAGGATGCAGCAACAAGTCCATGTGTGAGAACTCCTCCCAGAAGTCCCTCCCCACTATTTTCAGTGATGAGGATTTCCAGATATAGATCTGTTTGCAACTGCCGAATACGCCATATGCCCAAGCTTCACCTCCAGGTTTCCACACTCACAGGTCAGGGGAAATGCAGTGTGGTTGAATTGGTTAACTCAATCTGGCGATCTGGTTCCTGAGTTTCTAGAGTTTGGTTACCTAAGTTTGCCCGAAGTGCATGATCATCCCCAGGGAAGTTTGTCGCCTCACCGCCAGGGCCTGCAATGCAGCAAAGTAGAAGGGGTTTATCCACTACTGTCTATCCAAACACATTGATCCCCTAAACCCAAAAGTGCAGGACATTGTCTGCCACCTGTTGTACCTACAATGCTCAGGACTGGCCTACACATCTATTCGTCTACATTTAGCTGCAGTTGCAGCATACTTGCATCACGGGTAACACTCCTCGCTTTTTAGAGTCCCTGTAATTGAAGCTTAAATGCAAGGGCTTAAAAGGGTTATCCCTCCCAGAGTACCCCCAGTCCTGTCCTGGAATCTTAATATAGTCCTCACAAGACTAATGGGGCCCCCATTTGAGCACCTTCATGCTGTCTACAATTTCTGTCCTTGAAGGTGGCCTTCTTAGTTAGCATTACCGCACTTATACTTGCAAGCAATATTCAAACGCTCAGTTTAGAGGAGCCTTTTTTCAAGGTTCACACTGACAAGGTAGTCCTAGGGAATAATTGAAAATTCCTACCCAAGGTGATCTCTTCCTTACGCCTTAACCAGATCATAGTACTGCCAGGTTTTTTCCTGCTTTCAAGCTCAGTAGCAGAGTGAGCACTTCATTCACTGTATGTAAAGAGAGCCCTTGTGTACTACATTGATAGGGCACAACCATTTTGCAACACACAACAGCTATTTGTGGCCTTCTCGAAACCACACAAAGGGACTGCTATTTCAAAAGCAGGAATTGCTTAAAGGCTTGTCAAATGTATTCAGACCTCCTATGCCAAAGCCAAAAGGCATCTCCCTGCTCCTCCACGGCAGCATTCGATATGTAAAGAGGCAGTCTCAATTATTTGTAAGCAACATTCCAATAGCTGATATCTGTAAAGCAGCTTTCTGGTCCACACTGCTCATTTTCACTAAGCAATGTCTCGTGGATGTCCTCGTGAGACAACAGATCTAATTGGGCCAAGCTGAAGCTGTCTTGTGTACACTCTTCCAGTACTCTGCTAAATCCTCCGGCAGGCCACTGCCTTAGAGGGGAAACTGCTTTACAACCTATGCACAGCACATATATCTACAGATACACACACCACCAACGGAAAATGTTACTTACCCTGTAAGCATCTGTTCGTGGCATTCAGTGCTGTAGATTCACTTGTGTCACCCTCCTCCTCATAAGCCGTTGGTTGCTGCAGATAGCTTATCTTTTTGTCTACTATTTCTATTGCATCAACATCTTTATGCTTTCTTATACTCTATCTCCGTCCTCACCCGCTGGGGGTAAAACAATCAAACTATAGAGTCGATGTCCATGCACACTAACAACTAAGGGAGAAATCACTATACCTTGTGACTCCAAGACTTCTTCGAACAAAAGCAAGTTGTACACGTCCGAGCCCAACACTAGATGGCAGGAATATGTACAACATGTGAATCTGCAGCACTACGTGCCACGACCAGATGCTTACAGGGTAAGTAACATTTTCCTTTTTTTTGTTGAAGGAGCCGGTGCTGCATAAAAAAACAACAAAAGTTTTCAGTGGTGGAAAACATCAGGGTGAGCAGGCAGTTGGCCCCCAATACCATGGCTTGCCCTCATCCCTCCAATCCTGAGGCTGCCAACTTGGTTCCCAAAGGGAAAGTGGTTCCAACGTGACTCCATCACCTCTGTGAATCAGTTGCTACCTCCTTGGAGGTGTAGGTAACCGTTCAGTGGTTTGTGACTGGAATTTCTGCTGCATACCATTTATGCATTCCATACTGAATCATAACATGAAAGGAACGCCCGTTCTGTGACCCTTCCAACCTGCTATTCGGTATGGTGGGCAAAACCCATTTTATGGGAAAAGCTTTCCCAACTTGTAAAATGGTTATGCACATAAGATATAGGCGGTTTACCATTGCAAACCCAGTGGCTTTGTGAAGCACAGATTTTGCAATAATAGAAACCTTTTGTATATCTGGCCTTAGGTACCTCATATGCATCAAATCCACCTGCACTCTGCGGTTGAACTTCATAACTTTCTATTTCTTCCCTCTGCTCCGCAATCTGAAGTGACCATATGTGGTGTGTAGCATTGTACAAAATTCCTGCATAAACAAATAAATGGTTTCGCAATGTATATTAGAAATAATAGTTTAGCGCTTCTACAAAGCATGATAAATTCTTTTTTTTGTAACTTTATTTTTGGAATTTTTTTCCTTTTACAGAAAAAGAAACAGACACAAATAGCAGCAGTTGTCCTATGCACATCGGCAGGTGCCCCCAAGACCAACATTCTTCTGATTGTGAGATTTGAAGCGACAATGAGGAAAGATGAAAACATTTCCATATGTACATGTAGGCAGGGAAGGTCACACAGGTGTACCGCACACAATTACTTCTCTCTAGGTCCGTTATCCGCCCCACCTGGATCACTCTCACAGGACTCAGACTCATGATGATCATTCTCAAAGGCCGAGTGGCAAAATTCCCACCCTTCTGAAAGGTCTGTCTGCGACTTATCGTCTCTACAATTTAATTTCATATGTACTTCTGTTAAGGCCCACTCTCACTCGTCCCTGAGCCAGGCCGATATGTCTGGGCTTCTCTGCCCCATCCAAGTAATGGCAACTCTACGCCTGGCTAGCACCAGCATAAGCTGCAGCAATTTGTACTCCATTTTTCGCTTCTTGGGTCTTCGTACAAGGTCTAGCAGGCACTGCAGCTGCTCCTCCAATAAGCGGAGGCCAGTGCTGCCGCACACCTTCGCCACAACTTAGGGCCAGAACCACCTCAGTTCAGGGCATGCCCAAGCCAGATGAAGGAAGTCAGCCCGCTCCGTTTTACACCGAGGGCACGTGTTGGCGTGGCTCTGGTATATATGCCTCAGTTTCAGTGGTGTGAGGTAAGTGCTATGTAAGTAGTTATAGTGGATCAACTTGAATCGTGCATTGCAGGAGACTATGTGCATTAGTGTGCTAATGGCAGAGCAGGTTTGGTCTTCTATTTGTATGTGTACATCTCCCTCCCACGCTGCCAGAGGGGGCGGCCCGTACGAGTCCAGTCTCATGGCTTTATATAGTAGTAATATATGCCTCTGCCCGAGCCACATGTAAGTAGTATATCCAGCCTGTGGGACAGTCGTGGGATGTTGGGGTGCTCGGGTCATGTTATTCTTGCAATCTCCAATATCCCCATGTAGTGCCAGTAGTAACCCTGCCCCAACGTGAAACTGTCACGGGCTTGTTCATATGTTCAAAACATTTCATTCAGGTATAGGTCAGCAAGGACATCAAAACCCCCGTTTTTCCACGCCTGGAAGGACATCTGTGTGCTCATAGCTCTTATAGGAGTTAGTATCCAAATAGAGAGTTCCCTATGGAATGGTGCGCGCCTTAGGATTTTTCCGCGAACTGCTACCATATGTTTGCTGTATGGTGAACTACATATGGCAGGCCATCATCAGCCCCCCCGCCCTGCATCAGTACTATTGGGAGCATATCTGGATGCACTCGTCCGGCCAGAAGTTGTTTTTCCCAGTTGTCCCCATGTGCAAGCCAACAGGACGCATGTTGAAGCTACGCGGCATAATGGTATAGGTCAAAACGTGGAGCTTCAAATCCCCCCTCTTCGTATCTGTAGGACAGTGTGTGCAGACCCACCCTACACAGTCACCCCGCCCACAATAAGGAGACAAGGATAGCATTTAGCTGCTTAAAGATCCAAGCGGAGATTGGGCCAAGTGAATTCTGGAGCCATTGAGGCAGCGCGGCAGCATCGCCATTTTAGCCACAGCAAGCCTGCCCATTAGCTAAAGTGTTACAACAAACAATTGATGGACGGAATGCTGACAATGCATACATTCTCCCCCAGTCAAGAGATCTGGGTTAAATCCATCGTTCTTTTGCCCACTACACCACCCCAGTTTAGACATGGCCATATGCAAATCAGTCTTGACCCTGTGCCTCATGGGAACAGTCCAGCCCGAACTGCCAAGCCATGTCTTCCCTGGACCGGAATCAAGCATCCTAGGACCGGTTTCTGGCTATCAGCCGTCATCAGCCAGGGTAGCTTGACTCCAGTGGCGTAGTGAGCACGGGTCCCACGTCTGGGAATACCCATCCCACTTAGGGCGAAAAGCGTTACAACAAACAATTGATGGACGGAATGCTGACAATGCATACATTCTCCCCCAGTCAAGAGATCTGGGTTAAATCCATCGTTCTTTTGCCCACTACACCACCCCAGTTTAGACATGGCCATATGCAAATCAGTCTTGACCCTGTGCCTCATGGGAACAGTCCAGCCCGAACTGCCAAGCCATGTCTTCCCTGGACCGGAATCAAGCATCCTAGGACCGGTTTCTGGCTATCAGCCGTCATCAGCCAGGGTAGCTTGACTCCAGTGGCGTAGTGAGCACGGGTCACCCCGAGTGGGAAGGGTATGCTCAGACGTGAGTCCCTTGCTCTCCATGCCACTGGAATCAGGCTATCCTGGCTGACGAGGGCTGAAAGCCCGAAACCGGTCCTAGGATGCTTGTTTCCAGTCCAGGGAGGACCTGGCTTGGCAGTTCGGGCTGGACTGTTCCCATGGGGCACAGGGTCAAGACTGATTTGCATATGGCTGGGTTAAAACTGGAATGGCATGGTGAGCAAAAAAAACGATGGATTCAGGCCCAGATCTCTGTACTGGGGTGAATGTATGACATTGTTCTGCATTCTGTCCATCAATTGTTGTTTTTGCATTTGTCACCCCGAGTGGGAAGGGTATGCTCAGACGTGAGTCCCTTGCTCTCCATGCCACTGGAATCAGGCTATCCTGGCTGACGAGGGCTGAAAGCCCGAAACCGGTCCTAGGATGCTTGTTTCCAGTCCAGGGAGGACCTGGCTTGGCAGTTCGGGCTGGACTGTTCCCATGGGGCACAGGGTCAAAACTGATTTGCATATGGCTGGGTTCAAACTGGAATGGCATGGTGAGCAAAAAAACGATGGATTTAGGCCCAGATCTCTGTACTGGGGTGAATGTATGACATTGTTCTGCATTCTGTCCATCAATTGTTGTTTTTGCATTTGTCACCCCGAGTGGGAAGGGTATGCTGAGACGTGAGTCCCTTGCTCTCCATGCCACTGGAATCAGGCTATCCTGGCTGACGAGGGCTGAAAGCCCGAAACCGGTCCTAGGATGCTTGTTTCCAGTCCAGGGAGGACCTGGCTTGGCAGTTCGGGCTGGACTGTTCCCATGGGGCACAGGGTCAAGACTGATTTGCATATGGCTGGGTTCAAACTGGAATGGCATGGTGAGCAAAAAAACGATGGATTTAGGCCCAGATCTCTGTACTGGGGTGAATGTATGACATTGTTCTGCATTCTGTCCATCAATTGTTGTTTTTGCATTTGTCACCCTGAGTGGGAAGGGTATGCTCAGACGTGAGTCCCTTGCTCTCCATGCCACTGGAATCAGGCTATCCTGGCTGACGAGGGCTGAAAGCCCGAAACCGGTCCTAGGATGCTTGTTTCCAGTCCAGGGAGGACCTGGCTTGGCAGTTCGGGCTGGACTGTTCCCATGGGGCACAGGGTCAAGACTGATTTGCATATGGCTGGGTTCAAACTGGAATGGCGAGCAAAAAAACGATGGATTTAGGCCTAGATCTCTGTACTGGGGTGAATGTATGACATTGTTCTGCATTCTGTCCATCAATTGTTGTTTTTGCATTTGTCACCCCGAGTGGGAAGGGTATGCTCAGACGTGAGTCCCTTGCTCTCCATGCCACTGGAATCAGGCTATCCTGGCTGACGAGGGCTGAAAGCCCGAAACCGGTCCTAGGATGCTTGTTTCCAGTCCAGGGAGGACCTGGCTTGGCAGTTCGGGCTGGACTGTTCCCATGGGGCACAGGGTCAAGACTGATTTGCATATGGCTGGGTTGAAACTGGAATGGCATGGTGAGCAAAAAAACGATGGATTTAGGCCCAGATCTCTGTACTGGGGTGAATGTATGACATTGTTCTGCATTCTGTCCATCATTTGTTGTTTTTGCATTAGCTAAAGTGGCAATGTATTCCAGAAGGCCACAGAGCGTCACATGACGTCAATGACCCGGTCAATATTCAGGGCTATTAATAGTGCATTGTTGAGTGCTACTTGGGCACCGAGATACTGGAAGTGCGCTCGCTCCCTCCTAACTCCCAGGTCTGGAAGACTTTCTAGGGGCAATGTGGCCATGTAGGTCAAAGGGAAAATCAGGGATTTGTGACGGTTACGCCGTAGGCCAGAAACCTCACCAAACTGCTCCAGAAGCTCAGGAGCCTGGGCAGAGCTTCCCTGGGGAATGCTATATAAAAGAGAGCATTGTTCGCATATAACGGGATCACATGGGTCGTGTCACCCACTTGAATGCCGCACCGCACCATCTCCTCCCACATCTGCACCGCAAAGGGGTCGATGGCCAGTGTGAAAAGGAGGGGCAAGAGTGGGCACCCCTGCTGCGTGCCGCATGGCCCGCCCCAACGTGCATTTCTCTGAGCGGGCACCACCCACTCCCACTCACGCCAGTGGTTCTGTGTATGGTATCTTAACCCAGTGGCAGAAATTGGGCCTGAATCCCACTCTTAAGGACCTCATGGAGGTAACCCCAGTCAACCGTGTCAAAGGCCTTTGCGAGATCTACTGACACAAGAGCGAGCTCAGCGTCGCGGAGTTTCACCTCCTGCATAATGTGGGTTGGCTGGCGCAGATTCATGCAAGTGTGGCGTCCAGGTATGAAGCTGCATTGGTCTTCGTGTAAAAGGTATATTATATGCTGGGCGAGGCGAGTGGCCGGAAGCTTGCACAGAATTTTATCGTCCGTATTGATCATGGTGAGCGGACGGTAAGCAGCGGAGTCCTGGCCGTCCCCGCCCGGTTTCGGTTTCATGCGATTTCACTCTGCCGCATGGTCGGGGGTAAGATTCCACGATCGAAGGCCTCAGTGTATACCCGTAATAAAGCTTTTGTCACATTGGCCGAGTATGCTCATTGAAATTCGGGTGGGAACCTATCACCTCCTAGAGCCTTAGCCCCTGGGAGTATTAGTAATGCTTCCCGTATTTCCTCAATGGTCAGCTGCGCCTCGAGCACATCAGAAGTCTGGGTATGGAGGCGCGTCAGGTTCAAGGCCCACAGGCATGGGATGTGTCGTTGGAGCACCTGCAGGATTGAAGACCTAGTGTATACTATCTCACCCGTCGGTGCATGGAGAGCGTTAATTGGCGCTGGGGACTGTTCTGGAGGATCCATGCCAGAAGCCGTCCCGACCTGTCCCCCTCTCTATGCAGGTGCTGACAGTGTGTGCTTGTCCATTCTGTCTCAGATGACGCTTATCGTTCTGTGTATATCCCACTCTCGGGCCGTGGCAGCCGGATCAGTGATAACTCCTCCGTTTGAAGCTCCCGCTACAGTTGCCTGCGAACTCCGCTCGTCAGTCCTATACAGGCCCCTCGTATCACAGCTTTCAGCGCTTCCCATTCTGTGGCTCTAGTGGTGTTGGCCCCCTCCCAGTTCATTGTCATATAGTCGATCAAGACATGAGATATGTTCTCTTTTCCGATCGGGTCTTCCAGGAAACTCTTTGTTAAAATAATTGGGGGTAAACCTTTCCCACAAGAGATGGGTTATTGTATTGACTGACCGCTGTAGCTTATAAGATTTTTATATCATTATTATTATACATCTCGAGAATAAGTATGAATACTACTCAAATTTGCAGAACACATTCTCAGTATGATGTGTGCATGTGAATTAATCCTGAAGAAAGACAAAACAGTCTGGCTGCATTCTGAGAACTGTATACAAATTTTGAGAGAAAAAAGTACAGGAATTCATCCACAATATGATGAAAAATTGTGAATACAGCACAGTCTCAGAAGGTGCTTGTGGTGAATATATGAATGTAGAAAATATTGCACTCAAACAAGATACAAGCGCTGAGGGAAAATCTACATTAAAAAAAACAAGTAGACCGTCTTCTCACCAAATCTGTCACCTCAACCCTATGCTGAATGCTACATAACTGTTGATCAGCAGTGAAGCACAAGCTGGAAATCTCCGACACAATCTCACACTATAACCCCGACCTACTAATCCTTACTGAGATTTGGTTTAATCACATATCACACAACATAATGGACATTCTACTTCCTTCAAACTACTCCATCATCAGAAATGATCGTGTTGGGATAGTAGGGGCAAACATCGCTGCCATCTTCCGAGACTCCTTACGATGCAGTGAGTCACCCAACTGCTCTTTTTCTGCATTTCAATGCTTATCTCTAGTTTTCCACAAACAATGCCCCCTTTCAGATTAAATTCCGTCTGTCACTCATCAGGTTACAACTTGGCTTTTATTAGAGGAATTCATGTAGCTTGCAAACAATCAATCAATGCAGAATGATGAAGACTTCAGTCCTCACTGTGGAATCAATTAAGACTCAACTGTTAACCACCTGGCCTCCTTTAAAAAAAAAAAAACTATTTTTATTTAAACATTTCTCCTCTTACAGTGTGTACGAGAACTGAACACAAATTATCATGTGTCATACATAGCAATGAAGATCTACATTGTCAATGGCAGAGTCTGGCTACACATCAAGAATGGCGCTGCTACGGCCTGTTGCATTTCACGCGAGTTTCACTAATATCCGTTCAAAGGGAGTGTTCTGACCTTTCTCCACCCGCCCAGTGACACTACCCCATATCAGTAACCCCTGAAGTCACACAAGGACCCCCATACTTTCTCCCATTTCTTGGGGCAGCCCCTGCTCTGCTATACTATCTGTTCCGCCCTCTGGCGCCAATCAAGGTCTGACTCCCAATCTTTAATTCTTGGGAGAGCACCCATGCCTGTGCTGTTAAACCTGGCTACCCCCACAGCTGTCACCTACCAGATCTTCTGGTATCCGTGCCAGGTCTCCTCTCCTGATATTGTCAGGGTGAGCCATTTTGCATCCACAGGAACCTCCAAAGACAAAACTTGGGATATTTCCTCAGTGACCTTTTGCCAGTGATCATGGATCACAGGGCATTCCCAGAGGATATGAAAGAATTTGCCCTCTTGGTTGCACCCCCAAAGGCATAATGTAACACACTTTATTTAGATACCATCATATCAAATCCAATGCAGTGGAAATTTACATAGAGACGGTCATTTTCCTCTTACCATGGATACAGCATAAATACTTCACGAAATTACCATCTTTTCCCCCCTCCCTCCGTTAGGCTGAAAAGGGGTGTCGTATGCGAGCCCCAGATTTAGGGATCGGGAGTTCACCCAGGAGACAGTGCATGACCGACACCTCAACATGTATGTTCGTAGCCACCCGCAGCACACGCAATACTTCCGCCCAATATGTCCGGAGCCGGGCACATTCCCAGGTCATACGTTGGAACCCCACAGGTTCCACGCCACACCGGGGGCATGCCGACTGACGCGCGGCATTGAATCGCGACAGTTTCTGGGGCGTTGAATACCTGCGATGCAGGTAAAAAAACTGTGTGAGCTCAAAGCATGCATTGCTGGCCATCTCCCGTACCTGTGCAAATGCCCGTCTCCACTCTCCCACCGTGAGTGGCAATGGCAGATCAGCCCCCCATCTATCATGGGCCTTTAATAGATCGACTGTACGATCTGCCTTCAAGGCCTTATACATGTGTGAGATCAGCCCTCTGGAGGAGCCCGGGTCTAGCAATAATGGGCTCCTCCGGGAACGTTGTCAACATCTTGCAGTTTGTGCGTGATATATTTGCGTACTGCAGGAAGTATCCATCAGGCACCTGAAAGCACTTCTTTTCGTCCACAAAGGAAAGGAAGGTCCCATTAAGGCATAGGTCACCTGCCGTCACGCAGACCCTTTCATGCCACTTTGTGTGGTCCATTACGGTCTGTATTTGAAGGAACCCCTGGATCCAACTGAGGGGGAGAAGCTGAGCATAGGGAGCCCTGCGCAGAACCAGGGTGACTGCCCGCTCCCAGGCTCCTGCGACCTGACTGACCACAAATGGGTAATCCTGGAGGGGGTCTGTGAGCCCATCATGACTATTCTTGGGAGCTCCACCCCTGCGGCCCAGTCCACCAACATTGCCGTCTCAGCGTTTGGACCGTCAGCACACCACTCTGCCACATACTGCAGCAATCCTGCAAGAAAAAAGAGGCTAAGGTCTGGAAGACCCAGACCCCCGGCGTCCATGTCCAGTTTGAGCACCTCCAGTTTTACCCTACTACGCTTCCCAGCCCACACCATGGAGATTAGAAGGCTGTTAAGGGCGTTGACTGTAGATTTGGGGATATTGCAAAAAGGAGTTCTGGAGAGTTTACAGACAGCGTGGGAGTAGGACCATCCTAGCCAGGGCAAAGCGTCCGAAGACCGAGAGGGGCAAGCGGTTCCAAAACCGACTAGATGCCTCCAGAACCGTAATGACTGCACCCATATTCAGGGCGTACTGTTCAGCGACTGAAAATGACTTCACTCTCACTGAAACTCTGCAACAGGGAGCCCTGCGGCATCCCTCCTGGCCAGAGCCGCCAATTAGACCATGACCGACTTCTGACGGTTAAGGTATAGCCCCGACACCTCTCCAATCGGAACCAGTACCACCAAGAGTGCAGGCACCGCCACCTCTGTGTGACGAATGTACAGCAACGTGTTGTCCATGTACAAGGAAACTGTCGTTGATCTATATGTGGGGTTTAACCTCATCATACCATTGTGACAAGATGTATGCTTAACCTAGCACTGTATTGCAGATGAACTCATCCCGCTTTCTGTTTGTAATTTTTTGATATTTTGTTTGTTGGATATTTCTGAAAATCATTAAATAAAGCTTTAAAAAAGAATTGTCTCTTGTCCTCTGGGACCCAGAGCCTTTCTGTCTACTCGGTAGGCCGGTTCATGAAGACCGTCGTTAATTACTAGTAACTGCATCGCTCAATAGTACTTCAGGATATTCAAGACTGCTAGCCATCATTCGTACACGCCCCTTTGTGGCTTACACAGTGCAATATGTGGGGTGCTGACATTCCAAAGTAGTAATCGAGCTTCATGCTCGATTTTCCTAAAACACTCTGTTAGGATCTTGAATGGCTTCTTTTGAAGCACCTACAGGAGGTGGGGGAGGGTCATCATTTTGTAGTGAGCTGCTCTACCCATTAAGTATAGTGGTAAGTTCTGCCAGTAAGTTACATCCCCATGGAGCCTGTCTAATTGTGGGAGTATATTTCTGCAAAGGTATTCTTGTGGGTCATGGGTGACATAAATCCCAATGTATTGGAACCCTCCAACACTATTGGTGCCGTGCATTCGGAGTGGAGCCTTGGGGCTGCACCCTAAAATGGAAAGACCAATGACAGTCCAGTTAATTGAATAGCCCAAATAGCTCCCATAGATGTCAAAGACCTGCAGTCTTCTGGCTATGGAGAGGGATGGCTGCGTAACGCAGAGTACGACGTCATCGGTATAAAGGGAGATATGGTCCTCCCAGGCTTCGCCAGCCCTCTCTCCCTGTATAAGTGGGACTTGACAAATCCAGGCTGCAAGCAGTTCGACCACCAGTGCAAAAATCATGGGGAGAGGGGGCATCCCTGTTGAGTTGCCTTTTGTAGGGCAAAGGTGCAAGATACTTCTCCATTGACTAGTACCATAGCCAGTGAGGCCTGATATAAAAGTTTGAACCAGTCACAGAAGTTCGGCCCAAAGCCCATCCTTGTTAGTGTGGAAAAATTTAATTCCATTCAATACTGTCAAATTCCAATTTGGCATCCAGAACCATCGGCATCACCTGCTCTGTTTGGGACGGTTCAAATGTAGTACTCTCTATAGGCGTCTCCAATTGAGGTGGGTGCTCCTATGCGGCAAAACCTGACTAGTCAGGGTGTATAATAGAGGGGATTACTTTTCCTAGCGTAGTTCCCAGGACCTTTGCCAGTATCTTATTCTCTACATTTAGTAATGATATGGGTCTTTAGGAGCTACAGTCCATCCGTGACTTGCTCCTTTTGTGTGTAATGACAATGGTGGCAATCTGCTGATCTTTTGGCAGGCAATACTCCTCGTAAGTGTGAGTCACTTGGAGGATGGCATCCCAATCTCTATAGTCGAATATCTTGGCAATCGTTGTTCATGGAGGGGAGCTCGGTTACGACAGGGGGGCCAATGCCTTGTTTGCTCTCTCGATTGAGAAGAAGTTGGACAGTCTCTTGGAATGAAGAGTGTTTAGGATAAGGTCTACCAGGAAGAGATCAAAACTAGGCCACTCGGTCCCCTCCGGGGCCCCAACCACACAAAAGTTTTTGGGTCTGACTCTTCCCTCTTGGTTTTCCAGTCTTTCGGTAATAATTGCATTCTGCTTAGTTAGAGTTTGGACTTTTTCCTTCAGTCTTTTTGTCGTTGAATGCAGTCCATTTATTTGTGATCTCGCCACTGTAATTTTCTCTTAAATTTTCTGAGAGTCTGCGTATAACAGGTTAACATCCACTGTGACAGCATCCAGTTTAAGTTCAATTGCGCCTCTGAGTTCCTGGATTGCGGCTATTATTTCTTGTTATGAAGTTTCACCCATGGGTTGCGCCTCTTGTCCATTGTCGCGGATATCTAGTCCTTTTGTTACTTCACTAGGGGCAGCCATTATTACTGCATGCTTGTCCAAGTTGTTGGCTTGAGTGGGTTTATGGCCTCGATTTCAAACCAAGTCCCTGGCTGCCCTGATGTGTGCCACTGTCAGGTGGCTGCTGATGCCCCAATGGCTCCACTTGTTAAGCGATTAGTGAGGTCCTCCCGAGGGCTGCTATGTTGCGCTAGCCGGCGCTTCTCTCTGTTTAGCCGCTTGGCCTGAGCGCGCTCCTCCAGAACCCCAGTGGGCAGGCAGCAGATTCAGGTTTGCTTCAATTTTAAGGAAGGCCCAGCAATCATGCAGTGGGATATCTCAGTTCTGCTTCCCTTATCCCTCCCAGGCCAAGACCCCTGTCTCAGGGCAGCAGCTCAGTGCCCCCATCTTTCATTGCAGAGACCATCTCAGGGGTAGGGAGTGGAGCAGGGTGTGCAAGATATATTGCCAAGTGGGTGCAGGGATTCCCCTCTGCACAGGATGCGGGTGAGTTGCTGTCAGGTCACTCAACTGTGTGACCACAAGGGGCAGTCCTCCCCCAGGGCCACCATCACTACAGGCTCTGGGTCTGTGTAGTGTTGCGCTTACCCAGTCTCCGGGCACTCCAATTGCCTTTTCGGGACCCTCCTTCTGCTGGGCCCCAATGCGCCAGGGTACCAGCTGGAGATACTTAGTTCTCTGTCTCACTGGCACACAGGGGAAGAGTGAGGCTTCAGTGCACCTTGCCGCTGTTCATTTTGGTGGGCCAAGCTGGGTCCTCAGTCTCAGAGGAGGAAGGCGGGGGCAGTCACCATATTAGTCGCACCCCCTCCAGTCGCCGCCATCTTATGTCGAGAGGAAAGATCCATGCACCTTTAGACCTCATCCACCAACCGCAGCAGTCCCTTTCCGAGCAGCCAGTGGGTGCCATCACTCTTAATACGCTGTCAGGGCCCAGGAATTACTTGAGGCCACCTGCTGCCTCGCACAGGGTCTTGTGGGAGAGTCAGCCCGCAACAGTACCCTCACCGCATCACCCCACTCCACCCCATCTCTGCGTTCTCACCTCAGTGCCATCTCGCACGTCAGAGGGGGAAGATCCTGCCAACAAAGCAGCCCTGGGCCCCGCCGCTTTACTCTCAGGCCTTCGCTCTGCTGTGCGCTATTTCTGGTGCCCTGCGAGGCACCGGGAAGTCCATCGTTCTCCGCCCTCCCGGTTCGGCTTTCAGTCTGGAATCATTCAGTGGGCAGCCAGAGGCACCTGGGCATTTGGAAGGCACCAGATCGTTTGGCACTGGACGGATTTTAGGCCGATTGTGGGGGATAATTCAATGGCGACTAGGGAGCTGTTTCATTGTGTGGCCATCTTAGTTGGCGACTTGCCACGCCCCGACCTCCTCGCTTAGACTTGATAATCTCAAAAGACAACCTTCTCGTCATAAATGAGCCCATTACAGTTAACTGGTCTGATCATTTCCTCGTCCCTTTCTCATTGAGACTCTCACAATCCGTGACCTTCGGCCAACCAAAAAAAGCAATAACCTGGTTTTGTGGTACTAAGAACGTTGATGTCAGCATTCTAAACAACAACAATACACAGAACATGCTAGCCGCCATCAGCCTAGACTTGAATAGCAATGTGGCATCTATGCATTGCTTCACCTACCTTTCAGATGTGGTTGATGAGGTTGCTCCACTCCAGAACAAAAAGAAAAGACTCAAACCATCGGCTCCCTGGTTTAACAAAGCCTGTTTGAAGAAAGGATAGCCCTAAGAACTCTGGCGAAGATTGAAGACAATCACCCTCTACCTTTAACATCACATGTCTCTGTAACGCAAGCTCACTCTACAAAAAGCATATTTGCTGCACAAAAATCAAATTACTTCTGGTCATTCCTTGACTCAGCGAAGACCCAACCTAAACAGCTCTTTGAACTAGTCAAAGCCGCCAGTTCTCCCTCTACATCCATGTCCACCGAATTTGTCGACCCAACTCACGAAAGCAGAAGAATTCGTACAATTCTTTGACACCAAAACAAAACTACTTCTGAGTTGATAGGATCTCCCCTATCCTACTACTCTGTACAAATCCAATAACACTTGGTAGGTATTTGGCAGAATTAGAGAGGAAGGCTTACTGAAAACTATCATGAGAACAAAACCATCAAACCACTTTATGGACCCTACCCCGGGTAACATAGCCAAAGAAGTTTACAAACACATGCTCCCCTACTGGACGAAACTGGTGAATCATTCAGGCATGGAATATTTCTTGACTGCCTTAAGACAGGTCAAGTCATCCCACTCCTCAAAAAACCCTTTGCAGATGAGAATAACCTCAACAATTTTCGCCCTTTCTCCAAACTCCCGTTCTTGTCAAGAATTATGGAGGGATGCATCGCTGATCAACTTATCCATCACATCAGAGACAATAACCTCCTGGATGGATAGCAATCTGGCTTCAACCAATGCTGCAGCACTGAAACAGGGAGCTCCCTGTTTCCGTCGGACCTTGCAGACGCCGGATTCGAGACACAAATTAGTTTCGTCACTCTTGGACTCACGAAATACAACGCTGACATTTGCCCGTTGATCTGGCTCACTCCAACTGTTGAATTATTCTCTTCCACCCCAGATCCTGTGTCCCATGGGAATCTGCGTCGATTTACGTCTACACTCCAACCTTTGCGACTTGATCTTCCTCGGCTGCACTTCATTACAAGTTCGTTCTCCACTGATCAAATTTGTTTGGAAACCTACCTTCCATTACTTGTCGGCACCTTGGTCCTGATGAGAACCCCATCTTTAACCTAACGGGGTTCGAAACGTGTAGACCTCTCTTTTGCGTCTCCAGTCATTTGTACTTCAAGTCCGCTTTTTGTGCCTTAATTTTTCTTAAATTATGTTCAATGTAACAAACTTGTACAGGTTCATTTTTCACCCTCTGTAGCGGATTACTTCTAAAAAAAATTTTGTTTGACGGAGACCCTTTCCGTGCTTAAAATTATAACCAAATGGTAGTTGGTTTGTTTGTTTGTATGAGTTGTGGGTGCGTGATTGAGGAATGGTGTATGATTGATTAAGGATGAATACTAATCTCTGCCACTAGGTTAGTCTATATTGCTCTTTTCCATTCACGTGTTGTTCCTTTTATTGCTCGTTTGAATGTACACTTGTCTTCATTACGTATGTGTGTCCAGAGTACACTCTTCCTATCAAATTATTATGAAAAAAAATTGATATCTTTCAAATAAAAATACTATTCAGTAGTATGTCCGTAGTCGTTTTTTCTTTCTTCTACGGCTAAATCTCTACACTTTTTGTCAGCATTGGCACTTTCGTTAGTTCCTCTTGCAGCACTGAAACAGCACTGCTTCAGGTGACTGCTGATGCAAGTCCTAGACTGAAGCAATTCCTGCCTCCTGACTCTTCTTGACTTATCAACAGGCGTTGATACAGGTAATCATTCTACGCTCCTGGACACAATCAAAAACCAAACGGGCATTGATAGCACTGTTCTTAAACAGTATGATTCATTGCTCATAGGCAAGGTCACAGATGGTAAAAATGTACAATTGCTTCTGAACACAGATGGCTGTAGAACAAGGAGTGCCTCAGGGATCCATCCTCGCTCCGAGCCTTTTCAACCATGATATTGAGCCCCTTGGAGTCTTACTTAAAAAATCTGGGATCCTATACCATCAATATGCAGATGACACTCACCTTAAATTAAATGTCTCCTCCTCGAATTCACATCTCACATCTTGCTAACACTTTAACTACTGTTTAAGACTGGATGACTCCTCGCACCTAACACTAAACCCCTCTAAAACCAAATTTCTCCTTATTTCTTTATCACAACTACCACCTCCAGTGCAATTCTAGATGGACTCACTCAATATCCTAACAGTAAACCCACTATTGCTGACAACATAACATTCCTAGGAGTAATCCTAGATACTAGACTAAATCTTCAATTGCAAATCAACACCATGGCAAAAAATTTGTGATATCAACTATGCCTTCTCTGGGCTTCTGCTGCTTCATTACAGAGCAAGATTTGAAAACTCTTGTTCATTACTTAGTATTCTTAAGACTTGACCACTGTAACACTCTCTTGACTGGTCTCTCGAAGACCCGTCTCTCCCCTTAAATCTCTCCTGTGCTCTGCAGCTTGCTTCGTCTATAAGCCCAAGAGAAATGATCACATCTTACTGTTAACTGCTTGCTCTCTGCTAGCTGACCATTGAAGCTAAGGCCATATACAAGACTGCTTGTATCACAAACAAGGCCCTACAGACATCTACACCAAGCTACCTGGTGGACAAACTCAAGCTCTCCGAAGGCACCAGACCTTCGTGAAATGCTGAAGCATTGCTACTTGAACCCCCAACCTTTAAAAAGGAATGACTCATGGCACAATCGTTCTCAGGAAGTGTGACCAGAATATGTAACTCACTTTCTCCGAACCTAAGTACCACCACTTTGACGGCTGTCTTCAAATCTGAGCTGCAAGCCGTCCTCCTTTAAAGACATTTTGTGTAGTCTCAACTTTGACCCTTACCATATGATGACTACACTTCTCCCTCATCTCGATTTGGACATCAACTAACAAGCTGCTACCTCCTTAATGTTCATATATCTATCTCTGGAATATTTGAACCTGTGGCTTTTGTAATGACTGGTAATTTTAGGTACTTACTGCCTCTGGCAACTATATGTTTCTGTAATCTTGCATCTGCGTAACAAACCTTGTTCATTGAAAAGCGCTCTAACATTTTAGTATATTATCAGCACTATATCAAAATAAATAAAAGAAATGTGGTTCTCTGGGCCAATGGATGGGTTATTTCACATTTCTCCACTACTTTAAGTCGATGTTATGACCCTTTGGTATCAGTCTTTGGGTCATCATCAAGTCAATATATTATCTTATATAAGAATCTTTATAAATTCTGAGCTTAAAACATACTAGAACAAAGGCCACAACATTCGGGGTAATTCAGTGTCAAAGAGGAAAAAAACATAGCCATGTGGATGGTTCCTTAATCATTCTAGTTGAAGGGGGAATAAATTAGACCCCTTAGCAAGGTGTACTGACAGTAGTGGGGGGTTGCGGGATGGTCTGAAAAAGTAATTGACATTTACAAACGATCATGTACTTATAAAGGGCTTTATAGTATTTACCTCCTCTTTTGTATATAACTGTACATGTCTAATTAACATGATGAAAAACCTTCAATCCAATCCAAATACAAAGTCAAATGTGACCTTAGTAAACTGAGTTACATCTAAATAGAGGTACTTATTGCCTTAGATGTTGAATTACCCTATAGAAATATCAGTCGGGTGGAAGAAACCCTCAGGTGGTACATGATACTTTGAAAGCACGACTTTCTCAACAACGTATTAAATGAAATTGAAGAATGGAATGATGTAATCATTTACTTATTTGCTAAACATAATTTGAAATAATTTACAAACTGCAACAATCCTTACTTATTTCTCAAAAAAGACAACGCCTATTTTATTTCTGAAATGTACATTATTTGTTTTTGTTGTGTATTTAACCCATGTTAGTACAAATTTGGCACTGTGGAGGTTTCTCAGTACCTTTCAACAATATTTAATATGCACACTTCCCTTCCAGGGTTTTTTCTGCAACACTGAGAAAGACTTTGACGAGTGGTGCCAGCACATCAAAAAGGTGAGTGTGTCTGTTTCACTATGTTTGGGAGAGAGTTCTTGTAGATGATTACATAATTGTAGTTGCATGTTTTTCCTAAACCTCCCATACTTCTTCTAATTTTAAATAAAATGGCTCACTATGCCTGTTGATCTCTGTTTTTTGTTTAAATTTGTTTATTGGGGTTTTTACATTACTTATTGCACATTAACATTTTTACATCATCGTGTTGATTTGACACATAACTGCGATTGGAAACGGAATGATTGTGCAATATAGCTTACACACGTTTCCTGCATTCCAGCCCTACAAACAAGAAAGAGAACCAAGAGGAATCATGACAGCTGTGTGTTGATTCACATTTCAATGAGGATCCCACCTGTCGGTCTGGACTTATTGGTAGTAGTGTCTTATGCCCTGACTGGGTCCGTTTTCGATGAATATGCAACTATATTCCACTCTCATGTTTACCTTCCCTACGCTATTGTGCCTATATGTATTCCCATCTAACTATCATCGGAGTCTAAACTGCTGATGTGAAGTGGCTAATTGCCAACTATGGGGGTAAAGAAAAACTAGGGGAAGCGTCGGTGTTATCACTAATGGGGACGGTGTTATAGTTGTGTACTGTATAGTGGTTCTTAAGTGCAATGATGCGTATGTGACGGGGAGAGTTAAAGCCCTCGTGGGAGGTACCCCTGTGTGAAGCAGGATGGCTCCCGGTATGACTTCAGCGTGACCTTAGGTCTAGGCGGAGTGGTCCTGATATTGAATTTCTGCTACTGCCGCTGTAGGGGACTGGGGTGGGGTCTGGGAATGAAGGGCTACCTGTGCTTCCGTCAGGGTTGTTTCGTGTGTGAATGCGTACAGCAATTGTGCCCATTCTAAGGAAATGGGGTGTTTACGAATGCCCTTCACTTCCTCGTCTCTCAACACCTCTTCCTCCGCTTTACCCCACTTTTTCACCGCACCTATCCACACTGTTTCCGGCGGTCCCGTTGGGGCACGCCAGTGCATAGCTATTCCTCTTTTTGCTAATAGAACGGCAAGAGATACAAAACGGTTCTGCACTTTCTCGGTCTTCCGCCTACGGAAGATCCCGAGCGCACATGCTTCCCATGTGGTCATGGTCCTAGTGTTGGTCGTCGCCCTGAGCGTCGTGGGAACGCAATCCCAGTAGCCTTGGATGAAAGGGCAGTCCCAAAACATGTGTTTAAAGTCTGCCTCAGGTGTTTGACTGCGGTGGAATGCAAAGTGTGTGTCTGGATATAAACGCTGGAGTCGGTGTGTTGTGAGGTATGCTCTGTGAAGGACATTAAATTGAATGTTCCTAAAGCGTGCAGTTCTGGAGACCTTTTTGGGATATTCTAGGGCAGTATCCCATTCCTTATCATTAAGAACTCTTCCCACTTCTGTTTCCCATGCCTGACGTAGTGTCGTATTGGGGAAAGAATCAGCTCCCGGATGGCCTTGTATAGCCACGTGACCAGGTGTCTGCCCGCTCCCATGTGTAAGATAGTGTGTATCACTGGGTGCGTTGGAGGTTCCCCTTCGTTGGGGTCCCAGTAGCGCTGGCTACTGTCTATGAGTTGCCTATGCGTTAGAAACTGTCCTGGCGGGAGGCCTTTTTGGTCCGCTAGCTGGTCGTATGTCCGAAGTTGCCCCTCCTCAAACAGGGACTCCATCTCTGTGATTGCGAGATCAGTCCAAATCTGAAGGGTGCCTGTGGTATAGTATTTCTCCTCTCTGGGGAAGCCCACCAGGGGGAGTAGGGGTGAATACGGGGGTTTACCTTTGGACATGCAATGGATTCTCATCCTGCATGTGCGAGCTATGGAGAACTGGAGGGGTCGAGTGCACATGGGTTTGGTGCCAGGTAGCAGCATCCTATGAATAGCAGGGAGTGGTATTCGACCCTCCTCAGTGGTGGCCTCTCCGGTATGCCGATCTGCTGTCCAGTGTGACAACCACTGCAGTTGGGCCGCCAGGAAGTAGGACTCAAAAGATGGCGCTCCCAAACCCCCCCGGTCCGTGCTTAAATATAGTGTAGCCAGTGCCACCCTATGTCGGCCCCCTCCCCAGATCAGTTTGGTAAGCAGTGTATCCAGCTCCTTAAAGAAAGGGCACAGCGGTATCACTGGGAGGTTAGCGAAGTGGTATAGGAGTCTGGGGACCATAATTATTTTTGCGAGAGCTACTCGCCCAATGGGGCCTAGGGGCAATGTTTTCCAAAACCCCACTGCTGTCCGTATCCCTGCCAGTGCCCTACGGTGATTTCCTTCATATGGGTCCTCCGGAGAGTGGTACAGTCTCACCCCAAG
Organism: Triturus cristatus; assembly: GCF_964204655.1. Taxonomy (NCBI): domain Eukaryota; kingdom Metazoa; phylum Chordata; class Amphibia; order Caudata; family Salamandridae; genus Triturus; species Triturus cristatus. The sequence goes on from NC_140594.1 coordinate 651,986,593, forward strand.
ATATCTGGGTGCCTCAGCGCTCCATGTGAGCGTTTGAGTTCCCACTTGGATAGCAAATGGGGCCAAGCGAACACACAGCGGGTACAAAGTGGATTTCTCCCAATTAACTTTAAGGCCGGAGGCCTCCGCGAATTCCTGCAGGGTCGACCAGATAGGTGTTAGGTCTTGAGTGACATCACGGACATATATGAGAAGATCATCCGTGTATAACGATACACAATGCACCGTGCCTGCTAGCAGAATGCCACAGGTCCCACCCTCTTGTCACAGGCGGATTGCCAGTGGTTCCACTGCCAGAGCAAACAGAAGGGGAGATAGTGGGCATCCCTGTCTGGTATCTCTTTGTATTACGAATGAAGGGGAGATATATTTGCCTATTCTGTCCCGTGAGGTAAGGCCTGTGTATAGGAGCTTCGTATATGCCGTTAGTCTAGGTCCTGTGTCTATTTTGCGAAGAACCGCAAACAGGTATGGCCACATCAGCGTGTTGAATGCCTTTTCGAGGTCTAATATCAGACACGCTGCGTTGGGGAACTGTGTTTTTACCCTATCTTGAATATAAAATAGTCTATGTAGGTTCTGGGAGGTGTTACGTCGTGGTGTAAATCCGCATTCATCCGGGTGGATCAATGGCGCCAGGATTTGGGCATACCGATCTGCCAGCAGTTTGCCCAGTATCTTACAGTCTGCATTTAGAAGGGTGATTGGTCTGTATGAGATGGGGAGCGTTGGGTCTCTGTGTGGTTTTGGGAATGTGACTATGATCGATTCCCTAAGGGAGCCTGGAAGTTCGCCTTTGTCTAATGCGGAAATATACATGGTCACCATGTGAGGAATCAGTCGGGTCGAGACGGTGCTATAATATTAGAGTGGGAAACCGTCCGTCCCTGGCGCTTTATTGCGTGCTAACGCTCTGATTGCCTGGGAAATGTCTGCGGATATGTTCTTTGCCTCTAACGCTTTTTTGTCCGCAGGAGGAATTTGAGGTATGTGTAAGGGGCATAGGAAACTGGTCATCAGTTGATGGTCACAATGTTCTGGGACTCGATAAATGTTTGAATAATAATCGTGAAATATGCATAGGATTTCCAGCTGCGAATGTCGGAAGATTCCATCCTTGTCTGCTATCTCGGTGATTGGTCGCACCGCCGACTCTTGCTTGGCGAGCCAAGCTAGGAGCGTCCCCACCCTATTGCCTTCCCGGTGGACCTTGGAAACATAGACCCTAAAATTATATTTGTGAAGGTCTCTCAGTGTCTCCGCATGAGTGGTTTTTGCAACGGCAACTTGGGCTGGGGTGGCCTCATCCGTGTCAGCCTTTTTTGATATATCCGCCAGTGCTCGTTCCGCCTGTTGAAGTGCCCGCTCTAGTGTTCTGCGCTCCCCCCACTATGATTTGTATGCAATGCCCCCCTGCTACTACTTTGAATGTGTCCCATTCGATCAGACGGGATGACGCCGTGCCCGCGTTTGTCGTGAGGTGCTCTTGAATGTGTTCCCCATGGTCATGTCTGAACACTTGGTCGGTGAGACAGTCGCCCGGCAGTTTCCAAGTGGGTATGGGGAGGTTTCCACTTGAGGGTCACTGTGTGTGCATCATGGTCCAACAGCACCCTCCCCAAGTAATCAGTGTGCTGTACTTTAGGAAGTATTGTGGTGGAGCAAAGAAATCAATCCAGGCGTACTCGCAGGTTGTGCGGAATCGGGTGAAAGGAATATAGTATGGTAGTCGGATTCTGTGTGCGCCATGCATCTGTTAATGCCCAATGTTTCACCCATGTGTTGAAGTGTTCTGTTTGCCTAATCACAGGTGATTGTGCTGGTGGGGAATGGGATCTGTCGAGGCTGATGTCTAGGGCGCAGTTGTAGTCTCCCCCTAATATCCACGGCGCTAGCGTGTGGTGGGTTAGCGTCCCAGTGAGGCGACTCCAGAAAGGAGCTTGTTCTACATTGGGGGCATATATGCTTCCTATCAGAATGGATTGCCCTTCTAATAAACCCTCTATCATTGCGTATCGTCCCTCTTTGTCTACCATACGTGACCTCTCCTTGAAGGGGGTCCCGGGTGGGATCCAGATTAGAGCCCCCCTAGCGAAGTTGTGGCGCAGATGATACCCCTCCATTTCTTACACAAACGGTCCACTTCGGTTGCTGTCAGGTGTGTCTCCTGTAGGAGGGCTATGTGGGCTTGCTGTCTCTTTATGTAGGCATAGACTGCGTATCGTTTACTCGCGTTGTGCATACCCCGGACATTTAATGTGATGAGTTTTATGTCTGTGCTAGGGATGCTATTGGTCATGTCGCTCGGCATCTATACCAGGGCCATCTATGTATGCGGTTCCGCTGAACCTTCGGGTCTCCCTCCCCCCACGTAGTCGCCTTCCACATATCACGTACCATTCTGGTTACTTGGTCCTGTAGGGGTAATAGGTGATTTACAACAGAGAGGAATTTAAACTGAACATTGGGAAACGTTCCCAACTGAAGGGGACCTATCACTCAAGGCAATACGTCCAAACTATACATCTTGTATTATCTTTAGTTCGTTGTTCAAGGGGGTTGGCTGTGCCGCTGCGTAGGTTTCCAGCGGCATGGCTGCCCGCTTCATAACTCAGAGTTGAGGATGCCTGGGTATGTCTTTATGCCTCGTATCACTGCCTGGATTCCGGTCTGTTAGATGGCTGCAGAATGTTCAGGATACTGCTCCGGCAGGTCCCGCTGTGTCCTGAAAGTGATTTCTGGTCGGCTTGTTTCTCAGTTGTCAAACAGTGCATCTGCTGTCTGGGGGTCACTATCGGGGGTGTGACCGAACCGTCTCGTGAGGTATGTGCATCGCTGATGTCTTCTTCCGAGGTGAATATATGTGGGCCTCTATTTCCGTCTGGACTTCCACATGTTGATCGGATCCTCGCCGCCGCTTGAAGTGCTCTTCTGCGGTCTGCTATGATTTGGTCGAGATCTGGAGAGCTTTTAATGGTGTGGTCCGATCTTTGACTCAACTGCGAGATAGTGATCCGCTTTTGGTGCCGTCGCCGGCGGCTAGAAAGGTCGGGGGCTTTGTGTGCTTCTGCGTCCGTCTGGGTTCCCCACGCTTTGCTCCACCCAGTGGTTTGCTTCTGTGGGATCTGTAAAGAAGGACGTGGTTCCATCATGTATAATTTTTAAACGAGCTGGGAATAAGAGTGCATATTGTATGTTCTTTTGGCGTAGGGCCCGTTTAACCGCCAGGAATGTAGCGCGTTGTCGTTGGACAGCTTGGGAGTAATCTGGGAATAGCATGACCTGTTTGTCCTCTACTCTGAGTGGCCCCGATTGTCGTGCAGCTCGAAGAATAGTGTCTCTATCCTGGTAATGGAGCAGTTTTAGTAGGAACGGTCTAGGTGGGGATCCCGGAGGTAGTTTACGGGTCGGAACCCGATGCGCCCTTTCTACTGAAAAGTACGGTGTCCAGTCTTGCAGTTGAGTAAACGTTTTAATCCATGTTTCGACAAAACGGATTGAGTTGGACCCTTCTGCTCCATCCGGTAGGTTCATAACGCGAATGTTGCTCCGGCGGGATCGCCCTTCAAGGTCAACCGCTTTGAGTTCCAGGGCCTTCACTCTAGTTTGCAGTTCTTTGATAGCGTCTTGATGCGATTGTACTTGCAGCTCCAGGGTTTGGAGCGTTCTCTCTCCTTGCGTGACTTTGTCGACCAGTTTTCTGTGGTCGTCGCGTAGTAGATTGAGGTCCGTAGCTAACTCCCTAAATTTGTTCTCCATGGTCTCTCTGGAGTGTTCAATTGCTGTCAAAACTTTATCCAGCGTTGTTGACATGGAGTCCGCATTGGGGGTTCCCCGCCCGGCTGCGTGGAGTTGGGGTCTGGGAAGGGCTGTCTCCCGGTTGCGGAAGCTGATGGCGCACCGGTTGCTCGCTGCCGTCCCATGATGGTCTTTGTTTGCGCTCTCTCGTATCCACAGGTCGTTGTGGAGTACCAGGGTAGGTCACCTCTGGTCGGTAGTGTGACCTGCTGCAGCACTTGATATGTCGCCCTTCCTTGCTCTAGGGTCTTCTTGCTATCTACCGTGCCAGTGGTGACAGCAATCTTCTTGATCTTTATATGCCCGGTAAGGGGCGGCGATGGGGGCACAGGGCATGTGCTGTGGTGGCGCTGTTGGACGGTGATTTATGGCGCTGCCCACGCTCAGCTATCCACCGTGGGTCACCGTCGCAGTGCCAGTCTTGCCCGGTGTCTTTAAGTAGGCGATCCCCACTCTACTGTGCATCAGGTTTGGAGTTCCCCTGTGACCCCTCTGCGCTCTCTGGGCTCTGCTCGATACGGCTGCGGGCCTCTGGGGACGGTTTCAGGTCTCTCACCGTCGCATAGAGCGTTCTTTGGCCCCACGAGCGTGCCTGCGACCCGTCAGGCTCAGCAGGAGTGCCTGTTGATCACTGTTGAGTATGTTTCGTATTGCATGACAGAATACAAATATCCCATTTGCACTATTATGACCACCTGGATATGGTAGTTAAATATTATTTTTTTAAATGTCGGAATTCATAAGTGGATATTTCCCTGGCTGTTATTAAAACCAATTCTTATTTACTGGTGCTTACCAAATGTACCTTTGTACTCTTCAGTTTATCAGTTTGTTTAAGGAATTTGTTTTATCTTTAGTTAGTAAATTAATCAAAAGTTTAAAAGGAAAAAGGAAAGATTCCAAGAAATGTTTATATAGAAATTATTGTCAAATTAGTTCATCTAAGTCACTAAAGAGAGTCACTGTTTCTGAAATAAGAATTGGGAAAAGAGCTGTTTTAGAGAAATGGAGAAGAGTCAGAGAGACGTTTACCTGCTGCCCTCACACACCCGAAGGATGTCATGCTTCATCATGGGGTGGTGCTCCTCATCGGGCCGGTGCTGCAATGCCCTACGGGTTCCCCGAAGGGTCACTTTGTCGGAGATCTTTTTTGTGATCTAGCCGTATGGTGTGTGCGGGTCAGTGTGCAGTGTTATATGAGAGGTGACAATTAAAAATGACTAGAGGATATCTAAGGTAGACTAATTTTAATGAGGGGGATCCCTATGTCATAGTTTAAAAAAAACAAAAGGTTGTGTGCTGCTCGAGGGTAAGGACCCTCAGTAGCTAGACAAGTGAAGTGTTTGTTTAAAAAGAGTATGGGGTCTGCATGTTTTGAGCGATAGTGTGGTCTCAGGAGGAGATCCTTTGTGCTTCTTCAGGACCATCGGGGAGTGATTTAAGGTCATGGGAAAAAGGGCTATGCGGTGGCCTTATCGAATCAAGTAGTGCCACTCGGAGGACCCACATAGTGGTCCTATCTAAAACTATAAAAAAGAAGGAAGAAGATAAGAGTTAAAAAATTCAGTGCGGCAGTACTATATTAAAATGGAGTTGAGGTCCCCATTGGAGAATCGCGGTGTCTTAATATGAGCAAAGCCCTCAAGTCCCTATTTTCCTCATCTGGATTGGTGAGGCGCTTAGTAACATGAATAAATACAAGAATACCTAGAACGAACAAACAAGCAACATGAGAGATGAGCCATTAAATCATAATGAGTGCTCATGGTGGACATGTTGCTGTAGGCTGCCCATCGATCTTTATATAGGCGAGGAGTAATCTATGGTAGATAGTATATGGTACAAAATGATCATGTCACAGCCATAAAGCCTATTTTGGTAATAGTAGTCAGAAATACGGTTACCATTGATGGCAAAACCTTTTGATCCACACCGTGAGATCAAGGGTAATGGGGGGAGGGAGAGATAGTTGAGGACCGCTTACCTATTTAATATAGGTAGATTACTCCATAAGTCATAACGAGACTTGTTCCCTTCAAAAACCTAAGTTACTACCTCTTCCCTTGTTGTTTCTTATGGTGTCAGATGTGTTATATAATTTAAGTTGGCTATTCAAAGATACATACTAATGCCTAGTAGGGATCAGCCCATTTTTTCCAGACTGTACAAATCTTCTTGAAACAAATGTAACTTCCTTTACCACTATAGGTAAATATAAACGAAAGCTTGTGTTTTGGAGAATATATTCTTTGAATTGTGGAACGCAGTGTAACATTACGCTGTTTGGATAATTGTAATGTGACATTAATGTGTTTGTTCGGTACACCTTTAATAAATGGCAATTATTCTGAGGGCAGTAGCTCCATTATATAATTTCCCAAACTAAGTTGTGACACAATGGCACCAAAGGGTAATCAACTGAGTAAGCAACCTAAAGGAATGCAATGTGGTGTCCTTGAAAGTCTGAAAATCTCAAGATCTTTCCTTTTACAGATCCCTGACTTGCCCCACTTTTGAGTCTGAATTGTCCCATCTAAATGACCTTTTGTTCGTGCAGCAATCTTTAATTTAGATTTTAAAAGTTTCTGAAAGTTTTAGCCCTTTTGCTTCCTGTATGTAAGTCCAACCAGAGTCACATTACTCCATTTTGTTCTGTCTTAAATATTAAAGTAAAAAAACAGAGAGTAACAAAATGTTGGAAATACTGCCATCCCGAAGATAAAGTGATTTATTTTACCCAATTCAACAGCAAAATGTAGCTATTCTATGTGACTAGCCAAATATTAAATGGCACTTTTTTAAGCTTGCCTTGTTTTGGTCTTGTTGGTCAACATACGTTTACTAATGCCACTGCCAATCCCATGTCAGCATGCCTGCCAAAAGAGTATGCACACCCCTCATTTGGGAATTCAACAACAGATTGTTTTCTGAAGGGCGTGTACCCCAAGCCCTCAAATATGGAGTTGTTACACTCCTAGTAAAAAAATATTGAGCAATTGAAACCTAAGATATTGGAAACCTAGGAGTCTCAAAGCCATTAAGGGGTGTTTAGCCTTAGCAAAAATCATGGAAGAACTCTCCGCTGTAATCATACAAAAGGGAAACAGACTCCGCGATGCAGAGGCAATTTTTCCAATATGCCATTTAAATGAGGAGACTCAAATGTTGGTGGATAAAAATCCGTAATCAATCTTTACTCTTCATTGCTTCTTTTTTAAAATAAAAACTGACAATGACAGAGCCCAGCCAACGCGTTTCATCCCAGCCAACGCGTTTCATCCCAACATGGGACTTTATCAGGGCTGAAAAAGACATATATAACAACATTTTACAATAAAACCTAACCAAAAAAAGGGGTAAAATCATTTTGGTCTCCTACTATATGTACATTACATTATGATCATCAAGTCATCATTCATGTACAATCTTCTGCATAATTAAATGGGCTTAATTATCCACAAATGTCTTCATAAATATTTAAATTAATGGGAAGACCACACTTTACAAATTCATTTCTTGCGGCACAATTAATTCATGTCCTTAAATACTTAAGAAGTTAATCAACAAATCATACCTCATATATATTAATAGTAAAAAGACTCCCCCTCACAAATTCATCTCGTATATCACAATATTCTTCTATAACAATTTATTCATGTGCTAAAGTATTACTGTGAAGTAAATATCACAATTACTATCATTAAAATTAATTTAAAAATCCACGAAAACTCTTGAGATAAAGTGTATGTTGCATTACAGTTCTTAAAGTTAACTTATCGTTAATTCAACTTCCCCATCTCCCTATCATAATGGTATTAATACTTACATCGTGGCATACGTTCTCATATGTAGATAGCGCCATTCATGTCTTTTTTTATTCATGATTAATATAGCCATTGGGATTCCCTAGAATATGGACAGTAAACACAAAGATGAATATTCAGTGGCCCCACTCATAAATTCAAAACTCAAAATCTCAAAGTTAAAGCCTTCATCCAGACCTCATAACCAAGACACCCCAATTTAGAATCTCACGAGTATCAAGCTCTATATCATTCCTCTTATTCGATGAATCATTGTTCTTACATACTCTAGCGGACCAAGAGGTACCATCTTGAACTATCCCTTCGTCTCACAAGCAAATGGTATAACTTGTATCAAGGTTCCACCTACAGGACGGAACGCTTTTGCAATTTGATTAAACATGCGGTATCCACCACTTCTCATAACTTATTGTTATCCCAATGTACATGTTAACGAATGACAGTTACACACTTTTTCCATTTTTTGTCCTTACTGCATGCAGTCTATAAGCACCTGTGTCAGCCATACTTCAATTAGTCATGGGACGCCTAACAAACACCACACAGCACTCAACCACACAATCAGAGGCACAGGTAGGGCAAACCATAGGCACAAAAACAGTGGCCATGAACCCAATGTTATCGTCCAAGCTCGACACTGTGCTGGCAGCGGTTGAGAAAATAGGCACTGCCTTAGACCAAACCCGTGCAACACTTGCGGAAAAAAATCAACAAAGTGGCGTCGGACTTCACCCTACTCAGAAAGGACCACCACAAACTGTCAAACAAGGTGCAAATGCATGAACAAGCACTATCAGAACTGAAGCCAACCACCCACAGCCACGCGGCAGCATTGTAGGACATTATCGACCGAGTCAACATACTAGAAGACCGGCTGGAAGATAGGGAGGGACGTTCCTGCCGCAACAACATAGGCATGGTGGGTCTACTGGAAGGGGAGGAAGGACAAGAACCAACGAAACACGTGGGAAATTGTCTGCGGGAGCTCTTACGGAGGTTTCCTTGTCGCCGCAGTTCGTAGTAGAGAGAGCACACAGAGTACCAACACGACGACCGCTACTGGGATCCAGACCGCGACCACTGCTATTCAAATTACTAAACTATAGAGACAGAGATACAGTGCTTAGAGAGACCCGCAAGATCGAGGAAATAAAGATACAAAACCAGCAGATCATGCTATTTCCAGACTATACACTACAAGTGCAAAGGCGCAGAGGATCGTTCGCAGAAGTCAAGATGCAGCTCCGAGTGCTAGACATCCATTACTCTTTAATGTTCCCAGCCCGACTGCACATAATTATGAAAGGCCAAGCGAAATTCTTTGACACACCGTCCGAGGTGTGGGACTGGCTAGAAGAGACCGATCAATCGACGGGACCCAGGCCGCCCACAGACACACACCCGTCACGCCAGATCAACAGGAGTCACCGGTGCGGCGGAGCGGGGACCAACAAGCCACTGAGAGCGCCGCTCGCTGGCCATCCCAGATAAGGAGCATAGGAAGACGGAACTCCATGAAGCCCTTCAGGTGGCTGCAGCTAGTCGATACTGCCTCAGAGCCTATTAAACTGCGACCTGCTCTTGGAGCTCTACTAACTCATCTCCAGCATGCTCTGATGACAGAGACTCTGTCCAACTACCCAATATCACACCGTAAACATCGGAGGACATAATATAGACAATGGACAATTGCATAGTACAGTTTATCCTTTTGAAGATAGTATAACCAATACGCATAGGTGTGCACAGCACATTCCTGCCGTGACATGGTCCCTCCCCGCAACAGATGCTCTCTTAGCTCGCGTCAATGTACGGCAGGAGCCCGCTCATTACTCTCACCTACAATGAGGCACACCCCTACCACACACAAGCAAAGCACACGTCACCCTGAGCCAAGACACCCCCATCATGAAAGTTGCCTCTTTTGGGCGTTCCAGTTTGGACGAGCATCGAATACGATCTTGCCGATACGTGTTACCCACCACCCAGTTAGTCCCCCAGCCCCTGATATGTCCACACTGTCGCGTAACCATCGCAGTCCTTCCCAGGCAAGGAAGCACAAAACCCATGCATGGCGCAAACTAACATCCTGACCTGGAACGTGAGGGGCATCCACACGCCCAGCCGTAGATAATCCATATATGCATACCTCCTACGCAGGCACACTGACATCGCTCTGTTACAAGAAACACATCTTACCCAGGCGGAAGCAATCCACCTAAGCAACGTTGGAGAGGTTAAGTATATAGTACAAACTACTCCTTGCAAGCCAGAGTGGTGACGATATGGGTCAAGTCAGGCATTCCACACAAGGCAGAAGAGAATTATAGATCTGGAGGGGAGGTACGTGTTCATCAGGGGCATGCTGAACGTCCAAGCCCTGCTTTTGGGCTCAATATACGCCCCAAATGTAGAACAAAGTGCATTCCTCAAGAAACTCACGGGAACACTGGTTGGCTGGAGCGAGCTTCCTTGGTTGATAGGGGAATACTTTTATTTCAGGACTAGACGTAGACTTGGACAGATCATACCCCTCCCCCGACATGGCCAGTAACAGCATCCAATGCACAGGCTCTCAGGGAGTGGCTAACAAACTGGTCGCTAATGAGACCTATGGAGGGCGCTCAACCGTATGACGCGAGTATACTCATTTTACTCTGCAGTGCACGACCTTCATGTCTGTCTTGACCGAATAGTATAATCATCCCCTCTAATCCCACTCATCAAGCTTACAGAATACCTAAGGCACACACACTCTGATCACAACTCACAACTCCTGCAACTTACATGGGACCTGGGACCCCCCCTCCGGTGCCCACCTGGCACATACAGCCTGCAGTGCTGGAAGACCAAGCGTTTCACGGGTCCTTAGAGACGTCCATGCTAAAATACTTTGAATAAACGAACACACAGTGGAAGATCCCCTTCTGTAATGGGACGCCTTAAACGTGTCCCGTAGAGGTCATTGCCTGGGGGCCACCTGGAATATCCAGAAACAGCTTAATGACGGGCTGAGCCAAAAAGAACGGCCGCTGCTGGGACAAGAAACCAAGCATGCAGCTGGTATCCCAAACACTAGGCAACTGGACGCACTAAGATCAGAACATACAGACTTACTAGAGCGGTTCCGATGTCATAACTATGCAGCACATTCAGCGCGTGAACATGCCTCCGCGGATCGCGCAGGCAAACTGCTAGCGTGGCTCCTGCACCAAGAGCAAACAAGCTGCCCCGTAGGAGCATTACGTACTGAGACAGGACAGCTAGTCTACACACAATATGAAATACATGGCGGAATGACCAAACACTACACCAAACTGTACCAATACTTGGGACCGTTGAACGACCGACTACTTTCCGAATTCCTAGACTCAGTACAATTGCCCGGAACAACGCCAGACCAGAGGCAACAACTGAATGCATAAATCATGACCCAAGAAATAAGAAGCGCAATTATGGCTCTTCCCAACGGGAAGTCCCCTGGCCCAAACGGCCTGCCGTCAGAGTTCTATAATACATACACTGCAGTTCTAGTTCCCCATCTGTATACACTGTACGTAGAAGCAGCAAGCGCACAGCGACTCTCCCCAACTATGCGAGAAGCCAAATTAGCATCCCTGCCCAAACCATAGAAAGACCCCACAGACATGGGAGCTTACAGACCATTAGCCCTCCTAAACGTAGACTACAAAATACTAGCAAAGCTACTAGCGGAGAGACTCACACTAATAATACCCTCATTAGTGCACGCAGACCAGAATGGTTTTATACCCTCTAGGAGCACCTCATCGAACTTAAGGCGATTCTTTAGGCTAGCCACTTACTCGCGAAGACATTGGCCACATGCGGGGTGCCTGGTTCTGGCCCTGGAGAAGGCATTTGATTCGCTAGAATGGGGTTTCCTTTTTGTGGTTTTAAGCAAATACAACCTAGGTGATTACTTCACTAGCATGGTCCATTTGCTGTACGACGTACCAACGGTAATGGTAAAAACAGGCCCTTACATGTTGGAGCCGATAAGGATATGTTGGGGTACTAGGCAGGGGTGCCCCCTCTCCCCACTCTTATTTGCTCTGGCAATTGAGCCACTGGCAGAGGCTCTCAGAGTGGAGGCGGGAAAAGGCATCACGCAAGGGGATGGCACACATATTGTGTCATTATATGCAGACGACCTCCTCCTGTACATAAGAGACATACACCAAATACCTCACCGACTGTCTCTCTCACTTGAAAGATTCCCTAAAATATCAGGACTTAAGGAAAATGTCCCTAATTCTGGCCTGTACTCCTTTAGTGAACACAACACAGACCCTGGCTACGCACTAAATGGAGAGTGGTTTCAATGGCAGGAAACCACATTCCGATATCTAGGGATTTGTGTTCATAATGTCGCAGAATAAACCAACTTATGTATGTACAGAGGCAACTCTCGTAAGTCCCAATTGGACACACATGTGAAATTATGTATAACTTGTCGTATTGCACAAACTTGAAAATCAGTGAAAACAGATTTAAAAATAAGAAATTACGTAATCTACTCATAGTAGGAGGCCAACATATTTTTTGTTCATCTTCTGGTTTGGTTTTATTGTAAAATGTTGTTATATATGTCTTTAACAGCCCTGATGAAGTCATCTCATGTGAATGGCATCTTTTTGGGAAAAGCTGCCTCTGCATCATGTACTCTAGACTTTTCTAGATATGATTGTCAAAAATGTTATTTGGATCTTCTGAGGGCTTCCCTTTTGTATGACTATCCTAATATGTGATTAAGGGCATTATATGGCATCTTAACGGCGGGTTCCAAGCATCGAATTCAATGAAATTCCAGAATATACACCTGTGTGGTAGAGTGTAACCATTGCTGCCAAGGGTTCCTGGTGTGGAAGAACTATTGGCTAGTCAATTAGAGCCAGAATTGCACCAGGATACCCCATGTCTCTTTTTCATTCACTGAGGAATCTGTCCCAATCGCAGGATAATACTTAAAATGCATTGTTAGGTTAATGAAACAAGGTCCTGGGATATGTGGATGACTGCCATTGACCTTGTGGTCCTTTTGGAACAACCACTGGCTTTTAATACTGTGGAACACCAGGTCATTTTGGACAGAGCGACCACATTATCAAATTCCTCAACCATTACCATTGTCTTGTTCAGATCTTATTTATCTGGTGACACCAGTAGGTAAAATCTGCACCCTTTCTATCTGAACATATTGTCCTGGACTGTGGGGTACAACATAGCTCCTATTTCTTTTGTCCTTTTTATCAGTCTCTATGGCCGGATATACTAAGGCTTTTTTCTGTCGCAAAGGGTCAGAATCCCAAAGTCAGGGCATTTTTGTATGTACCAGGCCCAAATTGTGATTCGGTAACACATTACACGTTACTGAATCGGAATTTGGGTTAGCGACTACATGGACACAAACTGCCAAAGCAAATTCTCTTATTAATCTTGTCGGATATACTGATGGAAGTAAGAGCGCAAGCAGCAAGGTCACATACAAGACAAAGAGTTTACAAACACAAGGAAAACGTTCCCAAAAAACAAAACGCTAGCAGAATCACCTCAAACGATGGAAAATCACGTCTCAATAAATCAACCCCCCACCCCCTTGGCAAACATCCAGTTAATTGAAACAAGAGAAAGTACTTCTAATACGCAAGTCAATCATCCCGCCAGTAACAGAAAAAATTAATTACGAAGATAGTGGAAGCAAAGCTGACGGTCTAAAAAAAGGAAAAAAGAGGTTAAGAAAAACACGTAACAAAGAGAAAATAGTTCAACCAAATAAAATATGGCAATTATTTTCTCAACACAAGAATGAAAAAACATCGACCCAGAACTCGCAGACCAACCGGTAGGAACTCCTGCAATTGAACCAAAAGAGAACGAGAAAACATAGGCCTATCCTCCTTACCCAACTCGCAAGATCAACAGACTTTGACTACAGCCCCCCAAGAGCATGCCTGTAATATACAACGACCAAACAAATTTATCTTTCTGGATTTTTTAAGTCAGGAAGAAAAAAAACTGCACAAGCTTGAAGGAATTAAGTGAATAAGGAAAAAACATATGAGGATTCGAAGCAGAGATGCACCTTGGAGTAACCAAGAGAGGGCATACAACCAGTTCACGAGCATCGTACTAATTGGCATTTTGCAGATTGTAGGCTTCAAAAAGTTTCCCAACCTTTATAGAAGATTGATCTAGATTTACGGCACACAACAATTGGAAATCACTCCAATAAACTTGTGTTACTCCCTAATTACATCTCAAAAGGGAATTTTGATACTTTAAACAGAGGTATGATTCTAAAATTGATAAAGGAAATAAGGTATATAGCCTATATCAAAACCTCTAACTTGTTATCAGTCGAATTTAAACCTCATCCACTTTTTAACAACAGAGAGATAACAGTAACAAACTGAACCTCATCATAGATAGTAGATCATATAATGATACATCAGCAAAAGTTCAAGTCCTGGGGAATCGAATTGCAAAGGATCGAGGCCCCAGCTCCTCGTAACGAAGTTGGAAAATCAAAAGACTAGTATGGCACTGATGATAATTATTTTAATAAACGTCTATATTCACCTAAGAAAAGGGACAAAAGACGAGCACATGAAAATCCTGTATAAAATGATAAAAACAATGCAGAGACAATACTCTCAGGCGCAGTTCATTATCACAGGTGACTTCAACACAAATTTATGTAAAAATCACCAGAATCACACCAATTTGGCAAAAGATTCAGAAGTCAGCTAGAAACAGTAGGTCTAAAACATCTGAATGGAAATTCAAAAGAGGATTCACCAGCATCAATCACCTTTTTAGGTGAGAAAGAGAGCTCAACAATCGATCACACGTTAGTGAGTGAACACGTAACGTTCAAGATGTACAAATTCCAAATTATTCCATGCACGGAGAGCAACCATTTTCCTCAAGTAATGCAATTTGAACAAAGGTTTGCTCAGTTGACGGCATCTAATAAACTTATCTCTATGCCCCTCGCACGTAATCTAAAAAGTCTAAAATGGAGAGGTACAGGGATAGAGACGGTGATGGCTGAGGTATACCTTCGAGCAGTATTGAAAAAAGCAACAATAAAGGAAACAGGAAATCAAGTAGCTCCACAATTAGTGAATGGTGAGAGACTAAAGGCCTGGGAAACCTTAAAAGCTGTCTTATTGGAAAAATTCCCTGCCAAAAAGAAGCAACCTCACCACAATTTCCACAGGGAGCTTAACCGGCCTAATGGTCCTGGTATTCCGTACTGGTACAGTACAGAGTTATGTAAGCAAAAACGCCTAATACTGTGAGAAATCATAATAGTCTCAAACCAGTTAAAATGAGGAGGAAGACCGGACAAAGTTAAGCTAAAAAAAAATTAAGAATTCAATACAAGAAAGGCTGCCACGAAGCAACTGATAAATGCTCGGACACTTGGGGAGACCAGACAACAAAATGCAGGGATCAATGCAGATACATGGGAGGCCCACGTTCGAGAAATGTACACGGAACCAGAGCACAAAGTAAAAACAGATTGTCAAGATGGATTAACTGGAAGGAGGATGGGCCTCCTACCAGAGACTCCGACATCCCCAGGGATTTATGAAGAGAACAAAATGTACATTGCCCACCAGAGTAAAAACATCTTTGAGGTAACGGAAACAGATCAATTAACAAAAATCCTAAAGAAAGTAAAATCAGAAGGCACAGCTTGCCCCAACAGAATCCCAAATGCTCTCTTTAATGGAGAAGCAACATATTCGGCACACTACTCTAAACCATTCCTTAATGAGTTGTTCCTGACGTGTAGGATCTCAGAATCATGGAAGGGAAGTATTTTTCACCCAATCTTCGAAAGTGGAAATCTGTTACAGCCAACCAATTACAGACTCATTGCTTAAATAGATGTTGAAGCTAAGCTATATGCAGCGTGCCTGCTCGAACATCCTGACAAATGGTCAGATGACTACAAATGGATCCCTGGAACTCAAACATAGTTCAGGGTCGGTGCAGGCACACTAACAAATCTTACGGCACTAACGCTTCTAGCCGAAAATGCCAAATATAAGAACAAGCGGATGTTCACCTGTTTCGTGGAACTCCCATCCGCCTTCAACCATGTGCACTGAATACGTTTATGGGAAAAATTGGCTAATTGAGGTATTCCAAGTAATTTACTGCATGCCATTAAAGAACTATATATAGGTACTTGGACTCAGGTAAAAATAGGGGACGGCAGTTGCATTACAAAGAAAATTGGTACCAACAACAGATTAAAGCAGGGGTGTGTGCTAACCCCCAGTCTCTTTAACTTGTACTTATCCGATCTTGAAGAAGCTCTACGGAAAGTAAACAGTCACCCACCAATGTTAGCTATTGAGGAAATCGAGTGCCTTCAGTATGCAAAAGATATAGTGCTATTAAGCCAAACCCAAATTGGGTTACAAGACCGCATGAACGCACTAGCCAAGTACATGGAATTGCAAGAACTAAATTTGACTAAAACAAAAGAAGTACGGTTAGGGGATACCAAATATAAGAAACACTCTTGGTATATGGATGAAAAAACAGTCGAGACAGTAGCCCCATACAAATATCTCGGATTTAAAGTCGAACGGAAACTGAGTTACAAACAGCAGCTTTCAGCAATCTGGGCCAAAGCCCACACACTAATATATGGCTTTAAATTACTAAAAAATAAATTAAATTGTCCATCCTACGGCCATCTACTATCCATCATGCTCGCACAGCTAATGCCATCTGTGACCTATGGATCTGAAACAACAAGAGGTCGTGAAATTCTAACTCTAATCAAAATCCAAACAAAAGTTTATAAAAACGTTTTCCACATTCAGAAATCAGCATCCCCGTCACAAGTTCGACTTGAGTTTGGCTTCTCCAACAAAATATTCTGGAGCAAAGGCACATTTATTAAACTATGTGGGAGGCTCCAATCATCCGAAACTGGTTCCATTGAAAACCTATGCTGGAAAGAAATTTCGGCGCAAAAAGAGAATAAAATACAAGGCTCCTGGGGTTGCTATATAATCCAGGTTATAGAGGATCTTTAAGCGCAAGACGTTTGGAATTCCAGCATCGGGAAAGAGGCCTTCAACAAAGCAATTAACTTAACAACTAAACTCCTGTCTCATCCTACAGACGAGAACACTCTACTACATCATGCTTGGACGGTGATTAAGTCTTATGGTACTAGGAAGCCTCAGAAATATTTATTAGCCCACTTTACGGTGGCCTTAAAACATCAATTCATGAAATTCCCCTTTGGCATGTGAGAAATGAAGGATCTCATCCCTTCCTGGAAAGACCAGAATCAAAATCAATTCTGTAGATTGTGTGACTATAAACAAGAATCTCTACAACACGTTTTCTGTGCATGTTCAAAGTTAATAAAAGAAAGAAAAATATTATTAAAATAAATATTTATAAACGTGAACATTCGAACATGCAGAGAAGCTGTAACCACTTGGTTAGGCGGTACCTCAATCCCCTTAGTTTGCAGGGAGGTACATTTTTTAAATCTGTACATAAAAGAATTAGGTCAAAATCCAGTGGAGATCCAAAATTGACTTTAAAATTTATGGAAATTGCCAAAAATATTTTATGGAAAACGTACAGTATTTTTCTACCAATGTTTAAAAAATATAGGGCAACAGTCTCATATTGTGTTTTTTTATTATGACGATTTTTATAGAGTCAAGCACTTAATGGATAATAGAAATTGACTTGAGTTCACTAAATGTACAATAAGGATTTATGTTTTTTTTTTTTTTTTTTTTTTTTTTTGAAACCGTTTATTACAAGACTCAAAAAATTATACAAATATGGGCCTACAACCTTCCGGCCGGCCGCTAGCAATAAAAGGAGCATACGATATACATTTATAAAACACATGGTGCTGCGGCCGAGCATTTACAGGAGGTAACATCGTTGCGTGCCACACTATCCAGACCCCATTATACGGTTCCATTTTAAATTTAAAGAACATCAAACACAAACAAACCCACAAGGCAATCTTCAATCGGAATAGCAACACGTGCTCCCCTAGAGGGGGGATTCTAGCCATCCATAGGAATCTCAAGAGGGGGGGGAGAGATCAGAACTAGAGTTGGGGACACCTAATGCCCAGGTACCGGGGGGATGAGTTGGCTAAGGGGACGGGGCCGGCGACGGATCGGGCAATAACGGTGGAGCACAGATTCCCCCGCGGTAGGCGTTCCAGGGGCCCCACACCTTCACCCATGTCGCAGGCTTACCTCTCGCCACATACACCACCTTTTCCCGAAACATGCACCAATCCATATGTTCCTTCCAGGCCGAGACAGTCGGGGGCCTCTGGGATCCCCACAGCTGGGCAATATCACGCTTGGCAACCATATACCCCAGAGTCACCCACCACGTCTGCGGCACCGAGTAATCGGTAGGCTCCCACACATTCAACAGGCATCTCCTCGCTTCGGGCAACAGCGCCACATGCGTGACCACTCGCAGCACCTCATGCACACCTCGCCAGAACCCCTCCACTTCCGGGCACTCCCACAGGATATGCAGAAAAGTCCCCAGCGCACCACACCCACGCTTACACAAACCGTCTTCAGCATAGCCCATACGCAGGAGCTTTGGCCCCGTCATGTAGACCCTGTGGAGTATCTTGAGCTGGACGAAACGAAGGCGAGCCGGTATGGCCACCTCTTTCGGGGAGGCCACCGCGGAGATCCAGTCCTCGTCGTCCAGCTCCAGCCCATTGGCTACCCAAGCCTCACGAAGGGCAGTCAGCAAGTCTGAGCGATCGTTGATCAGTTTTTTGTAGATCAGTGAGATCGTGCTGTCAGGGACGTGTCCATCCAGCACTCTATCCTCCAGGGGGGAGCACTCCGGGATGGAGGCAACGTCCGGAAAGACGGAGCCCAGCGCATGCCGGACCTGCAAGTACCGAAAGTACTCGCTGCCCTGCAACTGAAATTCCGTCTGCAGCATCTCGAACGTTTTAAATCCTCCCCTCGTCCAGAGATCCCCCACTTTGCTGATGCCTATTAAATCCCACTTCTCAAAGCCCTTCGAGGTCCACAAGGAGCCCAACCGCTCAGATGCGTATAGTGGTGACGCCCGGGTCAAACGGTCCTTCCACCCCATTGCAGCATTGGCCGCGTGCCACACTCGCACCATGACACGCGAGGGGCCCGTTAGGCGAGCGTCGGGCGCGCTAGAGTAGAGCGCTCGATTATAGTCACCACCTGGAAGTAGCATCCTATCCGTTTCAAACGCCGGGTTTAAGGCTGGCCCATATAGGCCCTGATTAATTGCAGCTAGCTGGGAGGCCCAATAATACCGTTTAATATCCGGGAGGGCAATCCCCCCATCATACCAGGGGAGCGTCAGCTTAGCCAGGGCAATACGTGGCCTCCCGTCCCAGAACAGGCGGCGCTGCAAACTCTCCACTTCGCGGAAGTAGCGCGCTGGGACGAGGTCCATCGTGTTCTGCAACGCGTATAGGAAACGCGGCAAGGACATCATTTTAAACAATGCCGCCCGGCCGAGCGGCGAAAGCGGCAAACGCCGCCAGCGCGCGACATCCTCTTTCAGACGCTGGAGGGGGGGAAGCAAGTTCCGATCATACCGAGCCTCCGGGTCCAGAGGATTTATGGTTTTAACTTTCCATTAATGATTTTTACTAGGACGTTTTATGTATGTAAAATATGTTGTTTTGGTGTAATGGTTTCAAAAGACCGAACACTTGAATACATTTTCAGATTTCATACATACATACAATTTTACAACTTTAGTGATGATTCAAGTGATGCTATTTTTGAGAAAGTGCCATCTTTCTTGCATGGTATACCCCCACTTTTTGCTGAATTGCTGAATGTACTTTGACTGAGTGTGCCCTGGACTCCTGCCATACAGGTGCCCAGGGCCTATGTTCCTTCCCTAACACCTAAAACCCAAATTGGCAAACCCTGACCACATGTCAGCCCCTGGTAAATTGTACCCTAGGTACCCAGGGCCTTGTGACCAGGGAAGGCCTCTAAGGGTTGCAGCACTTATTGTGCCACCCTTAGAGGCCCTGTACCCTAACACAAACACACTGCCCTTGCAGGCTGAGTGTCTGGGTACAAGACAAAACGAAGAGTCGACATGGCACACATCCCTGTGTTCCATGCCCACAACCTACACTGCCCTGGCATACATCAGCCACCCCTCTAGCTGGGTGCCCTATGCCAGTGGTGTGGGCACAGGAGCATGAGCCCTGTGCCCCTACAGTACCCAGGTCCATTCCTGGGCACTGTAAGTGCAGTGCTGCCATTTAAGAGTATATGGTGCTGAGAGCTCGTCAAACACAAACTCCACAGCACCATGATGGCAGCACTGAAGACTGAGAAGTTTGGTATCAAAGTTCTCAGCACATTAAACCCGCACTGATGCCAGTGTGGGCTTTAATGTACAAAGCACTACAGAGGGCATCTTAGAGATGCCCCCTGAAACCTAACCTACAATCCACGTCTGGTCTGAGAGGCAGGTCTGAGAGGCTGCATAGGCTGCCACAAAGCAGACATGTTGCTGGACCCCTGGGTGGAGAGCTCCCGCTCTCCTGGGCCTGCCACAATGCACATCCTGGGCGAGGTGCTAGGTCTCCTCCCCCAGGATGGGCAAGGGGGAAGCTTCAAAGGCATGCCGCCTTTGTGAGCTTCTCCAGGCCACTTGCTGTACTCAGCAACTGGCTCCCACCGGTTATGACCCCCACTCTGGCAGGAAGACTGGCCGGACACCCCAAGTAAGGACAGGGGATGTGCCAGCCTCTGCCAACCCCACCCCTCAGGTGGGGGAGGCGAGGTGAAGCACATCTCCGGGCTCTCGCCATCTTGAAGATGGGAAGCCCTGCCCAATTAGGACTAGGCTACTGCCCTCCTCCCACAGGAGAGTGGCAGGATAGTGGGTGTACCCACCCCAGGGCAGGGACCCATTGGTCCCTGCCCTTTACCTACCTGTAACACCCCTAAATCTAGTATTATGGGGCACCCTGAACCTTCCTTCCTTAGATTCCAGATTCCGAAAAAAAAGCAAAGAAGAACAAGAAGAAGGAAGACCTTCCTTGCAGCTGCTAAGAAGAGGAAGACATCAACTGCTTTGGCCCCAGCCCTACCGGCCTGTCGACCCTCGAACCTGCTCCTGCTGAATCCCGGCACCTCCTGTGGCCAGCAACCTCACAAACCCCGGAGGACCTGGATACCTTGTGACTCTGAGCATCTGGGACTCCCATGAGCAGTGGCTCTGCTCAAAGCAAGTTTCTAACCCCTGGCATTAGCCCGGAACCGTGAACCCTGCACACTCTGCACCTGCCAAGCCTATCCTGTGCCGGAGTGAACAAAGACCCAGAGGACGTCCCCCCGGTGACAGTGACCCCGAATCCGGCTCCCAAGGACCCACCTCGACGCTCCTGACGACGCCTGCAACCTCAGAACCAGGGATCCCCCCAACCGCGATCAACAGAGGGTAAGATTTCCCGACATCAAAAGGCACCCCTGCACCCGGCGCCCTGCGGTCCCCTGTGCCCGACTCCTGGGTACCTACCTATCCTCCAACTACCCAACTTACCTCTTGAAGTGGTGGTGGCACCCGAAGAATCTTCGTCCCTGAGCTTGCAACCTTTGTTCGTCCTTGAGCTTTCCCATTGAAATCCATTGAGCGCCCGAAGGCTCAAAAGCACCCTGCACCCAGCCGCCCGAGTGGCCCTGGCAGTGCAACTTCTACTCCTACCTACTTCCCCATTTGCCCTGAGCAAGTGACCAGGAGCCCAGCTCCCACAGCCGCGTGGCCTGCTAGTCAGCAGCCACCATCCAAGGCCCCCCTGCCTCCCATAGGATAACATTGTGCCTAACTCACTCTGCACCCGGCCGCCCCAGTGCCGTTGAGGGTGTAACAACTGTACCAACCTGATCCTGGGAGACCCCTGAGTCTGTGCCCAGAACCTTAACTCTGCCAGTCGAGTACTTACCCAAAAGCCGATAACTCACTTTTCTTCCATAGGGTAACATTGACTGGTTTCTTCTGAAATTTCTTCTTAGTGTGGAGTTTCTAAAACTTAAAATATTCACCTAAAATCATCCGAGTAACGAAAACGGAAATACTCACCTGCTATTAGGAGAGATCCCAGTGCTGGATCTTGGTGCTCAGCACTGACCCTGAAAAGTACTCACAACCGTACTTACCACTAACCCAATTTTCTTCCACAGGAAATCATTGACTGTTTTTCTGTGAAATATCTTCAAAGTGTCGATTTTTACAAACTACAAATATTCTTTAAAAATCGTACCAACTGTGAAAACGCAATTACTTACCTGTTTTAGATAGAGGTCCCAGTACTAAGCCTAGGAGCCCAGCCCTGGATTACAAAAGTAATGAGAACATACTTTACCCATAACTTGAATTTTATTCCATGGAACCATTGACTTTTTTTCTATGTAATTTTTTCTAAGTGTTGATTTTGTAAACTTATAAATATTCCTTAAAAATCGCCTGTGTAACTTAAATGCAGTTTCTCAACTGCTTACAGGTCATACACTAGTGCTGGATCTAGGATCCAACACTGACCTAGAAAAAGTAACCATAACCCCACTTACCTGCTAAGTGAATTTCCTTCCATAGGATAACATTGGTAATTTGATTAGCAAAAGTTTCTAAGTGTCAACTTTTAAAATAGCAAAATATTGCTTAAAAATCACAACAGTACCTAAAACGAATTTACTCACTTGTTTCCAATAACTGTCCCAGGACTGAATCTAGGATCCAGTCCTGGAGTTAGAAAAGTAATCCTGAAAGTAATCAATTGCAAATAACTTAAAATTCACATTGAGCTCAATGTATTATTGTGTTTGAAATTGTGTTGCCTATTGCAACAAAACTGTAACTGTTATCTACAAAAGTCAATTGCCTATTGCAAAGTATTTAAGTAAAGCATCTAATTCGGAGAAAGTATATGTTGATCCCTATTGTTGGTTCTAAAATAAAACAACCATATATTTTTTATATAAACCATTGGCCCAGACTTCAGTTATTGAGTGTGTGAGACGATTTGCTGACTGAGTATGTACAACAAATGCTTTACACTGTCCTCTGATACTGCCTTACTGCTCGACCAAGCTACCACTTTAGAGAGTAAGGTTATATCTAACTTTAGCCTCTGCCAAACCTCTGGGGACTGTAGACTCTGTGCACACTGAACCTATTTGGGAGCAGTATATACAGAGACACTTTCTCACACTATTACAATAGATGTCTAAAAAAAATTAATATAACTCCTATTTCACTTATGCTTTAAATTTTTCTTTGGTGTCAAAATTGTCATTAAGTAAACTGTTTAAGTTAGCCTCCATGGTGCCCATCACTCAAAGACATAAAATATTTAAATGTATACAGTTCTATTTTTCTCTACCCTATTATTTTTTCAGCTTAAACTGAGCTACGTTTGACCAAGGCTTTCTTCAAGATGAGCTATTTTGTACCTCCCCTCATCTGGCATCTTTTTTTCTGAAGGCATAATCCATGAATTTCATATAATGCCAGTCTGATTAGAGAATTCTCATTGGAATTTAAGTATTCCTGCTCACTTAACCATATATATTCACCAAAACTGGAGTCCAGAAAGAATAATATATCCAAAATCCATCAACTGTCAGAAGATTCTAGTTTGAAAATCAAATCTCTCAGCAAGGCATTTGTATCTTTATAATGGAGTTCATGTGAACAGAACTGTCCACTTTCTAATTGGTATACCCTGTGCCCCACCCTATTTCGTGCCCACCTCCCTTCTTTACGTACACACTCTTGCTGCTTTTGTACAATTTCTATCTCATCTCTTTAGTCCAGTATCAACCCCTGTACACTTGAAATAGTAAATGTCACGTTTTACATATTTTCATGTAATTGTTTGTAAAATCTTGCATTTCGTTGTTTAATAAGACCTTAAATGGAGCTAGAATGAATTGCCATTTATGGGCTATCAAGAGGATAGCTATCTTACCTCTGCCCTTTTGAAAGACTCTCACTACCTCATGATCTAACTCTCCATCATTTATCCTAGTAGTCACAGTCCTAAATGTTATTATAAACACTTTATCTCACACTTCCTCACCCCCTCGCTCTCTTCCTCGACTAGTTGTGGGCCTGTATTTCACACTGTCTTCAGTTTCTTTTCATAAAATGAGAATTATTTGTCCAAAATGTTCCTCAAAGTGGTATTCCATCTTCCGAAGAGACTGCTCATTACCCATTTCGGAATTTACTTTCACTAGCTCCTTATTCACCTGTCTTCTTTAGGGCCACTCCTTTGATTCAGGAACTGGAGTGATGTGTGATAATGGAACGTCACAGTCTTTAAATGTGTCACAACAGCAGTGTTCGGGGTTAAAATAGCTATTACCATGTTCCAATGCATGCTTTTTTTGTCTTTGCATCTACTATCCATGCCTTGTCAAGTGGGACTGTGGTGGAATACGTGGTAGTGCAACCACATGGCAATGAATCACCCACAACAGCAGACATTAACATCTCACTAGGGATCCGTTTTGCAGTAGGCAGTCGACCAAATGACCAACCTAAAAGTTGTTAATTGGGCAGGTCGCTCTTTGCTTCTGTGTTTGGCTATAGGGATGGTGGTTTGCAAGGAACAGCAAGCCACTCCCTGTGTTGAGTTCCCAAATGGGAAACGTTTTTCTTTTTTTTGAGGGGGCGATGATCTTGCTCTTTAAAGGAACCGGTGCTGCTTTAGAATGCAATTCCCATTTGGGAACACATGAGAGTTGTAGGCTTGAATATTGTTCTTGCACGCTGATAGCCCTCAGATTGCAGTACTTTTTTTCAAATCAAATTTTATTGCATCTACAGCCATACTTATCCTGGTATAGCCAGGAATACTGATATGAACAGTAACGTACAGAGTGAAATTGCTGATGTCATTTATAATATCTGGTCCAACATTAAAACAGGTGAAAAACAATGCCATATCATTCAACCAATTCCTGATGTTGTCTACCCCTGCCACCCCAGCCACATTAGCCTGAAAGATACAAGAAGGAAACCTCCCACCGCTCTACTATCCCAGTGTCTCAGTAACCTGTGAGTTAGATGCGATAGGTTCCAAGTAAAGTCCACAGTAATCTGCCCACCTTGTCCATGTTTTGGGGTGCTTCTTAGGGCATCCCCTCGCTTTAAAAATAGGAAGTTCTAAACTCAGACAGAAGTCTATTCCCTTCCTCAGATTGCTGTACTTTTTTGTTTGTTTTGTGAGTATATTGTTTTTCTGTATGTTATTTTACACACTCCTTTGCAGCTCTATATCGTTTTTGTAGCTGCTTTTATGCCCCTTTGCTTTTGCCTTTTCATCTTGGGCCTATCACTTCCCTTGCTCATTTTTTGCTTTCCAGATTTTTCAAAATGTCACTTTCCAGTGGGACGCATTTCTCTTGCCAGTCTTATCTGAGCCACATAACAACACAATAACCCTCCGCCTCTCTCATCACCCTTTACATCTACCCATCCCTAAACCCTCAGGTCACCCTTACCTTGCTTTACCTTTACCCACACAAGAATCCTCAAGTCACCCTCACCTCCCTTTACCTCTACCCGCTCCTGAAACCTCAAGTCACTCTCACCTCCCTTTACATCTACCCTCCCCTGAGCCTTGAAATCACCCTCACCTCCTCTTACCTCTACCTACCCCTGAAACGTCATCACCCTAAACTCCCTTTATCTCTAACCACCCGAGCCTTCAAGTCATCCTCACCTTCCTTTACCCACCTCTGAGTCCTCAAGCAGCCCTCACCTCTCTTTATCACTACCCATCCCTGAACCATGAAGTCACCTTCTCCTCCCTTTATCTCTACCCACCATTGAGTCCTCAAATCACCCTCACTTCACTTTACTTCTAACCCTGTGATCCCTCAAGTCACCATCACCTCCCTTTACCTCTACCCACCCCTGAGCCCTCAAGTCACACTCACTTCCCTTTATCTCTACCCACCCCTGAGCTCTCAAGTCACTCTCACCTCACTTTACCTCTACCCACCCCTGAGCCCTCAAGTCACACTCACCTCCCTTTATCTCTACCCACCCCTGAGCTCTCAAGTCACTCTCACCTCACTTTACCTCTACCCACGCCTGAGCGCTCAAGTCACCCTCACCTCTTCTTACCTCTAGCCATCTGAGCCCTCAAGTCACTCTCACCTCCCATTACCTCTACCTATCCCTAAACCCACTTTTTTAAAAACAACAGTAAAGTACGATATTTAAAAAAAGAATACATAACTGCTTGATATAGTACTGCGTGGTAAAGGTACAAATACCTGCATTGCACTAACCTACATGGTAAAGGCTACGAGGTAAAGGCTGTTTCCCCTCAAGCAGGACACCAATGTTTTGGGCCACTGTCTGTTGTTTTATGCCTTTCAGTATGTTTGGCAGACACCTTCTCCTCTTTGACAGTTTGCCCCCTCCCTCCAAGCCTTCCCCGCGCACTCCATACTTTAGGTCTCACCTGAGACAGCGCATGCAGTGTCGCTTGTGAGACATTTTGTATACTTGGGGGCTTAGAGCTCACCCATTGCTTACCATTGGTTGGATTTACTGTCACTCTCGTTTCCTTGCTTCTCTTTGATCAGCAAGTGCTGGCTTTACTTCCTCTTTTTATGTTTGTCCATAACGTGGAGTGTGGCCCAATACTGCTTTCCTTGCCCTGTGCCCTTACACTGCTTGCCGCTTTCAGGGGTACTTTTTTCCCTTTTACTTGCACCCCTTTGCTCCGTTCCATATTGTTGCCTTCCTTACCCCCAACCTCCTCCTGCGTTGTTGCTTGTCCAGTCTGCCCCTCCCCGGGTTGTTGCTTGCCCATCCACATCCCATCCCTCCCTCTTTGTTGCTTGCCCCATCCTGTCCCCACCAGAAAAAAAGTGCACAAAAGTCACACCAACGGGTGTCAAGATGCTACAGAGGTGCAAACGGCACGGCATGCCCTCTTCTGCTTGGCCTTTTTGATACTGTCTTTATGCAGGGTCAAAACGTCTAACTTCAGCTCAAATGTAAGATCATTAAAATACTTTTTTTGTGAAGGCAGAGAATAATCCCATACTAAGAAAACTGATCACTGCCCCTTGCGGTCAGCACTTGCTTTGCAGCTTCCAGCCATGCTGCGCAGCAGTCGTGTTGCTGTACAACATGGCTAAGATTGACAAAGCCAAGCCAAGTATATCTTTATTCGCCACATTTCTGTAGCATAAAAGGATAAAAACACAGTGCAAACACGCAAAATAAATACCAATCCTTTCAAGAATAATATTACAGCTGTACAAAATACATAAAAACATCACATTATTGCACATTTCCTCAATTTTAATATTTGCGATATAAAAGAGGCGACTGAGCAGCATATCAAAGGGCTATGTAACTGTTAAAGAAATAGCAGAGCAGGGCAGTACTACATTGAGTAAATATAAAATCTTTAAAAAGTGGCAATAAAGGGGGCGTGGCTTGGTGAGCCAGCATGGCGGACGGCTTCTAGGTGAGCTCCATCCAGCCCGCTATTTATCCTATCATTATCCTGCTCCCCTGGCCGAGTTTCCCTTCACCAGAGACGGCGGAGGCTTGGTAGTCGCAGCGCTCCTGTTTCCCGTGCTCCAGGGTCGAGAGCAGCGCCTGGAGGCTGAGACGGGTCCGGTTCGGGGCTGAGGCCTAGAGGCGACGTGGGAGCCACGGCCTCGATTACAGGCCGGCGGACGAGTCCCGCGGTTGGCGGCAGCTGCGGAGAGGCTGGGAGCGCCCCTGCCTGGGGCGCGGTGGCTGATTCCGGCGAGCAGAGGCACCCTGTGTTTCCCGGTTGGTGGCCTTCCCCCCCCACCGGGGATAGACTGACAGCAGGCCCGAGGCACGAAGGAAGCTGTGGAGCACAGCGGCGCTTGCGGGAGAAGTTGCCATCTTGGACCCGCGCCGGGGGAGCTTCTAGGCCCGCGTGGAGTCCGATGTATACGGGCTGAGGGTTGCCGCTCCCACACGCTGCAGAATTGGCCCAGGTGGGACTGGTACTTGAAGTTGAGCCCGGGAGACGGAGGCAGCAGAGACTTGTGGGTGGACCTTCGCCCTGCACGTTGGACCGCCGGGACCACCAGCGACTACGCCCGCTGACGGCAGCCGAGTCGGGCTGCGGCGCTAGTGGAAGAACTGCAGGGTGAGTGAGTTTGCTCCCTGTGGCCGGGTTTTGGGGGTTCCCCCCCCTCACTGACCTGTGATCGCCTGGGGGTTCGGCGGTGCTGTCGGCCCGCGTGGGGGTGTAGGAGGGTAGCCGGGAAGCCCGCGGCGCTTCGTGGATAGCCTGGAGGCACAGCCTGTCTGTCCCCCGGGGTGTGCACTGGACCCAGCGTGGGAACTGGTGAAGTCTGGGGCCCAGGGGGCGCTGTGGCACCAGGGCTTAGGTGGTGACACTGAGGCGCCCCTGGGTTTTGGAGAGACATAGACGCTTGTCCACTGAGTGACGTGGAGTGGGGCCGCTGGATCTGCGCTGACTGGAGTCGCTTGGCTGGTGCCCCCGGACGGCCGCCTCGTCAGTCATATCGAGCTGCGCGGCCCGGAACCGGTCTGCGGTGTGGATCTGCGCCGCACACGGGGGCCCGGTGAGGGGCATGGGAGCAGCGCTGTTAGAGGGGCGGAGGACTGCGGGGATCTGCCTCCCCCACCATGACAAGGGACAAACCTAGTGGAGGGCCTTCTAAGCAGAGCACGCTAGATAAATATGCGGGCCCGGGGGGCCCTGCCGGACAATGCTGCCCTCCTAGCGGCCATCACCCAGTCTAGAGATGCCCTGGACGCCAAGATAGGGACAGTGGGATCCGATGTAATGCTGCTGCGCCAGGACCTGCGCAATGCTGTGGCACGTATTACCGAAGCAGAGACCTGGGTCTCCGGGGTAGAAGACGTGGTGACTACCCTGCAGCAGCGAGTGGCGGCTCTGGAGACTACCCAGAGGGGCCTGGCATCTAGGGTCGAGGACGCGGAGGGACGGGCCCGGCGCAACAACCTCCGCTTTGTCGGCTTTCCGGAGGGCTGCGAGTCTGGGAATATGGAGGAGTTTCTCACTCGGTGGCTGGAGGGTTGGCTACCTACCGGCTCCCTATCCAAATGCTTTGTGGTGGAGAGTGCGCATAGAGCCCTGATGCAGAAGCCCCCCCCCCCCACCCCGGGGGCCAGGCCGCGGCCGGTGATAGCAAAACTGCTTAACTATCATTATCGGGATGTGATCCTCAAGCAAGCCAGAGCCCACGAACCCCTGCAGTTTAACAACACCCGTATCCTCATATTCCCGGACTATACCAAACAAACTCAGCAACTGCGGCAATCTTTCCTTGCGGCTAAGGCCCCTCTGCGGGAGCTCAAGCTTCCCTATGCATTGCTCTATCCGGCCCGGCTGCGGGTCGCGTACCGCTCTCGCACGTTCTTCTTTGACTCTCTGGAGGAGGTGTTCAATTGGACGGATGAGACGGTGCGGCTGCGTCCTCACTCTCCACCGGGGAAGGAATCTGACTTGTCCTCGAGTGGGGTGACCCGTGGTGGGCCTGGTGGCCGGGTAAAGAAGTCTCGCCGCTCAAGGTCCAGAAGGCGCTCCAGGTCCGGGGATGCACTTGCGGGCCGGGGGTCAGCATCGGAACAGGCGACGCCAGCGGACTGATCCTCTTGTATATGTACAGTCATGCCTCTTGGACATCTATCTTCAAAGGCCAGGAGAGCTCTGTATGGGCTGCCATCCTGATTGGTCTTACCAAGAAGGGATGGAGACCAGGGGTTGATGGGTTGTAGTTTGGGGATCCATTGGTGGGCGTGGTACCCCCTGTTGGGGTCTGCTGGCACTACCTGCCGTGACAGGTACTTCTCTGTTCTTGAGGTACGGGGTTGGGGGGAGGGAGTTGTAGGGGTTGCATTGGGATCTGTTGCTGTTTTCTTATCGCACTGTCTAATCGTGGGTTTGGGTCGCACTGCGGGACATGTCCTGGACAGCTGGGACTCGTCTAGCTTCTGATGCTTTGCCATGGCCGTCGATACGGGTAGATTGTTGGGTCCCTCGGGGTCCCTGCGCATTTTGAGTTGGAATATCAGAGGGGCGATAGATAAGATCAAGCGTGGCGCTATCCTTAAGCAGGCCAAACGGGCTGGGGCGGATATCCTGATGCTCCAGGAGACACACCTTATGGGGACGAAGGCGCTGTGCTTTCAACGGTTTGGATATGTTCAGGTGTTCCATGAAGGCTTTGTACGGGATTCACGAGGAGTGGCGGTGCTGGTTCATAGGCGAGTTCCCTATAATCATGTAAAAACGTGGAATGATACACAGGGCAGATATCTTTTTTTGCAGGGGGAGTTGTGGGGTGAGCCTGTGATCTTTGGAAGCGTGTACGCCCCGCCGCCGCTGTCCTGGAGCTTTGTTGAGAAGCTGGTGACTGTGTGGGCGGATATACCGAAGGGACTAGCGGTGGTGGGTGGAGACTGGAACAACGTGCCGGATCTGGCTCTTGACAGTCGGAGGCCTGATGGGGCCCCGGCCGGGAGCAATTCCACCAAGCTTCATTCCCTCATGATAGGTCACGAATGGGATGACCCATGGCGCCGGCTGCATGGCAGGACCCCGGGATTCACATACCTTTCGGCGGTCCACGGCTCCTTCTCTCGCATCGATTGTATCTTTGTGTCCCGAGACGACGCGGGTAGGGTGGTGGAGGCGGATATGCTCCCCTGAGGGCTCTGACCACTCGCCGGTTGCTCTTACGCTGCGTGTCGGCCCTAAGCAAGGACCCTTCTGGTGGTGTCTCTCTGTCTGGAACCTCCAGCAGGCGAAATACAGGGAACATATGGGAGATGCCATGGATCACTATCTGGGGCGTAATGTGGGGACGGTATCGACGGCGGCGTCCCTATGGGAGGCGATGAAGCCCACACTCCGTGGGGTTGATATCTCCTACTGTGCCACGGCACGCAGGGCCCGTAGAGACTCACTTGTGCGGGCTGAGGCGAAGATCTTGGAACTAGAAGAGTGCAGTGGAGGCGGGGGGGGACGGCGGGTCCGCCGCCAATTATTGCTGGCGCAGCGGGAACTCTCCTCCCTTTTGCTGGATGAGGCCCGTCAGGCGTGGTTGGCAACCCGCAGCAGAATTTACCAGTGGGGGGACAAATCAAGCAAACTCCTGCATAGACTGTGCCAAGGGGCGACGAGGCCCTTTGCTCTCCCGGGTGTAGTTGGACCCGATGGAAAGCCGATTTCAGACCCGTCGGCCATCGCTGAGAGCTTTGCAGACTATTACGCTGACCTCTATGCTCCCCGAGAATGTTTGCTGGCAGAGGTTATTGCCCGGTTCCCAAGGCCCTGACGGATGAAGTGAGTGCAGATCTTGATCATCCGTTCACAGTAGATGAACTAAACTCCGCTCTTCAGGAGCTACAGCCTGGTAAGGCGCCGGGTCCCAACGGATTCCCGAACGAATTTTTTAAGAGATACTCCCAGCAGCTCGGCCCTCATTATTGCAAGGTGGTAGAAGAGGCCAGGGAGGTGGGTAGCCTGCCTAGAGATTGGCGGCACGCGGAGGTGGTGGTATTTCATATACCCGGCCGGCCACCTGAGCATCATGCCTCGTATCGCCCCATTTCCCTTCTCAACGTGGAGGCTAAGGTCTTGGCGAAGGCGCTCGCTAATCGCCTCCGTCCTCACATTTCGTCTCTTGTACATCCCGACCAGGCTGGGTTTATGCCCCAGCGGGCGACCCGCCACAACATACGCAGGGCGCATGCGGCTATCGCGGCTGCTGGATGCTTGGGAGTACATGCGGCCCTATTACTTGCGGATATGGATCGGGCCTTCGATTCCTTGAGCTGGGAATATCTGTTCGCCCTCCTACGCCGATTGAATCTAGCGCCTCGCTTTATCTCTTATCTGACTTTACTCTACACTGACATTACAGCATCTATGCGAGTGGCGGGCTCTGTCTCCTCTGTCTTCCCTATTGGTCGTGGCACCAGGCAGGGGTGCTCTCTGTCGCCTTATTTGTTCGCCCTGGCAATGGATCCCCTGGCTGCGTGGGTGCGTGTCGATGCGCACGTGTCGGGGTTCGAGTGGGCGGATGGCCTGTCAGATCGTATTGCCCTATATGCCGACGATGTGCTATTCTTTCTTACGCAACTAGATAGGACTGGCCCGCGGCTGTTACGCATTATGCAGGTGTTTGGGGAAACTACTGGCCTGCATATGAACGAGCGTAAGTCTACCATCTGGGTCCTGGGAAGCAGGGCAGATCCGGGTGCTTGGGCCTCTGCGGTGCAGGTGGCGAGTGGAGGGTTGAAATATTTGGGAGTGTTCCTGTCAGACGTTAGGTCGACCTCGTGGGAAGGGAACCTGGTGCCGGTGTGGAACAGGGTGCGGGAGGATGTCTGTACTTGGTCCCACATGCCCCTCTCCATATATGGCCACTCGGCCATCTTCAAGATGGTTGCCCTGCCTCGGATGCTGTATCAGCTGCAAAATCATCCATATCCTATTCCCTTGGGTTGGTTCTGCCAAGTCAATGCAATACTGGGTCAGTTCCTCTGGGGCGGAGGGGTTGTGAGGGTGGCGTTACGTACATGTTTTAAGTCTACCTTTTGCGGGGGACTCGCCACCTCAGATATTCTCTCCTACTATATGGCATCCCACCTGCTGGTCCTGAATGAATGGTGGTATGGCGACAGGTCGGATCCGGCGTATAGCCTTGAGCGCCGCCTAATGGGAGATCATTCACTACATACACTCCTCTATTCTGCGCCTTTGCGACCCTCCCTGCTGAGTGTGACGCAACTGGTCTTTCAGATTTGGAGACAGGCACTGCGGAGGATGGGTTGGTGGAATCGCCTAACTGGGGAGACGCCACTATGGAGAAATGGGGGTCTGCCGCAATTGGCGACCCTGCCCGGCTTCCAGGACTGGGATGCGATAGGGATCTCCACTCTGGGGGACGTCATGAGGGGGCCTATTCTGAAATCCTTCCAGGAGCTGCAGATGGACTTTCATATGCCGCGTACCCAATTCTTTAAATACCTACAGTTCCGACATGCCCTTTCTCCCAGTCTGGTGTGTTTGGAGGAGTTGGACGATTTTAGTCCAATTGAGGCGAAGGTGTTCATGGGGGACCTACGAGACCATAAGATTTTGAGAATATACCAGTCCCTGGTGACTCACTGCTCCCCGTCTCTGCAGCATCTCTGTGGGGTATGGGAGGAGGATGTGGGTCAGCTGGAGGAGGAGGACTGGACGGAGGCCCTGGCCTCTCCGCGTGGGGCGGCTGTCGCCGTGAGCCTTCGACTCATCCAGTTTAAATATCTTCACAGAGTTTATTTTACCAGAGTTACATTGTATAAGGCGGGCCTGGTGGCCTCTCCGAATTGCCTCCGCTGCCTGCGTGAAGTGGGGACGCTGCTACACACGGTATGGGATTGCCCTGTATTGACTAGGTTCTGGCGGGGGTACTGACATGCCTTTCAGAGGTTCTGGGTTGGGATCTTCCATGGTCCCCTAAATTGGTGCTCCTGCATGTGATGGATGATATAGGGGGCAATGTCTATAAGCGCCATCTGATGCTCCTGGGTTTTACTCTGGCCAAGCGAGATATAGCGAGGGCTTGGAAGGCGGCAGTCGCACCCCCAATATCTGTCTGGAAGGCCGGTTTAGATTTCTGTATGGGCCTAGAGGCCCCCATTTATGTGGCACGGGGCTGCCCACGAAAGCATTATAAAATCTGGAAGCGCTGGGCGGACTACAAGGGACTGGAATTGGAACCCATCTCAGTGGAATAATTGTGTGGGTAATGAACCATCTCCTCCCGGTTTTAAGGGGGCCTGTAACATTGGTGTATCGGGTGCAGCAGTGTCTTAGGGGCATGGTTCATGGCGAGAACAGAATAGTCGTTTGCTGCCTTGACTAGATGGACAGTGCGATGGGTGGGGGGGTGGGGAGGTGGGTGGTTTTATGTTCATTTAAGGAGGGGGACTGCCTTGGTTATGCACGTCTCTTCTGTAATTTTCATAAGATATCTCATGAGAAAAATGTCAAAGCTGGTATGTTGTCTCTTGATGCTGTTGAAGTCTCTGGGCCACAGAGCTTCGCTGAATGTGTCTTTGACAAATAAAATTCGTTTACAAAAAAAAAAAAAAAGTGGCAATAAAATCTTCCTTCTAGACATATGATGAAAGGAGTAAAAGAACACAATACGTAGGGTCGAATGAACAGACATTGACAAAGCTAATAGCTCTCCCATAGGCAACACCTATTGGCTTTTTCAATGCTTGTTACTACTTATTTCTTCTTGGCAATCCTTTTATCTGCCATTTCGTCCTCCTCATTCAGGTGGCCGCAATGGAAATAGGGTGGGACTCCGAGTCCCTGATATTGTCTGTGAATTGGTGAATGTCTAGTTCAACTAGTTGTTAGGTCTCGCAGACCTAGCGCTGGAGCGCGCATGCGCTTCTCGCGCTGCGAGTGCTTTTTGTCATCAATACACTTTCCGAAGGGGACTTGAAGCCCCGCCCCTTCTTCCCATTGGCTTGCGTCAAGGCTTAGGCTAAATGCTGGCTTTCTATTGTGAAGGAGGCTTTTTAGTCCCTCCTTGTTACCGCCCTGTCCACTTTTGGCCCCACCCACCTGGACTGGATCCTTTACTTGCGGCGTGATGCTGTCTCCTTTAATTAGTGGGTGAGCACTCTTATTTTGTCATTCCGGCTGTGTTATTTATTTTTACTTTGAATCGGAGCGCGGCGCCCGCTTTAGGGACACCACGCTCCGTTTATTTATTTATTTTTCCGCCTTATTTACATTGAGCTGGCGGGTTCGCGCTGTGATTAGAAGCAGGGTTTCTCCTCAGATGCATGATGCAATTTTGTTGTACACCGTTCTCCTGGTAGGGCGACAGCGTCTGTCACCCAAACCTCCATGCTTTCCTGCCGCCTTTGAGGTTTGCACCTTCAGTCGCTGGCCGTCTCTCAGCGAAGTTGACTCCATGCGTGGGAGTCTGTTTAGACCTCCGTTGACAGAGCTATCCAAGCTTTCATACTGATTTTGAAAGCTGTAAACAGGTACGTGTTTACGCCGGGCAGGCATGTGATTTTTACGGACTGCAGAAATCTGACAGGTAAGAGAAGATATAGAAAAGACAAACAGGCATAGTCAACGCTAGAAACATAATAATAATAATAGTAAACATACGAAGGGGCACGGAACATTACTCGAGAAAAACTATTTATAATTAATGAAAACGGACAATGGAAATATGGAAAATCATCAGTGGGACACGCAAAAAATTAGTAAAATAATTCGTATAATTTTAAAAGGCGATTGTGCAAAGTGTATTTGAAAGTATTTTTCCCCACGGCGCTAGTTCCGAGTCTGATCACATTTTGCATTTTAAGATGTCTGGATTGCTAGCTGTTTTGTCCTGATCAGTCCCTCTTTTATGTCCACAGTCCCTGCGGCTGGTAGACTAAGTCACTGACAGGCTCCTCCCACACCGACCTTGCCCTTCTGTCACTCGTTCCCGTGGTTAGTCTTCTCTTTAGCAAGGGATTCTCCCGCAGGACATTTGAACAAGTCATGGCTTTTGCCACTCGGTAGTTCGTTTGCGCGTTGTCCTCCTCCAGCGCCTCACAAGCAACGAAAGTGGTCATCAAGCATGTAACGGTGAACAGCGGGTGGCTGATGGGCGCAGGCATTGCACAGGTGAGACTAAGGGGAGGGGAGAAACTGCAGCTCAACAGAGGTCAGGCTGCGCCTGCCTTGGGATCATTAGAAAAGCATGATGCAGGGCAGCCTGAGATCTCCCTAGGAAGAATGGGGGGAGAGCTCCATGTGGAATAACTGGGACAAAGGTTTTCGTTAGGAGTCTATGTGGTGTTGGCTGTCCGGAGGTCTGAAAGGAGCCAACTCTCACAACTGACGGGCATTTAATCAAAGTCTAGATTTCCATAAGAACACACAGAGCCAGCACTCTAATCTGTAAACTATAGGATTAACAGGTATGATACTGGGTTTACACATTGCTTTTTATGTATTTTTATAGTATGTATTCTATATTTCTATGTTGATGAGCACTATCATTCTGTGGCGCTCAGATACTGTAAAAGTGTAGTCCTTCTATTTTTGGGAACTGTCCCGTATGCATTGAATGAGTCATAGTTAACAGTTTTTATGTTTCTGTTGTGTTCAGGATGGGGAGGGTGTGTTGAAGGTTGCAAATTTAGTAACGGGGCATCTTTTATGTTGCGACCGTGGTAATAATATTGATTTTGATTAGACACTCTGCAACATTTGTCAATCTATATAATTGATTACCTTCCCGACGATTGCCATCGCGCGCATTTGCTTTCCACACTACTTCACCCATCCCCATAAAAGTTTATACACCAGGATTTGACGAATTTCGTAGCACAAAATCTTCATTTTAACTTGTTGTGTTGCCTAGCCGCCATAATGGTGAAAGGGTCCCTAAGAATGTTAAGCAGTCAACTCTCTTTTACCCTCCTTGGAACTCACTGTGTGACGCAGATCACAATTCAACAGTATTCAAGCTGGGTGAATCAGTCAACAAGTTTACAGCATAGGGGGCTATTATAACGATGCTCTACTCCAGTGTACAGTACTTACAAGTTTCCTTCATACTCCACCTAACGTGTAACAGCTATATCATAATTAAACCACGTCTGGATAGTCGGGTAACCTTACAAACGGTTGGAGTCGCCAATTGTCATATTTTCGGACTTCAGGGCCCCAAAAAACACCATCCTCTGTCACCTTAAAGCACTACACTCCGAAAACTGTTGCGTCATAAAGGACGTCCTGTAATGTACATGATGGCAGTGACCGCTAAACTTGCCTACCAGGCCCCTGCATGTATTCTCGGTTTTGGGTACTTTTGGAACTCTATTTACTTTTGTTTAGCTCAAGCAGTAAACTTGTGGTATATTTACAGTGGCACTGACATATAGTTTCCTACTTTCCTTGTCAGTTTCGAGGGTTGTGGTTGTTTTGTCTGGCCTCTGTCTGGCCTTTTATCCTTGTTTCACCCCTCCAAAATCAAGCAGAATGAAATGTTACACTCCATAACACACAATTACACAACACATAATACCAGTACACTTGATGTCACATAATTACTCCAGAACACACAATCCCACTCCACATAATTCCAAAACATGCAATACCATATAATTACTATCCACATAATTCTACATCACACCATGCCACATAATTCCACAACACAACTCCATGCCACACAATTACATAACTAATACAATCCCTCTCACATAATTCCAGCACACACTACATTCATACACTCCGTAGCACATACGTTAAATCCATTGCCATTTAAAATGCCAATAGCTCTAACTCAAACAAATGCGAGACCTATTGCATTTCCAATGCTTGTTTTCATTTTGCTGATGGGGATTATTGAGTAAGAGCAGGCTGAAGCTGTAACATGCAGTTGTGTTGTACTTTTTTTTATTTCCTGCGAAGCCTTTAGACATAAATGCATTTGTACTTAGTATAATTGGTAGTTAGAGTGGTTAACAATAGATTAAAAGCATGAGCAATTGTGACAAGGATCATAACGCCATTGAGTGCATATTAGCAGCAGAGAGAGACAGCTGACCAACATAATAACTAAACCTAGTACAATACATAAAACAGCACTGATAGCCAGACAAGCAGGACATATAGACTAAGTTGGTTTACATGCAAAACTGTAATGCTCAATTAAAATACATACCAACATGATGTACAGGAAGTGCAGTTATAAATGCACTTCATTACGTGCATACAAAAAAAGAGGATAACTTTATAAAGAACAATTTTAAATGGACACAATCTGATGTGCTGTGAGATAGCAGCAGTCAGATAAACAAAGGCACTCCAAAAGGAATTTACAACAGCATTAGCAGAAGACAGGAACTGATAAAGCTGGAATGTGCACTTTGCTCACACCTGGTAGAAAGTATCCTGCTGTCACATCAGGCTCTATGTACAAAGACCACAATAAAGCAATGAAGTCTTAATAACATGAAAACAACAATGCTGGCACCGAAAGGAGCTTCTCTGTACGTGAATGTGCTCCATGTGAAAGAGCAAAATTCAGTCACTCAAATTAAAGTTAGCCAGTGGCTGAAGAAGGCTGACCCGTTGCCCCATGCAGTATGTTGTACTGGGTGGAAGCAAAGTGTGACTGACACAGCAGCTGATCAGTGCATGAAGAGAGCTGCCTGAAAGCCCCTTTAGGTAAGTATATTATCCATATAATTTTAGTAAAATAAAAAGGTCTTAGCTAATGTCATACCTAAAAAAATGAGGATTTCTGACTGAGTTTACTGACAAGATAGGTTCCATCAGAGATAAAATCAGACCTGACTCCTCCATAAACAATAGACTGCTCCCAAAAACCAGAAATATCTGGGATGCTTCATATCACATCAGCAGTGAGGGTCTTTCCCCATTATAAAATATCTAACAAGCTATTGTGTACACTCTTTTAACAGCAAACAACATAAAAAGCAACTTCTACATCTTCAAACCCTTCTGGTCTGATATGGTAAATGTACTTTTTATGCCAAGGTGCTTTCCCTGATGTTTTATTATCTGGTCAAATGTAAATGTAAATGTAAAAACCCAAATTCTCAAAAAACACAATCTGGATCATACTTTGCCATGCAAATACGACTGGTAACACATTTTCATTGGCTTGGAAAACCTATCATGAGTATCTTTGCTAAACATTTAAACACCATTATCCCCAAGAAATAGCAGCTTGCACACCTTCACTCAGGCTTCCCTTTGGGTTTCATCATATAAACAGCCATTCCGAAAAGTTTGGATAATGTGCACCACACAATGGATGAGGGGGATTCCTGTTTACCTAGTCCTCTTGATTTTCCGGTAGCTTTTGACACTGTTGATCATAGCAGGCATATTTGTACGCTGGCGCTTCAAATGGGAATTTTATGGTAGAGTCCTTAGTTTGTTCTCTTCTTTTCGCACCAAGTGACATCAAGTGGGGAGTCTGTGGAGACGCATCTCTGGTGCATCTACATTCCCCTGTGGTGTTCCTCAAGGCTCCGTTCTAGCTCCTACAATTTTCAACCTGTACCTGAAGCCAGAGAGTCTGATCTTTGATGATATGTGTTCCTCCTCACTAATAATGAATGAGTTAATGCTCATTTTATAGAGTTCCATGTTACTCAAAGGGTGTCCTGCTGTTGTGATGGGTACATCACACGCTTATTTAGCCTAACGTCCATCATCATCGAGGAAGTCTTAACTCTGCACTTCCATTGAAGCTCTTTACTCGTGGATGTCTATTAATTGTTCGATTCTCAGCCTACATAAAACAACTTTTCTCCTCATTTCAACCAAACCTTTGGACAAATTTGACTTTTCAGTATTAGTCGACCTGAAATCAGAAGGCTTGTTAAGTCACTGTCACCCATAGTGCACTCACTGGGCTTCATACTAGACTCGGTCCTCACTCTCATCCAACATATGAACTTGGTGGCCAAGTAACAAACTTCTACCTCCAATATGCAAATAAAAAAAAGCAGGCACTTAATTTTCGCAAATCTTATGAAAATCACTAGCTGCAGGCTTATTACTGATCTAATCAATTTCGACCAGATCTCCATAATTCTCCGCAACCTGCACTGGCTACCTGGCTACCAGAATCAAAGTCAAGTTACGCTGTCGCACCTACAAAGTTGTTTACTTGACTAAACCAATTTACCTGTCTAAATTGCTGGTCATATCTGGTGGTCCAAAAATAACTCAAAAACCGAACCTAGTATCACCTTGAAGTTCCTTGATTCAAAACCTGTCTGGGCAAAAAATACACATTCATTGATGCCGCAACCACCGCCTAAAACTTCCTGTCCCTTGATAATTGAATCGAGCCTACCATTTCCATTGGTAGGCAATTTCCAAGAACTCCCCTTGTCTGTCTCTTTCTTTTACTCAGCCTGTGCCTGTCAAATGTATCTTTTTGTGCAATGATGTCCTCAAAGGAGTTCTGTAAAAAGGGCCCTAGTGCTATCTGTGATTTACTGGTGCAATTGAAAGCTGTTTAAATAAATCTATAAAAAATGCAATGCATTGTTCTTTGAGTAGGACTAGAAGATTTTGATTGACAGATATTACATTGCAGGTGGGATTGTGGCTGGTCAAGGATTCAGAAAGGTAGCCCGGGTCGATGACATGTATAACAATTAATACTAACAAAAATCGTTTGTAAGGTGTCCTGATTATGTCTGCAAGCAGGCAGATGCCAATATGAGGAGGTAAAAGTGTGCTTAGGGAAAATGTACAAAGTACAAATGAGCAAGTTTGAGACCTTGTCTAATGAGCAGAGAGTGTGTTGAGAAAGGCCCTGTAGTAAACTACTGTAGATAGCTAATTTACTTAGACCAGTATGTAAATGTATATATTTATAAATATGTCCACTTTTTATTATTTTATTTGTTGTTTAGAAACCTTTTTTTTTCAGGACACAGCAGTTTCTGTAGCAATTGTATTTTTTCTTCTTTTTTCCCAAAAATTCAGCAGTTTCACTTTTTTTAAATGTGTGTGGCCTTTGCCAGATGAAATTACACTATACCGTTTACTAGTATTGTTACTGTGTGGTGCTTTTTCCCCTGTTTGCCACTGCAATTGAAATGGGACAGAGCTAGAAGTCAAAGTTCCTCATGAGGTCACTCTTTCTTGTCCCTGTTAGATGTCTCATCTACGAGGAGCCCTGCCTATGTTTGAGTTGGTGGAACGACAGCCCTCCCACTTCTGTAGTTCTGATGTTTTAAGCCTCACACCAGGTAAGACTACAACTAATCCGGAAATTTTGACTTGTAGAAAGGAGTGTGACATCAGTAATCCATTTGGGGCAGACGAATAGAAAGAAGTGGGAGTAGCCTGCAGAGGTCAGGGCGTAACGATATGGGGGGGGGGAAAGAAAGTGCCAGAATCAGTCAATTGAGGAGGGGGCTGGCATTTTATTGACAGCTGACCTTGTAGAAGCCTACTATATTGTACTGTTGGTGTAATATTCTGATGCTGGTGATGTGCATTTTGTGTCTTTACAAAAAAAATAGAAATATGCATGTCAAATTTCCATGAAAACTAAGATGAAACATAACTACATATTTTAATTTATTACGGTTTGGCAGTAAAATCTGTTTGATGTCTGCTTCAATGAAACTTTGCCTTTCTTTATAACAATGGCCGGCTACTGAACAAACTGGCAGGCAGTAGGTGAAGCGGCACAAGGCCAGCTTCAGGTCTGAAATTGGTGCTTAACGTGATCTACATTTAAGTAGGTGAATGCATTTATCTTGGCCAGTCTAGCAGCTAGCCAATACCTGCCCACAATTGCGCCATTTAACTAGCCGCAAAAGGACAAGTAAAAGTAACATGCCAGAATGAGTAGTGACTGCTCTTCGTCCCGGCCAGAACCTTTCGCGATCTCGATCAATTAATTTGGGACCTCATCTGGAACAAGTACCGGCCTGCGTCGCATTATGGAAATTATATGCCCCTACCAGTAAAGGAGGGTTGGCAGTTCCTAACACGGAACTGTATTACTTGGCGGCACAATTACAATGGGTGACGAGATGGTTCACAAATAATGGTTTAGAAGACACAGCAGCCGTTCAGCTGCCATGGTCTGAAACCCAAATATATCAACTGTTTCACCCTTTTGCCAGATTACCACGCCCATCACAGATCTACTTGGCTCTGGCACTCCGCTTTTATAAGAGGAGCCTGTACCTAACAAAAGTTACAACCCCTTACGCCCCATCATTACCACTTCTAGGGACACCGGGCACTAGCGTGCTGGCATGACTCGGAATTAAGCACGCTAGGAGATCTCTACACAGACGGCGCCTTGATACCATTTGAGACTCTGGCAAATGATTATGACCTACCTGAAGGTCAATTCTTACTCTACAACTCACTCACGAGATCGCTTTTCACGGCATGGGGCGATATCGCTACTGAACCAGAGACACATCTTCTGATGCAATACTTGCATGTCATGGGCAATGGTTCACATATTGTGTACTGGCTAGTCGAGGCGCTACTTATACACACAATGAAACCCATGACGGCCCTTCGTTCGCGATGGGAAGCAGACAGGGGACAACAATGGACAGACCGGGAGTGGGACACACTGCTAGCCAACCCCACTAATATTCCGAGAAATTCTTCGTTTAAACTAATACAGACATATATAACGTAAAGGGCATACCTCTCCCGGGACAAACTAAACTGATACTAATACCGCCGCATGCCCGCGCTGTTTACAGACAGACGCAGACCTCCTACATTTGCTCTGGTACTGCGTCTCCCTGCATACTTACTGGCAGGAAATTGTCACAGCACTTGCAACATGTACAGATAGGACAATAATGCGCACATGGGAGGTTTGCATATTAGGGCTCTATCCTAGATCAAAGAAAACTAGGGCCACATCGCATCGCGATTTAGGCCTGATTGTGACAAAGAGGTTAATAACCTAGAGATGGAAACACACTGACCCCCCTGCTGTCAACAGTTGGACAAGATCGCTCCTAGTGTGTGCACAAGCCGAAAGCACATCACTACACAGAGAGGAAACAGCTGGATTACGCAAATACCCTATTGCACAGTATTGGGATACCATACTTGTAGACTTAACGAGCATAGAGGGGGAAAAGGGGAATAATCCCTCGCCAGGAGCTGGAACACGGGATTAGGACACGGACTCACAGCCACACACCGAGGCAAGCTCCAACTGAGGCAGGGGGTTCACATAGTGAGATTTGCCGCATCTCCAATAGGTATTCGACATTGGGAGGGGCATGGGGGTGTCTAGCGGGACAGGCTCATTCGGTTTCAAGAAAGCGACGAGCTTAACGTAGATATACTGGGAGTGGAACATACACATAGCATACACATCGACCCAGGAGTGACGAGTAGATAATGGCTTTGTTAGTTTGTTTGATTAATATAAATATATATATCACATTTTGCCTCATCGTTTTGATTCGATTGCATCCTCAGATACCGATATTCACGTGATATACTGAGAAAAAAGGAAACATTACGAAGAGCAGGATAAATAGTTTGCTAACCCGATGGACATAAACGTGCATTTATATATATTATATAGTAGTCAAAGAGCATGCGAGGCAGACACGTTTCTGCTATACAGAACAGACATTGGACTCAGGAAAACATGCATTGGCTGTGTAAATGACATTCTATACCATGCTAAATGTACAATAATTGTCTTTTACCACAAACATGTATACGGTTATTCGCAATTCTTTGAAAAATATAAAATGCAAATAAAGCTATTTGAGGAAAAAAAAATGAGTAGTGGCTGCTCTTTCTAAGGTCCCTGCAACAGCTCTAGGTTTGAGTAGTAACACCCCCAAGCTTGCCCAAAACTCCCTCTACGTGTGGTTTATCAGCTCGGACTATAAAGTGCCTGACATGATCCAGACCAAAACAACAGAAACAGGAGCTAGCCTGTCAATCAACAGGAGCTTGGGTAATTACCATAGAAATGCAACAATAGTTAATAGTGGTGTTTAGTATGGTCTGAAAATATAATTATTATTTTGCACCTATATTATAACAAAAGACATTAAACACAATATTTCAGAGAAAAAATGCGGGAATGTAATTTTTTCTTTAAAAAAAATAAAGATGAGTCTTTTAGTATAGATGCAATTTTTGTGCATTTAATTAATCATACTATGCATCATTCCCTAGTAGATTAAGGCAGTGGCATAAAGGCAGATCAGTGGCATCAACACATCTCACGTATGTAAGAACTGTGGAAGCTTTTAATCTGTAACTAGACATTCAAGCAGACAATCTGGCTTGGCTGTCTATTGTAATGATCTTGCAAGTCATCAAAAAAGTAGGTCTAATGAAGCATCAGGTTCCAATGGCCTTCGTCTGCCCTGTCAAGTGTAATGTCCCCTTCTCTGCAACCATTTTCTGTGCACTGTTCAAAATAAAAGCAAAACCCTGCTGTAATCCCACCTGCTATAGAATGATAACTTTAGTTGATGTTAATGCCAAATAATATGCCCCATTGCTGCTGGAAGAC
Organism: Triturus cristatus; assembly: GCF_964204655.1. Taxonomy (NCBI): domain Eukaryota; kingdom Metazoa; phylum Chordata; class Amphibia; order Caudata; family Salamandridae; genus Triturus; species Triturus cristatus. The sequence goes on from NC_140594.1 coordinate 652,030,424, forward strand.
CTTAAGTCATGGATGAGTGATGAACACACACTTCCTTTGTATGAGACAGGCTTTCGAACCGATTGGGGTGCTACTGAAAATATCTTGGCTCTTGCAATGCTAAGCAGTAGCCATACCTGGCAGCTCCCCATTATGTGGGGAGGAAGTTAGACAGTTGGAGAATACCTGCTGGACTTCTGCACGCTATTCAGCGACTACAGTATGATACTGGGGTTTGTATGAAATTAGGAATTGGCAGTCTCATCACAGCAAAAATCAAAACAAACATAAGACTGAAGCAAGGGTGCATGCCAACCCTTATACCTTTTAATGGTGTTGTTACAAACCTGGGATTGCCTCTTTTTTTTTTTTTTAACACTTTATTTTTTAGAGGCATTTATCAAATATATGCAATCATATCACAGTGGCACATTACGTTATTTTTTAAACACATTGCAATTCTGATACAGTGACTTCACCCCCGCAGCACAGTCCCCAGTTTATTGTCTGCCGATCTTGCGGGCGTGCCCCAGGTCTTCCCATTGACTGTATGAATTGAGTGTGACACCGATCTGTCTAGAGCAACCCTTGCGCCTCCCCACCAGATATCAGGGCTTAGTTACTATTAAATGCACCTGAGTCCAAAAGGTAATTTTAGTCACATCACCGTGACTGCATGCTAGCCGGGGTGTGCATTCTAGTCAGGGTATACCAGATATGGCATGTGATAAAAACTAGCCAATCCTATAACTTTCAAACTACTGTCTCAGGGGAATGTGATGCTCCAATTCTGCTGTAGGGGGGTCGTGGGGTCCGCCTCAGTGGAGAGGGAGCCATCTGCGCCCACCTGCGCCTGTCCGCTGCCTCATCGTGCAGCACCCCCGCAACCTCTGCCACCAAGTAGGCCAAGACCCCCTCTCGGGACACACCACTAGCGGTCATCGGTCTGATCATCCCTCTCTCCTAGATCCTCCCAGTGATATGTCCCAGTCATTCAGTCGGGCTAGTTTGTCACGCCCATCATCATCCTGAGGGTCTCCAGTCTTTCCTCGGCATCCGAGGGCTGTTCCCGTTCGTCCCCTACCTCCGACCACAAGTCCGCTATCAGTTCCCAGCGTCCCCTATGGGCCTCCTCCCTCTGTAGAGCTCTCTCCTCTGCTCGAGCCCACAATGTCACTTCTCTGATCGAGGTCGCTACCTTATGCCCTGCAGTGGACTTCCAAACCATTGCAATTCATCTCTTCTCTAGTATTGCTAGGTCAAGGAACCTGTTCCTGACTCTCTTGGGTTTGAGCCTAGAAAAGGCCCCGTAAAGGCATACCTCTATAGTATTCTCCAGTGTTCGGTTCAGGGTGGCGTTTAGCTTTGACAGGACCCTCCCCCAGTATACCTGAAGCTGGGCGCACCCTCACGTCATATGTCTGAAGTCTACATCTAGAGTTGCGCAGCGGGTACAAGGTCTAGGTTTACCCCCATAAATGGCCCTGATCTTGTGCGGTGTTAAGTACGTCCTGTAGTTGAATTGAATGTACTTGAAGTGTGTGTTGCGAGACACCTTCTGTGGATATGCCAGTATTCTCCCCCATTCAATGTCAGGTATATCTTGCCCTAGCTCTGTGTTCCAAGGGCATCCAGGGATTTCCTGTCCATGGTGTTCAGTGCTTTGTAGAACCATGAAATCGGGTGTCCTCTAGAGCCCATTGTCTGCAGAAGTTGGAGAACAATGTAGGCCGTAGATTCTTCGCCTCCCGATCCTTATAGGTTTGAAATGTGTGTGAGCGCCTCGTAGGTGGGGAACTGGCCCGCTGGTAAGGCGGTCTGTTCTTACCATGTCTTGTAGCAAGTTATGGTTGCTCATATAACAGTTACTCACCATCACTATCCCCACTTCTGTCCAAGTGCTCATCTGCCATGCTGTAAAGAAAGGTATTGAATCCCCATATGGTAACCCCGCTAGTGTGAGCTCAGGGGCATAAAGCACTGTGCTGCCCACTCGCCTAACACAGGCCTACCAGTAGTGCAGGGCCATGGACAGAAGGAGTCCCGGCTGTGGGATCTTCAGTGCAGGCTGGAGTCGTTTTGCAAACAGTGTCCCCTGGTTCGGTTCAGAGCCGATTGGACCTAGGTCTTCTAGACCAGCCCCGTCCAGCCACCTGGTGATCCACTGGAGTTGTGTCACTGTGAAATATTACTCAAAATCTGGGACTCCCAGTCCGCCCTTGAGTTTTGGGCAGCGAAGGGTGGTAAGTGTGACCCTTTGGCGGCCTCCGTTTCAGATCAAGTCCTGCAGGAGAGCATCCAGTTGTTTGAAGGGACAATCCTGCTTCCACTGCGTTGGCACGCGGTATCCTTGTCCTAGATATCTGCCAGGCAGCAATGTGGGCATCCCTTCATACATTCGTGAAGCTCTATTGTATGGATTGCCAGGTCCCCCGAGAGGGGCACTTTGCCCACTTGGTCTTGCAGGACTGTCTGGTTTGAGTCAATCGACTGCCCTCTTCCCATTAGGTACTGCTCTGGTATCTATTGAAAAATTGAAGAATCCACAGCAAGAAGTCTCTTTCAGGAGAACAAGTAACTTACATTTGATAATGCTCTTTCTGATAGAGACTCTTATCTAGCCACAGATTCCTCACCGGCCCACCCATCCTCCCCATTCTGTGGTTGGTCTCTCCATCTAGTACGAGCCCAAGTCAAGGAATCTGCACACTGTCCAGGTTGCTTTTGGGCTCTATGTCTGTAGGTGTGGACAGTCTCAAAAGGAACTGACTTCAGTGTATGGGAGTGATGCCTTTATAGGCCCCGCACATCACTTTCAGAGCGCATGGTGACATCTTACGGCGTGTGGAAGTTTCACGAAATCATTTCCGGATCCAGTTTGATGCCTGGGAAATATTCGAAAGCTGAGGAATCTGCAGCTAGATAGAATCTCCACCAGCAAGAGCATCACCAAAGGTAAGTAATTTGTTCTTCATGACACAAGTGTGGGTGCCATCTTGATCTTCAGCGCTAGCCTCAGCCACATGGAATTTGGCATCTCAGAAAGTCAGCTTTGGGCCCATGATGATGTACAACGACCCTCAGCAAACCATCAATCAATCAGTAAATCAAATCGTACTTGTATAACACTGCTTATCATCCGAGAGGGTATCCAGGTGCAAAGCTGTAGGTATCAGTCGAAGAGCCAGGTCTTGAGTCTCTTCCTGAAGTGGGTCAGTGAGGGTGGGGTCAGGAGGTGAAGGGGAAGGGCATTCAAGGCTTTAGCGGTGAGGTGGAAGAAGGAGCATCCTCCGGAGCAGCAGTGGCAGATGCGTGGTATCTGTGCGAGGGCGAGGTGCGCCGAGCGGAGATTTCTGGGAGGTCGGTGGAAATGCAGGCTATGGTTCATGTAGGTGGGTCCTTGATCATGAAGGGCTTTGTTGGCATGGGTCAGAAGCTTGATGTGGCATCTCTTCGGGAAGGGGAGCCAGTGGAGGTCCTTCAGGTGCTGGGTGATGTAGGTCCTCTTGGGCAGGTTGAGGATCAGTCTGGAGTCTTTGCATGAGTTCGGTGTTGGTGCCTGCATAAAGTGCGTTGCCATAGTCCAGTCGGCTGGTGATGAGAGCCTGTGTCACCATTTTGCTGGTGCTGATGGGGAACCATTTGAAAACTTTGTGGCGCATGTGCAGCATGTGGAAGTAGGCTGAGGAGACATCATTGACCTAATGTTTCATGGAGAGTTTGCTATCCAGGATGATGTCAAGGTTGTGGGCATGGTCTTTTGATGTAGTGGTGGGTCCGAGCTCTGCTGGCCACCAGAGGGCAGTGTGTCTGCTGAAGATCAGAACTTCAGTTTTGTCCTTGTTGAGCTTCAGGCAGTTGTCATTCTTCATACAGTTGTGGAAATTGGTCTTCATCAAGGTGGGGTCCGCTGAGAGCGAGAGGACAAGCTGGGTATCATGTGCATAGGAGTTGATGTTGATGTTGTGCAATCTGACGATGTCTGCGAGTGGAGTCATGTAGATGTTGAAGAGGGTTGGACTGAGGAATGAGATTGGGGGTACGCCACAGAAGGTGTGCTTGGGTTGTAAGGTGAAGGGAGGGAGGCTAACTCTCTGGGTTTGACCTGTGAGAAAGGATGCCATCTATCTGAGCGCCTCCTCTGTGATTCTAATCTGTCATAGTCGATCAATGGGTGTGTGGTGGGAAACGGTGTTGAAGGTCGCGGAGGGGTCAAGCAGGATCAGGAGGGCTGATTTTCCTCTGCCGAGTAGGGTGCAGATGTCCTCTGTTGCGGCAGTTAGAGCTGTCTCAGTGCTGTCCTTGGCTCTGAAACCTGGTTGGGAAGGGTCCAGTAGGTTGTTTCTCTCCAGGTGTTCGGTGAGTTGGAGGTTGATTGCTTTTCCAGGACTTTGGCAGGGAACGGGAGCAGAGAGATGGGATGGTAGTTCTGGAGCTAACTGGGGTCTGATAAAGATTTCTTGAGGAGGGGTCTCACCTTGCATGTTTCCAGGCATCAGGAAAGATGGCTGTGGTTATGGAGGCGTTGAGGATGGTGTTGGTAAGCTAGTGGCTTATCTCGTCTCTTCCGAACTTGAAAAGCTGGTGGGGGCATGCGTCGGTGGGTGCTCCCGAGTGGATGGAGTTCATAAGAGTGGTTGTGTTCAGTGTGCAGAGTTGTTCCCAGGCGGTGCGCGGTTGGTCGGTGGTCCATCACTTTTAGGAGGTACTTTTTGTGAACTTGTGTTGTGTTATTTATGATGAGCAGTACAGCGCGGCATGATGATGGGCACCATATTGGATGGAAATGCATCTAGGTATTTTGATGCTTGGTGTCTATGGAGACTGAATCCTTGTTGCTGATTCAATAGGCCGAAATTCAGAATATTCCTTAGATAACCTTATTTTGAAGTGGACGCTTGAATGCCTAACAGTTATGCGCCCATCTAGAAGATATTAATAATGACCTTTGATTTTGTATTTTCTTCTGTATTAAAGTTGTTTTGACTAAGTTATTGATTTTATATGGCTGTAGTAAAATGTTTAATAACATTATTTCTCCGCATACTGAACTTGCTGCTCAAATACTCTTTCGTTTCTCTTATTTTGCAGATTCTTTTGATGTCAACCAATTGGAGAGGTTCTTTGATTCAGAAGATGAAGAATTTGAAATTTTATCTCTTTGAAGGAAAGGAATAAAACCGAGAAGATCAACCTGAATTGTGTCTTCTGTGGAAGGCACCACTACTATGTCTTGGAGGTTAAGCATTCCAGCTTTCTATCCTCAGCAGAGCAACGTGTTTTGAAATTGGCTCATCCCACTATCCTTTAGTCCTCTCCCGAACACCAGTCTTGTTCACCACTGGGCTGGAGGTAGTGGGAGTATGACTGATTTTTCTGTACAGCGGAAACAGCAGAGCTTATTCATTTCATAAGACTTACTTGTTGGATCCACTGCAGTTGTTGCGCCTCATTACTAATGCTTCCTGGTGATCTTCAAACACTGGTGACTTTTCACACTCAAATGTGCATCCCCAAGTGTTGCTAGACATGGAGCCGGGATAGAGGACTGTGCAATCCTGACTGGAACACTCCTTTTGCAAGCAGGTCTTTCCCAGAAAGAGTGTTGTATTCCAGACTTCTGTTGTATGCCACTTTATTTCTGAAACAAGCAAGCATATTTGCAGATAGTAAATAAAGTTTCCACTCTGTGGAACAGCAAGGAGATCTGGGTCTTTTTTGGTAAAGCTCTAATGATAATAAGACAACTTTCACCTATTCCAGCACAACTACAGAAAAATACAGTTCAGTTTGAAGAAGCATAGGGACAAGGATGGTGTGGAACTTGCTTTAGTATTTTGCAAGGAGGTCTGCTTATGAACCTCAAGGCCAGGACAGCAATTATAAAGTTCCCCTCTCTAAGCATTTTTGTCTGCAGCACAAACATCAGATTGGTTCCTGATGGCTGCGTTGAGCAGAGCCTACCTTTTGAGCCCAATCAGATCCAATGGGTTGAGGAAGATTGTGGGCTTGATGCATAGATGAAAGAATGACATACTGCTTCATGACCTGTATGTGAAGGCATTTAATGCCTTTCTCCGCAGCCCTTGATGTTCCATGGCAGATTATTTTGTTACACTGCTCAGCAACCCTTATTGAAATGTACATGATAATCCAGCGTTTATATACAATTTGTTCTCCTGTGGAGTTATGTTACAGCAGCAGCAGGCACCCATTATTAACAGCAGGTGACAGTGTCCCTCTCTATGTGACTGGATGTCTTAACCCTACTTGTCAGTCCCTGTTGTTCTATAGCAGATAACCAATATGGACACTTGTCACTTCTCCATTACCTTAGCTAGCCCATGTAACAATCTAGAGCACTCTGCCTTGCTTTACTGTTCCTGCTATTCAGAGACTAATATGTGAGAGTGATACTAAGTCTCAATCCACAGTTCTGGCTACCCTGTCATAAGTGTATGACAGTAGCAATCAACCTCTATCATTGTCCTTTGTATCCCATAGCTACTATGTAGCCAGAGCACTCACCCATCATCCAGATCCCTATCCAGTTAATGGAAGATTAATGGTGACATCCTAGAGCTGTGTCTGTCTTCAGGGTGACTTTCTTCAGAGATGCTAGTGCCCTGGTGTCCTGTATTTCCTTGTATGATAGTTAGCTCTTGGTTGAGAGGATGTTCCAAAAAGGAATCACATAGCAAGTGAGGCCAAGGTCCAAATGTGTTGGCCATATCTATTGGGCTTTTTACCCACATAAAAGGCTCCCATTATGTGGACTCCTGTTTTGAAGATCCCTATTGATTTTGGTGTTTTATGGTCTTCTTCGAATAAATGTTCATGCTTTGTCTTGTTTGTCTGCCTGTTGTGGTTCTGCCATAAGGGGGAGACATTAAGCCAAGTGCATTCCTTTTAGTTTAGACCTCTTTCTAACTAAATAAAGAAATATTGTTTCCCTAATGCCCTTTGCCCATAGCAAAGAAAGCACCACAGCTGAGATAAATTGAGGTTGTCTGGAGGAATAGAGTGACTTTCAGAAGTGAAGTATAGCTTGTGAGTGTGAAGCATGCCTACTGAAGATAAGTATTTCCACTGTTTTCCTGTGGGAGGCAAATGCAGGTTGTGTGAACGAAGATGTTTATAGGAGTAAAACATAGACAATATGAGTGATAAGTTCCATGAAGCAGGTATTGTGGTGTGGCGTCAACCAAGCCGGAGGTGGCATCGCCATTGTCTACAGAAGCACCATCCGCATCACGACCAACACCGACGACACCCTCACCACCGCCGAGCTCCTTCACTTCCAGATGCACACCGACCCCAAGACCACCCTCAGAGGTACTCTCATCTACAGACCCCCGGGACCACACACACAATTCAGTGAAGCCATCGCAGACTTCATCAGCCCGCACGCCCTCGCTTCCCCCGACTACATCCTCCTAGGGGACCTCAACTTCCACCTGGAGAACAGCAAGGACAACAACACCACCACCCTGCTAGACAACCTTGCCAACCTCGGACTCAAGCAACTGGTCAGCACCCCCACCCACTACGCCGGCCACACGCTTGACCCCATCTTCTCCTCAGCAACCACATCTCCTTCAGCCACTACACCGGACTCCACTGGACCACTCACAGCTGCGTCCACTTCCACTTCAGGAAACCCACGACTCACCTCCGCCCGCAACAAGGCCCCGTAGATACTGGAGCAAGATCACCACCGACCAGCTCACCACCTCCCTGGGCCAAAACCAACCCACCAACACTACGGACCCCAACGAAGCAGCCCGCAACCTCACACAGTGGATCACTAACTGCGCCGACGCCCTTGCACCACTGAAGAATCCCCCTAGCAATCCCCACAGCAAGAAAGCCTCATGGTTCACCAACGATCTCAAAGACTCCAAGAAATCCTGCCGCACCCTCGAAAAAGCCTGGCGCCACGACCAGTCTACAGAAAACATGACAGCCCTCAAGAACGCCATCCGCAAACACCACTAGCTGATCCGCACCACCAAAAGGACATCATTCAGAGACCGAATGGACAACAACACCCACAGCAGCAAGGAACTCTTCAGCATCATCAAAGAGCTCTCCAACCCCAGCGCCAGCAACAACGACATCACGCCATCACAAGACCTCTGCGACTCACTCGCCACGTTCTTCCACCGCAAGATTGCCGATATACACAACAGCTTCGGCGCTCAGCCTACGTACCCAGCCACCGAACCAACGCCCCCCACCACCACCCTATGCACCTGGAACCCCGTCAGCACGGAAGACACCACCCACATGATGAACACCATCCACTCCGGCTCCCCAGCCGACCCCTGCGCACACCACATCTTCAACAGAGCCGACCCAATCATCGCACCCCAAATCCGGGACATCATTAACAAGTTCGAGGCATGTGGGCTGCTGAATTCATATCTGTGCATAGATCGCCGCCTAGTGTTGGATCCGGATGTTTGCACGTTGTTGTCCTGGAAGAGTCTTCGAAGTATCCTTGGATAGGTGACTCCTCCCCTGGACTACAGTGCGCATGGGCATCCTCTCCATCCGTAGATTGTTTTTTTCCGCCATTGGGTTCGGATGTGCTATCTTAACTCCAGTTAGGAAAAAACTTTGTCGAGGCCAAAAGGCCTTTAGTTAGCGTCGGTACTGTTCACTCGATCGGTTTCGACCCTACCTGTTAGCTTACTAACTTCGGAAACAACTTTTCGCTTTTTACCTGACCATCGACGACACCGACGATGGAGTCGAGGACACCATTCAAGAGGTGCCCAGTATGCAACGCGAAATATCCCCTTATCGACGTCCACCCGGTGTGCAACAAATGCTTGTCGCCGGACCACAACGAATCGACATGCATGGCCTGTGCCCGGTTCCGTTCCAAGAAGACTCTACGGAATCGACGAGCGGCGAGACTAGAAGCGCAGCACGCGGCACCGGCCCCGGCAGACATCTTCAACGCCGAAGATGTCGAGGAGTTGGAAATCCTACCCTCCAATCCCGGTTCCGAACATGACTCCGGTTCGGACGACGTCGACGAATCACTCTTTCGCAGAGATGAAGACAACACCGAGGTAGGAGACGACGATGAGGCCTTAGGGGCCGAAGAGAGTAGCTCCAATGACGAGCAAGGCCTACCCGTTCAGACTGACGAGAGCCCAGTGCCACAGTCTATGGCTCCGGTCGAGGGATCGCCTTCGGGCCTTACCCGAGACCTATCCCGCGGTTCTTCGGCCCCGCCCTCGGGCCCGGCCTCGGACGTTCAGCGGCAGCCATTATTACCTAAACCGGCTGGTTTCCCTTCTACCAAACCGAAACTGAAAGCTGCACCGGTACAAATGAAACCGAAACCGAAAGTGGCGCTAGTCGGATCGAGGCCTTCCACACCTTCGACGCCAGCGACACGCATCGGCACCGAGCGCACCAAACGAGACTTCGGTGCCGAACTTGAAGCGGCCGACGCCGGAGTCGGCATACTGAAAAAGGCCCTCGGTGCTATCAAACCTGCTCGGCTCTCGGCGCCGACGCCATCGACTCCTAAACCAAAGGTCATACCACCTGCTGCGTCTCACGTCGCTTCCACGGCAACACCGAAGCCTCCTGCATCGAAGACGTCGACGGCCATTTCCGCCCCTCGACCCGATGACCCACCGGCGCCGAAAAAGTCCACGGCCGCCTCTACAAACCTGGTAGGCGCTAAGGCCTCGAAAGCGCTTCAAGTGCGAACCGTTGCAGCACAAAGCAGCAAAACCCAAGCGGTCCTCCAGGACACATCGGGCTCCGGCCCACTAAAAGCTCAAGCAGCCTCTTCGGCGCCGGCCAACATAACTTTTGGCCTGCCGCCATCCACGATCCCGAAAATGTTCCAACTCAGGACACGGGTCACCCACACCACGGTTACACCTGCTGAGACGTCTCCGTCCGTCACGTTACATCGACGCCAACACCGGCAGGATGATTATCCATGACCGGAGGATAACTTTCAGGATCCCACTAAAAAGAAAGCTGCCTGTGGACTCAGAACCTGTGCTTTGCGAATCTTTCGACTCGCCCTACCAGGACCCACTATCATTCTCTCCCACACACTCCGACACGGCTGCGTTGGCAGACTATATGGATGACCAAGTCCCTTACCACGGAGACATGGACCCTGATGACCAACAGGACCCTGATCAAACTTGGGGCGACCCTGCAGACCCCAGTGCACCTCTAGATGCACAGGACCCACAACTCTATGGAGCGAAAACATCTCCGACAGAGGACACTGCAGCGTTCAACGCTCTAATTGAACGTGCTGCAAATAATCATGGAGTGCAGCTTCACTCTGACACCGTGGAAGACGACTTCCTTATGGACACTTTCGCTTCCTCGGAAAGGCATGTAAAGACTCTGCCCATGTTGAAAGGGGTCCTCAAACCAGCCAAGGACATCTTCAAGGAACCCACCAGGGCAAGGGTGATAAACCCCAGGATCGACAAAAAGTACAGATCAGCACCTGGGGCTCCTACTTACATCAGAGGCCAATTACCTCTCGACTCCATTGTCGTTGCGAATGCTCGCAAGAGGGCACACTCGCAAACGACAGGTGACGCTCCTCCCCCGGACAAAGAGTCCAAGGTTTTAGAGACCTCTGGCAAGCGAGTTGCCGCCCAGGCTGCCAACATATGGCGCATAGCCAACACTCAAGCGCTCCTCGCTCGCTACGATAGAGCGCACTATGATACAATGGAGCAACTACTCCAACATCTCCCTGACCAGTTCAAAGAAGGTGCAGAAATTCTTATCAGAGAGGGACAGCTACTCACAAATGCTTCCATCAAGTGTGCACTAGATGCCGCAGACACGGCGGCCAGGGCCATAAACACAAGCGTCATGCTGCGACGACATGCCTGGTTGCGAATCTCCGGGTTCAAACCTGAGGTGCAAAATAATATACTAAACCAACCTGTCAACCCCGACTATTTATTCGGGCCGGAGGTTGACACAGCCCTTGAGAAAATAAAGAAGGACACGGACACTGCAAAGTCCATGGGGGCTCTCCAGACTCAGTCCTTTCGGAGCAGCTCCTTTCGTCGCCCCGGAAATAGAGGAGCAGGTAGAGGACAGGGGTCACAGCAGACATACAACAAAGGCAATACCCAAACCACCTACGATAAAAACACCCGGGGTGGATATCGTGGCTCCAGTATAAAGGGCAGAGGACGCGGCTACGGCAACACCAGGTCCTCCCCCAAGAACAAGCAGTGACGCCCTCTCCCTTCCTCCCGACCACATAACACCTGTCGGGGGAAGGCTACAAAGGTTCCTGTCCACGTGGAACTCCATCACCACGGACAGGTGGGTCAAAGATATTGTCAAATACGGTTACTGTCTAGAGCTAACCTCCATTCCACCCACAATACCTCCAAGAAACCGTCCTATGTCCTCAGAGCACTTAACGCTCTTACAGCAAGAGGTGCAAAGTATGCTTCTAAAAGGCGCTATAGAGGTCGTACCCGTCCACGAGCACGGTACGGGAGTGTACTCCCTCTACTTTTTAATACCGAAAAAGGACGGGTCACTCAGGCCTATACTAGACCTAAGACCCCTGAACCGGTACATTCTTTCCGAGCACTTTCACATGCTCACTCTCCAGCAAGTCCTTCCGCTTCTCAAGCAGGGAGACTTCCTGGCCACACTGGACCTCAAGGATGCGTATTTCCACATACCCATTCACCCCTCACACAAAAAATACCTCAGGTTCACTGTTCAGGGACAACACTATCAATTCAAAGTCCTGCCCTTCGGCGTGACAACAGCACCCAGGGTCTTCACAAAGTGCCTAGCTACTGTGGCGGCACATCTACGGAGGCAGCACATACACGTCTACCCCTACCTGGACGACTGGCTCGTTCAAGCGAAGTCAGCCCAGCAATGTGCCAGCCACATGTCCCGCACCATTCACCTCCTTCACAGTCTGGGATTCTCACTAAATTACCCAAAATCCCATCTCCAGCCCGCACACGTACAACAGTACCTGGGTGCGACTATAGACACTCTGGCGGCCACAGCTCAGCCAAATTTAGTGAGGATCAACAGCATGCAAATGCTGATTTCCAAGTTCAAACCCCAACACTCCCTTCCTGCGCGAGTGTTCATGCAGTTGATAGGCATGATGGCCTCCTGCATTTTCATAGTCCCGCACGCGAGATTACATATGCGCCCGCTTCAGGAGTGCTTGGCACGTCAGTGGAATCAGGCTCAAGGACAGTTGAAAGACCTAGTGTTGGTGAGCGGTCGGGCATACAACTCTCTGCATTGGTGGAATCCACAAAACCTTTGCAAGGGCCGACCGTTCCAAGAGCCTGTTCCACAAATAGTACTGACAGCAGACGCGTCTCTCCAGGGATGGGGAGCTCATGTACTCCACTACACAGTGCAGGGACTATGGACGACGCAACAGAGGAAAATGCACATCAACCTTCTGGAACTGATGGCAATCTTCCTAGCCATGAAGGCATTCAAAGTACATCTGTGCAACAAGGTCGTGTTGATCCGGACGGACAACATGACCGCAATGTACTACATACAGAAGCAGGGAGGAACGCACTCTCCACAGTTGTCTCATCTGGCTCAGAGCATGTGGAAGTGGGCCATTCAGAGGAACATGTTCCTCATGGCGGAACACCTCCCCGGCAAGGACAACCAAATGGCGGATCTGCTCAGCAGACACAGCCACCAGATGCACGAGTGGGAGTTACACCCATCAGTACTCCAGCCGTACTTCCAGCAGTGGGGTCATCCAGAGATAGACCTGTTCGCCACAAGCGAAAACGCAAAATGCCAAAGCTTTGCCGCCAGGTTCCCACATCCGCAGTCGCAGGGCAATGCGATATGGATGAACTGGTCCGGCAGATTTGCGTACGCTTTTCCCCCAGCGCCGTTAATACCGCTGGTGGCTCGCAAACTCAGACAACACTCCCTGACACTCGTCCTAGTTGCTGAACCTGGCGATCTGGCTCCTGAAGTCCTAGAGTTTGGCTATCTCAACCTGCCACCTGACTGTATGGACATCATTAAGGAGGCCAGGAGACCCACTACAAGGGCTTGCTATGCAGCCAAATGGAAAAGGTTTGTCATTTATTGCGGTAATAATGACATTAACCCGCTGGACGCATCCATCCAAAACATCATTTGTTACCTCCTACACCTATACCGATGCAATCTGGCGTACACCTCTATACGTGTCCATTTGACCGCAATATCAGCCTATCTACAAACCAGGCAGCACCTCTCTCTATTCAGAGTGCCTGCCATCAAAGCATTCTTGGAAGGACTCAAACGAGTCATTCCACCAAGCCACCCACCAGCTCCAATGTGGAACCTCAACCTGGTCCTCACACGCCTGATGGGTCCACCCTTTGAACCTCTCCACTCATGCGAGATTCAATTCCTCACCTGGAAAGTAGCTTTCCTGGTAGCGATCACTTCTTTAAGAAGAGTTAGTGAACTCCAGGCACTAACAGTTCAAGAGCCATTTATACAGGTTCATGCCAACAGGGTCGTACTACGTACCAACCCCAAATTCATGCCCAAGGTAATATCGCAGTTCCACATGAATCAAACTATTGAACTGCCCGTTTTCTTCCAAAACCCACAAACTGTCGCGGAAAGGGCACTCCACACACTAGATGTCAAAAGGGCCCTCATGTATTACATCGACAGGACCAAACCCTTTAGGAAGACAAAACAACTGTTCGTTGCCTTTGCCCCACACCACAAAGGTAACGCCATCTCCAAAGCAGGGATAGCCAGATGGATAGTTAAGTGTATCCAAATTTGTTATCAAAAGGCAAAACGCACATTAACTATTCCCCCACGAGCCCACTCAACACGTAAGTTAGGGGCCTCCATGGCTTTTCTAGGAAATATTCCCCTGCATGATATATGTAGAGCAGCCACCTGGTCCACTACACACACATTTACCAAACACTATTGTGTAGATGTGCAATCAAAACAGCAGGCAGCTGTAGGACAGGCTGTTCTCAAAACCCTTTTTCAGACCGCTGCAGCTGGCACGGGTAGCCGCCGCTAATAGAGGGCACTGCTATACATTCTATGCACAGATATGAATTCAGCAGCCCACATGCCTCGAACTGAATATGCTACTTACCAGTATGCATCTGTTCTTGGCATGTAGGGCTGCTGACATTCATATCGCCCTCCCTCCTCCCCGGCGCCTGTAGCAGCTGCAGCTCTCAGAATTACTGTAAGCATGGTCATCACTTTCTGTATCTACTCCATCACTGCCACAATGGCGAAAAACAATCTACGGATGGAGAGGATGCCCATGCGCACTGTAGTCCAGGGGAGGAGTCACCTATCCAAGGATACTTCGAAGACTCTTCCAGGACAACAACGTGCAAACATCCGGACCCAACACTAGGCGGCGATCTATGCACAGATATGAATGTCAGCAGCCCTACATGCCAAGAACAGATGCATACTGGTAAGTAGCATATTCACTCCTTCACGTCCGCCACATTCCCGGAGAGCTGGAAGCATGCAGAGATCAGCGCCCTCCTGAAGAAACCCACCGCGGACCCCACAGACCTCAAGAACTTCCGTCCCATCTCGCTCCGCCCCTTCCCCGCAAAAGTCCGAGCGAACCACAGCACCGAGACCGCCCTCATCGCAGCCACCAACGACATCAGGTCCCTGCTTGACAACGGTGAAACTGCCGCCCTCATCCTCCTCGACCTGTCGGCCGCATTCGACACTGTCTGCCACCACACCCTAACAACCCGCCTCCACCACGCCGGGATCCAAGGAAAAGCCCTGGAATGAATCACCTCCTTCCTCTCGGACAGAACTCAGAGTGTCCGTCTCCCGCCCTTCCGCGCAGCAGCCATCAAGATCATCTGCGGCGTACCCCAAGGATCCTTGCTCAGCCCTACCCTCTTCAACGTCTACATGAGCCCCCTCGCAGCCATCGCACGCAAACACAACCTCAACATCATCTCCTACGCCGATGACACCCAACTGATCCTCTCCCTCACCAACTACCCCGCCACCGCCAGAGCCAGCTTCCAGGAAGGAATGAAAGATGTCGCGTAGTGGATGAAGCTCAGCCGTCTGAAGCTGAACTCCGACAAGACGAAGTCCTCATCCTCGGACCATCCCCCTCCGCCTGGGACGACTCCTGGTGGCCCCCTGCCCTGGGCACCGCCCACAAGCCCACGGACCACGCACGCAACCTGGGATTCATCCTTGACTCCTCCCTCACGATGACCAAGCAAGTCAACGCCGTTACATCTTCCTGCTTCAACACCCTCCGCATGCTCTTAAAGATCTTCCGGTGGATCCCCACTGGAACCAGGAAGACAGTCACCCAGGCCCTCGTCACCAGCCGACTGGACTACGGGAATGCCCTCTACGCTGGGTCCACCGCCAAACTACAGAAAAGAATCCAGCGCATTCAGAACGCAGCTGCACGACTCATCCTGGACATTCCCCGACACAGCCACATCTCTGCACACCTGAAAGACCTGCACTGGCTCCCCGTCAGCAAGAGGATCACCTTCAGACTCCTCACCCACGCCTACAAGGCTCTCCACGACATGGGCCCCAAATACCTCAATACCCGCCTCACATTCTACCCGCCAGCTCCGCTCCGCCAGCCTCGCCCTCGCCACCGTCCCACGGATTCGCAGAACCACCGCCGGAGGAAGATCCTTCTCCTACCTGGTGGCCAAGACATGGAACTCCCTCCCCACCCCCCTACGACTGACCCAGGACCATCTCTCCTTCAGGAAGCACCTCAAGACCTGGCTTTTCGAGCAGTAGCGCCCCCCCCCCCTCCCAACGCCTTGAGATCCTGGCGGGTGAGTAGCGTGCTCTACAAATGTTCCTGATTGATTGATTGATTGAGTAAAGCATATTTCTTCTTCAAGGGATTATCACAGATATTCATAACTATTAGAATATGTGAATGCATGTGCAGGATCCGGAAAAAACAATCCTGCACAGACCGTGGATATTGCATATATACTTCCCCCTTTTTCTGAAGAGTTACAACACAGGAACAACATTTCTCTCACTTTTCTGCACGGTCATCAGAGGCTTAGTTTCCTTATTGCATTTCATTTTATTCATGTTAGGCATTTGCTATCACAGTGGTCTTTGGCATCATTTGAGAGGCATATGGAGGATGTGAATTTGGACCAGTCTATACTTTCAATTATCTGTTGATGAGGAATAAGAAGTTCATTGCTCTTCGGTATAATGAATATGGTTGGTCCACTGTTGAGTAACTAGGTTAGCATAAGTAAAAATAAAAGAGAAACCAAAATGGAGAAAAGTATCACAAGGGTATGTGGTGGGGAGGAGAACAGTTGTTGAAGGGACAGGTCATTGGATTGTTCTTTATGTATTACAACGTTGTTGACCAGATATGTAGTGTGAAAGCTTGGGTTCTCCTATCTACTTTCTGTGACAATCAAGAGTGGGCCCTTCTAAGGCCAAGGAGTCCTGTTGAGTCGTTTCGCTTGCAGGATGGAGGACACACTTGTCCAGATTGTTGTTAAGTTGTGTGGTCCATACAAACAAAGAGGCAGAGCGGACAGTAGGGGGCTACAGTTTTGTGTGACTCATGCAAACTTGGATTTGTGCATTTGCAGTTGATGGTGTCTCATTGTGGGTCTCCATCACGTTGGCTTTCTCCTATTTAATGGGCATGTTTTAAATATCTATATTGAGTTTTGAGAATAGTTTAACTAAAAGTATTTATTTTTTTAATTGACTCAACATTGACTTAACCTTCTAAGCTGCTTCAGGGTGGAAGCCTTTTTTTTATCCCTGGTTAGTTGAGGTGTGTCTCTCTTTTACGCTATTCATGACCAAGTCTGCTTTCTTTCAGTGACATTCCACTTGTGTTGGATAGAAGTCTTGGTATGATGAGCTTGATATCTGTGTCATCTGCCTTCTGGATTCTCACACCAGTAAGAAGTGTAAAATGTGTCAGGAAATGCTCTATAGGAGACTGAGGGGGCAGCGAAGGTGTTCCTCCTAGCTTAGCATTTAAGTGAACACATTTACCCCCTGTACCCACCTCTTTCATCAGGGTGTGGGAACATGATTTTCACCCATCAGATTCTTTCTGAGATACAAAAAAGGTGTGAGTGTGGGATGCTTGTGTGGGATTTCGGACACATTTTTTAAACATGTTTTCAAGTGAAATGATGTGTAACCACAAAAAATGCTCAGCTATGTATGCCTTCACATAGGTGTTGATATTTAACGCAAAGCTTAGTTTTTACTCAGTAATTGATTTGCTCACGTGAAGGTTTTCATGTGATCAGATTTACTCAGAGAGCTCCTTGCAGGGCTGGAATGCCCTGTGAGTTTGAGCATATCACATTTAAATGTTTATGGTATGGACGTCGATTCATCAAAATGCCAGGGGTTGCGGAAGTGACATCACATGCCATGGTACCCCCGCCTGATGTCACAAGAAGTGACATCACACCAACATTAATCCAGTGACTTCACTTGCCCTTTCACCCACCCCAATGATGTCACATGAAGTGACGTCACAAGGAATTTGACCTGATGACATCACCGTAAGTAGCATCACATGACCTTTGGACCCCATGAAATCAAAGGAAGCGACATAGCATGACCTTTGACTTGGTGCTATCGCAGGAAGTGATGCATCTAACTTTTGGTTACTTAAATCACACACAGAGGCTGGAAAATTACAACAGATACAAGAGATGTACCCTATAAACAGACATACTTCAAAACCTATTGAAAATGCAGCTCCATACATTGTTTCAGGTAGTATCTTCAGATGTACAATTAAGATAATTTAGCATTGATTAAGAACCTGTCAAATAGTTCACAACATTGGAAAAATACGCTAGTTAAGTTGAAATCCACCATTATCAATATCAAATAAATTATAAAATGGGAAGGTTGATGGGCATGTTATATTCAAAAGAATCTCACTTTATCATTTGTTTTAGAAACTAAACGTACCATGTAAATAAATCTCAGTCTTGAAACTTGGATAACATTGCTATTTAATGCCGGTCATGATCTCCCAGCAACCTTCCTTTCCATGACATGGTATACATACTTCTAAACCTGTGGAGCCATTGAACCTTTCTAGGTTTACTATCATGAATTTCTTCTACAGAAAGCATGCACATCCCTGGTACAGTACTTGTGTTGATCAATGATGTGCTTGTTCCACATAAGCGTACATTACCAGCAGCAAACATCTTATCTAATGCTTGCTTTACAAATGCAGATGTTACAGTCCACATTTAAATATGACTTCATTAATCACTGCTCTTAAAGAAAAACTTTACACATTTTCAGAATAGATCAAAAACATACAGAGACAATGAATCATACGTGTGCAAATCAGTGTATAGAAAATGTTATAGAAAGCAAAGGAGACTACAAGGTGTAGGATTCACAAGGCACAAACTCAGGATTCAGAACATAACATAGTGGTTAGGTTGTCTTTATTAATAAGAATTTATTTCTACCAAAACAACCCTTTCTTAGCAACATCAGGATTGAAAAACTGGGGAAAAAAACTAACTTTCTAACCTGTACCATGCAGCTTGCATGCAGCTTTTAGATCGCAGTTTATAGCTCACTGTGCTAGATTATGAACTGCACAGTAACAGCAGAATCTCTCACACAAAGGCAGTAACCCAGTGAGCAATCCACATAAAATATTGTTCCTTGATATGCATGGTACACGTTCTTTGCCGCAGGCATATTAACCCTCTGTGCTACCTTAGATAAGTGAAAACTGCCATTAGACAAAACTCCCATCTTAATAAATCACCAAAGTTAACTGATTCTTTTATTGTTGCCCGAAAACTGCTGAATATACAAGGAAGTTTGCAGTGGTTTTAAAACTGCTGCACTGTTACAAAACTGGCCCCACTAACAAAACCTGCCCCCATCCTTTCAGCCTCCCGGGGGAAACACCCGCCCAGCCTCAGATGGTCGGTACAGCCATTCCGTCCTTGGTGGTGGTCAAAACAGACAATGTCTTGTTGGCCGGTCCACCAGCACTCACTGATTGGCGTGTGCATGCTTGTGGGAACACGGATGCAGTCTTCGACATAAAATAATGGCAATTAATGTATTATTCAAATTAATTAAACGATGGCTAGACCACTAGAAGGGTTGAGCCTGAACTGTGTGCTCATTTGTGAAGTTTTGCAGGGCATTTGAAAATCTGGTGTCGACTCCAAAAACAGATAATCTTATCTTACTTTACTTGTGGCTTCTGTTATAGGGGAGACATTCTTTCGGACCTGCCTTGCCGTACCTGTGGGGGACTTGACTCCTGCCTTGTGCTGCTGTGCTGCCGCTGACGCTCCTGGGTCTGTTGTACTGCGTGTCTCCCCTGCTGCCGCTGTTCCATTCTGCGGCTGTGAGCAGGGGAAACTACACCTCCCAGGGTTCATAGCGCCCCTTCACGTCATCCTCGCGCCCGGAGGCGCACAAAAGGACGCAGCGCCCTCGGTGGAGCGGGAGACATTCTTTCGGACCTGCCTTGCCGTACCTGTGGGGGACTTGACTCCTGCCTTGTGCTGCTGTGCTGCCGCTGACGCTCCTGGGTCTGTTGTACTGCGTGTCTCCCCTGCTGCCGCTGTTCCATTCTGCGGCTGTGAGCAGGGGAAACTACACCTCCCAGGGTTCATAGCGCCCCTTCACGTCATCCTCGCGCCCGGAGGCGCACAAAAGGACGCAGCGCCCTCGGTGGAGCGGGAGACATTCTTTCGGACCTGCCTTGCCGTACCTGTGGGGGACTTGACTCCTGCCTTGTGCTGCTGTGCTGCCGCTGACGCTCCTGGGTCTGTTGTACTGCGTGTCTCCCCTGCTGCCGCTGTTCCATTCTGCGGCTGTGAGCAGGGGAAACTACACCTCCCAGGGTTCATAGCGCCCCTTCACGTCATCCTCGCGCCCGGAGGCGCACAAAAGGACGCAGCGCCCTCGGTGGAGCGGGAGACATTCTTTCGGACCTGCCTTGCCGGACCTGTGGGGGACTTGACTCCTGCCTTGTGCTGCTGTGCTGCCGCTGACGCTCCTGGGTCTGTTGTACTGCGTGTCTCCCCTGCTGCCGCTGTTCCATTCTGCGGCTGTGAGCAGGGGAAACTACACCTCCCAGGGTTCATAGCGCCCCTTCACGTCATCCTCGCGCCCGGAGGCGCACAAAAGGACGCAGCGCCCTCGGTGGAGCGGGAGACATTCTTTCGGACCTGCCTTGCCGTACCTGTGGGGGACTTGACTCCTGCCTTGTGCTGCTGTGCTGCCGCTGACGCTCCTGGGTCTGTTGTACTGCGTGTCTCCCCTGCTGCCGCTGTTCCATTCTGCGGCTGTGAGCAGGGGAAACTACACCTCCCAGGGTTCATAGCGCCCCTTCACGTCATCCTCGCGCCCGGAGGCGCACAAAAGGACGCAGCGCCCTCGGTGGAGCGGGAGACATTCTTTCGGACCTGCCTTGCCGTACCTGTGGGGGACTTGACTCCTGCCTTGTGCTGCTGTGCTGCCGCTGACGCTCCTGGGTCTGTTGTACTGCGTGTCTCCCCTGCTGCCGCTGTTCCATTCTGCGGCTGTGAGCAGGGGAAACTACACCTCCCAGGGTTCATAGCGCCCCTTCACGTCATCCTCGCGCCCGGAGGCGCACAAAAGGACGCAGCGCCCTCCGCGTCGCGGGACGCGCGCGGGCGGCGCCGGGCTGAGCCCGGGCAGAGGGCGGGCCGTCTGTGGCCGTCAGGGGCCAGAAGAGGCCGGGCTGGGCATACCCTCTGCGATCTACACACAGAGAAGAAACCGTGAGTAGTGTTGCCTGATAAGTGTGATAATGGTGAAAAAGAAGCCTTCATGCATCAAATCAAATGGGATGTCAGGAGCTACCCTGGACTCTTATTTGGTTAGAGCTGCTAACGTTTTAACGGAGGAAATAGAAAGAACTGAAAGGCGTCTGTCAATGGGGATAGGGAACAAGACATCAGCCCTCATCCACGAGAATCCTGACACCTCAGTAGTAAACATATCACAGCAATCACCTGGCATTCCTAGGGATCTAGTAGACCAACAAGATCATATGCCATCTCCACTATACACTACCGAACAGGGTGGGTCTATTATCTCAACACCTACCCAAGCGCCCCCGGTAGTAGAGGTTTCCCCCTCCCCCCCAATTCAAATGCAGACAAGACGTACAAGAGCAGGGGGTTTGGCCCCAGTTGGACGATCAAAGAAACAGCCTGTGGGTCGGTCAGCTAAATCAGGTTCGGGTCATCAGCCCCAGACGGAGATTTTACCAAACAAACTTTGGGCAGCAATTAAAAGGAAACTGGATGCCATACTGGCCCCTATTAATAAAAGACTGACATCTATTGAGGATCGGTTCTCGATACTGGAAGTGAAGCTCAATGCCGTGTCTACAACTGTGCAACCGTCTATTCTGGAGCTGCCAGGATCAAGTGTTCATGATCATACCCAGTGTTTGGCGCCAGTATTAACGAAGGAAGCCCCCTCGAAGGTTGATCTCCTGCCTCCTCCGGTGGTGGCAGACCCTTCTTCGCGAATTTTGATTCCGACATTATCCTTGCCTACCCAAACCCTACAGACTGATAATGTTAATCACAATATACTCCCTACCACGGATTCTACCAACACCATGGACCTTAATAAAACTTTTTCAGGGAAAGGACTTCCATTTGTTAGAGAGGCTATCCCCTTGGCTCTTGTCCTTGCCAATGTTCCCCACTTAAGACCAGGTCAAGTAGAATCCACAACTGCATTAATAGACAAAGCCCTATATTGGCTTAGTAGGAATATGTATTTTGGAGGATCGGGTGGCCAACAGCAATTGGCAAGAGAGATTATAATGGCTAGACGGGTCCCTTGGCTTGGATATAATACTAAAAAGTTTGGGGGAGACTGTGTTGTCCTTAATTTCGCTGCCACGCATGTGCTACCCAATGTTCTTGTTAATCTACTACCACCTCAGAAAAGGGACTCAGATATAATTCCTCTTACATTGGATTTTTTTATTGGTAACCTTAGACCTCCGAGACGGAATACGTTGCCATTACCATCAAACGTCCCAAATGTAGTTACAGGGAGGAGGGCACTTCTAAGTTTTTCTACTGATCTTAGGCTAGAAAATAGATATAATGCCTTGTCAAATTTAGAGGAATGCGATTGACATAGGGAAAGTGATATCCACCCTGTCTACAAGTTCCCTCATGAAAATAGGTTGATTGGAAACAAAACCAAGGCTGATATCACCCCCTGTAGTAGTACCATGACTTCATCCCACATCCCTAAGAGTAGCCATCAAACAGTGGTACTTGCTTGTAACAATCCACCTGAACAATCGATTGAGCCCGGTCATATTGCTAATAACCCCTTGACAAGCGATAGGTGTAGCTCACCACATAAAATCACCAGTGGTGGTAGCAAAATATCTCTGGTATCCTGGAATATTGCAGGTATTACCCAGAAATTGCTGTCTCCTGAATGGGGCAACTTTATTGATAATTATGATATCTGCCTATTCCAGGAGTCCTGGGCTGTTGCTCCTGTTTTTAGGGCTGGATATCTTAATTTCTACACCCCCGCAAAAAAAAATCCTAAAGGGCGCCCTGTAGGAGGCCTTGTGGCCTGGGTTCGCCAAAAATTAGATTATAATGTGGAACTGTTAAAATCCTCAGACTTAGATATTCTAGCGTTTAAACTTAGTAGGGCCAATGAGAGTACCCTTGCTATATTCAACGTGTATGCTAGGGGGTTGAGAGGAGGTCTTAGTTCAGAGACAATATCGTCCTTGGACTTACAACTAGAAAATCTTCCCATTTATACCATCCCAATTGTATCAGGGGATTTCAACACTACATTCGAACCACTGGGTAACGAGGTACAAGAGCTATCATTAGAACAAGATCTTAGATGGGGAATCCCTAGGCTTGACCTACCGCCTGTCAAAAAATGGTCTAACGCTGCAATTCAGCTTAAGGCGTTGTGTTTGGAAAGAGGTCTTAGGGCAGCAAACGGGCGCACAAGATCTGATTTGAAAGGTGAATATACTTTTGACAATGGGCGCTTCGTTAGCCGTATCGACTATATACTGATTGATCTCAGGATATGGCATAGACTTGATGACATGAAGGTAATATGGCGGCTTGAAAGCGACCACAACCCTCTTTGCATGGATTTTTGGGCCACTACTAGAGAGGGCGACGCGACCCACGTTGAGGGAACCGTTACCTCGGATGTAGTGATCACTAACGACAAACGCCGTGTAAAATGGAGTAAACTAACTGAACATCCTGAGAAATTGGAAGCTCTTAAAGCCGAAGTAACCAAGAGTACCAAATACCTTATGTCAAGAATTTGGAGGGAAGATTTCCCACAAATCGTAATTGAAGCCCATACTAACCTATTTGGTAGCCTGAAATCCTACTTTTTAAGGGATGTGAAGCCAGGGAGACAGGTTTCGAAAATTAATGATGCTAGTTGGTTTGATACCTCTTGTAGAACTGCTCGACAAAGGCTAAGTGAAGCCCTAAGGTTAAGAGATCACATGGGGGTTAGGTATGCTAGGGATCTCTACAGGGAGGCGCAGAAAAAAGCCAAAAGAGATTGGGACCAACAATGGTGGCAGGACTTAAGAAATGCCTGTGATGCGAAGGATTCGAGAACCTTTTGGAGCATTGTTAACTGGGATAGGGGAGGGCGTCCCGATCCCCCACAGAATAATGTTCCCCAGGTAAAATGGACTGAATTCTTTGGTCCCCAGTATGCTTGTAGCGCAATTAACGAACAGACCCCACCATCCCTCTCTGAAAAATTTTATTCTGGTCCAGTGTTTTTTATTAAGGATGTCGAGGCAGCACTAGACTGTGTAGCAAAGGGAAGAGCTCCAGGTATGGATGGAATCCCGGCCGATATATTTTTAAGTGACAAGCCAACTTGGTGCCAGTACATAGCCCTTCTTGCTAATGCAGTGGCTAATGGGGCCCCAGTACCCCCATCATGGAAAGGTGCTGAGATAATCCCTGTTTTTAAAAAAGGTGACAAATCCCTCCCCAGTAATTACAGGCCCATAAGTCTTATTGACTCAATTCAAAAGGTTATGGGCCGGTTAGTGTTAGGAAAAGTACAGACCTGGGTTGAGGATGCTAACATTTTGTCCCCACTTCAAGCGGGATTTCGCTCTCGCACCAGTACCATAGACCAAATCTTTCGGTTTATAACTATTTACTGGAGGAACGTGCTCCTGAATGAGGGGTCGTTATACGCTGTCTTTGTAGATCTCAAATCAGCGTTTGATTTGGTACCGCGGAGGAAACTATGAGGTGTTCTCGGCGATATGGGGATGGCTCCAGAGTTATTAACACTTCTCGTCCGCCTGCATGAGGGCAATTTTGCTAAAGTCAGATGGGGGGTACAGGGAGAGGTTACCGATTCTTTCCCTGTTGGGCGGGGCGTCCGACAGGGGTGTGTGTTGGCTCCTACCCTATTTTCTCTATATATCAACGGGGTAGTTGAGTATCTTTCAGCGGTCCCTACCGATGCTCCCCTTCTGGCTGGCAAGCATGTCCCTGTCCTCATGTTTGCGGACGATACTTTGCTCATCTCCAGGACCCCGAGTGGTCTCCAGAAGACCATTAATGCATTTGTGGATTTTTGTTCCCTGAGAGGGTTAGAAATAAACATCTCGAAAACCAAGTTTATGGCTTTTAACCAGCACAAATCGTTTAGAGGCAGTATTTTATTAAACAATGAGCCCCTAGAACAGGTGAGTGCGTTCACGTATCTTGGCATCTCTCTCCAAAAGGATTTGGGCTGGAAACACCACTTGGACATAACAGCTCTAAAATTACATCAACACATAGGGTGTCTGACCAAGAAATATAAATCCTCCATTACCAAACCAATCACTCCAGCCCTAGAGATCTATAACGCCAAAGCAGTGAGCTCGGCCCTCTATGGTGCTGAGCTCTGGGGATTCAACGACCTAACACACCTAGTAAGACTAGAAAATAAATTTCTACGCAACCTTGCAAGTGTCCCGCAAAGTACTCCCATGCTCCCGCTCCATCTAGATCTAGGGAGGAAGAACATTGTGGACATAGCAAAGCTACGGCCAATCCTTTATTGGAGGCGTCTTTGGGTCACCCCAGAACTTGTGCAGTACGCTATGGGTTTCAAGGATGTGATCTTGCGGGATTGTTTCCACAGAGTAGGTTGGTTAAAGGAGGTTAGGGCCCTACTAATTAAATTGGATTTAGAGATACTCTGGAATAACCCTGAGACGGCAGTGTTTCCGACAAAGGTACAACTGAAGCAGAAATATTGGGAAATGGTTTATTCATCTATAGGTCATGCCAGTATTGCAACTAGCCTAACAGGTCGTTTTTTGGATTTTAAATCATGGCCTGTATGTGAGGCTTACTGGGACTTGATCGAGAGGCCCTTTGATCGAAAACTTTATTTTCAGTTTAGGGTAGGTAGTTTGCCTATAAAGTCCTTTACGTGTAAATGGGCATCTAGAACTGATGATAAATGTCACCATTGTGTGACAATGGCAGAGACCATCCCCCATATTTTCTTTGTTTGTCCACTTTATGCTGCCCCACGGAGAAGATGGCTGAGGCCGATTTGCAGCCTGATGGGTGTCCGGAGATGTGCCATTGCGTTGAGAATCTTAGGGTCTGACTGTAGCCCTAGTACAGCCATAGCAACAGCCAAATTCCTGGGCTGGACATGGGTTATCCGCACTCGCACTTTAAATAAAAATGTTGCTGCTATTTTATCATAAAATGTATCTTTTTAATAGGACCTGTTTATGTGACTGCCTCTTCCCCTTCTTTTTTAACTGTTCTTAAATTTTTTAGATACCCGACAGTATATGGAATTTAATAGGTCTTTTTAATCTGTAATTGTATATATTATGTGTTATTTATATATGTGTTATGTGTTGTATGGTTGTGCTTTTATGACAAACTGTCGAAATAAAGCTATTTGAATTGAATTGAATTGTTATAGGTTTTCCCTGGGCCCGCAGCTCACAGGAGTCACAACGACCGGCACCACCACAGGAGGAGTCGGAGAGTCGAGATTCTAGTCGAATTGATGTGAAGACTCAGTCAGTCTCACTCTCACACTACCTGCCCTGCGACCCGCCTGCGGTCCGACCATCTGACTCAGTCAGAGTGACAATTAAGTGAAGCAAGTCGCTCATGGCCCGTGCTCCAACTTGCGTTGATTTTAGTCAGTCACTCATCAGTCTTGACACCCAGCACCCACGCACCAGGCACGAGTCTGACTGAACTCGACTCAGATGCCGCACTGCATCAAGGCAGCCTTTACTGCATCGCAGGAGCTGGGCAATAATTTTTGCCAGGGCCGTCATCATTGGTAGCGCTTTCGCGCGATACCAGTTTGATGGTACTGGGACCCGGCCCACGGTCCCAGACACGGTGGTACACATACCTCGTCAGACACCATGGCATCAGCTAGGGTAGGGTGCAGTAGGTGTGCCCTCACACACACATACTGCTAGCTGCAGCACGTGTAGTTACTGTCTAATCATGCCCAGCCTTGCTGTGCGCGCTTTGTGCTCATTCGCTCAGTTTCCTAGCCCAGGCCCGCAGCAAATACAAACAATGTATCAAATCAAGGACTGCCCTGGGCAGTCCAGGGTCACCATAGCAACGAATTGAGATGAGTTCTGTCCCTTATCCAGGCCCAGCTTGCTGGCCATCATGATGTCTCTGGAGGCAGAGCTTCAGCACAGCAGTCCAGTCAAGCGCTGCACACACTGCGGCATATTTAATGCCACCAGAGCGCCTGCCAAGGCTGACAAACAGCCTGAGGCCACAAGCAAGGTGGCAACGGTCGCAACAGGTGACTTGCAACCCCTTGGCAACCCCTTATTGACGTCTATGGTTTAAAGGTGATCACCAGCTTTTTTCAAATCCCTTCCCTGAAAAAGCTTACAAACTTGTTCTTAACAAGTGAAGGAGTAAAACCTTTTCTAAGGTGGGAAGGCAGTTTCTCCACGGGAACCCAGGGGTGAGGGACTGAAAAAAGAAGAAAAAATAATTTGTGAATTTGCACTTGCTCTCCAGCTTTTTACATGAGCAAATATAGGCATATATATTTTCTCATGCGAAAATGGAATTTACAAAAGTTTGCCAGAATTTTGTCTGTGTACCTGCAGCTGCCGCAGGTGTCCAGGGCTACTTTCATAAAGTCTTGTGACTTCTTGAAAGTCATAAATCTGCACCAATTCAGGCTCATCAGCCTGCAGTTCCACTTTCACGACTTTCTTTAAGAATGGGGCCCATATTGGTTTTACTCTTATTCTCCATTATTATTTTTTAATGCTTTAGAGAAATTATATTTAATGTTGTCTTGACTCTGACCTTCGTTTTGATTTCAACTTGTAAATATATCTGAGTGTATTTTATTTTGAAAGTGAACACATTGCACATTTTTTTACCAAAACAGTCTGCACCTTTCATTCTTTTTTTCACGTCTCAAATGTTTTATGCCTGCAAAATAAAATCACCAATCTATCTTCCCTTCTTCTCTGTGTATGTGTATATAATAAAGGAGCATTGGGGAACGAACATTAATAGCCACAAAATGTTACATTTTGTAATTGTGCGCACGTTTTCTATTGTAACCGTGGTCATTAATGCAAGCTGAGCTTACAACTCACTGTATTTATTAGAGAGCTCCACCTACATGTAAAGATGTTGCATTAATGAACCATTTGTACCATATAAACATTTTTATACATATGGGTCTCGATTCACAAAGTGTTTATTGAAGAGATGTATCTTCTGTTTTTTCCTCACTTGCAGGAGAATCAGTGCTGTACTGATGCCCATGGGGCTGCTTTTCCCAATTATGGGTGTGTGAGTAGGGAAGGCGTGCCTTCTCTGTTTTCTTTCTTACATTGTTTTGTTTCTAGTGCTGTCCTCCGGAAATGGTTAGTTTATTGGCAGGATAAGTTGAGGCCTTGTTTTTCGGGTCTTGTATGTGATGGAGCTCTTCTTTAAGATGATATGGGGTTGGAAGGGAGGACAGTGTAGTTCCTGTAGGGTAGGGTGATGTGGTTGGTTTCTTTAAACCCTTGATGACTCTGTCAGTGCCTACATGATGCTATTTGGGGGTGTTAGTGTGTTGTGTCTAGGAGGCCACTGAGCAGGACGCTGCCTCCATCCATATGAGAGTACTAGTTGTCCTAAAGCCAACTTAAGGAAAAAAAAGATTTCACTGTACTCAAGAGGCAAAGTTAGAACAGTGTTGTCTTGGTCTTTCTGATGACGTATTCATGAAAGGGAGGCGAGTGCCTAGAATGAATTCAAGGGATTTTAGGCAGTGTGTCCTCTGAAGTGTATAGTGTGCTAGTTTTCAGTTGGATAGCCATGCCTGAATGTTAGATTGTTTGACAGTGTTGCAAAACAGATTCATTCTTTATCGCATTGAGCTTCACGTAGTTAGTTGACTTACAAGCCTGAATGAGTTTAAGGCAGGATTTCAGC
Source organism: Triturus cristatus (assembly GCF_964204655.1). Classification (NCBI taxonomy): domain Eukaryota; kingdom Metazoa; phylum Chordata; class Amphibia; order Caudata; family Salamandridae; genus Triturus; species Triturus cristatus. Next base: position 652,058,995 of record NC_140594.1, read on the forward strand.
TTCTGTATGTCAATAGATGCGGCAACATTGAGGTAGAGTTGAATATCATTGGCATATTAGTGGATCTTGATATCACTTTTTGTGACATTGAATCCAAAGGGCTCCATGTTGAAGATGATGGGAGAGAGTATTATGCCCCAGCTGGTTACTCAGAAGACATGGTGAGTGTGGTATCCTGTGGCTCCAATCTGTAGATAAGATAAAACCGCAGACTTATTGGTTATGACCTTTCATTCTCCATCTGTGCTCACTTGAAAGCGCAGGTCCGCGGGGACAGGCTAACCTGTCCAGAACCAAACCATGGTTTGCTCTCTTGCTTTTCATAATTAAAACTACATGAGAGCAAAGCAGGGATTGGTTCACGCAGATGAACCCAGTGGTCCAAAGGAGACCAGGAGGGCTGTGCTTTGTTCTCTCTGGCTTCTTAACAGAGCATTGGTACGAGGCCTGAATTGCGCATATTGGGCTGGCCTCAATCTGAGACCTGCAGTCCAACATGCACACTTAAGCTGATGCTTCTAGCATCAACAGTCCCCCAGATTTTTTGGGGATACATTTTATAGCATTTTTGAGTAACAATATAATAAGCCACGTTCCTAACAGACTGTTGGTCCCATTCGGTCGCATACAGTAAGGAAAACAGAGCCATATCAAAACTTAGTTTATAGTAGAAAGGGAGGTATCATTACTACATCACTCGCCACCCAGCGGGTCCAGGCCTGCGGCTTCATACCATGTAACCCATATTTTAGCATGCTTAGCCGGACATCCTCTTGCCTCATATACCGGTTTCTCCTGTTGGACACACCAATCCACCCCTGTCTCCACTGTGATAACGTGGTAGACTTGGGCGCTCTCCAGCAGGATGCTATATCGTGCTTGGCCATCATCCAGGCCATAGCCAGCAAGGCACGATCCGCTCACGTGCCTCCCACTGCATCGAACACTCCAAGAAGTATCATCAATTGGGAAAGTTCAATCTCTATTCCCAGTATATCGGAGTTGCACAATTACATTCTTCCCAGTATTGTGTTATTATGGGAGAGTACCACACCATATGATAGAAGTCTACTGGGGCATGAGAACAGCAGTAGCAGGCGGGCTCAGCAAGGAGACCTGCTTTATACAACCTGTCAGGGGTGAGATATGCACTATGTAGGTAGTATGTTTGTATAAGGCAGAGCTTCGAAGATATTGGAATGAGCCTAGGAGCCATAAGTGCATCACGCCAGGCCACATCATCCATATCTCCAAGCCAGCCCTCCCATTAGGTTCTAAGAGTGCCTAGTGTATCCGGGGCATTACTGATCAACATGTAATAGATTTGAGACACACCCCATTTCCCCAATACCTCCATCGTTAATGGGGCTGAACTCCGGAAGGGAAGCACCCTGAGGGACGTAAATCTGTAGAGCACGAGGTAGTTAAAGATATTTAAAAAATTGTGTGTTGGATAGGGCGTAGGTACGCTGGAGAACATGAAAAGAGGAAATATGTTCACCAAACCCAAACATCACCCAACAGAGTACCGCCAATGGCATCCCGTTGACCAAAGCCCTCCAACGCCACCAAGTCCCTCAACCACGCGCCATGCCACAAGACAGTCTGCTGGGTGAGCTTCTGCCACCATCCAGTGTGTCGAATGGCTGTCTTTCATACACTAAAACCCTCCCTGCTCACCTCTGGGAGCACGTTGGGGCTATGACTGTCTAAAGCATTGCCATGATTCTGGTAAATCTCAATGCAGAGAGCTCCAATCTATAAGCCGGATTTGACCATCCCCTGCTAAGCCAATCATTAATAACAAGGAGGTGCGACACCAGACAATATAGATACACATTAGCTTTATCTAGGCCGTGGTCGTAGACCATCCGCTTTCAAGTAGCAAACGCCAGTCTCTGCCTGGCATTATGCCAGAGGAAGGAGCGAGCCATAGAGACCATCTCTCTAAACCAGTGACAGGAGATCACAATGGGAAAATTCTGGTAGAGGTAATGCAAGCGAGGCAGTACCATCATTTTGTAAAGGCTATTTTGCCCATAACATTAAGCAGTAGTGCTTGCCGTTTCGCAAGTTTGGCTTTAATCTTGCGGGTGAGAGAAGTGATGTTGAGGGACCACGTCAACTCCGCAAGCAATGACGTCTGAATACCCAAATATTTAAAAGTGAGACGACACACTGGAATTGTGTTTTGCCATTCAATATAGTCTCTAGAGGGAGACAGTGGCACCAAAACAAACTTAGCAGGTTTTTTTTTTTGAAAAACCTTTATTGACACAGCAGTTATGTACAGTCACGGGCCTACAACCTCCGAGGCCGGCCGCTAGTATGCAAAAGGGAAACACAGTACGGCCAACAAATGAGCAACCTACACGGGAGGGTGGCCAACAGGCCCACAACTAGACTCCATCCAACAAGAAGGTTTTGAATTAACATTTTATGAAAAAGAAACAACAAAACAAAACTAAAACCAGGCATGGAAACTACATATGCAGGAACTTGCTCTCACATGGGGGGGGGGGGCAGCCGCCACTCAGCGGCACTATAGGCAAAAGTTAGTATTAGGCGAGGCAGGAGGGGGGGCAGGGAGAAACCCAAGTACCAATTCCAGGAAGGAACAGGAATAGCCGAGCTAAGGGGACAGAGCTACATCGAAAACGATCACCAGGGGGGGCGTGCATATATCTCCGCGGTAAGAATTCCACGGACCCCACATCTTGTTCCATTTTTTGGGTTTGCCTCTAGCAACATACACGGTTTTCTCCCGGAACATGCACCAATCCATGTTTTCTCTCCATTTTGACACCGTAGGAGACCAACCCGAGCCCCACAGCTGCGCGATGTCCCTTTTGGCTATAATATTGCCCAGAGTCACCCAGCGCTCCTGGGCCGCGTTACAATCAGTCGGTTCCCACACATTCAACACACAGCGCCGCGCCTCCGGGAGTAAAGCCACACCAGTGACCTCCTCCATCACTGCATGCACCCTAGTCCAGAACCGGACAACCACTGGACACTCCCACAAAATATGGAGAAAGGTACCAAGCAGGCCACAGCCACGCCTACATAAACCATCACTCGAGTAGCCCAAGCGAAGCAAACTGGGACCGGTAACATAGACCCTGTGTAGTATCTTTAACTGCACAAATCTAAGGCGAGCGGGTATGGCCACTTCTCTCGGCGAGGCTATAGCCGCAACCCAGTCCTCGTCGTCCAATTCTAGGCCATCCGCGACCCATACCTCTCGCAGGCGGGTGAGGAGGTCCGCGCGGGTATTAATCAATTTTTTATAGATCAGGGAAATGGTGCTGTCTGGCAAGTAACCGTCAAGTATACGATCTTCCAAGGGGGAGGCCTCAGGAATATCCGCCGGGGTCGGAAAGGCAGAAAGCAGGGCGTGGCGGACCTGCGCGTAACGAAAGAATTCCCTATCGCTCAGGCTATATTCGGTCCGAAGGACATCGAACGTTTTAAAAGCGCCCTTCGCCCACAGATCCCCCACTCGGCTAATACCGATTGTGTCCCACTTCTCAAATCCCTTAGTGCGCCACAGCCCGCCCAACTCTTCAGAAGCATACAGCGGAGTCGCACGAGTCAGGCGGCCCTTCCAGCCCGTAGCAGCAGTGGCGCCGTGCCATGCGCGTACAGCATTGTTCGTGGGGCCCGTAAGTTTAGTGCGTCCCTTCTTGGAGTAAAGCATTCGATTGAAATCCCCACCCGGCAACAGTAACTTATCCATCTCATACGCGGGGTTCAAAACTGGGCCATACGTCCCATGGTTCACTGCCACCAGCTGGGACGCCCAATAATACCTTCTGATATCAGGAAGAGCTATGCCACCATCGTACCATGGAAGAGTCAGCTTAGCAAGAGCGATACGTGGTCTCCCATCCCACACCAGCTGTCGCTGCAGGCTTTCCACCTCCCGAAAATACCGTGTAGGCACCACGTCCAGCGTATTCTGTAGGGCGTACAAAAAACGTGGCAGAGACATCATTTTAAATAAGGCCGCCCTGCCCAGCGGCGATAACGGAAGCCTCCGCCAACGAACTACGTCAGCCCGAAGCCGCTGAAGCGGTGGCAGCAGGTTCAGAGAGTAACGAACCGCTGAACTCAAGGAGACGTGAATGCCTAAGTATTTAAATCCAGACTGAGAGATTTGAATCGGACAGCCGCGAGGGAGAGGAGGGGGGTCGCCAACCAACACATATACACAGGACTTGGCCCAATTAATAACAAGCCCAGAATTGCGGCCGAAGGAGGTCAAAACATCGAACAACACTATCAATGATTTCCGCGGCGAGGTGAGGTAGAGCAAAATGTCATCAGCGTATAGTGACACACGGTCCTCAAACGTCGGAGACCACCGGATACCCGCCATAGAGGGCTCCCACCTCAGCCACGCCGCCAGGAGTTCCAACGCAAGAGCAAAAAGAAGCGGGGACAGGGGACAACCCTGGCGGGTACCTCTCCCGAGCACAAAGGGGGCAGACACCCTACCATTCACCACCACCTGCGCCAGCGGCTCCACATACAACAGTTTCACCCATTTAATGAATCCGGGTCCAAAACCAAACTTGGCCAGTGCCGCCCAAAGATACGACCATTCCAGCGTATCGAACGCCATCGTGGCGTCCAAGGACGCCAAAATGGTGGGCTCCTGGAGACAATCGACTCTTGCGAGAACTCCATGTAGGCGCCGCAGGTTCAACGCGGTGTTGCGATGCGGAATAAAACCAGATTGATCCGGATGAACCAGGTCGCCAATTACAGTAATCAGTCGATTTGCCAGGACCTTCGCAAGAATCTTTGGTTCGGCATTTAGGAGTGAGATAGGCCTATACGATGCACAACAGTCTCGCGGCTTACCCTCTTTATGGAGAACCACAATAGTTGCAAGCCGTTGGTCCAGCGAAAGGGAGCCTACCTCAAGCGACGCATTAAACATCTCACGGAGATGAGGCGCCAGCTTCTCTGGACGAAGCTTGTACAGCTCGATCGGCAGGCCATTCGGGCCCAAGGCCTTTCCGGAGCGGACCGCGCGAATTGCCAGTGCTATCTCATCATTCGTCAATGCCGCATCCATCAAATCTCTGTCGGAGACAGAGAGGCATGGAAATGTAATATCTCGTAACAATTGGCGAGAGTCATCCTCCGGCCTATCCAAGACCGACGTATAGACGTCACGCAGATGATCTGCAAAACAAGTCACTATCTCTCCGGGATCTGTGACACTCACACCGTCAGCGCGCACAATCACCGGAACCACACGATTCACTCTTTCGCTCTTTTCCAGCCACGCAATCAATTTTCCAGCCTTGTCACCCACATCATACAAGCGCCCCTGCTGTTCCCGACTAGTGAGCTTGGCAGCATTCGTAACCAGCGCCCTATAGTCCGACTGCTTAAGGCTAAGGGCGTGAAGTTTCTCCCTCGTGACTCCCCGCCCAAGATCCCCTTCCATACTAGTTATGTCAGACTCCAGGTGCACCACCTCTTCGTTTTTACGCTTTTTAGCAAGGGAGATCAGGGATAGGGCCTGCCCACGGATCACCACCTTAAAGGCCTCCCACAATGTCAAGGCTGACGAGACGGAACCCTGGTTTTCTGCGAAAAACCGGTCCAGAGACTTCACCAGTTGGGCACGAACTGTGGGGTCACGGAGATACCAGGGGTTAATCGGTGCCACCCTCCCCCCAGCCCCCAAGGCAATATCCAAGTGGAGCAGCACCGGGGAATGATCCGAGATTCCACGAGCAAGATGTTTAACTTCCCCAATCATTGGGGCTTGGGCAGCCGGCATCAGCACATAGTCCAATCTAGACAGGGAGCCGTGGGCCCCAGAGTGAAACGTAAACTGAGCCAGCCCCGGGTGCATCGCTCTCCAACAGTCAACCAGTCCCATAGTGTCAATAAAACCACCTAACCAAGAATGCGCCCCAGGGAGGTCTCTGGGCGGGTGTCGATCCTCTCTACCAGACACAACAGAGTTGAAATCCCCACCAACCAGCAACAGGCCCTCAGGGAGCCCGAGCAATAGACCTCCCAGATCCGCGAAGGTGGTAGTCTGCAACCCAGGGGGGACGTAAACTGAAACCAAACACAAAGTCTTACCCTCCCACCGGCCAACCAGCACTACGTAACGCCCCCGATCATCGTGCTTCACCTCGTCAATTTCCAGTGGGAGAGAGGCTCGGACCAGAATGCCTACCCCTCTGGATCCAGTGGTAAAGCCGGAATGGGCCACCAAACGGTAGCCCCGTCTATTCAATGCCTGACAGGAGTTGCCCACCAAATGCGTCTCTTGTAGGAAGACGACATCCGGAGAGAGACGCTTCAGATATTGTAGCACCACCCCTCGCTTCACACGGTCCCCCAAACCATTGACATTCCATGTTAAAATATGCAACCCCCCATCCAAACCACAACGAACATCCCACCCACTACGAGAGCAAAAAACAGAACATCGATCACCTGGTATAAAACAAACCTGAAACAACAACAACTCCCCCACCACCACCCCCCCAACTCCCGTAACACACCCCCCCCCCCTGCACCCCTGCACTAGAACATCTAGCCACCCCAACTCGCAGTGTGCCTGTCGCCCCGACATAAACCTAGTCTACGAAAAGAAAGAAAACCCCCTAGAGGAGGAAGAGTCTCACCAGATACCCCGCAGCCCCCCGACACAAAAGGAGGGGCAATGCAGTCCCATGTACTAGGTCACCCCTGACCAAAGTCTGAGTTCAACACACGATTAGCCAGGAACCATAGTTCAGTAGTTCACGGGCGCTCCGCCGAGCCACCTCCGTCGTCATCGGCCCGCTCCTCTCCCCCGCGTCGACGATGCAATGTATCAAGCCATTCCTCCACCGCATCAGGCCGGTCGAAAAAGTGGGTCCGGTCCTCCAGTTCAACCCGAAGCTTAGCCGGGAAAAGCATGGCGTACTTCAGTCCCATATCTCTTAATCGCCGTTTCACAGTCAGAAACCCCATGCGCTGTTTTTGGACCGCCTGAGTAAAGTCAGGATAAAAGCTAACGTCCACGTTCCCATACTTCAGCGGGCCATTTACACGGGAGGTCTGTAGGATGGCGTCGCGGTCCCTAAAGTTAAAGATCCTGGCGATGATGGGTTGCGGCGGAGCCCCCGGCTTTGGCCGACCCCCCGGAACTCTGTGGGCCCGCTCCACTATGAACTATTTACTGAGGCCCTTTGGCACGAGGTGGTTCAGGATCAGTTCCTCCACAAAAAGATCCACTGACCCATCCTCCGACCTCTCCGGCACACCTACGATGCGCACGTTATTGCGCCGTGCCCGGCCTTCAAAATCCTCCAGCCGCTTGACCGAAAGGTCGGTGAGGGCCCTCAGACTGTGAAGCTCCGTCTGCAGGCCAGTAACATCTTTCGTAAGGCCCGAAGTCGTGAGAGCAAGTGAATTGACCCTGTGTGTTGTATTTGTTCCCTGCGGGGAGCACACCACAATCAGTGGTAGACATCTCCCGCTACCGATATCACCCGCCGGTCTCCGAGCTGCTCAGATGTGGAGCCTCCGCAGGCGCCCGCCCTCCACGTCACTGAGGAGAGTCGAAAGCGAAAGTGAAACCCGGGGGGCACGGGTCAGCCCGAAGCTCCGGATCCGTTGTTGTTCAATTGGGACACGGGGAAGATGCCAACCTGAGTCCAGGGCAGCGCCGCGGAGCAGGCCTCTTTCCCAAAGGCCGAAGAAGTAAAGTTCCCAAAGTCCGATTTGAGTTCTGAGAACAGGAGTATCCTCAGCGTAAGTTCGCCCGTAGTATTCCTTCAAAATATCAGGATGAAATCCAGGATAATTGTGGGAGGCTGCGTGGACCCCGGGAGCCCTGTGCCTACGCGTCCATCATGGTTGGGCGCTAGGCTCCTCCTCCAAACTTAGCAGGTTTAAAAGTCAAGCCTGAGGCCTCCGCAAAGTGGTGTAAGAGCTGGAGACAGCGAGAACCACTAATGCTCAGGTTCAAGAGAAATGAGAACATCGTATGCGTATAACACAATAGGATCCTCGTGTCCCATATCCCATTCCCAGCCTCGGACCTTGGCATCACATCGAAGAAGCCATGCTAGGGGCTCAATGACCAACGCAAAAATCAGAGGGGACAGGGAGCACCTCTGCCAGGTCCGTCCCTGAATAGGAAATGCATCAGACAGCACTCCATTGATTTGGACACTGGCTGTCGGGCTGGAGTACAGCACCTTGACAAACCAGTGGAATCGAGGTCCAAATCTGGTTCTGTCCAGCACCCAGGCTAGGTAGCCCCAGCCCATAGTATCAAATGCTTTCCCAAAATCTATAAGAAGCAAAGCCAGTGGGGATGACAAGAGGTGACGGTGTGCTAGTGCTACATGCAGGCGCTGCAGACAGTGCAGCGTACCTCTAGCAGGCATGAAGCCGCATTGATTCGGATGAATCAAGGACCTGAGGACCCGCCACTTCACTATTAAGTAAAGAAATGGGATGGTAATCAGCACATGAACCCGAAGGGGGCCGCACCTTTGGTATGACCACAATGGTCGCCTGATCAAGATCCTGCTGAAAGGATCTGGTCTCCACCTCCTCTTTATATAGGTTAAGTAAGTGTGGGCCAGGTGTCTTACCGAGCGCCAGTGCTGATATTGCCTCCCCAATTTCCTCAAGTGTGATAGGTTGCTCAAGTTCCCGTCGCTCAGCATTTGCAAGGCAGGCCAAAGCCACTTGGTCAAGGAGAGGATTGGCCACCTCTGCTGCTGGGAACAGAGCTGCAGCATAAAGTGACGCATAAAGTGACACATAGTAACCAACAAAGGCCTGAACGATGTCATGGGAAGTTTTATGGACTCAGCCCTCCCCGTCAATAATCTCGGGTATACTTCTACTAACCAAGGGTCTAGATGCTAACCAATAGAGTCGCTGGCCAGTCTTATCTTCCCAACCCATAAACCCGCGCAGTAGATGCATGCCAGCTCTGCTTCGCGGCTTCAAGCGAGTGACTCCGAATCTCTTCTCGGATTAATGTTAACTGTCTAGTGCCGTCTCCGTATTGGGCATGGTGAGCCATGCCTCCAGCCAAAGGGCCCACGCCTTGAGGAGTGTGACACATTGAAGCCTTGCTCGCCACTTACCCCTAAGTATACTTTTGGCGTAGCCCCTGACCACAACTTTGCATGCTCCCAATAAGGTGCCCGCAGAGCACACCGAGCCATCGTTATTTTGAAAGTATTGCGTTATTGTTTGCCCTACTTCCTGGGCATAAGCCTCATTGGAGCATGTCCCGCCATCTGATCAGGCTCAGCAGCTCCCAGCGGGGCAGCCCAGAGCTGGCACACCACTCAGTCCAGCCCTGCTCCCTAGGCCTCAGCGCCATGTCTCTTTCCTCGTCGGGCCCCGAAGGGGTTGCAGCAGGCCGCAAGGCAAGGCCAGCCACACCCCGCTCCTCTACTGCCACCACAGCAGGTACGGAAGGCCCAGATGCCCCAGGAGGCCAGAGCCTGCCGATTGCAGGTACAGATGAACGGGGACACCGTGGTGAGTGGCTGCGGATGACTGAGGGGTCTGGAGCACTCTTAGAGTGTGACCGCCATGGGGGCGTGGCCTGGCGCTGATGGAGTAAGCAGCACAGCTCGCGAACTCTGGTCGGCCGGCCACCATCGAGAGCCATCCTGATGCCCTAAATGGGCCTAGGACCTCTACAGTGCACCCCCACAGCCATATGGCTAGCATGGTGAGTCCCAGAGGCTGAGGGACCCCGTGCCGCCGACTGTAGGACGTGAACTCATGAAGTTGGAGCGCAGCAGGGAAGCGGTTCAAGATGGCGGCGTCCATAACGACGTGACTGCGCTGAGACGATCGCTAGATTGGCGGCGTTGATCGAGCTGCGACCTGAGTGTCCCTGCCTCGCCCAGCAAGAGATCGGGAGCTGTGCCTGGAGCCACCCTGAGGCGGACTCGGGAGAGCAGGACGAGGACGGGAGCGGGGCTGAGGGGGCCGCGTGTGGCGGGGACAATGAGCGGAGTAGCGAAGGAGGTTCAACACCCCGGGTGAGCACAGTGCAGGCCCAGAGCGGAGAGTGGACCGCGACGATACTGAGGCTGTCGGCGGAAGCAGAGGAGGGCAGCCGGTAAGAGGACGACCGGGAAAGGGCCCCCCTGCTGTTCCTGTCGGTGAGCGGAGAAGGGGGAGTGCGGGCCTGGGACACCTAGGGAGCACTGTGAAGGCCCCGTGAGGCATGCAGACCATGGCACAGAGATAGGAGTCAGGAGCAGTGGCTGGCAGCTGCCGCGAAGGCCCGCTCGGCGAAAGGAAGTGTGTGCTGGAACTGGGCCTGGGGAGAGTGGAGGACCCTAGAGAAAGCCGTGTGAGAAAGAGGGCCCTGCTTGAGGCTCCAGGAGGTGAGCTCAGGGCCTGATGGCAAGAGTGTGGTGACAGAGGCTCTGAGGGAACAGCAGCCCCACCCCCTGAGGAGCGACAAGCGAATAACAGGGCCTTGAGGCCGGCTGGGCAACACGGGGCTGGCAGGGAGTCGTGGATACTGAACTTGAACTAGTGGGCCCTGCAATGCGAGTGGGCCCAGGAATTGCCAGCATTGGGGCTTAACCAATAGAACGGCGGGGAGGCCCCCCTCCCAGTGCACACAGCCTGAGGGACTACATCTGGGCATCAGTTATAAACCGTGCAGAATAAAACAACCACAAAGGGGCGAGATCCAGAGTTCCCTGGATGACCTGGGGGTGGGCGGAATCAGGCCCATATTGCACATGCAGGACACACCGCGCACATCAGAGGCGACGGGGGGGGGGGGGGACGGCGGGAAGCTGCAGTGGAGGCCACTGTGCCTAATCTGAGCCTAAACTAGGGTGTGCGCCAGACCAAAGAAGGCCCACCCAAAGGGACGCCTCCACTGGCAACGTGGGCTGCCTCGAGCGCCTCATGAGTGCATGCAGCACTAGAAGCACACCATGGGGAAAATCCCCCCACAAAAGGACAGGGAAGAGGCCTTGGCAGAGAAAAAGGAGGAGAGAGGGAAGACCGTAATGCAGGCAGAGCACCCTGGAGACCCCACGTTGCAAGATATACTGCAGGCTGTCACTTCCTCCAGTGAGCGCCTGGAAACTAAGATCGACTCGCTGAGCCTCGACCTGGGCCTCCTCAGGGATGATCACAAAAAGCTGGCAGACCACGTCAAGACAAATGAGGGCCAACTATCAGAGACTCTGCCGAACATAGCAATAATGAAGCAGCGAGTGGCAGCGCTCGAGACAAAGGTGCAAACATTGGAAGTCAAGGCCGAAGATGCTGAAAACAGGTCACGTAGAAGCAACCTCCGTATCATAGGCCTGCCGGAGAAAATAGAAAGTCGCAGCATGATAGATTACCTGGAAAACTGGCTCCGGAAGGAAGTGGGGCCGGAGGGCCTATCGAAATTCTTTGCCCTAGAGTGGGCACATAGAGTCCCTGCAAAGCCCCCTGTACCGGGTGCGCCACCGTGGGTGGTGATAGCGAAACTTCTCCATTATAGAGACAGAGACCACACCCTTGCCCAAGCACATCTCAGAGGAGACATAGAAGTGGCTAACTCGGCTGTGCGAATTTTCCCTGACTTCACCCGAGAAGTGCAGCGGCGGAGAGGCTCTTATAGGGACGTGAAGCAGAGGTTGCGGCAAATGAACTACAAATAAACAACACAGTACCCGGCCATGCTATGAGTCACTATGGAGAGGGGCTCGGAGTTCTTCAGGACCTCGCAGGAGGCATCGGACAAGCTGGAGAAACACGGAGGAACCGAGACACTATGGGACCTGACTAGGAGAAGATATGAGACCCACTCCAGGGGCCGGCGTACCTTGAGAGAGACTCTAGCACCCACGCAGGAGGAGGCGCAGCTTGAGCGCCAAAACGGGATGCTGATAGTAGCGCTTATTAGCGGTAAAGGAATTAGCCAAGGACCCCCTGGAGGCAGTGAATCCCCTGCGGAATCTGGCTCGGAACACGGATCCAGCGCCACCGAGGCACCAAGTGTGGTGCTTCCAGATGTAACACCGCAGACGGTGGATGACATCGCATAACGGGAGAGAGCAGTGACCTACTGTGAGCCGATCTGAAGCAGCAATGGACACATTTGACCCAATAATGAGGTACCGGGACTGATGGAGGGAGGGAGATGCTGGAGGTTCTTTCGTGTCTAAGAGAAATGAAATGGCGGCTGCGGAGCCCGGGAGCTCGGCAGATGAGTGGCCTACCCCCTTGCAATTGACTGATCGAACTGCCAGCAGTCACTTGCGGACTTATAAACAATGGTTTGGATGGGGGGTGTTTTCCTGCTTATCCTGGGGAGTGGGAGTTGTGAGAATTGTTTAATGTTGATATGGGGGGACACCTTGAGTTGCAGCACACAGCGAACCACGTGGGGTTGAGTGGGGAACACAGGCAGGTGATACAGATTAAGGAGGGAGGCGGCCAGGGCCTAGTAACATCTTCTAATGGCTGACAAGCAACATCACAAATGCATAACTTGGATATCAGGGGCATGCACACAATGATGAAACGCCACAAAGTCCTTTCTTATATCCGGCGGCGGGGAACCCAGATAGCCCTGTTACAGGAGACACATCTAACACAGAAAGAAGGGCAAGCCTTGCAGATAAGGTGGAGGGCCAGGCCACTACCTACTCGGCATATGCACAGGGGGTGCTAATATGGATCCAAGCCGGGGTTCCATTCCAATTGACGAAGTCTTTGCCCGTTATTACGTGAAGCTATACAGAAAATTGAGAGAAGACGATCCCACAGATGCGAGGGAATACCTTGCAGACCTGCGGTTGGCGCCGCTGAATCCAGAGGAAGAGGAGGAATTGGGAATGGACATTACACAATGGGAGGTGCGAGTCGCCATAGGGGGTATGGCTAGGTCTGCCGGCCGAGTTCTACGCAACTTATTTGGAAGAGTTGGCACCCCGACTGGTTACAATGTACCAGGAGTCCCGGGAAGCAGGCATATTGCCAGAGTGCGCTAGGGATGCCCTTATTGTACCAGTGCCCAAGCATGGGAAAGAACCGCACAACTATACGGCGTACAGGCCACTGTCCATGCTGAGCATGGATTATAAAATCCTTAGCAAAATCCTCGCGATGCGCCTTCTCCCCCACATGCTGGATCTAGTCCACCCAGACCCGGCAGGGTTCATCCCGGGTCAGAACACGGCCATAAACATTAGGCGACTCCTGGCTATAATGGGCTCTGATGGGTAAGACCAGCAGGAGGTGGCAGTGTTTGCAGTGGACATTGAGAAGGCCTTTGACAGCCTTGAGGGGGCCTATCTCAATGAAGTCCTTGCTAAGATGGGTTTGTGGGGAGGTTTCCTGGCATGGGTACGGTTACTGTGCATGTCCCCCGTGGCCCGGGTGCGCACCGGTAGGTCCATCTCACCCAGGCAGAGTGTGGAGAGAGGCACGAGGCAGGGTTGCCCCCTCTCCCCACTCCTGTTTGCACTAGCCATGGAGCCACTGGCGTGCAGGGACAGGAGCGTACAGGACTTTGGTGGCCTGAGGGTAGGTGCAGGGCACCACTTTATAGCTTTGTACACAGATGACCTCTTACTGTTCCTCAGCAATACGGTGGATGAACTGAGAGGAGCGAGGAACATGCTGGCCCGGTTTAGTGCAGTGTCCGGCCTCAAGGTTAATCGTCGAAAATCCGCTTTATACCCTCTGACGTCCAACGCCCCCCCACCGCCTGAACTAGAGCACCTGAAATGGGAGCCTAGTTGCCTGCAGTACCTTGGAGTCAAAATATATCACGATTCAGCAGATATACTCGAAGGTAATGTGGGTAAAGCGATCAGGTCAGTGAAGACTGCAATGAACTTTTGGGGAACGCGGTCTGTGGCTGGGCGGTTAGCTGTTTTGAAGATGGTAGCACTCCCACGTCTATTATACTACTTTGGGAACCTCCCGGTGTGGATCCCACGAGCCACGTTCAAAGATCTTGACTCAACGATCACGTCATTCCTCTGTGGAGCAGGAGGTAGGAGAGTAGCCTTGACCTTTTTGCAGCGCTCCACAGCAGAGGGGGGCTTGGCGATCCCTGATTTTGAGGGCTATTACATTGCCTCTCAGTTGTACTGGCTGATCCAGTGGTTGGCGGTGGATTGCGACCCAGGACGGGAGCAGTGCCTGACGGCGCCGGATGCTCCAACCCTCGCAAAGATTCTGCTACAAGTGCGGCAGAACACGTCCGAAGATAATATGAAGACCAGGGTGTTGGTGCGCTGCTGGGATAGATACTTGAGACGAGTGGGCGCCAAGACTCCCTATTCCCCAGATATACCATCACGCTGCTGCGCTATCTGCCACAGGGAGAGCACTGGGCAGGGCTAGAGGACTGGGCAGAAGCAGGACTGAAAGTGATAGGGGACCTGTACCTAGACACCACACTACTTCCATTCGAAGAGCTACAAGCTGCATACGGCTTGCCGGGAAGTCACTCCCTGAAACACGGTGCCCTCACTAGAAGGATTGGACGCCATTGGGGAGGGGAGATACGGAGACGCGAGCACTGGCAGGGTGCAGGTATGTGGCGCTATCAGCAGGGAGGATTAAGACAGTGTCTTGCCTCTACAAGGCAATGAGGCAAGACATGCAACAGCCACTAGAGCGCTTGCGATTACTATGGGTAATGGGTACTTGGGTAAGCAGATACCAGAGGTGGAGTGGGATAGGATTCTAGAGCGAATCCCGAAAGCATCCAGAAATGTGCGTTTAAAATTAATTAATTTCTATGTATTACATAGAGCGTACCTCACCCCGTCCCGAATCAGGAGATACTTTGGCACAGACACAGAAGCGTGTCCAAGATGTGGCGAGAGTAAGGCACACAAAATTCATATGTTCTGGAGCTGCCCCACGCTGCAACCCTTTTGGGAGGAGATAGGGCAAGTAGTAAGCGATCTCATCGATAAAGAGCTCCTGTGCACCCCAGAGCACTTCCTGTTAGGGTGGTTTCCCCATACAGCCAAGAAAAGGATGACTGGGAAGTTCCAGGATCTGGCCTATATGTTGGCTAAGAGAGAGATAGCTAAAAACTGGAAGGCACCAGGAGAGCCCAGGATTGTTTCCTGGAAAAAAGAACTTGAGAAATGGGCAGGAGCGGAAGGCAGGATACTGCTCAGGGAAGCCAGCATGGGGATAGGTACAATAGACAGGGCCAGAGCGTGGGAGGGACTGGTGAGCAAGCTGATAGCCAGCAGGCAGGACAATGGTAGTGGGGCAAGTAGTCCACGGCCAGCGGCACTAGAACAAGGGAGCGAATGAGGAGAACACCTAATCGGAATGTGGCCAGCACCGCAACACACACTAAGACTGGAAACATGACCCATGAGAACCCAATAACACACAGGGATGGCAAATATCCACTTAAGCACAACTCAAGGCGGTTGGTGGGACGTTATGTTACAAGGGAATGTGAAGCTAAACATGCCAGAGAGTAATGATCATATGTAATAAGTGCAACAAATGCTGAATATGACATGAACAATATGTATGCGTATCAACTATGTCTTGTAAAACAAATGAAATCTGGTTGGAAAAAAAATAAAGTACGACTGCCATTTGGACACCCCAAGCCACTCCCCAACAATCACCCAGATTAGCCTTTCCTTCCTGCCTTCACCCCACCCACCAGGCTCACCCAACTAACCTACGGAGCTGCTAGAGGACAAGTCCTTGATTGGACAGGACTTAATTTTTAGGTCTCACCTAGGCAGTGCATGCGCTGTCTTCGAGACGTGGTATTCAGTCTATGGACTTTAAACACGCCTAGCACTTTCCATTGGTTCTTTCATCTGCCTTTACAAATTCCTTTGTTTTTATTGGTCAATAGCATACATTTGTACCGCCTTTGGGCTGTTTTGATCCACCCTGGAGACTGCCCCTGCTACATGGATCCTTTCACTATGGGCCATATGTTTTGCTTCAGTGCACTACTTTGTCTTTCTGCTCTCTCCTTGCTGCTGCTCCCAGTTCACTTAATCTCCTGTGCCATTCCCACAACAACACCTCCCGCACCTTGCAGCTTGGTTTTGTTTTTGTAAACAGCTTCTCCTCGCTCCCTCGCCTGGGCTGCAGCTGCCTCCTCCCCCTCCAGCTTGTTAAGTAAAACCACCAGCCTCGAGCACTCCCTGTGATAGATGTGTTTGCACAGACTAAACATAATTCAAAGCACTTGGAGCAGTCCATTGGCTGGTTTGTGTTTGCAGTCTTTAAAGCACCAAACATGTGGGTGTTTTTAATACTGTATGACAGCACCGCATCCATTTCTGCAAAAGACATGGGGGTGGCTTTACAAAATCAAATAAATTATGATCATCGCCTCCATCACTAATCAATCCGCTGAGTCTGACCATCGTGTAAGCTTTATTGTCGCTCCTTTGATGAAGCGAGGCATGCCACTGGTCTCTGGATACTGAGGTGAGCGGGTAACCCGTTTATGAGATGCTGCCGGTCTCTTTGGGGAATTTCAATAAAAACGTGTTCAATGCATTCTTTTTGTTTTCAAAGTTTATCGCACCACGGTCAAAGACTGGAGAAATGTCAGCGCCCGTCTGAGTGATGTGCCTGTACAGATGAGTGACATGCACTTACTGAATGTAATTAGTAATACACTTATTTGCAAATGCAGTGCCTGTGGTCATTCTGTATTGTCCCATGATTGCCAAGGAGAGTCACAATGTGACGTGATCATCAGAAAAAATTCGTAATGATTTCGTCCCTGCGGGCTATTCCTGCTGCGGCTGCAGTGGGGCGTGGTCCACCTGCCTCATCCCCATCCTCATTATCCGGTGCCTCTGTAACTGGTATCCATGGTTGTGAGAAGTTGGCCTGGTGTATGATGTTCACTAGTTAAAGTGACCACCTTGTACCATGCCAAGCAACCCTTATGGTGTGGTTGTAAGTCAACCTTTTCGGACTAGCTGCCCTAGTGGTAGCGTAGGCTAAGCAGTCTTTGAGGCTAAACTCGTTAAAGCGTGTTAAGCAGGCTGTTTTACCAAATGTAACCCCCCTTTATACCAATGAAAGGACACCACACAGATATATATTGAAAATATATATGTATTTATTTCTCAAAGTATCCCCTAGACTCTTTATGAGCACAGGAGCACAAATCGTTAAACAAGACAATGTTATAATACACAGAAGTTGCACTTTATATGGATGGGCCCTGGTGGCCACTCAAACCATATACTAAAATAGTGGTATAAGTACCACGAACGGGAAAGGGAAAAGGCCTAGGGCCTCTAGAATCGCTGGGCCTACAAGGAGCTAACTTTAGTTAGTGACCAGGAGGTCCACGGGTCGCGTGTGCAGTGTGTAAAGTCACACGCGGGCTCCCATAGGTTTTCAATGGGTGCGTAAAAGTTTAAAAGTTACTGCAGAAAGGATCTTCTGGATGGACTACGATCTCAAGATTCAAAACACAGACACTAGAGATGTTTCTCTACACTTGGGCACCGGGGTGCCAGCGTTACCTCACCCACAGGAAGTGGGTGCATAGGTCTCGAAGTGCGTCGGGTTTCTTCTATCGATTCAATGGAGCCTGATGACAAAGATGCTGCAGGCGGTCGGTCCGGAAGAGCTGCGTTGGATCCAAGGGTGGATCGGAGTTGTAGAAGACCTGAAAGCAGAGGGGACAGTGTTCACAGTCACTAGCCAGTGACCGGCGTGGCACCAGGTAGGTACCAGGCGATGTCGGGTGCAAACAGGTGATGAGGGGTAGCTTGTCTCCGCAGCCACGTGGTCCCTGAAGGTCGACGACGTCCAGGAGTCGAGTCACGAGCTGTCCCACGCAGGCTCTCGCTGTCGGCGGTGTCGGCGACTCGAAGGAAGCAAACAAGCCTAGGCAAAGGCAGGAGTCGTGGAAAGAGAGGAAAGCTGATTGTTCTGACCAGCAAGGTCAGAGGGGCTGCTCTTTTGGAGAGCAGCTAGGGCCAGTCTGGAGCAACCAGACCAGCATCATTGATTTTCAAATAGGTCGCCAAAATGGCCACTAGCCAACGGGCCAGGGACCGGGCAGGCGCGTCGAGATGCAAAGTGCAGAGGGGCCCCACGTAGATCGTGGAGATGCTGGAGGGCTCACCTTTGGTGCAGATGCTGCTCGGGTGTTGGGCTTCTCAGGACCCAAAGCACAACTTGGAGGGAGCCTCTGTCGTTGCGCGTGCGGCTTGTCGTCGGTCTTCCAAGATGGCTGGCTCCACGTGTCTCGGTGCCTCCACAGGTTCCTTCTTTGCAGGGACTGTGGATCGGGCGGTGAGAGGTCTGGAGGTCCAGTTCTTGTCGGGCTCTGGGCTCGGGCTCCGGCAGGAGGCGGCGGCAAAGCAGACGTTCAATAGCTGGTTGGTGCTTGCGTTAGCAAGATGGTCACTCCCTGACCATAGGGGAGATTTCCTTCAGTCCTCTGTGCAGCAGAGCGTCGAAGTTCCCGTCTTCTTCTTGTAGTTAAGTTGATTCCAGGATGTCTGAAGTCTTAGGACACAGCTCCTACCTTTAAACGGATTCTAGGGGCCGGACTACCTGCTAGGTCCCTCCCTATGGGTGGGACCAGGAAGGGGGGTGGTTACACCCCCAATCCTTTGTCCAGCTCGCCCCAGGTCCGGGGCTGGTGTGCCCCAGGACCGGTTTGAACTGGCATATGCACCGAGGCTCCTTGTGAGCCTCAGGCATGTCTGGTTCTATTGAAGCCCTACCTGACCAATACACAAAATCCTGTCTGGGGTGGTGCATGCACCTCCCCTGGCAGGAAACCCTTTGTCCACGTCTCCCAAGCTGGAAGGACTCCCAGCAGCAGGAGGGCAGACTTGTGTCTGTGGTGGCAGCATCCATTTTGTGGAGCTGAGGCTATGTCTGATTTTACCCGGGTTTCAGGTACTGTACATGTCGTGTCCCTCTAGAAGGGTGGAATGCTAACCCCGTCGCCAGAATTGGCGAGGGGTTAGTATTCCAATTTGTATGACACCTTACTCGACATGTTTTGATAAAGCCAAACCAAAGATAGCATTTAACCGCGAGGTTCATAATGCACTTAAGAGTATATGGTATGGCGATATCTGGAAACAGTAAAAGGAAGTGGTTCCGATCACTGCAGACAGGCTCAGCTCATGCCAGAGCACCATCTCACATGAAACCAAGCACTCTGCCTTCAGGATTGTTAAGGCCTGCCATAGGAGTGACTTATAGGTTAATATGTGTCCCATTTAAGGTTAGGTAGAGGTATACTACACCTAAGTAAGAGGTGATTACACCAACTTACCCCAGCTGAGTGATCAGCCAGTTGTGTCAAATTGTTAGGCCAGGCCAGGGGTGGCATAATACATGCTTCAGCCCCTGGTAGGCCTTAGATACACCAATGCCCTGGGTACCTAGTGTACACTGGTACAAGGGGCTCACAGGGTGCTCTAGTTCCAATTGGTTATGCACCTAAAGTGCATAGTGTTAATTTAGTAGAGAGAACAGCAGGCTGGGGGTCTGACTAGCAGGCCCACAGCCTCAATATGTCAAAAAACAGTGAAGCAAAAAGCAAAAATTTGGGGTGACCATAGGATAGCAGACCCTACTCTCCTACAATGGTGCCTTGCTGCGTATGCATATGTTGTGCAATACACAACCTGCAATGGTCATCTTGCACACGATGTCTGGGCTGTACAGGAGCCATCCACCTGAGACGTCCAGGCACCTGAAACATGACTTCAAGACGCCAAATGTGCGTTCCACTATGCCCCTGGTGCGTTTGTAGGCCACACTGTACTGCCTCTGGGACTGTGTGTTCGGGGCACGAGGGGTGTCATCATCCAAGCGCAGAGTGCATATCCTGTCACCTGAGACAGTGCAGAGAGACATGAGTCAACAGTTGGTTCTGCATGATGTGTTGGCAGGCTCACTGTGTCATTGGTGTGTGATATATGTAACTATGTAATTCCTGTCTGATATGTACTGCTTGTTGCAAATGAGCGGCATCAATATGTATTACGTAGCCTCACTGCTGCTCCTCCCTCCCCCTGAGCCTATTCACCAGTGTGCTCAGCACGGGTGCATCACCTGCACCCATACAGCAGACCATTGACATGCCCGTCTGCGCACGTTCACAAGCCTGACAACGGCACAGTGATGCTGTGCGCTGAAGGTGTGCGGCCATGTGCGTGTAGGCCTATGGTAAGGACAGGGCGAACACAGATGTAGGGTACATGCCTGGCTGAACTCGCCCTGCACTTAAGGGTAGACCTCTGGCTCATGCTGCAGAAATAGCGACACACACAACAGTTGGCATGTATGATCCCGGACCCTGTGCGGACTTGCTCACCCTCATGTACCCCTCAGCCGAGGCCGCAGGCCTTGGGCATGCTACATAGCAACATTGCACAATGCGAGACAGGTGGCGCAGACACCACACCAGAGACACACGAATCAGATGCATCTTTCTCAAGGCCTAACCTCAACCACGCCCAGAGCCACGTCTCGAAAAACCACACCCCACGCCGTACGCCGGTCAACTCACTTACGCTCACAGGGGGGTCCAACACAGCCACATGTCCAAGGTCTACACCACTGCCTGAGTTGACAAGGTTGCGATCGCTGTACACAGCACAATGTGATGTGGTATGGCCCGGGGCCCTCATGCTTACATAATGACCACATGGACACAATGAGACCATTTGTGGTACAGGTACGTGCACCCGGCAACTTTTATTGCCAGGGTCACACGTCCAGTGACGCCTGTGCTGGATGGGTGTTGGGTGGTGTAAGCAAGCCCTCAGGGATTGGTTGGTGCTGGCAACAACTACAACAGTGATCTGACAATCGGATGTCCAAAGTACAAATAGCAAGGGTCTATGACTTGAGCTGCACAGAGTTAGTGGCCCCGGATGCACTGAGGCAGGCACAGGCACACCCGCAAGGGACGGTGACTTGTGGTGCACTCAGACAGGGCCACGAGAGCTGAGCTGGTCCTCGTTGATGTCCCAGGAGAATGTCGAGGAGTGTTATGGGGGACAGTGGAAGGAGGTCATCCAGGGCATGCTGCAGAGGGCAGAAGCAAGCAGTAACAGGTACAATGGAGGAGACGAATGCTACAGTCCCCTCGTCCCTCCATGTCAGTTTCAGCTACATGATGAAGACAACCCCCAGGCCATGGACTCAGACGCCGACATAGTCCAACGGGAGAGTGCCCATGACTCCCGTGGCACTGAGTCAGTGGCACCAGAGCTGGAAGGGGATGCAGACTGCGATGAGGAATGTACACTGATATCAACTTTGCAATTGACAAATCAAGAGTCAGTTCCAAATGTGTGTCTTACTCCACCGCAGTGTGTACCGGAGGCAGCGGTCAGCGTGGGGCAGCAGTTGTGCAGCCAGCTCCTCCTGGGTCTCTAACACACAGCGTTTGAATGGCATGTGAAAAGGTTTCCTGGTTGGCGGAGGTGGAGGCACCAGAGCAGGGCCGGTGTGCAGTCTGCGACGATGCCGTGTCCTGGCTGGGACGGACTGGATAGGATTTGTCTGAGGCATGCTGGACAGATGTGAAGGCGTAAGGCAGCAGTACGTAAGGGCCCACAGACACGTTTGGTCGGAATGCTATGCACAGAGTTGGTGGCACCACATCAAAGGGAGTATAGGGATTTAAGCTCTGCCTTAAATATGTACTCTGCCATTGTGTAATCAGGACTCAGTTCCAAATGTGCAACCTACTTGTCTGCTGTGTATGCTGGTGGAGTGCGTCAACGGGAAAGAAGCACTGCGGGCCTTGCTTGAGGAGGCCGTGATGGTCTGAGGAGGCTGCCAAGGTTGCGGGCCTCAGGCGTGGAGCTAGCACAGGCACGTGGTGGGCACTCTCGGAGGGAAAGCCGGTGTTGGCAGGTGAGCAGTGATGCCTGAATGCGCAGGGGCGGACGAGACTGGTTTGGGGTGCAGCGGCCCAGGCTGCGGAAGTCGCACATGATCGCAGGCACCGCAGCGGTGGCCTCGTGGCGGGGTGAGAGGCACCGCTCTGGCAGCCACTTTGGCCATTCCGGAAGAGAACCATGCCCAGGGCTAGGTGCTTTATATTCACACCCCTATGCTAGCCTGGCGTATGCTAGGCATGCCCACTCCGCACAGGCGTACAGGGGGACGTAACAAGCTACATTTCCGTGATCTTCCCCACTGGCTGTGGTGACATGGTTGCGTCCACTGTCCACAACACTAACACCACCAGCAGTGTATGTCGACATGGATATGTCTGTGGTCTGCATACTGCAGTCTGTACAGCACATCCACGCCACACTTGGTAATGTGTGCATTCACATTCATAGGTCACTAGCCTCCTTCGCACATGCCTGGTTCCCACCTACCAACACATTCTGCTGGTGTGTGACTGATGTGCCATGCCGTTGGTGGCTCATGTACATGGCTAGCCCAGGTTGCCACAGTAAGTTGTGCTGTCGTGTCTGGTGGGTGGGCATGTTGTTTGGCATGTTGTATGTGGGTTTGTGACGTGTGCATTGCCAGGGTTGTGAGTTGCATGATTGTGGAGTTGAGGTGTGTGGTGTGCACTTTTGGTACTTACCAACGAGCACTGCATTTCCGTAGGTGCCATCCTGGAAGTGCCGGTTAATGATGGACTGTCGGAAGATGTATGAGTCGTGCACACTGCCTGGGTAGTTGGCGACGACACTGGTGAAGAGTCCCCGGTGGTCCACTATTGCCTGCACATTGATGGAATGCGTGTGCTTTCTGTTGCAGTAATTGTGTGCAGTGTCAGCAGGGGGGACAATTTGGACATGTGTGCAGTCAATTGCCCCAACACGTGTGGGAATCCAGCTATGGCGTAGAATCCTTGCTTGGTCTCCAGTTGTTCCTGCGCGGTGTTGGGGGAAGTATAGGTACTGGGGTACCAAGCTGATGATGGAATCCAGGACAGGGTTGAGGTACTTGGATAGGGCTGGCTGTGAGACTCCTCCGACTCTGGCAGTTGTTGGTTGGAATGTCCGAGAGGCCAACAGGTGCAGCACAGCCAGCAGCTTTGTCTGCGGAGGGATGTTGGTTGTCCGCGGTGTTGGGGCCGTCAGCCTGTGGGCAATGATGTTCAGGATGCTTTGATTCCCTAGCACACGTAAAATGATTTATACAAAACAAAGGACAGCAGTAGTAAGTCAATGCACATAAAAACACAAGTCATAGCAGCATCTTGTTTCTTCCATTTTCTTTTTTTATTGTTTCTTCCAAATCGTGAGCCAGATTGAAAGACAAAGCCAACACGTGTTTCGTCGCTTCTGTTTTGTATACACCTGCGACTTTTTCAAGGCTAAGTAGAAACATAAAATGCAATCACTAAGGCTGTATAGTTGGCACCTGTTCATTCTAAATGAAACACTTCTATAGATATTCTCCAAGCCACCTTCACCGTGAAGCATTAACCAACGAGGTTTTACAATTTTACAACATGGTCTTGATTCCATTACACCGTAACGCGTGAATACAACAAGAAGTTCTAGTACACATATGATTTAAAGGTCAAATCCCCCACTATTGCCTGTTATGTGCTCCTTTGAACTAAAATGTGGGACTATCACACCCTGTTACTTGCACTAATTAAATAAAGAATGTTAACTCCAACCAAAACCCGAAATATCACCCATGAGTGCTAAAACCACCAATAAAAAATGCCATATGCACGAGACCTCAACTGTCTTTCAAATCCGATAAGAGAGAGGAAACAAAAATTAAGGCTGCATGAGCATCTATACTGAAAGCCCTCAAATCCAAATAAGCACATACTATCCATTTAATGAACCAGAATTGTACATACTTGACATGTGGTGATAATTCCAACCCACATGTTTATCCAGCGTGGGGTAACTTAATTTCTACAGGGTTCAAAATCTTTACGTTCAGTTCTTCTTTAGTGTGGTTCGCATCACTATAAGGCAAACAAAATATTGTGTGTGACCAATCTAAACTAAATGTCATTATATTATTTAAAATTTTATCGGGCAATCCATATGTCTTTCTTTATTTTAATTATACTTTTTTGTTGCAGCTTCACGTCACCTCTTCTTCCATACACTAGGCTCCGGATTCCCAAGTGCGGTTTATATGTGAGCCCTGACTATTAACACGCATTCCATATCCGGGTCGTTATTCTTCTTGAACTTCACATATTTTTCTGCAATCATATCCCAAAGTTCAAGTCCATATTTTCAGGCACCCAAACATGCTTACGTTAAACACACAGGCGTTTAGCCTACATCACTCGGTCCACTCTTGCTGACCAATCCACACTAAGTGTCACCATATTATTTACAAGTATCATCAGGTAATCCATCTTTCTTTCCTTATTTTTATTCTTAGAATAGCTCCACGTCATCTCCCGTTCCAAACTCTATGCCCCGGATTCCCAAGTATGGTTTAAAAGGGAACCCTGACTATTACCACACCTTCTGTATTCAGGCCGTTATTTTTGTTAAACTTCACGTATTTCTCAGCAATCACATCTCAATGTGCAAATGCCTTCTATTCCAGGCACCCAAGACTGCTTATGTTAAACACGCTTACGATTAGCCTACAACACTCGGTCTGCTCTTACCGTGTGCGTGTTCCTCTCCGCGTTTTAGAACCCTCATGCTGATCCCTCGAGTACGAGGACAAATGCCTGTCTAGCCAGTATTTTTATCCCTTCCCCTGCAGTCACGTGACCTCCGTGTTTGTTACGCAGATGCAAAACCAGAGTAACCATCTCCGCCATCTTATCCTGTCTATGAGACCTTAATATCTATGCTCCATATTCATATATTTATACAAAATCACGACTTTTAATTCCAACCAAGTACAATCTAACGGAGCTGAGCCACACCTATGTAAGTACCTGTATTGCTTCACATTAAAACAACCACATTATATTCCAATCTATATCCCTAAGTATCCGATATTCGTAAACAAATTAATGTGCTTATGTCTGTAAATAAAGGTCCCGAATATGTACGTCCGTAACATGATTCATAAAACCGTCCCTTTCTGGATTGTCGAACACGTGACAAAGAGAACTGCCTCTCTACAAATGTGTTGTTTTTATATGCGTAAACAACAAAGCCATCTTGGATTTACGGCAAGTTGCTCCTGTCAAGCTTTGGTCATTGCTCCTAAGTCATTTCCCTATATTCACCAATGCAAGCCACGGTGCGTCATCAATGTGTAATGTGATTTATCCGTTAGCATGTGGTTTCGGTATTTTATTTTCCGTATCCCCATTGCACTTATATTCCAAATTTACTGAGCATTATTCGATGCCCCGGCGTAGGAGTGAAGCTTCATTATATAAGTTAAGTCATCATAAGTTTAACACATAATTCACATTGTTGTAACATATCTGGTTATTTCGCAAGCTAGAATCATAAATTGTTTTTTTCAAATTCATACAAGATAAAGATATTAACCCTGAAGTGACGATCTGGTTTTTCGCAAGCTAGATTCACAAATTGTTTTTTTTTCAAATTCATACAAGATAAAGTTATTGACCCTGAAGTGACGATCCCAATACATACATCATAGTACAATCCTGATTCGGATCATCTGTTACTTTCTTGTTTACAATTCCCACAATATACTGTGAATGTTACGTCACAAGTTCTACATGAATTAGTATTTGCATTCCGAGATCCAGAACCGCAGCAAGGTTACACGCTGTTGTTCTTTATCTCCCTAAAAAATAATGCAATTCCTGGTCAATATTTAGGCCAATTTCTGTAGTGCACATCCTCAAAATCCAAGTCGTTTCATTCCTCCGCAACATCAACCCTCTATTGCCCCCACGTGGGTGTCTCATTGTCTGTTCAATTCCATAGAATAAGAAGTCCCTGTTCCTACCCTGGGAGTCACATTGCGCAATGTGTGCGGCAATGGGGTACCTGAGGTCACCGTGTTTAACTGCTCTGATATGTTCCCCAATCCTTTCGCGTAGAGTTCTGATCGTACTACAGTACAAACAGTGGGTTTCTTTGCGTGCGGCCACTGCATTGCCTGCAAATGGGCAAGCAAGAAGAAAACAGAGTTTACAGGTCCTGCTGGCAAATGTTTTAAAATTCGAACTAACATTAATTGCAACACCAAGTATGTGGTTTACATAATTGAGCGCAGATGTGGCAAAAAGTATGTCAGTAGTACGATCAGAACTCTACGCGAAAGGATTGGAGAACATATCAGAGCAGTTATACAAGGTAACCTCAGGTACCCCATTGCCGCACACATTGCACAATGTGACTCTCAGGGTAGGAACAGGGACTTCTTATTCTATGGAATTGAACAGACAATGAGACACCCACGTGGGGGCAATAGAGGGTTGATGTTGCGGAGGAATGAGGCGACTTGGATTTTGAGGATGTGCACTACAGAAATTGGCCTAAATATTGACCAGGAATTGCATTATTTTTTAGGGAAATAAAGAACAACAGCGTGTAACCTTGCTGCGGTTCTGGATCTCGGAATGCAAATACTAATTCATGTAGAACTTGTGACGTAACATTCACAGTATATTGCGGGAATTGTAAACAAGAAAGTAACAGATGATCCGAATCAGGATTGCACTATGATGTATGTATTGGGATCGTCACTTTAGGGTCAATATCTTTATCTTGTATGAATTTGAAAAAAACTATTTGTGATTCTAGCTTGCGAAATAACCAGATCGTCACTTCAGGGTTAATATCTCTATCTTGTATGAATTTGAAAAAAACAAATTGTGATTCTAGCTTGCGAAATAACCAGATATGTTACAACAATGTGAATTTATGTGTTAAACATATGATGATTTAACTTATATAATGAAGCTTCACTCCTCCCCCGAGGCATCGAATAACGCTCAGTAAATTTGGAATATAGGTGCAATGGGGATACGGAAAATAAAAATAAAATACTGATACCACATGCTAACGGATAAATCACATTACACATTGATGACGCACCGCGGCTTGCATTGGTGAATATAGAGAAATGACTTAGGAGTAATGACCAAAGCTTGACAGGAGCAACTCGCCGTAAATCCAAGATGGCTTCGTTGTTTACGCATATAAAAACTACACATTTGTAGAGAGGCAGTTCTCTTTGTCACGTGTTCGACAATCCAGAAAGGGACGGTTTTATGAATCATGTTACGGATTTACATATTCGGGACCTTTATTTACAGACATAAGCACACTAATTTGTTTACGAATTTTGGATACTTAGGGATATAGATTGGAATATAATGTGGCTGTTTTAATGTGAAGCAATACAGGTACTTACATAGGTGTGGCTCAGCACCGTTAGATTGTACTTGGTTGAAATTAAAAGTCGTGATTTTGTATAAATATATCAATATGGAGCATAGATATTAAGGTCTCATAGACAGGACAAGATGGCGGAGACGGTTACTCTGGTTTTGCATCTGCGTAACAAACACGGAGGTCACGTGACCGCAGGAGAAGGGTTAAGAATACCGGCTAGGCAGGCATTCATCCTCGAGGGATCGGCGTGAGGGTTCTAAAACGCGGAGAGGAACACACACACGGTAAGAGCGGACCGAGTGTTTTAGGCTAAACGTAAGCGTGTTTAACGAAAGCAGTCTTGGGTGCCTGGAATATAAGGCATTTGCACATTGAGATGTGATTGCTGAGAAATACATGAAGTTTAACAAAAATAACAGAAGGTGTAGTAATAGTCAGGGTTCTCTTTTAAACCGTACTTGGGAATCCGGGGCATAGAGTGTGGAATGGGAGATGACGTGGAGCTATTCTAAGAATAAAAATAAGGAAAGAAAGATGGATTACCTGATGATACTTGTAAATAATATAGTGACACTTAGTGTGGATTTGTCAGCAAGAGTGGACCGAGTGAAGTAGGCTAAACGCACGCGTGTTTAACAGAAGCATGTTTGGGTGCCTGAAAATATGACGCTTGAACTTTGGGATATGATTGCAGAGAAATACGTGAAGTTCAAGAAGAATAACAACCCAGATATGGAATGTGTGTTAATAGTCAGGGCTCAAATATAAACCGCACTTGGGAATCTGGAGCCTTGTGTATGGAAGAAGAGGTGACGTGAAGCTGCTGCAAAAAATTATTATTAAAATAAGGAAAGAAAGATGGATTGCCCGATAAAATTTTAAATGATGTAATGACATTTAGTTTAGATTGGTCACACACAATATTTTGTT
The DNA here is from genome assembly GCF_964204655.1 of Triturus cristatus. NCBI lineage: Eukaryota > Metazoa > Chordata > Amphibia > Caudata > Salamandridae > Triturus > Triturus cristatus. The sequence continues at coordinate 652,087,212 of NC_140594.1, forward strand.
TGCCTTATAGTGACGCGAACCACACTAAAGAGGAACTGAACGTAAAGATTTTGAACCCTGTAGAAATTAAGTTACCCCACACTGTATAAACATGTGGGTTGGAATTATCACCACATGTCAAGTATGTACAATTCTGGTTCATTAAATGGATAGTATGTGCCTGTTTGGATTTGAAGACTTTCAGTATAGATGCTCATGCAGCCTTAATTTTTGTTTCTGCTCTCTGATCGGATTTGTAGGAATAGGAGCTAAAGACAGATGAGGTTTGTGCGTTTCGTGCATATGGCATTTTTTATTGGTGGTTTTAGCACTCATGGGTGACGTGTCAGGTTTTGGTTGGAGTTGACATTCTTTATTTCATTAGTGCAAGTAACAGGGTGTGATAGTCCCACATTTTAGTTCAAAGGAACACATAACACGCAATAGTGGGGGATTTGACCTTTAAATCATATGTGCACTAGACCTTCTTGTTGTATTCACGCGTTACTGTGTAATGGCATCAAGACCATGTTGTAAAATTGTAAAACCTCATTGGTTAATGCTTCACGGTGAAGGTGGCTTGAAGAATATCTATAGAAGTGTTAGATTTAGAATTAACAGGTGCTGACTATACAGCCTTAGTGATTGCATTTTATGTTTCTAGATAGCCTTGAAAAAGTCGCAGGTGTATACAAAAAAGAAGCGACGAAACACGTGTTGGCTTTGTCTTATAATATGGCTCACGATTTGGAAGAAACGATAAAAAAAGAAAATAGAAGAAACAAGATGCTACTATGACTTGTGTTTTTATGTGCATTGACTTACTACTGCTACTGCTGTCCTTTTTTTTGTATAAATCATTTTACGTGTGCTAGGGAATCAAAGCATCCTGAACATCATTGCCCACAGGCTGACGGCACCAACACAGCGGACAACCAACATCCCTCCGCAGACAAAGCTGCTGGCTGTGCTACACCTGTTGGCCTCTGGGACATTCCAACCAACAACCGGCAGAGTCGGAGGAGTCTCACAGCCAGCCCTATCCAAGTACCTCAAACCTGTCCTGGATGCCATCATCAGCTTGGTACCCCAGTACCTATACTTCCCCCACACCGCGCAAGAACTGCTGGAGACCAAGCAACGATTCTACGCCATAGCTGGATTCCCACACGTGTTGCGGGCAATTGACTGCACACATGTCCAACGTGTCCTCCCTGCTGACACCACACAATTACCGCATTTTACGTGTGCTAGGGAATCAAAGTTCTAGAGTAGCAGCTAAGGCCGCAGTATTTAGGGAGGTAGGTGGTTCTCCCCACCCTTTAGCACCGTACCTTTATAGATAGATCACCGGATATTTAGTGGATATACCCATCAGGGCGCCCTTCCCTAAACGCAATACCACCGATTTTTCAATTTATAGATGTTCAGGATGCGTAGGATGGTTGTCCTTTTGAGCCTGTAGTGGGCAATGACATGCTCTGGTGTTAGGTCTGTGAGGCTGCTGCGTTTCCTGAAGGTCCGCTGTCTTTGTCTGCGCTGGCTCTGTGGTGGTTCGGGGGGGGGGGCGGTGGTGGTCCTGGTGGGGGTGGCGGTCCTTGTGGTGGTAGAGGTGGGTGTTGTGGCCCTCTTGGGGCTCCGAGCTGCATGATGAGTAGCTCCATGGCATCTGTTGTTCTTCAGGTGTGGCTCTGGGCTGGGCTCCGTTTGTGCTGCCGGTTGTCGTCCGGATTTGCACCAGGTCGGAGTAGGTGTTAATTTCCGGCTGCTAACGCGCCTTATCGCATGCTTTGTGTGCTTATCGCCAATGTGACTGGTTGTTGTGAATGTTGCGGAGTGGTCTTGTCGCGGCTTTTTGCCCGGGAACGCCTACTCTGCATCTCATTAGCGATAGATGCCGTTGTAATCTGTGGCAATGTTTTTTGGGGATGCTATCGCTGGAAATCTGGTGATATCGGCTGTTAGCACCAGCTTGTGAATGGGGCGGTACATTTAGCGTGACTTTGGCTGCGCTAAAGTGCAGATAACTCGGCGTTAGCTCCTTGAGAATATGCCCCATAGTTTTACATGATTGGTGGATAGCAACACTGGGAAGAGCCTTCTGGGAGTTCGATTTGGTCACAGCCGATAAAATTAGCACAAGCAAGAAGTATAGACCATTTCCTTCTCTTGCTCAAGTTAGGAGGTCTGGAAGATTCAACTTTTTAGCAGTGAGCGAAGTTTTAAATATGCCTCCATTGTAGGGTGAATTTGGGAATTTCCCTAAGCAGGATGCCCTGCCCAACACCATAGCATTATAGTGCTGGACTGGTCAATTTCTCAGTAGGGCTTAGCCCATCACGCTGCAGCAGGCTTAGCGGGCTGCTTTCCGAGCAGGATGGACTGGCGACTGGAAAAGAAAATGTGTGCCACTTGGCCAGTTCTTCTCATTTCTTTGTTACTGAATGTCCAACTGTGCAACTTCTAGCAGTAGGAAATGGAGACCGATATGGCGTCTCAGACAACAAGCATTGGGAAAGCCGATAGGTCTCACCTTTTGGCTGGCAATGCAGACTTATTGGATATGCAAGTGTTTATTCTAGATGGTGTAAAAGGCAAAAAAAGTATTTTTACAAAAAAAATGTGTTTTTGCTGAAGCTGTTCAGCAACGAAAAAAAAAGAAACAAGCATTGGCATAGCCAATAGGTCTCGCCTGTGGGACCTTATAAGTGTTTAGCCATGCAACAGTTGCATAACTAAATACTTATAAGGTCCCAAAAGCGAGACCTATTGGCTATGCAAAGCGGCCGTGCGGCCGCGAAAGTGAAAGTGAAAGTGATCGCGATCGCGATCACGATCAAACATCAAAGCGGCCGAAGTGAAAGTAATCGCGGTAAAGCGCGGCGCGCGCGCCCGCGCACATGCACTGTAGCTCTAGGCTGGCCTGGTAGCACTTTTTGGAGCCCTCTCAATAAGTCTCGCCAGACCAGCGCATGCGCTGGGTCAGGCGAGACCTAAAAAAGCACAATGATGTGAAGCACTGTTACTCCTCGTCGTATACGCTTACCACCACCTATGTCCACTGGCACATTTTCACGCTGCACTGCGTAACAAGGGTGGTTTGCTGATCAGGGTTTGTCAATGCGACAGCGCTAAGCCCTTGTTGATCACTCTCACAACTTTATGTGAGCAGCAGAGAGGTGTCACTGTCTGCCTCTCTGAGGCAGCACTCTGAGGCGGTCTTATCACTTCACAATTAATTGGCCTGGTAAGCAGCTTTGCGCCATGACAGCACAGCCTTTCAATTCCCACTGCAGGCACTTAATGCACGAAAACACGGCCATGTGCCCACAACCCTACGTGAGATATCACATTCTCCCCTCAAAAGAGCGGCAGAGAAGCTCTTCCTCGTTAAACCCGGTTTTACTTCGGAGCAGCAGATGTTAAGTGGCAGCAAATCAGAAGTGCTCTAAATACCTGATGTTCACCTTTGTCTCAAAGGGGCCAAGTGGCAACTTACACACTCGTACTAACCCGAGTGCTTTAATAGAAATGCTCTATGTTGCTATTAGTGTGGATTGTAATTATTTTTTTTCCTACTAAAATATGACATTTATTATGCATTTTCAATTTCATTTATCACTTAACAATCTCTAAAACAGTGGAGGACTTGGTGCTTAACCATCTGCAGCCTAAGGGTCTTGGAAAGTTTTTCGCAGTTGAGAGGGCCCATAGAGTGCCGGGTGGTAGGCCCAAGGTGGGAGCCCCACCGAGGCCGATTGTCGCCCGGCTCTTTCATTTTCGAGATCGGGACGCTATCCTGCAAGCATCGAGGGTGACGGGCCCGGTCCCCTTCCAGAACGCTTCGGTGAATTTCTATCCTGACTTCACCCAGCAGGTGCAGAGGCAGAGGCAGGGCTTCCTGGGGGTGAAGAGGCGGCTTCGGGAGAGGGAACTGAAATATGCCATGCTCTTTCCTGCCAGACTACGTGTGGTGTACGAAGACCGAACATTCTTTTTTGAGTCGCCTGTCATGGCCGATGAATGGCTGGACGCTCTGCCCCGACGACGGACGGGAGAGGACACTGCCGCAGACGGGGACAGTGGCCGGGATGACCAAGGTTGATGTCTTCGGAACCGGACTGACTCGATTTGAATGACTTGAACAGAATGCAGTAAATACGGAGGGTTGTGGGAGGACGAGGGGAGCTCTTTCCTCCCTTAGGGTACTTTTTGTAGATTTTGGGTTTGGTAGGGCGACAGGCACACTGCAAGTTGGGGGGGCTTTGTAAGCTGCAGCAGGGGTGCAGGGTGGGGGGGATAGTTGGGATTTTGGGTTTGTTGTTGGGGGGTTTGTTTCTGCAAGGCGTATTGATTATTTTCAGGACTGTTCCATGGTGGCTCTTCGGGTGTGGGGTGGGCCTCCTTACGTTTGGGGATGGGGGTAGGGCTTTAAGTGTTATTAGCTGGAATGTTAATGGTTTGGGGGATCGCATTAAGCGCGGGATTGTTTTGCAATTCCTGAAACGGTCATTGCCGGATGTCGCCCTACTGCAGGAGACGCACCTTATAGGCAACACGTGCTATGCTCTTAATAGGAAGGGTTATAAATTCATAGCACATTCGGGATTTTCCTCTGGGTCCAGGGGTGTGGGCATCCTAGTCAGAGCCTCGCTACCATTTGAGGTGGACTCCACCATTGTTGACGATAGGGGGAGGTTTGTGGCGGTGGCGGGGCGGTGGGAAGGAAGAACTCTGGTTTTAGTTTCGGTTTATGTCCCGCCGGCCCTGCAGGCCTCCACGTTTACGGATCTGGGTAGGGCCTTGCTGGATCTCCCGGGGGGTATGCTTGTGGTGGGGTGTGACTTCAATGCTGTAGGCTCTGGGCTGCTGGATAGATACCCGCCCAGAGACACAGGGGGGGCTCAGAAGTGGCTTCCAGACTTTCTTGACACTCTTGGCCTGATAGACTGCTGGAGGCTCCGGCACCCCACACAGAGCCAATACACCTTCCACTCCGGAGCGCATGGTAGCCTCTCCAGGATTGATTACCTGCTCACTCTGGCTGCGCATGCCTCAATGGTGTCCGAGGCCAGGCACATGGCGCGTGGTATATCGGACCATTCGCCAGTGTGGGTCAGGCTGGAGTTGGCCGTGAGGGAGGGGGAAGAGTGGCTCCTATTAACCCTTGGTACTTCCGAGACCCCAAGATGCGCAGCGCACTGGTGAAGACAGTGGATAATTTTTTCAAGGATAATCAGGGATCCGTGGACTCGGCAGTGTCGCCGTGGGAAGCATTTAAGACCGTGCTGCGAGGGGAGGCCCTCTCCCTTGTAGTGGCGGCCAAGCGGCGGAGAGATGGCGAGGTTATGCAGGTTGAGGAGGAGATTGTGGCTTTGGAGGGAGCGCTAGAGGAGGAGGTTACAGAGGCCTCACTGCATGAGCTGAGCTTGAAGCAAGCCGAGTATAAGGACCTGGTGACGAATGCTGCTAAGACCCTCAGTAGGGAACAGCAGGGCCGCTTGTATGATGTTGGTGACAAGGCCGGGAAACTCCTAGCTTGGCTGGACAAAAAAGAACGGGTTAATAGAGTAGTGCCGGAGTTGACGGGAGAGGGGGGAGAGGTGATTGTGGAACCTGAGAGGATTGTACAGTGCTTCACGGACTATTTCCGTATGGTTTATGCCTCAGTGTCGGATAGGCCGCCCGAGGACTCGCGTGACCTCTTGCGTGATATCGCTTTGCCCTGTCTTTCCGATGTAGATAGGGATGATTTGGATGGAGATATAACGGTCGATGAGGTGGCGGGAGCTATCCGCGCGCTGAACTCGGGCAAGGCCTCGGGCCCGAATGCCTTGCCAATTGACCTGTATAAGCTGTTTCCGGATAGGGTTGCCCCTCACCTGCGCGCCATGTTCGTGGAGGCGCGGGGGAGTGGGACCCTCCCGTTGGATCAGCGACTGGCGACAATTGTTGTTATACACAAAGATGGTAAACCCCGAGATAAGTGTGCCTCATATAGGCCTATCTCACTTCTTAACGCCGAGCCGAAGATTCTGGCTAAAGTCCTTGCGGCCCGATTGATCAGGGTACTTGGAGACCTGATCCACCCGGATCAATCCGGTTTTATCCCGCATCGTAACACCGCGTTAAACCTTTGGCGCCTTCATGGCGTAATCGCCAGGGCGGGCACGCTGCGTGAACCAGCCGTGTGGCGTCTCTCGATGCCACGATGGCCTTTGATACGGTGGAATGGGCATATTTGTGGGCTGTGCTGGCCAAGTTCGGCTTTGGCCATGGCTTTGTGAGCTGGGTGAGGTTGCTGTATGAGGGACCCCTTGCGAGTGTGGTGGTAAATGGCCGGGCGTCGACTCCGTTTCAGCTTGGGAGGGGCACTCGGCAAGGTTGCCCCTGTCGCCATTGTTGTTCGCCCTCGCCCTTGAGCCACTGGCGGCGTGGATACGCTGGAACCCGGATATACGGGGACTTAGATGGTCGCCCGAACACGAGGACCGCATTTCGCTATATGCTGATGACATCCTGTTGTATCTTGCCTCGCCCAAGAAATCACTGATAGTGGTCTGTGACGTTCTTACATCTTTCGGTAGGAATTCGGGTCTCGTCATCAACTGGAGTAAATCGTATTTATATGTTCTGAGTGGCAAGGTTCCACCGATCTCGCGAACTTGTTCGATCCAGATCGCTCAGCAGGGCTTCGTGTATCTGGGGATCTTTATCTCCACGGAATCCGCTTTGCGGTATGAGAGGAACCTGCTCCCCCCCCTGGCGCGCCTGCGGCGGGATGTAGAGGGCTGGCGGAGGCTGCCGCTCTTCCTCGTTGGGCGCGCTGCCTTGTTCAAAATGATGTCTCTTCCCCGGTTCCTCTACGCATTGCAGAATACTCTAGATTGGGTACCGGCCAAATACTTTCGGGAGATCGAAAGCCTCCAACGAACGTTGCTGTGGGACGGGCGGCCGCGAATAGCAATTTCTAAGTTGACGCTTCCATGGTATGACGGGGGTATTGCGCTTCCAGACATCCGACGCTACTATTGGGCCACCCAGCTGAGCGCGATTAATCATGGTCTCTATGGCCCTGCCCTCAGCCCTGGTTATGCCATGGATAGGTGGTTGCTGCGTGGTGGTAACTATCACAGGGCGTTGTACTCGCGGTCCCTGGACTCGTCCCTCACGGGGCCCACTGGGGTGGCGGTGCGTGTGTGGAAGATGGCAACTGACTCGCTGGGCTGGAAGGATAGGCTCACCCTCGCTACCCCGCTGTTTGAATCTGAAAGATTGGGTAGGCTTTGGCATACAAAAGGTTTTGATAAATGGGACCTGATCGGCATCTCCAGGGTCGGAGATGTGCTGATTAAGGGGAGGGTGAAGTCCTTTGAAGAGTTGCAGAAGGAGTATGAGTTGGGGACTTCCGAGTTTTTCCGCTATGTTCAGGTGCGTCATGCCCTCCGTTCAGTCCTCGTGGAGGGTGAGAAGGTGCCTGAGTCTTCTCCTTTGGAGGACCGGATCCTTGATGGCCATATGCCTGAGAGCACGATCTCGCTCATCTACAAGAAATTGATAAACGTCCGGGCGGATGCGCTTCTGGGGCTGCGGGACCAGTGGACTAGGGATGGACTCGAGTTGGATGACGAGGATTGGCAGTCTGCTGTTTCCTCTCCCAAGGAGGTTGCGATCCCGTCGCGTCTGAGGCTGGTGCAGCTCAAAATACTGCATCGAGTGTATGTGACGGGGCCAAGGCTGGTTCATATGGGGTTCTCTGAGGAAGGCCTATGTAGGAGGGGATGTGGTATGGTGGGTACTTTCCTGCATATCATCTGGGAATGTGGTGTCATCGCGGAATTCTGGAGGAGAGTCCATGCAGTGATGGGGGAGGTGACGGGCATTGCTATGCAGCCGGAAGCGCGGTGTTGTCTCCTGAATGTCTGGGGGCCCACTGATCACGATGCGGCACAGACCCAATGGGTGACTCTGGGTAACATGGTCGCTAAGAGAGAGATCGCGCGATTGTGGGGCTCCGCGGGGCCCCCCACATTGACTGCGTGGAAAGAAAATATGGATTGGAGTATGCTCAGGGAGAAGACAGTATATTGCGCTAGAGGCCGCCCTCGGAAGTGGCACGCCATCTGGGGGCGGTGGAATCAATACAGGGGGGGAATATGTCTTGCCCCTGATTTGGATCCCCCCGAGGAACAGCTTTCTTCTTGACATTCTTTCCAGCTCATTATATAAGATGTGATGATTAATTGACTTCTTGGGCCTCTGCTGTCCCCCTTCTTCCTCTTATCACAGTACTGTGACTGTTAGATGATTGGGGTCCGGCCTCCCCTGGGGGGCTTTCACCATGGGCATTCAGTGTTTTTGCCTTGCTGGGGTTTGTTGTTTGTTCGTGTTTACTTAAAAATGGAATCTTTTCACTGCTCCTATAATGCAATGTGGACGCTTCTTTGTCCTTCTCTAACGAAGCTGCCGAACCTCCGGGTTGTCGGCTGAATAGCTGTGTCCAGCCTCTTGAAGAAATAAAGGTTTTTAAAAAAAAAAAAAAAAAAAACAATCTCTAAAACGGCTCTGCACCACAGAACATCATTGTCTGACACCACGTTACCTGAGGAAAAATGAATATTGTTGCTGTTAAGCGAGGACATGTGGCCATCACTGTACTGGTCTTTGAATCCACCTGCTCTTCTCGCTTCGATTTTAATAACCTCCTAGTAATATTTTTCCACTCCCTCCAGCTGTAAAGAAAAAACCTGACAACCTTCTCAGTGTGTCCCAAAGCCTGCCCCAGGTCTATAATTGGATGCGGAGCAACTGACTGCCTAAACGGCGACAGAACTATCACTAATGCCTCAGAGGTCCCCTGCACCCCAGTTATAGCTTCTTTTTAGGTCGAGCATGTGCTGCTCTGTGAGGAATGCTGTTATCTAGACTGTGGCTGGAAGCACCTCCCAACTTTTCCATTCGTTCCTGCCCTTCAAAAATGCCTGCTTTTGTTTGGTCGGCATGCTTAATTAGTCCCTCCTTTTGGTGTTTCAGACCCTCCCAGCAGACTGTCTCTGCTACATGTGGCCTTACAGTTTTTCTAATTTACATTCCTTTGTACACAATCTTTTTTTTTGGGGGAGGGGGGCTGCCTCGGGCTTGTGTATCAGCAGAGCGCCCTCTTCAGGGACACTGTGCTTCCACTTTCAAAGGAGTACATTTTATTATAATCAGCGTGACTGCTGCCACACTTTATCAAGTCGGTAGCCATAGGGCAGATATTGACTGCTTTGTTTTTTACTTACGGTTTGTTTTGTAAAGCCAGAAGATTAAGTGATACTGCCAAGAATCACAGGATGCTGAAGCAACGCTGAGACTCTAACTCCTTGTTCCTTAGTTTCCAAAGTCAGGAGCTCAGGGATGTTTTAATGGAGGGATACACATTCTCTAAAAATTCTCCTTGCCCCCGAATACAAATCAAAAGGTCGGCAGGATATTCTCAACAGATCTAATATAATTAAATTAGTCAATAGTGTTCCGGGCTTTGAGGCCCTGTCTTCGGACGATATCGAGTCAATCGAATTTCTCCCCCCAAGGGGTCCTCAACCCTCTGAGGTAACCGTGGTGTCCCTTAAGTCTATCACTTGGGTACAACTATTCTTAGACCAAAAGCCCCTATTTCGGAAATGGGGCATCAAAATCTACCCCTATTCCATGCCTGGATACCCCACAATGTTAACTCAACATCCCCCTACTTTGCTAAGCAGGGAGAAAAAAAGGCCTTATTCAATTCTTAAAAATGCCTTAGGATCACTTCAATCGACCGAAGATGCACGGTCCAATCCCCTGAATTTTGATAAAACTTCTGACTGGGGCTGGCTCCCAGCCATTTTGTCTCGTAATACATCAGATTGACCACGTGATGACCATCCTGTAGCCCAGGCTCAGTCAGGATCCCCTTTACATCCCCCCTCAATCACTCTGTTCCCTCAGCCACAGTCTCTGCTCTCCCTATGTTCATGGAATATTAGTGGTCTTTCTCAGAAACTTCTTAACTTAGAGATCCATTCTTTCATCTTCGGTCATGACCTAATTGCACTTCAAGAAACCTGGGCTTCTCAATCTAGCCCAGTTATTGGTTTCATGGAATTCTGGAAACCGGCAATTAGATCCTGTCTCTACGGCCATCCTAAAGGCGGCCTGTCGATATACGTTTCAAATAACCTAAAAGGCCCGATTGAGATACTGACCTTTGACGAAGACTGGTTACTTGGTGTTAAAATCAGTGCATGGAATAATCAGCGTTCTCTTCTTCTTCTTAATGTTTATATCAACCCTAACACCCGCTCAAAGAAGGCCCACTTAACGCGTCTAATGAAAATTGTGTGTGACCTGGTGGCGGATTATCCCAACTTTGACTACCTAATTACTGGAGATTTTAACACTAACCTTTTCCAGGGTAACTCCACCGATTACGAAGGGCTTTTTCCATTAACTACCCCGGAATTTAAGACCCAGTCCAAACCCCTACATCAAGCTTACTGCGGCCTCGTTGAGCTCTGCGTGCTGCAATTTTTAAGTATTGGTTTTCTGGTAATGAATGGCAGATCTACGAATGATACTCCCCCCAACTGGTCCTGGTCAAATGGCCGTAAATGCTCCTATTTAGATTACACCATCTGCAATTCAGCGCTGTTCCATCATTTGACCAATTATAGTATTCTCCCTCGATCAGGAAGTGATCACCGTCCCCAAGTTGTTCTCCTTAATATTCAGCCAGACTTTCATATATCTGCCTCAACGACATGCCCAGGTATTTACACAGAAAACCTAAAACGGCTTAAATGGAACGACGATATCAGCCCAAACATCATGGAAGCTTGTTCGGTATTTATTACAGGAAGCGCCGACGCAGCGGTCTTTTCCATGGGTGCGTGGTCATCTTTCTGCTCCCAACTGACAAGTTGCTTTCCTTCTAGCCAACACGCTCACAAGGCTTTTGTTAGCCACCAGTTCCAAATCTCCAGTTATACAAAGGCACTGAAAAAATCTAGAGACAAAGCTCTGCGATCTCTTAAGTCATCCCCAGGAAATACTGAGCTTTCGAATGGGTATAAAACAATCCAAAAACTATTCAGGGTCGCAATACAATCTGATAAACGTCGCCATATAGCCCAATTTTGGTGCAAACTTCTATGGGAGAGCAAAAGCTGCAACTCCAAAAGATTCTGGGCCCTAATCAACCGCCAAAACGGTAGCTCCTCTAGATCCGGATCAGCAAATATCGCAGAAGCGACCTGGTCTGCCTATTTGACTGACCATTTTAGGGCCTCTGAAGTCTCTGTGACTACAATCTTATCTGTTCACAAACAATTGTCACTCCATCCACAACTGAACAGGAGCAGCTTGATGGTCCGTTCTGATCTACGAGGTGAAGATCTGCAAGTCACTCAAGAAATGGTCACCAAAGTCCTTGCAAAAGCAAGATCCGACGGCGCTCCCAGTCCAAACGGCCTACCACAGTCTTTGTTCAAAACAAACATTGATTTATGGTCGCGATATTTATCCAATCTTTTCAATTGTGCACTGACAAGTTCAACCATCCCGGATTCATGGCGAGGGGCAATAATCCACCCGATTTACAAGTCCGGCTCTCATGCATCCCCAAACAATTATAGACTAATAGCTTTGTTAGACATCGAAGCCAAGCTCTTTGCAGGAACACTACTGGGGGAACTGAGACATTGGGTAGAGCAGAACAATCTGATTCCATTGAACCAAACTGGCTTCACTGCCTCCTCGGGCACCATGACCAACTTACTGTCACTGTCTATTATTGTCAACAAAGCATTAGTCACATCTAGCATGTTTTTTTGTTGTTTTATAGATTTTAAAGCTGCATTTGATCGGGTACCAAGGGCTGCTCTATGGGAGAAGCTAAAAAAATGGGGGATCCCAGATAAGCTCCTGGACGCAATCATCCAACTGCATTCGGGCACGTGGGTACAAGTGAAGTTGGGGACCGGCACACATCTCTCTCGGAAAATCATGACAACTAGAGGAGTCAAACAGAGATGTGTGCTGGCCCCCCTCCTTTTCAATCTGTTCATAGCAGATCTGCCATCCTCCCTTGAGGAAATAAACAGTCATCCGCCCAAGATGGGAGGTGTCCCGATAAGCAATCTTTTATATGCCGACGACTTGGTCCTTTTTAGTTTGACACGGGTAGGGCTGCAGAGGCTATTAAACAGACTAGAAGTCTATACAACCACGAATGGGTTGGAGGTCAATTTAAAGAAAACCCAAGTCGTCACTTTTGGTAGAAAGCTATACCATGGGGGTGGTTGGCAGTTTAACAACTCTAGCCTTAGAACAGGAAATACTTACAAATATCTTGGGGTCACTTTTGACTCCAGGGGCAACTTTAACCAACAGCGTAAGGTTATCTCAGTAAAAGCCATGAACCTACAGGTAAGCTTCTGTAAGCTCTCAAGAAATTTGTCTGGCCCAAGCTTGTCCCCATTACTGGAAGTCATGAGAGCAAAAATTGGGCCCACTTTGACTTATGGTGCTGAGATTTTTAGGGGGAAACTAAATCCCTCTTTTAACCAACACGTAACGAAACTTTACAAAAAAATCCTCCACTTGCCCAAATCAGCTTCTGCTGCTCAGATCAGACTAGAATTCGGTCTGTTAAACTATGAAATTTCAGTCAATGGTCTGTATCTAAACCTGTGCCACAAACTGAGACAGGCAAAGCCAGGATCATTGGAGTCCTTAACTTGGTTGGATATTTCCCAGACAAATCCACGCGGCTCATACAGCCACCTTTTTAAGGATTCGATCCGAGAAATGTCTGCCGGTGCATTATGGGACCTCAACCCTAGTAAAGCAGCATTTAAAAATAGCATTAAGAACTGTATTCGAATGAGGTCCTTGATCATTGATAAAGCCCAATTTGCCAAACGCAGACACGCCTGGGCAACAATGTCTTCATATGGTCGGTTAGCCCCCGCATCTTACTTATCCTGCACTTACTCCTTGCACCTAAAAATCAGCTTTATGGCCGCCAGACTGGGTGAATGGCAATTTTTAAAAGATCTTCCCGTCTGGCGCCGTCTGTCAGAGGATGTAATCTGCAGGGGGTGCGGCATGTCTCCCGAAACCATGGAGCATATAGTCTGTCTCTGTCCTTCTTTTTTGTCACAACGCAGACGTAAACTGAAAACTGAGTGGAACAGGCTGGGAATCCGATCTTGCAGACAAGCAATCATCGCAGCATTAATGCCAGAAAACACAGATCTAAACATCGCTTTTACAATTTTCTTACGAAATGCTTACCGCTCTCTTAAGTAGTTACGGGCTGGTCCGCTTTTATGCTTTTTTAAGAGCTATTTCATTTTATCCTGTGATTTCTCAACTGCTGCTTATACCTTTTTATTGAACTGTTGCTTTGCACAATTGGCTGTTACTTTACGGTCTGAACTTATGGTCCTTGTCAAAGACAGGAATCTAAATGCACTTTAAATGTTAAACTGGTCATTGCACTTTGCATACTAAGTTCTTTTCCATTGATAGATTGGTGAAGTTTTTTTAATTGTATTTTGAAGTTTCCATTAACTACTGTTTTTATGTCAAGGTTCTGTTTTTAAAAATGTTTTGATGTGTAATTTTGAGGTGATCTTTTAAAGATATTTTTATATCTAAATAAAGTATACCCTACCTACCTACCCTTTGTATGCCAGGTATAAAAGAACACTCAATTCTAATATTTTTTTAATGGAGGGGTTATTCCTAAAACCCAATGTGAGCTATCAAGGTGTCGTGAGGTGTGCAGTGCTAGTGAAATATTGAGTTAAAACTGACTACAAGGTTCACCTTCTAACTTTTATTCTGGCTACCCGGTGCTAGGACTAAAAACAAGGATGCATCACTGAAATCATTAGATTCAGTCGTGTTTTATAGTAATCAATAAAATACAGCTGAATCTAATGATTTTAGTGATGCATTCTTGTTTTTAGTCCTAGCACAGGGTAGCCAGAATAAAAGTTAGAAGGTGAACCTAGTAGTTAGTTTTAACTCACCATTTCACTAGCACTGCACACCTCACAACACCTTGATAGCTCACATTGGGTTTTAGCAATAACCCCTCCATTAAAACATCCCTGAGCTCCTCTCGCGCAACACGGGGGTTGTAGCCCACACCATAACTAGACCTCATGGTGCGAGGAGGATTCCCAATGATGAAGCATGCCACCAAGGGGCGTGGCTTGGATGCCGAGGGGAATGGCGGCGTGAGCTCGGAGCTCTGCGCCCGATCCCCACGAGAATCCTGATTACATACACGAAATCCGACGCGAACCGTGCCACTGAAACGGCGCTGTGCTTGGGATAGGTGGCGGCACCTCACAGAATGAAAACCGGCACTGCTTCAAAGACGATCGGCTCGCCGGAGAGTCCGGAGGGTCCAGCGCGTACCGCGGCCTAAAATGGCGGCCGCAATCAGGGACTAGTGCGAGTTAAAGGGGCCTGGACCGCGGAGCCCTCGTGGGCACGAATGGCGCGTGGGAGGACCCTACCGGGATTGCCCTGACCGCGGGCGGCGAGTCGAGCCGCGCTCTTGCACGCCGTGGGCAGGGATTGCACGGTTGACCGGCCATCGGGGAGCAGGAAGTACGAGGATGACCGCCCTGCAGCCTAGCAACTGACGGCGCTGCGGGACGAGGCAGCGGGGGGATAGCCTGAGAGAGCGGCGGTCGGCGGGCCCTGGCCGGGGCTCAGAGGGGGGACTAGCGCCTCCGCCGGCCGGGCGACGCGGAACAGGACCCGGGACCCAGGCAGCGGCGACCCTAAAGGAGCTGGCGAAGGGCCCTGTGGGACACCCGGTGAGAGGAGCGGCCCGGAGCACCGTGGCACGAAGGAGGTGAGGGGCCCGGGGCCCCGTGGAGTCAGCCCATACTCCTGGGAGAGCCTACGGGGTTTGCGGGCGAATCGGATGCAGGAGGCCTGAGTGGGGGAGCGACTTGGGGCCCTACCAGCGCTGCGGATCCTGGGCCGAGAAGCGACAGGTGCGGGCCGCCGGATTGCACCTTCCGCGAGAGGCGGGGCTCCCAGCGAAGGCTCGAGCTGCGAGCAGAGTGAGGGTTCTGCCGGACGGAAGGAGAGCACCCTGACGGCTGGGATCTCCGGCCTAAAGCCCTTGGATGGACGGTTGGCTGTAGCGGCGAGGCCGGCACCGGGTGAGAGAGAGGAAACATCCACTGGGGAGCGGGCTCTGAGGAGGTGTGCCGCTGAGGTTGCCCACGCGCTTGGAGGACATGCTACCCGGGGGCGCGGAGCGGCCTAAGAGTAGGAAGAGCTTGCTGAGTGGCGCGAGGAGACTGGTTGCGCCCCAACGTCGGTCGCAGGAGGAGCCTGGTCAGAGGGTGCGCTCCCTGGAATGGGGGAATAGGAGACCAGGAGTGGGCGCGCCACCACCAATTGGCCCTTGGGCCCGACAGCACAGGGTCCGCTAGCGGAGGGGTGGGGTCCTGGCCTCGCGGCCTGCCACCTTTGGGAGAAGCACTATTGTGCCCCCCGGGTGGGGAAGGAGCTAGTGGAGCCCCCACTCGGGTTGTGAGACGACCGCGATCAACTGGCACGGCTGCAAGATGGGCAAGACCAGGACTAAAGGAGGGGAAGTAGCGCCCGGCGCGGAGGCGCTAGACGGAGCCACCCAGAGCCCTGTGGTAAATATTTCATTACCGGTACTATTTTTTATGCGGTAAAGTCTAGTAAGAATAACTCAGTAAATATAAGAGGCAGAATCCGTGGTATTAGAGGTTCTAAAAGGCTTTATTCCTCTACAAAGGAATTACAGTTCGAACTGCAGGCTTCAAATTCCATCACCACGAAGGTTCAGGAAGGGAAGGCAATACATTATTGACAAGTAATGATATTTATATGAAAAGTATTACATTAAGACAGATGCAAGAGGCGTAACAGCTGATAATACAGATAATGATACACATACGTAATGAAAAGAGGCGTAAACATAGGCGTAACTAAATACGTCATTAAACATGATGTCACAAGTGGGTGGATCCATAAGAGAATCCTGCAATGTCAGCAGAAATACTTGGCAGAGATGCGCGCGCAGCCGCATGACGTGTGATTGACGTGCAACTAGAGGGTGAAGGGGACTTGACATTTAGCTCTACATGTGGAGACAGAAGTCTGAGGGGTCATGTCAACCTAATCCCAAATCATATCTAATATCTTATGTTTAAAGAACTGTATTATCCAAAAGGAAAGGTCTCTCGGACAGAATCTATTCTATACTGACTGTTAGTGCGTGTACAAGCGTCTAAGTGTCTACATGAGATGCGAGGGGGCAGGAATCTTCCATGGTAACAGGGGCTATGAATTACTTGCATGAGGACAGTGAGGCCTGGCCCTTTGCTCGGTAGCTGGAAGAATGTTTACCTAAACTACTAGACAGGAATGCATCGGATGAGGAGCGGAGCAGATAATCTTGAAGGTGAAATACAGTTTTTGGCAGGCAACAGGCTGGATCAGGCACCGTTAGCCGCGCAGGGAGTAGGACAAAGTTCATGGATACAGATGCAGGCTTGGACTGGAGCTTTCAGAGGCAGAAGGCAGGAAAAGGCTTGATGGCAGAATTCAGGGCCTACTCGCCTGAATCTGTAAAATGTGGAAAGTGAACCACATAAAGTCGGTGGCCTTTCATACTTAGGAATGGAATATCTGACCCATTCATGGCGGATCTCAAAGAGGACATGTTGACGGTGGACGCACATGTATTTGCGTCTTCATAACTGGAACTGGAGGGAACATACATGTGCTTATAGCATGCACCTGGAGCCGTTGGGGTCTACGATAGGGGACATAACTGATCACAAAATTCATATTTCCTCAGCCCCGCGGACTTGCAGCAGTTGCGGGACTGTATCCTGGAGGCCATAGCGGCCACGAAGGACGCATTGCAGCAGGACATAGCTCAAGTGGCGTCGGGTTTGGGGATCCTGCGAGCGGACCATGGGAAATTAAAGGACAGAGTTAAAACGACGGAAGATACGCTGCAGGAACTGCTGCCGGCACACAAATCCTTGGAGGGGCGGCTGGTCAATGCGTTGGAGCGCATACAGGTCCTGGAACGGCGAGCGGAGGATGCCGAAAACCGCAGTAGGCGTAACAATGTTCGCTTGGTGGGTCTGCCGGAACAAAAAGAAGGTGACGATATGGTGGGATACCTGGACGCTTGGCTGCGGTCAGAAGTGGCACCAGAGGGACTCTCGCCCTTCTTTACATTGGAGCGGGCGCACCGAGTGCCGGCAAGGCCCCCCAAGCCAGGCCAGCCACCGCGTCCGGTGGTGATAAAGCTGCTGCACTACAAGGACAGGGACTGGCTGCTGCAGCGAGCCAGGGATGCGGGTCCATTTCAAGTGGATAACAGTAATGTCACACTGTTTCCGGATTACACGTTTGAAACCCAGAAATTGCGTGCCTCCTTCTTATCACTCAAACGAGAACGGAGAACGGAGGGTATACAATACTCGCTCCTTTTCCCGGCCAAGCTGTGTGTCGTTGTGGACAACAGGACGCTCTTCTTCCCAACATCGGCGGACGCCTGGACGTGGTGGGACACTTACAAGGCGAGAACGGATGGAGCAAGAGTTAGGGCTGCTGAGGGGCAGGGACTGCAGCCAGTGCGGAAGTCGCGGAGGCTCCGGCAGCGGAGGCAGAGAGCTGGAAAACCCACAGACTCGCAAACAGAGGAAGAGAGGAGAGCGGCACTGCAAGCGGTGGTGGAACTGTCAGGGACTGTAGCGACCCAGTCAACTCGCGGGTCGGGCTCGGACAGCCACGTCACGAGCTCGGAAACGGACCATTCAGAACTTACTGGGGCCAACGGCCCAGTAGTGACCCCGCAGACATCTGGAGAAATTATTGAAGGCTGACGGAGCAGTCCTGCCGGACAGACAGCGCAAGGGGGCTGGGGAGCCGGCTCCTACCGAGGTCGACGCATGCAGAAGAGCAGTTCGGATTTTCGTGAGTGACAATGGGGGATTGGGGGGCGGGGGGACGGGATTGTGATTGCCGCCTTCGGTGCCGAGTTACACCCTAGAGGCCCGTAAGGCCACCGCAGTGTAGACTGCGGTTTTGGTGGGTGATTGAGCAAGTTTGCTCTTCTTTAGTTTGGATGGGGGCTGCTTTTGCGAAGTTAGGTCCTGTTCTGGGGGGGAGGGGCCAAGAGTAGTTGGGGGGGCTCGAGGCGGGGGAGTTGGAGGAGGGGCAATAGTTTTTTCTGGGGAGGGGTGGGACAGTGTCACCAAACGCGACATGGACGGGTGTTACATCCTGGCCTCTGACATGGGACTATGGCTAATGCTGGAATGGTGAAATGTGTGACATGGAATGTGCGGGGACTCCACACCATGGCAAGGAGGCATAAGATTCACGCTTATCTGGTGCGCAGGGGTGTTCAGATTGCACTATTACAGGAGACGCACTTAACGAAGCAAGAGGGCATTGCGCTGCAGCGTAGGTGGAGAGGGCAATTATTTAACACCACGTACTCCGCCTTTGCGAGGGGAACTCTGATCTGGATAAGAGCGGGCACCCCCTTCCAAGTAGTTAGGCACACAATAGATCCGAAGGGTAGGTATGTGGCTGTTGAGGGCAAACTCAGGGGCCGGGACATTGTGCTCTGTAGTGTCTATGCACCTAATATGGACCAGGGGCCCTACTTCACGAAACTTTCAGGGGCGCTGGCCGGTTACCTGACAGGTCCTATCATGCTGGGAGGGGACTTTAACTCAATAGCAGACCCGGCGCTGGATAGGTCCCATCCACCATTGGGGACGTCCCCGGTACACCAGCTAGCGAAGCGTAGGCTCGAGTGGCAGGGGAGGTGGGGCCTGGAGGATGCTTGGAGGGCGCAACACCCAACAACGAGAGACTACTCATATTACTAAACACTACACCTACATGTCAGGCTAGATGCTTTTTTGTGCTCCCCGGCCGTGCTTCAGTCAGTGGTACACACAGAGTATTTAAACCGCACTTTGTCTGACCACAACCCTTTACTACTGACGCTAGACTGGATGACTGTGACCTCGAGGGTCCCAATGTGGCAGCTGAGGCCTGATACACTAGATGACCCACCATACCGGGAGGCACTGAGAGAGAGGATTACTCAATATTTTACAGAGAATAGCGGATCCACAGCGACCAGAGCGATGGAGTGGGACGCTTTCAAGATAGTGGTTAGGGGACATTGTATAGCGAAATTTGCCGGCGTGCGCAAGACTCTGTTGGGGGATTTGGACAAGGCGGAGGGGAAATTATGGGAGGTTGAGGTGGCGCGGCCTGGTCACCCCGAGCTCCAGGAGGCAGTTTGCGAGGCTAGGGAGGCGGTGGCGGTTGAAGTGGAGAGGCTCCGCAGCTTCAACTACAAGAACTATTTGGTGAGAGCACACGCAGAGGGGGACAAAGCGGGAACGCTGCTGGCTTGGCTGGCCAATCCCACTAAACGTAATCAACCGATCTTGGCCATAGAGAGGGGGGGAGGCGGCATGGTCACAGCCCAGATGGACATACTGGATAGTTTTTGCTCGTACTATGGGACACTTTACACGAGCGCACTGGAGGGGCTGAAGGGGGACATTGACGCCTTTCTGGAGGGGCTGCAGCTGCCACAACTTGACCAGGAAGAAGCGGAGGCCTTAGGCAAAGACATAGACCTAGCGGAAATCAGGGGGGCGGTGAAACGAATGGCGCGGAACAAAACCCCGGGCCTGGACGGTTTGCCCATAGAATTTTATGATAGATACCTGGATCAACTGGCCCCGAGGCTCCAGGAGGTGTACAAAGAGGCCAAGAATAGAGGTAGACTGCCACAATCCATGTGCGAAGCACTGATGATCCGACTACTGAAGCCGGGAAGGGAGGGTACCAACCCGGCTTCTTACAGGCCGCTGTCAATGCTGACGACAGACTATAAAATCCTGAGCACCATATTGGCGACCAGACTGTTGCAGCACATGCTGAGACTGGTTCATGGTGACCAGTCGGGGTTCATCCCCGCGAGGAACACCACCGCTAACATCCGCCGTCTAATCCGACTGCTGGGGGATCCGATGGCGAGCGCACGAACGCCACTCGTCTTATCAATCGATATAGAGAAGGCATTCGAAAGCCTAGAATGGGACTATCTGTACAGAGCCATGAAGCGTTTTGGCCTTGGTGATGGATACATAGGTTGGACAAAGGTCCTATATGCCTCAGCAGTGGCGAGAGTGCGGGTGGGATCCCTCATATCAGACCAGTACCAAGTGTGTCGAGGCACCAGACAGGGGTGCTCGCTTTCCCCGCTGCTGTTTGCGCTGGCAATAGAGCCCCTCGCGGCGGAGGCCAGAACAGGCCGTTACTACAGGGGGCTGGACTACAGAGGGACCCCGCAATTTATCTCGCTATACGCAGATGATCTGCTTTTGTTCTTGGAGGACGCCGCAGACGCGCTGAAAGGCGCGGAGAGACTTCTTGCGAGATTTGGCAGGATGTCTGGGTTACAAGTAAACTGGTCCAAGACCTGTTTGTTCCCGCTGCGCCAGGGCGAACCGAGACCGGACGTCCGACCATTGCTCAACTGGGAGCCTAGTTGCCTTAAATATTTAGGAGTACATATATACCATTCTGCTTTAGATATGCCGGAGGGCAACGTGGGACTCTGCATAAGGGCACTGAAGGGCAGCATGTCCTTTTGGGCCACACTCCCGCTCTCAGTGACGGGACGAATCTCCTTATTAAAAATGATAGCTTTGCCACGTCTCCTATACTACTTCCGCATGCTACCGGTGTGGATACCGGGTTCTGTTTTCCGGCAGCTGCGATCGTTATTAGTCTCGTTCCTCTGGGGTACGGGAAGGCGCAGAATTGCGATGGCAACTCTGACCCAGCCAAAGGACGAGGGGGGCCTAGCGGTCCCGGACTTCAAGTTTTACTATCTGGCGGCGCAGCTACAGATCTTTACACAGGAGGTGGCAAGAGTATATCGGGGGACCGGAGCAAGACAGAGAGGGAGGCACCCCCCGCCATGTGCTGGCGTATATCACGCTGCAGTAGAGGCTGGTCGTCGGAGACTTGTCCATGGAGGAACAGACGCTCAGGCAATGCTGGAACCGGTCGCAGCGTCGAGCGGGAGTGCAGCGCCTGTATGCGCCGGAGATACCGCTGGGTATGGTGACGGTGCTCCCGCACGGAGGAGATTGGTCGGGATTACAGGTGTGGGAGGAGGCGGGCCTACAAATGTTGGGCGACTTGTACGAGGAGGGAGCGTTGCTCCCTTACCAAACCCTGCAGGAGCGGTTTGGTCTTCCGAGGGGAGATTATCTGATGCACGCGGCAGTAACTGGAGCGATACAGGCGCACTGGGGAGAGGGGCTCCTCGAACCTACCACATCTGCGGCCTGCCAATACACCATGATGTCTGCTGGCACCCACAAAGCAGTGGCTTGTCTGTACTCCAGAATGATGCGCGAAACCTTACAGCTGATGGCGGCGCTGAAGGCGAAATGGGAACTGGATTTACAAACAGAGATACCTGACACTACGTGGGCGGGTATAGTGAGAAGGGCCAGGAAGAGCACAAGGAACGCACGCTTCCAGTTTTTTTTTTTTTTAACTTATTTTTATTGCCATTTTCATATTTCAGACATTGACCATCATACACAACCATCAGATAGACATAGCAGAGGAACGCACGCTTCCAGTTGATACACTTTTATATCCTCCACAGGGCCTACCTCACACCAGGTAAAATTGGAAAATATTTCGGAGCGGAGGATGCGGCGTGCCCTCGATGCGGCGCAATAGGAGCAGAGCTAGGTCATATGCTGTGGGACTGCCCTCACCTGCGCGAATACTGGAGGGAAGTGGGCGAGACACTGGCTGAGGTAACGGACAGGGACTTGCAATATAGCAAGGCGGTCTGTGTCCTGCACTGGTTTCCTCACACGCCCAAGAACAAGACCACAAGTAGATTCATAGATATGGGCCTCCTCTTGGCAAAGAGGGAAGTGACGAGACTCTGGAAGTCGAAGGTGGGCCCTACACATAGGAGGTGGATTAAGGAACTGCAGAAATGGGCGGCGAGTGAAAGTACACTTAGATACCAACTGGCGAGCCGTAGGGCAGATGATAGGGCGCTAGAGACGGCCACAGAGTGGGAGGTGTTGGTGCAGGCCCTGCGCAACAGCGCGGTTGAGGAGGAAAGGGAGCCCTCTGAACCTGATGATGATCCCCGGGCAGTTCCAACCACACACACACAGTAGATAGTCATTTATTTCTGATACGTACCCAAGCCTACATATTAAGGCCGAGACCAGTCGTAGGCGAGGGCACTGGAGGGTGGAGAGGGAGGGAGATAGGGGGATAGGGACTGGGGAGGGGGAATGACTGGGCGGGGGGGAAGGGGGGAGAAAACTTTAAAGCGGAACGCAGACATCCTATAATGATATAAACAACTGTGCAAGTTGACATAGGGTTACGTATACTGACCTACATGTTATCGCTGCCCGGCCTCTGGGATGTGGGCTTATAAGCTGTGTATGGAAGCCTTATGGCCAAGAAAGGAAACGGCACTGGCATTTGCGGTGCAGGGTCATTATGTATGTAAAGCTGATTATCCTGTGGTTCTGCAATAAAAACGGTTTTAAAAAAAAAATGAAGCATGCCACCAATGGTGGGTGAGGGAAACCGACCTGAAAAGGGAAACCCCCCTGTAAGCTAGTCCCTATTCTTGGCAGTTTCACATCTCACTAGATCCGAGGGCCCTGTGTGTACTGAATTACTTGATTGGGGAATTTCCCCTCGCTGGTCTTCCAAATCTCCTCGGGCCCCTTCTGTGTATATATATACAGGAAGTCAGGGTCTTTAAGTAATATACATGTTCACAGGGACCCTATCTGGAATTGTTTCATAAGAATAATCAAAAATACATCTGGGGGGGTGTGGCCAACAATCATGGCAGATCGGACGAAACTCTGATCGGCTCCGCTTCAGGCTCGACCTAATAAGCCTGTTTGGAGGCTCTTGGCACCCCAGAAGCGGGTCACCCGGACCACCTGGGCACCCAGGCAGGAGGCAGGCCCTAGTTGGCACATTTGAAGCCACAGAGGATGCGATCGGCGTTCTACAGAGTTGGGCCCAGGAGCCGCGATGCTAGAAACAAGATGGCGGGTGGCAGCGGAATGGTGCACAGTGGCAACTTCAGTGGTGCCCGGCGGGGCTAACAGGCAGAAATGAGGCATGTTGCTGCGGACAGCCGGGGGCCCCTCCAGCACTCCACTAAAAGCCCTGTGGACCGGCCTAGCCGTTCGCAGAGCTCGCCCTGCCACCGCAGCGGTTCTGTGGAAAGGCGCAAGTCCCACGTGTGGACCCCCAGGTGAGGAGCGGGGTTCCGTGTTCAGCAGGGACGGGCTCCGGGGGGAGCCGCCAATTACTTACTGACCAAGAGGGCACCAGGGGCCCCCCCCGCACAACCTGAAGTACCAGCAGCAGAGCCCTGGGAACGAGGCGCCTGACCTCAACATGGCGCCAGTCAGGCACCTAAACCTCTGAAAGCAGCCACGTGACAGGGCCTCCGGCTGGGAGCCCCATACTCCCATGAAGTACTTAGCCTACGCGTGCTTTCTTCAAGCCTGTGAGGGACACAGAGCCAGCAAAGCCCAAGCTTTAAGGACACTGTGCATCTTAGGCATCACGTGGTGAGGTCCCTGGTGTAGGATTTTGGGACAGGATCGCGGCGCCCTCACAGTGGAGTCCTACGAAGCCCTCAGTCATTTCTGCCTTAGGAGGGCCCCGGGCTGACGTTGTGCCCTAGTCCATATGGCCCTAAAAAAGGCGCAGCCCGCCAAAGTTTCCAGCTTCTTCATGATGATCTCGTTGAGAGAATTTAAGAAGGAGCTGAGGTATGACATCAAGGCTGACTTAGGGGCCTCATCTGATGTATTCAAATCTGAGATGGGAGGAAGGCTGGTGGCCCTACAGGCGGATGTGGACTCGATCGGGGCCCACACTCTGGACCTCGAGGCAAAATGCCAGGAGCTGGATCAACGAATGCAGCTGTTAGAAGCCCATTCTGGGGACCTGCTTAACCAACTTAAGGCCACAATACAAGTGCGAAGACCTCGAGAACCGCTCCCGGCGAGATAACATCCATGTGAGAGGCCTGGAAGAAGGATGCGAGGGCCCAGACTTGGGAGCATTTGTGGTGGGACTTTTTGCGACAGTGCTTGGAGACAACGGCCCGGAGGTCCAGCTGGAGAGGGTTCACAGAGTGGGGCCGCAGCTATCATGAGACCCCAGGAAGCCTAGAGATGTGCTGGCTAAATTCAGCTCCTTCAAGACCAAGGAATTGATCCTTCAGAAAGCATGGGACCTCGATAAAGTGTCGTTCCAAAAGGTGTCCTGCTCCTTGTTCCAAGACGTTGCCCAGGGCACACTAGCCCGTCGCCAGCAGTTCAGGCTGGTCACAGAAGATTGAGAAAGCGCAAACTGAAATACCGCTGGACCTATCCCTTTGGCCTGACTTTATCGTTGGATAATAAGAATTTTCACTGTACAGAGTTGGAGGAGGCAGCATCCATCTTGGGAATAGAGGTATCCACACCGAAGCAGAAGACGGGAGCAGGGGACGCTGGGATGGATCTGCCAATGGAGAGATGCGGAGGAGGTCCTTGGCTGCAGCAGAAAAGGGGCGGCAAGAACACGTTGGGTTGATTCAGGCAAAGACTTGTTGACTGGACAAAAGTACGATCTGCCCGAACAGTCCCATAAGCAGTCGCTGCCGAATCTGGCTGTCATGAAGGGGAGGGGAGGAGTGAGGCCTAGAGGGGTGGTGCTCTACTTATTAGATAAAAAGATCGATGATTTACACTACAATCATGCCAAGTAGCTGTTTTATGGGCAGTGGAGGTGGAAATGGGTCCACCCCAGGAAAAGCTCCCGATGAGGTTCTCTTCTGAGATTGAGTGCCTCGGAGCTCAAAGTTTAGGTTTGTATTTGTGTTTGTTGCAATTGTTTTGATATCACGGTATGTTTTGCTCTAAATGCAAGTTTTTGGTCGTGGGGGCGGAGGGGAGAGGGGGAGGGTCCAAAGCTCTCATGGCACACTCAGCAGGGCAGACCTGACTAAAGGTGTGAAGCCTGTACGTAATAGGTTACCAAATCGCAAAATAGGGTTTCGTACATTGGGAAACCTTTTTTTCCGAAATGGGCCATTTGCAACCTTAAAAAAGGTACCTATATGTGGCCCATAAACTGTTAGAATAAAGAAAAGTTTGATGTATCATTTGTATGCTAAGCCAGGACATTGTCGACAGATTAATTTCTTTGTATTTTGACCAGCCCTTTGTCTTCACAGAGGGACAGTGAAAACAACTAATAGTTTATGTATGAAGGTTCTCATGAGAATTTTCTACCATGTATCCAAACCTTTGAAACAGTAGGCAACTATGCATTGGCATGAGTGTTTACTGTGGGAATCAGGAGGGGAAGAAATGGATGTCGAAGACACCATCGGATGAGTGGTTTCTATTGACTGAAAATGAAGTACACCAACTAATTTTCATTTACATTATTGCGCATTTCATATTATAATCGAGTGTTCCTAGCTAGAGAGGGGAAATCATTATTTTTTCTATTCAGACATCTGTCCTCGTTACTGTAAGCTACTGCTGACAGTGACTTTACCCTCTTTTACCCTGACTATTTTTGATCAATGCTATTGTTGCAATCATTCCTCAATCACTGATTTATTTGAAAGATTGCTACTGCAACTGTGGGGGACTTAGCTGAGTTTCCAGGATGCCCCTTTATGAGAATTTCAAGACTTATCTATGCCCCAAAAAATCTTTATCTTTGCCAGAAGAAACTCCTCATGGGATCTCTAAAGGGTAGGTTAGGCTCTTTAGATAGACTAGGAACTGGTTCCTTTATGGAACACTCTGTTGTTTTATGCTGACATTAATCAAACCTTTTTCTCAATACTTCTGTAATTGGACTAACCTGAACAAAAATGACAAAACTATACTAACTCCTCAAAGATAAATAAAGGTTTTAGAAACTCCTTCAATTTCTCATCACTGACTGAAAATTAAGAACCTAACAGTTGATGATATACATGACCAGTACTTCTGTCTTAACTCCATTCAAAAATGGTGGCAAACGCCTATCGACTAGACAAAGAGCCACAGGATTTTGAGGATCTAAGCTGTAAGTTTGGGGTATCTGATCTAAGACCCATTTTGACCAATTCTTGGATGCTCACAGGATCAGACAGAGAGCAAGGCAATACAGCAGCAAGGTCAGTTGCAAACCGCTGCACTCTGAACTCACCAGGCAGAAATAGCAGGGGGTTCAGGGGAGGAGCACACGATCCATGATCGGTTGTGAATAAAGAAGTGTAACCCAATGTAACACAGCCATTAAGGAGTCCCACTCAATGGAGTCAAAGGCTTTGGTGGCATCTAATGAAACTGCCACCGCAGCCAAGTCAGGACTGATATCTTGCATTATTGAGTACAAAGTCCGCAGATTGTGGGAAGTGGATAAACCAGGGATAAAGTCCAATTGATCCAGGCAGATCAAGAATTTCATAAGGCGGGATATCTACCTGGATATCCCCCCTATTTATATGTGGTTAGACCAGTATGTAAAGGGCCATAATTTACAAACAATTGCTTGAATTACGAATATTTTTCATTTTGTCTAGATAACATTTTAAAACCTGTCTCACATCTAAAGTGTGCAGAAATCTTTCTGCTGGAGTTGACGGATTCTAAAAGAAAGTTAGCAGGGTAGTGGTTTGATTAATGTGAAAATCAAAAACAAATTTGGGTAAGAATTTCGGATGAGTTCTAATAACTACTTTATTGCTATGAAATATTGTGTTTGGTTCATAGGAGCCTAAAGCTGAAGCTCACTAAAGCTATGTGCTATTGTAATGGCAACCAGATACCCGTTTTCCAAGAAAGATGCTGTAATGAGGCTTTATGGATAGGTTCATAAGGGACTGCCATGAGACGTGCAAGTACAAAGTTCAACTTCCAAGGAGGAGAAGGACAGCCTATTGGGTGGAAAGACTTTCTTGATGCCTTCGAAGAAGTCCTTAACAACTGAGACTTTCAAAAAAGAGGTTTGTGAAGGTCATTTTCTGTAGTCAGTAAAAGCTGACAAAAAGACTTTAATAGAAGAAAATTGTAAGCCAGATTTAGCCCAATGGAGTAATTATGGTAGTAAATCTTTTTGCAAGTGGTTGGATGCATGTTTTTGTCAGAGCACTAGATACAACATCTCTTCCATTTGAAAGAATAAGATGTTCGTGTAGATGGAGGTTTCCTTCTTTTAGAATGTCCAGGCATTCTTGTGGTAAATTCAAATCTTCATAATGTATGAATTCAGGAGCCATGCTACCAAACTGAAAGAGGAAAAGTTGGGATGAAGTATCTGGCCTCCAAACTTCAAGAGAAGGTCCAGTCTGCACTGCAATCTCATGTGTAGTCGTTTTGACATGTGGATGATATCTGTGAACCACCTCTGTTGGGCCACTTCAAATCAAATCAACAGCATTTGTAAAGCTCAATGCTGTCACCCTTAGGGGTATCTGGGTGCTGTGTCTCCATTGAAGAGTCAGGTATTGAGTCTTTTATAAGTCTGCCAGAAAGAGGCTGTACGTAGCTGGAGGGGAAGGTTGTTCCAGGTCTTGGCAGCGATGTAGGAGGAGGAGCGGCCACCGCTGCAGATGTGGGGGTGTGTGCGAGGGTGAGTGAAGAGGAGCGTAGGTGTCTGGAGAGTTGGTGGAAGCTCAGTCGGTGGTTGATGTAGGTAGGTCATAGGTCGTGGAGGGGTTTGTAGGCGTGGGTGAGGATCTTGAACTGTCATCTCTTGTGGATGGGGATCCAGTGGAGGTCTCTCGGTTGGGGGGGGTGATATGGGTGCATTTGGGGAGGTCAGCGTTATGTATGGCCTGGAGTCTTCTGGGAAGCCAGGTGGAGATGTCGGTGTAGAGGGCATTGCCGTAGTCGAGGTGGCTGGTGATGAGGGCCTGCGTAATGGACTTTCTGGTGTTGCTTAGGATCCATCTGAAGATTCTGCAGCACATGTGGAGTGTGTGGAAGCATGAGGAGGTGACTACGTTGACATGCCGTTTCATGGTCAATTGGCTATTGAGGATGCTGCCAAGGGTGCATGCATGGTTGGTCGGTGTGGGTGTAGGTCCGTGTTCTGCACCACCAGCTGTGGTCTCAAGTGGAGGCGTTTTTCCAGAAATCAGAACTTCAGTTTTGTCGGATTTGAGTTGAAGGCAGTTGTCTCTCATTCATTTGGCTACATCGGTCATAGCGTTGCAGAAGTTGCTCTTGGTGTTGGAGGGGTCCTCAGTGAGTGAGAGTGTCACTTGAGTGTCGTCTGTGTAGGAGAGTATGTTGAGTCTGTGGTATCTGACGAAGTCTGCGAGGGAGGTCATGTAGATTTTGAACAGGGTAGGGCTGAGGGATGATCCTTTTAGTATGCCGCATATGATGTATTTGAGTGCGGAGGTGAAGGGAGGCAGTCGGATGCTCTGTGTGCATCCTGTAAGGAAGGAGGTGATCCACTTGAGGGTGTCTTGCTGTCTATGTTGTAGAGTCTGTTGATGAGCGTGTTGTGGGAGATGGTGTTGAACACCACGGAGAGGTCTAGGAGGATCAGGGCCACAGTTTGTTCACAGTCTAGGAGTGTGCTGATGTCATCTGTGGCATCAATCAGTGCAGTCTCAGTGCTGCTGTTGGCACGGAATTCTGATTGTGACTCGTCTAGTAGGTGGTTTTGTTACAGGAATCCAGTGAGCTGCTCCAGAGTTATCAATATCATTCGGGCCTTCGAGTAAGACAGTTTGATGATTACTGCTGGAATCAGAGATATTGTTGGAAAAGCGTAGAGAAATTTGCCAAACCAGTGGATCAATAGGGCATTGCCTAATGTGGCTGGTTGGTAAAACCTCAAGGTGAAGTCTGGGCATTTTTTGTTTTCTGTGGTTGCGAAAGGATGTACATTAGGAAAAATCCAAGGAGCAGAAGTCATCTTGAATGACTAAGTCGTTTAGTACCCACTCATGATTTTCTTGAAGAATCCTGCTTAGGGAGTCTGCTTATGTATGCTGGACGCCTGGAAGATGGGTTACAGTGATCCTTAGGCGCCTGGCCAGCAACCACTGCCATATTGGTTGGGCTTCCATTGATAAGGTTCTGGACTTTGTCCTTCAATTTTTGTTCAGATAGTACATTGTTGTTGTGTTGTCAGTCTGAACAAGGAGGGATTCTGTCTTGAAGGATGTACGGAAGGATTTAAGGGCCACATGAATAGCTTATTTCTAGATGGCTGATATGGTAATTTCTTTTGTGGATCCATTCCTTGTATTTGAAGGTGATACATGTGTGCTTCCCAACCTGGCAGAGAGGCATCGGTCACTATTGTTTGTGATGGAATACCCTGATGAAAGGGCATTCCTTGTAGGAGATTTTTTGATTGGCACCACAATTTGAGAGACTGTCTTGCTTTGAGGGAAAGAGTGATCTTGTCTTCCCCATTGCACAAGTATTGACATCATTGATCTTCCAGACACTCTTGTAGTGGTCTGATGCGGAGACGGGCATTTGCCATACAAAATATGCAGGATGCCATTGAACCCAAAAGAGATGGCCCTTGTCTCACCATTGGATGAAATACTTTCATGAGAGATTGATATTTCAGACGTATTTGATTAAAGTCTCTCCTCAGAAGGATGCACTTTTGCCTTTATGGTGTCAATAGTTGCTACTAGCTAATGAAGTGGCTGGACTAGTGATGAGGTTGATGTCTGGTGACTGATGTGTAGACCTTATGTAGTAGTAGTGACAACAACTTGAAAATGTTGTTGGGCTTGTTGGTGCGTTGATGCCTTTATTAGCCAATCATCTAGATATGGATAGACAAATATTCTGAGTTTCCTGAGACGTGCGGCGACCACTGTCATGCAGTTCGAGAACATTTTGGGAGCTGACTTGAGGCCAAAAAGAAGCACTTTGTATTGTAAAGGGTTGTGTCCTACTACAACCCTCTGGCATTTGCGGTGCTTTCTGTCTATCAGGATATGAAAGTATGCATCTTGAAGATCTATGGAACAGAGCCAGTCCCCTTGCGGGATTTGAGGGTAAATTTGAAGTAATGCTAATATTCTGAATTCTTCTCTTTGTATCCATTTGTTTGCGACTTTTAGATCTAATTTAGGTCTGAATTCATTTGTTGGACCTTATTTTTCCACCAAAAAGTAACAGGAATACATTAATCTTTCTCTGTGGTGGAAGGGTACAGCTTCTACCGCATGCTTTTGCAGAAGAATATTCACGTCTGATTTCACCATCTCTGGATGTTGATTGGATTATTTCAATGGAATGTTTGGTGGAGGAGTGGAAAACCAGGGACAGAAACCATTTTGTATAATGTTCAGCACCCAAGGTTATTTTGTGATAGCACTTCACTTTTAGGTATTTGGTAATAATTCCCTCTACTGGATGGGTAACAGAAGAGAGGGAAGCAGAGGCTCATTGTTTGGAGCCTGCAGGAGATTTCCCTGCAAGAGCAGTTTGGTGACTACACCTTCCTTTTGGCTGACGTCTTTGATGTTGCTGTAAAGGCCTTTGTTGCTGTTCTTGGTGGGGAAGACATGGCTTGGCAGTCCGGGCTGGACTGTTCCCATGAGGCACAGGGTCAAGACTGATTTGCATATGGCCATGTCTGAACTAGGGTGGCGTGGTGAGCAAAATAACGATGAATTAAACCCAGATCTGTGACTGGGGGTGAATGTTTGCCAATGTGCAACATTCCGTCCATCATCTAGTGTGTTTTGCTGTTCGCCCTATGTGGGAAGGGTATGCCCAGACGTGGGTCCCGTGCTCACTACGCCACTGGAGTCAAGCTATCCTGGCTGAAGAGGGGTGAAACCCCGAAACCGGTCCTAGGATGCTTGATTCCGGTCCAGGGAAGACATGGCTTGGCAGTTCGGGCTGGACTGTTCCCATGAGGCACAGGGTCAAGACTGATTTGCATATGGCCATGTCTGAACTAGGGTGGCGTGGTCAGCAAAATACCGATGGATTAAACCCAGATCTGTGACTGGGGGTGAATGTTTGCCAATGTGCAACATTCCGTCCATCATCTTGTGTGTTTTGCTGTTCTTGGTGGTGTCCTTGAACCCAGTGATTGGGGTTGAACCCTCTGAGGGTAATAAAACCTCTCGGAAGGCCTATAAGGATGCTTTCTCTGCTCCTTAAATTTTTTTAAGACCAACTGCTATCAGGGTTTCCATTTCTGTTTTAATGTGAGCCATTCCATTGTCTGTATGGCTCCCAAATAAAGTGGGGCCAGAGAAAGGGAGGTTGAGATTTCTCTGTTGCGATTCTTGCTTTAGAGCGGTCATTAGAAGACAAGACTGTCTCCTGAGAGCCAATCCATGGTAATAATCATGAGCTACTAGCAAGGAAGAATCAGCAGCGGCACGAAGTACTTGTTTAGAGACCATCATGCCCTCATTCATAATCTCTACGAAGACTTCCCTGCGGTCTCTTGGAAGATCACCAACTGTTGTAGGGAATCGCATATAGACCTGCTGTATCAGCTGAAGAGGGCAGATGAACTCACAGACTTCATGTGCGTAGCTTCTGGCCCGCACTCTTTGTGTCCCACTGATTCCTGTTTTGTGCTTTCTTTATCTGAGGGAATCATGGACAAAAGGTTAGTTGAGTGAATTTTCCTTGCACTTATATTACTACTGAATCAGGAGGGGGATCTGAACATAGAAATAATGGGTCCTGCTTAGGAAGTTTGTATTTTTTATTTTTTTTAAAGTCTAGATTGAGTCACTTTGGCTGAAGCTGGTGTGAGGAAAGCTCTATAGCTGGTTCTAATAAGTCTGGAACCAGAGACCGAAGTATTCTTGAGGAGGACCATTGGTTAAGAGTTTCAGAAATCACCAACTTCGATGCTGATTGGGCAGGCTACGGTATACTCAATTTAGTAGCACCTCGTATGAGTAACTCTTGGAAAGTACTGATGTCATCAGTTGGTGAGGCTTTTGCCTGACAGTCAGTCAAAGTTGGTGAATACCTTCTGGTGTCAAAAGATGTTATTAAGTAATATGAATGTGTTCCAGATCTTGACCTTGATCTGGATCTTGGTCTGTTTCTGTGTCTGCGTCTAGACGAGCGCCTCAACGAAGAGCACCTAAAACGATGAGGGCGATGTAGTGAAGTTGCTCTTGACCACGATCTGTGACAAGATCTAGATCTTGGCTGAGGAGTCTTAGATCTTTGAAGAGGAACTAAAGGATGCATTGTGGAAGGAACTCCCAAGGATCCTTAAGTCTGAGGCAGAGGTAAAGTATGTGGTATAGACACAAAGGGAGCTGGTTGCTGCAATGGAGAAGAATGTGAAGAGTCTGGAATAGCTACTACTGATAATGGTGAGTACGTCCTTGTCATCAGTTGGTGAGACTTTTTTTGAGTCAGAGGTGGATGGCAACCTTTTTACTCTCACTTTTCTAACCCACTCAGTAGATCTGGTTTGTCTCGATGTCAAACGGCTTCTTGACTTTGAGTGTCTTCTTTGTCTTGACGTCATTGAGTCCCTCGATGTCAACCTTCTGTGTCTCGACATCGACTGTTGCTTCCTCTTCAACATCAACCCAGCTCTTGACGGCGAGCATGCTGCAACTGTACCTTGTCTCAACGTTGATGTCGTCAATGCTGAAAGGGAACAACACTGTTTTCTTGGACTCCCTCTCAAGGAGTCCTCAGAGAGTGGTGGTAGAGTCCTGGTAGAGAACTTTCCCTCTCCTCGCTCACGTGAAGTCTCACTTTTCAGAAATCGTCTCTTGCTGTTTTCTTGCATTCCATGAAGGTGAATTGTGTCCCTGTCCTTCAGGATAGACCTGGAAAACATCTTGCAGTGTTGACAGAAATGTGACTGTCAGGAAGGTAGAGAATACACAGATCATGCAGATCTGATTTTGCCTTTTTTTCTGCCACAGAAAGAACATTTGGCAAACAAAGATGGCATTTTATTTGCCATAAAAAATAATTTTCTTGTCAGAAGATGACAGAGAAACATTCTAGATGCTCAAAGACGTCGAGCAAAGCTGATGTCATAGAATCTGAAGTACATTTCTGTGAAGAAAAAGCCAGAGCTCAGTGCTCTAAGATCATGTCACCAGGAGCTGGAAAAAAGAACTGAGTTAACTGCTACCTGCTGGGCATGATGGGGTACTGGAGGACTGTGAGCCCTTAAAGGTACAGTGTCAGTTTTTATAACTACAGAATTGCAGCCAGGGGGCCCTATTTACAGAACTAACTTAAGACCAAATCCTAAACTTACTACCATTTTGGTATTCACAGAAGACACTTACTCATCAATAAGTAAGTGCCTTCTGTGAATACCAACATGAGTAAGTTACTCAAAATGAGTAAGTTACTCATTTTGGTATTCACAGAAGGCACTTACTCATCAATAAGTGCCTTCTGTGAATACCAAAATGAGTAAGTGCCTTCTGTGAATACCAAAATGGTAGTAAGTTTAGGATTTTGTCTTAAGTTAGTTCTGTGAATCGGGCCCTATATGTCTACATTGTTCCATTCCTTCTTCTCCTTTTCTTTTAAAAAAAGGTTTATGAAGGATAATTATAAGAAAAAATTACTCAGCTCCTGGAAATGTTTCCTAGTTTTTAATTATATTTTGACATTTTTTAAATCTAAAGTAACTGGCCAATATAGCCTTCTTTATAGGCTGTGAAATGTTTTAAACAAATTATATGCAAGTCGTGGCCTTCCTGAGGTAAGGTGAATGCCTACACCAAAGAAGCTATATTTCAAATAAGTGCTCTGGGATCCCCGCATATGTGCGGGACTATTCAGTGCTTATGATCATCAATGGAGATCCCCTGAGAGAGAACAAAATGTGTTATTTATATACAAAACCAACTTAAACTACACAAACGTTAGAAATTCTAAATTTATATAATTTGCACCTCTCCCAAAACTTAATGTAAGTCGTACAACTCTGTACACAGTGTAGTCAACTATCTCGCCACAGAAAAAAACTATACCATGAACCTTCCCCATGCACTGCTTATACCCTTTCATATGAAACCACTTACAGCATGTTAAATAATAGCATTCATAACAAGACTCATGATATCTGAAATAACATAATTTATGGGAAAACAATGCATGGTAGAGAGGCGAGTTATAGTTCATTTACTGTGGGTTGCGAGTTGGCAACACTGTGTACAGAGGCGTGCAAGTTATATTAAGTTTTGGGTGGGGTGCAAATTATAACTTAAAGCTATAACTATAACTTTAGAATTTCTAATGTTTCTGTAATTTAAGTTGTTTTTGTACATAAATAATACATTCAGGCTTCCTAACCCTAACTAATCTTAACCTTTGGTTTTTTCATTAAATTTGAATTTATTTTTATTCTTAGAACATTTCTTTGCACTCATATAATGTTGTTTATTAGAGCGAAGTGGAGTTGTGTGTTGTAGAGTGGAGAGGCATATAGTGGAGAAGAACCTTGTAGAGTGGAGTGGCATGTCACAGAGTAGAGTAGAGTGGCATGTCAAAGAGTGGCGTGTCATTGAGTGTCCTAGAGTGGAGTGGAGTGGCATGTCGTAGAGTGGAGTGGAATGTTGTAGAGTGGAGTGGCATGTCGTAGAGTGGTGTGCTGTAGAGGCACGTTGCAGAGTGGAGTGGCATGTCGTAGAGTAGAGTGGAGTGGAGTGGCGTGTCGTACAGTGGAGCTGCAGGTCACCGAGTAAAGTGGTGTGTCAGAATAGAGTGCAGTGGTGTGTCGTTAAGTGTCGTACGGAGTGCAGTAGAGTGACCTGTCTCTTTCCTCTGCGCCCTCTTTTCTCTTCCTTCTTTTTTTTCTCTTTTACTTATGTTGGTTTTCTTCCACCGCTGCTACCTCCATGGCCCCTCCCCCTCCAGTGTGTCCTTCTTGTCTCCCAGCTGACCCACCCATCCCTGATCCCTACTTAATGGCGCCTGCTGCGCGGCAAGAAGAGCAAGACCACTGGCTTAGTGCAACTCAGCTCCCCTAGCGCAGCTCCACCACTTAGTACATCCCCTTGAGCCCTGAGCTCACCGTTACAGGGTGGTCGAGGCCCTCCTCCCCCGCAGGCTCTTGCCTGTCCCTCATCTCTATCGGTTCAGTGGAAGAGCGCTTTTCTACCTCTCTTGCCTATTTCCTTTTTTTTATCTTTTATATTTTTTACCTTTCCTTCTCTGCCTCTTTCCCTTGCACCCTCTTTTCTCTTCCTTCTTTTTTTTTTCTTTTACTCGTGCCGTTTTTCCCCCGACGCTGCTGCCCCTGCAGCCCCTCCCCCTCCAATGGGGCCTTCTCGCCTCCCAGCTTACCCGCTCTCCCGATCCCTACTTAATGGCAGAGGAAGCGCGGACGCACAGTGGATGCGTCGCTGGCACGCCAAAGACAACCCCGTCTGCACCCGTCCATGACCAGCACCATCCTACTTGGAGACCTAAACTTTCACCTGGACAACCACAATGACCCAAACACCACCTCCCTCCTAGAGAACCTCCCCAACATAGGACTGAAGCAACTAGTCACCGCACGCACGCACACAGTGGGACACAGACTCAACCCCATCTTCGCATAAGGAAATAGCATCTCCTACAGCCACACCATGGAATGCCTCTGGACAGATCACCACTGCATCCACTTCTCCTTCTAAAACCCCCGTACACGAGCACGCCCATCGCCTCCCCGTAGAAGCTGGAACAAAGTCACTGAAGAACAGCTCACATCCGCCCTCATCAGCACCCCGCCACCGACTACGCTGGATGCTAACACCGCAGTAATCAACCTCCAGCGCTGGATCACAAACTGTGTACCGACACACTCGCCCCCCTCAAGAGAGCCACAGGGAGACACATCAAGAAAGCAACCTGGTTCACCCCTGCCCTCCAAGAATCCAAACGCTCCTGCCGACGACTCGAAAAGACATGGAGGCACAAAAAAAAACCAGAAACATGTGCTGCCTACAGAGCACCCACCACCACACAACACCATCAAATCCCCAAGGAAGAAATCCCTCCAAGACAGAATCCTCACCAATGCTCACAATACCAAAGAACACTTCTCCATCATCAAGGAATTCGCCAAACCCTGCAGCGAAACAACAGATGTCCCACCCTTCCAAGACCTATGCAACAGACGTCAACACCTTCTTTCACCTTAAGATTAAGGTGATCTATGACAACTTCAAAAACCAAGACCTTTGCACTGCTCCTGCTCTCTCTCCAAGTGAAGCCACCCAACAGACCCTGCTCAACTGGACCCCACTCAAGACGAAAGACACCTTGAAGACCATGAAAAGCATCCACTCCGGAGCACACTCAGACCTCTGCTCACCCCACATCTTCCACAGAGCCGACTCGGCCATCGCATCCAAACTACGACGGACGATCAACTGCTTCTTCTAAACCACCACCTTCTGCAACAACTGGAAACACACCTAAGTCAACCCCCTCCTGAAAAAACCCTCCGCAGACCCGACAGACCTCAAAAGCTTCAGGCCCATCCCTGCTTCCTTTCACAGCTAAAGTCATCGAAAAAGCCGTCAACATCCAGCTAGCAAACTTCTTTGAAGCCAACAACATCCTAGGCATCTCTGAATCCGAATTCCGCAGCAACCACAGCACCGAGACCACCCTACTCGTCGCCACCGATGACATCCACTCCCTCCTCAACCAGGGCAAAACAGCAGACCTCATCCTCGTGGACCTCTCAGCTGCCTTTGACACCATCTCCCACCACACCCTAGCCACCAGACTCCACGATGCCGGCATCCGCGGAAAGGCCCTCAACTGCATATGCTCATTCCTCACTGGCAGAACTCAGCAAGTCAGACTTCCGGCCTACCTCTCGGAACTGACAGAGACCAACTGTGTAGTGTGCCAGGGCTCCTCCCTCAGCCCTACCCTCTTCAACATCTACATGGCTCCCCTGGCAACCATCATCAGGAACCACGGGCTAAACATAGTCTCTTATGCCGACACCCAGCTTATCCTCTCCATCACCAACAAACCCAACATCACCAAACACAACTTCCAAGAAGGGATGAAAGTCGTTACCACCTGGATGAAGACCAGCTGCCTGAAACTCAACTCCGAGAAAATAGAAGTCCTCATCCTTGGCTCCACCTCCTCTGTATGGGATGACTCCTGGTGGCCCCCCGCCCTCGGAAATCCTCCCACCCCGACTGACCATGCACGAAACCTCGGAATCATACTAGACTCATTGCTCACAATGAACATCTAGATCAATGATGTATCATCCACCTGCTTCAACACCCTCCGCATGCTTCGAAAGACGTTCAGATAGATCCCATCCGAATCCAGAAAAACTGTTAAGCATGTTATTATCAGTAGCAGACTGGACTACGGCAACACTTTCTATGCTGGACTCAACAAGAAACTCCTTTGCAGACTCCAGACCGTCCAGAATGCCGCAGCCAGACTGATCCTCGACATACCCCATCACAGCCACATCAACCAACACCTCCGTGATCTCCACTGGCTCCATACTCGAAAGAAGAATAACCTTCAAACTGCACACCCATGCATACAAGGCCCTTCAAAACACCGGACCAACATACCTGAACAACCGCCTCTCCTTCCACGCACCCAAAAGACACCTCTGATCAGCCGACCTCCCTCTGGCCACCGTTCCACATGTCTACTAGACCTGAATGGGAGGAAAATCCTTCTCCAACCTCGCAGCCAAGGCCTGGAACGACCTCCACCTCTGGCAAGCCCTCACACTGCCCCAGTTCGGGAAGGACTTTAAGACCTGGCTCTATAAATGACCCAAGCACTTAACAGACTTGTCCTCTTCCCCCTCCAGCGCCCAGAGACCCTCACGGGTGAGTAGTTGCGCTTTGCCAACCCTAATTGATTGATAGAGTGTCTTAGAGTGGA
Organism: Triturus cristatus; assembly: GCF_964204655.1. Classification (NCBI taxonomy): domain Eukaryota; kingdom Metazoa; phylum Chordata; class Amphibia; order Caudata; family Salamandridae; genus Triturus; species Triturus cristatus. The sequence continues at coordinate 652,125,245 of NC_140594.1, forward strand.
GTGGCATATTGTAGCGTGGAGTCATATGTTGTACAGTGCAGCAGTGTATCGTTGAATGGAGTGGCGTGCCATAGAGTGCGGCGGCGTATCATAGAATGGAGGGGCGTGGAGTTAGGTAGAGTGAAGTACAGTAGCCTATCCTATCTCTCGGAATCCTAACTATAACTGCAGAGTGGCTACTGTAATATATATTATTATATGTATATAACAAAAGCATTCAGTCCTACAGAAAACTTATTCCTACAGTTTAATTTTCATATTAGTTTCATAGTGTCAAGATGCCTATGTTGGTGAACGTGCGCTTAATAAAAAATATTCAAATGAAATGAGCTTCAAAGGAGCTGTGTTAACAAGTGGAAAACACCTTGCTATTTCTTACAAGGCAAACCCTATTTGACATATCACATAGCTTGAAATTCACTTTTAGAATAGAATTAGCAAGGTTCATGGTTACATTTGGCGAAAATTGTCTTGCTACTGAGGTTTCCTTTGATACAGGGAACTGGATAGGCACTTTTGCCATAGCGTCTTAACCTCGTCGCTTTTGCATTTCCGTCATCTGCTCCCCTACCCATTCCGCCGTACCTGTGTTTTTCGCTGTGTTTGCCATCCATTTCACTTCCCTCTTCCTTCTCCTTTCCAGGGTCATGGTAGACTTTACGAACAACTGCAACCTAGGTTGCTTTCCTGGCAACGACCCAGTCTTGATTTGATTGAGAAATATTGTGGTTGCTTTGTATTCCTGACAGCTCTGGAATTGTCGATTCTTTTTTGACAGTGTTTTCTTTTTCAAAACTAACTGATACCTATTTTTGATAAAAATCAGATCTGCCATTTCGTGAATGTCATTACTTTAAAGATTTTTCAGCCTGTTCTCATCAGGTGGTCTTCCTCCAACTTTTTTTCTCGCAAGATACAAAATACAATTCAAAAGACAGATGCAACCTGAGAACTGCTAGGGCGGCAAAAGAATAACTTCTGTTGCAGAATTGGTCATAGAAAAAAAGCATCATCACTTGAACCGTAGGTACAGTGGCAGGCTGGAATCCGGAGAGACTATAGTATGCTGAGTAAGGTATTCTAAGGAAGCAGGTGAATACAATGAATGAATTCAAGTGCTAATCTAAATACAGTATTTCCACCCACCGAATAAAATTAAAAGCACTTGAAGGTGGCAAAGAGGACAGCCACTTTTGGACATCCAGCATCATGAGTGATGACTGCGCATGACTGACTGGAATAGCAGAGATGTGAAGGAGGGCCACAAAACACAAAAAGGCATGCAGCAGCAGACCAAGGTCAAGCACATTATGTCCCACCAGTTTCATGTATTTTTGCACGAGTGCAGCTACTTCCGGCATCCGCTGCTGCGGGATGTCAATTACAGAGAAAGTCCACAAGAAAGGAAGATGCACTCTAAGTGAAGTCAGTCGGGAAACATGTGTTATCCCAAAATGTTCTCTTTATTTACGTAGTTTGGTTAAAACCGGCACACAGCCAACGTGTTTCGTTCCCTAGTGCCACGGTAACTTCATCAGGGCTTACTCGTGATGTATCAGGACATGTATAGCCTAAGTGCAAAACCGATTACCATCAGTGTGCGACGTCTCCAAATAGGATCGTCTCATATGTATAATCCAATAAGGTCTCAAGTATAGTCCACTCCTTCAAAGCATCAATGTCAAAAACGTATAATGTCATACGAACACTATGCCGTGGTTCCTCTGGGTTCGTAACATCAATATGTATTTCCACAAGTATAAGAAATCCCAGGGCGCACGCAATGGTCCTCTGTTATGGACAAAAGACTGTTAAAAAGGCGTCTGTAGAAGATATTCCTTTAGAGAGAATCAATGTAAGTGGGGAGTCTGTAATGGCGAGTCCCTGGACGTACACTTGTTCCTCTTAATATTGAGAGGGTCCCAATTGGCAAGTGAGCCAGAGAGCCCCAGGACGTATAAAATTCCTTTATGCGGAATATTCAGCTATATTATCAAAAAAGGTTCCAAATGGCATATTAACCAAGGAGCCCCATCACGTCCTATTTTTGATCGAAAAGGGTCCCGGACCGCATGGTGACCGGTAAAAGGGTAGTACGGAGGGCCCTCTTTCAGAAAAGGTTTACATTGGAATTAGAGGTTGTAGTGTTGTGTTTCGATTTAGATACCTGTATATAGGTTTCCCTGAATCATGTCCTTATATAGGCACAATTCGCATTGCCCTTATTTAGGCATAGAATCCCAGTCCTTATTTAGGCATTAGCCATGCTAACCAAATACAGGCATGGTCACCTACATCAGTCCATCCCACGTCACAAACAGTTCTTAGAAACCAGACCCTTAAGCCGAACGGGACTTTCCCTAGCTAGGATTATTGATTTCTCCAAGAACTTATCTATTATGCATGAACTACTATTCCTTAGGGGTTCATCCATGACGTCTTCCTCTGCCCGACTTTACGTCCGTCAATGCTAGCATTCCTAAGCACCTTCTAGGTATAAATATGCCTTCCCTTACCATGGCAAACCACGGCATGGCACGACTCAGCACGACTTTACTGCATGGTTCCCCACGGCAAGTTCGGAAGAGACCATATCCCGGTCCAACGCACTGACCAGACGCTGTCATCCCTGCTCACAGAGAATCCAGCTTCCAGTGTTCTGACTCCCTTTGTGGGGTGTTAGAGTTTGAGACCCGGAAAGAGATTCCCGCCTCTCTCATTCTAAAGGTATGGAGCTGACTAGAACCTAGAGGGACTCTTGACATACTAAACTTAGTATATACCATACTATAGAAAACAGCACCTACTTCTTACCTCGTACTACACTTAGATTAGGTACACTGGGGTAGAACTATTTAGAAGCATCAGACGAGTATTCACTTTTTAGCCTGTGTTATTTATCTATGTATATATGAATATATGTCATAGCTAAAAGACAATGCTATTGCTGTATTATTTCTTCTTACTGGTTACGCTGTGGGTATTATATCTTTCTTACTGTCTAATGATTGTAACAGCTCATATCTCTTACACGAGAAACAAGACTGTTCAATAAATCCTTTTATTGAAACGCCCGTCTATTTCTGTGTACCTCTGGAGAAACTAAGCATGCAAGATTGACTGAGTGAAACTGTTATCTATTGTTTCCATGATTCTGAGATGCCTTACGATTCTAAGGGAAACAAAGTTGTCATGTTTATGCGGTTGTCAGAAACTAATCCCTCCTTGTTCATTCGAGAAGTTTCTAGTGACCTCTGAGTTAGCTGGCACACACAAGTAATTAAGTTTAATGTACTCGATAGGAGCATACTGACCTTAGTCCTATGCAAAAACTATAGTGTATATTATTCCAATGCGCAGAGCCTATAAGGGAAATAGGAACTACACTACAGGGCGCCCAACGTTTGGTAAGGTACTAATTTAACGCTAGATACTGAAGTAACTCAGTAGTGCTTTTCTCAGAGACCCATACTCATAATACCCCATAACACGTCTGGAGTGGGTAGGGATAATATCCGCCATAGCTGAGTAGGACGAAAATCCTATGTATTAGCTGTTTGGTTTATTCAACGTTGAAGGATACAGTGTTCCAAAATATTGTGCACCTTATCTTTGTTTCCTTGAAACTTGTTCTACATTTTTCAAAAAACAATGTCCCAAAACGGGGATAATACAGAGGCTGCGGCTGACCAAGTCGTAGCAGCCTTTAATACTACAGGTTTAAATGAAACCGATGAGGGTTTTATAACCATCCATCCAAATTTAAGGAGAGCCATCACTCTAAAACTTATAAAACACGGCCTAACACCAAGAGGCGGGAGAGCGTTTTTTTGTGATAGAGGCACATGAATCTTTTCAGACAGAGGTGTTCTATTCATGGATAGTATTCCCAGAATCAAATACAGTAACAAAAATGTTTCACTTCTCCAAAGAAGATGAACCACCTGAGGAAAACATTCTCTTCGAGGATGTTGAAATTCCACTCACATACCAGGAGCATCAGCTCTATTTTAAAGGCGCCCCAAAACATTACAATCACATTACCAGGCTCGGTCCACTAGGTAGGCTCGGTCCAATAGGTAGACCAGGAGCAACATGGCCGATTTTAGCCGGCTATACACCTCATCCTGACATTGAAGCAATGTCAGACGATGAATTACTCACTCAACTCAAGGAGTTAATAACAATTTACAGACAGTTAGTACAATATGTCATGCGGACTTTAACAGTTCAACCACCAATAACCATTCCAAATCAAACTCCTCACCAGGGGAATACACTAAAAATTGCTCCACAGACGTTACACGCAGTCATGGGTAAAATGCCCACAAAACATGAACTTATTCCATTCTGGATAGCTCAAAACATTACTCACATCGAAGCAGTATTTCCTAATACTAGCCCTTATGAGAAACACAGAATCCTAACAATCTGTTCACCAATGGGGATCACACCACATCTGGAAGACTGCACCTCTTTGGGCACAGTCTTTGCTGCCATCTATAGTAAAACACATGGTGTTCCGTCTATTGCGGTAATACCGGATGTCCTGAAACAAATTCAAAACGAATACGGGTCAGAGCCTGCTCTGAACTTGGGTATGATATTACTGAAAAACGTCGACCAGGTTAACAATAATATTATCTAATATTAAAGGGGAGGTAGCATCAGTGGCGATCCGCCAGAAATTAAGGGAATTTGATGTAACAGAACATCAACATGAACTACCCAGAATAATAGAAAAATCCTATGAAGAATTAGGCAGAGACAGTTTAGGTGGGAAACCAATTAACCCCTTCTGTGCCTATGACGAGCTGGACTCGTCATGGAGCACAGTCACGCTGTGCCCATGACGAGTCCAGTTCGTCATGACACCCACCCACGGGGGAAGCGCTAGCGCCATCCCCGTGAGTGGTCGATCTTTTTTTTTTTTTATTGGGAAGGCAGGGGAAGACCTTCCCCTGCCTCCCCCCGCCCCCGCATCATTAATGACGTCAGTGCGCGAGCCGCGCTGACGTCATCAGAGGGTTCCCCTTGGTTCTCCGAGGCGCAGGAAGCCATTTGCTTCCTGCGCGTCGGAGAGTGAAGGTGAGTTTTGGGGCTGGGGAAGGGGATTTTGTTATGATCATTGTTTTTACCATTCCTGCAGGTACTGCAATACCTCGTTGTTTTTTTTTCAGGGTGGGGGCACTATGTAGGGGGAGGTCGAAGCCATGCTGCAAGGCTCGGCTTCGTTCGTGTTTTTGTCTGTTGCTTCCATGTGAAATGGATCCAAAAAAGGAAAAACGCTCTGCCGAGTAATGCCCTTCTTCTGATCTTTACTATTACAAAGTGCAGCAGGATGGAGAGAGTTAGAAGATATTATATGGGAAATAAATACACAACTAAATAAAGCAAGACAGAGGGGTTGCAAAGTGGCCAGATTGGTTTTTTTACATCCAAATACACCAGCATCACTTTACAGAGTTTGCCAGTGAAGTGCTACTTTCGTTTTCTCGTCTTTCTTTGAACAGCATTGTGCTCTGCCGAGTAATGCCCTTCTTCTGATCTTTACTGTTACAAAGTGCAGCAGGATGGAGAGAGTTAGAAGATATTATATGGGAAATAAATACACAACTAAATAAAGCAAGACAGAGGGGTTGCAAAGTGGCCAGATTGTTTTTTTTTACATCCAAATACACCAGCATCACTTTACAGAATTTGCCAGTGAAGTGCTACTTTCGTTTTCTCGTCTTTCTTTGAACAGCATTGTTGTTTCCAGGTTGGGAGAGTGTACCATTCCTGGAGGTACTGCAATACCTGGTTGATGGGTGAATTGGAAAACACAATGTGCACCATGGCTCTGTGTTTATGGATGTGGTCTTTTTATACCATACTGCTTATGTTTTGTAAGGATGTAAGCAATGGACAGTGAAACGGTTCCCTTCAGGGCCCTCTAGTCATGTCCATAACTTTTCAGGTGAAACCACTCGCTGATTTCTGAATAGTTAGTGAGAGATGGTTTAGGTAACCATGTTGTTTCTGCTTACATTTCACATGCTTTGTGTAGGAAGGTGGATATCTGACTATGGTTACCCCCAACTTTTTGCCTAGTGTCTAGCTGGTTTTTCGACTTAGTTGGCCTGAGATCCTGCCATTCAGGGTCTCAGGCTGTCTGCTCTCTCTGTAAAATGGACTCCATGTACCCTAGGTACATTCCCAATTGGTAACAATCACCTTATTGGACCCTGTACAGTGTACCCTAGGTACCCAGGGCATAGGTGTACCCTAGGCCTCCCAGGGGCTGCAGCATGTATTATGCCACCCCTGGTCTGGCCTTCCAATCAGACACAACTGGCTGATCACTCAGCTGGGGCAAGGGCGTGTAATCACCCCTTGCTTAGATATAGTATGCCTATATCTACCCTTATATATAGACACATGTGTACCTATCAGTCACTCCTATGGCAGGCCTTAACAATCCTGGAGGCAGAGTGCTTGGTAACATGTGAGATGGTGCTCTAGCATGAGCTGAGCCTGTCTGCAGCTTTCGGAACCATGTCCTTATAGCTGTTCTATGATATAGCCTACCATATACTCTTAAAGTGCCTTATAATCTTAAACGGTTATGGTAACTATGGTTGGGCTGTATCAAAACATGTCGTGTAAGGTGTCTAACACTTTGGAATAATACCCCCATACCATTTCTGGTGATGAGGATATTATTCCTCCCTTCTAGAGGGAGAGACATGTTAAAATCCTACTTTACTGTTAGCCTCTGACCAAAGCCTCAGCATCACAAAATGGATGCTGCTGCCACGACACAAGTCTGACCTCCTGCAGCTGGGAGTGATCCCAGCCAGGGAGGCCTGGACAATAGGTTTCCTGCTTGGGGAGGTGCTAGCACCTCCCCAGACAGCCTTTAGTGTATTGGGGCAGGGTGGGCTGAAAGGAATGAGACATGCCTGGGGCACACAAGGTGTTCCTTGCATAGTCCAGTTCAAACCGGCGCTGGGGCACTCCAGCCCCAGCTCTGGCGCGAAACTGGACAAAGGGAGGACAAAGGGAAGTGGGTGTAACCACCCCCTCCCAGGTCCCACCCATAAGGCGTGACCTAGCAGGTATCCCAGCCCCCCAGATTAGTATAAGAGTGGGAGTTGGGCCTCAAGACTTTAGATTATCCTGAACCTGCAAAACTGAACAGAAACTCTGGACCTTCGACATTCGACGAAAGAAGAAGACTGAAGAATCTCCCTTGTGGCCAAGGAGTGGCTACCCTGTGCAAACAGGCACCATCAAGAGACTACCCTTTGCTTTGCGACCGTTCTACGAGGAACCGACTGCAGAGCCCGACCAGAGCCTTGACTTCCAGACTTCTCCGACCCTCATCCACATCTGCAGCAGAGCTGAGATCCGTGGAGGCGACGAGCGACGTGGGACCGGCTACCTGGGAAAAGTGGCTAGTAACTTACAGCGCAGCTTCTGAGGTACCCTCGAAGTTGTGCACCGGGGATTGAGAAGCACCAACCCCAAGCACCATCTGCACCGAAGACCAGCCCCCCACACTCCACGAGTCCTGCGTGGGGCCCTTCAGCATTTTCCTGCTTGCCGCGTCTGTCCGGTTGCTTGCCCGCTGGCTAGTGGCCTCTGTGACGACGCACCCTGAAATCTTCTGCGCTGGTTTGGCTCCTCCAGACTGGCTCCCGCTTCTCTGCAAAGAAGAAGCACCCCAGACCTTCCTGGTCTGCACCAGAAGCAAGTCCTCCGTTCTTCGTGGGTTCCGCTTGCCAAGGCTTGGTGAGTCCTAGTCCAACTTCGACGCCGCCGACAGCAAGAGCCTTCGTGGGACAGCTCGCCTCCTGGTCCTGGTCGTCCTCGACGCTTCCTGGTCCTCCTGGCTGCAGCGACAAGCTTCACCTTCACCTGCAACTCTTCACGACATCGCCTGGTTCCTTCCTGGTTCCACGTGGTCACTGGCTAGTGACCTTGACTCTGTCCCTTCTGCTTGCAGGTTTCCTCTCTTCTTGATCCCAGCCTTGGGATCCACCGGACACTCTCCCCTGACTGCCTGTCAGCATCTTTCTTCAGGCATCCATAGGAGTCGACGACGAAAACGACGCATCTTCACCCCTATGCACCCGCAGCCTGTGGGCTAGGTAACTTGGGTACTCCGGTGCTCATCAGGATAGTGACTATCCTAGTGTCTAGTTTTCAAGTCTCAACTTCCTAGCTACTCCGGAAGTGTCCTAAATCTACCGTTTTCTAAACTGTACTATTGCTATTGGCTTTTACGCATTATGCGTGAGTGTTTCCACTCTGCACACGAATCCCGTGGGCCTCCCACTTCCTAACTAACGCTAGTGTAGTGTAGCTCCAGCGATTCCCTAGGCCTAGGCCTATTCTATTTCCGTGACAGTGGTTCTTATACCACTTACTTAGTATATGGTTTGCGTGGCCCCTAGGGCCTAACTGTATTACTTACCTGTGTGACTTACTGTATGCATTAATAAGACTGTGTTGTACTTACCTCTAATCTCATAAAGAGTGCTGAGGGTTTGCTTAGAATAAATACACTTTATTTTATATATATATATCTGTTGTGGTGTCCTTTCATTTGGTATTCAAGGGATTATATATGGTATCACAGCTGGCTTCACATGCCATTCAGAGTTTAGCCTAAGACTGCTCTTGTCCATGCTACCACTAGGATAGCTGGTCTATAAGGTTGACTTTACAACCAATCACCATAAGGGTATTTGGACTGATATAAGGTGTACACTATAACTAGTGACATCATACATCAGGCCAACTTCTCACATTGGTGAGCAGCGGTTGGGATCTGAGCTTGCTGTTGTAATACCATTGTAATCTTGAGATACTAAATTGAAAGATCACACAGATATTGTCTAGGTACATATAACATAGATTATTATACTTAAGTCCTACTGGACTTTGTAGTTGTAGGTTGAAGGGAGTAACACACCCTGACTACAACTACTAGAAAGGTTTAGTAGATACAACTAGTGTAGGTAGGTGCACACACCACACCCTCACTAGATCATGTCTCTGAGAGTAGATCAAGTGGATGCTCTCTCAGGAGGATCAGGTCTGCAAAAGATCCCCTCTAGATATGATACCTTAACATTCCAGGAGATGAGACATTTGTGTACCTCCAGAGGAATAAAACAGGGTTCCAACCCTACCCTTAGACAGCTAGTGGAGCTTCTGGAGGCCTATGATGCTGAAAGTGCTGCCAGGGATGGTGCCATAGCTGTAGATAAGGGTCTACCCACCACAGATGAGTCAGATGGGACTTCAGATGGGGAGGTAGACAGCCAGAGCCAAGTAAGGAGACTTAGCCAGGCTAACCTAAGTTTACATGGGAGTTTGCATGGGGTCCCCCCATACAGACCCCCAAGTAGGCTTTCACAGAGAAGCAGGAGGGACAGATCCCCTTCAAGGGAATCCATCCACTCCCATGTTTCTAGCATCTCTAATGCTTCCTCTCACAGGGGAATGACTTCACCTGAGAGAAAGGAGCATAAAGCCAGAATGAGGGAAGCTAATCTGAGGATTCAGAGGAAAGAAATTGCCCTTGCCAAAGAGAAGCTTGCTCTGGCTAGAGAGCAAAAATTGTGTGGGTCAGAACCCACTGGTGGCAGCAACATTCCTAGAGATAGGGATAGGTCTTATGACCATAGAAACATAAGCAAGATAGTCCCCCCATATCAGAATGGGGATGACATCCACAAATGGATGACTGCTTTGGAGAGGGCCTGCAAAGTACAGCAGGTACCCCAAAGTCAGTGGGCAGCTATCTTGTGGCTCTCCTTTTCTGACAAAGGTAGAGACAAGCTCCTCACAGTCAGTGATGAGGATGCAAACAATTACAAAGTCCTGAAGAGTGCTCTGATAGATGGGTTTGGCTTAACCACTGAGCAATATAGGTTGTTGTTCAGAGACACCCAGAAGACACAGACACAGGACTGGTCTGATTTTGTGGATTGTGCCACTAAGGCTTTGGAAGGTTGGTTAAATGGCAGCAAGGTGCAGGACTATACAGGATTGTACAACTTGATTATGAGGGAGCAGATCCTTAGTAATTGTCAGAACCAGCTTCTCCATCAACACCTGGTAGACTCAGATTTGACCTCTCCCCAAGAATTGGGAAAGAGGGCAGATAAATGGGTCAGGACCAGGATTAGGCCTAAAAATCAGGGTGGTGACCAAAAGAAGGATACCCCCAAGCCTCAAGAGAAGGGTGGGGATAAAGCAAAAGAGAAATCTTCCTCAGGGCCCCAAAACTCCACACAGGGTGGTGGGTCCCAAGCTCCCTCCTCTACCACAGTTAAAAAGCCTTACTGCCATGTGTGTAAAACACCTGGGCATTGGAAAACTGACAGCAGTTGTCCACAGGCTAAAAACAAAACTGTTCCTCCAACTACTCCTGTCACACCACCTATTACTGTCAGCAGTAATCCCCCAGGTGGTGGGAGTGCCCCCAAAAATTTGGTTGGGTTTTCTTGGGGAACACAGGGGGGATCCTGGCTTAGCCAATTCCCCTGCAGCAGCTACTCTTGTCTGTGATGGTGGCATGGGGTTTGCCAACTTCACTGCCTGTCCCAACACTTTGGGTAGGTACAGACAGGAACCCTACATCAATGGAAGAAAAGCTGAGGCCTACAGAGACACTGGAGCTAGCATCACTATGGTGGCCCATAGGCTAGTTCCCTCTGAGCAGTTTTTGCCTGGTTTCTCATACCAGGTAACTAACATTGATGGCAAACAGAACAGCCATCCCATGGCAGAGGTATGTCTCAGCTGGGGAGGTGTCACTGGCCCTAAAAGGGTGGCAGTGTCTCCAACCTTGCCTGTGGACTGCTTGCTGGGGAATGACTTAGAACTCTCAGCTTGGGCTGGAGTTGAACAAGACACCCATTCTAAAATGGTAGGCCTTTCCAAAAAGGGTAGTGGGGTTGTGCCAGTCACAACCCCTGTCCAAGTAGCTTTCCTCCCTGAAAAGGTTGGAAGGGCAGTGGTAGCCACAGCCCAGGCACAGACAGACTTCCCTGTAGAAATTGGCAGAGCTGCGACAGTCACAGCTCAAACACAAACTGAGTGCCTTCCTGAAAAGGTTGGCAAGGCTGTAATGGTCTCAGCCCACACTCAGACTGATATAGGTGTAGTGAAGCCTGAAACTATGGATCACTCCACACAAACAGAGAGTAGTGGGAGGAAGAAAAGTCTCCCTCTCCCCAGACATTAGGAAAAGGTCAGCCTCCTCAGGGATCTGACCTCACCCCTTGTGAAGGAACTGCCCCAGAGGTAGCCCGGCCTGGCCTGGCAGAGCCTCTGATGTCAGTGGCCCCTTCCAAGGTGGGACCCAGTCTGGTGCAGGTAGCCTGCCTCTCTCTACCCTGCCTCAGTCAGCCCAGGGCTGCAGAGGTCAGGGAGGCCAGTGGACCCCAAGAGGGCCCCTGTCCACAAGAACCCCCCAATCAAAAGAATGAGGATTGCCTGGCTAGTAGCCCTAGCCAGGTGATGGGTAAAAACATTCCTGAGGGATCCCCTTTACAGGTAGTTAGGGACCTCCCCCAGAGGGATTCTGTTGGGCACAGGCAAACCTGGGACCTTAGGGCCCCAAACCTGACCTGTCCCTCCAGTAAGCCCACAAAAGGGACCCAGCCTCCAGCTTTAGGTAGCCAGAGGCTGACCCTGAGAGCACAGTGCAACTCAGTTAGAGAAAGAAAGGCATCCATGGTGGAGGATGATTGGAGGAAGCTGAGGCCTCACTTTGAGGGCACTCACTTCAGTACTCCATCTCAACACCAGCCTTTTACTTTGCAAAGACACACCAAAGGTAGAGATTCCCTATGGTGGAGACCCTATGATATCTTTAGGATGAGGGATTGCTTAGTGGACCATGAGACAGGGGGTAACCATGCCAGTGCTGGTTCTTCCTTATATGGCCACTTAGGCAATAGAGGCTTACCTTGTCAAGGCCAGCCTTATCTCCTTTCGTTTGGGGGGGGGGGGGGTTGTGTAGGAAGGTGGATATCTGACTATGGTTACCCCCAACTTTTTGCCTAGTGTCTAGCTGGTTTTTCGACTTAGTTGGCCTGAGATCCTGCCATTCAGGGTCTCAGGCTGTCTGCTCTCTCTGTAAAATGGACTCCATGTACCCTAGGTACATTCCCAATTGGTAAGGATCACCTTATTGGACCCTGTACAGTGTACCCTAGGTACCCAGGGCATAGGTGTACCCTAGGCCTCCCAGGGGCTGCAGCATGTATTATGCCACCCCTGGTCTGGCCTTCCAATCAGACACAACTGGCTGATCACTCAGCTGGGGCAAGGTCGTGTAATCACCCCTTGCTTAGATATAGTATGCCTATATCTACCCTTATATATAGACACATGTGTACCTATCAGTCACTCCTATGGCAGGCCTTAACAATCCTGGAGGCAGAGTGCTTGGTAACATGTGAGATGGTGCTCTAGCATGAGCTGAGCCTGTCTGCAGCTTTCGGAACCATGTCCTTATAGCTGTTCTATGATATAGCCTACCATATACTCTTAAAGTGCCTTATAATCTTAAACGGTTATGGTAACTATGGTTGGGCTGTATCAAAACATGTCGTGTAAGGTGTCTAACACTTTGGAATAATACCCCCATACCATTTCTGGTGATGAGGATATTATTCCTCCCTTCTAGAGGGAGAGACATGTTAAAATCCTACTTTACTGTTAGCCTCTGACCAAAGCCTCAGCATCACAAAATGGATGCTGCTGCCACGACACAAGTCTGACCTCCTGCAGCTGGGAGTGATCCCAGCCAGGGAGGCCTGGACAATAGGTTTCCTGCTTGGGGAGGTGCTAGCACCTCCCCAGACAGCCTTTAGTGTATTGGGGCAGGGTGGGCTGAAAGGAATGAGACATGCCTGGGGCACACAAGGTGTTCCTTGCATAGTCCAGTTCAAACCGGCGCTGGGGCACTCCAGCCCCAGCTCTGGCGCGAAACTGGACAAAGGGAAGTGGGTGTAACCACCCCCTCCCAGGTCCCACCCATAAGGCGTGACCTAGCAGGTATCCCAGCCCCCCAGATTAGTATAAGAGTGGGAGTTGGGCCTCAAGACTTTAGATTATCCTGAACCTGCAAAACTGAACAGAAACTCTGGACCTTCGACATTCGACGAAAGAAGAAGACTGAAGAATCTCCCTTGTGGCCAAGGAGTGGCTACCCTGTGCAAACAGGCACCATCAAGAGACTACCCTTTGCTTTGCGACCGTTCTACGAGGAACCGACTGCAGAGCCCGACCAGAGCCTTGACTTCCAGACTTCTCCGACCCTCATCCACATCTGCAGCAGAGCTGAGATCCGTGGAGGCGACGAGCGACGTGGGACCGGCTACCTGGGAAAAGTGGCTAGTAACTTACAGCGCAGCTTCTGAGGTACCCTCGAAGTTGTGCACCGGGGATTGAGAAGCCCCAACCCCAAGCACATCTGCACCGAAGACCAGCCCCCCACACTCCACGAGTCCTGCGTGGGGCCCTTCAGCATTTTCCTGCTTGCCGCGTCTGTCCGGTTGCTTGCCCGCTGGCTAGTGGCCTCTGTGACGACGCACCCTGAAATCTTCTGCGCTGGTTTGGCTCCTCCAGACTGGCTCCCGCTTCTCTGCAAAGAAGAAGCACCCCAGACCTTCCTGGTCTGCACCAGAAGCAAGTCCTCCGTTCTTCGTGGGTTCCGCTTGCCAAGGCTTGGTGAGTCCTAGTCTAACTTCGACGCCGCCGACAGCAAGAGCCTTCGTGGGACAGCTCGCCTCCTGGTCCTGGTCGTCCTCGACGCTTCCTGGTCCTCCTGGCTGCAGCGACAAGCTTCACCTTCAACTCTTCACGACATCACCTGGTTCCTTCCTGGTTCCACGTGGTCACTGGCTAGTGACCTTGACTCTGTCCCTTCTGCTTGCAGGTTTCCTCTCTTCTTGATCCCAGCCTTGGGATCCACCGGACACTCTCCCCTGACTGCCTGTCAGCATCTTTCTTCAGGCATCCATAGGAGTCGACGACGAAAACGACGCATCTTCACCCCTATGCACCCGCAGCCTGTGGGCTAAGTAACTTGGGTACTCCGGTGCTCATCAGGATAGTGACTATCCTAGTGTCTAGTTTTCAAGTCTCAACTTCCTAGCTACTCCGGAAGTGTCCTAAATCTACCGTTTTCTAAACTGTACTATTGCTATTGGCTTTTACGCATTACGCGTGAGTGTTTCCACTCTGCACACGAATCCCGTGGGCCTCCCACTTCCTAACTAACGCTAGTGTAGTGTAGCCCCAGCGATTCCCTAGGCCTAGGCCTATTCTATTTCCGTGACAGTGGTTCTTATACCACTTACTTAGTATATGGTTTGCGTGGCCCCTAGGGCCTAACTGTATTACTTACCTGTGTGACTTACTGTATGCATTAATAAGACTGTGTTGTACTTACCTCTAATCTCATAAAGAGTGCTGAGGGTTTGCTTAGAATAAATACACTTTATATTATATATATATCTGTTGTGGTGTCCTTTCATTTGGTATTCAAGGGATTATATATGGTATCACAGCTGGCTTCACATGCCATTCAGAGTTTAGCCTAAGACTGCTCTTGTCCATGCTACCACTAGGATAGCTGGTCTATAAGGTTGACTTTACAACCAATCACCATAAGGGTATTTGGACTGATATAAGGTGTACACTATAACTAGTGACATCATACATCAGGCCAACTTCTCACACTTTGCATTCCCTATGAGTGGTTGCTTTTTATTTACTTTTTGGCAGCGTATTACTCTTATCAAGTGCATAATTTGAATTGAGCCACATCCAAGTGTTTATAGCGGGCACAATTAGGTTATAGCTGAAGGCAGTGCGAGTTTGTCTCAGTGGGCAAGTATGGCGTTCAGTGGGGATGTGGCACTATGACCAGAGCTGTCGAATTTGGAACTGGGGAACCGGGTTCAGCATTCATGACCAGTCCACCACACCACTGTACTGAGGGAGCACATTCCCATGCTAGACCGTAGAAGGCCCCACTAGACCTTAGAAGGCTTGATGTCTTAGCACAAGCAGGTGTACTGTAGTGGTGTCAATTGTGGGTTATCCTTGAAGGCCTGTCCACCACAATCCATACTGAAGTTCATCTCCAGTGTTGCGGGCAGGCCTATGAAGCAGCACACCCTAGAGCAACAGTGATCCAGTTGCTGTGACTGTCACTGAGGTCACATGAACCTTGAGCAGGTTAGGGCGATGCGAACGGTGTGACCTCACTGGGTACCTATTTCGGGTGGGTGTTTGCATTGTGCTGAGGGGATTACCAGGTAATTATTCACGCAGCTCTCTGATGGATGTCACATGAGGTAAAATACTGCAATAAATGGCAGACACTCTGAAAACAAGAGCAAACGTTATGTTACATGAGGCAATGGTGGTAATTGTGCATGTATCAAAAGCAAACAAAATACAAGAGGTAGCAAACAATACGTTACAAGAGGAAAAGTGACATGTGTGCAAGTTACAAAAGAGTACAAAGTACAAGTAGAGGTATAAAAGTGAAATAAATGGCAGACACTCAAAACACAGGAACACACTGGGAAGGCACTTCTACGGGCATGGAGAACAGAATTTCCTATAATGTAAAGACTTCTTTCAGACAATAGAGAGGGTGTGAATTAAGTTTGGAAGTGTCTTTGCAGGAGGAGAACTTTGAGGTCAGTTTTGAAGGACTGGGAAGAGGGAGGGGGTGGTCCGGAGCTGAGGCGGAGTTCCAGATTCTCGCCGCGTTGCTTGTAAAGGATTGGGCCATCGATCTTTCCTTCTTGACAGTAATGTTTTTTTCTCCTTTTTATTCTAGTCTAAAGCTTTTGATTCCGGTTTAGACAGTGCTTGTTCTGCAGTTTTGTGTCGTTGCATTGTTTTGGTAAGAATTTTTTTTTTGTTGTATTTACTCCAAATGAGTAATATTGTAATGTCTGAATGAATTTTTTTGTAAGTGATGTCATAATGGCGGCATATTTAGTTAGTGGTTTGAGCATGAAATTATTTGCGATTTGTTTTGCATAGTCTTATGTGTAATTGCTTTTCTCTTTCTTTTTTAGTGGGATATTGTTTATCCATACTGTGTCTGTACAGAGTAGGTGGTGGTGAGTAGTTTAGCTGCCTCTGGCAAGTGAGTGGTATTGTTTTGGAGTAAATATGAGTTTTTGATAAAGGTGCTTTTTGTTTATTACTTATTTTACAAAGTGTTTGTTGTTGACTTGTTTGACAAGTTACCTTTATTAGTAAGCAATATGGCTAGCTGTAGAATGACTGCTCAACAGGTGGTTGGTATGCTTCTTGAATCTTCCTCTGAGCATGATTATGAGACTGACAGTGCGTCTGAGGGAGAGGAGGGAGGGGAAGATTCTGGCAGTGAGTTTTCTCTCCACATGGAATCATTGGATGATGAAGGTACTCTCAGTGCAGATGAAGGTACTCTTGGTGTGGATGAAGCAACTCTCAGTGCAGATGAAGGTCCTGTCTTAGAGGAGGAAACTGCTGTGCCGAGGGTGCAAGAGGCATCTGGACTGCAGTCTGAGGATGCTAGGCTTCCTACTGGAAGTGCTGGACTTTGGGTTGATCCAAACATGGTGCAGTCAGTGTTGCCTGCCTTTAGCGGTGATGCAGGGTGTACAGTGCTTTGTGAAAACTTTTTGCCTATACAGTTTTTTCAGTTGTTTATGGATGATGTATTTTTGGGTGAGATTGTTGAGCAGACAAATTTGTATGCTGAACAGTTTTTGAGGGACAACAGCGACAAACTTAGGCCCCAGTCTAGAGCTACCCGGTGGACTCCCACATATCTGGAAGAGATTATGAAGTTTTTGGGTTTGACTTTATTGATGGGTGTGGTAAGGAATCCAACCTTGGCTTCATATTGGTCTACAAGCCCCTTGTTGGCAACTGCCATATTTCCTGCAGTTATGACTCGTAATCGGTATTTACTTTTGCTACGTATGCTGCATTTTGTTGATAATTCTATGGCGTTGCCACAAGATCACCCTGACTGTGAGCATCTTTTTAAGATTCGGCCCGTTCTTGATCACTTTGTAGATGGATTTTCTGAGATCTATACTCCAGGGAAAGAAATATCTATTGATGAGTCTTTGGTCTTGTTCAAGGGCCGTTTGGTTTTTAGGCAGTACATCCCTAGCAAGAGGGCACGCTATGGAATTAAGCTGTATATGTTGTCTGAGAGTAGGACAGGATATGTTTTTAATTTTCATGTGTACACTGGTAGAGATTCTACTATTGACCCCCCAGGTTGTCGGTCCGCTTTTGGAGTTTCAGAGAAAATTGTGTGGGATCTTGCTAGAAGACTGTTTAACAGAGGCCACCATTTGTACCTTGATAACTTCTATACTGCTGTGCAATTATTTCAGGAATTGTATAAAGTGGACACTTTTGCATGTGGCACAATCCGCTCTAACCGTAAAGGTTATCCGAAAGAGCTTGTTTGCAAAAAACTTCAGAGGGGGCAGTGCAGTTCCTTGCGTAGTGATGAACTACTAGCTGTAAAATTTGTGGACAGGAGGGATGTGTACATGCTGACTACCATCCATGATGAGAGTACGTCACCTGTGGCTGTTTGGGGTCAGGTTGCTGAAGTGCGCAAACCTGTGTGCATTCTAGACTACAATAAGCACATGGGTGGTGTTGACAGAGTAGATCAGAGGTTGGAACCTTACTCTGCTATTCGGAAGGCTTATGTTTGGTATAAGAAGTTGGCCATCCATTTCTTCGAATTAGCAATTTTCAATGCTTTTATTGTGTTCAAGGAGTGTTCTCCTGCGTCAAAGTTGACATTTCTTCAGTTTCAGCACTCTGTGATAGCTAGCCTTGTTGTTGTGGAACAGGCAAGTGTTCCTAGATTTGGAGTGGTGGAGGATGTGGTTCGATTGAAAGATCGCCACTTTCCTGATTTCATCCCTCCCACACCGGCAAAAGATTTTCCCACTAGGAGATGCAGAGTCTGTTGGCGAAGAGGTACGCGGAAGGAGATTCGTATGTACTGCCCCGACTGTTCTTCTAAACCTGGGCTGTGTGTCCCTGCTTGTTTTAGAGCGTACCACACGCAAAATAATTTTTGGGAGCATTCATGAGTGGTAAAGTGAACTGCCTGGTCTGTATTCTTTGAAAAATTTGATTCTGTTTCAAGGTTGGCGTTAGTGCAATGTGTTTAGTTTCTGATTTTGTGTTTGTAGATTTGTATCTATTTGCGATTTGTTTGTGTTTTTATTTTTGTCTAAAAAAAATCCTAAATGTGTTGGTGGTGTGTGTGGACTGGAACTTGGTGGGCAGTGTGCGTGGAATGGTGCTTGGCTGGCGGTGTGCGTGGACTGGTACTTGGCTGCCGGTGTGCCTGGACTGGCGATTGGCTGGCGGTGTGCCTGGACTGGCGCTTGGCTAGCGGTGTGCGTGGACTCGTGCTTGGCTGGCTGTGTGTGAGTAGTGACTTGCTGCTGGTCACTACACACACTGCTAGCTGAGTGCCACTCCACGCAATCCATCAGCTTGTGTAGTTGCTGTGTCAGGAATGTGGGTGTGTGAAAGTGATGGGCCCTTGAATGGCGCTGTGTGCTGGTGTGAGTTTTGTTATGTGATGGGCCCGCGGCTGGCGGTGTGAATGGTTTTGTATGTCTCACACATATGAAAGGTGTATGAATGGCCTGTAAAGAGGTTGGTGCCTTGTCGTGGCTTTACAGCTCACGAGCTGTGAGTCAATGGTTCAGTTTCTCGCCCTTTCAATTATTAACAGTCCATTTCATTTTTGTGAAATCACTTGCTAATACAATTGTATATACTGAACCATCACTCACCCTCGTGCCAAATCCAACCAGAATGTGTGTGTGCTTGAGGATTAGATGGCCGTGCAGTAATATTTGCCTTTCTGAAGCAGGGTGTACCTTGTCCCTTTTGTGAATTTTGTAATGTGTTGTTTTTGTGCCTGGTGGTGCAAATGGTCTTGTGTGTATCACGTATGAAAGTTGTGTCTGTAAAGCGGTTGGTGCCTTGCCGTGGCTTTACAGCTCACGAGCTGCGAGTCATTGGTTCAGTTTTTTCTCCATTTAATTATTGACAGTGCATTTCATTTTTGTGAAATCTCTAGTTAATAAAATTTAATATACTGAACCATCACTCGCCCTCGTGCCAAATCCAACCAGTATGTGTGTGCGTTTGAGGAATAGATGGCTGTGCAGGAATCTTTGTCTTTTTAGTTTCTCTGCCAAGGTGTATGTTCCATGTAAGAATAACCCACCAACTGTAGATATTGTCGTAAACCCACGGGAGTTCATGGTGATGTCTCTCTTGTGAATTCCAAAAAGTTATTTTATCCACAATGTCCTGCAAACCTCAAAATGTCTGTCACATTTTCCTTGCAATATTGTGCCGAAATTCTCACGCTGTAGAAACAAACAATGTCAAAACGATCTGGTTTTGCAAGGGGGTCAACTGTCTTTTTGGCCCGTGCTCGGCGGCCATCTAGGGAAACCTACCAAACCCATACATTTCTGAAAACTAGACACCCGGGGGCTTCCAGGGAGGTATGGCTTGCGTGGATCCCCCAACGTTTCCTTACCCAGAATCGCCTGCAAACCTCAATTTTAGCTGAAAAAATCACTTTTTTCACACATTTTTGTGTGGGAAAGTTGTGGCATCACCGGGCTCACTCAAATTTCCCACCTCCCAGCGTTCCCCTGGGTCTCCCGGTAAAAATGGTGCCTCACTTGTGTGGGAGGCCCAAGTACCCGCGACAGGCAAGGGCCCAAAATGTAGTGAGGTGACATCAAAATTGCCCATCTCAAAACCACCTCGTTTTGCAAGGGGGGTCACTTGGGTTTTTGGCCCGGTGTTCGGTGGCCATCTAGGGAAACCTACCAAACCCATACATTTCTGAAAACTAGACACCCGGGGGCTTCCAGGGAGGTATGGCTTGTGTGGATCCCCCAACGTTTCCTTACCCAGAATCCCCTGCAAACCTCAATTTTAGCTGAAAAAATCACTTTTTTCACACATTTTTGTGTGGGAATGTTGTGGCATCACCGGGCTCACTCAAATTTCCCACCTCCCAGCGTTCCCCTGGGTCCCCCGGTAAAAATGGTGCCTCACTTGTGTGGGAGGCCCAAGTACCCGCGACAGGCAAGGGCCCAAAACGTAGTGATGCGACATTTGGGATAGGCAATGTTGATGTCGCATCACTACGTTTTGGGCCCTTGCCTGTCGCGGGTACTTGGGCCTCCCACACAAGTGAGGCACCATTTTTACCGGGAGACCCAGGGGAACGCTGGGAGGTGGGAAATTTGAGTGAGCCCGGTGATGCCACAAATTTCCCACACAAAAATGTGTGAAAAAAGTGATTTTTTCAGCTAAAATTGAGGTTTGCAGGGGATTCTGGGTAAGGAAACGTTGGGTGTTCCACGCAAGCCATACCTCCCTGGAAGCCCCCGGGTGTCTAGTTTTCAGAAATGTATGGGTTTGGTAGGTTTCCCTAGATGGCCGCCGAGCACCGGGCCAAAAACCCAAGTGACCCCCCTTGCAAAACCAGGTGGTTTTGAGATGGGCAATTTTGATGTCGCCTCACTACGTTTTGGGCCTTGCCTGTCGCGGGTACTTGGGCCTCCCACACAAGTGAGGCACCATTTTTACCGGGAGACCCAGGGGAACGCCGGGAGGTGGGAAATTTGAGTGAGCCCGGTGATGCCACAACTTTCCCACACAAAAATGTGTGAAAAAAGAGATTATTTCAGCTAAAATTGAGGTTTGCAGGGGATTCTGGGTAAGGAAACGTTGGGGGATCCACGCAAGCCATACCTCCCTGGAAGCCCCCGGGTGTCTAGTTTTCAGAAATGTATGGGTTTGGTAGGTTTCCCTAGATGGCCGCTGAGCACCGGGCGAAAAACCCAAGTGACCCCCCTTGCAAAACCAGGTGGTTTTGAGATGGTCAATTTTGATGTCGCCTCACTACGTTTTGGGCCCTTGCCTGTCGCGGGTACTTGGGCCTCCCACACAAGTGAGGCACCATTTTTACCGGGAGACCCAGGGGAACGCTGGGAGGTGGGAAATTTGAGTGAGCCCGGTGATGCCACAACTTTCCCACACAAAAATGTGTGAAAAAAGTGATTTATTCAGCTAAAATTGAGGTTTGCAGGGGATTCTGGGTAAGGAAACGTTGGGGGATCCACGCAAGCCATACCTCCCTGGAAGCCCCCGGGTGTCTAGCTTTCAGAAATGTATGGGTTTGGTAGGTTTCGCTAGATGGCCGCCGAGCACCGGGCAAAAAACCCAAGTGACCCCCCTTGCAAAACCAGGTGGTTTTGAGATGGGCAATTTTGATGTCGCCTCACTACGTTTTGGGCCCTTGCCTGTCGCGGGTACTTGGGCCTCCGACACAAGTGAGGCACCATTTTTACCGGGAGACCCAGGGGAACGCTGGGAGGTGGGAAATTTGAGTGAGCCCGGTGATACCACAACTTTCCCACACAAAAATGTGTGAAAAAAGTGATTTTTTCAGCTAAAATTGAGGTTTGCAGGGGATTCTGGGTAAGGAAACGTTGGGGGATCCACGCAAGCCATACCTCCCTGGAAGCCCCCGGGTGTCTAGCTTTCAGAAATGTATGGGTTTGGTAGGTTTCGCTAGATGGCCGCCGAGCACCGGGCAAAAAACCCAAGTGACCCCCCTTGCAAAACCAGGTGGTTTTGAGATGGGCAATTTTGATGTCGCCTCACTACGTTTTGGGCCCTTGCCTGTCGCGGGTACTTGGGCCTCCGACACAAGTGAGGCACCATTTTTACCGGGAGACCCAGGGGAACGCTGGGAGGTGGGAAATTTGAGTGAGCCCGGTGATACCACAACTTTCCCACACAAAAATGTGTGAAAAAAGTGATTTTTTCAGCTAAAATTGAGGTTTGCAGGGGATTCTGGGTAAGGAAACGTTGGGGGATCCACGCAAGCCATACCTCCCTGGAAGCCCCTGGGTGTCTAGTTTTCAGAAATGTATGGGTTTGGTAGGTTTCCCTAGATGGCTGCCGTGCACCGGGCCAAAAACCCAAGTGACCCCCCTTGCAAAACCAGGTGGTTTTGAGATAGTCAATTTTGATGTCACCACACTACGTTTGGGCCCTTGCCTGTCGCGGGTACTTGGGCCTCCCACACAAGTGAGGCACCATTTTTACCGGGAGACCCAGGGGAACGCTGGGAGGTGGGAAATTTGAGTGAGCCCGGTGATGCCACAACTTTCCCACACAAAAATGTGTGAAAAAGGTGATTTTTTCAGCTAAAATTGAGGTTTGCAGGGGATTCTGGGTAAGGAAACGTTGGGGGATCCACGCAAGCCATACCTCCCTGGAAGCCCCCGGGTGTCTAGTTTTCAGAAATGTATGGGTATGGTAGGTTTCCCTAGATGGCCGCCATTCACCGAGCCAAAATCCCAAGTGACCCCCCTTGCAAAACCAGGTGGTTTTGAGATAGGCAATTTTGATGTTACCTCACTACGTTTTGCGCCGTTTCCTGTCGCGGGCACTAGGCCAACACACACAAGTGAGGTACCATTTTTCTCGTAAGACTTTGGGGAACGCGGGGTGGGTGGAAATTTGTGGATCCACGCAGATTCCGGAACTTTCCATCACAGAAATGTGGGGAAAATGTGGTTTTTTGGACAATTTCTTAGGTTTGCAAGGGATTCTGGGTAACAGACCCTGGTGGGAGGCAGTCAAGTCACCCCATCCTGGATTCTCCTGGGTGTCTAGTTTTCATAAATGTATAGGTTTGCTAGGTTTCCCAAGGTGCCCGCAGAGCTAGGGTTCAAAAACTACAGCTAGTCATTTTGCCAAAAAAGGGTCATTTTTCACTGCGAAATTGAGGTGTGACCACGTTGCGTTTTGCGCCGTTTCCTGTCGCGGGCATTAGGCCGACCAACACAAGTGAGGTACGTTTTTCTCGTAAGATTTTGGGGAACGTGGGGTGGGTGGAAATTTGTGGATCCACGCAGATTCCGGAACTTTCCACGACAGAAATGTGGGGAAAAAGTGTTTTTTTGGACAATTTTTTAGGTTTGCAAGGGATTCTGGGTAACAGACCCTCGTGGGAGGCAGTCAAGTCACCCCATCCTGGATTCTCCTGGGTGTCTAGTTTTCAAAAATGTACAGGTTTGCTAGGTTTCCCAAGGTGCCCGCAGAGCTAGGGTTCAAAAACTACAGCTAGTCATTTTGCCAAAAAAGGGTAATTTTTCACTGCGAAATTGAGGTGTGACCACGTTGCGTTTTGCGCCGTTTCCTGTCGCGGGCACTAGGCCGACCCACACAAGTGAGGTACCGTTTTTCTCGTAAGACTTTGGGGAACGCGGGGTGGGTGGAAGTTTGTGGATCCACGCAGATTCCGGAACTTTCCACGACAGAAATGTGAGGAAGATGTGTTTTTTTTGACAATTTTTTAGGTTTGCAAGGGATTCTGGGTAACAGACCCTGGTGGGAGGCAGTCAAGTCACCCCATCCTGGATTCCCCTGGGCGTCTAGTTTTCAAAAATGTATTGGTTTGCTAGGTTTCCCAAGGTGCCCGCAGAGCTAGGGTTCAAAAACTACAGCTAGACATTTTGCCAAAAAAGGGTCATTTTTCACTGCGAAATTGAGGTGTGACCTCGTTGCGTTTTGCGCCGTTTCCAGTCGCGGGCACTAGGCCGACCCACACAAGTGAGGTACCGTTTTTCTCGTAAGACTTTGGGGAACGCGGGGTGGGTGGAAATTTGTGGATCCACGCAGATTCCGGACCTTTCCACGACAGATATGTGGGGAAAATGTGTTTTTTTTGACAATTTTTTAGGTTTGCAAGGGATTCTGGGTAACAGACCCTGGTGGGAGGCAGTCAAGTCACCCCATCCTGGATTTCCCTCGGTGTCTAGTTTTCAAAAATGTATAGGTTTGCTAGGTTTCCCAAGGTGCCCGCAGAACTAGGGTTCAAAAACTACAGCTAGACATTTTGCCAAAAAAGGGTCATTTTTCACTGCGAAATTGAGGTGTGACCTCGTTGCGTTTTGCGCCGTTTCCAGTCGCGGGCACTAGGCCGACCCACACAAGTGAGGTACCGTTTTTCTCGTAAGACTTTGGGGAACGCGGGGTGGGTGGAAATTTGTGGATCCACGCAGATTCCGGAACTTTCCACGACAGAAATGTGGGGAAAATGTGTTTTTTTGACAATTTTTAGGTTTGCAAGGGATTCTGGGTAACAGACCCTGGTGGGAGGCAGTCAAGTCACCCCATCCTGGATTCCCCTGGGTGTCTAGTTTCAAAAATGTATAGGTTTGCTAGGTTTCCCAAGGTGCCCGCAGAGCTAGGGTTCAAAAACTACAGCTAGTCATTTTGCCAAAAAAGGGTCATTTTTCACTGCGAAATTGAGGTGTGTCCACGTTGCGTTTTGCGCCGGTTCCTGTTGCGGGCACTAGGCCGACCCACACAAGTGAGGTACCGTTTTTCTCGTAAGACTTTGGGGAATGGGGTGGGTGGAAATTTGTGGATCCACGCAGATTCCGGAACTTTCCATGACAGAAGTGTGGGGAAAATTTGTTTTTTTGACAATTTTTTAGGTTGGCAAGGGATTCTGGGTAACAGACCCTGGTGGGAGGCAGTCAAGTCACTCCATCCTGGATTCCCCTGGGTGTCTAGTTTTCAAAAATGTATAGGTTTGCTAGGTTTCCCAAGGTGCCCGCAGAGCTAGGGTTCAAAAACTAGAGCTAGGCATTTTGCCAAAAAAGGGTCATTTTTCACTGCGAAATTGAGGTGTGACCTCGTTGCGTTTTGCGCCGTTTCCAGTTGCGGGCACTAGGCCGACCCACACAAGTGAGGTACCGTTTTTCTCGTAAGACTTTGGGGAACGCGGGGTGGGTGGAAATTTGTGGATCCACGCAGATTCCGGAACTTTCCACGACAGAAATGTGGGGAAAATGTGTTTTTTTGACAATTTTTAGGTTTGCAAGGGATTCTGGGTAACAGACCCTGGTGGGAGGCAGTCAAGTCACCCCATCCTGGATTCCCCTGGGTGTCTAGTTTCAATAATGTATAGGTTTGCTAGGTTTCCCAAGGTGCCCGCAGAGCTAGGGTTCAAAAACTACAGCTAGTCATTTTGCCAAAAAAGGGTCATTTTTCACTGCGAAATTGAGGTGTGACCACGTTGCGTTTTGCGCCGGTTCCTGTTGCGGGCACTAGGCCGACCCACACAAGTGAGGTACCGTTTTTCTCGTAAGACTTAGGGGAATGGGGTGGGTGGAAATTTGTGGATCCACGCAGATTCCGGAACTTTCCATGACAGAAGTGTGGGGAAAATTTGTTTTTTTGACAATTTTTTAGGTTGGCAAGGGATTCTGGGTAACAGACCCTGGTGGGAGGCAGTCAAGTCACTCCATCCTGGATTCCCCTGGGTGTCTAGTTTTCAAAAATGTATAGGTTTGCTAGGTTTCCCAAGGTGCCCGCAGAGCTAGGGTTCAAAAACTAGAGCTAGGCACTTTGCAAAAAAAGGGTAAATTTTCACTGCGATATTGAGTTGTGACCACGTTGCGTTTTGCGCCGTTTCCTATCGTGGGCACTATGCCTACCCACACAAGTGTGGTACCATTTTTATCGGGAGACTTAGGGTAATTCAGATTTGTAAAGGAACTGTTATTATCTATTGACTTTCGATGCATTTCTGCCTTCCAAATGAAAGTTATTGTGTAAAAAAGAAGTCATTCTAAAAAATGACTGATAATTCTCATGCTAGTATGAGTATTCCCAATTTCAGAAATGTGCAAATATCTACTGTTTCTAAACTCTATATTTTGTTCCCATTTCAGAAATACATAGGAGTCTTTCATACCGATTTTTCCATGTACACATTTTTACAGAATAATTACTATATACCCGGTACATAATAAAAAACCATTGCAAGTTACTGCTCAGTTTTTGGCTCTGGGTTCGTCGGGTTCTTGGTGAACCTACAAGTCCTATATATCCCCACAACCAGTAATGTACAGCGGATGCAACAGTATATTGCTTTCAAAGAGCTGTCATAATTAGAAGAAGTTACAGGTGAAAACGTTGACACAAAAGGCTGTTTTTTTCAACTAATTTTCAATTTATCCTATATTTCACTGTTTGTTTCTATGAAAAAACCTTGATGGATCTACACAAATGACCCCTTGCTGAATTCAGAATTGTGTCTTCTTCTAGCTTTCCAGGATCCATTATTGCTTTTGTACCCATTTCTGCCATTAACTGGAAGGAGGTCAAAAGCACAAAATATAGCAAAAATAGGCTATGTCAAAGAAAAATGCCAAAACTGTGTAAAAAATGTTGGATTTCTGACAAAAGTCTGGTATACCCGAAAAGCTGGGAAAATGGTGATTTCAACCCCACAACCCCTTTTTTGATAACATTTGCAGGGAAAAACCCAGATGCTTTCATTTGCAGCCCGTTTTTCCTATTTTTCCGAAAAAAAATAAAATGTTGCTGTATTTTTGCTCATTTCTGTGACCCCTCTAGGAGAATCTACAAACCCTGAGTACCTTTAGAGTCCCCATGATGTTGGAAGAAAAGGACGCAAATTTGGCGTGGATACCTTATGTGGTCGAAAAGTTACAGGGGCCTCATCGCGCACTACCCCAAATAGCCAAAAAAAGGCTTGGCACAGGAGGGGGAAAAGGCCTGGCAGCGAAGGGGTTAAACCACAACTGTCGGAGGGTCCTGAAAACACCTCAATGAAAAACAACCCTACATCTTAAACTGTATACAGGGATCCTAGCCGCCCGCCTTGCCCCTCTTATGCCCGGTCTTATTGACCCGGACCAAGCGGGCTTTATTCCTGAACGCCAAACTTCGGACAACACTAAACGTGCCCTACACCTCATCGAGAAAGCCACGCGTATGCGGGGAGAGTATATGAGGCTCACTATTGATGCCGAAAAGGCTTTCGATCGAGTCTACTGGCCTTACTTAGAGCAGGTTTTAGAACGCAAGGGGATAGGGGGAACATTTTGCACATACATCCTGAACTGCTGTAAGTTCCCAACAGCTACGTTCCGTGTGAACGGTTACATATCCTCCCGATTCCCCATTGAAAGAGGCACGAGACAGGGGTACCTTCTGTCGCCCCTTCTTTTTGCCGTCTATATGGAACCTCTTGCTCAGAGGATGCGGCAGAACCCAGCGATTGCCGGGATCAAATTTGGCGGCTATATACATACGATCAGCCTATATGCTGATGATGTTTTAATATCACTTTCTAACCCGAGGAGTGCGTTGCCGGCATGCCTCGCAGACTTAGACATCGTCGCACAAGCTGCAGGGTTTAAGGTGAATGCAGATAAATCGTTAGCCCTAGATCTCTCCCTGTCACGAGCCACCCTCGAGTATCTGCAAAGCCTGCTTCCCTTTCAATGGGCGACGGACCAAATCCCGTATTTGGGGATTCAGCTGGCTCCCTCTCTCCCGGCAGTAGTTACTACCAACTATGCACACTTGCGACAGAAGATTCGCCGGGAACTTGGGCAATGCAAACATTACCCTCTCTTGTGGCTAGGCAAAATTGCGGCGGTCAAAATGACCATTCTCCCTCAGATCCTTTATCTCTTTCGCACCATTCCCCTCCAACCGCCTACAGGCTGGATACAGCAGACGCAATCAGATCTTGCGCAGTTCATCTGGAGCGGTCGGAAGCCACGATTGAGGCGGACCCTGGCATCACTCTCTCACAAGGGGGGTGGACTTGGGATCCCCGATCTACAGCTCTACTTCCAAGCGGCACAGCTGCGGCATCTGATTGAGTGGAGTCGCTGGGAATCGGAGAAACACTGGTTGTTTCAAGACCAGGCAGTTGCGGCAAGACCCTTGCAGGAGGTCCCCTTTTTGCGCAAGCGCCATAGACCCCCCCAAATTATATGCCTTGTATATTACATAAGTCCCCCTCGAAGTGTGGGACGCTACTAATATTAAAAACAAACTACCTTCCCGTCTTCGCTCACCCCATTGATGGACAACCCCGACTTCACCCCAGGTACGGACACGGTTGCCTTTGCAGGTTGGAGGCCCGTCGGATGCCGATTCCTGTATCATATGTAGGATGCCGAAGGAGTCATCCCCTTTCACCAATTTAAGCAGGAATACGGGTTCCCTGAAACAGAGAGACTTCGGTATTTACAAACAAGGCACTGGGCGCTCCAGGATAAGGTCCGCTCCGAGGCGGATAGGCGTCTTTCCCCTTACGAGCGGGGGTTTATTACGCGCACGTCAGATAAAAAGCTCATCTCTGATTTATACAAGACGCTACAGGCCAGACATGCTCACACATACAACCCCGGCAAAGCGCGATGGGAGAGGGAACTGGGCAGGGCACTCAGTCAAAAAGAGTGGGAGGGGATATATTATAGGGCCCGGTAGGTAGGCACTTTGGTACACCTATTTTGGGAGTGTGAACACGTCCAACCTTACTGGACTCAGGTGATCGACGAAGTGGATAAACATTTCGACACAGAAATTCCACGCTTTCCAGCATATATCCTGTTAGGTCTCCCCAACCCTCTGACTTACCCACTGAGATCCCATAGAGGCCGACAGATTGCAATTGCGCTGGGGCCGGCGATACAAAATATACTCACACACTGGCGCACACCCACTATCCCAACCTTCGCAGGCTGGCTATACCGCCTGTGGCATATTCTCGGAATGGAGAAGCTGACACTCACAATGGCAGGGGAGGGATCCAAATATGTTGAGCTGTGGCAACCCTTTCTGTCACTCTTAGCCTCCGAATTCCGGGAGGTCACCTGCCCCCGATACCTGCGCTTACTGCGCCTTGTGGACACGCAGCGGGCGAGGGATGCCACCTATGGTTTTACATAGCTCAGGTAGTGGACATGGAACATAGGGAGGGGGTGGGGATGGACGGGTGGGGGGTGCCCAAGGTCCCTTTCCCTTTGTTAAATTTTTCAGCCTGATACGCGCCCACAGTTATGCCTACGCTCTTGAAGTGCCCTGTTAAGCCGTATGTTCCATAGTAACAGTGGTTTGACAGCTAAACATACAGGGTCGTATTTGTGTGTTGCAAATTCAATAAAGAAATTTAAACCATAAAAAGAAGTGGGACAATAACTAACAACATTCAAAAGAGAAACGTTCTCAATCCCGAGGTAGGTCTCCTCAAAAGGAACACTCTGACAGGAGGTATAACCTCAGGAATAGGGATAATTTGAAAAAACCTGACAGGTATTAAGATACTGATACACGTTCCTCTCGTACCTTTCAGACATCGTTGCAGACATCCTAAAGGAGAGGACAGTCAGATAACAAGGAAGAACGCGTGAAGTCCAGAGACGATCAACACGTTCAGAAAAACAAACCAAAACCTCAACTCAGTAAGAAAAAGGTAGCAGGTCTGAAGATCAGACATGCCGAGACAACTCAAGAATGGAGAATGGGCTCAGGCAATGCTGGACAGTGCAGCAGAAGTAACAATAGCTCGCTAGAACCTGAAGGAACTTCTGGAGATAGTTGACTTGAATGAGTACATAACAGTTGAAATTGTAGACACCAGGGTTAGTTCTCCACAAAGGTTATATGAAATAACTCTTCGGATGGAGGGAGACATACCAAGAAAAGTGAAAGCACTCTTTTGGGAAAAACTTTCAAGGGGTTATGACATACTTCTGGCAGAAAAAGACTGGCCACCAGAATTTGTCAGGGAATGCCCACATGCCGAAGACCTCATTATGCCAGCCTTCTCCAACCATGTTCCTATACTTTTAAAATATACTTATGCCAGGAAATGGGCAGTAGCCCAGGCCCCAGCATTATACAAAAATCATGTAGGATGGGATGAGGACTCACCTCACCACAAAATCCAATTAAAATGTCAACCTACTGCACAAAGGCTGTACCCAATTAAGCAAGAAGCTAAAAAACAGGCCAGGGAGATCTTAGATCAACTTGAATACCAAGGGGTGATTGAAACATGCACCTCATCAATGAACAATCCTTTGATCCTGTTTCCAAACCAGACAACACATATCGTCTAGTTTTGGATTACAGACACTTGGACATTTATTCTAAAACTTTTGCAGTACAAAATGCACACAGTACAGCACTCATGAATAACATTGTGCGTAAAAAATATAAAACCACATTAGACATTTTAACAGTTTCTTTTGTCAAAACATAGCACCTGAAACGCGGAGGTAACCAGCCTATTGTGGGAAGACAAGACGCCGCGGATAGCACTCCATAAGCTCACCAGGGGGTAGTACGACGGAGGTATAGCCCTCCCAGACATAAGACTGTACTATTGGGCATCGCAACTTACGGTGATAAATCAGTGGCTGCATGTGCATGGGGAGGACCCGGCGTATCATATGGACCGGCAGCTGCTGGGGGGGTCATGGGAGCGCTCTACAACTACAGGAGGGGTCGCTGCCCCTCGGGCCCCACGGCACACGCCCTCCAGATATGGTTTGCGGCGCAGCGGGCTCTGGGCTGGGCCGGGAAAATAACCCAGGCCACACCGTTATGGGAGGCGAAACAGTTGGGGGTGCTGCGCACTACCAAGGGGTTCCATCAATGGGACCTAATTGGCATCTCCAGGGTCGGTGACCTTTGGAAAAAGGGAGAACTGGTTACGTTTGCCCAACTGCAAGCAGATTTCGACCTGGCCGACACCGAACGTTTTAGGTACATGCAAATTCGTCACGCACTCCAGGCGGGACCGGACCCGGCTTCCGGAGTCGTCGCCATTGGAAGACCGGCTCCTCACGGAACACCTGACACAAAGGGAAACCTCCCTGACATACCGAAAAATGATAAACAACCGGCCAGACCCGTTTGCAGCCCTTAAGTGTAGATGGGAGTCTGAGCTAGGAGACTTTGCCGAAGCAGACTGGCAGGCGGCGGATCCTCCCCTAGGGAAGTGGGCATATCATCCAAACTGCGGCTGATCCAACTAAAAATCCTGCACCGCACATACTACACCCGTACACTCCTATTTAAACTTAACCGAGCGGACTCCCCACTGTGTCTCAGGCAGTGTGGTATGGAAGGAACCCTTTTACACACCCTCTGGGAATGCCCGGCCATAACTCTGTACTGGAAAGGAATAATGCGCACACTCTCCCATGTGACCAAGGTTCCGACGCTCCCGGAGCCGCGGAGGTGTCTCCTCAACGTTTGGGAGCAGACGGATCTCAATAGAGTGACACGACTCTGGGTAACACTGGGACTCATGTTGGCGAAACGCAATATAGCCCAGGGTTGGGGATCTAGGCAAGCGACGACCCTCGCTCAATGGTCCCAGGATATGGACTCCACAATGGTGATCCAAAAAACTGTATATGTTCATAGGGGTTGCCCCAAAAAATTGACCCAGGTGTGGGGTGGGTGGAATGCCTATAGAGGAAATATATGTGAGCCCCCTCGTGATACTTCAGACGATGAGTTAAGTGACAATGACTAGACGATCTATCGCACGTCTGAAAAACAAGATGGACACTGTCATGCGATGCAGAAGGGGAGCTCTTGTTTTTCTAGAATGTCATGAAAGCCTAGTTGCACTCTCGATGGGTTGGAATATGCAGAACTTGCTGCCAATGTATGTTGCTTTATGTTTTAAAAAATCAATAAAAATATTTACAAAAAAAAAACATAGCACCTGAAAGTAGGTACTTGACAGCTTTCTCAATAATGGGGACCCAGCGTCACTTCTGTCGACTCCCTCAGGGTTTAAAAACAGCCCAGGGTTATTCTCAGCAAGAGTAACAGAGTTACTACAAGTTTATGATGACGAGGCATTGTCATATGTCGATGATATCTATCTGACAGACGATGACCTGGATAGGCACTTGAACAGGGAGAACACCATTATACTGGGATTCGCCTCTGAGGGCTATAAATTCAACTTTAAAAAATCAAGAATTGCCCATCTCAATGTCCTTTTCCTAGGATATGAACTTTCAAGTGAAGGCAAAAGCCTGGCAGCAAACTTTTTAGAAAACTGCACGCTGCTCCAACCTCCAAAAACGCTGAAAAACTTAGTTGATTCTAGGTTTCCTGAATTTTGGAAGAATTTACATTCTAAATTACGCAGAAAGGGTTAAACCTCTCTATGAACTAATCAAACCTGATTTCAAAATCAAAGATTGGACACAGGAACACACAGATATCCTGCGTTCACTGCAAGCTGACATGTTAGCAACAAATCACTGACAAACACGAGTAAATACAAGCAATTTAGTGATCTGAATAATTTCAGGTCAATGCGGATTCACCTACTTAACTTTTAATGAAGGTGAGAAAATACCTATTGCATACAAATCACATTTGTACACACAAGAGGAAATGCGGTTCACTTCGATAGAAAAAATTCTGACAGCAGTTCAAACCGCTGTAGCAAAAGAAAGAGCTCTAGCTCACGGGAAACGCATTATTGTCGTGACTCCGATACCAGCCTTAGAGGCAGTTACAAAAGCGAGCATTCCGAATGCAAAAGCTTTACATCCAAGATGGATACAAAGGGTTAATTCTCTTGCTACAACAGATGTTGAATATGTTTTCGATCCTTATTTAAAAACACAAGCATTCCTGCAATACGAACACGAATGTCCTCTGCCTATTGAGATTCTCCCTCTTGACCAGTATGAATTTATAATTTATACTGATGGATCAGCACAACCCGCTACGAGAAAGTAAGCAAGTTTACAGTGCAGTGTGCGTAATTGTTAAAGGTCGCATGCGCGATGGTCAATTCAGACCGATGGTCACTAAAGCACAATCTCTAGGAGATTGTACAGCTCAGCGAGCTGAACTACAGGCATTCAAATTGGCACTTGAAAATACGGACCGCAAATTCCCCACACTTATAGTGTGTGATTCTTTTTACTGTGTACAATCGTACAATGAATATTTACAGAAATGACTTCAAAATGGTTTCAAAGATGCAAAAGGTGGCACAATCAAGCATAAAATGCTTTGGGAACAAGTAGTTCAGTTGCGAAGCGGACCACAAAACACTCATGTGATACACACACTGATTCATCAACATGATGGCGTTCACGTTGTAGGGAATTCATTGGCTGACGAAGCCGCAAAGGGGGCTGTGCAAACGGCTTCCGTAGCTGCAATCGCTCATTCACAAACGAAAATATACAGTGAGATATTGTTGGCTGTCAATGCTTCAAGCAAAGGCAGTGGTGCAGCGTTAACTAAACTTAAAAATTTCCACTCAAATGCTTGTATATAATTGATGCGAACAATGTTCAGTTTGCTCGAATCCCTGGAGTAGGGGATAGGGTAATTCCAAACATGAAACATAGAGCAGCTTTGATTTATGAAGCACATCTGGGAGAGGGTCTGTCACATCAGGGGATCTCTAAAACAATTTTAACATTAAAAGAGATGTACTGATGGCCTGGAATGAATACACTTATTCACACCTTCATCAATAACTGCATAAACTGCAATAGAGATCGCAGGGCAGAACGCCACCAGATACCAGGCTGCGAAGTAGCCTGCCCAGTACAGACACCATTGTTAGACAGCATTAGACTATCTACGTGCAGGCGTCCTCTTGGACGAATGCAATCCCACAAACACTAAGTCAAGGTTCCTATGGATGTAGCCTCAGCGCTCGGCTGACGCTCGAACTGTTATAAAAGATTTGCGAGTCTTTATCGGCATATACGCAATAGGCACGCTACACTCTGACCAGGGCCCTGCGTTTAGCTCTCTGGCTTACAAAGAAGCCATGGCCAGTTTGGGCGTAGCATTGCGGTACTCCTCTCCATTCCATCCTGAGGGAAATTCGGTTGTAGAAAGGAAAAAACGGCCATAAAGCAGTCTATAACAGCTAGTGTATTAGGTTCAGGTGATGGGTGGGTCAAACATTTTAATGGGGTCCAACGTTCATTAAACAATTTGCCAAGAAGTTCTCTGGGGGGGGGTCACTCCATATGAGGTCCTATTTGGGACAATAATGTGGGTTCCTGATCTCGAATGTAAAGACACAGTGGTGGAAAATAAACCATTTGATATCAAAGATAATTTGGCTGTTTTACAGGACTTAAATGAACTAAGATCGAAACAAAGCAATGTTTTCCTGAAGCCAACCATCACTGGGGAATATCCTGCCATCCCAGCAAGGCCTGTCTGGATCCCAAAGCTTGGGGATCTAGTCAGAAAGAAGATCGTGGACAAGAAGGAATTTGGGCCTTCTAACACACAACTAGTACCTCTCCTAGCAATCCACGGATCAAGAACAGTGCTTCTGCCGCCCCTTGCTGATAAAAAGGAGAAAAGATTTGTGTCTATCAACCTCATCAAACCACACTATGTGGCCAATACTAAGCTGTAGGCCATGTGGCTCCGACCAAGTAGCAGACGCACTCCTCTAGCTACTATCCAAGAGGTTCAAACTGAAAGACTCATCGCCATTGAGAATCCAACACTAGGAAATGAAGGACTTAGCAAAAATGCTATGGAACTCATTCCTCTTGAAACCCAAATAACAGTTCGTCCAGATACACCGGTCTACACCAACGTAGCAAGTGATCCACTGGTTCCAGCGAATTCAACAAATCCTGATGCAATTCCAACAATTGACAGAACTGCGTCTGGCTATTTCATTAACTTTGATATGTTTTCTGAGGATCCCAGCAAGCCTGAAACAACGCCAGAAAAAGAACTTTCAAAGAACAAGCACAAGACTTTTTTCATCACGTGAGAAAGACTTATCTGGTTTCACCATGGATTGAACTATGGATTATTTCTGGGATATTTTTCTTTCTACTTTGGCTACCTTTAGTAATAACTCAAAACATAAATCCGAATGGCTGCACTCTGCTAGTCCTACCAGCGTGTTACCCCAAAGAATTGTGGTCCATGAAGTGGCGTCGGCGGGTACGCCTATGCCAAAAGTTTAAAATGAAAACAAGGTCTAACGATCAATAGGCCAGATCCACACTATGTTCAAAGACAGCGTCCAGGGGTAGCAACAACATACAGTGTAGGAAAACTATGCCTTGATTGGCTGCAGTTATCTACCCTAGAGGATGTGAAACAACACTTCTCTTTACTTAAAGAAGACGCAAACCTTAGGGAATTCTTGCTAGGTCCAAGAAAACAGCGTCAAAAACGTTTCATATATGTCGGCATCTATGCTGCTTATAATGAGATATGGAAGGTACCCAAGCAGACGCTGCAGAAAGAATACGAGAAATTGATCGTATTAATTTAGAGAAATCTCTCAGTGTGGTCGACAATGGGTTAACGACTCTGTCATCCAGGATATATTCATTGTGCAACATTGTATCCTCTGCTATAGACATTGTGGAACAAGATTTGGTCCTGCTGCGTCAAGGCCAGTCTCAATTACGTTCTATTCTGTCATTAAGCTGGACACTACAAAACTTGCGTGCAGGTTATGTGCCTTGGTGTTTCATCAACACGTCTTCTCTGTTTTCTGATTACAAACTCACTGACAAACAGATCGAACTGGCACAAAGAGGAGCAAAGTATACAGTGCTGAACATTGAAAAACTGGAAAAATTTACGGTAGCAGAAAAACCAGCTACAGAATGGATCATACATGGCAAAATAACTCTGCCTGTTACAACTTTCCATTTTCAGTATCGCCTTAAACACATGCCAGTAGGCAAATATGAAAGGTTGGGTAACGAAAACATCAGGCCATCCTGGGATTTACCTTACACACACAGATGTTGGAGTGGGGGGCGTGAAGTGTTTATTAGCGGTACACACGGAGAAAATGCACTGAGCGGTTCACTCATATTGCGGGATATTAGTATACATGGAGCCTGTAGCGGTTCCACTGCAAATTTATCCTGCCACCTGCAAGGTTCACCAGCCGCTGTGATTAATCCAACGCTTGGACAACTTTCATATGGGAGTTACCTCATGTTGAATGATCAGAGCTGTTGTGGCATGTTGTCAGGTATCCCATATCTAGTAACGGTTACTTCCAGGGTCACTTGCTGTATGCAAGTCTTGTTCTCCCAAATAGACACAGTCAGGGAGTCGCCTTTATGGCCTTCAATGAATATCTCTTCTATACGAATTGATACTTTAAGCAGAATAAAAGCCATTCTTTTACAACAAACTGTGCCTTTGACCTCGGCCAAAGAAACCTATAATCTACAAGTCGCAAGGACTTCGGCTGAGATACAGGCTCTGTTAAGGACAAATTGCCCTACACATTTCACACAAATGTTGGGACGTATCTTAAACATGTCTAATACGAGCGGTATTGGGCATGTATTTAAGACCGTATGTTCGGGACTGTTAACACCTTTTCGAGAAAGTCCTCGGAATCATTCCAAACTTCATGCACTCGGTGTTTGGTGGACTGCCGCTAATTCTAGCACTCGTTGCAGGAATCCTGTTTTTATTCCTACTACTATGCTATGGCAAGCCAATCCACCAGCGTCACTCCCAGCACCTTGGAGAATGCTCTCCTGGAAAGTAGGTGTCGTGAGCGCATAGTGCAACTTTTGGGTTTACCTCGCCTTAGAGAACTAAATACAACATCGTTTCTGTCATTCAGACCAATCTGGCAAGATTGCATCTAACCTGTTCTACGCTGCTTGCTTTGCATCTGTCCAACACTCGCATCAGTAGTGGCAACGGATATCGATACTCTGCTGGACCCGATAACAGCCCATGCTCTGTGTTGTCCCCAGAGGCTACCAATCCTGATGACGGCATTAATTGAGATCTCACAGACGCAACATGCTACTGCCGAGGTACGAGATGGATCAACAGGCACACAGGTAACATCAGCATTGAACAGTGCTACTGACAATGCATCACATCTATGTGCAATTAGTCTTCTAAACAAGGTAATCTACCTACCACCGACAACGTTAGACGATTTTTTGTCTACAGGCTTAGAGGATTTCATGTTTTCCCCAGCATCTTCAAATAACTTTTGATTTGGCTCACAGTGTACCATGTAATCTATGAATTCGGCCTTCATTTTTTTCAAAACAAAAAGACAAATTTGGAACTTTCCTTATATCGCACTTTTGTGAATATTGGCTTTTTCTTTTATGGCTAAAAGCTCTGCTTACAGTAGAACTATTCATAGAGAACAGACTTCTTTGAAACACTTCCAGGGACATGTTGTCACCTTTTTCCACATTTATGTAATCATGAAATGAAATGGATCTGAACTGGACCATTTAATTACGTTTGTGTATATATTTTGTTCATTCACTTAAGCATTCATTGTAAATATATGCTTAGAATGAAACGTTGCTTCAATATGTACAGCACCTTTGCATTTCATGTATAGCAAACATTTTTAACAAAGACTTCTTTTAGTATGCTTTTACAAATGTTTTTAGTGAAACATGTGATACTCGATTTTATATGTTTAGCACGTTTCGCATTTAGTAATATCGATCATTCGTCAATGGAGTGGGTGTTGTGTTTTGATTTAGATACCCGTGTATAGGTTTCCCTGAATCATGTCCTTATATAGGCACAATTCCCATTGCCCTTATTTAGGCATAGAATCCCAGTCCTTATTTAGGCATTAGCCATGCTAACCAAATACAGGCATGGTCACCTACATCCGTCCATCCCACGTCACAACGAGTTCTTAGAAACCAGACCCTTAAACTGAACGAGACTTTCCCTAGCTAGGATTATTGATTTCTCCAAGAACTTATCTATTTTGCATGAACTACTATTCCTTAGGGGTTCATCCATGACGTCTTCCTCTGCCTGTCTTTACGTCAATGCTAGCATTCCCAGGCACCTTCCAGGTATAAATATGCCTTACCTTACCATGGCAAACCACGGCACGGCACGACTCAGCACGACTTGACCGCACGGTTCACCACAGCAAGTTCAGAAGAGACCATATCCCGGCCTAATGCACTGACCAGACGCTGCCATCCCTGCTCGCAGAGAATCCAGCTTCCAGTGTTCTGATTCCCTTTGCGGGGTGCTAAGAGTTTGATACCCGGAAGGAGATTCCCACCTCTCTCATTCTAAAGGTATGGAGCTGACTAGAACCTAGAGGGACTCTTGGCATACTAACCTTAGTTTATACCATACTATAGAAAACAGCACCTACTTCTTACCTCGTACTACACTTAGGTTAGGTACACTGGGGTAGAACTATTTAGAAGCATCAGACGAGTATTCACTTTTTAGCCTGTGTTATTTATGTATGTATATATGAATATATGTCATAGCTAAAAGACAATGCTATTGCTGTATTATTTCTTCTTACTGCTTTCGCTGTGCGTATTATATCTTCCTTACTGTTTAATGATTGTAACAGCTAATATCTCTTACACGAGAAACAAGACTGTTCAATAAATCCTTTTATTGAAACGCCCCTCTATCTATTTCTGTGTACCTCTGGAGAAACTAAGCATGCACGATTGACTGAGTGAAACTGTTATCTATTGTTTCCACGATTCTGAGACGCGTTCCGATTCTAAGGGAAACAAAGTTGTCATGTTTATGCGGTTGTCAGAAACTAATCCCTTCTTGTTCATTCGAGACGTTTCTAGTGACCTCTGAGTTAGCTGGCACACACAAGTAATTAAGTTTAATGTACTCGATAGGAGCATACTGACCTTAGTCCTATGCAAAAACTATAGTGTATATTATTCCAATGCGCAGAGCCTATAAGGGAAATAGGAACTACACTACAGTAGGAAGAGCACTTTATCTTGGAGGTGCAAAGACGGTTATATGGTGAAGTGCCCCGAAGTTGTGAATTTCATAATGGTGCTGCAAATATACAGCATGTGTAGAAGTAAAGCAGGCTAGGAGTTACAGTGGTTCACAGAAAGCCAAATGAATACAAGTATCCTTTCGGTTGACTTAAAGATATACTTGTGTCGCTCTGGTTCACTTTAATTGTGGTTTACAACAATCAGTGCAAAAGAGCACTAGTGTGAATAGGAGAGCTTCTAGCTCAACATCAACAAGTATCTGCAAACAATTTTATGAGACTGTATACTGATATTGCTGTTCTTTTGTTTCTGTAAGAAATTGCAAAAACATAAATAATAAAAAAAAATCTAAAAAAAAAAAAAAAAAGTATCGGCAAACAAAGATATATTTGTGGTGCTAAAATGATAACAAAGGAAAATTGTCATGTTACGTATTGCACTGATAACCTCTGGGGCAGATTACTGTGCTTCATTTAAGAACAATTTTTGGGGGGCATTTTCCTCCAACCCACCCCTCCCTAACCTAAACTAACTCGATGAAGACAACAGCAAACCGTATTCGAGGTTACAATCAGAATCAACAACAAAATAATATTTTAGTTTCCAAAAATACTTTATTTATAACAATTTGGTTCATAATCAAAAAGATTCAAAAATATCGATATACATATTTATTTTTTTACATTACATTGTTATAATTTTTAATAACATGATTTATAATATTCTCATTCATTTTCAAAGGGAAAACTGTTTAACATTTACACCATTCAGTTTGAAAGCTGTGGAATCCTTATTCCTTTCTTCTTGGTGAAGAACAATGAAGCTTCAAGCAGCAGGTGCACATGCACGAGAGGTCATATTACGTTATCCTTCATAGACTGAGAGTTTTGTGCATACCAAAACTCCGTAAAGAGAAGAAACTCTGGAAAGGCAGACTAGGCTTCTTCACAACTATGTATGCTGCTTAACTATTCCCAAAACACAATTTAAAAAAAACAAAAAGTCTACCAATTTCACAGTCAACAATGTTGTTTCAGCTCTGTAAATTATGCTAAGAAACTAAAGACATTTTTAACAGAATAAAGGCAAGGGTTTTGGATGCGCTTTCACTTAACAAGAGTTTTATAATTATTTTTACAGTTCAGTTACAGTCGAGTCAAGTCACGGTGGTCTAGATGTGACAAAATTGTTCATGCATTTAGGTGATACAATCCTGACTGATTACCCCTCCAGCACAATTAATTTTTGTCTGTGTAGGCACTTAGCCAAGACATCACTCTTCTAAATCTTTGCGATCCCCAGCTTGGAAATTCACACTGACTCTTCTGATTCGTATGAAACATCCCTATGTTGTACAGCAATCTTGGTCAGCCGTTCGACATTCTATAAAGAACTTATGTCACATGAGATGAGTATATAAAATGAATATATAAAATAGAACCCTTTTGGGAGTCGTTTTTAAGTAAATCTATTGAGCCAAACTTACTAAAATGTTTGAACAGTGGAAAGAAGCTGTAATATTGGAGTGGCTGCAATTAATAGCAATTTACATACAAATTTGCTGATTAAAAGGTTCAGGGTTAATCACTGTATCTTGTGAATCAGGGTTTATTCTGGGGAAGAGGATGCCAATGTTAGCAAAATCTTTCCAATCCCTAGCAAGAATTATTAGGTATAGTATCCACTGGAAGTCATCTTGAATGCTGGCTTTGAAACCCATTTATAGTGAAAATACGAGTGTCATTTTTCTCTGCTTCGTCAGAGCAGTGAAAAATTGGGCCCTGAAGCAGCTGTTAACCTCTTCAGTGCCCATGACGAGATAGTCTCGTCATGGAGCACGGTTGCGCTGTGCCCATGACGAGACTATCTCGTCATGAACCCCACCCACTAGTGCAACGCCCGGCACAGGAGGGGGAAAGGGCGTGGAACTGAAGGGGTTAAGTGGACGCAGATACGCTGCTTCCCTTAGGTCCCTGGAAAGCCAGCAGAATGATGGTTCAATCTCTAATCCGCCTCCCCGCATGTCCCCAAAGACCAGAGAAAGGTGGTAGGAGCACCTGCTGTTGATTACAGAAACGCGGACGAGCAGCTCTCACAAAGCTGGTGTTAGCGCGGTTCTGGCTCTCTGCTATCAGAGCAGAGAGTGCAGCAGGTGGGGTTGGAAATGGACGGAGGGTCATTTGTACAAATTTAAGGGATTGCTATTTCCTAATTGGAATTCTTTGTGAATCACAATTAGGAGATAACAATTCCTAATGTATGAAAAATATTAAATTTCATTTGGCAATTCCTAATGGAGTTGCAATTGACCTACTGAATGAATATTAATGAGGTAGGTTGCAATTTGAGGCCCATTAGAAATTGTAGTGAATAGAACTGAACACTAGAAATTGGGGTCATCACAGGGATGGTGGGACGCCGGGGTCAGCAGAACACCATATCTGGGATTGCTTTTTAATAAAGCAAACTTTTGTTGTTAATGCAGGCCGTTTTCCTTAAAGGAAAATGAGATGCGCTTAAAAAAAACTATATAAACTTTGAAGTTTAATTTTTTAAGAGCAGGCAGTGGTCCCTTGGACTACTGCCAGCTCTTAAAAAACATAATCGTTTCAACATTCACAAAGGGCAAGAGGTCTCATGTGGACCCCTTCGCATTTTTACTAATGGTTGCCACCACCTTTGAGGTGTCATTAAAAAATGAATGCTTTGCAACCATTATTTGGTCACAAAACATTCATACATACCACTGTGATTCGGTATTAGGACAGGACACCCTAAGCACGCCCCTTCCAAATACCAAATCTCTAAACACAAATGGCGATTCAGTAACATGTTACTTTATTACAATTTGTCCTCTGTACATATGGAAAAGCATGTTTGCAGTCAGTAATGGCTCAATTCTGCGATATGGCCCTGAATGTGATAGGGCGGCAGGGCGTGAGGTAGCCAGGTA
Source organism: Triturus cristatus (assembly GCF_964204655.1). Lineage (NCBI taxonomy): Eukaryota > Metazoa > Chordata > Amphibia > Caudata > Salamandridae > Triturus > Triturus cristatus. Next base: position 652,166,963 of record NC_140594.1, read on the forward strand.
TCGTGTTTTTAGGACAGGTTGGGTGACGGAGGTATCCAGAGTAGCAGGATGCGAGGTAGTGGGATGATTTAAATTTGTGGATGGAGTGAGGGAAAAAGTTATTAAGGGTGAGGGGCTGTGCAAATTTTATTTGGGAGTGAAGACAACTAACAATGGGGATATGACAGGGTAGGAGTGTGCCAGATATATTCTGCATGTTTGGGTGAAGGAAGGGCACTAACAAGAGTGGTGGGGTGGATGACAAGACACCTGTATAATGTTTTTTTTAATATTCATTTAGAAGATGGGGCTGAAGGAGGTGGAGTTATACAGAATATGGCTTTCCCGTGACTCCTCTTCCCCGACTATCAATAACGTGGCATTTTACATTTTGGGCTTCCATGCGACGAGATAGACAAGTAAAGCTTTACTCTCATTGTCTGTTTTATGTTACTTGGAAGCTGGAAACCCCATGGACTACATGCAGGGTATGATTATCAGTCAGGCAGAAAATAATTACCTCACTAAATTCCAATCTGTCTATTTCTGAGTAGTTGGATTTTTCCACACCTTGACTGGATTTTACTGGCAGGAAAAATCATATGAGACTTTGGCTGCATCAGCATTCAAGTCTCATTCCTGTTTTGTTTTGACAGTCGGGAGCACAGAAGAGGCATGAGCATAACGCTACCACCTGCTCAGCGTAGCTCATAAATGTATGAGTTAAAACTCTATGGAGAGGAGAATTCCATGTGGTCTTCCAACTAGAAAAAAATCGGTCTCAAGCAGAAAAGTCCCCATTCCATGCAGTTTTACTTTTAAATGCACCTTACTTGTGTGAAATTAGCACACAGTAAAATCGCATGATATTATTATTTTAAAAAAAAAAATGTATTGGCATTTTCATATTACAAAGACAGATTGCGTTATGATACATGTAATTTACTTCATTTCATGCATTTTGCATCATTGAATATTGCTATCCTCACATTAAGTGGACATGTATCCTGTCTTTATTCAATTCTTACAATAAACAATTTCTATGTAGAACTGGGATGCATAACTGGGATAACGTTCATGGGATCCAGGGTATATGTATCGGACGGGGTGTCAGGGTTGGTGCGCATCTCGCTTGTTGGTATGTCTGAGTGCTGCTGGGGGGGTGAGTGGTTGGTCCAGCCCATATGTCTTATCTTCGAGTCCCGTGAGGTTCGTGGTGGTGATATCGAGCAGGGTTACGTATTTGCTATAATAGGAGAATTGGCGTGTGTGCTTTCGGTCGGGGGTTTGTGATTGTGGGTCTACTGGGGTGTGTGGGGAACTGACTGGGTCATCGTGTGTTGGTGGCTGTTTAAATTGGTGCAATAGGGTCCACTCCATAGAGATGGGGTGCTTGCGTATCCCCTTCACCTCCTCCTCCCTTAGTGTTTCCTTCTCTGCCGTCACCCATTTGTGTACTGCATCCACCCATGCCGCAATTGGGGCACCCGTGTGGGATCGCCAATGCATAGCTATACTTCTTTTAGCCAGCAATATTGCCAGTGAGACAAAGCCGATTAAACTTTGTGTTGCTTCGGTTTCTGGAAGATACCTAATGCACAGGCTTCCCAGGTGTTTAGATGTGAAAGCCCCGTGAGAGCCCTGAGTGTCTTGTGAACATTGTTCCAATACAGCTGTAGTGTGGGGCAACTCCAGATCATGTGGTGGAAATCTGCTTCCCGTGATCGGCATCTGGGGCAGAGGAACTGGGTGTCTGGGTAAAATCGTTGGAGGCGTGCTGGCATTTGATACGCCCTGTGGAGGATGTAGAATTGTAAATTTTTAAAGCGTGCGTTTCTGGACACCTTCTTGGGGTATTCGAGGGCCATCTCCCATTCTTTCTCATGTATTTGGCGCCCTAGTTCCTCCTCTCAAGTGGCCCACAGGGCCTCCAGGGGTTTGTTTATGAGCTCCCGAATGGCTTTATAGAGCCATGTGGTCAGGTGTCGTCCCGCCCCCATGTGTATGATCGTGTGGATGACCGGGTGAGTTGCTGGCTCTCCCGTCGATAGGTCATGGTATGATCGATAGCTTTCTAGGAGTTGACGGTGAAGCAGAAACTGGTCAGGGGGGAGGTCATAGTTATCCACAAGCTGTCGGTATGGTCTAAGCTGTCTATCCTCAAACAGAGACTCTATTTCGGTTAGGCCGTGGTCTGTCCATGCGTGAAGCATGCGAGTTGTGTAATGTTTCTCTTGTTTGGGCCAGCCGACTAGCGGCAGCCGAGGGGAGTATGGAGGCATCCCTGTCGACATACGGTGTAACCTTTGCATGCATTTGTGTGCCACAACTACTTGTATGGGGTATGTGCTTCTCGGTTTGGTGCCTGGCAGTAACAAGCGGCGGAGTTCTGGGATGGGTACCCGGCCGGTCGCCGTGTACGTCTCACCTATGTGTCTGCCTGCCGACCAGTTAAAATCGCATGATATTAGAAGGATATTTTTCACTGGGTTGTTCTGAGTGACATCAAATAAAGAATGGCAAAGCTGTCTATGATATCACAAAACCAGAAGCGAAAAACATCCCTGTTACTCACATTAGATTACGCACTTAACATGCAGAGGTTTAATTGGCGGAGCCATACTTAAAATTACCTGCACTCCGAATGTAAAAAGAAAAACACTAGCCTCCTGCCACCCACCCCCACTATTCTCAATATATATAGCCCCTTCTACCACCCAAATTGAAAAATACATATCGGTACTACTTCTGTTTTACCCCGTCACCCTCTGAAAACTGCATTCCCTCACCCATATCTAATATGCATAAAATCCTGGCCTCCTGCCACCCACCTCCACCCACCACCCTCTGCACATGCACCAATATTCCCCCTTCCTGCCCAAACTGCAATTTCTACTCTTACATTGAGAGCGACAATGTGGCAGATCCTAGAAGGTGGGAGGGAAGAAACAGCCTCAAACAGTGATGTAACAGAACTTGTAAACAAATGTAGAAGGGAGATAGGAGAGTCGAAAAATACACCAACAAAAAATAGAGATAAGTCTGAAGAGAGATTAACTACTCCCATCTGAATGCTAAAAAGAGGCACAATGAGCAGTGCAACTCAAGAGTGGAAGGAGAAGTGGATTCTAACAAGGCATAAATGAGGCTGAAGCCTAGGGTTTAACTAAAATGACCCCTTTATACTACAGTGAAAACAATGTATTCAAAGGGATATAAAAATGGAAATAGCATACGAAAACTAAAATTGACGAGACTGATGTTTGAGAACCATAGGTAATAGAAATATAATTTAAATAGGAATCATTTAGCATGCAAGGTATAGGCCACAATATTGTGTCCTGTGGTATCCTATCATGTGCCTTTACAAAATAATTGTAAAATGGGAGAACGGGAGAAAGGAGAGCGTATCCAACAACAACAACTAGTCACTCGACAGGATCCGGGCTTCAGAAAATTGCATTTCAGAAATCAAATACAATTGAAATTAATATTCCCCTTAAAGTGAAGAAATAGGAATATTTAGTACTAGGGCAACCGGTTACAGCTAAATATTAGATTGCTAGCAATGTAAAATTAGTTGGGAGTTCCAGATTGACCATGGACCTTTTGGCATCATGCATAACTGGTAAGGAAAGGAATTTTTAATCTTTACTTTAAGGAGAATTATCATTTCAAATATATTTTTATTTTTTAGTTAATGTACTTCTTTATTTGGATGATTATATCTTCTAAAATCTTTTGGGCAAAATGTAGCGGTCTAAACAGAGTCTGCACGGAGGGAACCTGATGAATATAGTTGTTTTTAGGTCGAGCATAGCGCAGCGTGAATGCACTGCTCTAGGAGATGACCTTTTGGAATCGGTCTGGACTTTTCGAAAACTCGTGCATGTACGGCATCCACCTTGCGGGAGCGAGCAGCGGCGCCATCTGATTCCAATTAGCTTGGCCGCGCTTGTTTTTCGGGAGCGAGCAGCGGCACCATCTGTTTCCAATTAGCTTGGCCGCGCTTGTTGTGTATTTTCTCTGATGCCTCTTGCTCTTTGATTCTCGATTACCATTGTATATCATTGTATATTCCTCTGATCCCACCTTTCACGAAGCAATGTTTCCGACAGTTTGTCGTTACTCTTTCCTAGGGCAAGTTGTTGTCAAGTAAAACCCCAAACTATTCAGAAAAAGTAAAACTATATTCCGTGCTCGCTCTTGTCGATGCTGAGAAGAAACCCGTTTCCCACAACACACACACATCATATGAAAAAGAGACCGCTCTCCCCGCCCCCCCCGGATCCCTCCCTCCAAACTTCTTGGCAGATTATATTTGTTTTCTACCAATCATGCAGACTCACAAGTGCTCTCGTCATTTTAGCGACCCTGCTTGCCGACACTCTAGCATGGACACCCGAAAATAAACTTTCCTCAAATATTTGAAGACTAGATTTAGAAAAATAAGCTTTTTTTTTTTTTTACATTTGTATTTCTGTCTTTGCCTTTGCTGCGAATCTCTGCGAAACTGCAAGTTAACAATTTAAGGTAGGGGCAAGCATACGGGGAAGATTACTCAGGCTTAATGTCAGCCAGCAGAGAGAGTGTCAAAGACTCTCTCTGTGGCACTGGTAGTACTAGTACAGGTTGAGTCGGTCAAGGAGAACCGAAAACAAAGAAGCGCAGAAGAGACTAATTTACACACTAACAAGCAGGCAGTAATAGATTCAGGGAGTAGGAACTGCTTTCCCGTGGCCGTCAGGTGTCGCTGTTGCCACTAGAATGGTTGGCTTCCCCCACAAACTTGCGGAATGTGAATGCTCTAAAGCAGGCGAGTTAATGTGAAAGACTTAATTTGAAAATGATTATCAGGGCTTGGTAGGTATCCCGTGACCAGAGACAGGTGCCAAGGCAGTCGTATATCGGCATTTTAGAGACTGTGCTCCTGCACATGTCGCCATCACCAAGGCCAGAGTAGGAGCGTACCCAAACCTAGTCAACCTTTTAATTGTAACAAGTGTAATCACTACCACACGACGGAACCAGAACTCTTGAATATTTGCCAAAGTCACTCCCCCTTCGGCAAGAAAGCTAACCGGTGGTAGCGTCTGGAAGAGTGGCAGGGCTGGGGTAGAGATAGCCACATGTACCCTAGGGCCCACGGCCATTTTAGAGACCCACGGCCGAGAAGGACATTGATAGATTTCCCCATATGCCCAGGCCAGGGGAGTAGTGAGCAAAGGTAAAGCACGGGTGCAGTGGCACCGGAGCGCAGAGCTAGAGGTGCCCGCCGCACCCTACTACAAGCTGTAAATATCCAACAAGTTTGAGATTGCTAATGTGTGGCATTTTCATATTTTCGGTGTATTTATGAGTAAACTTCAACGACCAATGTGTGACACTTGGAGTGACACTTTCTCGCGAGTAAAATCAAGCAATAAAGTCCATGGAAACAGATAAATACCAGAAGCTACACCCAGGGCTTTAAGTGGGAGGAATAAACTGGGGGGGGGGATGGCTCTCAAAGGGGCGTGGCTTAAAAACATGTATGCTAAAAATCTGTGCTTAGCATTTTGTGCCGCCCGACTTGTATTTTGCTGTTTCTGTTGTTGCATCCAGATATATGACGGCACAGCAGCCAGGGTAATATGCTTAATGCTAAACACATACGCAGGGTAATATGCTGCATGTCTAAACACTTATAACGCCCCAAAGGCGAGACCTATTGGCTGTGCCAATGCTTGTTTCTTTAGACAATAGGTTCATGGCTATAAAACAGTGGTAAATCAAAGGAGTTGATTAAGAGCAACGGGTAGAACTAAATAATTAGAATGCCGATAACATAAGATGAAAATGGAAGTCTAAGACTGACCTTGGACATTTGGATGTTGTATATTACTGTAAGGATATTCATTTTTACTTTAAGGAGTGTTATTATAATTCTTATTTCAAGTTCATATTTCATGTAAATTAAAATCTTTATTTGGATAACTATATATATTTTTTAATCATTTGGGTAAAATTCAGTGGTCTAAACGGAGTCCCCACTAAGGGAACCTTGTGAATAAATTTGAGGTCCCTGTTGTTTGTTAGTTTGACGGTGTAGTTGCTGTTTTTTCTTTTCAAACCAACTTGGGTTTTTCAATGGACTGGTCAGAAGTTCAACTGTCCAGTTCCTGTTTTTTATTTTATTTTATTTACCAAGGATTTTAAATGAACATGGTTGGTCACAACTGATATTTAAATGCTCTTTACCAATTGCTCCGAGTTTCACATTTTGCCTGAGACGCGGTACACGAGTGCAGGTATGTGTTGGGGCTTAGGCCATTTTGAACCAGAGTTTGACTTTTAGATTTCCAAGTATTCATTTCAGTATTAGTATTATTTTATTTTGGTTTTTATTAGTGATAACTTGACATGTAGTTTTGATGAATTAAAGTAACAGCTTCTCAGCGACAATTATATTTGGAGCTCAGAATCTGGTGCACACTGTTGTGGAATTAGAAGTGGGTAAAAAGAGCTTTCATTTGATTAACTAGGTAACTTTTATGATTATTTCCATTTAGATTAATTTATGATCAAATTTCCATGTCGCATCACAAATTAAGCATTCATTCTGAATTTTCCTACATGCATAATATGTTAAATTGACAAACATTTGTTTTTTTATGCATCATCTTGGGATGTACGCTCTGTTAGCTAGGAATCAATTCTGTACTTTCTTATATGTTGTACGCTTAATTTAGATTTGAAGAAATTATTTTACTTAGTATTATATAGGAACTATATCTTGTGGCTTAAGATGATTTTACTTTTTTAAATGATGCTGTATATTATTATGTAGTGTTGTGTTTTAAGCAGTGCTTTAAATGAGGATTCGGAAGAGCTGATACTCACTATTCAGAGGACCTATTCTCTCCCAACACGTGCCAGTACTCTCCCATTAAATGTATTGCAGCAGAGCTGAAAAGTGAAGGTACTCTCACTTTTAAATTAAAGAAGTGCAGGTACTCAGTACCAGACAGTACCTGCCCATTAAAAGCACTGGTTTTATGTTGTTATAGCCTTGAGAAAGTGACACGAGTCACGAAACACATGTTAGCTGCATAATTATTGGCAGAACTGCATAACGACTAATCCACTGAACCATTTATAACTTTCAGTGGAACTATTATGAAACTGACCTTTTGTAAATTGTGAAATAAATGGATTCTTTGATTGAAATAAATGTATATATTTTTGATTTAAAAGCAATCGTATTTGAAAATTGTTTTTTTGAGGTGCCTCTTAAATTTACCTTAGATGATAGCCACAGAAGGGTGGTTGTTTCTGAAGCTATAAAGGAACAGTTGTTCCTCCAATAAAGGAATCATTAGCATTGGGATCATTTGAAACTCCATGATGGTTTTTTGGTAATGTTCTTTCTGGAGGATGCTCTATTTAACTGCAGATTCCTTATCTGGAATATTGCCCCAAGTGTCACATTGGGTCAGGGTACTCAAAAGCAGTACTCCTGCACGCTGATAGGTGTCATCATGCGTCTCTGAGCCAATGTGATTCCACTCCAAACGTGACATGCAGGCCTGCATATAACTGCCACCCAGGCCCACTAAAGTCAGTGGCTTTTTAAGCTTGTTCCACGTTCCCAGACACAGAGACATTTGACAAATTGGCTTGCCCAGTGTGCAGATCCCGACTCTGGGACTTTTAGAGATGGAAAAAGAGTCACTTTCCCAGAATAGGGAGGTGGGATGATCAGTGAGGAATCTATGGTTAGATACAGTAGCCACCAGAAAGAGAGTTACCGTAGGTATGTAACTTATTCTTCCGATAGATATTTCTAACCACAGATTCATCACCTAGTGAATAGATATCAAAGCGGTACCTGCCGGACCGAATGGGCAAAAAGGCTCATCCTGACGGACCTGGTAGTCAAGGCACTAGTGCTTTGTGAACGTGAGCACTGATGCCCACATAGCAGCCTAACGTATATCCAGGACAGACACACTGTGTGCTAGCGCAGTAGTCACACCCATGGCCTGACGGCAACAAGCACTCAATCCTTCAGGTGGCTGCTTCATGGCTAATGCATAGCAAACTTTTATGCCGAAGACTATCCACCTAAGCATGGTTCTTTTCTGTACTGCGTTGCCCTACTTTGCTTCTGAGAAACCCACAAAGAGATGGTCCTTCACCCGATGCAACAGCAGATGCTCCCAAAGTAGCAGCTTGATGGCAGTACAAATGCTTATGCCCAGAAGTTCTGGATATCACCCCCTCCTGGCTCAATATGGACCCACCAGGATCACTTGGGCTCAGTCAGTCTTAATCTTCTTCAGAAATCAAGTCAGGAGGGATAGACAAGGGAATGCATCCAGGAGTCTGAAGATCCAATGTGTACGGGAATGTGTCTCTAAGAGGGAGCCGCCTTGGGAATTCTAGCTTGCAAAAATGCTGAAATAGTGCATTCATGGCAGTGGCAAAAAGATTGAGCCAGGTTTCTCTCCATTGCTGGAAAATGCCCGTCGCCGCCTCTGGGTGTATCTTCCATTTGTGATCCTTTAGGCATCACATACCGAGTTAGTCTGCCCTGGCATTCAGAGATCCTGCCCCATGGTTCACAACCAGGAAAATTCACTGGTGAGTCAGCCACTTCCAGAGGAGCCGAGGTTCCTGGCACAGGACCCATAACTCCACTCTGCCTTGCTTGTTGAGGTACTACATGACAGTAGTGGATAGTAGGAAGGCCTAGCACACTAAGCAGATCACTTGCATCTTAAATTGAGGTGGAGGCGTGTTTCTGTCAGGGACCAGAGTACTCCGATATCCACCTCTCCTAGATGGGCCTCCTCAGCTCAGCAGTGATGAATCTATGAGCACTGTCAGCTCTGGGTGAGGTAAGGATAGGCGCATGTCACTGGCCCAATCATGGTCCAGCAGCCACAGCTGCTGATCTTGTGCAGTGTCCTCTGAAACCTAGCTGGAAGGCAATACACTTCCCTGGTGCTGTGCCTACTGGGCCTTCAGCTCCCACTGCAGAGCCAGCATGTTCCATTTCGTGGGGTTGACTAGCAGGATGCAGAAGGCCAACAGACCCAGCATTTTCCACGCCATCCTCACTGAGACAGGGACCAGAACAGAGGCTGAAACATCTGTATCGTAGCCAGAATATCTTCGACTTTGCACTCAGGGGGAAAGAAACAAAACTGCACTGTATCCAGCATAGCTCCATGAACAGGTGCATCTGCGAAGGATTTCTGTGTGACTCTGGCACATTGATAGTGAACTCCAATGATACTAGAAGATTTGCAGTCGTCTGGAGGTAGTTTACAACAGCCAGTTCAGGTATGAGAGGTCTAGTAAACCCGACCTCCGAAGGCGCTCTTTGACCACCGCCATCACTTTCATGAAAGGCATTGGTAAGGCTTAAGGGGAGCACCACAAACTGAATATGCTCCCGGCCCACTGTAAACTGCAGGTAACATCTGATGGACAGCTGGGCGAGACTATGGAAATACATGTCTTGCAGGTCCAATGCTACCATCTAGGCTTCAGGATCAAGGGCAGACAAGACCTGAGGCAGTGTGAGCATACTGAATTAGTCCTTTCGTAGGAAGCTGTAGATCTGGGGTCTCCAACCTTTTCTGTAACAAGAGCTACTTCTGATCAGTAAAAATTGTTGTGAGCCACTGAAGGCCAATTAACTTGCGCATTGTTAACAGACACCCACTCGCCCAGCTTCATTGACTTTAAACCTCATTTCTGTGGAGCCCGATACTATGGTTTGAACAAAATACTGTCACTTGGAGAATAGGGCTGCCATGTGCATCAGTGAGTGCATGGTCTGTGGGGATGTCTGAACATGTCTGTGAATGAATGGGATATATATGTATGGGTGACCAAGGGCCTGTGTCACATGTACTTGTGGCACAGGATATACCTTTCTCCATATGTGGCACAGTACATATACACCACAAACATCCAACTATTTCTTTTCAAATGGGAGAAATTTAAAGTGCACAAAATGTGCTGCAGAACTTTTCCTAATTAGGAATTTTTTTCTGAACTTGATGAAACATTTTTCTGAAACTAAATTCATGATTGTGGAAAATCTGTGATACTGACAGATGTATGGCGTCGTTAGTAAACTTTATAGTCACAGCATTCCACAAATCCCGAATCTGTGCATTAGGGTGAGGAATCTACTATCACAAAATAATTTTTGTCTATCCCGAGTCCTTAGCACAGATAAAGGTCTTGGACTCCAAACTTATATGTATGTGGGTGAGGGCAGAGACTGGTTTGACTGAGACAACATCCTTATCACTTCAGTACTGATTGTCTGTAGCCGAAGACATTTCATTCCAGGAAAGAATTAAACTGGGCCTCAGCCTAGTACGTCATTGCCCTGGGCTAGTTAACATATTAAAATGAATGAATGAGCAGAGCATTCATCAAGGGTCATTATGCAAAGCGGACCGTACTGATTCCCCGTGTCTCATAGGTTGCATATTGGTCCGATGCAAAGAGGTGCACCTTCGCTCAGTAAACAAATAGGCGTGACCTATGCAATAAACTCCACGGAGCTCGATGACAATAACAAAAAGCGGAAAGTGTTATATCTTAAAATCAACATTTAGACTGTTCACCAAGAAGAGAGATGTGTTGCATGATGGATTACAAAACAATCACAAGAAGATAAATAAAAAGGTAGCTTTTGCATCCACTGTGTAGAAAAACAATAGTGACTCCCATTCAAAAAGGCACAGTAATATTACTTTTCACTTTCACTGGAAGTCTGAATCAGCAGAATTCAAAATGTTCGTCTCATCAAACAAAAGGGTAAATCCCGTGAATTTAGACTACCCCGTGAATGCAGGAAATTATCCTGCAAAACATTACTGTTTCGTACGCCTAGGCCGACTGCTACTCGCTGTACCATACTTGCTCAATCTTCTTTTGGGTACCAGTCAGAAATGGCTCTGAGGGCCTCGTGTGATCCCAGTTCAGGAGCCTGGCACGTGCAAGTGCGCACCAATGTGTTTGTGAACTGGGATGCAATCTGCACTGCATCATATGTAACAGGTGCATAGCAAATTATTATTTTGCAGAGGTTGCCAAAAGGACGGCCTAATGAATATTAATTAGGGAGGTAGCAGTTTAAGACCTCTTGTGTAACCCTGGGCGGACAACTACGCTACGCTTGCGAAGTTTGCGTAGTTTGTGCTACTTTGCGCTACGCGAATTGCACGTAGCACAGTGCAAAATCGCGTAGCATAGCTGGCATTTTTTGCTCGCTTGCGGTCCTTAACGTCAACTTGGCGACCGCGAGCGAGCAAAATGACATCCCGGCGAGACTTTTGCCTCGTTCGCGATCAGCGACATCAAGTTGCCGATCGCGAGCGTGGAAAATAAACCTCCCGGCGAGATTCTCAACGCGGGGAGGTCAGGTTTCTCATTGCGAGAGGTCGCGTTTGTTCGCGACCGCTCGCGATGAGAAACTACCAGTCCGCGTTGAGAAAGCTGCCGCTCGAGTAAAAATCTACTTTGAGCGGCAGAAAACGACAGATCGCACTGTGCAAGATGCCGTTTTCAATGATTGCACAGTGCGGACAAGCATCCGGCACTGTGCAATCATCGCGAGCAGCGTACTACGCATTTCGAGTAGTGCTATGGGTATCTCACATAGTGCGAAGTGCACTTCGCGTAGCGCTACTACGCGAACTACGCCCGGGGTTACTCGTGACGGGCTGCAACTGCAAGGGGTAAAGGCCTGCATGCGACAAAAAAGCTCTGTCCCGGCATTTCCAAACGAGAAACATTTTTTAAAAGCAGCTTATGACCATTGCACGTTTAGGAAGACACCAAGAGCGCAGGCACGGATCGCTTGGATCACTGCTGCTTCCCGGATGCCCCACGACAACATTCCCAAAGAGGAAGCTGTCTACCAAAAACCGCTTTCACTTTGCGAATCAGTTGCCACCACCGTAATTACGGTCACACACCACTGGCACATATCTTTCTTAATTACAAATAGGAGAGGAATATATATATGAATAATTTATCACTGTACGGTGAAAGTAAAGAACGCACTCTCTCGATTGTAAGATGAATGGCGGTTTATTCAGTAGGGGCATGACAGCTACTGAATAAACCGCCATTCATCTTACAATCGACAGAGTGCGTTCTTTACTTTCACCGTACAGTGATAAATTATTCAAATTTACCGGCGTGGCTCAGCCGGTCAAGCACGCACCACCCCGTAACCTGTGAGCGCTGACGCCTACCCTTGTATATATATATATATATATAGATATATATAGATAATGGAATTTGATAAATTTCTGACAATAAAGTGAGTTAATTGCTTTTCCCAAAAGCATACAACACAATGTATTTCTGCCACTTATTCTTGTTGCCTACCCGAGATGTATTATGCCTACTTCTCCTTTCCTGCCCTTCCATCTTAGTTTGTGTAGGAAGTTTCATGCATATAACCTTACTTCATTGAATTAGCTCCTACCCAGCCAACAAGTAGATGGACTAACATTCACCTTCGAACAAAGCTTAAACACTATGATACATAATGTAGTAACGTCTAACAGATGTAATAAATTATCTTATGGGGATTTAAATGGCACTGATAATATGGTTAAGTGATACAATGTGTCCTCCTTCCATCACAATAGTTTGTGCTGTAGAAAAAAGTTTAAGTCACGGAGCCTGACTAAATAACATTTTGCCACAAAGCAACAACATCACTTTACAGATTGCATGGCAAAATATTGAGTACATTTAATTGCTCTACAATGAGAGTGTATCCAGATCACCAGCTAACAGAATATTGTTAAGGTAAGTATATATAGGTGTGTATATTTACTAGTCTTAACTGGACATCTAGTCACCTTGGTAATAATGGTTTTGTCATGGTGGGTAGATATGGTGTTAGAAATGGTAAATCTACACTTACCTATATACAATTTCCTTATATAGAGTAGGTCAAAATTCTAAATGCGATCTTATTGCAGGTAGATGAATAAAACTCAAGAGTGGTAGAAGACTAGTGTATGATTCCCTAAACAGCCCTGGTCTGAGAACACTGTACAAATGTCACTGAGCTCGCAATCAAGGGGGCCTTCCACAGTGTGCCCAGCCTTGTAGATTCAGCAATCCTAACAAGCGAAAGGGCAGCATTCATGGCAGCTCAAATTAACGAAGAACCGTCCAACTGAAATAAGACCACAGTGCCAAATATTGAGCGTCTTGTGAGGAGATACAGGTATTGTCAATGGCTCCTCCGGGCTGCAGACTGTCTCTAGTAGTCAGAAGAGTAAATAAAGGATGATGTAATCACTAATGGTCAGAACTTACAACCACCTCCACAGGAACGATCAGAAACAAGATCATAAAACAAGCCAAACAATTAAAGGTTTGCATGGGGTGGACTGGTTTTTCTTCAAGCCCAGTTCCTAAATGGTGGTAAAGCCATCGCAAAAGCAAACCAAGTAAGAGGCGATCTCTTGAATATGTACTTCTTTTGCACAGGTAGGAAGTGATTCTGTGCCGTAAATATCGCAGATTATGATGTTTCCCTTAAGAGGGCGACATAGGAAGTGCTCTACCCTCCCACTGTCTCCATGATATGAAGTCATTTTTAACACCTTGAGAAGTATGCCGTGATATGGACTAAAAAGCTTCCTGTGAAACTTTACTACTTTGGCTAGAATGGATGTGTGCAGATGTGTCAAATAATCGCCCTTCTATTTTTTCCTCACGCCTGTGCCTTGTATACATTTAAAGGTGAAGTGTGCCCAGAGGGTAAAAACACTAAGGGTTAATTGCCACATATGCGTCCTCTGAAGGTTAAACCATACTCCCAAGACTTGTTATGCAATACGATCTTTTGTGGGACAATTAATTCCTATCTTAGTTTTGCCATTATAGATCACTCTAAATAACAGGCATTAGTACTGCTCAGTTTAATGGTACTCAATTTATCGACGTCAGCAAGATTAATGACCATTTGATCCCGGCCTTGAACCAAACTTGTGACCTGGATGTTACAACTGATGTCCTCAGTCAGCGCATAGGTAATCTGACAGACTTCCGGGAATGCTGAATCTTGCACCAGTTACACAGTTTCCAGAAAGAATCTTTCATCAGCTCAGCTCCCACTCCCTCCTCCAACGTTGCCAACCTCGCCCCCATCATAGGTCATGTGTAAAAAAATTAATGTTCTTCAGCCATATCAAAGGACAAACTATCTAAAGAGAGGAGATCGAAACGGCTGGGTGTCAATGCATTAATACGACAGCTCTTTGACAATCATCATCTCACAATGTACAAGACTATTAACATGAAATGATCCCAGCCCACCTCCAAGAACAAGTCCATCGATAGTCCCAATCCTAGTTAGAACATTCATATGTCAAAGGAAAAGTACCTTCCTCCCACTCACCCACAACCCTGGATAACGTATCCTACAGTAGGCCTGCCCTGTGCTACCCGGCATTCACAGAATAAAAATGTCCACTTCGATGTAATCATTCTTCGCTCTTCTTACATAAAAGCAGCTTCTTTATCTAGACAGTTTCCTGCTGAAATGTGTACCACAATTCACTGGCCTAAAGGCTAAAAAAGGACAAGTACAATAAAGTTCAAAGTCAAGAGAAAATATGTATATATAAAATATTGCAACGGGAATAAAGGAATATATTAAACTTTTCTCTTCTGACCACCAAGTTTGGGTCTTCATTTTTTTTTGCGTTCCTGAACACAACGAGGGCAGAACCTGTGGATAGGATAAAAAGAGTTGTTAGGTGCAGAACAACAATTCATCTTGTCACGGGTTAGTAATTAATCACTTTTCACGATAATAATTTATTCAAAACCTTTTGGTTAATTGTGTGGCACTTTGCATTACCTCAAAGTTCCTGGATTCCCTGCATGTAGTAGTCTACTATGTATCACAAGAGATGGTGACTCCCTTTGTGTTCCTATCAAGACATAAGGGTTTCCTCTGAGCTGTTATTTTGTTTTTCCAATACCCAGGGAATCCCTCTGCAATACTGGGAGTTCTCCCAAGAGCTTAGCAGAGACCCCCATAATGCTATGAGATTTACTTCAAGGCGTGGGTATCCCCCGTTTACTACTCAGTAGCAAAATGGTCAAAGAAGCTTTAAGAGGTGGGTTGGACCCTAATCTAAGTGTATAGTTTGACGTACGAGTTACTTACCTTCGGTAACGATGTATCTGGTAGAGACACAGTCTAGCCGCAGATTCCTTAACTTAGAATATTCCCAGACGTCAGACTGGATCTGGAAATTTTTTGTAGCAGCACCTCTGCGCGCCGGGGGACGGCGCCGCATGGCTCCGCCCTGATGTCGTCCACGGACATGACATCAGCGAA
The DNA here is from genome assembly GCF_964204655.1 of Triturus cristatus. Taxonomy (NCBI): domain Eukaryota; kingdom Metazoa; phylum Chordata; class Amphibia; order Caudata; family Salamandridae; genus Triturus; species Triturus cristatus. The sequence continues at coordinate 652,182,336 of NC_140594.1, forward strand.
GCCATATAAGTCTCTCCCGGCGCGCTGATGTCAGTTTTCTTTGGAGAAACGTTTCCGCGCCACAACGCGGAGCCACCACCAAAAACTGTGAGAGTATGGGAACAGTCTATGAAAAAATGAGGAAGATCAGTGAAACAAAAAGAATGTGAGAAACATCACCATAAGGGACAGTGACAAGCACTGTACACTGAAAACAATTGAAGAGAAAGAGCTGAGCAGAACTCTGAGAAGCAGCCCCCGCAAAGCGAAGGCAATGCCCTCCGCCGAGGCAAACGGTACATGAAAAGAATGCCAAGGCAGAAGACAGAAAGCCTGCAATCACATGATCTAACCATGGCAGGCAACAATATCTGAACAATATAATTTAGGACGATCCACCAAAGGTCGGAAACAGGAGGCATGCCACAACCTCTGTAAGAGAACTATGGGACTGAGGCCCAGTCAAAGAGTCCCCAACCAATTTACTGTAGCAGAGTCAAAGACGAAAGACCTCAAAACAAGGGAGAACGTGGGAGGGAGGGACTAAGAACATTAGAAGGCCCCACACTGGAAGAACCAGGGTGTAGGAATGTAGGAGGAGACATGAACCCTCTGTCCCATTACGAGAATGGGAGGAGCAGAACAAGGAAAACAGAAAGAACCAACCTCCTGAGGAGGGAGGAGGAAAGAAGTCATCCAGCAGGAAGACAAAGCCACCCAGAGGGAAGCGAGATTATAAAACCCAACGCGAAAAGGTCCTCGCAGAACGGGGAGGATGGACGGGCGTTAAGAAATCTGCAGCTAGACTGCGTCTCTACCAGATACATCGCTACCGAAGGTAAGTAACTCGTACATCTGATAGAGACATCTAGCCGCAAACTCCTTAACTTAGAATAGATACCAAAGCCATACCCCTGAGGAGGCGGGTCTGCGACTGAACCTCACCAAGTTCCAAAGGAACCTAGTTGTCAACAGGTTGACTAAACACAGTGGGGGCAGCAATGCCACAGTGGGCAATCCCAGACCAGGAGCTCTGCCAGGAGCGACAAACAATGGGAGGTAAAGGATCACAAGCCGCCAAGGGACGGCATGAATGCCCATCAGTGGACACAGTGTATAAAGGGAGCACAGAATCAGAAGGGCAGTGCAGAACAAGAGAATCCAAAACTCCAGTAAAGTAAAGGAAATGAGCATAGGAACCGAGGGATCGGCAGGATCCGACGAGTCTGCAAAAGGATACTGACCATGCCAATGTCACTAGAGGTACCAGATGCAATAGTGTGCAATCGCCCTTTCTCAAAGAGATATTTGAAAGGGCGGAAATTAAAAACATTTAATCACGCTACGAAAAGCACATGCGGGAGGCAGAAATACACAGGGTAGACCGCGTGTACCGCCAAAATCACACCATGTAAAAGGAAAGGCACGGGGGGCGTGGTCTCGCCGCTAATGGAGTGAGACGCGCGCCGTTTCTGCTCCGGGCCGCCGCCGCAATCTTCAGCCTCAAACAGCGGTGTAGCGGCTTTAGCTGAGCCCGGACTGGACGCTCATGGAGGGCGGAATATCTGGGGCCATCGATTGAGGGCTCGGCGGTTGCCCGGGGCGGACAAAGACAGCATCCCACACCATGAAGATAGGAGGGCCTGGTGACTGCCGCGCTGCCCGCCATCTTGTCTGCCCCAATCCTGCACTCCCGGCGCCTGACGGTGTCCGGGCCGGGGAGAGCCCGCGCTGACGGCCGCCGATGAGGCTTCGCCTGGAGGGCCCCTGCCGCTGCTGAATTCGGGCTGCCAGAGCTGTGAGATCCCGGGGCCTCAGGAAAGGAGCGACGGCCGCCATTTCCCTCGCCCAGATCGGGTAAGCCGGGAGCCCCTGGGGGCGCTGGGACGCCGTCGCGGGCCGGAGAGACGGCGCTGGCTGGTGGAAGCTGTTGACAGCGCTGGGTGGAGGAGGCTGCCAAGCGGAGAGGGACCTAGGCTGTGGCTCTCTGACAGTGTCGCCTGGCTGGTGCGATCGGGTGCAGAAGGAAGGGCGCCCGCAGCCATTTTGTGTACTGGAGTGAGCGGGGCCAGGCGGAGAGGACAGTCCCTGCGGCGGCTTTGTGGGCAAGGCGACTAGAGGGGAGCGTTACTCTAAGAGTGTCTGGGCCCCGGCGGACTGTTGCCTGCTCGCCACACGCTCCGCACCCTGTACAGGCGGTGAGATCTTACCTATACCCCCCTACCACGAGGAGACAAGCCGATTCTGGGCCTGGCGCTGCTGCCCGGGGCTGGCTGGGGGCCCCTGCGTGCCTGAACATATCCGGTGGCGGCGACTGGGGAGAGCAGGCGCTGGAGGTTTGAGGGGGGTCCTGGGGGTCTGGGTCTCAGCCGGCCGCCACTGCTTCTTACAAACCTAGACCCTGGCACTACGGGTGGAGATTCCCCGCACCCCTGCTACATGCCCTCCTAGAGAACTACCGGGGCCTTGCACTCGCCCGTGAACGACAAGGAGCAGTGGCTGAAGAGCGAGCTGCCGGCGCGGGGCGGAGCGGGCCCCATGAACCTGCTCTGCTGCGGGCAGGTGGAGGCCCATATCGCAGGAGGCGGCCGCCATTTTCAGTGCAGTGGACCACCCCCGGGGTCTGTTTTGAGGGCCCCGGGGTCAGCAGCCGTGCAGCCTGGTTTGATATCTGCCTTGAGGTTCAGTGGGAGTAAGCAGGAGGGCGCCTGGACCTGTAGAGCTGTTGGCACGTTCTGTTGGCGGTAAGAGGGGGCAGCGCAAGCATTGGGGAGATGGACGGTGTCCGGCACTCCGCGGCGTGAGTGTCCTGTCAGTTGGGGAGAGCTGATCAGAGGCTGGCAGCGAGCCCCAAGGGGGTGTGAACTTGGAGGGACTGAATCTATGGACTCTCACCTGGGTCTTGCGTGATCTATAGTGGCCGTCCGGTGGCGGGGCTGCCCCGAAACGTAGCTAGGCTTACAGGGGGGGGAGTGGCATTGTGAACTCCACCTTACGCTATCTGAACTGTCGGTTGCCTCTAGCTCCCCAGGGTGTGGAGCCCTCCTCGGGGGTGAGGCCCCCCTGTCCTGCAGGGGTGGTGGCGCGACCCGGATCCTCGCACTGCTGGACACCCTGACACGACCCCCCTGGTAGATTGTGAACGGAGTGGTGACCTACTGCGCGCTGCTGCGCCTCCCCTGCATCCACCCCGACAGACAAAGCTGGAAAGGCCGGAGGTGAGGGGCTAACGGCGTTGGAGGCACTCCTGGAGGGCATGTTGAGTGCTTGGCGGCCCTGAGCTGCGCAGTGGGCTGGAGACTTGCCGCACTTTCTCTAGCTGTGGGGAGCTTGAATATCTTGGCCTCGTCTCTGTAGTGCTGTCCTTCGAGGGCCCTCCGGAGCACGGCGCCCTGGTCCTCTGGTTAGCCTGCTGCGACCTTACTGCCATTCCTGGGGCCGGCGGCTGGGAGGCCCGAGCGTTGCACTGGGTGAGTTACCGAGGGTGGCCGGGTCGTCACTTCACCACACTGAGAGACTGACTATCGGCGCTTTTGAAACATGACTCGCACGAAGCCAGGGAAGGAGCCACCGGCGACCTCCAAGGATGCCTCAGTTATAGACTTATGGAGCAAGCTGGGCGCAGCACTGACGGGCGCTGCGTCGTCGGGAGCTGGAAATTCTGCCGAACCGGTCACGCAATCCTTCATGGCACTGTTCATGCAAGAGCTCAAGACAGAAATCGTATCACTTCGTACGGAAGTTCAAGCGTGTGTTAAAGAGCTCCGGAGAGATGTGGGGGAACTAGGAGGCCGAGTAGATGACCTTGAGAAGACCCTAGATGCTCGCACGGAGGACCAGGAACACTTATGACAGCGGCTTGCAACTTTGGAAGAACAGCATGTCGAGCTTCAGATCAAACAGGAGGATTTGGAAAATAGGGGGCGCCGGAACAACATACGCATAAGAGGTGTTCCAATTGGGGCGGAAGGCGCGGATATAATGCCGTTTGTGGCAGACCTGCTCCAAGACATCAGAGGGGACGACGACGCTTCGCCGCCAACTCTGGACCGTGCTCATAGGGTCTCGGGACCGTCTGGGAGGCCTGGACTTATCCCTGATATTCGGACACGGGTCCATTTCTTCGTCGAAAAAGAAGCCATCCTCAAAGCGGCTAGAGAAAACCCGAAATACTCTGCAGAGACAAGCCTGTTCAGCTGTTTCAAGACCTGGCCCCCACGACCCTCCGGCGCCGGAGGGATTTTCGACCCATCACTGACAAACTGCGGGAACTCAACATCCGTTACCAATGGGGCCACCCCTTCGCCCTCATGTTCCAGTGGGAATCCAAGCGCCGTGTGCTGAGATCCTACAGAGAGGCGGCTCAGTTGCTTCAAATCCCGGACACCCCACCGGCCAGCCCCTCACGACACTCCGCCAACCTCAGAGTCCCGCTGAAACCACAGTGGTCCACGGTGCGCCGCCCCCCGATGGCAGCAGATCATCACGGGACAAGCAAGACATCATACAACACATAAAATCCCTGGAGGGTGGCCCGTCGCCGTCTGGATCGCAGGCGTCTGTCCCCAAATGAATCCTCTTACCACGGAGCGACTTACCTGATGACTGCTTCAGGGATACGATGGCTGTTGGCTTGGTTAGCCTGCGGTCACCTTGGCCCCTCCTCCAGCGCCCTTGACGCCTCACTTAGGGGCGCACCTTTACCCATTCTTCGGCGCAACACCTACACTGCTGGGGCGGTGGCCCGGAGCGGACCCTCGGCGATCTGGATTCATAGATAAGCGATGACCGACCCCCACTCCTATTTCTGGGAGAGTGACATCTCCGGGACAGCCTGTGCCGTAGTGCCTGGCTACTCCCTAGACTGGAATAGGTTTTGTTGGCCATGTTGGCCGTTTCAGCGCTTCAGTTGTCTTCCCTGCTCCTACCCACCCCCCCTTCTTCCCCATACCTCTGTACCCTCTTGGCGGGGGGGGGGGGCATGCTAGCACGTGGAGGAGCCGCAAGGTGGCAGCCCCACCAGTTGATCCGTGAAAATGACTACTGCGCCTTTTTGGAAGTTTGTTTCCCTTAATGTGAAAGAGCTCAACTCGCCTAACAAGCGACGCCAAATATGGCGGTATTTGCTACTACAGAGCCCCGATATAATCTTCCTCCAGGTGACCCATCTTCTTAAGTCTGATGTGGCTCGAATGGCTCACCCACGCTTCCCTCATCAGTTCTGGTCCTCGGCAGCCCCTAAGACAGCAGGGGTAATTATTCTCTGCAGGGCGGGTTTACCTCAGAGAGATACTAAAGTACTTAGGGATGCTGAGGGTCGGCTTTTGCGGGTGGAGGTCAGGAGAGGGCACCGCACACTCACTCTCTGTAATATATATGCCCCCAATCAGGGTCAGGATGCCTTCCTGCGCAGGATAATTAGGGAACACCTTGAGCCGGTGAACTCAGACCTCATAGTCGGAGGCGACTTCAACTTGGTGTGGGATGCGGAGCTGGATCGCTGTGGGGGCGCCTTTCATGGGATAGGGGCCATGTCCGCAGCAGTGAAGAAATCCCTGGCTGCTCTAAACCTGGTCGATATCTGGCGCTATCACTCCCCGGGGCTGCGTGATTACACCTACTACTCCCATGCACACCGCTCTTACTCTCGCATAGACCTTCTTCTTGCGTCGCACTCTTTGCTCAAAGATACCATATCGGTGTCTCATTCCAGCATTTCGATCTCCGATCATGCTCATGTGGAGTTGCTTCTACGCGAGTGTCTCACCCGCTCGACACGGTCGAGCCGATGGCGATTTCCGGACCACATCCTTCGAGACCCGGTAGATAGGGAGGAACTTCAGGCGGCTATTTTGGCATATTTTGAAACTAATGATTTACCAGGGACTCCCCTCCATCTTCTGTGGGACGCCTTCAAAGCTACGATACGAGGTACTCTCACAGCTATAGCTGTCGCTAGGGCGCGCGAGGCCCAGCTCTATGAGAACAAGCTTACGCGCGAAATTAAGACGCTTGAGAAGATGGATCAGGAGCGCCCATTGGTGACACACAAACGACGCCTAGCCGTCCTTAGAGGCCAGCTCCGTGTGCACAGAACAAACAAGGCTGAACATGCTCTGCTTGCGCTCAAGCAGAGTTATTATGAAGGTGGAGACAAGGTAGGCACTGTCCTAGCACGGCGCTTGCGAACACGGGCGGCCAAGGCCCAAATCGCAAAGCTGCAGAAGGCAGATGGGTCATGGGCTATCACGGAATCGGCGAAGCTCCAAACATTTCGTGATTACTACGTATCTCTCTACACTGGTGAACCGCCCGCGGCGGATTTGATTTCAGCTGCCATGGACGCATGCGACTGGGAACCACTGAGTGAGCACCACTCTGGGCTTCTGGAAGAATCTATCACCCAGGCAGAAATAGCTGGCGCCCTGCAAGACCTTCCATTAGGTAAAACGCCTGGCCCAGACGGGCTCCCGGTATCGTTTTATCGCGCCTTCCTGCCGCAATTACAGCCATATCTCCTGCGTCTCTTCAACTCGTTCGCAGAGTCGGTTGGGCCCTCCTCGGACATGGCAATGGCCGAAATAGCCCTCATCCCGAAACCTGGGAAGGATCATACCCTTTGCTCCTCTTATCGGCCCATTGCCCTGTTAAATACGGATCTTAAGTTGTACACCAAAATTCTTGCTAAACGGCTTAGCGTTCACTTGCCCAACCTCATTGACCCGGACCAGGTGGGGTTTATCCATCAACGCCAGGGCGCGGACAATGTGCGCCGAATAGCTCACATTGTTGGGAAGGCTAAGCATTGGGGAACACCAGCCTGCCTGCTATCACTCGATGCCGAAAAAGCGTTAGATCGGGTGGACTGGGCATTCCTCCGTGCAGTCCTACAGAAAGTGGGCCTGGGCCCTAAGATGGTGGCGCATATTATGGCTCCCTATATCTCACCGGTGGCCAGGGTGCGAGTAAATAGCCAGCTCACGCAGCCTCTTCCCATCTGCAGGGGCACTGGGCAGGGTTGCCCCCTGTCGCCCTTGCTGTTCGCCCTTGTGGTGGAACCTCTGGCCATTATGATACGTCGGTCCTCCGATATCTGTGGTATCTCTCTTAGGGGTGCGGAGCATAAGATCGCTCTCTTTGCGGACGATCTCCTCCTCACTCTATCCGACCCTTTGCGCTCGCTGCCGGCGGTACACTCGTTGCTCCAAACCTATGAACGCGCCTCAGGGCTTAAAATTAATCATGCGAAGTCCTGGGCTCTTAATATCACGATCCCAGATGAGGAAATTACAGCACTCCAGGCTTGCGTTCCTTATCAATGGGCGAGCAGGTCGGTGCGATACCTGGGCCTTAACTTGACCCCGGACCTAGCCACCTGGGCGCAGGCCAACTGGCAGGAATATAAACTCTCAGTCCTGGCCGACTTACGCGCATGGAAAGCCCTGCCACTCTCCTGGCTCGGCCGTCTCAACACGGTGAAAATGTCTATACTACCGAAGATCCTCTACCTATTTCAAACCCTGCCGACGCCTATTCCGGAGCACCAAATCCAGGGGCTCCAACGCGAACTTATCGCATTTATATGGGGTGGAAAGAAACCACGCTTCTCTAGTAAAATCTTGAAGCTCCCCCGGGATAGGGGCGGACTCGCCTGCCCTAATCTACTTGATTACTTCTGGGCGTCGCATCTCCGCTTTGTACTGGAATGGGGAGCATGGGAGAGTGAAAAAGTGTGGTTTCACATGGATAGGGCAGTCACTTGTCGCCCGCTATGGGACCATGCCTGGTTGCCTCGGGAGGCACGCCATCGCAGCGCCTATATGGCTGTCCCTACCAAAACGGTCCTCGAGATTTGGGACAAGGTGGCAGTCCGCAGGGGCCTCACCACCTTCCCGTCCCCTCACACTCCAATTGCTCGCAACCCGCAGTTCCCTCCGGCGTGTTGCCCACCCTACTTTGCGAACCAGACAGAAACCGGTTGCAGGACAATCCGGGACCTATTCCTAGGAGAGAATCTTAAAACCTTTGCTCAATGCAAACAAGAATTTGGGCTAACAGAGAAGGACAAATTCCAGTATATACAACTTCGACACTGGATACAGGGCTTCTCCCTGACGCAGGCGGCCACGCGGCCCTTCACCCCGTTCGAGCGGTTGGCACGCACCTTCGGCACTTATAAGGGGCTGATTTCCCGCATATATAAAGTACTCCAGCACGCGCAGCGTCTAGATCCTCACCCATATCAACTGCGGTGGCAAACCATCTCCGGCTCAGGTGTTACCCCTTCTCAATGGGCAAGACTCTGGGGCGACATCCCCAAAACCTTTCGTAGCATTCCCCAACAGGAGTCGGCTTACAAAGTAATGACCCAATGGTACTATACCCCCGCCAGACTTCAAAAAATGTTTCCTAAGGCATACCCCCTAAACTGGCGCTGTACTCAAGCGCTGGGAGACTTCATACACATTTGGTGGACATGCCCTCTCCTGGCTACCTATTGGAAAGAGGTCCTCAGCCATATTAAAAAGGTGCTAGGATACCCCCTGCCCGAGGACCCGCTTGTAATCATTTTGGGCCTTAGGCCAGCGACTATGCGAGCCATGACGGGCCGCGACCGACACCTTAGCCTCCACATGCTGGGTGCTGCAAAACAAACTGTTGCTCTTTACTGGAAGAAAACAGAAACGCCTTCCATAAATGTGTGGTTTACCCGCTTGTGGCATGTGGTGGCGATGGAGTTGCTCACGGCACGTCTTCAATTCCGAGATACTAAGTACAGGAAGCTCTGGAAGCCTTTGGTGGATCACCTGGGGCGACTAGAGCATGTTAGATTACAACCGCCACGGCTCCGGGCCTTGAAGTTGTTTGACAATGTAGTATACCCTACGGATCCAGGTTTTTTTTGGAGGCCTACAGATGGTTTGCAGTACACGCCACCCGCAGCCACCCTCCCCGACGTGGGAACCCCGACTCCGGGAGATTAAACCACGGCCATTACCAGATAGCGATAGTGGGACCCGCAATCCTTCCCCCCCGCCACGTCTGTTTCCCCTACCCCAGTACCCCCCCCTTTTTTCTTCTCTCGCCCTGACCTCCTCCCAATTGGTTGGTCACCTTTTTGTCAACCCTCGATTCAGGATATGTAGTGGATGGTTTCAACAACGCCATAGCGCAGTAAAGCCGGAATGCTAAATTGCCTGTTTCTATATTAACATGACTTGCCTGCTGGTTGTTGAGTCACACAATGCCCTGTACATCACTTACGAACGCTAATGTGCCTGCATGGAACAAAACTCTCGCCCCTATAAAGCATTTAAGGAGGTATCCTCTGAAGAACACGATAGGGGCACAGTAGACGGATCATCTAGGCGCTGTCCGCTTGGGCAGATGTCGATAGTTGGGATACATTGCCTGATATGTCTGTACTATGTTTCATCTAGGGCTGTACAAACTCAGGTACAGCTAAGTCACAGTCAGAAATGCATAGAAAGCAGGATAACATTCTGGAGCTATGTAAGATAAGTGGACCTTGGCCCTCTGAGGGTACGATTGGTGATTTTAAATACGTTATAGCTAATTTGGCAATGTTACAACTGTCTAAACTCGTATGCAAGGCATGTGGATTATACAGGGCATAGTGTCTATAGGGCGGGAAAACCTGTTAATTGACACTTGTACTTGGGCCTGTTCTTTGGGTTTTAGAAGGACCTCATTGTTTTTAAGTTTCTGCTTTTGGAAGTCTGAGATTTTTGCTGCCGGCCTCTATGAATGTAGGCAAACAAGCTGTGTAATGGTACTGGATGGTCCTTTAAAATCAATAAAAGGTTGGTTATAAAAAAAAGGAAAGGCACAAAGGAGTACCTTGAGAATAGGCAAGATGCGAGAGATGCTCCACCAGGTACATAACCCGTGAGGGGGATCCATTAAGTGAACACGCACACAGAAGGATTGCACCTACGAGAAGTCTAGGGCAAGTCCACGGGCACTGCAGCAAGGACCTAGCATGCATGACTCCTGGCAGTGTGGAGACACCAGACAGAACAAACGTTCAGAAAAGACTCAGCCCTGAGGATGAGTGGCATACAAGAAATACGAATGCACCATAGGTATCAATAGCTATGTAGTAGCAGAACCGAACAGATAAAAGGTGAGAACTGTAAGCGACACTAGCCACCCGGCAGGGAGGAGCCACGGTCCCCAGCGAGACAGACTGGAATGCTGAACAGTACAGGAAAGAACCAGTCCGAAACGGACATAGATTTTCATGAATTGTATAGAGATGTCCATACAAGATCACAGAAGACAGTGAATGTCCTGATGAGAGCACCTCTACAGAGAGCAGCAGCAGCAGCCCGAAGTACAAGTATGTCACAATTCCTGCGTGGAAGGCAGCAGAGGAAGAGGAAAACCCCGTTCTGCGGAAGGACCCAGGAAGGCAGGGCACAAGGTTATGCACATTAGCAATGCAAGTGGCCAAGATGCCACCATACAGGAACAAAGTACGAAAAAGCGCTACCCACCACGGATAGAGGATGGAAAAACCAGGCATCGCAGAAGAGTAAGGAAAGCGTCAGGCCTCCCTAACAGTGAACACACTAGGGACCAACCACCAGACGCGCATAGAAGTGCGCCGTGCCAGCCCTGTGCATCGTGGGACAGCGACAGGGTATCGACCAAGGCAGTCCACAGGTAGGACATCCGCAGGGGCAAAACCTTGCAGAAATGGAACTGAACAAGGTGGCGCTAGTGCCAGTGGTGGGCGATAAAGACAGCCAACACAGTCAAGGAGGGGAAGCTGAAAGGACCCTCCTGGAAGAGACACACGAGGTAGAAGCCCAGATATAGTGAGCATCTACAATTGCAAAGGAGTGCCATGGACGAACTGCAGACTCAAATGGATAGGCCAAACAGCGATGCCAACCGGTGGGCCGCAAGAAAGGATAAAAAAAATGGATGGTCCACAACAGCAGAAAAAGACCACAATCACATCCGTAGGGCAACGCTCCCCTGAAAAATACTCCACAGGAGCCTATCAAACATTATGTGTGTGGGAGGCAGCTACACAGTAGCCAACAAATACCCCAGATAGGGGAAGCCTCAACCCCAGCTAGGGGCACCTCTTGAGCAGGAGCTCATAGACAGACCCAGAACAACACTGCACATGGAATGAAAAGGGTGCCAAAGAATCCCCAAAACACAAAGTTTATGGCAATCTAGACAGGAGGCGGTTGACTGCTGAGTCCGCATGACTGTCAAAAAGGGATACGCCATCAAACGGCAAATCCCGTAGACTGTCCTGAATATTTTCAGGGAAATCACCATCACGCAGCCAGGCATGGGGACGCAAAGCAGCGGCCACAGGTCTCCAACCAACGAGACTCCCTAGTGGGAGGCAGTAACGGGAGAGGAGAGGAAGGCTGCGTGGCGAATGCCACATGGACGACCCGGGCCTAAGCCCTAGGATGAAGGGACAAGCAGACAGGGTCATCAGAAGCTGGACGATGCCGATGTGCAATGGCCCGGGTCACCTGAGGAGTGCCGTGCCCGCGTTCCAAGAAGGGTGTCGAATAACGACCCGCCCAAAGGCAGCAAAGACTCCTCCTCCACCGCACCCTGGTGAAGGAGATCCAATAATGGATCTGAAGATAAGGAGACCGAGGGGTGCTGCAAGTGTAAAAGAGTTGCAGCCCCGCGAACAGTCCTCGCAAAGGCAGCACTAGCCTCTGTAGCCATTCTCGGAAGCGATAACAGATCATCTGTAGGGGACGGTTGGAGGCTAACTCGTCCACCGGGAAAGAGAGACGCCGCAGTCGGAGGAGCAGGGGGCCTTTGGCCAAGGGGCAGCGGAGCCAAAAGGCATGGAGACACCCCTGGGTGTTCCGGGTCCACGTCCTCCTCAAACAGAGGACCAATAGGGACCGGCGCCAGCCCCGTCGTCGACCGTCGTCAAGACGGTGTCATATCGATGTCAACAATAAGCAAAGGCGACTCAGCCGGGTCTCGGACCAGTGTCGATTCACCCTCCACTGAGACCTGTTCACAGGAAGGATGTCGACCACGAGTCGATACCCGTGGTGCAGCCGTTGCTGACGTTGGCGCAGGAAGCCGCAAAGGGCTATGTGGAGACATGGCAGAATGCTTAACTTCGGACTGGGATGCCCCTCCGGGCCGTGTCCCGACGTCGCACCGACTCCGGAACCGCAGTCGAGGGACTCACCCAGTGCCGAGGGCGAACCCGCCGGCGAAGATCCGACCTGAGTCTCTACCTCCACTGTGGGGCCCGAAGGCACGCCAGGGAGAGGAGGTGACCCACGGATGGAGTGCAGAGCCTTGAAATAGGCTTCCATCTGGGCCCGAGTCGCCCCAACACCCAGAAAGGGTGGGTATAAGGGGGTCGACTCGGGGGGCCTGCGTCCGGCAGGGCCGGGAGCCGTGAGCCCTGCTGTCACGCTGAAGTGAGGCAGACGACCTCCGTGACTTGTGCTTACGCTTACCTGCGTGAGGCGAATGACATCCGCGAGAACGACTCCGTGACCGGCCTCGAAAACAGAAGCCCCAGCTGGAGATGGAGATCAGCACGGAGGCACCGAGCGGGACATCCGGGCGGCCAACAGCTTCATCCGGTGCTCCCGCAGGGACTTTGGCCTCATCTGCTGGCCTGCGTTGCACTCTTCAGAGTCGTGGTGCATCCCTAAGCACCACATGCAGATCGCATGTGGATCGGTCGCCGACATCTGCAGCACGCACGTCTCACACGCCTTAAAGCCCGTAGGCATCACACACTGTTCCCGGACGCCTGAAGGCGTCCAGAAGGCCTGGGAAACAGGCCAGAGGAACAGCTTACTCCTGGATCCGCGTCGGGACGCAGAAAAGAAGGAAATTGTTAGCGCGCCGGGAGGGACTTATATGGCTTCGCTGGCGTCATGTCCGTAGACGACGTCAGGGCGAAGCCATGCGGCGCTAGTCCCCCGGCAAGCAGAGGTACTCCTACAAAATGTTTTCGGATCCAGTCTGACGCCTGGGGATAGTCTAAGTTAAGGAATCTGCGGCTAGATGTCTCGTTCAGATCTAGAAGTTTTTACTGATGTCATTTTGTTCAGGCACACGATTATTATGCTCAACAATGAAGGACGTGGTATCCTCGAACGGGGGTGATGGATCTGGGCCTGACTCACTTAGCATCCTTTGTGGAAGCACATGGCCTCTGCGGAGATTTGAAGTCCATGAGGGAATTCGCATTCGTTTCAGGCTTTCACAGGTCATTTTCACCTATTTATCACATTCTGATACCTCTAACAGATACTCACAGGGTTACACAAACACACTTACAAGAACAGGGACTCTTGGACAATGCACCAGTATGTATGCGACATGGATAGTGAGGCCTCTAAAAAGCCTGGATTGTGGTGTTTATATGCATGGTGGCAACAGAATGATATTCTTATGTCACATGGCTAGTTAGGCCCTTGAAGAAACACTGCCATTTTTACATGTATACGTTTTTAAAGTTGCCTTCTTTTCCATATGTTGACTTTTGGCACACATTAGCTTGCAAAACAGAGCAGTATTAGTTTCTTTGGAACAACATTGCTTACAGTTCCACATTGTAAGTACACCATCACTACACCTTTAACATTTAGTACAATGCCTGAACACACATTGTGCAAATGTTGTTGTTTGTTATTTGTCCATAAGGTGACATTGCTATAACAGAAACAATAAACAATGTCAACACAGCAGGAGCATCGACACGGAAGCATGGACTCAGTTGTTATAAACACACATGTATTTCCGTGTTCAAATCAGTGGAGCACTCTGTTGTCATTGTGAGGTATTCTCTGTGTCGGCGCCTCATTTAGCCGATTCCTGTTTGCCCTTTGCGAGGAGCGATGTCCCACTTGTGACCAAGATGGGGACCTACATACTTTGCCTTCAGGCAATGGGGAGTTAAATAATCCAATAGGGGATTCTTGGCAGAACACCTGCCCTAGGCAACTCGTTTAGTGAGTGCATAGTAGGAGTACACTATACCCAGTACTAATATGCAACATATATACAAAGTTTTACCACAATGGTGGAACTATTCATCCTTTTCACCTTTCTTATCTTGCTGATCACTTTTATCTGCTTATGTCTATTAATCATTGCAGTGCATACATTTTATGCAAGTTATCAATCACAATGGTTCAATAAATATTGAAAAACGCCATTTGCTGTATTTCTTGTGTACCTTTCTGAGTGAGCACGAGTAACTGAGCGAAAAGGTTCTAGATCTGTTACCACGATTCCTGGAGGTGTCAGGGTTGTCAAGTTCTGACGTTGCCCAAACCTTTGCTACCTTACTAGGGTTAGGGGTACATATGGTGGCACTGTGAGCTAGCATGTATACATATAGGCCAACATATCCTGAGGGGCTGCATTGAATCAGTCTGACACCATCCCAACATTCATGTTGTCCAATAAACGAACAGTTCCTACTGAAAAGTGGAAATCATACGACACTTACAAAAGCCCTTAGAAAGGAGATGGAGTGGTCCTTTCAAAATAATGCGGGGTCTGTTGAATTGCCAGTGGTGCCATAGGAGCCTTTCAAATCCGTCATTAGAGGGGAGGTTATAGGCCTCATGGCAAGAACGAAAAAAGATAGGAGAAAGGCCTTGATGAGGGATGAGATCTTCACAGTAGGAAATATATATAACGGAAAGGCACAACAGAGTGTATCCAATACAAATAAAAAACTGCAAAACTGCATCTGTGCCAATGAAGCCTGAATGAAGCTCAGAAGTTGTTTCTGGCCTCGGAGAGTAAGTTATATAATTAAGGTTGGTGACCAAGGCAGGGAAGCTGATCTATTGGTTGAGTAGGAGAGAATATCTGTCATATACTTTACAAACAGAGAGCTGGGGGACAGGCCAGATGACTATAGCGAGATTTTGCTGTATTTTACAGAGCGCTCTAGGGCCCTATGGAAAAAGAGGCTCTAGGCAGGTGTGTAGCAGACCTATCAGTACCATCGATCTCTGAAAAAGATCATGAAACCCTAAACAGAGGGATTATGGTAGAAAAAATCACCAAGGCAATCTGAGAACTGCAGTTGGGAAATGTTCCCCTTCCAAATGGTCCACCAATTGGATTCTGTAAATCAAACACGTCCCTACTGTCCCCCATATGCTCAAACTGATCAAGACTTCTACAGCAGGGTATAATACTCAGTGAACTGCGGGAAGTGGTTTTCACCATCATACCTAAGAAGGATCGGATGAGGGAAAGATGCAAATCATACAGACCCATATCTCTGTTTAATTCAGCAGTTAACGTGATTTCCACCATTTTTTCTACATGTCTGTTGGTGGCGCTTAAGTATTTGATGTACAAGGATCAATATAATTTTATGACACATAGATCACTACTATGCATCATGCGGTGATTGAATAATGAACTTGCATTGGTGGGTCAACTCAGGTCATCATTGGAGGGTCCTGCAGATTGATTCTGAGAAGGCCTTTGAAAGGCTAAACTGGAATTATTTATTTGCTCTGCTGGACTGTCTACAGATGGAGGCCACATCACTGACTTGAACACGTCTGCTATATATTGAGTTACAGGCACATATGTTATTGAATGGGTTTCTCTCTCCCCACTTTGCTATTGTATGAGACACCACACTGGGGCACTACTTATCACCGTAGATATTTGCTATTGCGGTTGAGCCAATGGCTGCACTGATCAAATCAGACCCTGGAATAGAGGCCTTTGTCTTTTCTACAGATGTGACAAATAAGAGTTCACTCTGCAGAAATCCTCTTCATCCACTTAAATCACACTGATAGATTGTACCTCCAGGTGATGCATCTTCTCAATGAGATCGAGGTCTTTGTTGATTGGAATAAGTCTGATATCTATCCTCAAGTGGGAGAATTGACCACACAATCGCTGTGGAATGTGGTACCATTCTTGGTATGTATGTGTTCGAGGAACTGGCCCAATACTGGGAAGGCAACATTCCACTCCTTCATGAAACAAATTAAAAGGGACTTTCAACACTGGATGCATCTGTCTATTTCTTGCATGTGGAGAGTTGCCACAATTGATCAAGCTCCCTAGAAAACTTGAAGTTTTGCAAAATATTCCTCACAAAATGCATAAAGGAATTTTTTGATGCCTCATTGCAATGGTCCGCTCATTCATGTCGAAGAACGGGATACCCAGAGTTAGTATGACTAAATGTTGTAAACCTAAATTTGTTAGTTGCCTGGAAATGGACGACTTTCAGAGAGGATGCTGAGCATCCAGGAACTGGCCATCAAAGGTTCGGGTTCCCCCACTTGGGAGAGCCTAGTGAGTAATCAGAGATCCCACCACCAAGGCAACTGACCCAGGAGGTCCAACCTACGAGTCAGTGGCTGTAGGCAAGTGGTGGAAGTGAATAAAATTATGTACTGTGACCTCGGCGACCACTCGCGCCCTCTCCATTGGCTGCCTGTTCATCCGTGGGGCGAGACCGGGTTCTCCGTAGGCATCGGCGGCACTTAGGTTTTCCTTTGGCCCAACCTCCTAGTTCACTCTGGGAGACATCAGTAGGGAATTGTACCCCTTTGGAGCGCAGCCAGTCCCATACTTAATTAAGGGTAGTGAAGAAGAGCATAGAATCAGAGTCTATTACACGTAATTTGGCAGGGAAAAGTAAGGAATATGAAAAGTCCAAGGTGTGGATTTGCGTCTTAACCGTAGTGAAAGTGCTGCACTTCCTTTGAACTTCTGCTGTGTAGTCCGTGTACACCGTGATTGTAGCGCCATTGTAGGACCGAGAACCTTTCGCTCTGAATAACTGCAATATTAGGTCTCTGTCTCTGTAATTAAGGCGGCCTGCTGTCATGGGAGGGGTCATGGGCTATATGTTTGGTTGCATACATTGTGCATTCCTCTTCTTCCTTCCCCTCCCACCTTCCTTTTTT
Organism: Triturus cristatus; assembly: GCF_964204655.1. Lineage (NCBI taxonomy): Eukaryota > Metazoa > Chordata > Amphibia > Caudata > Salamandridae > Triturus > Triturus cristatus. Next base: position 652,199,270 of record NC_140594.1, read on the forward strand.
CTGTATGCACAGTTCTAAGTTTCTGTTGATTAACTATGAATTGGTACTTAATTACAAATGTACGCCAGCGTTCCTACTGGCTCTATGGGACTTTGCGCGTGAATGCGTGCGACAATGGACATTCGCCAGCATCCACATCTCAGAGGACACTCAGTATGTAGACAATGGTGCGGCTACCATGCCTCCTCACCCTCTTTTCCTATCTGTCTTTTCACTCTACGCCTGCTTGCTAGAGCACAACTACAAATATACCTATCAGCCTCATTCTTTTTTTTTTTTTTCTTTTTTTTTTAAAACCTTTATTTATGTCAGTCTGGAACACAGCTATTCAGCCGACATCCCGGAGGTTCGGCAGCCAATTAAGTACAACACATGGAAGTGTCCACAGCTCTGGTACAGGAAAAAACAAAGGTTCCTTTTTTAGAACAACCTAAAATAAATAACACAAGCAAGGCATTATACACAATAAACTCGTGCCAGTTCCCGATGGGGGCGCGGCCCCATTCCCAAAGACAGAACAAAGCCACCGGTCGGGTGGATGAGGGAGAAGCAGAGGCGCTAACAATCTAGCATATTATCCTCATAAAAATCCCAAGTTGGAAGTGAAGCTAGGGGGAAAGTTGCTCCTCTAACGGTTCAGTGGCCGGGGGCAGACATATATCACCCCTATACTGGTTCCATCGCCCCCATATCTTATGCCATTTCTTAGGCCGCTCCCTAAACATGCTCCAGTCCATATTTTCCATCCATGCTTCCATGGCGGGAGGTCTCTGAGAACCCCACAGTCGCGCAATATCACGCTTCGCCACCATATTTCCTAGGGTCACCCATTGAGTCTGCGCCGCATCATAGTCAGTAGGACCCCAGACATTCAGAAGACAGCGCCGTGCCTCTGGCAGCAGTGCAATGCCTGTGACCTCCTGCATCACAACATGAATTCGCTTCCAGAACTCCGTGATCACACCACATTCCCATATGATATGTAGGAAGGTGCCCACCATCCCACAGCCCCTCTTACATAAGCCATCCTCGGAGAAACCCATATGAATCAGTCGGGCCCCGTGACATAGACTCTATGAAGTATCTTAAGCTGTACCAGCCTTAGCCGTGCCGGGATCGCGACCTCCTTAGGAGAGGAGATGGCATACTGCCAGTCCTCATCATCCAGTTCAAGGCCGTCCCTAGTCCACTGATCACGCACCCCGAGGAGGAGGTCAGTCCGGACATTAACAAGCTTCTTGTAGATTAAGGAGATTGTACTCTCCGGCATATGGCCATCTAGGATCCGATCCTCCAAGGGAGAGGACTCAGGCACAGTCTCCCCCTCGACGAGGACGGACCGCAGAGCGTGGCGCACCTGTGCATACCGGAAATATTCCGTACCCTCCAGATCGTACTCCGTCCGTAGCTCATCAAACGATTTCACTCGTCCCTTAACCAGCAGGTCCCCCACTCTGGATATCCCAATCAGGTCCCATTTCTCGAACCCCTTCGTGTGCCAAAGTTTCCCCAACACATCTGAGTCAAACAGCGGAGTAGCGCGGGTAAGCCTATCCTTCCAACCCAACGAGTTCGTAACAGCCTTCCACACGTGCACCGCCGTCTTGGCCGGCCCCGTGAGGGACCCATCCATTGACCTGGAGTAGAGTGCTCTAAAGTAGTTACCCCCGCGCAGCAACCACCGATCCATAGCGAAGCCGGGGCTCAGCGCCGGTCCGTAGACGCCGTGGTTGATCGCACTCAACTGGGTGGCCCAATAGTATCTTCTAATGTCAGGAAGCGCGATACCCCCATCGTACCACGGAAGGGTCAGCTTTGCAATAGCTATACGCGGTCGGCCATCCCACAGCAGCGAGCGCTGGAGGCTCTCGACCTCCCGAAAATAGCTGGCCGGGACCAGCTCCAGGGTATTCTGCAGGGCATAGAGAAAGCGGGGAAGAGACATCATTTTGAACAGCGCGGCCCTGCCTAGGAGGGAAAGCGGCAACCGCCGCCAACCCGCCACATCCCGCCGCAAGCGCGTCAATGGAGGGAGCAGGTTTCTCTCATACCGAACAATTGGATCGGTGGAGATATAGATCCCTAGATACAAAAAGCCATCCCGGGCGATCTGGATCGAGCAATCCCGCGGGAGAACAGGGACGTCTCCACTCAGGGCATACAGATACGACTTACCCCAGTTAATGGTGAGACCCGAGTTCCTACCAAAAGAAGTCAAAATGTCACAGACTACTATGAGAGACTTCCTGAGTGAAGTGAGGTATAGCAAAATGTCGTCGGCATAAAGAGAAATGCGGTCCTCATGATCTGGTGACCATCGGATCCCCCTTATGTCCAGGTGCCATCGTATCCATGCCGCCAGCGGTTCAAGAGCAAACAACAACGGCGACAGGGGACAACCCTGCCTGGTGCCCCTCCCCAGCTCGAACGGGCAGGACGCCCTACCATTGACCGCGACTTTAGCCAAGGGTCCTTCATATAGTAGTCTCACCCAGCCAACAAAGCCAGGCCCAAAGCCGAATTTTGCAAGTGCAGCCCACAGATATGCCGACTCTACCGTGTCAAAAGCCATCGTGGCGTCAAGTGCAGCCACAATAGTCGACTCCTGCAGCGTCCCCGTCCTTGCGAGCACGCCGTGGATGCGCCTAAGGTTCAACGCAGTGTTACGGTGCGGGATGAAACCGGATTGGTCCGGGTGGATCAGATCCCCGATCACCCTAATCAAGCGGTTGGCCAGTATTTTAGCGAGGATTTTCGGCTCGGCATTAAGTAGCGAAATCGGCCTATAGGAGCTGCATTTATTCCTGGGCTTGCCATCTTTGTGTATGACCACAATTGTCGCCAGGCGTTGGTCGAATGGAAGGCATCCCATCTCCCGCACCTCTACAAACATGGCTCGCAGATGTGGAGCAATCTTGTCCGGCCGGAGTTTATAGAACTCAATTGGCAGACCATTCGGGCCCGAGGCCTTGCCCGGGCGCAGTGAACGGATAGCACCCGCGACTTCGTCAGCTGTGATGTCACCATCTAGATCTTCCCTGTCTATGTCAGAGAGGCAAGGCAGAGCCAGATCACGCAGAAGTTCACACGAGTCCTCCACCGGCCTGTCCGACACCGAGGTATAGACCGCGCGGAAATAATCTGCAAAGCACTGGACTATGCCATCCGGCTCAGTGACACTAACGCCACCCTCTGTAACAAGTTCTGGCACCACACGATTAACCCGCTCTTTTTTATCCAGCCACGCTATTAATTTCCCGGCCTTGTCCCCAACATCGTACAGTCGCCCCTGCTGCTCCCTACTCAGGGCTTTGGCCGCGTTCGTCACCAGGGCCTTATACTCCGACTGCTTAAGGCTCAATTTATGCAGCGTTGCTGCCGTAACCTCCTCCTCCAAGACCAACTCTAGAGCCGCTATCTCCGCCTCAATCTGTGCGACCTCCGCATCCCTCCGACGTTTGGCTGCCGCTATCAAGGAAAGGGCCTCTCCTCTCAGCACAGTTTTAAACGCTTCCCACAAAGACACCGCAGACGTGACCGAGCCTAGGTTTTCCTGGAAGTAGAGATCGACCGCCTTCAGTACAGCGCTACGAGTCCTAGGGTCACGGAGATACCAGGGGTTAATCGGAGCCACCCTGCCCACCACCTCTCGACCAACATCCATACAGATCCACACCGGCGAATGGTCAGAAATACCCCTAGCCATGTGCCTAGCCTCAGACACAAAGGAGGCGTGTGCAGCCAAAGTAAGTACATAATCAATTCTAGAGAGACTGCCATGCGCCCCTGAGTGGAAGGTGTACTGCCGCTGAGTGGGATGCAGCAGTCTCCAACAGTCAACCAGACCAAGGGTATCCACGAAATCTGTAAGCCATTTCTGCGCCCCCCCAGAGCTTCTTGGCGGGTGTCTATCAAGCAATCCGGAACCAACCGCATTAAAATCGCCACCCACCACCAACATCCCTTCTGGGAGATCCAGCAGAGCCCTCCCCAGGTCCTCAAATGTGGAGGGCTGCAGCGCAGGAGGGACATAAACAGAAACCAGGACCAGCGTCCTGCCTTCCCACCTCCCCGCCACAGCCGCAAATCGCCCCCTTTCATCAACAGTTGTGGAGTCAACCTCAAACGGCAGTGAGGCCCTAACAAGTATTCCAGCCCCTCTGGAGCCCGAGGAGAACCCCGAGTGCGCAACGAATTTGTAGCCCTTCCTGTTGAGTGCGTAGCACATGTTACCTATCAAGTGCGTCTCTTGCAATAAAACTATATCAGGGGAGCATCGCTTCAGAAATTGCAGAACGATCCCTCGCTTAATACGATGCCCTAAGCCGTTAACATTCCAACTGAGTATCTTTAAGCCCCTACCCCCCATCCCGAAATGTAAGGAGACCACCACCCCCCCCGAAGAACCGCACTCGAGCTACAGAAGCTTGCATCACTACGCCTTGCAAAACAAAAACCAACAACAACCACCTCAACAACCCCATTCCACCCCCCACCCTGCACCCCTGCGTAAGCTTGAAAAGCCCCCCCAACTTGCAGTGTGCCTGTCGCCCTATTCTAAAACTAGTCTACAAAAAGAACCCCAGAGGAGGAAAAAGCTCCCTTCATACCCCCGCCGCCCCCTGGGTTACTGCCCTCCCGGAGAGACCGAAAACTGTGATTCACTGTCCTGAGCAAAGTCAAAATGATCTAGCACCAGAGTCCTCACTCTTGTTCATCACCGCCACCTTCTGCTCCACCAGCATGCTCCCCGCCAGCCCGTCGTTGGGGCAATGTATCCAGCCAGTCTCCGACCATGTCCGGTGATTCAAAAAAGAAAGTCCGCTCTTCATACACCACACGCAATCTGGCCGGGAAGAGCATGGCGTATTTCAGTTCCATCCCTCTGAGCCTTCTCTTAACCGCCAGGAAGCTCTGCCTTTGCTTCTGCACCGCCTGGGTAAAGTCAGGATAAAAACTCACTGTGGTGTTCTGGAAAGTCATCGGGCCGGACACTCGTGATGCTTGTAGAATGGCGTCGCGGTCCCTGAAATTAAAGATTCTGGCGACAATCGGTCTCGGAGGGGCCCCCACCTTGGGCCTCCCACCAGGGACTCTGTGGGCCCGTTCAACAGTAAAGAACTTACTGAGGCCTTTGGGCGCCAGATGGTTTACCACCAAGTCCTCCACGAACAGGTCCACCGACTGTTCCTCCGAGTTTTCCGGGACCCCAATAATGCGCACGTTATTGCGCCGTGCCCGGCCTTCAAAGTCCTCCAGCCGTCGGGCAAAGAGGTCGTTTGCGGACCTCAAATTTCGGACTTCCAGCTGCAGGTCAGAGACATCACCCAGGAGGCCAGAGGTTTTAAGGTCCAAGGATTGAACCCGTTCATTGGTGTTCCCCAGATCTGCCCGAATCAAGTTGACGTCGATCGAGATTGTGTCCACTTTATGTGCCAGGGTCTCGAATTGCCGCCCGATAGAGGCCTGCATCCCCTCGATGGCCCCCATGACATCCTGCAGGGTTGGTTCCGTAGCGGGGGGCAAACCATCTTTCAAGGCTTCCAGTGGCCGACCCGATCCGCCCGGTGACTCCTTCTGCTGGGCATAACGATCCATGTTGTTGGTTTGGGTGTATCCTCCCCGCCTGGTGTTCTTGGGCTTCTGTTTTTCAGCTTCCGACTTGGCTGACATCGTGATCTGCTGCCGAAAACAGTCCCCTTGCCCATCCAGAGAAGACAATGCAACAAGTGACCGGCGCGGCTCACTCCCAGGCCAGGGCGCGATGAAATCAGGAAAGCGAAAGTGATGACACCGTCCTTCCGATGGCTCGCCACTCACACGGCCGCTGTTGTTCAATTAGTGCTCGGGCACCGTGCCAGTGCAAGCCCCAGGCATCTTCCGGGGAGTAGGCCGCAAACTTCCATGTGGCACAACTTCGGCCTCCGGTAGGCGATTTCAGTCCGGACAGTGACAATCACCTCAGCAACGGCTCGCCTCCAATGTTCTGGGTGTTAAAGGCAGGATTCTTCACAGGATATTTGCCGGAGGGAGCGAGGGTCTCAGGAGCTCTGAGCTCACGCGGCCATCTTGGTCACGCGCTAGGCTCCTCCATCAGCCTCATTCTTGATTATTTTGTACACTGCCCTGAACATGAACTGTAAATATGCTATATGAATATGCTGTGCCTTGCATGCCAATTGTAATACCCAACACTGTTTGATTCTACAAGTATTGTACTGTACTAATCATAACACCCAATAAAAACAGATTCACACAAAAAAATAAAATTAAGGAGGCGTCCTATGATGGGGCGAGGGAAAGATCCCAGAGGCGGCGGGCGTCCTGGAATCCAATGTGCGCTTTCGATGGAGAAGTAGTTCAGAGCTTTGGTCACGAGCACTGTCGCCAGGAAAGCCCAGAAAGTGGATGTTATTCCACCGGGAGCGAGCCTCCGCATCCTCCGCCCTTGCAGAGAGCCCCTTCACTTCCTTTTGTAGGGTCTTGACGTGGTATTGTAGGGTCTTCATTGTGGGACTGAGGAGTGAGAGTTGAATGCTGTATCATCTACACGGTCCACATTTTTAGCGTGATCCGCACGCAACAGGCCAGTTTCAAATGGAATTACACCCAGCTGCGTTTCCACTGCACTCTTGGAGTCTTGTATATCCTGGAGTACCTTGTCAAACATCGCTGTGTGTTTTTTCAGAGGAGGAGGTAGCCAAAAGCATGGTCATTATGAACAGGGTTTTTAAAATTATATTTATTATTTTCTTTTCTTTAATTTATATTTGTTGCCGAATATTTCAATAGACAAAGACAGATATATGAAATTGTTATAATCACATTTACACATTGAGACAGATGAGTGTTATTATAGGAAAATAAACCAATACGCATACACTCATCACCTTATATGTTATTAATGTATTGAAATTAAAAATATATTTATTTTTCACTCCTCTTATAAGTATAAATATATATATATAGATACATACCCATATTATTTGTGTTTGTTTGCTGTGTTTTCTATTAATCAACTCCTTGGAAAATAAACCCTTGTACATACACTCATCACGTTATATTTTATCAATGTATTGAATTAAAAAATATATTTATTTATTTTTTATTCCTCTAATAAGTATAAAAAATACATATATAAAGATACATAACCATATAATTTTTTTTTGTTTGCTGGTTTTTTTCCATTAACTAACTCCTTCAATGCTAAGGACTTGCGGGACATGTCCTCAGCACTGGCGCTTAGGTGCTGAGGACATATCCAGCACGTCTTAGCACCTCCCTCCCCTCATGGGGAAAGCGCTGGTGCACACTTCCAGCGGGCCCCCGCCTTATGCTCCCACGAGGAGTGGAAGCGGAAGCGTTTCTGCTGCCACTGTGGACCCCTCCACCAGCGATCTGATGACACTGCTGTGCGCACAGTGCGCCAACGTCATAAAAACACCCTGGGGACGGGCTGAAAGCCATTTGCTTAAAGCGTGTCCAGAAGGAAGGTAGGTTTTGTGCTCCTGGGAGGGATCGAGAACGCAGAGAGACACTGGGAGAAAGGAAAGAGTTTTTCCTTTCCCCAGTGTCTCTCTGCAATGGATTCCTGGACCGTGATCGCGAAGCAGGAATGTACCCACACGAGACCAGGGATGTTCTTATATTTTTTTTAAATCTTTTAATTAAACAAATGCTCAGCAGCACAGAAATGTTCATACATTGAGACTACTCGACAGTGCATACTGGAGATCCCATCTCTACATGCTCACCCAGTACAATAAATTCAAATATAAGAGCAGTGTAATTATTTCCAGCATCAATGTCTTTACTTAGCATAGCCAGCCCCTCAGATTCCTGGCTCACCCACCTTATCATTTATCTAGTGGAGCCCTCAGTAGCCCCTATATTCCACCCACCGGCCCCAGATCTTATCCCACTTCCGTGGGCAGCCCCAGCTCTGGAACACCACCTTTTCGGCTGCACAACACCAGTCAAGATCTGCTCTTCAAAACGCAACTTGTGGGGTTCGGTCTGCTCCCCAAGCCCTGGCTATATTCCTTTTCGCAACCATGGCTGCAACCATTAGCCAAATATTAGAATATTTTGGCCATGTTTCTTCCCCAGTCGCACACAGTATATGCCATCTAGCCTCCAGTGGGATAGTCTGGCCTACCACCTCAGACATAATCTGTGTTGTCTCCAGGGATATTCTTTTGATGTGGGGAGCGGCCCCTTGTGTAGGGGTCTCTCCCCATTATTTGGCACGTTTGGTCGTTTTCTGACCCCTCCCGGGGGGGGCAGATCAGACATGTTGTAGGCCGATCTGCCCGCAGAGGGAGGTGGAAAATCACTAGATATCAGGGCATGTAAAAGTTGTAGATGTTGAGGAGTGGGCCACTGGGCAAGGGTCGCTCCTCATTTTTGGGCACAATGTTTTGGCTGTTTTCAGTCCTCCCTTAGGGGCAATTCAGCCATTGTTTAGGTTGATCTGCCCTCACGGGGGTTGAAAAACACTAGACACTAGGGATTTTATCATATATTGTCACAACGTACCTGGACATGTCGAGATTGAAGAGGTCAATGAGGATGTATTCCCCCCTTACGTCTCTCCTCTCCTCTGTTTCCACTCTCCATTGGATTCGACCACTCAGGAACTGGAGGGCGCCTTTAAGAGCCGGGACTTCCTGGACTCTACGGCGGCTCACGTGACGAGATCACATGAGACAATCAGAATCCCTGCTGATACCGCGTCCGGCTTGATATGCGGCTTTACTCACTGTAAGGACAGCAACGGCTTGAGTGTGGAGGAGTACTCACCTGCGGATGTCCAGAAAAGCTCAGAGAGTGACGTCGAGAGACAGAGTTCCCACGGTCAGGAAGGATTGCTGGCAGCAGACGGAGGTTAGACCGAGGATTCCCGCAACAGAGCCAAGGAGGGAGCCGGACCTCATCCGGCACCACGAGCTGTCCTGCCACGTTCCCAGAGGAGCATGGCTCTCTGAGGTACGTGGTCGCCTCAGAGGCTGATTCGGAAAGGGGTTGTTAGACGCTAGGGTGTCTGTGAGCGAGAAAGGAGGGGCTTGAGGCTAACTTATGTCCGAGACTGTGCCGCGGCCTGCATAAATCTGCTTAGTAGTAAAGACCGGTGGCATAAAACCTGGAATGCAGTGCGACACTGGTGACGGAAACAGGGTGATTAGCGAACCCCCACTCCTAATTCCCCACTAAAACTAAGGAAGGACAACATTACTTATAAGAGTTCTCTCTTCTTTCCCCGAGGGACGGCCTCCGCGAGGATACCAGGAAGGACCAAGCCTCCCCTGAAGATAAAGAGCACGGAGAGAGAAAGACTTACCTGTATACCCTTAAACTCAATAAAACCTTAGTATACGACAAAGCTCTCGGTTGTTGTCTCTCAAGTGCCACATATATGTATGCTGAGAAGCAGTCCACTGCCATTTGGCTGGTGCTCTTCGTGTACTGGTGTTAGGCTAGCGGGGTGTGTGTCTTGGCGTTTTGCTAGAGGGGGTGTGGACTGGCATGTGGCTGGAGCTTTGGTGATGGTGTGTTCGAACTGAGGATTTTGCTGGTGATGTGTGTGGACTAGCTTCTGCCTAGTGATGTGTTTGGATGGTAGTGTGTGTGTAAACTGTTTTTTTACTTGTGTTTGGCTGGTGGTAGGGGTCACTCCCCTCTGGGGTGCCAATGTCTTACCTTGGCTTTGTGGCCCCCTTGTAGGCAGATCAGATGTTTGTGATGGTGATCTGTCCTCAGGTGTAGACTTCATGGTGTTTTAGAATGTTAACTGTTTTATTTCTTCTCAGACAAATTTTATTTGATTTAAAATAAATTATAAAAGCAAGTAATATAGATAACATCATGAAACATAACTAAAATACCATAAAAGAAAAGTGAAAGAGTTCTTCACGTTAAATATTAAAAGATTGTTCAATACAATGAAAGCAGTCACTTGTTATATCCATGTATACAGAAAAAACTAGGAACTAGTATTAAGAAATAAGTAAAATACTGTGTATGATGTGATAAAATGTATGAAAAAGTGCTAGTGCTGTGCAAAATGTGAAGCATTGTAATATGCTTGGAGCTCGCTACCTCGGTCATATGAGCCAGAGAACCTTTTCGTCCCCGGATAAAGTACAATCTAAAAGTCTGTGCATCAAGAGGGTTCCAGTCATAAGGAGGAGAACCTGTTATGTAAGTAGGCCCTAATGGATCAATGTGTAGTGGTAACTGGCGATTATTTTCCCACCAGCTTCCATACTCTGACGGACGATGAAATATACTTATAAACAGCAAAGCAGACCATGTCTGTTTGTAATAACTGTAAATATAGCAGAGCAGGTCTGCATTGCTTTATTTTCAGAGACCTCAGCAAGGGGACGAGCAGAGCCTTCCTAATCATTTTATACAGCCCACACAAAAAGACAAAGTGCAGCTGCGATTGCGCAGAGACCGAGTCACAAGGACAGGCTTTAAGATCCTGTTCACATCTAGCTGTAGATGGATAGGCTACTAATAGATGTGCCAAGCCAAAACGGAATCTGACCATGTAGTAACGGTGGGAGCTCAGTACAGTAAGCAGTTATGGTTCCACAGCTCTGGTTGTTACCAACATGTTATATGCTATGACTGACCATTTGCTGATGCCCTCCTCCTCTCTTTTCTTCGTCATGTGGTCCAACCATTCTCTCTTGACCAGAGTTTTCATCTGCTTAGAGATACATGAGGGGTTGTTAAAAAGTTTGTGCCTCCCTATAATAGTCAGATGAGTCTTGACATATTCCAACCAGTCAATGCTGCTTGCCTTATCTAATTTCATGCAGTCAATGATTACGTTCTTGGTTAAGACAACTTTAGGCGATTCCAAACTGAGACCCACAACATTAATGGAGCTAGCAAAACTAGATCTCTTACAATGACAAGGCCCAACTCTTCATGAGAAAGAAATGCAGGTACGGACCTAAGTAGACATAAGAGTTTGCGTAAAAATTTATTTTCAACAACCTGTAATGAGGAGGGCTCGTATGTTCCCCATATCCCAGCTCTGTGGGTAGCTGCTGAAACACATCTGGCTTTATATATAAAAGCCGCACTCCCACTGGGGAGGATCCCAGGTTCTTGGCAAACATATATATAGCACCCACATTTTGTTCCATGTGTAGGCATCTGACCTGCAGCAGGCGTCTTCAATTGCAGCTCTCGTCAAAAGGTACCCCCAAGTATGTGAATGTACTCACTATCTCTAGCCTTGTGCCCTGGATGTGGAATGATCTTGTCTTCCTTTTAGGGTGGCCGCAGACCATAGTAAATGAATTCTTTTGTTGGTTTGCAGCCCTAGAGATCCCATAAATGCAACAAATCCATCCAACAACCTCTATAATTCCACCGCTGCTCTTGACATGAGGACACAGTCATCCGCATACATTAATAAGGGAATGGCTCTCATCCCCAACCTAGGGGGATCAGCCACAATGTCCCCCAGATATTTCTCCATATCATTGATGTATATACTAAAGAGAAATGGGGCAAGGACACATCCTTGGTGTACTCCCTTGCTGACTTTAAAATAAGGGGTGCATTCCCCATTAATGCCATACCGAACACAACCTTCGACATCCTCGTGTAATTTACTAAGGATAAGCACCAACCCCGCCTCCACTCCCAAGTCCAACAATTTGGCCCAGAGTTTACCTCTGTCAACGTTGTCAAATGCTGAGCTTAGGTCCATGAAGGCGAAGTATAGCAATCCTTTCTTGGCCCGAACATACTTGCCATGGATGAGGGCGAGGTTAAGGCACTGATTGATTGTTCCAGATCCCCCCCTAAACCCAAATTGAGCTCATTTTAAGATCTCATTATCAGTTGTCCAATTCTCCAGACGCTCCAATAATGTCTTTCCTGGCACTTTCGCTGTGCTGTCTATGAGAGAAATTGGGTGATGACACTTGGGGTTCCCTCCATCACCTTTTTAAAAGATTGGCACTATGATGGCACTGGACCAGGATTTTGGGGGCCCATACTGGATGGCGCTGTTTAAGATGTTAACTAGTACGGGTTCCCATAGCTCATTGTTGCTTTTGAACAAGTCAATAGGCACTCCATCGGGCCCAGGTGCTTTGTTACTTGGGCACCTGGTAAAGGCTAGGGTAACTTTGTCTAATTCAATAAGTGGTTGATCGTTCCTCAGCCCCATATCCCTATTGTAATTGGGCAATGGTTGTCCCCGTTCTGGGCGATGGAAATCATTAAAAACATGACTGAGATGCGATACCCAAGTGTGAGCTAATATGGGCATGTCTGTGATACTGTTGTGGTCTTGGGCAAAATACAGGGAATTGACAACTTTACAAAAGGTTGTTGAGTCCTTCTCTACACAGGCCCTCGCCAACTGTTCCCAGGCCTCTGCATTAATGCTCGCTTTTCTAGCGGCGAGTGTTGCCTTGTATGCGCGTCTACAGGCGCAGATGTTCTCAATGTCTCTGGGTAGGGTTTTCAATGCTTCTTTGAGATGTTGGTGTACCCTTATGCAATGACCGTCAAACCACTTTGTGGCCTTGTTGGGGCCTTTGGGTGCTGTGTATGCTAGCAACTCAGATGTTTGCCTGCAGATTTCAAGGTATGCCTCTATCGCTCTTAGTGAGGGGACATCGCTGCCTAGACAGGTCTCAATTTTGCTTGTGCATCTACCCACAAACTGTCTTAGTAGCGCCCCTGAGTCTACCTCTGCCCACCTACGCCTAAGACCCTGATTTTTAGAGTAGTCTGTTGCTGGTGCAAATTGTGTGGTTGCGCAGGATGTTGATCCCAATTTTAAATAAAGTACTTGGGGATTATGGTCACTCAGCTTGGTGGGTAAAATAACATTATCAATGATGTTACCTGTTATCTCTATTGAGGTCACAATGAAGTCTATTAGGCTTCCAGAACCTTTCTCCGTGTAGGTGACCAGGCTATCTCGTGAAATACTTGATAAGTCAATGGCAAGAGATACGTTGTGTTTTATCATGAGTGTGTTGAAGGCAGTACGACATAAACTATGGTTAAAATGTGTAAAACAATCCGGAGAGTCGGCCTCCCATAATCCACAGACAAGATTACTAGTGGAATTGCACAGTTTCAGATTAAAATCTCCACCGCAGAATATGCAAAAATCCCCTGAGGACTTTTCAATGATTTTGTCAAGCGCGGCTCCCAAGGAGTATATATCTGTACAGTCAGAAGCATCAAAATTATTATGATAAAAATTAATCCAAACTACCATATGCAAAGACCCCAGCTTAATACAGATAATTTGAAAAACACGGCGAATCAATGGCCGTGTCCATTATTTTACAAGGAAGAGTTGTGCTTATCATAGTTAAAAACCTCTGCTATTGTGACCATGTGGGATTGGAGCAGCAAGGATTCAAATTGCATAAAAACCATTCAAAAAAGTGCGCTCATAAGCCCAAATCTCTTGCAAACAGATGATCTGGTAGTCACTGATCATGTCCAGCCATTCTGAATCTGGAAGTTTATGTGCGATCCCAGCTATGTTCTAAAATAGAACTTTTGAGTCCCACCCAATGCTTGAATTTTCAAGCTTTGAATTGGCAGTGGGCGCAGGCTCATTGGCACTGGGGATTTGCCTGTCAGCTATAGTCAGTAAAGATTCTTGGGTGGTAAAGTTATATTTGAGCAAAGCATCATCGGTGGGCAAGGCTACAGTATTAGCCCTGCTATCATGGTTTTTATCTGGGACAGCAGTTTCCAGTCAATTGCCTCCGTCCAGTGCTGAAAAGTTGAAACAGGTATCGTTTCTTGTCATCATTTGCAATTGTGATCTTAATGCTTTATTTCTTCTTTTTATTGTAGTGCAACGCTTTTGCAATAAAATCATTCACTGGCTGATTTCTTAACATCTAGAGAAATTCCGCACACTACCTCAGACAAGTTTCAACAAATTTCCAACCTCATTTTATCGGGTTGATTTAAAAAATAAAAAAAAACCTAAAGACAAATACTTTGCTAAAATTAGCACTGTTTTTGAATAAGGAGATTCTGTCAATTTTCAATTGCTCCCTAAACTTCGTTGGCCAGCAGTACCTCCCCAGTGCGGGTGTCAACCATTGGCTGACACTGGGGAGGTAAATAAAGGCCCCTCTGGTCAGTGGCGTAACCAAACTTGAGGGGGCCCTCCTGCAAAGATCATGGAGGGGGCCTCCAATGCTCTGGACCCAGACAGGAGCTCTCAGGCTTCTCGCCAGCCATCCATGCACAGTGCCAGAGGGGGCCCCTTGAGCTCGGGGGTCTCCCACACGGCCAGGGGCTGCGGGGTATTGGTACGCCACTGCCTCTGGTGCGCTGCACCAGAGGGAGTCCTTTATTTCATTTTAAGGTCAGGCTGCTCGGAAAGAGTGTCCCAAACAGCGGGAGTGTTTTTGGTCAAGATGATCAATGCGGAGGGTGCACTGATGACATTACAGTAAAGTGACAGTAAAACGAGCCGAATGGTTAATTTGACTTTCACTGCATCAGAGCTCGGGAGTGGCATATCTCAGTTTCCTGTGCACCGATTGAGGTGTGGGAGGTATCGTTGGAAATGGGAGAATCTCCCCGTTCCAATGATACATCTTCGCAGGGAAAGGATTATTTTAAAAAATATAGCAGTGGGGACTGCTCATCATGGGAATGGCCGTGCCCCCCCCCCACTTTTTTGTATGGGATAGTAGTCTTTCTGCCCCAATCTGCACCCCTGGGGGGGCAGGGAGCCCACTAGACACCAGGGAATCATTCATTTATTTAAATATAGGGATGGGGCAGACCACCACGGGCATTGCCATGCCCCCATCCTATTTAAATGGGCATCAGTCTTTCTGCCCCCTGGGGGGGATTAATTATCTCCGATCTGGCCCACCAGGGGGCAGAAAGCCCAATAGATTACTTTTTTAAAACTAGGGGAGTGGGGTTGCCTACAATTGGCATGGCCACGTCCCTACCCAATTTAAATGGGACATCAGTCTTTCTGACCTGCCCTGGGGGATAGGGTAATTACCGCCAAACAGCGCCCCGGCAGGGCGGAACACCCACTAAACGCTAGGGAAAGCATTACTATTTTTAAATATTGGGGTGGGGGCTGCCCACCATGGGCATGGCCATGCCCCCACCAGATCTGGATAATTACCCTTGATCTTCTCCCACAGGGGGCAGAGGGGAGGGGGCAGAAAGCCTACTAAACGCCATGGAAAGATTTTGTTTTTTAAAATATAGGGGTGGGTGCTGCCTATGATGGGCATGGCCATGCCCTCGCCCCATTTAAGGCTAAGCTAAGTAGGTCACATCTGATGAAAGTTAAGACTCACAATGTAGCAGTTGATAACGCTACGAGGGAACTTGCAGGATTAGAGGATAGACATGTATTTGTCAGTAGAGAGACAACCAAAAAAAGAGCAGCTTTCAATCAATCAATCAATCAATCAATCATCAATCAATCTTTAGAGGGCAAAACAAGAGCTTAGAGATTTATTTTTACTAGAAGCCATTTCTGGTAACAAAGCCTTGCAGCAGAAGCTTTACGAGGAAAGCCAACAGATAGAGAAATATTGGACATAGTCGACCAAAACTAAAAAGAATAAGTAGGCAATAATTACAATAAAATAAAAAAAAGTGCATTAGTAAAGAAAATAGAGCTTTCTGAAGTGGCTAGAGCCTTCAAAAACATGCCAAATGTGAAAGCTAGTGGGAGTGATGGCATCTTTACAGACGTTTATAAAACATATGCAAAATAGCTTCTTCGTTTCAATAACAGCTCTGTTTAATCAAATTAAGAAGGGGACAGAGATCCACAAAACTTTCAAAGAGTCCATAATTGTCAGCTTTCTTAAAAAAGGCAAACACGCTGCCAATGTTAATTCTTACCGCCCAATAGGCCAGTAAATTGCGGATTATAAATTATTTTTGAAAATATTTGCAGAGCAGATTGCTTCAAGGGCCTAATCATCAAGAACAGAACAGGTTTCTGCCTAAAATATCTATGTCCCCAAACACACAATTTTGATGCAGGTAATTGATTATTTTTCAGTTAATAAAGAGAAAGCAGCGATTTGCATATTGGAGCCGAAAAATCATTTGATTTCCTAAACTGGAAAGCGTTCTTTTATATTTTAGAGAATTTTGGATTCCTCGTTTAATTTGTAACTTGCTTTCGAAGCTTTATCACATCATTGTCAATTCAAGAGGAGTCGGGACAGTGAAGATAAATCGAGGTACCCACCAGGGATGTCCTCTATCCCCAATTCTTTTTACTTTTTTTTATAGAGCTCTTTGGCGATTAGGAATCTTATTAACATATCAATATTGCCACCCATAGAAGGGCTTTTGAAAATTAAATTATTTACTAATAACATTATTTTGTATTTGAGAGCTGACAGTGCAAGCATACAGCTTAAGAGTAAATCGCAGGTTTGACTGGAATAGTGGGTTACAAAATAAACCAAGCAAAAACTGGGCTTTCATAGTTCAATGCATTGCCTTTGGAACTTCCATCTAGTTTACAGTTGATCCCTCAACACCCTATTCGTTATTTAGGAATTTATGTCACAAGCAATTTCCAACAACTTTTTCAAATAAACTATGGTACAACGCTCGTAAGGTAAAAGCACTACTTGAGAGGTGGACTCTCCAACCATTGTCTTTGATTTGAAGAGTAGCACTATTTAAAATGTCTATCCAGCCATTATTTTTATTTCTGTTTATAAATCTCCCTTTAAAAATCCCTAGTTTATATTTTAGGATTACATTTTTTTTCTTGACAGGCAGTTAAGAAATACACACATACAGCAAGCCGCCTACAACCCATCATGGCCAGGCTGCTAAAGTCCGATGCATATCCAAAGGCAAAGACTGACACATTCAATAACAATCACAAGAAGAGTGAGGTAATACACTGCGTGTCGCCTACAGCCCAAGGTGGGCCAGCCTCATATGGGTAACAGAAAAGTAAATTCATGCAAATTCTGTGAAAACGCTGCATTGTCAGAGACAGCTGGGCGTCGCCATGAACGAGGCATTGTATTGCTGGATGCGTAAGGAAGCTTTGCGTGTCAAGAATATAATAGAACAAAAAAGTGAAACAAAACCCACACCCGCCCCACCCACTCACCTTCCGACTAGACCACGTTAAGCTTACATAATACTGAGTCATAATTGGCTGTAGGGCTGGAACCTCGGGACAATGGGACCTCGGCCTCTGCCTGTGCAAGAGGTATTAATCTGAGAATGCGCAGGTACGCCGGGCAAGTCAGTGCCCTGAACTCCTTGGAAAGGATAGAAATAAATGGGGACCAACTTTTTGCATAGGTTGTGGGGTCGACATTGGGGGCCATCGAGAGTCTCTCTAACCCCAGCAGAGACCAAAGCTGATGAATCCATTGTCTATGATCCAGGATTTTATCAGAACCCCAGTTCATCAGAAGCAACCTGTGCGTTGCATTAAGGGCCAAAGCAATCTGTCGGCCTCTAGTGGACCGGAGA
Source organism: Triturus cristatus (assembly GCF_964204655.1). Lineage (NCBI taxonomy): Eukaryota > Metazoa > Chordata > Amphibia > Caudata > Salamandridae > Triturus > Triturus cristatus. The sequence continues at coordinate 652,216,787 of NC_140594.1, forward strand.
GCCTATGTAAGAGCATTAGGGAGTCCCAAGAGTATATATGCGGGGAATCAGGGGAGCTCAGTATTTGATTTGATTTGTAAAGCGCACGAATGCCCGGGGGCGTCTTAGCGCTAGAGTCGAAAGGTCAGAGCGGTGCTGGCTGGATATGCAGACTGGGTCAGTTGGCAAAGAGCCAGGTTTTTAGCACCCTTCTAAAAGACAGAAGCGACATGCTGCTCTTTATAGTGAATAAAAGTAGGTTGCAGGTCTTAACTGTCCCTAACAGGAAGCTTCTTCCACCCTTCTTGAACTTAGGTGTTTGTAGAAGTTTCGAATGAGCTGATCTTAGACTTCTGGCCGGCACATACAATTTCAGGTGAGTCCTCAAAAACTGAGGTAGTATGCCATGTAGAGCTTTAAAGGCCAAGTATTGGGATTAAAATGTAATCCTCTTGTCCACTGGAAGCCAGTGGAGGGCTCTTAATCCGTGGGAGACAGGTTCAAACCTAGGGATATCCAATACTACTCTGGCTGCTGCATTCAGCAGTCGCTGAAGTCTTAGTAGATGCTGGGATTGGATCCCCATGTATAGGGCATTGCGGTAGTCCAATCAGGAGAGGGCCAAGGCTGTTACTAGTGTTTTTAGTGCATTGGGCGGGATAAATGGGCGAATTTTCCTGATCATTTTTAAAATGAGCCAGATGGTAGAGGAGAGCTTCTTAATCTGACTGTTAAATATCAGTTTATTATCAAAGATGAATCCTAGGTTCTTAACCTTAGGCACTGGGATTGGACAGTCGCCCAAACTGGCAGGCCACCATATGGGTGACCAAAAAGATGAGTCAGATCCTAACAGCATGATTTCAGTTTTTTCGCTGTTCAATTTCAAGCAGGTAGACTGCATCCATTGGTTAACCTGCATCATACAGCAATTGAAGCGGTCAGCTGTCTCCTCCACGTTGCATGAGACTGACACCACCAGCTGGGTGTCGTCTACATAGGAGACAACAGACAACCCAAACGGCCTAATGATCGAGGCCAGAGGAGCCACATATACATTGAAAAGTGTGGGGCTCAGGGAAGAGCCCTGAGGCACACTATATGACAGTTTGAAAGACTTGCATGAGAAGGCTCACAATTCAACTGAGAAAGTTCTATCAGCTAAGTAAGATGACAATAGTGTGAGGGCGGTGTCTCGGATCCCCAGCTCTGCTAGTCTGCTGGCTAGTATTTTGTGGTTCACTGTGTCGAAGACCGCCAATAGATCTAACAAAATCAAGGCGGTCTTACCCCCTGAATCAAATATTGCCCTATGTTCCTCTTCCGCCATGACCAGAGCTATCTCCGTTCCATGTCCCTCCCGGAACCCGTATTGTGAGTGATCCAGGAGGTTCCTAGAGGAAATAAATGCAGTGAGCTGTGGATTAAGTAATTTCTCGAATACTTCAGACAGAAATGGAATTCTGGAGTTTGGGCGATAACTACTGGGATCCTTAGGATCAAGATCTGTTTTTTTTAAGAGAGGGAGGATTGAGGCTATTTTCCAAGCATCTGGGAAGAGGCCGACTGAATTACCTAATTGTACACTAAACTTAAGTGTTCACTTAGTATTTCCGGGAACAGATGCAATACTTTAGCGGGACAGGGGTCTGTTGGGGCTCCTGACTTGGATGTTTTCACCACCTGAATGATCTGTTCTAATCTGGGGGGAAAGGTGAAACCGGAGATGGTGGTAAAGGTGTCCGAAGCTGTCGTAGTGATCTTAGAGACGGAGTTGACACTATCCCTAAAGTATTGAAAGCGCTTATCTATGTCGTTCAGAATCAATTCCCAAAATCTTTTGAGTTTGGGGCAATTCCTGGGAAGGTGTGTCAAAGTCCGGGGGCTGCCACATCCCTGCCGGCACTGGCAAAAGCATAGCACGTTCCACTTCTGAATGCGTGCCGGGGTGGAATACCAGTATAAGCTAATTTTAAATGCTGTTTCGGTGTGCCTTGTGTTATATGCCGTGTGGTGTGACCTGTAAAATATGTCACCCCATTCCTTGTTCGTGAGAGTACGCCCGAGCTCCGCCACCCAACGGAGCTGGCCAGGTGTCCTATGCTTAAGGGAAGCCTTCGATAAGTGGTGGTAGATCTCTAAGATTAGTTTCTTATCACCTTTTTTAAGAAACAGACACTTCTCGAAAGTAGTCATAGGTCTGCTAGTTTTAGGACGCATCTCAGCCTTGAGCAACCAATGGGTCAACTGGGTGTGTGCAAAGTGGTCTTGTTCTGACAGGGGATAATGAGTTTTAAGTTGATCAAAGGGAATGAGACCTTCCTGGTCGAAAAGGCAGCCTACCTGCTTACAGCCCCCCTATCGCTAGCGCCTGGCAACACTTGGTGACAGCCCGGGAGGGAACTCTGGGTTAGCAAACAAGGGGGTCATCGGGGAAGGGAAAGACGAAAGCCTGGCGGATACCACCACCCTATCCCATATTTTCAATGTAGGGCTGGTGACCGGAGACAAGTAAAGACCCCAGGATCTATGGACACTGAGAAGCCAAACCTCTTGCCAGATGTGCGACCCCACTACTGTCTGATCCACGAAAACCCAGTGTTTTTCTGTCATTGGTCGGTTCGACTCGATCAGGTATCACAACTGGCCCACTTGGTAGTATCGCAACACATTAGGAACCGCCAGTCCCCCCTCCCCTTTGGTGCGCTGCAACAGTTGTTTATGGAGTCTAGGCTTCGTCTTCCCCAGATAAAACAATTAACCTCCCTTTGCACTTGACGAAGCTACGCAGGAGGGGGAGAGAGGGGAAGCATCTGAAAACTTAAAAGAGCACGGGCGGAATGTTCATTTTTACTGCGGCTATCCTTCCCAGCCATGAGAGAGGAAGGCGCCTCCAGTAATTGACCTGCGCAGTTCTGGTGAGACTCCACACCAACTCCAATCCCAAGTAGGAGAGACTGGATTCCACCCATTGAAAATCAAATCGGGTGCAAACGATAAGTTCTGTGTCTTGGTGCATAGAGAGGTTCAGTATTTGTGATTTCGACAGGTTTACCTTGAAGCCCAAGACAGCTCCAAATGCTTCCATTTTTAAAGTAATAGATGGAAGCGAGGAGAGGGTTTGTGTGATAGAAAATATGATGTCATCTGCATAAAGGCTTATCAAATGTTGGTCCCTCCCAAAGGTGATGCCTACCGAGGCGGGGTCATCCCACAGCCTCTGTGCGAAAGGTTCCATGTATAAAGCAAAAAGGAGCGGGGCGAGTGGACAGCCCTGCCTTGTGCCCCTTTCCACCCGAAACCTGCAAGAGCTCACGCCACTGACCTAGACCACTGCGCTGGGCTTGCTGTAAATGCTATGTACTCAATTGACGGAGCAATCACCCATCTCAAAACGCCTGAGAGTCGCAAACAAGTAAGGCCAGTGCACTCTATTGAATGCTTTCTTAGCATCGATAGCCAGTAAGAGAGCCTCTTCCCAGGAGTGCTGCACTTTGTAAATAAGGTGACGCACCCGCCTGATGTTGTCCCCGCATGGACACAAGTGAATAAGGCTAGCCTGGTGGAGATCGACAAGGCCAGGCATCAGGGGGTTAAGGTGGTGAGCTAAGATGTTGTCAAAGAGCTTTGCATCCACTTTAAGACGGGAAATAGGGCGGTATGAGCTACACTGCTGGGGGTCTTTCCCGGGTTTCGGGATCACGGAGATGGATGCTTGTAACATGGAATCCGTCATAGTCCCTGTATCCGAGAAATAATTAAAAAGACGACTAAGCAGGTGGGCCAGTTCGTTGCAGAACGTCTTATAGAAGATGGCGCTGAAGCCATCCATGCCGGGAACCTTCATTAGCTTCAACCTTGCAATCGCAGATATCACTTCCTCTATCCTAATAGGTTGGTCAAGGGACTCTGACTCGGATGACGGGAGGGGAGTGATTGCAGCCGACTGCACGTAGGGTCGAGGATTCATCGCGGACACATGATCCACTGTCTATAAATTAGCAAAAAACGCCATAAATTCGGCCGCGATGGATGGTGCATCAGATACAAGCGTGCCGGTGCGCTTTTGAATGGTCTTCACTGCTTTTGCGTATTGTTTGCTACGCAAGCAATGGGCAAGCATCCACCCACTTTCGTTAAGACCATATATAAAATGTATGTTTGAGGCAAAGCATTTTGTAATCAGCTCTTTCTTAATCCAGGTGTTTGAGTTGGAGCCTATCCTGTTCCAATCTTCGCCAGACTCTAGGAGCCCTGGTGCGTTTATGTATGGGCTCTAATTCCAATATCGACTTTTCTAACTCCTCCCTTTTATCTTTCAGAGTTTTTTGTTTTCGCGGGCAACTTTCACTATCAAACCGCCTCGCACAACCAGTTTAAGGGTCTCCCAGATCGAGGAGAGGGGGACCTCCCCTGTGTCATTGGTGAGCAAGTAGTCAGTGATCACCTGTCAAATTGAGGACACCACGTCGGGAGAGTGCAGTAGCATTTCACGTAGCCATCATAGTGGCCGTTGGGAGAAGGGGACGTGTGTCGTAAGAGTAAGTGTGATTGCAGCATGATCCGATAGAGAGCGGGGCTCGATGGAGGATGCCGTTACTCAGTTCCATGCAAAAGGGGATGCTAAGGAATAGTCTAGGCGGGCATAGGTTTTGTGCGCAGCGGAATAAAACGTATAGTCCAGTTCATCAGGGTGCTGTAGACACCAAACATCGCAAAGCCCGCAATCTGCTAGCCAGGCCAAACCCTCAGGCGAGCGGGCCCCCGTATCCCCGGTCCTCAGCCCAGATCGGTCCCGCCCATCACCATATTGAAGTCTCCCCCCACCAGGTCACCTTGGTCTGGGGACTCAAGGACCTTAGCAAGTGCCTCAGTGATAAAGGTCTCCTGCTGTTCGTTGGGAGCGTAGAGTGAGGCTATCGTTAAATGGAATGTGCCCAATTGAACCCGGACGGTTAACAAAAGCCCTTAATCTCCTGACATGTACCTAGGACCACCCCCTGGAAGCGAATGGAGAACAGGATTGCCACATCCTACCCCCCCCCCCCCCGACAACCAAAATTGGTGTGGGAATTTCCTAGCGTGCATTCTGTGAGTGTCATGTGCCAGCAAATGCGTCTTCTGTAGCAAACAGATATCTCCTTGTGCGTGTTCTAAGTAGGAAAGAATCGCTGACCTTTTAGTGGGGTTGTTAAGGCCTTTCACGTGAAGACTAAGGGGCCTATGCATCAACAATGCCATTTGCGATTCCTTATTAGCGAAAAATAAGGAATCGCTAATAAGGAATAGCAAAAGGCTATGCATGTAGGAATCGCTATTCAAATAGCGATTCCTTAATATTCCTTATTACCGAATCGGTAATACCGAATCGGTAATAAGGAATACCTACCCATTCATTCCTATGGGCTTGGAGGCCCATAGGAATGAATGTAAAGCCAGTCTGTATTAGCGATTCGGTATTACCGAATCGCTAATAGCGGGAGCACTTTCAAGGGTGCCAGGGTGTCAAAAGGACACCCTGTTGCACCCCTGAAAATGATATGTGCACATATGTTGCACACACACATGCTCTAAGGGCATGTGTGTGCGCAACATGAAACTTTGAAAAATGCACAAAAGTGCATTTTTCAAAGTTTTTGCAAATTACCATGCAGTTCATCTTCATGGTAATTTGCTCCCCCTATTAGCGAAATCGCTAATTTTTTAACTTTGATGCATTGCATTTAAGGAATCTCACTTTGGGATTCCTTAAATGCAATCGCTATTTAAGGAATCGGTATTTAAGGAATCCCTATTTAAAGAATCGCTATTTAAGGATTCCTTAAATAGCGATTTCTGCTTTTGGGTTGATGCATTGGGATTGGGTATTTTTTACTTAATACCGGGAGCTATTACCGAATCGGTATTTTACCGACTGGATTTTGGGTTGATGCATGAGGCTGTAACCCAAAAGCAGAAATCGCTATTTAAGGAATCCTTAAATAGCGATTTCTGCTTTTGGGTTGATGCATTGGGATTGGGTATTTTTTACTTAATACCGGGAGCTATTACCGAATCGGTATTTTACCGACTGGATTTTGGGTTGATGCATGAGGCTGTAAGCAATTTTATTTCCATGATGGTGGTTCAGTAAAGTGTAATCTCGCCTACAATTAGACAGTTGGAATGGGAGTCCCCTAACAAAACCCCAAACCCAGAACAAAAAACAAGAAATAGGAATAAACATGTTGTCCATAAAGTCATTTGTGACTTGGAAGTCTGGATCCGTGGGGGTAACCAGGGGACAGCGAGCCATCTTTAAATGGTATGGAATAGCACCTCCGCCCCCATCCAAACAATAGCTTCCCCTCTGCCAAATCACAGTACCTTAGGATGGAGCGTCAACATCAGACTTGCTCTCACCAGAGAGGAATCGCAGAACTTCAGACCTTTCTTTAGCCATGGTGGCAGGGTCTGGTCGGTGGGGCACAGATCGCAGGCCCCACCTGAATCTGCAGCCTGCCATGCCATGAGCCCTCTCACCCAGGACGGGGCGTCAGGAGTCCAGGTCAGGAGGGTCGAGGCCGCGGATTTTACAGGCCTCCATGAGGGAACGCAGTTGGTGGGATTTGCCATTTAGCTGAAAAATAAGGCGGAATGGATGGACCCAGGAGTATGAGATGCCCAGGGAGCAAAGATGACCAGTGACAGGCCGAAATTCCTTCCGTTTTAGGAGTGTAGAAGCCGCAAATTCCTGAAATAGCTGGACTGAATGGCCCCGGATTTGCGTCAACTGGTCAGATCTGGCAGCTCGAAGGATCGCCTCCTTTTCGGCAAAGTTGTGAACACAGACCAAGATATCCGCTGGTGGGCGAAGGGAAGCCCTGGGGAGGCCGACTGTGACATCGGTCCACCTTAATACCACGCGGTGCGTTGTCTCCCAGGATGCTTTTGAATAGGGCTTGGACGTAGCCCTCGAGATCCGTGCCCTGTGTGCCAGTGGGCACCCTCCTAATGCAAATGTTATTCCTTCTTGATATGTTTTCCAGGTCCTCAGCGTGGGCCTGTAGATCCAGTTGCTGATCCTGTAAACGGATGATTTCCAGCTGAAGGGCTTCGACCTCCGCGTCTCTAGATAGGGAGCTCTTTTCCAAAGCCGCCACTCTTTCCCCCATCTCATCGATATCGCAGCACGCCTCCCTGAACTCTGCCATTAGGTCTTTTTTAACCATCTGTAGAGCTTCGCACAGGGATGCGAACAGCCCCTCCAGGAACTCCCGGGTCACCGAGTTCTCTGGGATGTCACCACCACCCGTATGCTTGGAGTCCTCCGCGGAAGACTGTCCTTGCTGAGCTCCTTAGTGGTCTTGAGCAGCAAATCCTTAACTGATCTATCCTTCTTGCCCATCACTGAGGCCATGGCACCTGCCCCCTAGGCCCAGGGACCAAAAGATGCAAGAAATCGGAGAGAGCCGCTGCACACCTGACTCACTGAGCCCCACGTAAGGAAAGAATCAAATGGAGTTTAGATGTCGCTCAGTGACCCGCCCCAGACTCCACCACAATTAGGAAGCGCAGGACCAGGGGTCAAACGGTGGGTCTGGTGGCCACCTCCCGTGGGTCCCAGCGGGCCAGCGAAACACAGAGGCCCCTGTCACCGGAGCGGCCCTGCAACCTAGTCCCCGACCGGAACCCATCTGGCCGGGTCCTACCAACGCTCTCCGGTGGCAACAGAAGGTCCAGGGCAAGGAAACCGGGGCGGTCAGACTCCGCTGGAAATCTTGAGGTGGCTGACTTCTTCCTCCGTAGTCCAGGGGAAGGCAAACAATATGAAGGTTGCAGGGAAGAAAGGGCGCACCCAGGAAGGGCCCTTCGTCAAGTGCGCAATCCCCAGGAACAGGCCTCTTCAAAGGGAACAGACTCAGTGACCTCTGCACATCCCAGGAAGCCCACAGCAGACCGGACGGAGGGTCTGGGGGCCATCTCCCGTGGGTCCCAGCGGGTTGACGAAAACACAGAGGCCCCTGTCACCGGAGCGGCCCGGTGACCTAGTCCCTGACCGGAACCCATCTGGCCGGTTCCTACCAATGCTCCCCGGTGGCAACAGAAGGTCCAGGGCAAGGAAACAGGGGAGGTCAGACTCCGCTGGAAATCTTGAGGTGGCGGACGTCTTCCTCCGTGGTCCAGAAGTGCTTCGTCATGTCAGCGTGAAAGGGGAAAGCAAACAATGTGAAGGTTGCAGGGAAGAAAGGGCGCACCCAGGAAGGGCCCTTCGTCTTGTGCGCAATCCCCAGGAACAGGTCTCTTCAAAGGGAACAGCCTCAGAGTCCTCTGCACATCCCAGGAAGCCCACAGCAGACCGGACGGACAACCAAGGAGCACCTGGGCCCTATCAGCAGCAGGCCACTCTCGCTCCGGTTCCTCGTGATCTGCTAGCCCTCTGCCAGGGCTCCACAATCGCCTGCTTCGTGAGAGATGCGGCGGGAGGGCACTCCACAGGGAGCAGCAGCAGTAGGAGAGGCCGTGCCCGTGCCACCGGACCATGCACGGGCAGGGCGCACTCACTCTCGAAGGGCCAGGCCCCGCCGATGGGCAGGCCCGGCTCTCCGCCGTGGCTGCGAGCCCGCGGGCACCCAATCCCGAGGTCCCTGCGTTAGGGCCCTAGACGGGCTGGACCTACCTCTGGACTGCCACGTCATTCAAGGCCAGAGTATACACCGCCTGCCGGGCAATGCAGAGGCACGACCCCCCCCCCCCCCCCCAGCAGACGTCCAGGCCGCTTCAGGATACAGGTCCCGGGCCCTCCACAACGCCCCGCAGCCCGCACCGTTTCGCCCCCGGGGAACCAGCCCTCGTGCTCACAGTTAAGCGGGCTCCCCAGAAGCGTCTCCACCGGGGGGCTGCCGACACTCCCCCCGCTCGTTGTTTGCACTCAGCAACAGCGCGGCTCGCCTCCGCAGTGGGCAGATTCCTCCGGCCCAGTTAATCTGGCGTCAACCAGGCTCCAACAGCTCCGGGATGCTGCAGACTCAGCCCCAAGGAATTACCCGGGGTCCCCAGTCGAGAATCCAACTGGGGGGCTGCGATGTAAAGGGCTATGATCAGACAGGGACGAGGTAAGCGTGTCCGCACTTTACACTATCATGGCCACGCCCCTCCCTAGTTCGTATTTTAAAAAACTCAATACTGTTTATAGAAAATTTATGTGGCACAAAAACCAGCCTAGGGTAAAAAAGACAATTCTACAACTTGACAAAGCCCAGGGTGGGTTAGCATAACCTCAGCCACTGAAATATTACTAAGCCGCTATTTTAGATAGTATGGTTCAGCTTGCAGCAGCATTCACGGTCTTCAATAACTTTTTTTGAAGCCTTATGATTAGAGAAAGCGCAGTTAAGCTACCAGTCTTTTTGAAAACGGCAAAACTCCCTAAAAAAAAATCAAGATATATGATGCTCAACATTTTAGCATTGCGTATGCAGACATTATTAGATCCTGGGATGTTCCAGTATGCCACACTTTCACTCATTGCAAGATTGTGAAATCTGGGGGCTGGCCATACCAAAAGCAACTTTAAAATCATGGAAGGCTATGGGATATAATAAACTGGGTGATTTTTAAAATGGCCCAAATTTGATTTAATGGGTTCAAATAACTCAACAATTTAGTAATCAGAATTTGACTATACAATTTAGTTTTAGGCAAATGTCGGGTTTTCTAAAAGTAAACAACTATCATGAAGGAAGACACTCAATTGTTAATCCATCTCTTTAGTGAAAATAAGCTCTCAAGAGTTGGGAATTTTTTATTGTCGTCTTCTAAAACACTCTAAACTAACATTAACACCTAAATTCTTGGAGAAAATCTATTGAGGTACTAACTGTATGTTGAATATTGTGGAGTAGCATTATCTCTGCAAGTTGAGGTATAAATCACTCAGAGCAGCTAATTTTAAAAGAATGTCATTTCTTTGAAGGTGATTACAGTATTATACACCACATAGGCTGCACAGGATGTTTCCATCTCACTCCAATCAATGTTTTAGAGGTAATGTAGCCAATAAAGGGGATTGGGTACATACGTTCTTTGCGTGTCCCAGACTACATCAGTTTTGGAGTGAATTATTTCCCAAAATTTGCAGAGATGTCAAAATAATAATTCCACCCGAGCCAATGCTGGTTTTATTTGGCTCATCGCATGCGGTGAATCAGATAAATAAATATTCTCAATATTCGTTAATTTTGCAATATTGGAAAACAACTATTGTTCCTACATTTCAACAATGGTTTGATAAGATGACCAGGACTAAAGCTTTTAAAGAGGCATATGTAAGGCAAGTAGGGGCCTCCCTAGATTTTTAGCGATTTGGGGAGTCTTTTCTTACCCCTGAGGGTTTCATTTAAGAGTATTAAGGATCCTTTTATCCTTAGTTTCTTATGCACTTTATAAATATAGCACTGTTGTTACAATGTTAATGAATAGCTGAACTGAATAGATTAAAATGTTGTTGTTGCTGATAAGAAGAGATTCTGATTTGGTTTATTTGATAAAGAGTATTTGATCTTTTTCAAATGGCCCAGTTTGATTGAAAAGTTGATGAATCAAATTGTAATACTCTCTTCTAATCACTTACTGAACCATTCTGTTTTGATAACATAAATTGCTTGATTTTGCACTACTTGCACTGTGGCAGTTTAAGTTTTAGATATATTTTGAGAAGTATTATTGCATTTGTATTTCAGGTTTTTTTTTGGGATGGTAATGTCCTGGAATTTAGCAACCTAGAGCTATTCAATTATTAACAGGGAAATCTGGAAATCACATTATGTGAAACATCTGCTGCACTAGCGCACTTTCATGTTTTCAATGTATTCTTATTTGCAATGCTCTAATCTTCAGTCATAATGGAATGTGTTCTCTTTATCCATATCCTGCTCAATTCTTTTTTTTAAAGTAATCTTCAATTATCCTGCTGTTCCTATTTTTGTAGTTACTGATTGCCAAGAAATCTCTTTTGTATCATGTGCTTGCACAGATTGAATACCCAGATGTGCCCCCCATCCTGAAAGAGAAACAACTATCACAATAATTCAGAGGTTCTCAACATTTTTGCACTGAGCATCCCCAAAGCAAAATATTTTGAAGTCGGACCTCCCTCCAAAACTTCATGGCAAGAATTGGGGGAGTGGAAGAAGCAGGGATGATCGCAGGGGCAGACGGTTGTCAGCAGAATCTATTCGCTTACTCTCTGTGTCAGGCATAGGGTTATTGTATGCTGCCTGCACATAAGCAAACTGTCTGTACAACCAATGAGACTGGTGAAACTTGACCACAAGTGTACACTGGGTCACTCAGAGCAGGTTTGAATCTTTGGGTTGATGACCTGGTGTAGGAAAGTGCCCTTTTTGTATGCCCCCCCCCCCCCCCCCATTTATGCTATAATGCAGATGGATATGATTCTGACAGTGCACTGGAGCCTGCTGACCAAGCCCCAGTGCCAGTGCTCTCTCCCTAAAACTGATATGTGGGAATTGGTAACCCCAATTGGCAAGGACTTTAACCCCCATATAAGTTTCTAGTATGTCATACCAGTGGTACCCAGGGCTGGGTTATTTAAGGGGTCACCAAGGCCTGAAGCACTGTTTGAACCAGCCCGAGTGACCCCCTGCCAGGAGGTGTGAACTCTCCTATAAGTCAGAAACAATGGCCAGGACGGGCAGGAGGACACACTTTCCTCCCTGAAAGGATGGCTAACCAAAGTGGCACATCAAGGCGGTGAGCTTCAAAGGCTGCACCACCTGTGATATGCAACCAGGCTGCCTCCAAAAGGAGGAAACAAACCTCCCTCTGCCCTCAGGCACATTTTCACCCAGGCAGGTGGGAAGATTTTGTATTCTGGAGGTGTACCTGGTCTCTACAGCTTAGGCAGACGTCTGTCATTTTTAATAGAGGTTTCTGGGTAGAAAAGGTGACCTACACACCCGGATGTGGTAACCTCAGTGGCGGATTAGCCGCTGGGGCTAGTAGCCCATTGGTCACTTGAGCCCACACTCCTAGATGTATGAATGAAGGGCTACCCCGACACTAGAACCTCCGTTCTGTTCTGACTTGTAACAAGGACACAAGAAGAGACCAGAGTCTGTGACAACATGAGTTGCACCTGTGGCAACCTTCCTAAAATTGCACAACTGCGACTTGTCCTGAACCAAAGCTTGATTCCCCCAGACAGAGGGACCCCTTTGGGAGCCAAAGGCATCACCAGACTCCCCTGAGCTAGAGGCATTCATCTCCTGCAAACTGCAAGTAAAAACAACGTACCGGAACTGAAGACTCGCTGCCCATCAGGCCCTTCTCGAGCGCCCAGAAGTAGATGGTCTAGTGCATTGTGGGAAACGTAGTCCTGACCTCCACGAAGTTTCAGGCGGCTACTGTGTTCTCCCGGACCTTCGGACGTCCAAATAACTTTCTGCTGTGCTTACCGCTGTCAATGCTTGTTGGTCGACAGTCCGGCAACCACCCCCTTTATTCGATGCTGCACCTCGAGGGAACTCCGCAAAACCTTCATCCGACATCAGAAGCGGCTTCTTTGTTGACTTTTTGCACCCTGTTCCCCACCAGTACCATGTAAGCGGTAAAACCAGCTCCCCCGTGGCACCCGCTTCCGCACCAAGGACAGCCAGGACAAATCTGCACTGGGGCTTCTCGAGTCTGGTAAAATTGAACTGACTGTTGTGGCTTGGTTTTGGGACCCGCATCACCTTTATTCTCCTTGGGTTCCATGCAACTCGACCTGTAAGTGACTGATTGTTACCAGTGCTTTCTCCCATTGACCGCAATGATAACGTTTGGCAGTACTGTTTTGCACTGATTTAATATTGCTTCTAAAATCCATAACTCTGGGTATACTTACCTCATTTACTTCATTTGGTGTCTAAATTCACACAAAAAATCTGCTTTATTTTTATAAATTGGTGTTGGGTTTCATTTGATTCATGCCAATTACTTATCGTCCATGTTGGTACTCTGAAATGCTTAACACATGTTCTTCTAGTAAAGCCTGACTGCTCTTTGCCACTCTACCAGGACTGTGCTGAGGATGTATTATTATGAATCCAAGACCCATGTTTGGGGTATTGTGAGAGTATTCCATGGTGAAACCTAACCAGCATCACCACATAATACTCCACCTTCCTACACCTTGGCTTTTATTGGTTCAAGGAAATTGTCAATATCAGATTTTAACACACCTTTGAACACAGGGAGGCAGTGCACTGAACTCACAAACTTTGAGTGTGTCTCCTGGAAGAAATTGTCCTCCACCTGGACGACAGGAACGAAATGCATTTTTATCTTGTGATGGTGAGTGCCCATCTTGATTACCGCATGATAAGCGGTGATGCCATCAGTTGGAGAGTAGGTGGGGTGTGAGTATAGGCCAGGTTCATTGTTGGAATCCACATTTTAGTCCTCTCACGGGTCATCCTGTTACCTAGGCACTAAGGGCTCAAAGTACAGGTCCTAAGGGAGCTAAGGACTGCCTGGATATAAATTTGAAAGGAGAGATTCCAAAGAGGATTATGAAGAGTGACACTATGGAGGCTTGCAAGCTTGTTGAGGTGGCAGTGATGAAGGAGAATGACTAAGAGACGGGGGAAGAGATGGTAGACTTATAGCAGTATCCCTAACCGTGTTGAGCCCTTGAGGTGTAGGTAGCTAAAAGGGTGACTCATCATCCAAGGTTAACTTCCATTTCTTGGGGATGCAGAAGGGTGCATGTGAGGGTTCAGAAGTAGGAGGCTTGGCAAGAATCTTCTTTGAGGAGGGGAGAAAGGAAATCTTCTTTTGCTCCCTGTCAGACACCTGTGGCAGCTGCAGCTGGATAGCTCCGTTGGTGGTGTCGGATTTCTGCATCAGGGATTCTACCGGTGCCAAACTGGCAGCCTTTCTGCATTGACTTCGGCACTGAATCTGGGTATTCGTTGTCTCATTACTGAGGGGGCATCGATAGGTGGCCCAACACATTTCGGGGAGGCTTGCTTGGCATAGAGGGAGAATCTCTGGGTCAAGTGTCCTCCGCTGGAAGAGCCAGATCTGAAGGATGGTGTCTTTTCAGGTTGGACCTTGGGCTCAAGAGCGAATTTCCTCAGGAGTACTGCTTTGGTCTGGGGGTACTTTGGAGGTCAAAATACTGACCTTGAAGCATCTGAGGAAGACCAGGACCCTAGGTGTGGGCATGGTTTTTAGTGCTTCGGGCTGTGTGCACAGCCTCCTCGTGCTCGACATCAGAGCCTTCAGAGGGCACCATCTCTGGGCGCCTACCCCTTGGGCAGCAGGAGGCCAGTAAGGACAACCTCCTCAGTGCAGAATAGATCTTCTCGTAAGAAGATGTTGGGGAGGCGTGTCGTTGTATCCTCTAGTGTACTTAATGCCTCTCTTTTCGGTGTCGGGCTTTCTAGCAGCGAAAGGCTCAGCAGGTATCGCAGGAGGCCTTGTCATTCTTTTGCGAGAAAAAGGTTGCATATGCAGTGATGGTTCGACCAGGGTTACTTGGTGCTGTACCTAAAGCAAAACTGGAAGGGTGTCCATTCCATAACACCCCCGCCACTATCATGTTGGAATCTGACCCGAACGTGTCGATGTCCTTTCAATGCTAGTTGTAGGTGGAGGTGTGAATAGCTGTACATCAAGAAGTTGACGACATGGTGTCTTGAAGAAAGGTGCTTGGGCATCAGTGAAAAATCCTCTGATTCGTCACAGGATAAGCAGCAATTGTTTTCAAAGTCGCAAGAATGGAAGACTCAAACGTTGGTCCCGAAGAATCTAGTGAAGAACACACCGGTCCCGGATTTGGCACTTAAACATCCAAACCCATTGGAGGTAGATACCAATATAAAGTGAAGCTGTTGTCCTAGTGCATTTTGGACCAAGGGGTAATCACAGCAAGTCTGCTGACTCAAAACTTTAAAAAAAATGACAAGTTGCAAACGTCCAGGCCCAACACTAGCTGAGATGAGAATGAAGACCATGTGTATCTACAGCCACAAATACTAAGAACAGTAATTTACATGGACAGATTTAAGAATATACGACATGACCGAACTGGCAGTTAATCATAGACCTTATGTGGTGCCTTGAATTAATATTCTCAGTCTGCTTAATTCTACTGATGCAGGAGTCACACACTTAGCCAGGTTTCTGCTTCCTGTATGCAAAGAGCTCACTAATGTCACCAACAAAAGTAACATGTTCAAGAGTAATAATGGGATCTGGTGAAATAGAACTTTTAAAATCATGATGAGCACGAATGTTTTCCAAAGCTTGGCCAATGTCTATTGTAACTTTTTTGTTGTTTTTGTTTTCAAAACCCTTTATTGAAAATAGTGCACATCAGGTTACAAGGTAATCAAATAGCACTGCGACACATGATAAGAGAGAATAGAAACATCGCATCAGTCCTAAACAGCATGAAGACAATGATACAATAGCGGCACAACGTGGAATGAAAGGTGAAGCGGCAGAGTGTAGAGCGCGAGAGGGCAGCAAGGGGCATCAAACGGGGCGGAGTATAGGCAGGAGGGGCGTGTGCGGATAGCAGTGAGCAGAGGGGGGAGGAGGATTCCTATGGACCGCGGGCGGAGTGCCGGCAGGAAGTGCGGGAGAGGTTGCAGAGCGGGAGGCATTCCGGGAGAGGAGATACGAAATGAGAGGGCCTCAGATATTGTGCGGCCGACCAGTAACCGGCGTCAGTTCCCAAAATTCCGATAGGAGCATCGGACATCGCGCAGCATCCTCAAGCCAGGCACTTGCCTTGGTTGCGGGCCTCCGACCCCAATGCATAGCAACACTATGGCGCGCGAGAACGAGCAGCATAGCCGTGAGTCGTCGGGAGGCGTCTGGCATTGCCTCACCAAGCCGAGTAGGTAGGTCAGTGGGTCTGGCAGGACAGGCGAGGAGGTTATCTCTGTAATAATAGTGCACACTTCGTGCCAGTATATAGAGACCAAAGAGCACAGCTAAGCAAGATGAGAGAAGTCCGTTGCGGGGGACAAGACCCATTCTAAATAACTGAGCGGGGGAGCAGTACAGCCGGTGTAAATATTTAAAATGTATGAGGCGCAGGCGGTAGTTAGGAGATAAGCGTTTGGTATGCTTACAACAGTACAGCCAGTCCTTGTGTGAGAGACCGATGCCCAAGTCCACACTCCAAGCCCTGCGGGCGCGATCGGCAGATATTGAGGATGCCGCTAGCGTGGTGGCATAGAGCCTAGAAACCAGTCTGCGAGGAGAGGAAGAGGTGTACGTCAGGTCAAGGGCAGCCAGCTAAGGGGGGGGGGGGGGGGCTGCGGGAACGTAGGATGCAAATCCCGACAAGACGCTCTAAGTTGATAATAGAGCAGTGTGTCCATTGGGTCAGATTCGGACGGTAGCGAAAATAAATTGCCGTTAGGGTAGGGGTCCGATAAGGTGGCCAGACCCATGCCAGCCGCACGTTTGGGAGAGAGTGGGTGGTATGCGACAGGCATGACGCCGGCAGAGAGCAGGCTCGAGCCCGAATATTTCCTAAGACCATCCCAAGCCCAGCGCAGGGTCTCCACTGTGTCAATTTCCCCACGTGGAGTCCTGGCAGGGGAAAAGATTGCAGTCTGTAGGGGCAAGGGGGCCGCCAGGTCGGCCACAACCGCCACGTGAGGTTGGAATGGCGTTGGATGCAACCAGAAGTGAAGGAAGCTGGCCTGGGCACTGAGGGCGTATAATATAAAATCAGGGGCACCCATCCCGCCGCACGCGAGAGGAAGCGTGAGGATGTCGTACATGATTCTGGGCTGATGCCCTGCCCAGACAAGGGAGATGATAAGGGAACAGAGGGTACGGAAGAAGTGAGCTGTGAGAGCAACAGGCACTTTCAGAAACAAATAGAGAAATTTTGGGAGCACTATCATCTTAGCGATGGCAATACGCCCCGCCAGGGATAGAGGTTGGCGCCGCCAAAAGGGAATCTTGGTCTCCAGCCAATCAACCGCCCGACCAAAATTAGCTTTCCAAAGTTCATCTATATCCCTACTGAGCCAGACCTCAAGATACCTGGTGAGCCCTGATGCCCACACGAAAGGGTAGTCCAAGGTGAAGGGAATAGTGGCATCGGTTAAGGGAAAAGGAATAGACTTGCTCCAGTTCACCTAGATGCCGGATAAGCCCCCGAATTGCACCACCTCACGGACCATGGGGCCAAGGTTCTCTTGAGGGTGGCGGACGTAGAGCGTGACATCATCCGCGTACATGGAGACGACCTAGGCATGGGCCGCAAAGCCCAGGCCCTTCTGTGTGTGAGGCTGCCTGAGCCTGGTTGTAAGGGGTTCCATGGCCACAGCAAAAAGCATAAGTGAGAGTGGGCACCCCTGCCTAATACCTCTCGAGACGCAAATGGGGTTTGAGATCTGACCATTGATCCAAAGGCGTGCCATGGTGGAGAGCGTAGAGGAGATGGACCTTGCGCAGAAAAACCAGGCTAAAGATGAGACCGGGGAGGAGATAAAACAGAAATGGCCATTTGGGAGTGTCAAAGGCCTTGGTGACGGCCGGTAGAGTGGGGTTGATCTGGTGAAGCGCAGCAAATATCGTGGAGGTTATGTGATGTTGTGCGCCCAGGTATGAAACCGGACTGGTCCGGACGAGCAATCATGGGCATGAGGGGCAAAAGGTGGGAGGCCAAAAGCTTGGTGAAAATCTTATTGTCGGTGTTGATGAGTAATAGGGGGGGCAGGAGTCCAGAAGTTCAGGGGATTTATCTGGCTTCAAGAGCAGTGTCAACAGGGCCTTGCGAAGTGAAGGGGGAAAGAGGCCTGACTCGAAGGAGTCATTATACATAGCGGCAAGATGTGGGATAAGGATGGACGCGAATGCCTTATAGAAAGAGGCAGGCAGACCGACGGAGCCAGGCGCCTTATCCCTGGGAAGACTATTGATGTCAGCTAGGATCTCTTCCTTAGAAAAGGGTTCATCGAGATATTCCCAATGGCCATTGCTCAGCCAGAGGAGCTCAAGAGTATCGAAATATTGGTCCAGGAGGTCACGCGATGGTATAGCCCTGGCGGTATAAAGTGGAGTGTAAAAAGCGGTGACCTCGGTGGAAGAGGTAGTGCGTTCCAGACCGCCGTCTTGCAGTGCTGTGATGTAGGAGGCAGAGCAGGGCCATCGCAGAAGATTGGCCAAGGTCTTACCTGGGGCGGTCACCCACGTCATAACGGCGCTTCCTCGCCTCCCTACCCAGAAAAGAGAGCTCCCTATCGGCCTCTTGCTCAAATTCGGAGAGTTTAACCCGGAGCTGTGCAAGAGTGTCGGGATGGGGGCTGACAGAGAGCAAAGAGTCCAGGGCCTTAATTTCTCCCTCAAGGCGCTCAAGAGTGCCGCGGATAGAGCGCAAGACATCCGACTGTTTGGAGATACATTTGCCCCGAACCACCACCTTGAAACCCTCCCAGAGTGTGGAGGGGGAATCCACTGAGCCGGCATAAAGTTCAAAATAGTTCGAAATTACAGTTTGGATCTCGGCGCAAAACACTGAATCGCGGAGTGTGTTAGGGGGCAGACGCCAAGCAAACATACGCCTAGGGGCATGCGGGAGGAGCAAACTGAGGCCTACGGGTCCATGGTCTGAAAGAGTGCATGCCATGTGCTCGACTGAGGTGATCCATGCATACGCGTTGCGGGTAGTCATCCAAAGGTCCAAGCAGGACCAGCAGCCTGAAGTGCACGTAATGCAGGTGCCTTCGCGCGCGACAGGATGGGTATGGCGCCATGCATCCAACAGGGAGTTATCGGCCATGATGGAGCGCAAGAGGGAGGTGGAGCGCGGGTGCAAAGCGCGGGGCTCAGAGCGATCCAGGGTGGCTGAGGGTGTGATGTTGAAATCGCCCCCCCATAGCAGTGCAGCGGGGCCCAAGGAGGATATGTGTCACCACACCTGCGCAAGGAAGTCAGGGTCATTGGAGTTAGGGCCATAAAACGCTGCGAGAATCAGGGGCTGGGTCTAAGAGGGTACCAAGCAGGATGACGAAGCACCCCTCAGGATCGACAATGATCTTAGTGGTGCGCCAAGGGAGCACTCTACGTAAAAGGATGGGCACCCCGCGGGAGTAGCTGGAGTAAAAGGAGGAGTGGATTTCGTCCCAATGTCGAGATTGGAGCCTGGAGGCGGTGGCAGGGAGCAAATGCGTCTCCTGGAGGAAACAGATGTCAACTTTTTGTCGAATGAGGTGGGCATGTACAAGGCGGGCCTTCTGATGATCATTTAAGCCGTGGACATTCCAAGTCCAGAGTGTGGTGGCCGTCATGAAGCTATGCCAAGAGAGTGAATGCCGGATGGGACCTGGTGCGAAAAGGGAAGCTGAGAAGCGAAAGAAGCGATGTGCAGGACAGAAGGCAGTGTATCAGCCAACACGGTGTAGAGTAGGTCAACAAACAAACCAAACAGGCCTCAAAGGTGAGGCATCATAACCCAGAACCCCCCCCCCCCCCCCCCCCCACCACCCACACCAACCCCCCAATCAGGTTGAGAGACAAACCCCACCCACCCAGGGAACCCCCAACTGGGAAGGGTAAAAATCTAGTGAGAAAAAAGGGGAATCATCCCACGGAGACGTGGCTCAGTGCAGCGTACACCCCTGCCACAAGAAAAGGGTGTCCAAGCTGTAGGTAAAGGCGGACTGTAGGGGAGAGGGCAGGAGACCTGATAAACCCCTCAGAGCCCAGGGCCCAGCATATACGCAAATAACAAGTACAGTGCAAAAAAGTGTCCATGCAGCATAAAAAAGAAAGGAGAGGTGTGGTGCTGTGGGGTTCGGTGCAGTAAAAGTCCCATCAGCAGAGCAAATCAGCCTGGCCCAGGAGCCGGGAAACGTGAGGGCAACAGATGCGGGCCAGCGCAGGAGTAGTGGATTAACAACAGGAACTGGGACCAGAACGAGCAGGCTCATGCCATGCAGCATAGGAGATAAGAGTATGTGAGCCGGGGTTATTATCAGTCATTGTCACTTAAAGAACAAGTTACTTACCTTCGGTAAACATTAGTTAGTTAGATTCCTCACCTTAGAATATCCCCAGGCGTGAAGTCTGGATCCGTAAAGATTTTCGTAGCAATACTCCTTGCGCGTCGCTAGGCGTCGTCAGCGGCTCCGCGTCCGTCGTTGGCGTCGTGCGCCGTAATGACGTCGTCGGAGTACTTAGACGCCGCCCTCGCGCGCTGACGTCAGTTCTTTTACATAGTTTTCCGCGCCAGGAACGCAGAGCCATGCCAGAGACCGACACTGGTGCCAAAAAGTCTAGGGCCCTGAACAGGATGACCTTAACCCTAGATGTCGGTTCGCAGAGCGGGGAGGATGGGTGGGTCGGTGAGGAATCTAACTAACTAATGTTTCTTACAGATACATCGTTACCGAAGGTAAGTAACTTGTTAATCTGAAAGAAACACGTTAGTTAGATTCCTCACCTTAGAATAGATACCCCAGCAATACCAACCCCGGTGGAGGGTCTGCGAACCAAGATCACACCAGAAAGTCCTGGAGAACAGCACGGCCAAAGAAGCCATCTCTCCGGAATTGGCTGTCCAGGCAATAGTGCTTGGCGAACGTGTGCAGTGAGGCCCACGTCGCCGCCTGACAGATGTCCGCAAGGGAACTCCCCGTCCCAGGGCAGTAGTCGCCGCCATGGCCAGGGTGGAATGGGCTCTCAGCCCAACAGGAGGGTCATTTTTCGCCAAGGAGTAACAAACTTTTATACACAAGACGACCCACCGTGAGATGGTCTGTTTGTGTACGGCTCTCCCCTTCTTAGCACCTACGTATCCAACAAAAAGTTGGTCGTCCACCCGGAACTGTCTGGTGCGGTCCAAATAAAAGGACAGCGCACGTTTGGGGTCCAGACGGTGGAGCCTCTCTTCCTCTTTCGAAGGATGCGGAGGCGGAAAGAAGGTGGGCAAAGTGACCGATTGCCCGATGTGAAAGGGGGTCACCACTTTCGGAAGAAAAGAAGGACGAGTCCGGAGGACAACCTTGTCCGGATGAACAGAAAGAAAGGGAGGCTTAGATGACAGAGCCTGGAGCTCACTCACCCGTCTAGCCGAGGCGATAGCTACCAGGAAAGCGTCAGAGTCAGAAGACGAAGTCGACAATTGTGAAGGGGCTCAAAGGGAGCGCACATCAGAAAGGTCAAGACAAGATTCAAATCCCACTGAGGCATTACGAAGGGGACAGGAGGAAACATGTGAGTAATGCCTTTAAGAAAACGCGAAACAACAGGGGTCTTGAAAAGAGAAGGCTGATCAGGAAGCCGTAAGAAAGCAGAGATTGCAGAAAGATAACCTTTCAAGGTGCCCAGAGCAGAGCCCTGCTGGGCCAAAGAAATAAGAAAGAGGAGAACCTCAGAAAGAGGGGCGGAAAGGGGATCCACAGCCTTTACTGTGCACCATGCCACAAATTGTTTCCACCTGCAGACGTATACCGATTTTGTGGAGGGACGCCTGGCTGCCAGAAGCACATCACAGACTTCAGGAGGCAAGTCAAATGGCATCAAGTGTCGCCGCTCAATCTCCACGCATGGAGGTGGAGGCTGGACAGGTTCGGGTGGAGGAACGTCCCCTGCTGCTGCGACAGAAGGTCCTCCTGAAGAGGCAGTCGTATCGGAGGATCGATTGACATACTGAGTAGCTCGGGATACCAGTACCTTCGTTCCCAATCCGGAGCCACTAAGATGACTTGGGCCCGGTCGCGCCTGATCTTCTTCAGCACTCTGGGCAGAAGTGGTATAGGCGGAAAGGCGTACAACAGACCGCAACTCCACTCGCGACGAAAAGCGTCTACGAGCGAGTGCCGCCTTGGAAATTCCAACACGCAGAACTGCTGACATTGCGCGTTCTCTTCGGTGGCGAATAGATCTAACCAAGGCTCTCCCCACTGCAGAAAGAGACCTTGCGCCACGTCCGAGTTCAGACGCCATTGGTGATCCATCATGCACCTGCGGCTGAGTTCGTCTGCTCTGGCGTTCAGAAAGCCCGCCAGATGTTGAACCACCAGGATGATGCCCTGGTGTTCCAGCCATGTCCAGAGGCTCAGAGCCTCCTGACAAAGGGTCCACGACCCCACCCCGTTTGTTGCAATACCACATGGCGGTGGTGTTATCCGTGAACACCTGCACGACACTTCCCCGGACAGAGGGAAGGAAGGCTTTCAGTGCAAGCCGGATCGCTCTCAGCTCCAACAAGTTGATATGGAGTTGAGACTCCGCCGGAGACCAGAGTCCTCTGATCTCCGCCTCTCCCATATGGCCCCCCATCCCAGGAGGGACGCTTCCAACACTACTACGTGCTCCAGTTGGGGTAGGGAGAGGCATCTGCCCCTGACACAATCGCGGCCTGTGAGCCACCACTGCAACTGTTTCGCAGTGCCCTCCGAGATCAAGACCTGGTCGGACAGGTTGCCTCGATGCTGGGCCCACTGAAACTTCAGATCCCACTACAGAGCCCGCAAACGCCACCTGGCGTAATGCACCAACAGGATGCAGGAGGCCATCAGCCCCAGAAGCCGCAGCACCAACCTGACCGAAACCCAGGATAGAGGCCGAAAGATGGGAATCAGAGCCTGAATATCCCGGACCCGCTGTTCCGGAGGATAAGCCCGGAACTGCGCCGAATCGAGAACCGCTCCGATGAAGAGGAGCTTCTGGGAGGGTATCAGGTGTGACTTCGGCACGTTGATGGAGAACCCCAGCAAATGCAGGAGGTCGGCCGTAGTCTGGAGGTGGGAGACGACTTGCTGGGGCGAGCCCGCCTTCAACAGCCAGTCGTCGAGATAGGGGAAGACTGGAACCCCCGATCTGCGCAGATGAGCTGCGACCACCGCCATCACTTTCGTGAACACCCGAGGGGCACTGGTGAGGCCGAAGGGGAGCACGGTGAACTGAAAGTGCTCCTGACCCACCATGAATCGCAGGTAACGCCGGTGGGCCAGCAGGACGGGGGATGTGAAAATAGGCGTCCTGCAAGTCCAACGCTACCATCCAGTCTCCAGGGTCGAGGGCAGCCAGAACCTGAGCTAAAGTTAGCATCTTGAACCGTTCCTTCAGGAGGAAGGCGTTGACGCCCCTGAGGTCCAAGATAGGGCGTAGGCCTCCTTTGCTCTTCTTGGGAACCAGAAAGTAGTGGGAACAGCAACCACGGCCTACTTCTGGACCAGGAACGCGCTCGACAGCCTCTTTGGCCAAGAGGGCCGTAACTTCCTCCCGCAGAAGATTCATGTGATCCTCCGATATACGGTGGCACTGCGGTGGCATGGCTGGAGGGGTCATCTCGAAGGGGAGGGAGTAGCCCCTTCGGACGATTTGCAGCACTCACCAGTCCGAAGTGATGGATCGCCAGTGGAGCAGGTGATGGCGAACCCTGCCGCCCACTGGCGTGGAATGGGCCTGAAAGCTCGGACTAGGAGGGCTTTGAGGCGGATGCTGCCGGGGTAGATGTGGACTGACCGGCAAGTTGTCCTCCATTACCGCCACGGCGGAATCCATGTCCGCGACCACGTGCAGGTTGGGTCTGCGGCCGGTGGCTAGGCGGACGTGAGGAGGCGCCCCTTGAAGTTTGCGGCTGTGGGGCCGAGAGACCCAAGGACCTGGCCGTAGTCCGGGAGTCCTTAAAACGAGCCAGCGCACTATCCGCCTTCTCACCAAAAAGGCGAGTGCCATCAAAGGGCATATCCATGAGGGAACTCTGGACATCCCCCGAAAAAGACGTGGACCGCAGCCAGGCGTGGCGCCGGAGCGCCACCGTGGTGGAAATCGCCCTACCCAGCGAGTCCGTGGTGTCTAGTCCACACCGTATGGCATGTCGTGCTGCATCTCGCCCGTCAGCAAGCGCCTGGGAGAGACGAGTCCGGGCCTCTTTCGGACACAGGGGCAGCATGTCCTCCACCGTATCCCACAGAGAGTGGGAGAAATGGTCCAAGAGGCAAGCGGTTTTCAAAGACCGCAGGCCCAAACTCTGGGAAGAAAACAGCTTCTTTCCAAACTGTTCCAGCCTCTTGGATTCCCGATCCGGAGGGGCGGACGGGAAGGAGGATTGGGGAGTGGAGGCCTGGATAACCAGACTCTCGGGGGTGGGGTGTTGGGACAGGAAACTGGGGTCGCCCGGAGCAGGGTGGTGGCGCCGGCCACGTTCCGATCCACAGGAGGAACTGTGGAGGGCTTGGACCAAGTCTCCTGCAGAACGTCTATAAGAGCCTCATTGAACTGCAGCAGAGGCTCTGTGGAGCTTGCTGACGGTTGAAGCACCTCTGTGAGGACGTTAGTCCTTACGGCCACAGCAGGCAGCTCGAGCCCCAGGGCTGCGGCCGCCTTGCGCAGCACCACTAAAAAAGCTGCACCTTCCTCCGAGGCCACAGTCGGAGGAGAGATGAAACCAGCGTCCGGGGAAGTGTCCAGACCACTGGCATCCCCCAGTTCGTCTGCCCAGTCCTGTGAAAGTTGGCCCTGTATGGCCATAGGGTCCTCAGACCCCTCCCAGTCGCCCCCGTCATCCGATTCCTGATAAACAGGAGGAATGATCGGAGCCGGGCGGTAGATGAAACGCTCATCCATCGGCGTTGGGTGCGGCGTCAAGCGGCGCCGGGCTCGGACAGGGGCTAAACCGGGGAACAGCGTCGTTCGGAGACGGCGCCGGGGGTGGAACCGGTGTCGGTGCCGGCAGAGGAGGCGTCGTGAGGTCGACCGGCGCCGGCAGAGATCCAGGCCTGGAGACCTGCGGTGTCGGGACCGAAGTCATCGACGGCACCGGGGCCGCCGGCACGCGAGATCGCCCAGTCGAGCCCGGCAGGCATCGACGGCGGAGCCATGCCCCTCATGGCCGAGAGGAAGGCACTGACCTCCGCCGGAGTCGCGTCAGTCCCAGGGATCGGCGGGTATGGGGACGGACACGACTCCTGCGGCTCCGACGGAGCCGCGGGGGTGGGACCACCCTGACCCTCGGCCGAGTTGCGCGACCGGTGAGGGGAGTCCAAAGAGCGGTGTCACCTCTTGGGACTTCTTAGATCGCTTCGACTTACCTGAAGACTTCGAGCCCGACGAGCGATGATGGTGACTACGGCTCCGCGACCGGTCCT
This sequence comes from Triturus cristatus, assembly GCF_964204655.1. Lineage (NCBI taxonomy): Eukaryota > Metazoa > Chordata > Amphibia > Caudata > Salamandridae > Triturus > Triturus cristatus. The sequence goes on from NC_140594.1 coordinate 652,241,884, forward strand.
TGGACCTCCTCCTGGACCGGGACCATGAGCGGCGCGGAGCTGAGTGCCGAAGCTCGAGAAGCTTACGGGATCGCTCCCGCCTAGCCTTCGAGGTCAAGGCCTGACAATAGGGGCACGACTCCGCGTCGAGGTCGGCCCCCAGGCAGTAAAGGCACCGGCGATGGTGGTCCGTCACCGACATCAGTCGATGACAGGAGTCACAGGCTTTAAACCCAGGCATCCTACCGGCACCAGAGTTGAGTCGACAGAAGATCAAAAGAGTCAAAAAAAGGTTAGTCATGGCGCTCCCCCGGTTCTTATATGCTTTGCAAAATACGTCATTTCGGGTTCCAGACGCATACTTCACGACAGTAAAGGCGGAGGTAACATCACTACTATGGGATGGGAAAACGCCTCGAATAGCTCAACAGAAACTCACCAGCTGCTGGTACGATGGCGGAATAGCTCTCCCGGACCTGAAGATCTATTATTGGGCCTCTCAGCTGGTCGCAGTCAATCAGTGGCTGCATATTCCACGGGATGATCCTGCATTTAGGCTAGACAGACACCTGCTAGAACCATCAGGACTAATGGGTGCCCTATATAATAAAAGGGTACAGAGGAATAGTACAGGACCCACAAGGCACACACTGCAAATATGGTACGAGGCCCAACGCACACTAGGCTGGGACGGGGTTGTCACACTGGCGATGCCATTATGGGAGACCGAGCGACTAGGGAAGTTGGGAAGGACGAAAGGATTCCGGGGCTGGGGTCTGATTAGCATCTCCAGTGTAAGGACATGGATATGGCAATGGTGGCAGAAAAGTCAGTGTACATTCATCTGAGGTGCCCCAAAAAGTGGGAAAAGGTCTGGGGTGGATGGAATGAGTACCGAGGGAATATTTGTGAACCCCCTCAGTCTGAGGACCTGGACTCAGAGGAGAGTGACTCAGCAGGGTAGATGGGTCGCGCATAAGGGGATGGAGATGAACAGACTGTAAGACTATCAAGCAAGGGCTAAAAAGGAGAGAAAGCCAAGAAAGATGGGAATGCCAATATTGAAGATGTAACAATGCAGTTCGTATGATGCAAAGATGTAAAGCTACTGTCATAACGTGCAAGATGTTCAATAAAAAAGAACTTACAAAAAAAAAAAAAGGTTAGTCAAAAATTGACTAAGGGGTAAGCTCTTCCCGGATCGGCGCTGTCTGGTGCGGAAAAAAGAAGAACTGACGTCAGCGCGTGAGGGCGGCGTCTAAGTACTCCGACAACGTCATTCCAGCGCACGACGCCAACGACGGACGCGGAGCCGCAGACGATGCCTAGCGACGCGCAAGGGGTATTGCTACAAAAATCTTTCCGGATCCAGCCTGACGCCTGGGGATATTCTAAGGTGAGGAATCTAACTAACGTGTTTCTTTCAGATTCACCCTGCGCGGCCGTTTGGGACCTGGCAGGGGTGGAACGCTATGATATGTCCAGTTCTTGGGTGAATGCCAGAGTCGCCTTTGGTTCCAGAAAAGTGTGGACCTGCGAGCCGTGTCTGACGCGCAGCTTAGCCGGATAGGCCAACGAGTAAGAAACGTGTTTTTGCAGCAGACGCTTGGCTGGGAGAAATTTGCGGCAGTCAGCTATTGTATAATCAGGGTAGAAGGTGATAGAGTTCCCCTGATGACAAATTTCCCCCTTCTCCCTGGCAGCTCGGCTTTTTGGCTATTTTGGCGAGGATAGGCCGAGCAGGAAGACCAGGAGCGATGGGCACGCTCGACGATGAATACCGGGGAGAGAAGCTCCCCGAATAAGTCACGGATCAGTTATTCAACAAACTCTTCCATTTTGGCTATGTTGGAGGATTCGGGCACGCCGTGACGTGGAGGTTGCTTCTGCGGGAGTGCGCCCCCAAATCTTTGTTATTGTTTTTGATGAGCTCCAAGACTTTCTCCATCTGTAGGAGTGTATGGCGGTCCCGGGCGTCAGCGTCCTCTGTGTCAGACACCCTAGTCTCAACCTGAGTATTTTGCACATCATGAGAGTCCACCCGTGCTTTAATGGTGTCCAGACGAGCGGAGAGCTGGTCAAGCTGGGCGGCAATGCCGGTGACTGTAGATTTCACATCCAGCATAATGGCTTTTAGATCGTCCTCACGGGTAGCAGCTTCGGCTGTTTGGGATCGGTCCACCCCATGATCTGGCACTGGCGCCACCCACAAACCAGAGGCCAGGGGCAGAGGAGCAGCGCGTGGGGAGGTTGGGCTTGACAGGAGAGACAGAGATGGAGAGAGGGCGTCAATGGAGGTGGTGTCAGTCAGGCACTCAGGGCAGACTGGGGCGGGCGAGAGGCAATGCGGCCAGCCGGATCAACCAGGAGGATCACCGCTCCAGACTAGCAGGAGAGTTCAGTTGGGAAGGGGCTGGCAGCCCAAAGCAACAGGGTAAGCGGAGCTGATGCGGCAGCAGCATGCTTCTGTGAGCTCTTCAGGAGACAAATCAGGCCGATTTGAGGATTGGTGATCTGGGGGGGATGAGAAGCGCTCGTGGGTGAGCTCCGGGTCCCAGGTGGAGTGCTGCACGCCAAGTTCACCCAGAATAAGTGGCACCTCGGTGGTGGAGGCGATGAGCAGCAGGCAAGAAAAGGCCCCTTTCACAGCAGATCAGCAGACGCAGCTGGCCTGGGAGGAGGGCATGCAGGCCAGAAAGTCCGGAGTGGAGGCAAGGTGAGGGATCAGAGTGCTAGCCCCGGCGATCCGCCACGGAGCCAAGCCCGGTGGGGGGGTCGCCCATTCCTGGGGAAACTGGCAATTAACTGGATCACCGGTACAGGCGGCAGAGTCCGGAGCGGGTTGGCAGGCCACGCCGGGCCGTGCAGGAGGCGCAGAAGGCACAAGGCTCAAGAGCAAAGCAGCGGGCCGTTGGGGGGTGAAACGCAGACCTCGGTTGCGACAATCAGAAGCCTGGAGGAGCCGCTGGGTGTGCGCGTCCGCAGGGGCCGCAGAACCGCGGGGAGTCGCGGGGGACACGCTGCCCTCGTCGCTAGGCCCAGAGCAAGTAGGCCGAGGCGCCCGTGTGGAGCTGTAGTGTAGTTCCTATTTCCCTTATGTGCGCATTGGAATAATATACACTATAGTTTTTGATTAGGACTAAGGTCAGTATGCTCCTACCGAGTACATTAAACGTAATTACTTGTGTGTGCCAGCTAACTCAGAGGTCACTAGAAACTTCTCGAATAAACAAGAAGGGATTAGTTTCTGACAACCGCATAAACATGACAACTTTGCTTCCCTTAGAATCGGAACGCGTCTCAGAATCGTGGAAACAATAGATAACAGTTTCACTCAGTCAATCGTGCCTGCTTAGTTTCATCAGAGTTACACAGAAATAGATAGACGGGCGTTTCAATAAAAGGGTTTATTGAACAGTCTTGTTTCTCGTGTAAGAGGTATGAGCTGTTACAATCATTAGACAGTAAGCAAGATATAATACGCACAGCGTAAGCAGTAAGAAGAAATAATACTGCAATTAGCTATGACATATATTCATATATACATACATAAATAACACAGGCTAAAAAGTGAATACTTGTCTGGTGCTTCTAAATAGTTCTACCCTAGTGTACCTAATCTAAGTGTAGTACGACGTAAGAAGTAGGTGCTGTTTTCTATAGTATGGTATATACTAAGTTTGTATGCCAAGAGTCCCTCTAGGTTATAGTCAGCTCCATACACCTTTCCGGGTCTCAAACTCTAACACCCCGTGAAGGGAGTCAGAACACTGGAAGCTGAATTCTCTGTGAGCAGGGATGACAGCGTCTGGGTCAGTGCATCAAGCCGGGATATGGTCTCTTCCGAACTTGCCGTGGAGAACCGTGCAGTCAAGTTGTGCCAAGCCGTGGTAAGGGAAGGTATATTTATACCTGGAAGGTGCCTAGGAATGCTAGCATTGACGCAAAGTCGGGCAGAGGAAGACGTCATGGATGAACCCCTAAGGAATAGTAGTTCATGCATAATAGATGAGTTCTTGGAGAAATCAATAATCCTAGCTAGGGAAAGTCCCGATGGCTTAAGGGTCTGGTTTCTAAGAACTCGTTGTGACGTGGGATGGACGGATGTGGGTGGCCATGCCTGTATTTGTTTAGCATGGCTAATGCCTAAATAAGGACTGAGATTCTATGCCTAAATAAGGGCAATGCGAATTGTGCCTATATAAGGACATGATTCAGGGAAACCTATGTACGGGCATCTAAATGGAAACACAATAGAGCGCCGACCTGGGCCTGGCGGTGTGGCGCGCGCTCCCCCTGCCCCGCCGCAAGGCACCCACAGCAAAAGCGGTTTACCAGGTCCGGAGGAGGAAGGTGGCAGGGCTGCACCAGTGAGGCGTGCTGGTCTACAGGAGTCAGTCCAGGCTGGACAAAGGGTCCGCGAAACCGCAGCAGCTCAGCCTGAGCCCCCCCCCCGCTCGCCAGCAAAGAGGTACGGGCACCGCACCAGGCCCCAGCAACGGATCTAGGTACGCCGGCAGAGATGAGGGCCCAGGAAGGCAGCAGCAGGCGCCCCAAGGTGAGAGGAGACTGAATCACCCGGTGCCGAAGGACAGCACCTATGTAGTCCGCAGGATGTTGACGGATAATCGGCTTGGCTCGCAGAGCCCACTTAAGAGTGCGGCCATTTTGCAGCTGGCCATGCCACGCCTCCGTCTATTGTAAATTATTGCTATCACTCATGTACACTGTGAAGAAAGGAAAGCGGTGTATTATATGGTGTGGTTGTGTGACCTCACCGATTAATACACTCACAATACCATCTTGGGTCCAGTATAGCTCGTTTGTAAAACCGCAGCTCAACCCTGGGTAGGTGGGGCTTCAAGCTTGCAGGCTTATACAGAGGAACAAGTCTAAAGCATTTAGAAGTAACAAAACAATTGAATAAAAAGGTCACATGGCATGAAAGAGATCCAACCCCAATTTATAAGAATAGATCTCATTTTTATGAATTTTTAGACACCAAAATTAACAAAATCTACCAGAGGGTTCCGGATCTATTGCTTTTTAAGTAAAAATAAATGACAGCTTTTTTTCTCAAAATGTAAACAAGCACTTGCAACTACTGCGGTTAGCAGAAACTTTCTAAACCTTTTATAAAGTTGGGTTTGAGTACTCCGGCCCACTTTGGACAACCAACTCTAGCAGGGAGCAGGTAAAAGGGTGGTCAGTGAAGATTTGTAGAACAGTTACCTTGCCACCAAAGCAATCTTCAGTCCATTTCCAAGCTCTATGGGTGAACCGCCATAGAGATTAATGGAGTGGTACTGATGCAATGGATACAGGATGCTGAAGATGCTGTTGGATGTTGATGCTGCTGGGCGGACGACGGGGGACTTCTTGGGGCTGCTCCTCAGTCCACGTTCTTTATGGGGCGACTTTGTAATAGGGGTTGATGTCCCTCGAAGTCCTGATGGTCACCAAACATCCAGTTACCACTAGACTACTGGTCTCAGGTCACAACAAAACCAGTGGTTCCCTTTGGTGGAGGCTAGTGTCCTTCTTGGGTGACCAATCTGCACTCAGATGACTTTCCATGGTCCAGCAGACTAGGGTACACTGTTTGAGCATCAGGAGTCAGTTTACCGGGCTGCATGTAGGTGGTCAGTGGAGATCAAGCATTTGCAGTTACTGACTAGCCAAGGCAGACTTCTTCAGTTTTTGTTGGCCTGGAGCTGTAACAGGAAGTCTGGCTACTGACTGTTGGAGTTCACCTCTTCTGTCTGGGGCTTGGGATGACTTTCCCTCGAGCAGTGCACCACAGTCACAGTCTTCTCTTTGTTAGCAGCAGGTGAAGTCCATTCTCTGGTGCAACCCCCCTTTGCAAAGTCCAGGGAACGGAAGAGCAGTCCTTCTTTGGTCCCCTCTTTAGTGCAGATGTGATCTGAGGTCTGAGTGTCCGGGGTACCGTATTTATGTCCAAAAAGTGCCTTCAGGAGATGAGGCAGTTACTAGACAATCGGCTTCTCGCCTGATGATGACTTCCTGCAAAGTGTGGCATTTAGCTATCCCAGAATGCAGTATTCTGCCCGTCAAGATGGTTAAACCATCTCTCGGTGTGTGGAGCTTGGTAGCCTATCCTAGAGGTGTGGTACCTGGGGGCTACATTCCCACAGGAAATCCAGTTAGGTAACTGGTTTCCCCTCTCTGCCCCCATCGCCAATCTGTCAATCAGAACAAAAGACCAGCCACTCTCGAGGGTGTCCACTATTTGCTCTTCAAAAGCAGCTTCCCCTTTGAAGCTTGCCTTTTGGGGTAATACCCTGTGTGGCTTCCTGCCAGTGAGAGGTGTCACCTCTTCCAACAGAAGGCCTCTATTGTTCCCTTTCCTGGGAATCATTCACACTTATCCCCAGGAGGGCAGAAGGCTGGTTTGTAGCCAGCATCTGTGAATGGCCACTGGAAAACTTGGGCAACAGAGTGGCAAGTTTCTAAAGTTGCCTTTTACTCAAACGTTAAATTAAATTCGGCTTGATACCAGCTTTAGTAATCCAATTCAGAAGTTAGCAATGCAGAGTTGTCATTGTTAGAGTGTAACCCTGTACTTGCCAATGGGGCTACTAGCCTTTCTACAGCAAAAACATCAATTTAAAAAAAAAATTTACTGTTAGGACAAATGAAAATGTATGTCCCACTTTTTAATATACAACACTGCCTTAGAACTTGATAGACCTGCTTTAGGGGTGACTTCTATATATTAAAAAGGGAGGTCTGGATTTTGTCATTGGTTTAAATGGCAAAGTTGAGTTATCATTTTAAAATTATGGAACCAGTATGCAGTGGCAGGCTGGCAGACATGTTTACTTTGTCACATTCAGAGTGGAACAATAAGTGCTGTAGTACCGGAGGTACACTTTAACTTACAGGCCCCGGGAACACCTGGTACCACATACTAGGGTCTTATAGGTTAACTTATGCCAAATGGGCACTTTTAGGGGGCAGAGCACTGGCACTAAGGTCTGGTTAGCAGGCCTCAGTTTACTCTCAGAGTCGAAAAACCAGAAGCATCAGTTCAAACCTTTGGGGGTGATCATGCAAAAATAGGCATTTCCTTACATAATCCATAATAAATATGTACTTTCCCGTCATTTTTTTCTGCTTGCGCTTTCGGACCAGCAAATCATCTCCAACATGACCCAATGCGTAAGAAACTCCGGACTACAACATTTTCCTCCATTTTAAATATTTCATATATGAAAACAGTTTTTTTGTGTATTTACATCTCAAACATATCACCTCCCCATAAGGTATGCTAGCGATTAACTTGCTGGGTGGCAATTATGGACATGCAATAAATTAACAGATGCAGGTTTACTGAACAATCTCAAATGCAGTATGATCTTGGGCAATAAAGATCCATCAATGGCAAAAGGATCTCATTCTGTCCTTCTCACCCCTCCTGCGCAGCAAATGCATTTTTTGCATAAAATAGCTAATGCGCGTTTTAAGATGACTAGGACATGTAGTGTCTTGTGCGGTCGCTTAACTATACACAACAAGCTTTTGTTTAGATCAAAACTTCTACATGTTGTTTGGAGAAGACTACATTAGTTTGGTAACTTTAGAATTTGTCTTATGTGTGTGTAACTTAACGTAGAGGAAACTGTGAAAGCCTTCACCTATGGTTGATAAAAACATTTTTTTCTTATGAAATGTTAATCTCATGACTTTATCGTGGATGGTCGAGTAAAAGGTAAGATAAATTCTAACCAAGCACCGGTAGGCCTACACATGGAGTTGTACTTTGCTTGGGTTATTGTATCAGCTAAAGCTTTACGGGTCTGATCCTGTGGTGAGGCCGCATCATTTTTCTCAAAGCCATAAAATTATTATTTTCTTTGAAATCAATATGACAACATTCCACACATTTTTTAACCCCTTCAGTGCCACGCCCTTTCCCCCTCCTGTGCCGGGCGTTGCACTAGTGGGTGGGGTTCATGACGAGATAGTCTCGTCATGGGCACAGCGCAACCGTGCTCCATGACGAGACTATCTCGTCATGGGCACTGAAGAGGTTAAGATCATCTGAGACAGCAGCATGCCAGTACTGAGGCGGTTTTGAATTGTCTACGCAAAAAGACATTTGTACAAGATTTCTTCCTTCAGTCTTCGGTACTGCAGCCTCAGCACCTCAAAAACAGAATGGAAAATCAAAGGGCCTGCCCTTTGCCTATTCTACTGAAACTACATAAAATGGCACAGTAGATAGGCCACAACAATTAAGGAATCATCTTAGCTTAGTATCCAAGGTCTTGGATTTAGATAAGTCAACGTATGGTCTGTCTTTTTCAAATAAGCAAGAATTGCTCCATCAAGGAAGACTCTTTCTGTAATATCTGCTTTAGAGAAGCAGAGATCAGTCTTTTAAAAGATGTGCGGTGGTTGGAGAAAGAAGATCTAGGACCTTTATTGCCTTTTTTCATACATGCAGGTTGACTGAAGAACCCTGACCGAAACTGAGAGGTGAAGGGTTGAAATGTGGGGAGCTGAACCATAGTCATTTGCTGAAAATTGACGGATTGCATTTTAGACCTTCCTCACAGGTTTGCTATTTAATAACCAAACAGAAAATTGAGGAGTTAAATGCAGAGAAAGGTGCAATTGTTATAATCCTCTTCTGAATCATTAGATGTGCTTAGACAGAAAGAGAATGCTTTGAAGGTTGGGGAACAACCTAAATATTGAAAGAGGCAGATAAATATGTTGGAGTCTCATAGAAGTCTGATACTGAAATCTAGACCAATAAAACTTTACCCTTTTCTCTCCGCCCCTTCTTATGTTTTTTTTCTTAATTTCAAAACAGTGCTTACATTCTAAATGCTATGCAATTTAAGGGGGCTAGGAGTAGGATTAAACTTTTTTGTGATATTTAATGCAGCAGTATCAATCAAGGAAACAGTTGTACCAATGTGCAGGTACTAGGATCCTATAAAAAAAAAAAAAAGAGTTGCTCAACCTCCAGAAAAAAGAGTTACAGGAAAGTCTTATCAAACTTCTTGAGGTGATTTGGCTTGAGCCTTATGATCAAACCCAGAGTGCTCCATCTTAGGTCATCGTCCCAGAAAGGAGTATCCCGTAATGAACCTTCAGACCTTTAGTGGGTTGGATAAGGTCATCCAGTCCCATAGGACACCAGCCTTTTGAATTTGGGGCTTTCCTTACAAGTTCATCACATGGAGTTTTTTGACTTGGGGCTTCCCTTACAAGTGTATCACATTGAGTTTTCTACTTGGCCAGGAATGGGCCTGAAACAGGGGTGGTACATTTTTGCTGGTACTGAGAGGTCACACTGACCCTGCTCAGTCTGAATCTTTTTCACCAAGATGTATTGGCGTCTATCCCACTTCGATGTCCATGACTTACTTTAGTACCACTTGTTTCTTCATTAGATTTTAAAAGGTGCCTTTGTGACCAACTGAAACCAGAAGAAAGTGTTCTATAGCAGAAAGGTCCACCCACCTCATAAGGGCATTTCAACTCTTTGCCTAACACAAGTAACTGTCTGTAAAGAAAATAACCTACTCGCAGATGAGGAAACTACATTTTTGATAACTTAACATCCTGTAACTGCTAATTTTTCTCTAGTACCTAAAGTTCATCAATCAGGACACCCTCAACCAGGCAGCCCTTTTATTGCATGCACTGTCTCCATCTCACCTCAAATATTAGGTCTATATACACATTCAGATACAGCCACATGCATAAGCACCCCCATTGTGCATAAAGGATGCACAAGACATTTTTATCAATTTACAAGATGTACAGTGGCAACATGATTATCTCTTTTGGTATCAATGTAAGTAGAAAGCCTCTATACATGGTTTTGTCATGATGATGATAATAAACTACAGGTAGTGGAATAGTTCCTAAAAGTTTGTTCAGCAAACTTGTTAACGAATCACTTGATTTTTATAAATTATATATTATTAGACCTGCCAGACCTTCGTGTGTTCCCCAAACTTTTTGCCTTCTCGCCTCCTGTTTGCTGAATTTCATTTTTGTTCACCTCAGGACTCCGTGCACTTTACCACTGCTAACCAGTGCTTAAGGGCTTGTGCTCACTCCTTTAAACATGGTAAAATTAGCTTGCACCCAATGGGCACATTTACTTTACTAATAAGTCCCTAGTAAAATAGTACCACATCTACATCGTGCTGTAAATTAAATGCTATGAGCAGGCCTACAGCGCTCATTGTGCCACTAACTTAAGTTGCCCTTTAAAACATGTATCAGGTCTGCCATTGGAGCCTGTACTGTCGTTTAAAATTGAAAATTCGACCTGGCAAAACACAACTTTTGAAAGGCCTTATCCTTCCTTTTAACACGGATGAGGTGGTTATAGTGTTACAAGCGTGATCTGAGGTTTGTGGCGATACTTTATTTATTATGGCCTGACCCTAAAATGGTGGCGATGAATGTGCTGTGAGAACTATCCTGCCGGCTTCGAGTTTGCTGTATTATGCAAGAAAAGAGCGAGTTTGCTTGTTGTGACTGCAGTGTGAGCAACTGTATGGAGCATTCCGAAGCGAGGGGCACTCACAACTTGCTGATGTCCTATAGTTGTTCAGTGCCTGACCTTGGTATGGCGGCCATGCAAGGACATCAAATAACAATCTAAGATGGTGCCCGGGGAGCTGCAAAAAAGCACCAGGAGCTGAATGAAGCGCACCGTAATGATATCGACCACCGCTCCAACCAGCAATCTAGCCCCCCACCCTCACCTCAAAGTGCCTGCTGCCTGCCGCTTCGTCCCATCTCGTGTTCCCGCTCTGCCAACATCGTACGCCTGCAGCTGGAGAAGGAGGAGCCCTTGAACTCTATATGCGGTGTCCTCCGAGATTCTCAGCGGATGCTCTCCTGAGGCGGTAGGTGGGGACGCGTGGGGCAGCCTTTCACAACCTGAGCTCAGGTTTTGGGATCCTGCTGGCGCCTAGTTTGACCCCTATTGAACTCGGCACTTACTTTCTAGACGGAATCCAACTCTAAAATGGCGCCCACCAATGTATTTTCACTGGTATGGGAATGATGTCCCATCCCTCTACTGAAGGACTTTGGTCACTTGTCGGGCCTGAAAGTTAACTGGGGCAAGACTTGTGTGTACCCCATAACACAGCATGGGCAGACTCCCCCCTCCCTGGGAGCAATACGCTGGGAGGACAGGTGTCTGCCGTATCTGGGAGTGCATATTTATCGCACCCAGCACGACCTGTTGGAAGGGAACGTGGGTAGGGCAATCAGGGGCCTGGTTGGCAGTATCAGATTCTGGAGCACCCTCCCGCTCTCGGTGGCGGGGAGGGTGGCGTTACTGAAGATGGTGGCGCTCCCACACCTGTTGTATTTCTTCCGTAAGCTCCCTATTTAGGTACCGGCGTCGCTATTCAGCAAGCTCACGGCCATGGTCACGGGCTTTGTCTGGGGAACTGGCAGGAGGCGGGTGGCGCTGGCCACCCTACGACGGCCCAGAGCTGAGGGTGGGCTGGCAGTACCCGACTTCGAGTGGTATTATCTGGCTGCCCAGTTACAATGGCTCACGCTGGCGGTGGCTAGGGAGTTTAGAGACCCGGAAGGCCCACAGGGCAGACTGATCCCGCGCCATGTGCTTTCCTTTATTGTCTTCCAACAACGACTCGATTTGTCACAATTAACTCTTGAAGAGCGAACGCTCCGGCTGTGTTGGAACCGAAGCCTACGGAAGGCCGGCATTGCTCACCCTTACGCCCCAGAGATCCCATTAGGCATGTGCACGGCCCTCCCGCATGGAGGGGATTGGTCGGGATTGGCTAACTGGGAAGACCTCGGGGTGCAGATGGTGGGGGACCTGTACCTAAATGGAGTGCTTCAGCTATTCCAGGGGCTACAGGACTCCTTTGGGATCCCGAGGGGAGACTATCTACTCCACGCAGCCCTGGTGGCAGGTCTCCAGAAGCACTGGAACGCGGGACTGTCAGAACCCCAGACGGCTGCAGGATGTCAATATGTGGTCATGGCAGCGGGCACAACTAAGGCCATTACGTGCCTATACCAGAGACTGGCGACGGAACATCTAGCCCCTTTGAACGCACTAAAGGACAAATGGGAAATGGATATTGGGAAACCTATCCCCGCACTGACGTGGCCCAAGTTACAGAGACGGGCCTGGAAGAGCACACGTAATGCCCTTGTTTCAATTGGTGCAGTACTTCATCTTGCATAGGGCATACCTGACGCCAGCTAAATTATTTCAGTATTTCGGGGGCCCTACACCGCAATGCCCTAGCTGTGGGGAGGAGGGGGCTGACTTCAAACACATGTTCTGGTCCTGTGGGTCACAAAGTCGCTACTGGGAAGAGGTTATTGATTGCTTAAACCAGGTGACGGGGCGGGACCTGGAGGTGGAACTGGGAGTTTGTCTGCTGCTATGGTTTCCCCACACTCCGCGCACAAAAATTACGAGCAAGTTTTGCGATTTAGGGCTCGTTATGGCCAAAAGAGAAATCACCCTGCACTGGAAATCGAGAGTTGGTCCCAGCTCTGCGTGATGGAGAGCGACTTTCACCAAGTGGGCATGTAGTGAGGGCATGTTCAGGCTACAGTTAGCATTGCGGGGGAACGATGAAAAGGCGTTGGACATGGCACGTACATGGGAGGCACTAGTGGTTGAGCTCCAAGGGTGGGGAACGGATGAAGTTGAGGACGATGATACAGTGGAGCAACCTGCAGAAGCGCAGTTATAGAGATGTACCAGGTAGAACACAAGCGATGGAACGAGTACATCACTTTTCCTTACAGAACTGAATCTGATTATTGAAGTGGGGAGTAGCCCACGACCAACAACACAGCAACTTAAAAAGAGAGAATAATCCTCATACCTTGCATTATGGCACACTGACATGGGGGGGGGGGGGGAGGGTGTAAATGCATATAGGAGTGCTGATGGGTAAAGAATATCTGGATGGCAGCGACTTAGATCATATCCCACATTGATTTCTTGAAGTCGGATATGTCCCTCGGCATGATGGTAATTAACGAAAGGTAATTGTACCTGAAAAACGCAATAAAAATTGTTTTTGCAAAAAAAAAAATGGGAATGATGTCCCATCTGACAAGGGGTCCCGATGTTCCACTATGATAATGGGCTAAGCTGAGGAAACAATTCCTAAGATCCAGAGACAATACCACCTACAGAGTCTTGGAGATCAACAGACTCGATTTGCCTGACTCTAAGATAGCTGCCAAGCTACACTCCCCTTCCTATCCTGCCAGTCTTGCCAGCTCCACCAGCCCATCTCTGGACTTTAGACTTTGGGTCCCTTCATTTTTATCCGGCGGAGTCCGAAATATAACACCGATTCCTGGTGGAGCTGCTCCGACAGCTATAGGGGAGACAGGCTCTGGCACATCGCTTTGGCAGTCACCTACCCAGCCGGACCTCGCACTTATGTCTTGTCTCTTTCTCCGCTGCTGTCTCCCTGGCATTTTTCTTTTCTGTTGATCTTGTTTTTCATGGTTGCTAATTAACTCCTGTATTGAATTTGTAACCTTTCTGTAATTAATGTGATAATTTTTGTAACTTGTAAAGCGCTCTGATACCTCCGGGTCTAGCCAGCGCTATAAAAAACTCAAATAAAGTAAAGTAAAATAAAATATGAAGTAGGCCCTAAATAGCCCATAGGGCAGGGGTTGGTGTATGAAAAAAGCTGGACATTTACTTTGAAGTTTTACATGTCCTGGTAGAGAAAACTTTTAAATTCCCTTTTCACTACTGTGAGACCTACCTTTCCCATATGATGATATTGGGTTACCTTATTACATTTGAGAAGTGCTAAGGTTTGATTGGGAACAGGCAGAAATGCCAAGTTTGGTCTCAAAGGAATTGTAATTTAAAATCTTCTTTAACAATAAAGTGGGATTTCAAGCCGCAATTCTGAAAATGCCACTTTTAGGAAGTTATCATTGTCTTGTCCAAAACATTTGCTGCCTGCATCCTGTGTGATGGGCCACCACTGAGTTTAGCTGGCAGCTGGGCTGTTTGTGTATTACTCTGTGACAATGAGACAAAGGAAGACTAGATGTTGGAAGGATGGGCTAACTGCCAGAATGGGTGGGGTAGTGCTGTTCCTTGCACCACTTACATTTCAATGGGACTGCATCCAGCATGATCACAAATTACTTGACACCAGTAATTTCTCCCCTAGACCTCTTGCAACCTGGTTTGGAAAAGGGAGACATTTCCAGAACCAGGTGTAGAAAGGCCTAGAGGTTTCTCCCACATCAAAGGCGGGCACCAGGTATAAATATTGGACCCGCATACAAACTCTTCAGGTCACTCCTGGACCAACTGAGGACCCCCAGAAGGACTGTCTTGCACTTCAGAGGAATTCCCTGCTGTGTTGTGCTTCAGATGACTGCCTTGCTGCTACCAGAGGACTACCCTGCTTCTTGAAGCTTGCCATACATCTTTAGAGGACTTCCCTGGTGCTTGAGGCTTGCATTGATGCTTGATCCGAGGACCACCAGAGTGACTCCAAGGGCAGGTGACTAACAACCTGCTGTGAGCTACAGGGACACAAAAAGCTCCAACCACCTTGAATCTGCACCTGGACCCTGCTTGAACTGAGTTCTGCCCTCCACGTGGTTCCCGCCAGTCTTGGACCATTGGGAGTGGTGCTAAAGGTGCTCAAACAGCCAAAAATTGAAACTTGGGACTTGAAACATTTGCCACCAGAGAACCGACAGGAGACGGATCCTACCTGGTCCCCGATCCACCCAAGGTGCATCGTCGTCAGCCTGACTTAATGGAAGTCCTCCTACATTCTTCTACACAGCAGCTCCTCTCATGGAGCCTTCATTGGCTACAGGCTGCAGCTTTGTCTTGCTGGAGATTTTCGTCTTCCAAACAAGTGAAAAGTCCAAACATAGAAATCTTCATTGTGACTTTGTGCAATTGTTCCCCGACAACAAGAGGCCTCCTCAAACACTGCAAGCTGCCTTGCCCACTGAACTTTACCTTCTCATCAGCTTTTCTTCAACATTTATTTTAAGTACGAAGGTAAGTTGAGACCAGGTCCTATCAACTTGTATCATACATTTATTTTTCTTTCTTTGTCAGTTTGTTTTTTTGAAATGGTATTATCTCAATAAGAATAATAAATTAAAAATAATAACACCCGGGGGGCGTGGCTTGCAGCCGAGCAAGATGGCCGCAGCCTAGTTGGGCTCCGAGGGTGAGATCGACTCCCCTGCCATCCGTGTAGTATCCGTGCAGTAATCCGGCTCCAAGGTCCTAGTACCGGCGGCGGAACCGAAGCGGCACCGAACGATCCGACCCCGAAGTTTCTCTGACGCCCAGGGCGCGTACAGCGAGGTCCGAAGATCCGAGGCCTACGCCGGCACTGAAAGCCGGGGCCTCAAGTGACGGAGGTGCCCCGGTCGGAGCCGGGCTGTCTCCGGGGCGGAGGCGGCGTGTTTGCGGCCCCGGGCGGACCAACGCCTGAGCGAAGGTGCGAGGCCTGTGCGACATTGCTGAGGATGACCCTGCGGAGGCGGCGCAACTGCGCACAGCGATCCTGATCGGCCCCTGCTGCAAGGAAGGGCCGGCGGAGTGGAGCCGAGGTGCTACCATCCTGGCTGACTGCTGCGCTGGTGGGGACTCGGGGCTGCCTTGCTGCCCTGCTGCCACAGGCGGAGGCGGCGCGGCGCCGACCGATCCGATCCGGAGCTGCCCGGACGCCCAGAACGTGCACAACGAGACCCGGTGAGCGGCGGCCTG
Organism: Triturus cristatus; assembly: GCF_964204655.1. Lineage (NCBI taxonomy): Eukaryota > Metazoa > Chordata > Amphibia > Caudata > Salamandridae > Triturus > Triturus cristatus. The sequence continues at coordinate 652,257,650 of NC_140594.1, forward strand.
CATCGGCGCTGAAAGCCGGGGCCTTGGGTGACGGAGATGCCCACGATGGAAGGCAGCCGTCTCTGAGGCGGAGGCGGGGTGTCTGCAGCCTCTGACCAGCCGTTCCCTGAGTGGAGGGGTGAGGACAGTGCTATACCGCAGCGAGTGGCCCCGCGGAGAAGTAATAATCGGGCCCGGTGATCCTAGTCCGCCCCCGGTTGCGGGGCTCATCGAGTGTACCGGAGAGGGGGTGCTGCTCGCCCTGGCTGGCTGTATAGGGGCTGTGCGACCGCCTGATGCCGGACTTCTCCGAGACCTGGGCGCTTCGTAGTGTTGCCTGAGCCGGACGCTACCCAGTCAACGAGGTCCATTTCACCTGCGCGTCAGTGGCGAGCGGGAGGGAGAAGGCCACCGGCTACGACTATGAGCGGGAAGGGGCTCAAAGGGAATTCGCAGGGCAGACTTGATAAATTCGCCTATACTAAGGACTCCTCCGCGACGCCTGACCGTGGCGGGCGCACCGAGAAGATGGCGACGGACAAAGAGATGCCTAAAGTAACGCTGGAAGACATCATGGCGGCCCTGACACAAGTACAGACGACGGTGGGGTCCATCTCCACGGATGTGTCTCTTCTCCGAGCGGACTTCCAAAAAATGTCCGCCAGGATTGCGGATGTTGAGCAGGTGACGGAGACACTAGCGAAAGACTCGAGTTGTCTCCTACAGAAGGTAACCCAGCTGGAGGCGGACAACAAGCGCATGGCGGCCAGGCTGGACGATCAAGAGGGGCGTTCTCGCCGCAACAACGTGCGCATTACAGGGATCCCCGAAAGCGAAGGGCACCCGGCCATGGACCTCTACATTGAAGACTTGATCAAGTCCAAGTTGCAACCCAGAGGCCTGTCCACCTTCTTCTCAGTGGAACGCGCCCACAGGGTGCCCGGCGGCCGACCACGAGTGGGTGCGCCCCCGCGGCCCGTCCTGGCCCGCCTGTTCAATTTCCGCGACAGGGATGCCATTCTTCAGGCGGCGCGGGTGGCGCCTCCCATCCGTCTCCAGAACTCCACAGTGTCCTTCTTCCCGGACTATACGGCGGCGGTGGCGGCCCAGCGCCGCAGTTTCCTGGAGGTCAAAAAGAAGCTAAGGGCCCGGGAACTTCCCTACGCTATGCTCTTCCCGGCGCGACTCCGTGTAGTGGCGGATGGCAAAACTGTATTTACACACCGGAGGAGGCCCATGACTGGCTGGAGGGCTGGCGCCCGGCTGCGGGTGGTGGCCGCTCGGCCCGCAGGACGAGACGCATGGGGAGTGAGGAGGACTCTGAGGGCCGCGACCGGCGTACGGAGGAGACTGAGGGGGAACCCAACGGCTGATGCCACAGCAGCGGCGTGAAGCCGGAGACCAATAACTGGTGCCCGCCGATGCTGGACTGACCTACGCCCTATTGCCAGAGGGTGTGAACGATGGGACCTGGGGACAGGGGATGTCATGGTCTTCCTCGGACCCCACGCTCCTTACAGCGCAAGTACTGGTTGGGGTTTTGGGAATGGAGCACTCTGCTGAGTTGGGGTGGCGGGCAGTTCTGAGTCCGTGTGGCAGGGAGGCAGGGAGGGGGGGGGGGGGGAGTGGGGAATGTTATGTAGTTCTGTTTTTCTGTTGAGGTTTTGTAGGACACGGGCCTTTGACCTAAACTCACCACACTTTCATTGCATGACACATGCATCACGCCACGCTATCCGTACCATGCTCCGTCACTTTGCCCAACCACCGTAATGTCTGAGGCGCAGCGCGACCCACCCCCTGCCGGCGCTCTGACTCCGGCGCCACCCCTCTCTTTACTCACATGGAACGTACGGGGCTTGGGAGATAAAATCAAGCGGGGCCTGGTCCTGCATAGCCTCAAAAGATGCTCCCCGACGGTGGCCTTGCTCCAGGAGACCCACCTAACTGGCTCCACCACTAAAGCGCTTGACAGATGGGGGTATAAGATGGTGGCGCACTCTGAATTCACCTCTGGGTCCCGGGGGGTTGGTATCCTGCTGCGGTGTCGGTCCCCCTTGATCGTGCTGAGTGTACACACAGACGGGGCTGGGCGTTTCGCTGCAGCGCACGTACAATGGGAGGGCCGGCCCATCAACATAGTGTCTGTCTATATCCCGCCCGGACTGCATGCTTCGGCGCTCCCGGCACTCAGTGAATTCCTGCTCGCACTACCGGAGGGGGAGGTATTATTGGGTGGCGACTTCAATGCGGTAATGGACGACCTCACTGATCGGTCTCCACCTAGGGGAAAGATTGGGGGTGTCCCGCCTCGCGGGCTTCGCGACGGCGATCGGGTTAACGGACATATGGCGGCTGCATCATCCGACGGCACAGCACTACACGTATCACTCCGGGGTACATGACAGTCTCACCCGCATTGATTACTTTCTAGGTTCCCCTGGTTGTCTCCAGAATGTTGACAATATAAACATTCAACCCCGAGGCATATCTGATCACTCCCCGATCCTCTTGCAATATGCCAGTCATCACCTACTGCGCCGTCGCGTTTACCCGCTACGCCCTAGCTACATTCGCCTACCAAAGATCAGTAAATCCATAGTGCAAGCGACAAAATTCTACTTCCAAGAAAATGCGACTTCGGTTGACTCCCCTGCGACTCTCTGGGAGGCGTACAAAACGGTGGTGCGGGGCCGGGCAATGGCGGCCGTGTCGGAACACAAGCGCGAACAGGTGGCCGAGCTCCAGTCGCTTGAGACCGAGCTCAGGGCGGCGGAGGCCCGCCAGGCCGCGGCGCCCTCCCGTGCAACCTCGCACGACCTGTATGTGGCTCAGACGAACTACAAAGAGCACCTCACAGAGCGAGTCCGGCAGCGCCTTGAGGCTTCGAGGCATACAGTTTATGATGTGGGGGACAAAACTGGTAGGTTACTGGCGTGGCTTGACAGGCGCGATGATGGCGCCAGGGGGATTGCGCAGTTGAGCACTGATGAGGGATTGACAGTAACAGACCCGCGAGTAATAGTGCGCACTCTGGCGGAGCACTTCCGTGAAGTTTACTCCTTCAGCTCGACCATGACGGTGGAGATGGCACTGACTTACATCAAGGACCTGCAGATGCCCAAGCTTTCCCCTGAGGCTCGAGCGACGCTCGAGGCTGAGCTCACGGTGGAGGAGCTCCAGGCGGCTATCGGCGCGCTGCAGCCCGGTAAGGCGCTCGGACCGAACGGCATCCCAATTGAGCTTTACCAACGACTCTCCGAGACGTTAACGCCGCACCTGCTGAATATGTTCACGCATTGCCTTGAGGTGGGGGAACTCCCTGAGGACCAGCGGACGGCCACCATTGTGGTAATCCCGAAGCCGGGTAAGCCGATGGACCGATGCACCTCATACCGTCCCATTTCCCTGATCAACGCGGAGGCAAAGATCCTAGCGAAGGTGTTGGCCGCCCGGCTCACGCCTCACTTATCTGACATTGTACACCCGGATCAATCCGGTTTTATGCCTGGCAGGAGTACGTCTCACAATCTGAGGCGGCTGCATGGGGTGCTGGCCCGCGTGGAGCGGTTGCAAGAACCGGCTGTTATTCTTTCCCTTGACGCCCGAATGGCGTTCGACATGGTGGAGTGGCCCTTTCTTTTCGCGGTACTCCAACATCTGGGGTTCGGACCGAAATTTTGTGCCTGGGTTCAGCTCCTCTATACTAAGCCTCTAGCCCATGTCACGGCCAACGGACACATGTCGGAGGACTTCCCATTGACGCGTGGCACGAGACAGGGCTGCCCTCTGTCACCTCTGCTCTTCGCCCTAGTGCTTGAGCCGTTGGCGGCTTGGATCCGCTGGGAGCCCATGATGCGGGGCCTCCGGTGGTCTGCCGACTGGGAGGACCGCGTCTCCCTCTACGCGGATGACATACTGCTATATTTGTCCTCCCCGAGGAGTTCCATCTTAACGCTATTGAACATCTGCGAGATTTTTGGCCGGGCGTCTGGGTACACGATCAACTGGTCGGAGTCGGTCCTCCTGGTACTAAGGGGCCCACTTCCGCGGCTACCGTCGAGTTGCCCGCTCCGGGTGGCGGAGGAGTCTTTCAAATACCTGGGAATACATATCGCGCTGGAGCAGACGGAGTTCTTCAAGCGCAATCTAAGCCCTCAGATAGACCGCCTTAAGCGGGACATGCAATACTGGGGAGCGCTGCCCCTGACCCTGGTCGGAAGAGCGGCGCTCTTCAAGATGATGGCTCTGCCGCGGTTTCTCTATGTACTGGAAAATACCCCATTCCAGGTGCCTCCGGCCTACTTCCGTGCGATAGCGGCGCAGGTGTCCAGCCTGCTCTGGGGCAACAAGCCGGCGCGCATAGCGCAGTCTAAGCTGGTTTGCGGGTGGTATGATGGGGGAATTGCGCTCCCGGATATCCAGCTATATTACTGGGCGGCGCAACTGAAGGTGATCAACCAGTGGCTCCACGCGCCTCAATCTGACCCGGCCTTCAAGGCGGATAGGGACGTACTGGGTGAGAGGGGTATGCTGTCCCCACTGTATGACACCCGACTGATATCGAGGATGGTCGGCCCTCTGCGGCAGACTATATCCATCTGGCATGCTGCTCAGGCCAAGTTGGGATGGCGAGGAGTCTTGACTCAGCTAACACCTCTGTGGGATGCCAGGAAGCTGGGACGTCTGAGAGACAGCAAGGGCTTCGACGCTTGGGATACCATTGGAATATCGACGATCGGCGATGTGTGGCAGAAGGGGGAGGTTGTTCGGTTTGCGAGCCTACAGCAGCAGTACGAGCTGGCCCCCTCGGAATGGTTCCGCTACCTCCAAATGAGGCATGCCTTAATGACACAGTTGGCTCCTGGAGCGAAGGTTCCGGAGGCGTCCCCGCTGGAGGACAGGTTGCTGACGGAATATATGCCAAAGAGGGCCACTTCCTTCACGTACCGCAAGCTGGTCAACAATCTACCGGACCCTAGGGGGACCCTGCGGGAGCGGTGGGCTGACGAACTTGGCGATCTGGATGACCCAGAGTGGCGTGAGGCTCTGGCCTCGCCGCGCGAGGCGGGTATACCCTCGAGGCTGCGACTGGTGCAACTTCGTATATTGCATCGCTCCTACTACACCAGATGCTTACTACACAAGCTGGGCAGGGCGCCACATCCCTTCTGCTTGCGGGGTTGCGGGGAGGAGGGAACCTTTTATCACACTATCTGGGACTGCCCAATCATTCAAGACTTTTGGAAATGAGTGCTGCGTACAATGTCACAGGCGTGTGGGATATCACTGTTGCCGGAACCCAGACGCTGCTTGATAAATGTGTGGGAGCCCAATGACCTTAATCGTCAGACGCAGGGTTGGGTGACGCTGGGCATCATAACGGCCAAAAGAAATATAGCCCAAAAATGGGGTGCAGAAGAGGTGCCGCTGCTGTCCACGTGGCGCAAGGAAATGGACGCAGCCATGTTTGCGGAGCGTTCTATATTCATTAGACGGGGGTGTCCCCGCAAGTGGGCCAAGGTCTGGGGGGCATGGAACAAGTACAGGGGAGAAATATGCGAACCACCGCCTCTTTCCGATGAGGAATCCTCTGACTCAGATGGTTAAGGGGTCCTGTGGGGCGGTGGGGGGATGGGGAATTAGAGTATTTCGAAATGCATTAGAACTTGGGTTGGTTGAGGGATTGTGCAATGGGGTGATGCTCTTTCTATGGATATGTATACAAGGCTCGCTTCAATGTCCTACTGTTTTCACTGTTTTACAAAACAATAAAATTCTTTTAAAAAAAAAAAAAATAATAACACCCTAGGCACACCGATCTTTCCATAGGTGGCGGAAGACTGTTGTCTTCACAGAGACTGGAAAGACTTTTACAAGCACATACTAAAAAAGGCTCTGGAGACATAAGGCTTTTTATCTGTCGTTTACAAAAAATGTTATGCTGCTTTATGAAACGACCATAATATGGACGGAAGACTGATTCCCATTTAGTAAGACTACAATATTAGCTAAGGACAAAGCATATGACGGTAGCTAGGACAGAAGATGTTTGGTAATGAAGATTGGTAAATGATATCTTTCCATTGTTGAGAATGTTTGCATGATTTGACACATGGAAGATTAACACAGATGGAGTACGTTTTATTCCAATGACGTAAACCTGGTAGACTGCCAGGATCAAAATAGGGCCAGCAGAAAGAGAGCTATGCAGACAAGGTACTGTATTGCCATTGCGACGGAGTACCCTGTCCGCAAAAACTCTGAACCAAGCCCTCTCTCCCCCCACACCTCATTATAATTAGATTTTAAAACCTGCCTGTTGGTGAAGGTATGACAGCAAACAAAAGCTTAGAACCACACAAAAAAGGAAGAAATGACAGAGAAAAAAATCTCTTTCCTGGCTTCTAGGCAGAAAGAACCAGGTGGAAATGGCTAGAAATGCTCAAGTTGGACAAGCAGAGGAACAGCATCTTTAGGGTTCCTCTAAAAAGTGTAAAGAGACCACATTATAATTTAATAGCCCGGCCATTATCACACACAATTTTGAATCAGATGGGAAGGATGGAAGGCAGGATGAACAAACAGGTGTAAAATGTAATGAAAGGTGATGCATTGAAAGCTGAGAGGCAGCATTACTCAGGCAGCAAGAGTAAACTGGAGCAGAGAGCTGTGACGATAGTTGCATTAGAAGAAACACCAGGAGTGAAAATGTGGAGAAGCAAAGAAGTACCTATGTTGAAGGGGCAAATATGTGCTGATAGTAAAGCAGAGAGCAGAGGGAATTGATGTGAAAGCATAGAAGGGCACTAGACACTTTTTTTAATGTAGGAGAAATATGATAAGACAGTAATAGTTGACAAGGAGGCAAAGGAGCATAGAGGCTGCAGATTTGGAAGGTGCTACAGAGAGACTGCACAGACGAAAAGATCAGGATCCAAAATGTGGTGAAGGATGATAGAGGGGGGTATCAAATATTCTTGATAACAGTGAAAATGAGACATTAAGTGCTTACTTACCATTTGCCTTTTGGCTTTGTGGCGAGGTCGACACAGGCAAAATGAAACCACTCAATTGGACACTAAAGGACAGTGAGTGAAAAAAGATACAATAAATAACTTAGAAGTAAAACTAAAACATGCTGCAATAACAAACACCAGTGATTCCCAACATGGATTTCAAGCCTGCTGCATTGGATACCGTGGATTCATAGGACTGGGTACGAAAAATCACAAGCTAGGTTTTAAGCTACAGTGTGGCCCTTAATATTATTACATGGGAAACAACATGGATAATTCCGCTGTTCCTAAATATGAAAAACTCACAGAAGACCACATCCCAAAAAATATAACTGTCTGATGATGTGTCCTCTGAGAAATTCTCTGAAGGCACAATGGCTGGTTCCCTTTTTACTGTCCACTCTTCTGATCTCGTACAAAGTTGAAGTTTAAATGTCTATTGATAGTGGCCATAAAACTACCCTGTAATCAGTTATTTTTTACATTTACGACGAGCACTGCTGTTTTAGTAATGTTATAAATGTAACTGTGGTCTCTGCTATTTTAAAATACTTTTTCCATGAATTGTGGAGAAACTCAATAAAGTGACTTATGATGACGTTCCCAGAGCTCAATTTAAAGCCATATTTCTTATTTTTCGATGAATACTAAAATAGTGCGAAACTAACCAACCACACTAATGCAAATGACTGGTTCAAGCAATGCTAGTTTGCTGGATTTTGAGTGAGTACTGCCTAAACATCTGGTGTTGATGCTCTTCTACTAGCGCCTCCTGCTGTGATTTGAATTATTAGAACACAATTTTGTGTGGTCAGAGAACAGAATATTTATTGTGTGCGTTTAGTTGACTTATTCCTGAACACTGAGACAAGATTTGTTATGTAAAAAACGTTTTTATTGATTTTTCAAACATAAAACATACAATCCTTGTTATCATGCCAGTTTTAACAACAGTAACAATCGTTATAAGAACCTGCCTTCCTGGCTTTGCACCATAGGAATCTTAATTGAAGTCATTAACGCTTCAATAATTTTCCACTGCGTGTGCGGACCCAGGAAAACTTTTATATACTTCACTTCTTAGGACATATCTTCAATTTATGGGCCTGATTCATAAACTGCACTTTGTAGTGTGTTTTGTATTGCTCAAAACATACTACAAATTGAAACTTACAAACTATGTGTCGAGATTTACACCTCCGCATTATCGATACTTATGTCTGTGGAGTTCTCTGTCCCGACTGCAGAATCTCCGCACACATAAGTATAGGTGTTTTAGCAGTATATGTGGGAGGGACATAGGGGAGTGGATTAAAGAACAGGCAGATTTACCACAAAAGGGGATGGGAATAGGGAGGAGTACTTGGGGTTTAGGGAGGGTCAGGGACATCGCTCACCCACACAAGAGAAAGCCAATTACAATACTCATGGGGTGGAGACATGCAACTTATACTTTTGTAGTAAGTTCATACTCTGTGGGTCCATTTCACAAAGGTAAAAACAAATGATTTAAAAGTAAGTTTATGAATGCAGATACTTCGCAGTCAGGGTGGAGAACTCTGCATGCACATAAAAAGATAGGAAAGGCCTATATTTATATGTGCAGAGATCTCCACACTAACTGTGGAAACTCCGTACCGGTAAACTTACTATTAAGATATTTGTTTGGGAATGGTGAAAAAGAGTAAGCTTACACAAAAGTGCACGTTTTCCTTTGTGAAGTGGGCCCGGAGTTTGTAAATATCACAAGTAGTACATTTATTTCAAAGCTTAACCTTAGTCAAAAGTGTAAGTTACCTCTGTGTATCAGGTCCGAAGTCTTTGTTCAGATAAGTCTCCAGATTATGTTCGTAGATGTGCATTGTATCATTTATAAGCGGAAAGTAAAAAAGGACCTTTCTTGTAGAGAAATTCATCTAGATGGGCTTACATTAAATAGAGAAAGAAAGGAGCACCCTTACAAGAATGTCTTTTATTGGCTGTTGCCTCTATGCCAAATTTCTTTCTTATGGTAAAGTGTATATATATATATATATATATATCGTCAATGAATAAAAATAAGGTTAAAGTAACTTTGTAGTTATTGAAATTAGTGAAATACTAACACCTAAAAACCAAAAAGAACAGAGATTTGACAGGTATAATCAAGTGAGATAACTATAACTTGCATCCTTGCATGCAGTTCACAACCTCACATTTTACATCACCCACAACTTGTTAAATGACATCACTGATGACATCAATTAATGGATGTGACAGTCGGATATATGCCTTCTGTATTGGAAGGTATCAGTAAGCTACACCTGGACCCAATTTTATACCACCTAAGTAGTGCTAATGTCTTGCATGTTACAACCTTTTGCAACACGCAAGGTATAAAGCATACCTTTGAAGTCATCTACTTTTATTACAGATTATTTTCTTTTGTTTATTGTTATTCTGGTGTTGAAGACACAACGTCTCTGTAGACGTAAATGCAATTAACAGTTTAATAACCCATAAAATACCGTTCAAAAGAATGTTTGGTCATTAATATTTTTTTCCAAATACAAATTCTTTATTCGGTTTGTGTTAAACACCATAAAATACAGCAAAAATGCATAAAAAGAGAAAATAGAGTGCAGAAATTTTTAAAAACCAATACATAAAAACATTAAATTCAGTAAAAGTAAAAACTCAAAATCTAGTAAAACATAATTAATCACCCTGTATGCTCCGTCTGCAAACTACAGCTCATACAAAGCGTACTACATTAGCAAGAACAAACTCATCTTGTAACATTTGTAAATCTAAAAGAGAGGGCGAACTTGTTCGTCATTATTTACATTCATGAGATGTACCTTTTAAATACCTAATCTGACACCACATTTTCAGTCAATTGCTTCACATCTATGCTTTAGCTACAGATAAGACATGTTTGTAAAAATATCTTACACATATTCTTGAAAAGAGAAAATGAGCAGAATGGCATACACCATTACAATGCTCACAAGCTTTCTGTGACTTGAACCATTTGTAAGTGAGCCACCACAGGTTATACATCCTTCAACAATGTATAATGGCTCCGATTTTCATTGAACGTATGGAAATAAATATCTGTACCTTATAGATCTACAGTTTATCTAAATATTGTAGCTAGCACTACATGCCAACTCTTTAATGTCAACATGTCCACAAAAATCCACAGGTGAATTATGCATTGTATACATACGCTTTAGTTTTACTCATATTTTGGCAATAGGACTTTGATTTAAGCCACAATCTATTAGTAGCGAACGTCTGCAAATCGCATTAGTTGCATTTAGACTCTGATTTATTTAAATAAAGTACTGTTTGCTATAAAAAAATGCTAGTAGTTAAACTGTGCACCACAGAAATGTTACCATACTGAACCAGAGTTGTCTTCAGGGCTTTTCTATTTATATTTCATAGATGCACACATGTAAATACAGTCAATATATGCTGTATACATTTGTGCCCCCTAACTGATTACTTCGCTACCAAAAGGATTGAGCATTCTACAGAGTAATTTGAGGAGCAGTAGCTTGGATGAGGTCACAACTGATGTAATTTAACATGGCTTGAGTGATGAAATATGTGAGGTCACAAGCAGTGCATGGTAGGGGTGCATGTTATAGTCAGCTCACTGAATTATAACTGATGAATGTAAGTGGCTTTTGGGTTTTTAACTCATTTCAACAACCAACTATAACAATCCTTTAACCTTTGTTTTTTCAGTGAATTCCTACTTTAAAAAAAAAAGTAATCTAAGATCTTATTTCCATACCGAAGTATAATGCCACTTTAAGCCTTTGCTTTTTTTCCAGTGAATTTCAGGGTTATTGTAATGGTAGGGAGGGTCTATTTAACCTTTAGTTTTTTTCTGTGAATGTAAGTTTTTTTTAACAGTCAGCCAACTCCTCTACTGCATACATCTTTCCGCCATTTGCAACAGGAGGTTGGCACAGGCCCACAGGAGGTTGGCACGCCCTCTGCTGGTGGCCAACCCACTGCAGCTTGCCCTTTGTGGTCAGCTTGCTTCCTTTGCCCATGCTCCCCTCCTGCTTGCCCTCTATTTTCAATTTGCATGCCGATGCCATGACCCCCTGTCTTCTGTGGTCAGCTTGCTGCCCCTGTCCCTCCTGTCTGCCCTGTGTTCTCAGTCTGAGTGCCCGGCCCCACTTAAGTGCCGTCAGTGGTCAGCTTACTGCTCACTACCTTCAATTATCCATGTTTATTCCCTTGACCCCTCTTACAGCCCTCTTTGTTCCATTCTGCTACGCCTGTCCTTGCAAGCCTGCTCTCTGAGGTCAGTTTACTACATTTTATGAGAATACCAGAACGATTGTGGTATAATATCACCTCACTCTGTACAGTTCCACAAAAATAGGTACTCACTCCCAGGGTCAAACGTTCAGAAAACCCCAATAATTAAAAATTTCTCAACAGAAAGGAAAAACAATCTAATAAAAGTGTACAATTTGAAAAACCTTTACATGGAGCCTCATATCACAGGGAGAGTCAAAAAACAGAGTTACCTTGGAATTTCAGTCATAGAAACCAAACATCATGAGACACATCTATTTGGAGTGTTCATTCTTTATTTCTTTACTTGCATTTCAAACAGAGAGAAGGACACAGCCAATGCATTTTGTCCCAAAAACATAGGGACTTCTTCAGGGTTGTTAAAACATACAAGACAAAAGCTTAAGCAAAACAGACGGTACAAACACAAGCTGCAAATTTTAAACAAAAATGTGCAAACAAAGGAGACATTATACGCAACAATTTAACTTGTAGATGAAAACATGCTAAATAAAGTTGAAAAAACCAACACTCAACAAACAACGCACAAATAGCATTTGTTCTAATATTGGTACAAGTGAGAGCCTCTCAAACAGAATCATAATAGTGCAAACAAGAGAAAAATAGCTCTCACCGCTGTCAAATTCCAGCATAAGGATTAAATACTTATGCTGGAATTACACAGCAGGTAAGAGGCTAGAAGGATTAAGTTAAACTGGGACATTCTAATTTACTCATTATTCTTTTCTTGTTTGTTGACAATACAACAGTAAAACAGGTTCACCCTGGTGCGTTTCAGCTCTTCTAACTTGTGTATGTGCAACGTAATATTTGCGGCATTTTTCCTGTAATTTGTAAATTAAAGGGTAGGAGGTGTTGTATTATATTTAATATGGGCATATTTGTGTTTAAGTACACACCGCTCGTTACCTCAGGCTTAGGGTGGCTGTTTTCTGTTAATATTGCAGAAACTCTGGTTCCCGTGCCTCCGTATTTAAAGAGACACGGTACGACACTTATTTATGATTGTTTTTAGAATGCAATAGGATTGATAATACAAGCAATTGTTGCAGTATGGGTGTCTCTGCATTCAAATACATACCTGACCGACACTGAGGTTCGTGCGTGCTCTCTTCTTTAAAACGGTAAGAACTCTTGAGTTTTGTGTTGTTTTTGGCTGGCAGGCTGCTATTACGGGCTTAGGTGGCGTTTCTGTAAATACTGCAGTAATTTCCAGTTCCTGTGCCTCCGTATTTAGAGACCCACAGTGTGTCATTGATTTATTTTATCCTCCATTGTAGGAAGATTAACATCTCCACCTAATGATGCAGTATGGGCATCTTTGCATTCTAACATATACCCAGAGACAGTGCGGCGCGGGCGGGGTTTCTTTTAAAATTGTAAAAATTAATCTGCCTGTCTTTCCATCTCTTACTCTCTTTAATTTTTTCCTTTCTTCCTCTTTCTCTGCCCAGCGAACTGTTGCATACAGTACAATACATCCAATCAGCTTATAAACTATTACCCAGCAGTTGCACGTAAACTCTGATCTGTCCATTTAGTCACTGTTCATGGGCAATGAATTCTATTTGGCAACCACCGTTTTTTAGGTCGAGCATTCGAGACCTCTTGTATATACTTTAGCAGATACTTATATGTGTATGTAGTTTGTGGGCTCTGGCGATCAGTACTAGGACTTGTCTGCTTCCTCTTAGGGACTTTTTTCCTGTTCAACTGCCTCTATTTAAATGTCTTGATAGAAAATGACCAGTAGAGGTCAGTAAAATAACAGAATTGCGTTCTGCTTGTTCAACTGCCTCTATTTAACTGTCTTGATAGAAAATGACCAGTATAGGTCAGTAAAATACCAGAATTGCTTTCTGATGAGGGACTTCTTTTTTACATTTTTTCTGGCAACTGCCTCTATTTAATTTTCTAGTTAGAAAACGCCCAGCAGAGGTCAATAAAATACTGGGATCACTTTAGCATTCTCTAGATTCCAGTCCATAGGAATTGTCTTCCAAGAGCACCTGTAGACAATACATTTTTTTGCAAATCTTGTATTTTCAATGATATGACCACCAAATGCCCTGATTTTATATTAAAAACAGAGCTTTGGACTATACCATTTCCAGCTGAAAGGCTCTATTTCTCTCCATGTGTTCCCATACCTGGCGTGTCACGCAGTTTGGTACTTACTTTCCCTCCATGTTAAAGGACAGTAGATATTTCAACACCCAGGCTAATGTGCTGCATAGCTAAATACATATAAGGTCCCAAAGTGGAAGAGGTGTGCGACTGACTCCGGAATCTGGGGATCACGGTTCTATCCCCAGCGCCGGCGGCAGATTAGCCCAGCACCAGGTGACTCTGGGCAATAGCTTGCTTAATCTTCCCGACGGCTCCCAGCGCCTAGAGACCCTTACGGGTGATTGTTCGCGCTTTACAAATGTGGATTATTATTATTATTATTTAAAGGCAAGACCGATTGCAGTGCAAATGCTTGTTTTATTAACTGAGCCGCAGGCTGTAAGACCACACCGATGTTTCCTCCACTCAACCCTACAGATTGTACCAATACATTGCTGTTCATGATGCTTCGCGGATCCTTGGAATGTACTGCCTACTGTACTTATTTTTTTTCTTTTCGCACTTTATATATTTGGTATTCCTTTGTCGCATGATTACTTTATGTTCACTTTACGTATAATAAAAAATAACCAGGAATCAAAACAAATATTGAAAAACTTCTGAGTGTTGTACGTTTTTCGGATTATATACAGGTATGAGCTCATCCACCTCATCACTCTAATGGCAATGAACGTTATGCCTAATGTTACTGAGATAGGCCTGGGTGGCCTCAATGCTCAACACTAGATATTTTTAAACAATAGCTTTTCTCTGGCCATGTTAAGAAATAAGACGTGGTGCACACTTGATGTCTATTTTAGAGTCCTAGTAATCATTACCGTTTTCTCTGGGGATAGTGTATTGTGCTAACGATGCTTGTCGAGATATGATATTGACTTTTGACTTTGATTGCACATCTTTCGTGCTTTGTTTTTAGAACCTTCCAATATACTAGCTTCTCCAGGAGAGTCTTGATGTTTGTTCTAACCTGAATTTTTGCTGTCTAAACAATATAGAGAGCGCAAAATTGTGGTTTATCGTGGTTTTTTAATCTTGTATGGACTCGAATTTTGAATGTTTTCTCACGTTTTCTTATATTTGGAAACTGTATGCCTGGGATTTGAGGCCAGAAACCAAATGCAATATGGTAAGCTGTGTTTTCCTTTCTACTGCATTGCTTGGTTTCTTTAGTCTGGGACACCCTATTATTGTGCAGACTATCCATTTATATTTTCATTATCTTGCCCTTTCTCAGTACTTGAGCTGTGCCAATTAAAGAGTAGTGTAAGCAGAATTTTGTCCAACTAAGATGCAATGAACCAAATTGGCTATGTTCGCTTATATAGTACCCACCCCTTTCTTTCCAGGGAATATACGTTGAAGGAATCTGAAATTAACTCTGCGCTAAATACCATCATATGGCTTCCAACATACCTCTAAATTTTGTGGTAAGCAAAAGAAATTGATTGATCACTTACTGGGTGCTTTTAGTTCACCTCCTATTAAGCTGTAATATTTATGATTGTATGCTGTTTTTAACTGCTGTAATGTTTAAATGCGTAACAAAAACAATGGTTCTTGTGGGAAAATACTTGTCTACATTAATACTACAATGCACAATCGCAATGGTTATGGGTCATACAGATGTCAGAAGGAAAGGAGACCGAATACACTAGTTTTGTATTCACAATCAATACTTTTATATTTGATTTAAAGAGTCTAAGTACATACAAGAAGCAAAAACATATAATAAAGCAGTGCTTAGTGTCCCCAGTGTGAATGGAACCAAAAAGACAGACTAGTGAATTTGTGACATATGAAGCTTGGTTTCCATCATTTTCAAAAAATGACCATCTATGAATTCACAGTATTTTACAGCCACTGTATAAAATAATCAGAGCTGATACAATAGTTCGCTTTGTACATTTGTCGACGGCGTGTCGACCTTCATAAGATATAGGGTCTCTTCAGGACCTATAGGTATAGGGATATCTGAAACTATAGAATCGCGCAGCCACGTGAAAAAAAGTGAAAACACCGGTCGAGTGAGAAGAAGAAGTAAAGAAATACTCACACTGGACCCGCGACCACCGGGTTGCTTCTTCTGACCCAATCCTCCTTTTTTCTTGTGGGGTGGCTAAGTTTCTAAGCCACCCTTGGCTAGTTAGGCAGAAAGCCCTGTGTGGGGTGACCTAACCATAGTCCTTGTGTGACACCGGAGGCAGTTAAAAAGCTATGTGAGGCTGCATTTACTAAATCAGACTATATCAGGATGTCACCATAAATCTAGAATGTCTCTTCAGATGGACATAGCACCTGCACTTAAATACTGCTACGATGAACTGTGTTCTGTTTTACCATTTTTTTTATATACTTCTCTTTTAACCAACGTGCACATGTTCTGGAATGAATTCGTAGCAACTTGCATGCACACTTTTTAGATAAATGTTTTTAATGATTTCTGTTTTATGCTTTATAATATAACACGAAGCTAAAAATTCTTAGTGAATTTCTATATTCAAAGATTTACCACCATAGAGTACATGTTTTTACTTACTGTACAAATGTCGAACAATGCTTTTATGATACATGTTATGGAAATAAAGCTATTGATTGATTGACAAAAAGAGGGTGTTCTTTTTCTTGTAAAAAGATTGGTTAGTGCTCTAGAAAGTTCAAATGAGGGCACATATCCAGAGTTCTCAAACAGTGATAAAGGGTATTTAAACTAGTTGCTATTTTCCTATTGATCACTCTCTGTTGCAGAAGTTACTTAAGCATTTAGCCCACTTGTATCATTGGGCTATGTTTGGGTGACACACCCATCCCTCCTGCCCTCCATGGTGATATTTGTGCAACATTGTGGCTGAGATTTGTTCTTAAGTGGCCATCTTGGGAGGGTTTTTTTTATTAAGCTTCCTAATTTTTGCATTTACTGATGTATCCTCTAGAAGAAATGTGTTCAGTTTTACAGCTTTGATTCCATCAAGATGACATTCAGGTGTGTCACACTTTTGTCATAAATACACTCTAGTTGCTGATTTGAACACTGTAAGAAAGCTGCTGTAGATCACTAGAGAGTGAACTGGCAGGCTGCTGGTGTACATGTTTCAGTCTACATGTAAGAATGTTTTACTGAATTGGATGAGGAAGATATCTGAGACCTTATAGAAAATATCTCCTAATTTTGCTTTCCACTGCTTTACTCATATTTTGTATGACAAAACAAACCCATTCATGTTGTTAATTTCTAAAGGAAATGTTTTAAGTTGCATAACTATGATTCAATCAAGATGGCTTCAGGCGTGCCACACTTTTGTCATAAATAAGAATGTTAGAGCACTGTTTGCTCATTAGAACACTATGGCAGGCTGCAGTAGACCACTGGGGAATCAGCATTTTACACAGAGTATAATCACCTTAGAATACACATGGCCCCCCTCGCAACCTTCATCAGAAAACACGGACTCAACATAGTCTCATACGCCGACGACACCCAGCTCATCCTCTCCCTCACCAAGGAACCCAACATCACTAGGCACAGCTTCCACGAAGGAATGAAAGACGTCGCATTCTGGATGAGCAGCAGCTGCCTGAAGCTCAACTCGGAGAAACCAGAAGCCCTCATCCTCAGCTCCACCCCCTCCGCATGGGACAACACCTGGTGGCCCCTCGCCCTCAGAAACCCTCCCACCCCATCGACTACTCACTGACCATGAACCGCTAAATCAAAGCTGTCCTCTACTTGCTTCAACACCCTCTGCATACTTCGCAAGACCTTCAAATGGATCCCCCCGGACACCAGAAGGACCGTCACCCACGCACTCATCACCATCAATCTGGACACAAAAAAGCCTTCTATACCTGATGGAGCAAGGTTTTGTGTAAAAAGAAACTTGCTCGTATGCAATTCTCTCGAATAATCTGTAACATTATAACCAACATGTTTGTAAGTACTAATTTTGCATTACACTTTACATATTGTATCTAGGGGAACCTTTTCTATGTATTCTACTAACCAGTAACCTCAGCGTCCTTAAAATGGCTGCCAAAATGCGGGAACTCTTCTGCGCATGCGTCTACTGCATCTACGTAGTATGACGTCTCCTGTATGCTGGGTGGGAAATCTTTGCAGCTGCGTAATAGCTTTTAACATGGCTGCTCGAAAACCTCGCATTAACGCACATGCTGTGCTGAAACTAACCTATGCAAGGTTTACTAAGCCATTAATGCAAAGAATATATTAAGTAAATGGGGTTAGAGTGGAAGTAAGTGGTATACAGTAAATTCATTTAAATTCGTATTCTAACATGTTTTTCTCTGACTTTATTAACAGCGCGCATTTGGACCTTGAAGGGTGACTGATGTCCTTATCCTTTGCGGCAACTACGCATGCATGAAACCTTCTTGTTCTAAGATCAATGAAATCACTGAATGGTGGTTGCCAATCCATGTGCCCAACAAGGACATGGGAAGATCAACTTTTGACCCTATGAGAGTAAGAAGCCAAAACATTGTATTACAGATTTATCGATCCACATATGAAATGCTTAAGGGAATAAAGCTTGTGGGTATTAAAATTAAGGGGCGAGGAATTAGACAATAGAACTAAAGAAAATTATTGCACTTAGTACGGTGTGATGTCCTCACCCCACTACCTGGCCCAATTAAATTGAGGGGCGTACATAGAATTGAAACATTTGGGGGTGGATCATACATTCGAATTGGTATAACAGAGGTAAGTTCTAGTTAGTTAAACACACTTGACCGAATAGATGCCGATGCTATGCTGAGATGCTGCCCGATTTTGCTGCAATCTGACTGAAGAATCCAACACTAGGGAAGAATCGCGAAACAACCGAGGAGGCACATCTAGGAAGGGGTCCGGACGAGCCCGAGCCGGAGAGAGTAGTACCAGAGAGGGGTGCAACGCTGGCGTTGCAACTAGAAGAGATCACCTTCCCGGTCCTGAACTTGTCCTGAACCCTTGATACTCTGATGTCCAGGTCCTCACACCATTCTAGGTAAATATAGTTCTGTGGGGTTGTGCTTCGTATTTGCTCTATGTTCCTTCTCTCCTCAGGTACTGTCATCACCAAATTTAATTAACGTGAATTGAATTATAAGCAAACTGTACTACTTTTCCTGATTTTGATGTATCCACGTGTATTCTGATTTGACTAAAAATTATTAATTCAGATAAACATTTTAAAACTCCTACTGAGTCTGTGGTTCTCAAGTAAAAGTTACTACTACTTTTTGCCTTTACAACTACTTTTTGCCTTTGCGATGGCATTTTTGTGGACTGCCCTTGCTTCCTTGATTAATCACCTGTCATCAGCATTAATGGTGACTATAAGAGCAAACTTATCTGCAACATAGCATTCATTGTACCATGGGTGGCAAGGTTTTCTAGTCAACCTAGGACCTTTATTAGGGTGGAAAATAGCTGCCATAGTGGAGAGTAAATCTTGAGGGTTATTAAGGAGTTTAGTTTGGGAGATGGGGGTACCACTGGTCACTGTAAGTTAGTTCGCAACGGTAAGAATTGGAATAATTGATTGAAGGACAGCTTTTCTTGCGATTGGGAAAGTTCCTCCCAACAGACTCTCCTCCCTCCATTAGACAGTGTTAATTTAGGGTCAGGTGGAGATGATGTTTCGGATGCATTCTCAGCACATGGTGAAATTACCTCTAGAACAAGAGCATTATGATCATTGTCGTGACGGGGGATTATCTTAAAATCTAGTACCCTTTGCCATGATTTGGTGTCTACCAAGATGTAATCTATAATCGAGGCCTGCCCTGGTCTATTAAAGGTGTACTTCCCAGGGGTATCAGATATTGTACGGCCATTGCATGCTCTTAGTTAGAAATTCAATGTGAGGGTGTTCATCTGCAACACCAGCGGAGTCCATACCCGTATAGGCAAGATGTTGGGCTCTGGAATAGCCCAATGTGAGTCCTCCTCACTGGAGAGGTCTGTAGCCCATCCATTCAAGGGTTCAAACTGGCAGTTGAAGTCCCAATCTATGATGACCCAAAAATTGTCAGGGATTGTTAAGAGAAAGGTGGTCAGTTGGTCAAGGGTAGTTGATTCTTGGCCATAACAGACCAGCCGTGAGTAGACATTAATCAGGGCAATTCTGACTTTTGTGGAGAAGGTCAAGAAAATACAGAGGATATCTTGTGATGAGGTCTCGATCTGTTTTACCACAAAGCCCAGGTGCACACCAACCCAGATGCACAGTCCTCCAGATGGCCTTCCCATGCCCTCATGGGTAGCTAAAATGCTAAATGCTGCATAGCCCAGTCTGTGTGTGTCCGCCCTAGCCCAGGTTTCCAGGAACATGCAGATATCGCACTGTTCAATAAATAGCCCCCACTCTGGGTTATCTAATTTGGAGGTGAGTCCAGCTATGTTCCAGGAAATAAACTGTAGCCCAGAGGGGCCCACACCACTAACTGGACTGTGGGACTGGATGTCACAAACCATGGTGTGGCCCAGGGGGGTTGCTCAATCCCCTCCAGCCCCAACTTCCTTGGGCCAGTGCTGGATTCGTGGTGGCCAACTTGGGCGCTTTACAGTTGCCGACTGATCAAATTTGATTGCCTGTGGACCCTGTTGAGATGGGTGAGGCAATGGCCTTCTTCTGTTTTCCACTTTCTGCTCCTCTCTCTCCACCCAAGTTTGCCATCACCTGTGCTCCTTTCTGCTTCCAGATCCTTCTCTGCTGTGCGGAGTTACCCTGCTGGGGTGTACCCTCATTAATCTCCTTTTGACGGGCGGATCTCTCATGTGGGAGTCCAGTGTGCGGAAGTCAATCTACTGACTCTAGGGGACTGTATCTGTTTGAGACCGATAGATTGTAAAATAGTGGTCTTGGTTTGTCCTGTCCCAGAGTAGCATATTGCTTATTCTGATTCCTTACACCCCTCTCAAGACCATCTCTTCTTCTATTGTGTGGCATAATCCCTGGTGGAATAAAGTAACCCAGTGGGAAGGACCCAATACCCCCCTTCTCCCTTCAGTGGCTACGATCTAGGAGAGTTTCCACAATCATTGTGTTTCTGAAATGTATCACTACACAGTCCCCGGGACATCTTTTGGCCTCCAACTCACCCAACCCACCCTTCGCGTCAGAAGAATTTCATTAGCATCTTTGTAGGAAAATTGCCTATGCTTAGCTAACCAAAAGATGCATTTGTTTTTTTTTTTTTTTTTTTGTTAAAACCTTTATTCGTGCATATTAAAAGAACAAATACGGGCCTACAACCTTCAGGCCGGTCACGATACGGTTAAGCACTGATACAAACATTACGGCCCCTGTGCTGCAACGGTCAAGGTTAGCAACGATTTATGAATCATACACTGGAGAGATCCTTGACCCCAGGGAAAGGAGAAGTGAAGGTTAATTTTAAAGTTTTCAAAATAATTTTATCAGGGAAATAGTCAGTGAAGAATAAGAACCAAGGAGATTCGAGTCCGCACGATATCTTCACCACACGGGAGAGCAGCAGCATAATTAAAACAGCAATGGAAGTAAAATCTCAGGCAGTGAGGCAATGCAGTTATATAACAGGATAGTCACATGAGCAATTACGCACCCCTCCAGTGCCGCCCCCACTCAGTCAACCCCACACCCGGTCCCAGAATCGAAACAAGTATAGCGCAGAAACATAAAGAGAAAAAAAAAGGCCCATAGAACTAATTAGAAACAGTAAATTCCCCCCCCACCCTACACCAATGCGGAGGCTACGGCCTTCCCCCCCCCCAGCATAGTGCCTGTCGCCCAATAAACCCGAAATATAGACAAGAAAGAGAGTAAGAATAAAGTAAAGAAAGATAAGAAAACAGTACACCTATGATAAAGGGGGTGAGAAAAGAATAGGACTATTCTAATCTAAACTCCCAAAAAGAAGAAAGTGGGGAGGAGCCTACGTATCATCAGAGCGCCCTAAACCATCGGCCATCTTTGGCTTCCACACACTGAGAACCCACTACCCCAAAAGCGGTCGTGTGAAAATGAATTGTCCCAACAATTTAAATGAAGGAAGACAAATCGCGACGAATGCGCACAAAGTATACATACAGTTCCAGTCCCAGTCCAGCCCCTCCGTGAAACCATGGCGATATTAATCAGTCTAGCCCTGGCCCGATCGCGGGCTTGAGATTAAGCCAGCCCCTACATGAAGGCCCCGCATCCCGTGCAGACAAAGACAATATGGCCGCTTGGGAGAAGATGGTGAAGTAGAATCCCAAAATGGCCGCCGACCATCTGTAGAGGTCCCTTTGTGCACCACATAAAGTCCAGACATGGCATGTAGAGTACAGGAGTTCCACAGAAAAGAAGCAGTAGGCCGCCGTGAACGATTCCTCGAGGATGTTAGGTGTTGCTCAGCTGGATACTCTTGCAGACGCGGTGAGGCAGGCAACAATGAAGCAGGCAGCAATGAACGGGGAAACAAAGTATCCGCTGTTAAGCTGGATAGCAATTGATCCTGGGTGCCGGGAAAGCCAGATGCAGGCACCAGTGTAGCACGATCACACACAGCCGTTGCGTCCCCGCAAGAGGACAAAAGCACTGGCAGACCCACGCCGTGTTGATGACAGACGGAGCGCTCACGGCCCGCAGCCGACAGCATGGAGTCAAACTGCTCACTCAGCGCCTGAAAGCGAGCACACATTTGTAGACGAAAGTCCCGCAGGACGGCCAGTACGGAGCCGCATGTCAGCGGAAGCTGCACCCCCACATCGGCAGCAATCCGGGACGGCACTGTGGAGCTGGTGTCTGGTGGAGGGAGGGCGAAGCGGGCAGCGGGCAAGACCGGAGTATCACCCCCCAGCCGCGAGCAGGCAAACAACGCCATGTTTTACCGCCGGACGGTACAATGGCCAGGGGTGGGGTCGTAGCAAGGAGTCAGTTCCCCTCAGGTCTGCGCCGCAACTGGGAAAGCCAACAGTCGCCTCCCTTCCCTCGGGTTCTCTTTGCAGCCGACTAGGCAATAGAAGAAGGGGGTCGGCAGCCTCCCACAGCGCGGTCCACAGATCGGGGCAGGAGACCCGCCTCACCGGGGCTTACCTTACAGCCCCAGCCCTTCAGGCGCAGGAGGTGTCTGGCCGTCCCTCCCCAGGCTCATCTGGCGACAGTCCGTGGTGTTAGGTGAGGTCGGGACCGCGGGGCTCGGGTTTGCGCTAGCGGGTCCGGGGACTGCGGAGCCTCCAGGGGGCCGGCAAAGGCCACAATGGAGCAGGGGTCCAGGGCGGAGAACAAAAGCACCAAGAACTCCGGCATCCGGGCGGGCTGAGACTTCGGGGAAGCGGCGGCGTGGACAGCGCGTCGTCGCACACGTTTCACCTCGAGAATCGGCAAGGATAGGAATCAGGATAATAGTCCGGGGCCAAGGGCCGACGGAGCCGGGCGCTCAAGCGTCTGCTCCGGTCGCCATCTTGGCTCCTCCCCCGCATTTGTTTTTTAAATCAAAATGGGATTCCCTACACCCCTTGTTAAGCTATGGTACTCCTGTTAGTACGATTACATAGGGTGTTAAGGCCGGTGCAGATTAATGCATGGCAGGGCTGATCCAGTTTCAAGGGATTCTCCTCGAGGGGCAGCCCTTACGATGCCCCTGTGATTTGACCCTTGTTGGGGGAGGTCTTGCGGTCTTACTATAGGAGGCCTAATAATATTTCCTATCTCTACCCCTGGGTCATCTGTTCCTCTGTTCCTAGCGTCAGTGAGTTACCCGAGCGTTTACCTGCTCCCTCCTTATTGATATGGTTAAACCTAGTAGTGATGGTCGTATTGTTTTTTGCTAGGGGTTCCGGCCTGATAGTGAGAGGGGCTGGTTGTAGATTCGCAAGCTTTGCTGACTCAGCCCCCCTAAAGCTTGCCTCTGACTTGCCAACCCAAAGATCGACCAATGTCAAAAACTTGTCCACCCGCTCCACTAAATTATTAAGTTTGTCCTTCACAATGGTCCTTATTTGGACCTGTTAGATGGAGAGCTTGCAGGATCATGGTTGGTGCGGGTAGGGCTAAATCCGGAGTTAGTGATAGGTGCCTTTCAGTCAGTTCAATTCATGTGGCAACTACGCCAAATGCCCTCTGGAGCATTCTATCAATTGAAGTTGGTTGTAGGGAGGATACAGGTTGCAAGGATGCTGTTTGAATTCTCCCAATGCAAGTGCGCTTTCCCTTATTTGCAAATGGCGCATGAGAACAACCCAGTCCTTTTTTATGGCTATGGTCGCGGTCGGGCTTCTTAATGACTAGTGTTAGAGGCGATCACCCAGTGCATGAGACAAAATTGTGATTTTAAATAAATAATGGACAACAATGTGGGCAGCAACAGGGAGAATAAAGCTGCTTACAGATACTGGGCCAGCAGAACGGTCGAACAAGATGTTAAATCACTGACCTTATCTCTACTACCAAATTAGAACTTAATGCCCAGGGATCTCAGGTGGCAGGGCTCAAATGGGAGGCCCAGCCCGGCCTCCTCTGGGCTCTGACGGGCACAGAT
Organism: Triturus cristatus; assembly: GCF_964204655.1. NCBI lineage: Eukaryota > Metazoa > Chordata > Amphibia > Caudata > Salamandridae > Triturus > Triturus cristatus. The sequence goes on from NC_140594.1 coordinate 652,281,610, forward strand.
GGGCCCGCCCTTGGACCGTGCTTTTCCCAGGCAAGGCCCGGGCATGCCAGCGTGCGTCCTGCGCTGCGGGAGCCCTCCTCAGTTTTTGTAGCGCCTCTGGGCATGCAAGGCTGGTGGAGGCCACCTCCCAGACAGGCATTAGTGTATTGGGGCTGGGTGGGTGCACTCCAAGAGTGCTTTGATGTCTGCACTGGGGGCACATTTGGTGTCCCTGTGCATAGTCCAGTTCAAACCGGTTGCAGGGGCTACCAGCCCCATCTGGCGCAAAACTGGATAAGGACATGGGTGTAGCCACCCCTCTGTCCTGACCCTCCCTTAGGTGGGTCCCCAGAGTTTGTCCCACCCCTTCCTTGGGTATAAAGTAGGAACCCCTGACTTCAGCACTTTAGATTTACCTAGACGAAACTCTGCTACAGAATCCCAGAACTACTACTATCTACACAACATTGGAAGACCAAAGAATCTCCCTTGGAGTAAAGGAGTTACTCCCCTGCAAGGCAGGCACCAAAGACGCATTTGTCGAGTTCGAAACTACGCAGCTCCTGAAGGACTCCGAAGACTTTGCAACACAGGAGGTGGGTTTCCAAGCTTCCCCGAGGCCGATCCGTGCTCTCAACAACCCTGAGATTCAAAGTCCTCATGTGGACCCTGCAACCCGAACCCCTGGACACCGTGCACATTTGCAGCAGCATATACTTCTTGGCGATCCCTGAGGCTGTGCTTCGGGCTACTTGTAGTCCCGACCCCGAGCAGTGATTCCACCGAAAATTACTGGCCTACACTCCTCGAGTGACCCGTGGGCTGGTCTTTAGTGATTGCTCTCAAGGTCCCTTTGCGATCTCTTGTCCGTCGACTTGTGGGTCCCTGAGAAGGGTACTTTGACTTTCAACGGGCTTACCTGGTTACTCCAGACGTGCCCTGACTCTCCATCGCTTGGGGAGTCCACAGGACCTTGCTGGTCCACACCAAAGCCGTTTTACTCTCACCGCTTGGGTTGCCGTTGCCAAGGCTTGTTGGTCTCCAGTCCGGACACCGACCCCCCCAGCACTCGACATCTTTCGTGGGACAGCTCGCCTGCAGACTGTGGTCATCGTCGACGCCTCCTGGTCTCCGTGCCAGTGGAGTCAAGCTTCACCTCATCGCACCTGAAACACCTGACATCGGTGGGCATTCGTCTATTTTGCCCATGGTCACTGGCAAGTGACCCAGACTCTGTCCCCTCTGCTTTCAGGTTCTTCACATCTTCGATCCTGGCTTGACTACATCGAAGATTCCCAACACCATTTGACACCTATGCACCAGGCTTCCCTGGGTTAGGTAACACGAGTACTCCGGTGCTCACGTGGGTGCTGGCCTTAGAACCTTCTAAGTCTAAAAGAGTTTGCTCCAAGTCCTCTCCCAAGTGTCCTTAAACTCTAAAAATCCAACCGCGACTTTCCCATAGGATTGTACGGAGCTCGCGGCTGTGTTCTCACACTGCAAGCGTTCCCGTGGGTCCCCTGTGTCACTACCTTGGGTGGTTCCTTGGGTTCCCAGCGATTCTACGTGCTCTAAGCACTGTGTCTAGTCAAGTCGTGGTTCTTATACCACTCTCTTAATATATGGTTTGGTCTCCCCCTGGGGCCCATTGTATATTGTGCTATTTACTGTCGTTTTAGAACTGTATTATTGTGTGCCTTGCTCTCTAATCTCATAAAGAGGTTAGTAGAGTGTGTTTAGAAATAAATACATATATTTTATATATATATATACCTTGTATGGTTCTCCTTGCATTTAGTTATTCAAGAGGTTATAATCTGGTAAACCAAGCTGCTTTACATTCTTACGAGACTTAGCCTCAAGGCTGCTCTCCATAGCTACCACTAGGATAGCTTTCAATAAAGGTTGTCTTAAACCTAATCATCAATAAGGGTTGTTTGGACTGGTGCAAGGTGCCCACTATAACTAGTGGACAGCATATACCAGGCCAACTTCTCACAGCGCCTCCGGGTGCGCAAGACTGGTGGAGGCGGAAGCCGCAGGGCAAAACGGGACCTGTAATCCCCAGCAGAACAGGTGGCAGCAATTACGGGCGGCCTGCGCTGCGGGAGCCCTCCTCTGTTTTTGTAGCGCCTCCCGGCGTGCAAGACTGGTGGAGGCGGAAGCCGCAGGGCAAAACGGGACCTGTAGTCCTCAGCAGAACAGGTGGCTCGCAATTACGGGCGTCCATAGTAAGGTTGGTGGTGGTCGTAATAGTAGAAATGGAGTTTGTGTTGAAATGGAGGTGATGGTAATGATGGTGGTGGTAATAGTTGTCAAGATCTCAAAAGGTTATATATTGGCACAGTAAAACCTTTTCATAAATATTACCATGCTTAGTGGTTGCATGGAGTTTGGCACTGAGAAGAAAAGATTGGCCAAGCAGCACCAGCAGGGCAAGGTAGAGAGAAAACTGCTGTGGTAACAATGGTAGAGAAGGAGCCGGGGTCATTGTGAGCATCAGTGAAGCACTCACAAGGACTGTGGGGTGGAGCAGGAACCGGGATTGCTGTAAGGAGAAGTAAAGCGCTCACAAGAAGAGTGGTGCAGAGCTGATGTTCACAGATTGAGGCAAATTCTTTTGCATGTCAGTCACTGTCCCTTTTGGATGCAGAAGCAGACCGTAAGTGGCTAAACGCTGTACGGAACACTGCCTGATATGCCAGACACCGAATGGCTATCATGGGGGCATTACACAGTGCCGCTGATGTTGCCTACACGCCACATGTCGAAAGGGGGGAAGAGTCTCCCATTCTATATATGCTGTCGTCTTGGCTGAATTAAAGAGTGAACAGCACTCCAGCAGAACAGACTGAAAGTGCCTGACCATAAAGCCTCTTTTCTGTATGTAGTGTTACTAAGAATAAGATGAATTAATTGCCGAGATTACAAGGAAAGAATTAAACTGTCTCTAGGCTAAATGTAAAAGTGCAGTAGCGAATCACATCTGTATGTTTATAGTACCACTAGTGATAATCTTCTTTTCAAGCATTAACCCAGACTCTCCGAGTTCTCAGCTCTATTATGATGGCGAAACTTACTGCAATACATTGGATAACTGTAGGACAGTAACTGTTTAAGGGGCACATAAGTTTGTAATAAGTTGGTTATTAACGGGTCTTCAACCCTGACAACAAAATCATCATTTTCAAGCAAATTGCAAGACTGAGGAGATGGTCTCAAGAGGGCATGAAATATCACATAGTTGTGTAGGCCAAATGAGCAACAATGAGTATCTGGAATCAATAAATGGCAGTGATCTTGGAGCCAGATGAACAACTATTCACTTTTGCGAGTCGCAAATTGTTTCGAATTGCGACTCGCAAAAGTGAATGCACATCATTGTCTCAGCCACTGTTTGCGATTCCCAATGGGGTTGCAAATTGCATGCCTCATCAATATTCATGAAGCAAGTGTAATTTGCGACCCCATTAGGAATGGCTAGTACTCCTAGGGATGGTGGCCTGCTGGGGTCAGCAGACCACCATGTCTGTCACTGCTTTTTAAATAAAACAGCTTTTTTTTTTTAATGCAGCCAGTTTTTAAGGGCAGGCAGTGTTCCATGAGACCACTGTCTGATCTTAGAAAGTATTTTCGCACCCATTCACAAAGGGGAATGGGTCCCCTGGGGACCGCTTTCTGTTTGCGAATGGTTTAACACCTACTTGAAGTAGGTGGTAAACTGCAAGTGGTTTGCGGCCACAAATGCGGTCTCAAAACAACTGGAGATCAGTCCCTTCAGCTATCCACCTTAAACTGCTAAGGAAAAAGAGAAATGCTTACTACAAAAAGATTAAGCGCACTAAAGCTAATTTCTTCAGCCATCAACTAAACCAAGCAAAAAACCGCCCAAAAAAAACTTTTCGAATTAATCAAAAATCAATCCAAGGATGCACCCCAACGGCTACAAGACCTAGCTCGCCCTCAACCTAACTGTGAAGAATTCTCTACTTTCTTTAATCTGAAGACCGACAACATCTCGAAGGATCTCCTCAATAACCAACTACCACACCCTGCTCCTAACACAGAAATCTCCACCTCTTTTTCTACCACGTCTGGCCAACCCCACCCTAAGTCTGGCCCTAATAACGAGGCAGCATGGTCCTCCTTCGATTTGTACACTGAACTTGCCCTAGGCAATATCCTAAATTCCCTGAAACCGGCCAACCACCACATTGACCCCCTCCCTGCCAATGCAGTTAAAGAACTCGCCCCTTGGCTTCTTCCACTTTGGACCAAAATAATTAACAGCTCTCTTCAACAAGGCTGCATCCCGGACTCCCTCAAAGTAGGTCAAGTCTCAGCTATTCTAAAGAAACCCACTGCTGACCCTACGGACCTTAACAACTATCGTCCCATATCCAATATCCCCACCCTCGCCAAACTACTGGAAAAATGTGTTCACCGACAACTAACTAATCACATAGATCACTTTGATCTCCTAAATACACATCAATCAGGTTTTAGAGCAGGTCACAGCACTGAATCAGCCATGACACATATTATTGATGATGCGCTACAAATCCTTGACCAGAACGGTTCGTGCCTACTCATCCTGCTAGACCTTTCCTCAGCATTTGACACGGTCAAACACCAGAAACTAATTGAGTTTCTGGAGCACAGAATGGGTATGTCAGGCACAGTGTTAAACTGGTTTACCTTCTTCCTCCATAACCGCACTGAAAAATTCAAGGTCAACAACACGCTCTCCAATTCCTCTCCGGTAACACTTGGGGTTCCGCAAGGGTCCTCACTCTCGCCGACCTTATTCAACCTGTTCATGGAACCTCTCACTGAAATTCTGCATGCATCCAATGTACAATTCCATATGTACGCGGACGACACACAACTATATCTCAAGATCAACTCCCTAGAAGACATTAATTTGCTTAACTCCACTCTCAGGACCACTCAGTCCTGGCTTTCAGATAATTATCTCAAACTGAACGCGCTAAAAACAGAATTCCTCCTCATAGCACCTCCGGTCAAAGTCCCTTTAATGCACGACCTGATCAAACATCTTACCGCCTTCAACGTTCAACCAACCATCGTGGATTCAGCAAAATCCTTGGGTATTACCCTCGACAGCAACCTTATGATGCAATAACACATCAGCAACACTACAAAGGGAGCTAATTTCCAGATAAATACTTTAAGGAAGCTGAAACCCTTCCTGCCTTCTGAGGACTTCAAAGTGGCAGTGCAAGCTCTAGTTATCCCTCATGTCGAGTACGGAAGTGTCTCCTTATGTGGCCTCCCAAAAGTTGCTACAGCCCCACTACGAGCAACTATCAACGTGGCAGCTAGACTCATCACTGGCTCGAAAAGAAGTGCTCACATTTCCCCTGACCTTAAAGCCCTGAACTGGCTACCATTTGAAGCTAGAATCCAGCTAAAAATTGCGTGCATGACTCATAAAGCCCTACATCACAACACTCCCAGCTATCTCACGAAGAAACTGACTATTTCTGGTGGTCTAAGGTCCTCCAGAAATGCGGGAAAACTTCTACTGAAACCACAAAGGTTCAACAAGAAGGAAACCTATAATCGATCTTTCTCAGGGATGGCGCCCAAAATATGGAACTCTCTTCCCCCTGAAACCAGACTGTATGCCTCTTCCGCATCGTTCAAAAAAGAAGTTAAAGCTTTGCTCATGGCAAAACTTACATGAACATCTGCCATCCATGCCCCTAGCTCTTTAGAGCCTGTTTAAAATGCAATACTTGACTAACCCTCCTACTATCTCTTGTTCCAAATGTTGTTCTTATATGACTGTTACCTGCACACGATTGTCGGTTCCACCTGTCAGTTGTTTCTATGTAAAGCGCTCTGATATCCGCAAGGATCTTGTTCGCGCTATATAAGACTTTCAAAATAAATAAATAAATAAATCATACATTGCATTGAGACTCTATATTAGGAAGAGACGCCCTTGGTACGTCCCTTCCTGATAGCGAGTCGCAAACCATAGTTTGGGGTTGAAAGAGCAAGCTGTACAAATGTGGCTCAGTGGCTGACAGACAAATAGTAGCATGGAGGCATGCATTGCAGGGACTGGACAGGAACAAAGGTGAAGAACAGATAGACATGATAATGACCACAGTAGAGATGTCTGCATATGTTTATAAACAACTTCATTGGCATTTCCAAATAAAACTCTATCAGTCTGCCAGTATGATAGAAAGACATTGCTAACAATTGGTCCAAGAAACAAGCAATCATAAAAAACGGGCAATACTTACCAGTGGCCGATTGGCCAGAGCTAGCCGACTCTTCATGCCAGAGCGTCTTTGCACAGGAGACCCTAAGCAATGCGCAATTGTGATAGAGAGGGCTCCTAAGTGAGGATAGTGGTGGTGTTAGGCCCCCCATAAGTGCTTACAGTATCAGGAGTTGCCTATTAACCACATCCCGTTATGCCGCCTGAGAGCACAGCTGTCATCACACTTTGCAAATACACCTCGGTGACCCCATTGATGTGCCAATCCCTGGAGCTTTGTGCTCCGTCACACTCTGTGGTACCAAAGAGATCCAGGCTATAGATCACTGTTCTGCAAGTGACACTACAGAGTGTGTTGGGGAGGGGCTCACCTTAAGGACCTATAAGTGTTACTTACCAGCTTTTTTGTAAAGACTCTGCATTACCCGAAATGCACTGAGGAAGCCCTGATTGCCCAGTATCCAGTTACTGGACCACGAAAGGTCCATCCAGCACTGAGCATACCAATCTCTCAAAGGATGTCTCATTTTAAACCCGCTAGAGAACTGAGCACTCAGTGTAGAAACATCAACTCTCTGGGGTCCTCGTGCTGACTGCTAGTCATTGGGTTCGAGTTTGAGGCGAATATGCTTGCTAGCCAGAAGCGAATAGACGAAAACCCATGCCATATAAAGCTTGTGCAACCAAGCAACAGATAACCATGCCCCCATCCCACAATCTGAATCCTAGTCAATAATACTGGCTAGGTGACCATGGATGGGTAGGCACAGCTGTGGCAAGGCTGGTGGGGGAGGGGCAGGGGCGCTGCTACCCTCTCAAGCCAGCTTATCAATAAGAACGATATAGATGAATGTTTGTCTGCAGAGATTTGCAGCACTAACGGCGCTAAAGGTTCAGATCGCTTAAAGGGTTAACAGTATCTAGGAGTCGGTACAGGCTGTACACAAAGATGTCCAGCAAAACAAGTGGTCTGGTGAACTGCTCAAGGAATTTTTTGCAAGTGCCATCAACAAGTGCGAACAGGGCCGGCTTTAGTGAAGTGCGACTGGTGCGGCCGCACTGGACGCTGACCTGTGAACGAGGCGCTGTGACCAGGGGCGTAACACAGGCCCCCGCGGTGCGGGGGACCCAGCGCTCCAGGGGCCCCCTCCACGGCCGCGCAGTCAGCAACCACTTTACCTCGTCCAAAACTTGAGACTTCTGAATGGAAATCAGATTTACTTTCCTGTCCCTTAAATCGGGAACTGTGTACGGGTTGCCATCCTTTTTTGCTCCAAAATTTATTTTTGCCATGGCCTCCCACCTTTAGTGTGGCTCACCTTTTACGATACAAGCAAAAACTATATTGCCGATAATTAAGGTGCTCAGTCATCTCATTGTTTCCAGGACGCATAGTACCCCCAGGGGCACCCCGCTGTCCCCCCTCCCCCATGGTAGGTTACCCAAATGACACACACAAGACAGTTGGTGTTGGGTAACAATGCTGCAGGTTTATTACATAATTCCAGAATATGTAATGGGTGGGTTATCTTACGGTCGATCCAAGGGCAGGCAACCAACTGGGTCGCCTGCCCGCCTGATGAGCCGGGCAGCGCGGGATCGATGCCCGCCGTTGCTGCCCTCCATGTGATTCTTTCTACGATCACGTGCCGTTGGTAACTTCTACTCACGCCCCCCTTCTGGGGGCGGAGCGTCGCTTAGCAAGCCCCCGGTTGTTCAGGCCCACAACCGCCCGCAGGACTAGCGGGGCGCCTACACGGCTTCCGGGACCCTCTCAAGAGGCTCCTCGGTTTTGGCTCAGGCACCCCCTATGGTGCCGCGCAGAGGTACCCTTTGTACCGGCCTGCTTCCAGATCGCCCTGTAACTCTGCCTGCAACGAAAAAAGAAAACATTACAACGCTCAGAACCCCCCCCACCCAACGCCTACGCCAGGTAAGCGGTAGGGAGGGATGTGGCGAGGTGGGCGACAAAGAGGTCGCCAGGAGGGTGGGGGAAGGCTAAATAGCCTCCCCCTCACACCAGGGCCAGGAAGTGACACGCCTTGCGCGTCACTTCCGGCCAGCCCGAGGAGGGGGGCTCCGGCTAACCTTGCTCGGTCTTCTGCCGCCCGCTCGCGCTTGGCACTGAAGCTGCAGACCATCATGCATTGTAGAAATGTAGCACTGGCTCCTTTCAACTTAAACAATTGGACTAACGCGCCTGAAAACTACCAATAGTAAAAGGAAAGCCCAGCACTTGAACATGCTGCCCTGCGACGTGAAGTCAAGTACCCCAGCTTCTCTGCAAGAGGAGCCCTGCTCCACAATGGTAAGTAAACTTACGCAATTACTGTTCTAGGGAATCGCGTGTTGATGGACTGGGGGCCATATTGATGAGTACGCTGGTAGCGTAGACAAAGGATCCCGCGTTTCTTATACTTCCATTGTATTTCCTATTACGGGAGGGGCCGCTATCTCGTTCTAGTAAAATGGAGTGCGCGGGCATCTGCCCATTTCTGGAATGGTACAAGCTCATTAACATGGCGGCAAGTGGCAAGCTCCACGCAGACGAGAGAACCCCTTATAGGCTCATGCAGAGGTGCAACTAGAGCCACATGTTTTTTGGGGGGGCTAATTCATCCAGTGATAGCCAGAGTGGAGATGCAGGGGCTCTAAGAAGAGGTGAAAGAACAACATAAGCCTCATTAGCAAGTAAATGGTCTTTTAAAGACCTGTGAAGTACTCGGGTGCGGCTGTGTGTGTGCCCGGGAAGCTGGCTCACGTGGATGTTTTCATTGTGTGTATGCATTCTGACTTATATAGACCAACACATCAGCAGGACACATAACATCGTGGAAAGTAGGGGTCAATACAGGAGAGGGAGTTTTAGGAAGATGAAAGTGCAGGGTGGAGCTGCCGTTGAGTGGGGGTTGGTGCCATTGGGGGCTATGGTGACTGAGGCAGATGGGTAGCAGCAATATTTAGAAAAAAGAGGACTCTCATCTGATACCTCTGTAACTGGGAGGTCAGTCACACTGTGAGACATAAGCAATGCACATGACGTGGTACATTTTTTTAGTCCTTGTGGAGGTGGTCTGCGTAGAAGGGAGGGGGGATCCTACAAAGCATCTGTAGCAAAAATTGTGAGAACATGTTTTGCACTTCCATTTCCAGCCTCAGAGATGCCTATCTTCACCTTCACCTCACCTTTCCTTTTCCCAGTCCCACTGGCAACCATTAACCTATACAGAGTCGTTACAAGCTCGGGCAGTAAGCACACTCGGTGCATTCAGTTGCGGCACACTCCATTCCATTAATTTTAGGCTTTGCTACAGAGAGTCCTTGCGGATTGCTAAGGTTCACGTCACAGATAAACAAAAATCCACAGAGTGACCTTTGTGTCAGCCGCCTCCAGCCACTGAATTGTTTTGGTCGGCCCCCTTCAGCATTGCTTACTTGAAGAATTTTTCTAATTTGTATAAAGCCATATGTGTATTGCGCTGCTTTACATTTTGGTGTGGTGATTGGAAAATAGTCCATGTCCACCATCTCATATATACAGTTAATGTAACTTCTTATAACCATATTTTCTCTCTGTATTCAATGACTTTGCACCTCAAAATGGTACCACCCTCCTGCTGACTTTGTGCCTAGAGTGATTTTGCACCTAAATGTTTTTTTGCCCAAACATTTTTTTTTCCAAAATTTTATTTTTCCACCCGAAAGCAGCTCATCAGACCCAGCTCTTTTTTCATCCAACTCTGATTTTGCAATTAAATTCCATTTTGTTGAAATGTGTTTTTTCTCCTAAAAGGGATTTATACTCGGTGTATTTTTGCACCTATAAGATTTAGATCCAAAAGGTGATAGTGCACCCTGCATCATTTACACAGAGTGAAATTACTCATAAATGTGATTCTGCACATTTGTGTTTCTAAACGTTTTGCAAACCTATGTTATTGTTGCACCAATGGTGATTTTTCAAGTAAATGAGCTGCCATCCAACCACGTTCATGCACACCGATTACCCTCATGTGACAGCTTTGTACGTCAGTTTCTGTCTTTTTTGAGCGATTTTGCAACTTCATTTCATATTACACTATTGCCACACTACTCCTGTTTATGTTGTACCAAATGTGATTTTGCACCTCATTGCACGGGCGTAACATAGGCCCCCACAGCCCCTGCGGTAAGGGGGAGCCCCCAAGCTCCAGGGGGCCCCCTCAGCACAGCACCCAGAGCACCTGATTAAGTCGGAGGGGGCCCCTCCACGTACCTTGCAGGCAGGGGCGGCTGGTGTACAGGGGCGAGATGGGCGTCGCCCTGCCACGGTGGGGGGTTTCAAAAATCCGAGATGGAACACCGAGCAGCTAGCAATAAGCTGCGCTGGCTGCTCGGTAAACAAAAACGTGCAAATCTGCCTTTTTCTTTGAGGGGGTGGGGGAGATGGCCCTTGGCTCTGGCTTGCCTTGGCCGGGCGAAGATTTCTTTGTCCTGAAGCCAGAAAGCTGTGCAGTGACGAGACACTGGTGGGCGCTGCCTGTGTTTCACTGCCAGAATACAGTTTCAGTTTGGGCGTTATTTCCAAAGCCCAGGGAGGAGTCGGAAGCCCTCCATTAATTTCAATGGCTGGGGGCAGGGCAGTCCAATTTCTAAATTTTTGGAGTGGGGGTGTCAGTGGCCTGTGCCTCTCCCACGAGACCCAGCAACAGTTGTTTATTATGAAAATGATTAGTGGGCTGGTCCTGGGGGAGGAGTCCAAATCCAGAATGTTCCTGTTCCTTCCAGGGAGTTCTGTTCGTTCCACCGTTTCCACGCTGTCTGCTGCACTCTTGAGTATGGCAGTCCAATCCAGTGATGAGGATCCCGAGCCCAGGCCCGGCGTGAGAACATTCCATGGGTGAGTTTTGTAGTTCTTATTATATGGAGTTAGAACAATCAAGAACTGACTGTTTTGAATAAAAGGCTTGAAGAGTGCTTGGCCATTTTAAATTAAGACGATCGAGCTCTCTCCAAGGCTTTTACTCGCAACTGCTCTGTCTTTATCGGTGAGCGCGCAAGGTAATTTATTTAAAAATAGTGTCTCTGGCCTTTCGTTTCTACAGTGCCTCTCCATATAGAGAAATACACACACACGCTGTGTGTGTATCTTGTATATGGACGCATGGTAGAAATGAAAGGCCAGGGACTCTCGTTTTAATTGAAATAAGTGTCCCTGGCCTTTTGTTTCTTTCTACAATGCGCCCATGCAACATACACACACAGCGCGTGTTTCTGTTGTATATGAAGTGAGGCATGGTAGAAACCAAAGGCCGCGCATTTCATGGTTTAAATGAAATCGTGAAATGCGCGGCCTTTCGTTTCTACCATGCCTCCCTCCATATACAAAAGAAACACACGTGTGTGTGTGTGTGTGTGCAGAGCTTTAAGAGGGATGATAAAACTGGGGTGGTGGGGGTCTCTAAAACGGCATCCCACACTGGCAATAATGAGACATCACAAGCAGTGCCGATTAATTAATGGTGCACGGTAGCCTCACACTGGTAATCGGAGACATCATAAGCAGCACAGATTCGGTGAGGGTATGTTGGTACCACCTCACACTGGTGCTAAAGAATCTACCATGAGCCCATGAACTTATGCCGTTCAAGATATCCAAGGCAGAGAGACAGACCGCGTGTGATTGGAGGGTAGCGGTTTTCTTACACCAAACGTGGGCTGTTAGTGCATCATGATGTGTTGTTCTTTAAAAAGTGGTGTCTTTAGCTCTTTCTTAAATGACAGCAAGGTAGTGGCCAGTGGCGGCTGGTGGCTTTTGAAAGTGGTGGACGAAAAAAGCTGTACCCTAATATAATGACCTAGCGAGTGAAGCGAGCGATCCCGAACTGCAAAAGGAGGGGGAGGGGGGGTTCCCCCTGCAAGAACATTTTGAAAAAATGGATTAAATGGTGGGTTTTACACCACATATTTACTGCAAATTGTTGAAAAAAGGGGATCCAAATATAGCATTTTAAAGCTATACAACAAACACACACAGTGAGAGGCCTGTCGTTTCTACCATGCCTACATACACACACACAGTGTATGTGTATGTTGTATATGGGGGCATGGTACAAACAAAAGACCAGGGACACTTGTTTTAATTAAAACAAGTGTCCCTGGCCTTTCATTTCTACCATGTGCCCACATACAACATACACACACACAGGGCTTTAGCTTTAAGTGGGCCAGGTCTTGCCGGTGCTCAGCAACGGCAGTTCTTAAAAGCAGGTGCCGAGGTGGGTCCCTATGGGGCTCTTTGTTTACTCTCAGGGTCGGGGAAAAAAATGAAACTCTGCAATAGTAGCACCGGTCAATGCATTTGATGTGACTTGAAAGATGTTCTTTTTTCCATTTTATATAGCACAAACTTAGAGCGCTTTACATAAACACCAGTTACATTACACAAACACATATTCATTTTTTGAATCACCGGATGTTGAGCTGCTGTCAGACTCGAACCTGCTTTCTCAGCTCGGAAAGTCTGCCATTCTCGCTCCCAAAAACTGCAGCATTTTCATTATTATAATGTACAAAGAAAACATAGGTGGTTCTGAACCACCTATCTATTCATCATATATAATAAGGAAAATGCTGCAGTTTGTTCTATTTATCTTATGTAACTTACAACCATTGAAAAAGCCAATAGTCCTGCCTGGTTGTAGGTTTAATGTCACTCTTATTATATATCTGGAGGCAATGACAGAAGAAGCACAATACCAGTGGGGCAGCACTCTATGCTAAGTACAGATTTTTAGCTTAACAGTGTAAAGCCACACTCATAATTACATCGAACGCCCCAACAACAGTAGTTCAATAATATACCCTCCTCCCGTTTTCCTTGTCAAACCACAGCAGTGAACAGAAGAAAAAGCAAACACATTAAGCTGCATCCTGTAAATGTTGACACGTATCAAGTTGAATGACAGTTTGAGGCTCCCCAGTGTTAATGGCACCCTGAGAGTGCGCCAAGTGTAGGCCTTCCAGGATGTCAGACACCACATGTAACCTTCCACTGTGCCTCTGGTGCAGAAACGGATTCTTTCATGGTCAGTGGGGTTTGGGGATAAAAAGAGAGTGTCACTGGTCTGGACTGCGAGGCTGAGGGTTCACGTTAAATAAGGATATATATTCATGTCATGGGGACGGCGGTTTAAGGATTAATGTGTCGATCGTGATTAGTCTATTGTTAACGAACCAATTAATACCGCTACGTATGCATCAGTCATGGAAGTAAGATAATCTCGCACAGTATAATAATCATTTCCCTGTCAGACTCTGCTAACTTATAGCCCACATACCTGAAAGAATCTCTCTCTTATTGACAGTACTAGCCGCCCCTTACAAAGCAGATCACTACAAACTAATGCAAGTGCTGCTTGTATACCAGAAACAGGCTGAGCAGACATCCTACACCACTCGCAGTAACGATCAGCAAACACAATGTGACCTCTTATACAGCAGAAGTCACATCACTTGCAGAACCTATAACGGATTATCCAGCGGAAGACGACACCTTTCACAAAGCTACCATCTGCAGAGCAAAGCATTGTAAAGCACTATCATCAATTAACTAACAATCCGTTTGCCCATGTGGATTACACCACAGTTAGAAGATTGCACCTCTTGGGGTACAGTCTTTTTTGCCGTGTATACCAGAACTCATGGTATTCCTTCATTAGCAGTAATACCAGATGTATTAAGACAAATACAAAATGAGTACAGAGCAGAACTTGCCCTAAACTTAGGGATGAAGTTACTAAATAACTACAACCAGGTATCAGCCATAATACTAGCTAACATTAAAGGGGAATCAGCATCAGTGGCAATCCCCCAACGCCTAAGGGAGGTCGGCCCGTTACTACAGGGGGCTGAACTACCCAAAATAATTGAAACTGTGTATGCAGAATTAGGCAGGGAAAGTTAGGGGGGGAAAAGCCTTACAACCTCAACAGCCTTACAACCTGAAAAGGACACTCCTATTCAGACACACACTTCTTCTAAAATGAAGTGGGATAATAAAAAAGAAATCTTTAACCCCTTCTGTGCCCATGACGAGATAGTCTCGTCATGGAGCGCGGTTGCGCTGTGCCCATGACGAGACTATCTCGTCATGGACCCCGCCCGCTAATACAATGCCCGGCACAGGAGGGGGAAAGGGCGGGGCACTCAAGGGGTTAAAGACAAGAGATCTCAGTCCCAAAGTAGGTCTCCTCCACAGGAGTCCTCTGTAAAGAGGTACAACCTTATGAATAGGGATAATATTAGGAAACCTGACAGGTATCAGGATACTGATACACGTTTCTCTTATTCTTTTCAGAACTCGAAGAAAAGCTCAGAAAGAGAAGGACGGTCAGAAAATAGAGAGGAGTGCACACAGTCCAGAGACAAGCAGCGCGCTCAAGACTTTACTTCTAAAAACGAAGATAAGCAAAATCCAAAACTTCAATTTAAGAAAAAGCACGTTGCTGGTCTGAAAATCAGACATGCCCAGAATTTTGAGGACACAACTTCTGAACGAGGAATGGGCTCCGACGATGCTAGACAGTGCGGCAGAAGTAACAATAGCTCGCCTGAACCTGAAGGAATTTCTGGTGACAGCGGAGTTGAATGATTACATCACGTTGGAAACACCAGACACCAGGGTGAGCGTCCCACATAAGTTATATGAAATAACACTCTGGATGGAGGGGAACAAGCCCAGGAAAGTAAAGGAATATGCTACTTACCAGTATGCATCTGTTCTTGGCATGTAGAGCTGCAGATCTATACACTGTGCATAGCTCGCCATCTGGTGTTGGGCCCGGATGTTTGCAGTTTGTTTTTCCTCTTGGAAAGTCTTTGGAAGTCACAAGTTCGGTGACTCCTCCTTTGGTTCGTATTGCGCATGGTCTTCGGCTCCATCCTCAGATTGTTTTTCGCCAGCAGGGAAAGATGGAGCGTAGTAGTAACAGTAAAGAAACCCATGTGTATTGTATCTAAATAAGACTGGAACGGATACAGGTAGCCGGGGAGGCGGGTGGGCGTGTGTAGATCTGCAGCTCTACATGCCAAGAACAGATGCATACTGGTAAGTAGCATATTCCGTTTGAGGCATATGAGCTGCAGATTATACACTGTGCATAGATTATATAGCAGTACCCAACCCTAGCGGCGACCACCGGCATCCGTTGCAGTTGTTTGAAACAGTGTTTTTAGTACAGCTTGGCCCACACTAGCTTGTTGCTTGGTTTGCACATCTACACAGTAATGTTTTGTGAAGGTGTGCGGTGTTGACCATGTCGCTGCTTTGCAGATGTCATCTAGTCGTATGTTCCCTAGGAAAGCTATAGAAGCCCCGATCTTCCTTGTAGAGTGGGCTTTAGGGGGAACAGATAGCGTTCGTTTTGCTTTGTGGTAGCAAATCTGTATGCATTTTACAATCCACCTAGCTATCCCGGATTTAGAAATAGGGTTGCCTTTGTGTGGTGGGGAGAAGGAGACAAATAGCTGTTTGGTTTTCCTGAAAGGTTGTGTCCTTTGGATGTAGTAAAGTAAAGCCCTTTTAACATCCAGTGTGTGTAAAGCCCTTTCCGCAACGGTTTGGGGTTGCGAGAAAAAGACTGGTAATTCTACCGACTGGTTTAGATGGAATGGAGAAATGACTTTGGGTAGAAATTTGGGGTTGGTGCGGAGTACAAACTTGTTCTGATGCATTTGGAGAAAAGGTTCCTGTATAGTGAGTGCTTGTATTTCACTAACCCTTCTGAGGGAAGTGATGGCCACTAGAAAAGCTGTTTTCCATGTGAGAATTTGCAGCTCACATTTATGTAATGGTTCGAAAGGGGGTCCCATTAACCGTGTGAGGACTATATTCAAGTTCCAGACAGGTGAGGGTGGTACTCTGGGTGTAATTACTCTTTTGAGGCCTTCCATAAAGGCTTTGATGGCAGGCACTTTGAAAAGTGAGAGGTGCTGCCTGTTCTGTAAATAAGCAGCAATTGCAGCGAGGTGTAACCAAATGGAAGTATATGCTAGGTTACACCTTTGTAAATGGAGTAAATAACATATAATGTGCTGTATGGATACATTTAAAGGATTGATTGTGTTGTTGTGGCAGTAAACAACAAATCTTTTCCACTTTGCCGCATAGCACGCTCTAGTAGTAGGGCGTCTAGCTTCCCTGATAATGTTCATGCAATCAGGGGGAAGGTTAAGGTATCCGAATTCTAGGAACTCAGGAGCCAGATCGCAAGGTTGAGCTAAGCTGGATCCGGGTGCCTGATCTCTCCATGGTTCTGGGTTAGGAGGCATGGTGAGAGGTGTAGCTTTTGGTGTGGTACTACTGAGAGTTCCAGAAGTGTGGTGTACCACGGTTGTCTGGCCCATGTTGGAGCTATTAGGATCAGCGTTAGGGAATGCTGTTGTAGCTTTCGCACCACTAATGGAATTAGTGGGAGAGGTGGAAAAGCGTATGCAAATTTGTTTGACCAGTTCATCCATATCGCATTGCCTTTGGACAATGGGTGTGGATATCTGGCGGCGAAGCTTGGGCATTTTTTGTTTTCGTGGGTAGCGAATAGGTCTATGTGTGGATGCCCCCACTTCTGAAAGAACGGGTGAAGAACTTGTGGGTGAAGTTCCCACTCGTGCCTGCTGAGCAGATCTGCCACGGTGTTTGACTCCTGGGACGTGTTGGGCTAGGAGAAAAATCTTTTGTGGAATTGCCCATCTCCATATGCTCTGTGCTAATTGAGAGAGCTGTGGAGAGTGTGTGCCCCCCTGTTTTTGAATGTAGTACATGGCAGTCATGTTGTCTGTGCGAATGAGGACTGCCTTGCCAGAAATCTGCGTCTGGAAGGATTTTAGGGCGAGGAAGATCGCCAGTAACTCCAGATGGTTGATGTGGAGTAACTTCTGTTGCGGCGTCCATGTGCCTTGTGCTGTGAGATGGAACAGATGAGCTCCCCAGCCGGAGAGCGATGCATCTGTTGTTAGGATTATTTGTGGGACCGGGTCCAGGAACGGTCGACCTCTGGAAAGGTTTGTGGTGTTCCACCACTGCAGAGAGCGATGGGTGCGACCGTCTACCAACACCAGATCTGTCAGTTGTCCCTGGGCCTGGTTCCACTGGCGCGCTAAGCACTCTTGGAGTGGACACATTTGGAGTCTTGCATGGGGCACTATAAAGATGCAAGAGGCCATCATCCCTATGAGCTGCATAAACACTCTTGCTGGGAGAGAGTGTTGACATAGGAATTTTTGCCGCAGAGCCTGTATTTTTGCAATCCTGGCAGGATTGGGATAGGCTATGGCTTTTGAGGTGTCTATGGTGGCTCCGAGGTATTGTTTTGTGTGTGATGGTACCAGGTGGGATTTTTGATGGTTCACCGTGAAACCTAGCTGGTGAAGTAGTTGGACCGTAGTGGCGGTATGTTGCACACATTGTTGGTAGGACGTGGCTTTTATCAGCCAGTCGTCCAGATACGGGAAGACGTGAATGTGCTGTCTTCTGAGGTGTGCAGCCACTACTGCTAGGCACTTGGTGAAAACCCTTGGTGCTGTTGTTACCCCGAACGGGAGCACCTTGAACTGGTAGTGTTGTCCGTCCACCACAAATCTGAGGTACTTTCTGTGAGACTGGTGTACTGGGATGTGAAAGAATGCGTCTTTCAAATCCAGAGTGGTGAGAAAATCGTTCTGGGAGAGGAGTGGAAGAACCTGTTGAAGGGTTACCATGTGAAAATGGTCTGAATGTATGTAAGTGTTTAGAGGTCTGAGATCTAGGATAGGTCGTAGAGTCTCGTCCGTCTTTGGAATCAGAAAGTACAGGGAGTAGACCCCTAAATTTTGTTGATTTATAGGGACCTGCTCTATTGCTCCTTTTTGCAGGAGGGAGATCACCTCTTGTGTTAGTAGCGCAGTATGTTCTTGAGACATAGGGCGGTGCTTGGGTGGAATGTTTGGGGGGGTAGATGTCAATTCTAGGCAATACCCTGACTGAATAATTTGTGTCACCCATCTGTCTGAGGTGATTGTCTCCCAGACGTGAAGGAAATGTTGTATTCTGCCTCCGACCGGAGTGGAATGGTCTGGAGGGAGCGGGGGAAAGTCATTGGGCAAGAGGTGTGGCAGAGCGGGCGGTATTTGTTTTGCCTCTGCCCTTATTATTATTGCCTCTGTATCCGCCTCTTTGATAACCCTTTGTGAAGGTAGATTGAGGAGGGGATTTGTAGGACGTGGATGCACTATCCGAGGAGTAGGTTTTGCCTGTGCCCCGAAAGGAAGAGCGGCGAAAGGAGCGCCTGGGAGTATGTGACTGCAGGGCTCCCATGGATTTGTCTGTGTCTGTATCTTTTTTCATCTTTTCGAGGGCTTCGTCTACTTTGGGGCCAAATAGATGATCTTGGTCGAATGGGTGGTTTAATATAGAGGCTTCTACCTCCGGTTTAAACCCTGAAACTCTGAGCCAGGCATGGCGACGGAGAAGGACACTGGTGTTTATGGCCCTGGAGGCTGTATCTGCTGCATCTAGGGCACAGCGTATCGAGGTATTAGTTATTGTTTTCCCCTCTTGAATCAGTTCATTAGCCCTAGTCTTGTACTTTTCAGGGAGATGGTGCATGATGGTCTTTAGCTCATCATAATGCGCCCTGTCGTATCGGGCCAACAGTGCTTGCGTATTGGCGATACGCCATATATTGGCAGCTTGTGACGCAGTGCGCTTCCCTGACGCGTCTAGGAGCTTGGACTCTTTGTCAGGTGGTGGTGCTTCGCCTGAGAATTTGAGCGCTTCCTAGCTGTAGATACCACTAGGGAATCCAATGGTGCAGGGCCTTTAATGTATGAAGGGTCTGTGGGGGCAGCTTTGTATTTCTTCTCTATACGAGGGTTTAGGACCCTGGCCCTGACTGGGTCTTTAAAAACCTCAGGTGCATGTTTAATTACGCCCTTTAACATAGGTAGAATGGCAGTAGACCTATGTGCATCGTCAAAAGTGTCTAGGAGAAAATCTTCCTCCACTGGGTCAGTATGTAACTCCACCCCGTGGTAGTGTGCCGCCCTTTGTAACAAATAGTGAAAGCCCAAGGAATCTTCAGGTGGGGATGGCCTAGATGGGTAAAGGTCATCATGAGGGACATCTGGGATGTCCGGATTGTTATAATCATCCCATGGGTTTGGAGATCCAGTAGGGGTGGGGTCTTGTGGCACATCTGCTGGATCATAATAAGGGTCTCCCAAATCGTCTGGGACAGGAGAAAAGGTGGGGGAACGATGAAGTGGAGGGGGTGGAGGTGGAGAGGGTGGAGGAGGTGGGGAAGGCACCCTGAAAGGAGAGGTAGCAATGTCCTTTCTCTTTGGAGGTGGAGGTGGAGCTGGTTTGTCCAAGTGTCTCTTTTTTGAAGACAATGTCAAGAGTCCAGTTTTTGGATCCTTGGTGAGTGTTTTTTGCAGAGGATCCGGTGTGAAAAGTTCCTGCGACACTGGTTGTTCGGAAGGCGCCGAAGTTTTCGGGGCCGACGGCTTTTTAGGCTTATCGAAGCCGTGCTTCTTTGGAACCTCCGATTTTTTGGTCGGTGCCGAGGAAGGCCTCGGCACGGGAGTGTCGGTACCGAGGGTCTTGTGATGTTTGGTCGGCGCGGAGGAGCAGGTTTCGACACCGAAGACTTCGGTGCCGGGTTCAGTGTGGAGGTGGAGGCAGATTTTTTCTTCGGTGCCGAAGGGTGTTTTTCAGCACCGGTGGTCGGCTGGCTCGAGCCCGAGCTGCCGGAAGGCTTAATAGGCTTCTTTACTGGGCCTGAAGGCGGGGTGTGAGAAGCAGTGTCCTTGGTCTTGCCTAGGCCCGGAGGCGAAGGTGTGACCGAAGCCTTTTTGGGTATCGGCGTGGGAGGGGGTATTGTACTCACGACCCGCTGCGCCAGGGTGATGTCCTCCACATCTGAGTCGTCAGCCTCGGAAGTGCTGACGAGGTCATCGTCCTCCTGTTCGATGTCCTGCTGTCCCGGAGCTTCGACGTCTGCCCCGAAGATGTCGACTGGAGCGGAGGTCGAGGAGTGTGCCATGTTGCGTCTAGCCCGTCGATCTCGAATGGTCTTTTTAGAGCGAAAAGACTTGCAGGTGGGACAGTCTCGGGCCTCGTGTTCTGGGGAGAGGCAGAGGTTGCACACCTCATGAAGATCGGTGTGGGGAAACTTGGACCCACATCGAGGGCACTTCTTGAAGGGAGTTCTTTCCATCAGCCGAGACTGGAGCTGGAATAGGCCTGAAGGCCGCCGTCGACGACCGGAATCGAAGAAGTGCCGAAGAGAAGGTGAGTAAGATGATTTATTATCTGAAGAAGCTCGATGAGCGAGGATTTTTGCGTCGATCGTTGAACTGGGAAGTTCGGAACCGGAGCGCGAAGTATTACATCCGAACCCAATGGCGGAAAAAAACAATCTGAGGATGGAGCCGAAGCCCATGCGCAATACGAACCAAAGTAGGAGTCACCGAACTCGTGACTTCCAAAGACTTTCCAAGAGGAAAAACAAACTGCAAACATCCGGGCCCAACACCAGATGGCGAGCTATGCACAGTGTATAATCTGTAGCTCATATGCCTCGAACAGTCTTTTTTGGAAGAACTTATCATCTGGTTATGACATCCTGTTAACAGAACAAGATTGGCCGCCTGCATTCGTAATGGAGTGCCCCAGGGGAGAAAGTGTAATTTTTCCAGCATTTTCCAACCACTTTCCCGTTCACCTTAAACATACATATTCACAGGAGTGGGCAGTAGCCCAAGCCCCTGCATTGTACAAAAATCACGCAGGGTGGGATGAGAACTCAACCTACCACGTGAGCCCATTAAAAGTTTCACCTAATGCTAGAGACAATATCCAATAAAGCAAGAAGCTAAAAAACAGGTCAGGGAGATCTTAGATCAACTTGAATACCAGGGGGTCGTTGAAAAATGTACCTTTCTAATGAACAATCCTTTGTTTACTGTCGCTAAACCGGACAATACATTTTGTCTAGGTTTAGATTACAGACATTTAAACTCATGCACAAAGACATTTGCTGTCCAAAATGCACATAGTGCCGCATTAATGAATAACATTGTGCGCAAAAAATACAAAACCACACTTGATATCTCAAATGGATTTTTCTGTCAAAATATAGCGCCTGAAAGCAGGTATATGACGCCATTCAGTGCGTTAGGGTCTCAACGACAATTTTTTCGACTCGCCCAAGGGTACAAAAACAGCCCAGGGGTATTCTCAGCAAGAGTAACAAAGTTACTTCAAAAATTTGATGAAGAAGCGTTGTCCTATGTGGATGAATATTTATCTGACAGACGGCGCCTTAGAGAGGCACTTGACCATGGTAAGCACCATAATTATGGGATTTGCCAGAGAGGGCTACAAATGTAACTTTAAAAAATCAAAAATAGCCCACCTCAATGTCCTCTTTTTGGGATATGAGCTGTCAAGTGAAGGTCTGGCAGCTAACTTTTTAGAAAAGTGCGCCCGGCTCCAACCTCCAAAATCATTAAAAAATTTACAATCAATACTAGGATTCCTAAATTTCGGCAGGACATACATTTTAGATTATGCACAAAGGGTAAAACCTTTCTATAACTTAATAAAACCTGACTTTTTGAGCCAGAGATTGGACACAAGAACATACTAATATTCTTTGTTTACTCCAGGAAGACATGATTGCTTCTAAACACTTACAAACACGCGTAAACATACGCCACTTGGTGATACGAATAATTGCGGGTCAAAGTGGGTACACTTATTTGACTTTCAATGAAGGCGAAACTGTACCAATCACATACAAATCACACCTGTACACAAATACAGAAATGCGTTTCACTTCAACAGTAAAAAAACTGACAGCCGTTCAAACTGCCGTAGCAAGAGAAAGAGCACTGGCTCAGGGGAAACGCATTAGTGTCGTAACTCCGGTACCGGCTTTAGAAGCAGTTACAAAAGTCAGCATTCCAAATGCGAACACATTACATCCAAGATGGATACAATGGGCTAATTCTCTTACTGCAACAGATGTTGAATACAGATTTGATCCAAGTTTAAAAACACAAGCATTCCTGCATTATGAACAAGAATATCCTCTACCAAATGAAATCTTGCCTCTAGATCAGTATGAATATATTATTTATACTGAAGGATTTGTGCAACCGGCCATAGGAAGTAAGCAGCAATATTTTTCGGCATGTGCTATCGTTAAATGTTGCATGTGTGATGGCAAGTTCCATTCTAGCTGCACAAAGACGCAATCTCTAGGAGACTGCACGACTCAGTTGGCAGAATTAAAAGCACTGATACTGGCACTTGTAATTACGGATCGCGAATTCCCCACACTAATCGTCTATGATTCTTTTTACTGTGTACAGTCATACAATGAGTACTTACAGCATTGGGAACAAAACGGGTTGAAGGACGCAAAAGGTGGCACAATTAAGCACAAAACGCTATAGGAACAGGTAGCAGAGTTAAAAACCGAGCTACCGAGGACTCACGTGATCCATACACTGAGTCATCAACGTGATGGTGTTCATGTTGAAGGGAATTCATTAGCTGATGAAGCCGCAAAGGGGGCTGTTCGCACGGCTTCCGTAGCTGCGCTGACTCGTTCAAAAACGAGAATAGACGGAGATATAATGGTAGCTGTCATCGCATCACCCAAAGACAGCACAGCAGTACCTAAAACATTTCCACTCAAATACTCCTACAAGTTAGATGCACAAAACATTCCATATGCTCAAATTCCTGGAGTGGGGGATAGAGTAATACCAAATATGGATCGTAGCGGCACACAAGGGTTTGGGCTCTGCGCACACAGGCGTTACAGCGACTATTTATTTACTGAAACAGCGCTATTGGTGGCCAGGGTTAACTAAGCAAACTAGAGACTATGTCTTGAAATGCAACATATGCCATCAGATGAAAGGCTCCACCGTTGCACGCTCGCCACAAGTGAGGTATGATTTTACTCGAGAGAACAAGGGGAACGCTGGGTGATAGGACATTTGTGCCGGCACGGTGATTCCACACAAAAATATGTGGAAAATGTGTTATTTTCAGCTAAATTTGAGGCTTGCATGGCATTCTGGGTAGGGAAACATTGGGGGATCCACGCAAGCCATACCTCAATGGACTCCCCCGGGTGTCTAGTTTTCAGAAATGTTTGGGTTTGGCACTTTCCCAAGATGGCCGGCGAGCCCTGGGCGAAAATCTCAGGTGCCCCCCCCCTCCCCCCAAAACCAGGTAGTTTTGCTATAGGTAATTTTTAAGTCTCCACAGTACGATTTGGGCCATTTCTTGTTGCAGCCACTATGCCTACCCACACATGTGAGGTACCATTTGTATCGGGAGACCTGGGGGAACACTGGGTGGGAGGACATTTGTGGATCTACGCAGATTCCAGAACTTTCCACCACAGAAATGTGGGGGAAAAGTGTTTTTAAGTTTGCAAGGGATTCTGGGTAACAGAACCTGGTGGGAGGCAGTCAAGGCACCCCATCCTGGATTCCCCTGGGTGTCTAGTTTTCAAAGATGTATAGGTTTGCTAGGTTTCCCTAGGTGCCGGCAGAGCTATGGTTCAAAAACTACAGCTAAGCACTTGGCCAAAAAAGGGTCATTTTTGACTGCGAAATTGAGGTGTGGCCACGTTGCGTTTTGCGTCGTTTCCTGCCGCGGGCACTAGGCCGACCCACACAAGTGAGGTACCATTTTTCTCTGAAGACTTTGGAGAACGCGGGGTGGGTGGAAATTTGTGGATCCACGCAGATTCCAGAACTTTACACCACAGAAATGTGGGGAAAATGTGTTTTTTTGGACAATTGTTTAGGTTTGCAAGGGATTCTGGGTAACAGAACCTGGAGGGAGGCAGTCAAGTCACCCCATCCTCTATTACCCTGGGTGTCTAGTTTTCAAATATGTATAGCTGTGCTAGGTTTTCCTAGGTGCCGGGAGAGCTATGGTTAAAAAACGACAGCTAGGCACTTTGCCAAAAAAGGGTCATTTTTTACTGCGAAATTGAGGTGTGTCCACGTTGCGTTTTGCGACGTTTCCTGCCGCGGGCACTAGGTCGACCCACACAAGTGAGGTACCATTTTTCTCGGAAGACTATGGGGAATGCGGGGTGGGTGGAAATTTGGGGATCCACGCAGATTCCAGGACTTTCCACCACAGAAATATGGGGAAAATGTGGTTTTTTGGACATTTTTTAGGTTTGCAAGGGATTCTGGGTAACAGAACCTGGAGGGAGGCAGTCAAGGCACCCCATCCTGGATTCCCGTGGGTGTCTAGTTTTAAAAAATGTATAAGTTTGTTAGGTTTCCCTAGGTGCTAGCAGAGCTAGGGTTCAAAAACTACAGCTAGGCACTTTGCAAAAAAAAGGGTAGTTTTTCATTGTGAAAATGTGGTGTGTTCACGTTGGGTTTTGAGCCTTTTCCTCTTGTGGGCACTATGCCTACCCACACAAGTGAGGTACCATTTTTATCTGGAGACTTACAGTAATTCAGATTTTTAAAGCAACTTTTATTACCTATTGACTTTCGATGCATTTCTGTCTTCCAAATGAAAGACATAGTGTAAAAAAGAAGTCATTTTGAAAAATGATCGATAATTCTCATGCTAGTATGAGTATTGCCAATTTCGAAAATGTGTAAATATCTACGGTTTCTAAACTCTATAATTTGTTCCCATTTCAGAAATACATAGGTGTCTTTCATATCGATTTTTCCATGTATACATTTTCCCAATATAATTGCTATATACCCAGTACATAATAAAAAGCCATTGTAAATTTCTGCTCAGTTTTTGACTCTGGGTTCGTCGGATTCTAGGTGAAGTCCTATATATCCCCACAACCAGTAAGGTCCAGCGGATGTAACGGTACATTGCTTTCAAAGAGCTGTCATAATTAAAAGAGGTTACAGGTGAAAACGTTGACACAAAAGGCTGGTTTTTTTCAACTAAATTTCTATTTTTCCTATATTAAACTGTTAGTTTCTATAAAGAAACCTTGATGGATCTACACAAATAACCCCTTGCTGAATTCAGAATTTTGTCTACTTTTCTAAAATGTATAGCTTTCCAGGATCCATTATTGCTTTCATACCCATTTCTACCATTAACTGGAAGGAGGTTGAAAGCACAAAAAATAGCAAAAATAGGCTATGTCCCAGAAAAATGCCAAAACTGTGTGAAAAATGTTGGTTTTCTGACAAAAGTCTGTAATTCCCTAAAAGCTGGGAAAATGGTGATTTTAGCCCCACAAACCCTTTTTTGATACCATTTGCAGGGAAAAACCCAGACGCTTTCATGTGCAGCCCTTTTTTTCCCATAAAAACAAAATTTAGCTGTATTTTGGCTAATTTATGGGACCCCTCCAGGAGAATCCACAAATCCTTGGTACCTTTAGAATCCTGATGATGTTGGAAGAAAAGGACGCAAATTTGGCGTGGATACCGTATGTGGTCAAAAAGTTACAGGGGCCTAAGCGTGCACTACCCAAATTAGCCAAAAGAAGGCTTAGCACAGGGGGGTAAAAGGCCTAGCAGCGAAGGGGTTAAGGGAAGTGGGATAATATCCTAACATAAGACATCTGACAAAAGTCAGACATTAGCATTTAACCTCAAGGGAAAGTGAACTCCAGACCAAGAAGGGCCAAAGGGCAAAAGGAATGCCATGTAAACCGCATCCTCTACAACAGTAGAGAAATTCTTGAACGTAACCTGTCCCTACAAAACCCGAAAAGGATGAATAAAACCTATTCATTACCAGATCAGAAGGATCAATTCATGAACCAAGAAAGATAACTTACAACCCAGTAAAGGAATAATCAAATCTTAATGCATCCCTCGAATAAGGAACACTCTTAGACAAAATGACCACCCGAGGGCTTACATAATGTTTACGTCTTGAAGAGATGGAAAGAGAATGTAACAGAAATGAACCTGTTATAATTATTATATCATACACGGACAACTAACGGCGAAGAGAGAAGAAAATCGTTTCTCACAAATAAAAAGTTTAAAAAATAAATATCCTTTCTGCCACATAATTGGTAGAATTACATACAGGCATATGAAACATAAATGCAATACACTTATGTATATCTCATGTTCGCATATAAATAGACAGAACTGAAAACCAGCTCCAAAATACTATACAATATAAGATTGAAAAGGATATTGCACTCTCAAAAACACTACAGGTGACTTGGCATTAAGATAATGCTGTCTGCCAAAAATATCTTAATAGGACTGTACTACTAAGAAAACATACATGAAAATGAACCCTTGACAGTAGCAAGCTCTTATCACTACACTTGACCTAAAGGGTCCAAATGAATAAACAAGCCAAACCTCTGGAAACTACCTAATAAAGGATATCCAGTTGGAATAACTGTCCACCATACATATGAGTAAAAATAATCTTTGATCGTAAAGCCAACAAAGGCTCATACATACACACACACACAAACACATAGAAGCCCAATTCCTGATACTGACAATGTTTTATTTCAGAGAAAGGAATACAGCGTAATGTGCTCCCTGACCCGTTTCAGCTTCCTGCAAAGCCTTGATCAAAGGTGAGTAAGTTCGCACTTAATGATAATCACTTGCTTTTAAGTCCAGGCAGCACGTGACTCATTACTGCTGCATAGCAAAATAAAAATGTTTAGGTACAAATAGTCTCCTTAATGTAGTCAAGTCAATTCACCCATAAATCACGTTATAATATTATTGAATTTTACTCATAATTCATGCTGCTGCAGTCGTCATGTGTCACGAAAACGAAAGGGATCAAGAATTGCTAAGGAGAGGAATAAAAAACCCTTTCTTGTCCCTTTCGCACCTCATCTACACACACATATATATATATATATTTTACATTGAGGAAGGCGTTATGCCGAAACGCGTCTGTCCGTATTCGTGTGCATAATAAATTGAATTAACATTAGTGCCAGAGTGCGCCTCGATTTGTGACCGCAGTTGGAGTTGAGGGTCACCCTGTTTGGAGATATATATATATATATATACACACACACACACACACACACACACACACACATTATATATAATATATATATATATTTTTTTTTAATCTTCCTACAAGTAAGCAATAGATCATAAGTTCACACGGAGCTCTGAACAGCTGAGAAAAACAGAGAATAACAGATGTATAATAGAAGGGACAAATGACTCAAATAGGCCGATAATATCCAACCTCCAGTCAGAATAATTTATCATAATTCGACAAAGTTGCACCAAAAATCCATATAGGTGGATACATCCTTTATCCTACAGGATCTCACAGGATAAGCATGGCTAACCTGAGGAAATACGAGTACCTTGATGCCATACAATGTAAAACATCAATAATAACCATGTTACAATCTGCAACGGTTGACAAATAAACCCCCAAAATGGGTAGAGGAAAAACGCCCCAAAAGAAGGCAACTGACAGTTGTGTTTCTTCACATCTATAAGATATTACTTGCTGAAATAAGACAAGAAGTTGCAGAAAGAAAACTATAATCCCTGAAATGGGATTTCCAGTGAAATAACAGGACTAGTCCTGCACCAGCAAAGACTCCAGGTAATCTTCTTCACATAAGAACCATAACCTTAAATCTCTTGAATGAGGATCCCCTCATAAGAGATAACCAAAACCTTTACCACTGGTTGGAAAAATCCCATGTAGGATCTCACAGAAAAAAAAGAGTCATCCAAATAACAAATAAGAACTGCCAAGACAGGGACACCACAACCGAAGCTGTAAAATGCATATCATAGTACAATTTTGAATCGAATCACAAACTAGGAGAAGTCCTTTGTATGGGAACATCTCCATCCAGATGAAAGCGAGGAACAGGCTAAGGGTCTGTTCCACCCCTTCTGTTCCTAAACCTATACAAGGCAGCATTTGCAGAAGTACCAAAAAAATGAACACCACCAAATGGCATGTTAATTAAAGCTGACTGGACTGCCTCTGAAAAATCCAGAGGTCCAAAGCCATGCTCGCCGACGCAACGCCACATAAGACACCATGGCCCGACCAATCAAATTAGTGGTGTCCATTCCACACCTAATGATTAACCTTGCCGCCTGCCGCATATCCAATATCAATTGATTCAACTCGGCCCTAATGGCCTCTGGAAACAATGGTAATAGCTGTGCCAATGAATAACATAAGCCATGAGAAAGATGTCCTAGGACGCAAGTTGTATTAACGTAACGCCGCACTAGTGGAAGAAAACATACGTTTTCCACAAGAGTCTTGCTTCCGTCAATCTTTGTCAGCTAGAGTACGAGGAAGACTATCCTCATCGTGGGAAGCTATAACGGCTTGAACCACAAAACTGTGGATTGTGGGTTGGCGAAAAATGCAAACAAGATCATTGGGGGCCGGGCAGTGCTTGTGGTCAATAGTACGGTCCACAGGTGCAGCAGTATCGGGCTTAGTCCATGTTCCAGTAAAATATAATATAGTGCCTCACAAAGGAGTAGCACTGGTTCAATCCCTGACTGACCCGGATGAAGAACCTCAATGAGGGGGTCTATAGATTTCTCCACCGTAGGTAGAGTCAAATGTAAAACATACACCACCCTTTTTAACACCTCCGCCAAAGTAACTCTGGCCTCCGAGACCAGGAGGAGATAGAAGGCTAGAAGCAGGGGAGGACTCCAGTCCGCTTGCTTCACCTAACTTCGAATCCAGCTGTTCACCATAGAAGGTAGATTCACAGATTAACCAAAGTAACCTCTTCCTCATTTCCTTCCATCAACTCCAAATAACCCTGAATTACTGGCTCCGCGACCTACGTCGATCGACGCCGACATGGAGCTGTAGCGACATTGGGCTCATAAACTGGAAGGACAGTGGTTGACACCGACGGCATCATGGAAAGAATTAGTAGAGGGAATGTCGACTCCTCGAGACTCTGTGCCAGGTTTTGAACTGACTACAGTTCGAAGCCTTCCAAAACTTCTTGAGGAACAACCAACGTCGCTCAGGCATCTGTCGGCTTCACAGGTGTAAGGCCTGAAGGGCATAACACTGGCGTGACTAAGGGCCTGACCGCAGCCAAGGACGAATCCATCAGCAACGACGCAGTCACTGTACCCATCACCTCCTTGGGGCTCAAAGAGACTCCAGAGGAAGGTGTAGGTCCAAAGATGACATGGAGAGCATCATAATACTCTTTCATCTGGGCCCAGGTTGCCCAGGCTCCATGAAATTAAGGGCGGCGCAGGGGGACTCTTGCGCAGAGTTCTCAGCAGAAAGGCATGAAGGGTCGCCTAAAACCATGTAATGAGGCGAATAAGCACCGTAAAGCCGTGACTACGATCGCTTATGACGACACTTACCGTTAGACATGGATGGGGACTTGGACCACTGACGACGTTCATGGGATGTAGCATGACGCTCACAGTAACGGCCTCTGGATTGGCTCCATATCCGAACCGCAGACAGCAAAGTCGACCGCTTTGGAGTACTGGAAGTCCTCGTCAACTGCGTCTTCAGGAGATTCACTCGTCGCTCCCGTAGTGCCTTCGGTTTCAGCCGCTGGCAGGCGTCGCACTCTTCCGCGTCGTGGTGCTCGCCCAAGCACCACATACAGATAGCATGAGGATCCGTACCCGACATCTGCCATGCCATAAACCCACAGGATTTAAATCCAGAAGGCATAAAGAGCCCTGACACACAGTTTCAGATAAAAATAGTCACAGCAGGCCAAATAAAGGCCAGAGATACGCTTCTCCGGTGGCTTCAGCCCACTAGCCTCACCAAGTGCAGATATACAGTGTTCCGCACTCGAGAACGCGGCTGACTATGTGAAAGACGGATCACTTTGCTGAACAAGTTTGCATTCTGGATCGAAATAAGATCCCATACAAGCCTGGCGCTGACTAATATGAGTCTCCAAGCGGATATCGTCTTTTGTTTACTGTGGGATGGAATTATCATGACATGAAAAATCCCTACCCGAAATATTGGAGCCTTGAGAAAGTCGCGGGACAAATTCCCAATATTTGCGACGAAACACGTTTTGGCTGACAATGAACTGTTGTGAGATAACTGAAGAAAAAGAATAAAGAAGATAAAAAGATCGGGGGTGACTTTAATGCAGTGATCTCCGGAACCCTTGATAGACATCCCCCCAGGGACACGCCTCAGGGGCAAAGGTGGCTGGCAGACTTCCTCGAAGCCTTCGGGCTCACGGACATCTGGCGGCTGTTGCATCCCACGAGTAGGCACTTTACCTTCCACTCTGGCCCACATCGCTCTTTTTCCAGCTTAGATTACATTTTGACTTCCTTACAGCCTGACATGACCATACGGGAGGCCTCCCTCCTGGCGCGCGGCATTTCTGATCACTCACCGGTATATATGCACCTCACGCTGGGGGGTAGCCGGGAGGGCTGTGTCTTGCCTATACCCGCCTGGCGTCTCAAGAGTGAGGGCATGCGAAAAAAGCTGTCCCGCTCTATCGAGCACTACTTCGAGCTAAACGTCGGATCGATAAGCTCCTCGGTCACCCTGTGGGAGGCTTTTAAAACGGTGCTGCGGGGAGAGGCCCTTTCGGCCATCTCCGGCAGCCGTAAGGAAAGGGTGGCGCAGATCGCCTCGGTTGAAACGGACCTCAGGGCACTTGAAGAGGCCGCGTGCGCGGATACTGCAGCACCGGTTGCACCTTAAAACCGCGGAGTATAGGGAGCTGGTCACGCACGCTGCCCAGACTGCCATTCAACACAAGGTGGGCAGGATATATGACCAGGGCGACAAAGCGGGCAAACTTATCGCTTGGCTCGAGAAAAAACAGAGGGCCACTACAGTGGTGCCAGAGATTATAACGGCGTCGGGAGACGTGGTAACGAAGCCCCGAGAGATTGCGGCGGAATTTGCGAGGCACTTCCGGCAGGTATACAGTAGGGGGTCGGACCGTCCGGAGGAGGACTCTGATGCCTTGCTCGCAGATATTCGCATGCCCTGCCTGTCGGAGGCCGACCGTGAAGCCCTGGAGGCCCCCCTTGCCGCGGCCGAGCTGGAACGTGCGATCGCGGACCTTCGCCCGGGTAAAGCTCTTGGACCTAATGGTCTGCCGATTGAGCTCTATAAGCTGAAGCCCGACGTCCTTAGCATGCACCTCCTCCGTATGTTCGAGGAAAGCACGGCGACGGGGAGATTGCCGCGCGATCAGCGCCTGGCCACTATAGTGACCATACCAAAAGAAGGGAAACCGAGAGAGTCCTGTTCATCGTATAGACCGCTCTCCCTGCTCAACGCAGAGCCGAAAATACTTGCGAAAACTCTCGCCAATAGGCTTCACTCCGTCCTTCCCACGCTGGTCCATCCGGACTAGTCCGGCTTCAAGCCACATCGCAATACGGCACTAAACATCCGCCGCCTGAATGGTGTATTAGGGAGGTGCCACACGATCCAGGAAGGCGCGGTGGTGGTGTCGCTGGACGCCACCATGGCTTTTGACACCCTCGAATGGCCCTACATGATGGCGGTACTCCGCAAAATGGGCTTCGGTCCACGCTTTATGGCATGGGTCCGCCTCCTGTACTCGGAGCCCCTGGCCCAGGTGGTAGTCAACAACAAGGTTTCTGAGGTTTTCGCCCTGGAGAGGGGCACACGACAGGGATGCCCGCTCTCGCCTCTCCTATTTGCGCTCTCCCTTGAGCCACTAGTGGCGTGGATCCGGCAGGACATCTACCTCACAGGGATACGATGGACGGACGGCTGGGAGGACAAAATCTCGCTATACGCCGATGATATCCTCCTTTACTTATCCCAACCGCAGAGATCTATAGTGGCAGCGATGGATATATTTACTAGTTTTGGGCGGAACTCGGGGTTCCGCATTAACTGGAGCAAATCCGTCTTCTATGTCCTCCATGGCAGCCCTCCCAGGCTTCCCAGCGACTGCCCGCTTACCGTGGCGGAGGACGGCTTCAGGTACCTCAGAGTGTTTGTCACTCTGGATAAGACTCTCCGGTATGAAAAGAATTTACTGCCGCCACTGCGACGGCTCCAGCGTGACTCAACTTCCTGGCAGCGACTGCCATTGTCACTGCTGGGCCGTGCGGCCCTCTTTAAAATGATGGCGCTCCCTAGATTTTTATTCGCCCTCCAAAACTATCCAGACTTGGTGCCCAATTCCTACTTTGTGGCTATAGAGGCGGCGCAGCGAGCCCTCCTTTGGTCGGGTACGCCTAGTATAGCGCTGCGAAAACTCACATTGGGATGGTACGACGGGTGGATAGCCCTCCCGGATATCCGCAAGTACTATTGGGCCGCTCACCTCTCGGCGATCAATCAGGGGACGTATAGTGATGGGAATGACCCAGGTTACGGGATGGACAGATGGTTGCTCCCGGGGGGGGGGGGGGGGGGGGGGGGAATTACGATGTTGCGCTTTACTCTAAACCCGGCAAGTTTCACCTCACGGGACCGACGAAGCACTCGGTGCAAATATGGCACGCTGCACATCGTAAGTTGGGCTGGTCCAACACTTTGACCCTGGCCACCCCCCTGTGGGCGTCGGAGAGACTGGGAAGCCTGGGTCACACAAAGGGGTTCCGTAGCCTGGACCTCATCGGGATCTCCTAGGTGAAGGACCTGTGGGGGCCCGAGGGGATCAGATCTTTTGCTTACTTACAGGAAACATACGACCTGGCGCCTACGGAGTATTTCAGATACCTGCAGATTAGACACTCCCTCCAAGCTAACATTTCACCGGGGACTCTACCCCCGCAGGCCTCCCCGCTCGAGGATCGGCTGCTTGACGGACACATGCCGGAGCATGCCATCTCGCTCACGTACAAAAAACTGATAAATAACCCCCCTGATCCACTTGACTCCCTGAAAGAGAAGTGGGTGGCTGATGGACTTGAGATTGACGACGAGGAGTGGGTTATCGCTCTGGCGTCCCCAAGGGAGGTGGCGATATCGGCTAGACTCCGGCTCGTGCAGCTTAAAATATTGCACAGAGTATACGTTTCTTGCACAAGACTTCAGGCGATGGGGGAGGGGCTCTGCCGGTGGGGGTGTGGGGCGACTGGCTCCTTTTTCCATATCTTGTGGGAATGCCCTGGGGTGCAGAGGTACTGGAGGCGAGTTGTGTCCTGCATGCGGGAGGTGTGGGAGGTTGACCTTTGCACAGAGGCTAAGAGATGTATACTGAACATATGGGAACCCACGGACTTATCTACACGGGGGAGACTTTGGGTCACGCTTGGGCAAATGGTGGCGAAACAAAACATAGCCCGTCTATGGGGTGCATCGACGCTGCCGAAATTAGTGGACTGGCAAAAAGACATGGATTGGTGCATGTTGCAGGAGAAGACCATATACACGGCACAGGGGTGCCCCAGAAAGTGGGGGGAGTTGTGGTCGCTTTGGAACGCCCACAGAGGTGACATATGTGAGCCTCCGCAGGCCCGCCTGTCCGGCCTGGAGATTATGGACTGAATCTAGCCTACTTTCAGAACTACTGTGCATACGTCTAGTCCTACACTGTCGCCGTATGTCGCCGGTGCTGCGGCAACTCTGCTGTTTTGGTGAAACAAAATTTTCTTTTGTGACCTTGTTCTGTTCTTGTAAACAATAAAAAGAGTTTTAAAAAAAAAAGAAGATAAAAAGATTTTGGAATACTGTGTTTCTAATATGTGCACACTACTTTGAATCAATCAATCAAATGCTTTATTTCGGTCGTTAAAACCATAAAAGAGACAACCACACAATTCACAATTAATGCAGACTGGATTGAGATGATCATTCAAGGGTTAACATGGCAGACAGACATGAAGAGAAGGATAATTCAATTTCATGATAATGTATAATTTAGAAGGCTAGAACTAAAGTGCTGGTGCATTGACAACTATTGTATAAGTCAGAGTACCAAGGTCACGGCCCATACATTTAAACAACTAGAGCTGATTACTCCATATACCTAAGTGATACTATAATTCAGAGTTGACAATAGACAACATTTTAAATACATAAAATATAAAAAAATTAGATTATTTACAGTATAAAATATATCATGAAAAATTAAGACGTGCTTATGTAAACAATACAATCTCCATTTGTCAATCATGGCCATACGGGGTGATAGCTGCGAATTCCTGCTGATCGCCCAAAAAAGGCCCAGAAATTTTGCGGTGGTACATGCGAAAAGGGGTCTAGCATCTGATTTTAATATGCGTAAGGCATCTTTGGAGCTACGGGTCCCTAATTGCCTGCCCACCGGTTTTAGCCATCTGTTCCTCGGTTTTGCATAGGATGTACAGGCGAAAAAAACATGGCCCAAGGATTCCTGTGTGTATAGACAGGAAGGGCAGCCCTTAGGTTGAGATTTGTTAATCTGCCAAGAGTTGGTAAAAGTGTTGATCGGTAGACTGCCATGTCTATACTGTATATACAGTTTCCTGTTGGCTGGAACCTTAATGATGTCAAGATAGCTCTCCAATTGACGATTGGTTTTAAAATAAATAAATGCATTTGTTAGGCTGCCGTGTTGTCTTGTCTGAAAATTATTCTGGTCAACCCACGCCCAGTACATTAGTTTTAAGTCACCCCTGGAATAAGATGGTGGTAGGCCAGTAGCCTGATTTGGCAAACCAATGTTGGTCAGGAAAAC
Source organism: Triturus cristatus (assembly GCF_964204655.1). Classification (NCBI taxonomy): domain Eukaryota; kingdom Metazoa; phylum Chordata; class Amphibia; order Caudata; family Salamandridae; genus Triturus; species Triturus cristatus. The sequence continues at coordinate 652,316,518 of NC_140594.1, forward strand.
ATCTACATATTTAATCCAACCAATTTTTGGGGTGAAATCCAGAATAGAAACCTCACTAAGGACTACAGCATAGGGTGCCAAATCGGGTGTGGTGATCAGTCTATACCAGAACAATGGTCGAAGCCTCGTAAGGCCATTGAGGGACTTAAAACCAAGGTCAAGCTTAAGAGGGAGGAGTACTTGGAGGAAGGGATACCAAATTCCTGAGGAACTTATTTTCCACAGCTGCAAGGTCGTTTGCAGTTCCTGTGCCCCAAAAAGTCTGCCCCATAAAGAGTACTGCTCACTGCCTTGCAGCTGTACAGTTTGAGAGTGGGAGCCACTGGCTTGGCATATGATAGGCAATACTCCCTCCTCAAGGCCCCAGTTAGCTGTGAGTACTTCAAAAGAGCCTTTCCTAGATGATTTTTCCAAGTCATTCCCTCGGACAGCTTGATGCCCAGGTAGTCAAATGAGCTGACCTTCTCGAGCTGAACATTGTCCAACATCAAGGTACCCTTAAAGGATTTGTGAGGGTTCAGCATCATTAGCTTGGTTTTAGCAGTGTTAATGACAAAGCCCCTCTCATCACAAAAGGCCTTAAATTGGTTTAGTAATTTCTGGAGGCCCATGGCTGTTTTGGAAATCAATAAGGTATCATCGGCAAATAATAAAGTAGAAACTTTGTGGTTCGCCAAGGTGGGAGCATCAGCAGGTGTGGAGCACAAGAGGTCGGCTACCTGGTTGACATACAGGGAGAAGAGAGTTGGGGCTAAAACACACCCCCTGGCGGACCCCCCGTGGACTCTTAAAAGGCTCAGTGGTCTGTCCCTGATTCCTCCATCTCACCCAGGCAAAATTTCCTTCATGTAACCTAATTAAGATTTCCAGGATTGCCAGAGGCATTCCCATGTCCCTAAGCACCCGCCAAAGTAGGTCCCTGGGTACGAGGTAGAAGGCTGTTTTTAAATCTATAAAGGAAAGGTACAAGCTACCTTTGCCCAACACAACCACCTTCCAGTATAACATAACAAGGCGAAATACTTGGTCGATTGTGCCGGTCTTCCGCCGGAATCCTGCTTGGATTGGAGAGAGGATAGCATTCTCATCCATCCATTCCTGGATCTTGGCCAGGAGGGAATGGCAGAGGACCTTTTGGGCACAATCGATCAGGCTTTGAATCACTATTGTGTTGAACTTGCAGAAGTGTGCTGAGGATTGTGTTGATCTTTGTGCTGGCCTAGGCCACAATTATTTTGCGGAGGTCGGTGGTTCTTCTCAGCTTGCATCACCGCCCTTTGATTTGTACTTATGTTTAATATATGTGTGAACTTCTCTTAAGTGGCACCAGTATACTACTGATCGTTTGAGTCTCCCTCGGAGTCGGGGTGTTCTCCCAAACACCACATACAAATGGAATGTGGGTCTGTAACTGACATTTGCACTCTGGTGGACCCACAAGGCTTAAAGTCCAACAACATTAGAGAAAGGCACTATGTTCCCACCAACAAAAAGAGTCTAAATAGGTCAGAAAAAACGACCTGAGGAACCGCTTCTCCGATCGGTGTTGCAGCGCAGAAAATAAGAAACTGACATCTGTGCGACAGAGGGGAGTTATATGACTCCATTGACGTCACGACCAAAGTCAACATCATCATGGAGTCGTACGGCAGCACCCCACCTCAGGGTGCAAAGGTACTGCTGAAACAATTTCAGGATCTAGTCTGACGCCTGGGGAGTATTCACAAGCTAAGGAATCTGCAGCTATATGTCTCTATCAGATTTACAATGCATGTCAAGACCATTGGGCGTAATATTGCTGTATTACCTCGTACTTGCTAAATAGAGAACACCATTTAACAAAGGTTTGTTGAGTTCTTGACTGATAAAAGGTTATTCCCCACTTGACTTATAGTATGAATTTTATATTTATTGAATCTGTTTGCTAACATGGCGCAAGTAGCTTCTATTGCGATAGGAGTTATTTCAGGGCACACACATCTCTTTGCTAGATGTGTTCCTAACAGGAAGAGAGGGTGAATACACATGCTGCATACCTCTTTGAAATATTTGTAAATACATTTGCTGCATTTCTCTTGCAGATATATTCACTTATCGGTGGAGTGTTTGAGTTTCATGATATGGGTCACAACACTGAGAGCTTTTAGACTTACAGCCTACACAATTTGTAGTTAAATATGAACTATACTTAGATCTAGAATTCTCATTGAGACATCAAGTACACCAGACATGGTTAGGTGGTCAATTGCTCATACATCAAAGAACATTAGTGGGGGGTGCTAAATAATGATAGTGAAAGAGTCACCTGTCACATGTTGGCTAGGTTTTGACCATTTGCTGACATACACATTTTTAGACTTCCACAATTAACACTCTTACTGAGGTAAGTAATAGTCTCTATGTGACCTAGACAATAGCTCATACAAATCGCTTTTATAGGACTAGTTCCTCCCGAACCTTCACATGCATGTGCACACATGCAATACACTGTACTTACTCTATAAACAGCGCTTCAGGATAGTTCAACTGAAGTGACAACAGTCATGAATCTTGAAAGAACATCTGGTGGTAAATTTAAATAAACCATATACAGATTGGAGGGACATACCACATCAATTTAAATCAATATTATGGCTGCATTCATCTGATGTTTTTGACACTATTTTTGACAAACTTATTTGCAGCGGTTAAATGGCCTCCAGTCTTTATAAAGAAATGCACCTCAGTAGTAATATTGCCCTGTTTGGGCTTTTAAAATAGGCTCCAGCCCTGTACAGAAATAAAGCGGGGTGGGAAAAAATACATTTCCACATGTCATTCCCTTAAGGAGTGACTCCCAATTGCAGGCTTAATATCCTCTGAAGACAGAAGCTAAACATGACATAAAAGCTATTTTCAACTTGGTTAGGTATCAAGGCATTATAGTGTCTTGCAGTTTTATAATGTACATCTCTTTTTTCTCGTTTTAATAAACCTGGCAGACCATAGAAAACAATATTGGACTATATTATTTTAGACATGAATATACACAAACATGCACACTCATAACACCGGATCAGAAATTAACCTAATACAAAATGTACGTTTGAAATAATCCTGGACACTTCACATGGGTTTTTCAGCTAAAATACAGCATCCAAAAATCAGATTCTAACTGCTTTTTCTGTTCAAATAGGTTTTAGTATTTTTAGATTCCTATACAAAATCATTTAAGGGCTACTAATAGCCCAGATTTGCTTGCAGTAAAACTGTGGACACCTCATAGGAAGATCCATACCTTAAAATATTTACATCTCAAATTATAATTAGCTTTTCTAAACACCTGACTACGGTAGAACATTATTGACCACACACAGTTACAAAATAACCTCCTAAAAATGCAAAATTGTGCATTATAATGTAATTTTGCTTAGTTGTGAGTTATCCAACACCAGACAATGTGTTTATTTCACAGGCTATGCTTAAAAAAAAATATAATCCCTGCTGGGGATTCCACACTATCGAGAGTTTACTTGCCACATAAGGTTAAGCAAGTGAAGCCTTTGCAATGATTTTTTTTTTTTCACAATTTCTAAAATACATTCAACAAAATCACACACAGTTATCTCACATGGACTGGAAACTGACATGTTTGCAACAAATTAAACTGAACAATCTTTATTTTTCTTTCCTCTTGGCATTTTCAGGCTACATGTACATAATTCACACAAAGGGTTACGGAAAATCCATTACACATCATAAGCAACTCCTAAAGGTTTTACCCATACAGGTACAACAGAGCTGTTCTCTTTAAATGGCTCCACAGTCGATGGCTGGGTTGTGGTGCAGTACAGGAAACTTTTAGCACAAACAACCACAAAGCGCTACAAGCACACTAATGTTTTTTTAGTGTCTTTCCTGCACAGCAATACCCAATCCCTGTTACTTTTATTATATAAAGCTGATCCTTTAGTTCCCACACTAGAGCAGTGTAGAATTTAGTTTTAATGCCCTTTACAGGTTAAAATGTACATTGCATACATTAGTGTCTAAATGGATTCCGAAATTCATGAGAGAAGTCAATAAAGGAAAAGAAATTCTGAGGAAGTTGGCTGTCTTTCAGAGACAAGCTTCCATTGGTCTATGCCAAGCACTAGGGACCATAAAAGTGATGGAATTCACATTTTAGGGATCTGCGCGGCAAACTTTGCATCGCAGCAAATGCAGCTTATACCTTTCTAAGAAATCTGCAGGTAACCCGATCTCAATCCAAAATCGGCACAGCTATTTTAACAGTGATTTAAGCAACTTCAAATGAAGATGAGTCTTCTGATCGCTCCTACATCCTTAATTCAGATAACACTCTAATGGTTTTCAAACCGGTAGTGAAATAGAAACATTCCCTTAGATGAGAAAGCTACATTATATTAATCACAGCATCTCAGGGGATTAATGCATCTGCACATGCTGGCATGATACATCTGCTGTGTCAAAGCTAAAGCACCAAAACTAGTATCTTAAGTAGCCATCCTCAATTAAAAAAACTAGAGGAAAAATAAATATTTGCAGTGATGCAATATTTTTGTAAGCAAATGACACATTTTATTTTTGTAAAACTAGTGCAGACTCCGCACTCTATTTTGATTGTTCTTTCGTAGTAATATTTCCGTTGACAATGTCAGGATTATTCAGAGATGTAACTAATATTATTTTATATTAGTTTCTGTTAATTCAGGTTCAAGATTCTTATGGATTTGGGCCACAAAGAGAAGCTGATATGCTTAAGCAGTAGAAAAGGCTTGTAGTATAAAAGCCACTGGAGCAGTTTTTATTCTGCTAATTCAGACAATCGTCCTGTGCTCACCTCAAAGACTTACAGGGAAGTTACATCGGTTCTTGATGTTTATTTGAAAATTCGCCAACATATTTCAGCTAGTCGGCAAGTTCGAGAAAATATTCCTGATAAACAAGTATTTGAGTGATCTTACAGACCACCCATTCCAGTTCTTGGGGTAGAAGGCACATGGACTGTAATCCTGCTTCTACTGCCTGATTCAAAGAAAACCAAGAGGGTGTCCATCACTTTCATTAAAAGATTAATGTGCCTGATTCTGTTCACCAGACCTCCTTTTGCCACCAAAGTGCCTTCGAATTTCTCAGTCTCTCCCTACTCTGGAGGAACTATCCCTGGAAGAGTACAGTAATGCTGGTATTCGGAGTCCCAATCCAGGGACTGCAGAGTCTACTGTGTCTCCATCTTTACACCAGTTTCCAGATTCCACAGAGGAACCAGCTGCTGCAATTTCAGTAATTCAACGCTCTCAACTTACTGCTTTGGTTTACCATGAACCTCAGAATGATTCAACATTGATATCAATGTTGCTTTTTTAGCAACAACGCTTTATGAAAATGAATCTGAATTCTACACAGAGGGCTTTTCATCCAAATCCACAGTCACTCTATGCCATTGATTGGGCTTCTTATTAAGTTATGGGACCCACTGAGACATCGCAATTGGCATACGTGTTGAAAGTTTTAATGAATTATATGATTACGCCCGATTCCTTTTCAGGTCCATGGGACTTGGATATTATACAAGAAATTACTGATTGATTTGTCTGTTTGTGCTACATTTGAACATGAAGGTTCATGTTTCCATGTTCAGAACTACATAGAAATATACTATTTTCATAACTGTGGTTATTATGAAATTCGCATTAGCATTAGGTACTGAGAAATGTACAATTATACACACTATACACAATAGGAACACCACAAGGCCTTGCACACAAATAAACATTAAACATTTCACAGAAAGGTTTCTCATTCAATGTTGCTTATGCGTCAAGCACAACTGCTTTTTACTACATGCAGAAAACTGAGAAACTTCAGAGAAATCTGATTAAACATGGTGAACACTCACAGACTCAGTTACACTGCATATTTTGTTGAAACTCTTCCTGTACAAGGCTACAAGCATTGGAAAGAAAACATTACTGGTAGTAATTTCGCTGAAACGATTCAGAATGATATTCAATTATACTGTATTCAGAATGGTGTTTTCAATTTGACTGTATGTGATTTTAATGTAAAGAGTTATGGCTTCAAGACACATACAGATGCTTCTAGGCAACGATTCTTATTATGCCTGCATGTTAACTGTGCAAACACAAACGAAAATGTAGTGATAGTGAAAGATTGTTTTGAAAGTGTGCCTTGGCACACATATATATTTGAAAAATTATGCGCATTGGCAAATTGAAAAGAGCTTGTTACGACCTAAATTCCAAAAGAGGTAGTTTAACCCCAAGTGGCAAAAAAATCTATTTTTCTGCAAAAAGCCTATAGTTCATCTGAGAGTTAAAAACTTTCAAAGACTGGATTTCCTACTGACTTGGGTACCCTGCTAAACAACAACTTCTATTTTTTTACAACAAGCAACGTGGAAAACAGTTTTCTACAGAGAATTAGTGCCATAAAAGTGCCATCCTAATTTCAGAGCAACTATCTGTGAGCACTTGTTTATCTATTTGTTTATCTACAAGCTAAAGGAACTGTTTCAAACAAATAGGTTACACTAACCTGTTGCACTGCACTGTATTTGCCCATCCTAAAGCTTGCAGAAGATGATGGGTCATCAAAATCAACAAATACTAATCTACCAGCAGTGCCAAAATCTGCTCTCGCCAGACTAAGGCCACAAGATATCTCTTCTTTATTAAATTTCATTGACAGCATGGAGGTGTTCCTTCTGCTCCAGCAACATCGGAAAATACTGTTCTTTCTCCGCTCCATTCAAAGTGGGAGCTGTGTTATCTAATCCCGCAGATGTTGTCCTATTTGCTCCACTGTGTAACCGTCTAAGACTAAACAATGTTCAACCATCGATTTCAGAGGAGAGCTCACGTCCAAATCATCACGGAAAGAAACTAAAGTGACCAGATTGCATTCCTATGCACGAAAAACAGGAACCTGTTCTTTAGGTTTTTTTTTTTACAGAAAGAGCTTTAATGGGACCGGCTACACTTTGTGCACTCTTTATTTTTTTCTTTCTCTTTTTTGAACCCAGATGCAATAATTAGAAAACGAAAAAATTGTCTAGTTCTCTTTTATTTTTCAGTGCACATAAAACCCTTGTTTACATTCCTCGCATATAATAAATGTTTTTTCATGTGTCTATCTTATCAAGTGGGGGATGTTGTAAAGATTATATCTTCCAGAGCAGAGACCCCATGTTCATTTCAGTCAGTAGATACGGGTTATTGAATATGTAACTAGTAATTAATTGCTATCTCATCAAATGCACATTTCTGGCATGTGCTTTTATTCTGTAAATGTATAATGAATATCTCTGATAAGCAAGATCAATCAACAATACATTTAGTGATAATTTAGTGACTATTTAGCTTGGAAATTATTTCAGGAATGCCATAAATGACTGTTTCCCTCCATAATTCTATTATGTATTTATTTGAATCACTTTCTTTTAGGCTTCTTTCTTTTGGTTTTAGTTCTTAAACACACACAGGGCAAGTTCCATTTTAGGTATAGTCTCCATTTTAGTTAGCCTGTCCAGCTTGTTTACCTTTGGCTCCAAATCCAACCTAGGTATTGGAGAACTGTGGAAGTGTTACGTCATTTAGAGATAGACATCAACAAAACCCCCAGAGCAATACCAGTTTGGGACAGGTGCCTTTTTCGAAGTCATATAACAACCATAACCAAAACAGTGTCCAAAATCCAAACATTCCAAAAAGATCTGAAAATATTTTCATACACAAACACATATCCCTATGAAGACCAAAACTACACTCCCGCAGCTAGACAAGATGCCCACTCTGATCTTTCAGAAGAGGATTCCTCGATAAGTAGTGGATCAAGTGTGGGTAGCTTAAAGGGTAAACAGTGAGGCAGAAATAGATTCCAACAATGGCCACAACAGTGGCAACAATTTCATCATCAACATCAACAGTGGCAACAATTTCATCATCAAGGCCCAATGGGTTTTCCAGGTCATTTTAATCCACCTCAACCCCATCTAATGTTTGAATGAAACCTCCCTTACCACCCAGCCCCGCCACCCTTCTATACCCAAAATAAAAGGTTCCCTTATTTTAGGGACGGGGAGAAGGAGAAGAGGCAGAAGACGAGTTCAAAATCAGGGCATTGGGAGAGAGAAGAGAGAACCATAGGAGCAAACACGAGGAGCAAATCCAAAGATGCCCAACCAGGTCCCAGCTCCCATCGGGTCCAGTTATGAACCTATCCTCACACAGTCTAACGTTGAATGAAGAAAAAGTCCTGAACAAAGGATTGGGTTTTGTACCAATGGGCATGTCTAGACAAATTCCGTCTTAATTTTGAATATTCTGAGTTATTCAGGAAACTCAAATTAAAAGCCTTCTTTGAGAACCATGACCCTAGTGAGGTTCTGGAGACCAAAGGGGACACAGGTTTAAGATTAAAATCCACTTTTTGCCCAACCCAAAATTTAATACCAGTTGAGGTGATTGCATTAGAGCAAGCTGTATTCAATGAGATTGAGAAAACTGAAGCAAAGGAAATCTTCCACAACTTGAGCATAGAGGAATGGACAGCACTGAAAACTCTACAATCATGTGACACTATCAACATTAAACAAGCAGATAAAGGGGGAGGAGTAGTTTTGCAAAACAAAGATGATTACAGAGCAGAATGTAGGCGACTGCTCAACGATGAAAAAACTATAAAGAAATTCAAAATTACCCTTCAGGGGAATTGAAAGAAAAGATCAGACTATTGGTGGAAGAAGCAGAGACTCAGGGATCCATTTCAAAACATGAGGCAGAGTTTTTATGCACAAGAAATGCAAAAACTCCTTACTTTTATACACTTTCTAAAATTCATAAAAAGAGGACCCTACCACCTGGTCGTCCTATTGTGTCAGGAATTGGTTCCCTCCTTGAACCTTTATCTCGCTTCTGCAATTTCTTTCTTAACCATATAGTACAGAGTGCCACTACTTATTTAAAAGACACAAAACATTTACTTAACTTATTGAAAGATATACGTTTTGATCCAGAGGCCAGTCTCTTAGTCAGTTTAGACACAGAAAGTCTTTATACCAGTCTCCCCAAGACGATACTGTCAGAGTAATTGAGAATGCCTTGGATGGAGTCACATGGGATTTCAAAACCCCGAAAGTATTTGTGGTTGAATGAGCAAAGCTAGCTCTAAAAAAAAACCTTTTTGGAATTTGAAGGGTAGTTATACCTCCAAACTTAAGGGACTTCCATGGGCAGCACCTTTGCACCAAGTGTAGCTGGACTATATGTGTATGAATTCGAAAGAGTACAACGTCTTATCACCAACAATCCGTTTAAGGAACGGATACAATTTTAGACAATATATATTGATACCTTGGTGATTTGGTAGGGAAAAGAAGAGACTCTCTCTCCTTTCCTAGAATGGCTAAATAATTGTGATAACTTGAGATTCACACACTCAGTGGGTGAAAAGACGATCACCTTCTTGGACATTACCAACACGGCTGACGAGGGAAGATTAAGAAAAAAAACACTATAAGCCAATAGCAAAGAATACCTTATTGAAATTTGATAGTTTCCATCCTAGGGCGCTAAAGGAGATTTTATCATACAGACAATTTCTTCGATTGAGAAGAAACTGTAGCCAAGTGGAAGACTATCCGGTTCAATCAACGACACAATCAAAGAAATTAAGAGACCAAGAACACCCAGAGAAAATCATAAAAGCCTCTCAAAAAAGAACACGCAATCAAACTAGAGATGCCTTACTAGATGAAGCTCTTTGCAGGCAAATATAGACATACCCCTTACTTGTGTTACAACATATAACACTATTTTAAACAAAATGACAAAGATCATCAATAAACATTGGGGCATCCTACAAACACGAAAACTCAGGTGGTAGAAACACCTTTTTTCTTTTAACCTCTTCTGTGCCCATGACGAGATAGTCTCGTCATGGAGCACGGTCGCGCTGTGCCCATGACGAGACTATCTCGTCATGAACCCCTCCCACTAATGCAACGCCCGGCACAGGAGGGGGAAAGGGCGTAGCACTGAAGGGGTTAAAAAGGCTAGAAGCCTGAAGGACCATTTAGTGTCTGCACGCCCCAAAAAACCTCATGCACACTCTGATAACACAGTACTTAATGCTTGGGGCCTACCAAATGTAAAAGGACACTATCCATGCAGCAATTGCAGTGTGTGCCATTTGACTGTTAGCACCAAGACGTTGAATTTGGAACCAGGTAAAACCTTGTATCTAAGACGACACACTAATTGCAAGTCAGCCAAAGTTATATATTTGATTACGTGCCCCTGTGGTCTACAGTACATTGGTATGACCAGTAGAAAAATCAAGGTGAGGATTTGCGAACATCACAGTAACATATGATGTAACAATAACACTACAAAAATGACTGACACTTTTCTACAAGCAGGTCATACCACCAATGACTTGACATAGGTCAACAATGAGCAAATAAGAGTATACCCAAAAGAACTTACAGAACCAACTCCTTGAAAGAGAACAACGTTGGATTTACCGTTTATCCACTCGTAAGAAGGGATTAAATGATAACATCCCATGGAATGCTATCAATAATCATTGAAACCCAATTTTTAACACTGATATATCAGTTTATATGAAGTACTTTGCATAATGTCTACTCTCCATAGTACATAGGTTAAATGTTACATGGAAATAAGTAGGTTTGTTCATAAGAGGTCATGCGGAGGGTTTTGCTCACTTCCCTATTGACTATATACTGAAAAGACAACATTAGGACCATATTAAAAAAATATCAATTTTCGCACTCACCCCCAAAATGACCAACGCGGGTTACTTTTAATTAATCAAGGGAAATAAATTCTATCATACATATAGAGTAATCACGCAGGTTATGAACCGATAAAAGGAGGTCCGTTTTTTTTGCCTAAGTGGGAGTTTCCTCAGACCGTCTTGGAATAGAAGGACAGGTCTGTTTTGCCCAATAGGAAGCGGTTCAATCTGTCGTCACGTGAACGTGTGCGCGTGGCGTTTGAACGCATGTGTTTAGACGCATCAGGCCGCCCGATTTCAGAAACATGAGATAAGCTGGAGATGATGGCTCGCAGACATCTTCGGGATCCTGTGTAAGTACCGGGATAGGTGCCAAACCCGGGCAGGGGACCTTGACGAAGTAAGTGGGAATAGCAAAAAGCCTCTCTGCTAAATTGAAACTAAAAACGTTTTACGTCGCCTTGACCGACAAATACTTTTCCTTATAGAGTGTGTCTACAGGCACTACCCCACACCGTGATCTATGTCACTCAACCCTAGAGCAACATAAGTAAGCCTCAGAATTTTGTCTTGTTTCATATGCCTCACACAACCGAAATTGGGCACAATCAAATATCACTATTATCAACTCAACCTTGATTATTCTCTGCCATATATTTACATGTTTGTTATCGTGACAATCAGTGATAGAAACCTTCTTGAGTTTAATATAAACATTAATCACTGGGCTACTTGTGGTAGTTAGTTCGGAATATCAACAACACACACACCTTTGTGACTGTATGCCATTTCTCATTCTGGAAACCAAATGATAGAAACAAAACACGTGTAGATTGAGATGTGGAATATAAATTGCATGCAATGAGGAATTTTTATGATGCATGCCACTACGGTTGGTATAGATGACACCACGCTATATCGTGTACTGCATTAAAATATTTTGTGTCGTAATTGTAGATAATTCTTACACTCTTTTTCAGGTACATCAAACTAGGTGAAAGTCGCAAGTTGCAGTTTCACCAAGGAGAACATTTCTTCTGCGCTCAACATACCTTAGCGTGTGTGCTTTCACATACTACAGGCCAAACAACTTGTTGGGCTTACAAACCTTTGGTCCTGAAGAAAGCCACATACAAAAAACCTTCTTTGGCTGAAACATGAAGACCATTCGTAGGATACAAGAGATCAATTATTTCTCCCAGATATCCGCATCCTGTCACAGGATCTCACCATTAAAGCACTACTGGGAAGGAGGGGCTCCTGTAGGCAGTTTTAACTCACAATCATCAAGACACACCAGCTCCGCTGTAATCAGGCATCGAATCACACCTGGTATGCACTCAGCATCCTAGGTGGAAACCCTAAGATGAAGCATGCCACCGCCTAGGTTGGTGGGTGAGGGTTCTTATTACAAACCTATTGGGTTGTCTGCACACGTTCTTTTTGGTTGATTGCATTTTCATAGGGGAAGGGAACAAGCCACTTCTATTTCCTCGCTCTTTTTAAAATTAATTATATGATTATGTCAAAACATTCCTACGGTGATATTGCAGATTCCATTTTAGATAAGATACAATACGTAAGAACTACCACTTGACCACTTAGGAGAGAAACTTCACCCAGCTGGCAGAAGCAGATCCAGATGAGCATAGCACCAGCTTCCATTTCGACAGAAGAAGCTTCTAGCAAAGCTCTCCGTGACTCCACAAAGCATTCCATTCTGCCTTCACAAATGTTTGCCAGGATTGTTCTCTTGTAGACGCAATCTCCTATCTCTTGGTCTTGTGCTCAAAATAGCTGGCTAGCTATTCCACACAAACAACAAATACTGTTGTCCAGGTACGCACACCACCTTAGAAACTCAGGTTTATTATTTATTCATCTGCTACACCTAGCAAAGCACTTAGAGATAGCACAGTGAACCCGTAAGGGCAATAAATTGTGACGTTATGATTTTTCCCTGTTTCCACTGTTATTGAAAAGCTTAGCTGCTTTTTATTATCTTCTGTGATGTTACCAATATCATGTGCACTAGTTCCAGGAATTTTAAAAACTATTTAAAATTAATATATGTTGAAATACACATTCCGTTTCTAATGATCCTGAGTGTGCAAACGATTAATGAAAAATGTTTGGATTACCACTGCTCCCTGTTAATAACCCCAAAGCATTGACACCACCTCATTTATTTATTGGGTGGGGTTCTGCTGGGGTAGAATAACCTGTTTTTCACATTCAACGCTATTGCACTGTACTGAGTTCACTTGTGTCACCCATGGGTGTGAAAACAAACCTTGAGGAGGTGAACCAAAACTCAGTTTATGCAGTAGTTTCAACACCACAGCCAAAATGAGTGTACTCGATGGGAAGGCATCTAGTAATGTCCATGATGAACTGAGCAAAAGGTCATTGCTCAATGAATTTGGTTCCAGAACTCTGGATTCAAAGTCTCTGCTTTTTGTATTCGGAGCTGTTGCAAAGAGGTGTAGAGGTGAAGTTTCCCATCCTTCAATGATGTCTTGCATAGCTTTGTCATCCAGAGCACACTTGAGGTTTTATTCATAGAAGAGGAAGTCTACCTGTCTTTCCCACAGCCTTGAACTGTCAGATTTTCCAGACATGCTCCCTAACCTATAAGGGTTGAATCTATGACAATCATTTGCAACAGAGTTCCCTGTTGGAAAGAGACTCTTTACAAAGAATTCCTTCCTCTGCACTTGTTACATTACTTGTATACTCCTTTCTTATTTATGTCCCTTTCCCTTTAATTCCCTTGTGTACTTTTGACCCTGGCACCTCCCATGCAGTTGATTGTGATTCCACCTAGAATTGAAATCCACTTCATTCTGTTCCTGCCTTTATACTGAATAGTACTGTGCCTTGTGGATTAAACATCTTTAACCTTCACCTGGATTGTCTGCCTCCTTTTTATGGATATTACACTGGCGACGAAGATGGGATAGGATGGGGAATGAAAGGAAAACAAAATATTCTTCTTCATTGCTTAGGCTCTGAGGGTCAGGCAGTGGTCAGGACTTTACCAGTTGTCCAAGGTGAGTTAAGTACCTTTGATGAGGCACTTGTACGTATGGAAACTAGGTTTAAGCCTACCACCAGTATAGCACTTAACAGATATACATTTTACACACGCTCAAGAGGGAGTTAGAATCCTTTGATGATTTTTTAACTGCCCTCAGATCCCTTGTGGTTTTATTTAATTTTGGTGTTATAGCAGATGAGATGATCAGGGACCAAATAATCGTTAATGTGAGAAACAAAAAACACAAGAACAGTTGTGGGTTTTCGGTAATCCAAATTTACATGACACCATAGCCACTGCTAAGGTGTTCGAACAGTCCGAAAAGTGGATGAAAACTATTGAGGATGTGAACTCTAAGGGTGACAAATCTGATGAAACTATGGACGAAGTTTGTGCTGTTAGTAATCCTCGTAAAGTTCCTCAGATGGGAAAAAATGGTGAAAGAAATATAGTATGCTATTGGTGTGGTAGCTCCACCCACGTTGCTTCCTTCACGTTTTGTCCAGCCATCGGGAAAGGAAGCATTAAATGTGGGAGACTAGGACATTTTGCTAGGGCGTGTAAGGATGACAGGAAGATAATAATTGACAAAGGGAGGGCATTTTCCGCAAAGAACAGTGAAGTCTCTTGTGTGAGATGTGCCCAATTTTCTGATGATGACTCCTCTAGTGAAATGGGGATTGTTGTATCTGTTGTGAATGTTTGTACTCTCAAAGGAGAAGTTTGGAACTCCCCCAAATGTGTTGTTCGTTTCTCAAACGAAAACCTAGAACTCATGGCAGATTCCGGCTCTCCTTGGTCGATTGTTACTGAGAGTTATTTCAATGAACAGTTTGGTAATGCTGTGTCTACCAAAGATCTGTGTCCTTCAGATGTCATTGCTCAAGGTTTTGACGTCTCGACCATCGACCTTATGGGGTATATCACATCTGATGTTATGTTTAAAGAGAGAATTGCCTTTATAAAATTATTTGTTGCAAAAAAGGGAGTTGAACGTGTTGGGGTGGAGAGACCAATGGAGGTTAGGGATTATACTCAATCCCTGCAGTAAGGAACCTGTCATGGTAGTTGAGGACAGTTGTGATGATAAACTTATTGAAGGAGAATTTCCTGAAGTTTTCTCCGAAGGTTTAGGTAAACTCAAAGGTTTCACACATTTAATAAAAATCAAGCAGGGTGCATCCCCTGTCAGACAAAGGCTCACAAACGTTCCTATTAATGTAGGGAAGATTTGGGTAAAGCTCTGAAAGAGATGTTAGATGGAGGTGTAATTGAAGAGGTGGAATCATCGGAATGGGTTTCTCCGATTGTCTTGGCACGTAAACCTGATAAATAGTTTAGATTATGTATTGACCTTAGTGCTCTAAATACTAACATTCTGGTTGACTGCCATCCGTTGCCAAATATCAACGAGGTGGTAAGCATGCTTGGAGGCACCACAATCTTCTTCACCCTCGACCTTCGGTCTGCATATCATCAAATAGAACTGGCCAAGGAGTCACGCCATATGACAGCTTTCATTACTCCCCAAGGATTGTTTTGATTCAAAAGAATGCCCTTTGGGTTAGCGTCGGCGGCCTCCGTCTTCCAGAGGGCAATGTGTCATCTTTTCAAGGATATGCAATCATTTATAAAGTGTTTCCAAGATGACATTCTTATATTTTCTGCAGATAAGAAAACTCATACCGATCATCTCAGAAATGTTTGTGGTATCCTCAGGGAGTATGGGTTGACTCTATAAGAAAAGAAATGCAAATTGTATCAGGATTCGGTTGAATATTTAGGACACACTGTATCCAAAGAGGGTGTGGTACCTAAAAAGTCACTCAATGATTTCATTTTGAACGCACCAGCTCCTGACTGCAAGGATAAACTTCTTTCCTTTTCAGGTTTATGTGAATACTATAGCAAGTTTATCGTCAACTTCGCATCCAAAATGGAACCCTTAAGAGAACTCACAAGAAAAAATGCTGAATTTGTATGGGGAGAAAAACAGAAAGCTTTCGACAGTATCAAGGCAAAAGTGGTGGCTGCCCCCACTTTGAAACCTTACTGCATAAACAAGACGTGTAGACTCGCCGTAGATGCAACCCTTTATGGTTTGGGATGCGTTGTGTCTCAAAGTGCGGGCAAGGAGGAGTGGAACCTAGCATTTGCCTCCCGCACACTTAATCTCACTGAGACGTTACGCTGTTATTAAAAGGGAATTGTTAGCCTGTGTCTGGGAAAATTTCCGAAATTATATTTGGGGTGCACGTTTCATTTTGAGGACGGACCACAAGCCTTTGGTGTCTATTTTGTCTCCTGGAGGAGGTCTCAGTGCTACTGCCCGCATAGCCAGATTAATGTCTTGTTTGCAAGAATACAGTTTTGCAGTGGAATATATCCCAGGAAAGTCAATGTTACTGCTGACTGACTGTCCAGACTGCCCTGTAATGCTAGTGAAGTGTTTGACGATGAAGAAGTTGTTGCTAATATTGAGGAAATTGTGTCTGGAACGTTTAGCTCAATCTCCAAAGAAATGTGGAAAAGTGCCATGCGTTGTGATGATATATTGTGTAAAGTCATTAATTACACCACGGAAGGTTGGCCCTCTAAAACTGAAATATCAGCTGAACTATTTCCTTTTTAGAAAATCTCCAGTGAACTTGTTATCGAAGGAGATCTCCTTTTCAGACAAGGGAAAAGCATTCCACCTTTGTCTCTTCGTGACCATATATTATCTGTAGCTCACGAGAGTCATTTGGGAATGTCTATGAAAAGATTAATCAGGTCTTTATTCTGGTGGCCTGGTTTAGACAGATTTGTAGATAGGATTGTGAGGGAATGTCCCGAGTGCGTGAACAGTGAGAAAATGGTGTGATCCTGCTCCCCTCACTCCTGTTGAATGGCCAGATTTTCCTTGGCAGAAAGTAGGTTTTCAATTGCTGGCCCTTTTTGGCCCAAAAGCAGTAGATTTAGCTTGGTGAAGGTCGATTATCACTCAAAATGGCCTGAAGTCAAGCTTGTACCTCATACCAATTCCAATAGTGTCATTGTATTTTTAAAGGAAGTTTTTGCCCGCAAAGGTTACCCTGAAGTCCTCATCACTGATAATGGTGTGCAGATGAGGTCTCATGAGATGGCTGACTTCCTCCGTGTTTTTAATATTCGCCATGTCACCACGGCCTTGTACGAACCTCAAGGTAATGGCCAAGTAGAGAGATATGACATAGTTCTTAAACAAGATATTCTATGGGCACGCAATTTTGGAGCTCGGTGGATAGACAAGTTGAGAGAAAAAATATGGCTATACCGTATAACTCCCCATTCAACCACTGAAGTCTCTCCCTTCCTTTTACTTAAAGGGAGGGAATCTGTCTCCAAGTTGTGCCCTTGGTGGTTTAAAAAGGCCATATATAACCACAGTTCTGTGGTTGATAAAGAAGTTGTGGGCCTCAAAGTGAAAGAGAAACAACAAAAATGTAAACGTTATTATGATCTTCGCATGAAAGTGAAACAACCACAATTTATGGTTGGTATATTCCTTTTTTATTTATGTCCCTTTTCCTTTAATTCCCTTGTGTACTTTTGACCCTGGCACCTGCCATACAGTTAACTGTGATTCCACCTAGAATTGGAATCTACTTCATTCTGTTCCTGCCTTTATGCTGAACAGTACTGTGCCTTGTGGATTAAACAGCTTTAACTTTCACCTGGATTGTCTGCCTCATTTTTATGGATATTACAGCACTGCAAAGGAAAGAGTGTTTTGCTGGCTGTATCAATTACAGTTGTTCATCCCAATTTCCTGTATTTGTGACCGACGATGTTCTAAGCACTGCCACAGTGGTCTCACGTGCAGCCTTGCATATGGAACGATGTAGAAACAGGATGCCATGAAATGGACGATTACTTAAAATCATTGCAATTTCTCAAATAGGTTCGGACATAAAATCATTGCAATTACCCAAATTCATACAAAAACAGTAAGCTAAAATGAATAAAATGACCCCATTCGAGTTCCTGCGTATTAAGCATGTCCTTTGCACTACCTTTGGTCATTGTTGCAAGTTAATTTGAACAAAGTTTCCCAAATTTGTGGCAACACATTAAGCAGAAATATAACCAAATGGACTTAAAGCTGCTTGTCCTCTAAAAGTGCTGATGTGCTTTTTATATCAGAACATATAAAGGAGTTTGAGTAAGCAGCCCATATATATAAAAGCTTTGTAATATCCAACCCTACTAGTTTCTGGTTTGCAGCTTCTTAGCATGCCTCACTAGTTTTATTTCGTTGTTCAGTGCGCAATGTGCCAGCATTACAGTGCTGACTTTTTATATGCAAATTGACCATTTAAGAGAATCTGACTATTTTGAGTTAATCAGTGGCAAAGTGCAGTGCTCCAATTTGTTTTTAAAGTATACATTTATCATTAAATAGTGTTCAACGGCCTCTGCTGGCTGTTTTTACTTAATTGCCACCAGATCACTTTAAATCTCTCAGCCGAGATCGTGCCTCTGTCTTATATTTCCCGAATTTGACCAAGTCTGAAGGGCAAGTGCTAGAGAAGAGGGCTGATACTGCTTCTGAGCATGTCTGTATCCCTTTTGACAGGAACATTGGTTTTAATAACTCACGTCGTCGTTGTAGAAAGGCTGGGCAGCAGCATATCAGATGCATCTAGGACTTCGCTCGGTAGTTGCAGAGCCTACATTTAACAATGTGTGCTAAAGATTTCCACTCTGGGTTTAGTTCTTGTATTGGCAGAGGCACCAGCCTGGCCCCTAGATTCTCGTTCAGGCATTTCTTTCCCAGTATGTTGTTTGCTTAGTAGGACGCCATTAGGCCTAGCTGACGTTTATTCCCCTTACGCCTAGTTAGATCGTTTTCCCTCTTTTTATGGCATTCTTTTGGCAGGTGCGGTTTATACTCTCCCCTGACCAGTTTTCTGTTGCCAGTTTTAGAGCCACAACGCCCTTTTGCATATGACTAATCCAGGAATTCGGCGTTCCTTCATATATTGATTTGATCACATTCTTCATTGATCCTTCTGGAGCTTTGAGAACCCGATAGTAGTATTTCGCCTGTGTGCCCAGACATTCATATTTTCGTTGAAAAAGGACAAACTCCAACTGAATCAGGCTGTTACGCGTGTATGTTGGTAGTCTAGAAATGTGTTTGTACCCTGGTCCTGCCAATTTTTATAGCATCGTATCCATTTGGCCTGGAAACGCTTAATTGTGCATACCCTGCAGTTGCCAACAGTTTCATTTTCATAAGCCTCCTGATCAGCACCATATTTAGACTGCACACTCTCCCATTAAGTTTGCATAGAGTGTAGATAGTTAATTGAACTTTTGACTTCATCTTAAGCTGGTGTGTAGATGACTTCCCTATGCCACTGAGCCATGCTCCAAGACAGTAGTAAGATTTTATAGTTACAATCAACTGGGCTCCAAATCTTCACTTAACCCCTTCGGTGCTCATGACGGAACGGTTCCGTCATGAGCGTCGGTTGAGCTGTGCTCATGACGGAACCGTTCCGTCATGAGCCCGTCCGCGCAAGAAACGGTCAGCACCGCGGCGGAATTCGCGCCGCATGGAAGGGGTTAAGATCTGTTTTGCATAGAGACCGAAAACCACGACTTTGGTCTTATTTGGGTTGGCCGCTAGATCGTTTCTTTCATTGTACATTTTTTAAAGCGTTTGTAGGCCTATTTTGGTATGATTGAGCATTACCATATCGTCCGAGTACTGCATTAAAGACACCTCTTGCAGCACAATTTTTGGGGTGGCTAGGTTTGCTTTTTGAAGGGCCTACATACAAGTTAAAGAGCGTGGGGGCTAAAACGCGGCCCTGTTTTAGTCCCCGGTTGGAACAGAGTTGCTGGGAGACCCTATTCCCAACCAGTTTTATTCTTAACCAGGTTCTGCTGTATAGTGAAATGATGCGGTTTAAAAGATGCAGCCAAATAATCCACAAAGCATGCCAACATTGGCATATTATGTTTTGTGTTTGCTTGCTGTGCTATGTAAGCTAGAGAGACAATGTTATCAATTGTTGAGCCACCTTTGCAGAGCCCAGTTTGTTAGAAGGGTAGTATCTCGTTTTCATCAATCCATCTATGCTTTTTTAATCCATGCTTTTCTTTCTATGTCCAATAAGGCTATTAATCTGGAATGTTTAGGATACAAGTTATCTGCTTTCTTAAATATTGGCTGCAACAAGGACCCACACTATGAGTCTGGGACATCTGCTTGTAGCCTGCATTTTTTGTACAGTATAGATAGGATTTCTGCCCAGTAATCCGGCTCTTCCTTGAACATAAAGCCCAGTAGGGTGCCCCATCCCTTCTTATCTTCTTTATGATTTTTTTGACTGTCGATTTATCCTGCGCACTTCATCCAGAGAAAACTTAGCATTACTGTCTGCGCTGTTGTTCGTTAGTTTGCACTTATTACCTTGCTGTGTTTCTCCTAAATTTGCTACATGAGTTAGCCACGCTTTTGCTGTCACAGAGTTGCGCCTGTCAATTTTATAATTTTCCAGTAGGGCAATGTATTCCCAGAATTGCTTTTGTTTGTTACTCTTGGAGAGCTCTTTGACTTTGATCCATTCCTCCTCAATGTACTTTTGTTTCAGCTTCCAGAAGAGGCGTGTGCGATCCAGGTCAAGTACTTTTTACGCTCTCTTTGAGTCTAATGTACCTGCTTTATGATGGATCCGTTTCGCTCTCCTTAACTTGTGGGTACAGTCTCAAAGGCTTTCATTGTATTTCAGGCTTGGCGCTGGTTTCCGCCTGGTTCCTTTTATATGTTCTACTCCTTTCTCCTCTGAAGTGCGTGACACATACATTTGTTATCTAATTGCCCCAACTGCCGAGGAGTATAGATTTAGTGGGGTTTCTTTCACTTTCTTGCTCCTTCATCCACTCCTTTAGCTTAGCTGCAGTACATCCATTCCATATGATCCTTCTCACCAGCGTACGCTCCTAAGCTCCCATTGTGTGGCTAACAGTCTCCGTTTTTTCACGCTGTGTAGCGTGCAGCTCTAATTCCACTGTGAGCATTGCGTGGTCGCTTGTTCCCTGTTTTGTCATAGAGAAATCGGACATCAGTTGTTTAAGGTTATTACTTAGAAAGGTGTAATCAATTGTTGTGCAGTTATTGACAGAGAAGATGCTGGGTTCATTTTGCTGAAAGTTCTTGGCCAGGGCCTCTACAGATGTCAATTTAAAAGCTTGTAGAAATCTGTTACAAACTCTTTCTGCAGGGGTATTGCCCCCTTAGTTAGACTTATCCGCCCCCAGGTTGCACAAATTAAAGTCTCCTGTAATCACTGTGGGTGTGAATGGGTGTGCGCTCAGCTCCTCTTCCAGTGCTGCAATGACTGTCCTAGTTAACTCCTGCTTCGTGGGTCTTTAAGATATACTTTGATTATTAGCAGTGACATCTTTCCTTCTTTGCCTAGATTGTTTCCTACTATGATTGTCTGCAGCATGTCTGTGTCCACTTTGATTTCTTTGATGGTGAGGTCTTTTGCATGCCTCGCATTTCGAAATCCCCCCGGATAGCCTCCCATAGAGGTGTCGTCTGCTCACTCATTTGTGTAGACCTGTGAAGCCTTCCATATGTGTTGCATTTGCCGCCCAGGTCTCTTGCAGGCAGTAGATGTCCCCCTCCAGCAGCTTTCTAGTTTCTAGTGTCAAGTTTCTAGTGCAGATTCACTACTGATAGTCCAAGAAATGAGTTTGATACTGGTCTTTATGCCTATGAAGATTATGTTATTCCCATCAGTTATGTACGTTGTTATTGTGATGTTGCTCTTTGTTCCTGCCTTTGTGCTAGGAGTGGCAATTATTTCTGCCCCCTGTGTTAGAATCTGCACGGTATTGACCCTCCCCTTGGACTTCTTCTGTTGCATTGGATATTCTTCTCTGAGATATGCCCTCATTAGGTCTGTATAGTATATTCGGATTTTCAAAACTGGAGATTAGTTGTGCCCTTTAGGACTCTCGCAGCAGGCCTTGTGCAGTCCCTTTGCTATTGTATTGATACTTTTGCAAACTTTTCAATCTGGCCAGCACATGGGGGGTGGGGGTATTTTTCCTCATCTATACCTTAGACCAATATGCCCCAGTCATCAAAGCTTACCTTTTTCTGTAGGACCATTTCTGCGAGAGCAGTGTTTTTTCATGTGGCTATAGGGTATTCCTGGCTGTTGTTCTTATCTCCAACTTCAAATTGGATGCTGAGGAGATCGTCAATGGTTATTTTTGATAACGAGAAAAATGGAAGAGCTCCAGAATGTTTGCCCTGTTAAGAGTGTCGTGCCTACCCCTTGACCTGATTTGCGGCCAGAATATTGCTTTCCGTGATGTGTTTTCGTTTACTGGGTTGCCTGCCTCATTTTTGGCTGACTGTCGGTATGTGATTCCTCGCTGGCTTCCCTCCTTTGTTTGATTTTGAGGCTCCCTGTGTCCTGGCACCTGGTTTATTGCTGTTGAGTATTGAAATAGGCTATGGGGCACTTCCCACTTGACTAGGTGTTCTTTTTCCCAAACTGCTGCTCACTCTCTCATGCGTGATTGGCTATTACCTTGCTCTACTTGAGACTACCCTTCTAAGTTGGACTGCCCTGGAGTGGGTCCATGCGTCAACGGATCCTGGAATTCAGGGCTTCTAACTTCAATCTGTTAATTTTGCTTTGTCACAAATATTGGATATAATGTTTTGGTCGCTGTTTCTTCCACCCTCTGGTATTGTTCCTCTACGTGCTGTGATGGAGCATGAGAAAACTGGCCACAACTCCTTCTTATGTGGACTTTTCTTTGCATCTATTGACTTTTCTTTAGCCTTTTCTTTGCACACCTGGTTATTGGTTTATTTGCTTCATTTATAATGTTTTTACAAACTTCCTGGCTTGTAGCTACTTGATTTCTACTGTTACTGACTATGGTTATAGATGTGAAGTTGTCGTGAAGCGGTTCAGCGATTGAAGGCATTACTCCTAAGTCATTACTAAGTCATTTGGCCCCTTCCTTTTTTGTTGCTGCGCTTGCTTTCTCACTCCTTGATTTTGTTTCCCATGCCAGAATAAAGTTCCTTAAATCACATATCATTGCTGTGAGTACTTCAGGTAAGGTTGGCATACTTTTGCTGTAATGCTCTTCTCGATCTTATCAAGCTTGGATGCCATGTTCACTATGGTCAGGCTATTGTTTGCATATTGTCCATTTGTATTTCTAATTTGTGCGACTGCCAGGTAAATGCGTTTATTGCCGCAGTAAGAGTAGGATTTATTGATGTCAATAGCTTGTCTTTATTCTTGGAGAGTTCGAGACTTGATTCAAGATTATCATCCTGGGTGTTGTCATATGAATTTCCTGCAGCAAGGGTCATACTGTTTGGACTAAGCCCCTGCTTACATGCCTTTGTCCATGGCACCTGCATGCTTCTATTCACATTTTCTAAGTCGAACATCAGAGAGTTCCCTGGGTCATTGCCCATTTGTTCCTCCACCATGTCTCTGGCATATACTTCTGCTGTTATTACCAT
This sequence comes from Triturus cristatus, assembly GCF_964204655.1. Taxonomy (NCBI): domain Eukaryota; kingdom Metazoa; phylum Chordata; class Amphibia; order Caudata; family Salamandridae; genus Triturus; species Triturus cristatus. Next base: position 652,339,884 of record NC_140594.1, read on the forward strand.
CGGCCAGTTCGGATTTATAGCACTCTCCACTACCTGCACGGTCCATTGAGGTGGAGGACAACTCGATAATGTGGGAAACATTGTCCTGCTCAGCGTTTAGGGTGGCCTGCCTTGGAGCACTGCTTTGTGTGGTCATATGAGGGGGATCGGGTCCCGTGTTCGCCTGGTCCTGCCTTGGGCCGGGTGATTGACGGACTTGATGACCACCCTCCTCCAATGAAGGTGGGGTCTCCCTTGGTTATTCTGGGGAAATACTCAGTCAGAGCCTTGGTCTTCTGCTCTTGCTTGCCCTCCGTTTCTTCCCCTGACCTGTGGGCTGTACATCAGAATTGCTCGCCTGGTGATCCTAGTGTAGCTGGCATCTCGCAGTGACCTGTCTTCTCAGGTGTAAATTAACCACTTTTGGAAAGGCCGAGATGTCGGCTGGGCCCCTCGCCTCTTTCACAGTCTCCTGGACTCCCCTTAAACCGTCTTTTCTTGTCTGATTTTTTGTTTGATAACTATGCTTGCCCCCCTCCCCTTCGCCATTGCTGCTGATAATCTTTTTAGGAACACCCAGTGGGCCACCTTCCAACCTGCCACAAAGCGCGGCTACAGCTTGACACTATTGTGCACCAACCTTCTTCAATTACACCACGCTTGTACCACTGGGTACTCGTCGGGGACCTCTTCCAGTACTTACAAATGGTTTATTGATACATTTGCCCTTGGCCTGTAAGCTTGGTATTGCTGTATTTGCCTGCTATGGCAGTGGCAATGACTGTGGCAATGGCAATGACTGTGGATGTGGCTATGGCTGTGTCGATTGGTGCGGAGGTGTCCTCCTGCCCAACTATAAGATGTATAATTAGGAAGGATAAATGGCTGGTTAGCTGGCTGGAATTAATTAGTCATTATTAGTGTTAGTTGTGGCTGGTTTGGTGTACTCAATGGCTGTTCCTGCTTTGAAAGGCTTGAATATAACTCAAGAAAGATTCTGTTAAGAATTCGCTCCAACTTATGCCTGAGCTGTGGTCCTTCCAGGCCCTCTTAAGGTTGCGGATTGCTGGCCTTGCTGCCGGCTGTGCCCCCCTAAAGGTGGCCTGGTGTCTTCTAGTCGCCCAAACGGCGGCAGAGGGTACGGGGCATTGCAGGTGGATGCACTGATGGATGCACTCTGGCTGAGGGGGGGAAATTGTAAGCTGCGGGATGGGAGCACACCCCCGGCCCCAAGCCAAACCCGACCCTGGTCGGACCATTTCCACGACCAAGGGGCTCTACAAGTGCAATGGCTCTATCACCACTACTTCTCCCTGCTCCCTCCTACTGCCACAGGAGCCCTAGCTGGCACAGCTTAACTCTGCACCAATCCCCCCCCCGCATGCAGCTCACCGTCTTGCTCTCCACTTGCTCCTTGGTGTCAGGTGGTCCTGTGGTGTGTCCAGGCGAAGCCCTCATGCCAAGCCTCCTACTCCTCTCCACCGGCCTCAAAGCCACAAAGCAGAAGTCGTGGGAGCCAGTGGGGAGCCAGAGACCTTGCTAGACAGGCCGTTAGTACTGGTGACCAAGCGCCTGACACCTGGCGAAGCAGCCGGGTCTGCATATGCTTTTAGGGTGGTGCGGTGCTGGTGGATGCGACGGGTGCCACTGAGGTACGCCTCTTATAACTGTAAGCTCCAGCAAGTTTCCGCCAGGCATGCACGGCCTGGTTCGACCTGGTCCCAGCTCGGCCTGCTTGAAGCCCATTGAGTTGTGCACCCCTTTCCCCACTCGCTCCTCAGACCTCCTACATCCGACCTCGCGCAGAGTTTCTGGTGTCTGACGTCACGCGATCTCAGCTCTTTTGCTGATTAGTTAACAATTCAATGCCGTGGAACCAAGAAAGGAGGAGATATGTTGAGCTGTTGGTTTGTTTTTCTTCAATAGAAGGCATTTGTCTTGGATAGATGATACTCTCTCCTAAGAAGAGTATGCTTCGCCTTCTATAGTGTCCAAGGTGGCTCCTAGGTAAGAAAGACTGCACAGGAACTCAAAAAGACTTTTATTGATTGATCGGTAGACCCCATCTGCGTAACAAAATTGTTTTTCTGAAATCCTGCGTCACCTAATAACTGAGCATAAGCTTTGCTTAGCAAATCAGCCAGGTAGGGGTAGACGAATATACTCTGTTTCCTTAGGTGAGCAAACTCTATGGCTAGGCATTTGGAGAATGTGTGTACAGCTGACTTGAGGCCGAATGGTAGCACTGTGTATTTGAAGTGCAAGTTTCTGACAACAAACCTGAGATATTTTCTGTGATGCTCTACTATGGAGATTGTGGAAGTAAGCATTTTGCAGGTCTATCACAGACATTCAGTTGTTTTGTTTTATATGTGGATAAATCTGCCGTAGAGCTAATAGCCAATACTTTTCTCTTCTGATGTGCTTGTTGGTAAAGCGCAACTCTAGTATCAGCTTAACCTGTTTTCTTTGAAATCTGGCGGTACATGGAGAAAACTTCATGACCTTTTTGCTGAGAAGGTAACAGTTTGATTGCCTATTTCTTTAATAGAACAGATGTTTGCATTATCAAGATGGAAATTTGGTGCTTTGATGATGTTTTTGAAGGAAAAAGTAGTAGTTTTACCGTGAAACGTACAAAATATCCATGACCAGCAATACTTAGTACCCACTTGTCCATTGTGATTGTTTCTCACTCTTTTAATTGTTTGAAATACCACTCCCCTTACTGAAGTTGCGAACTGAGACAATTTCCAGAGGCGCGCCTTCCGTATGTATTCGAAAGCCTGGATGGTGTCAACTGGCCTTTCACAGCCTCCTTAGATAGTGGCCCCATTGGCCTTGCTGGTGGTGGTGGTGTAGCTGATAAAGCCAGTGAGGGGATTGAACCCTCCGTGGGAAGTATCAACTGTTCTTAGATTTGGACTGTGTCATTAGGAACATATTTGCCTCCTCAAGTCGAGGGTCTTGGCTTCATTTGTTATTTTTATCATCTCTTCCTCTTTCCGTTGACAAAATAAGGTGGATCCAGAGAATGGGAGGTTCATTATTTTCACAGGAGTGTCAGGTTTGAGAACCTTAAAGCGAAGCCATGAAGACCCCCTGAGTGAAAATCTGTGACAATAGCAGCTAACCGCTAACTCAGCAGAGTTTATTGCAGCAATAACTACTTGGTTAAAGACCAGGGAGCCCTCCTTCGCCATCTCCTTGAAGTCTATTTGTCTATGTCAAGGAAGGTCATCTATAAAAGATTTCATATCCTCTCTGAAGAGCAGTGCCCTGGCATTTGTTAATGCTGTCACAGCAGTGCTCCTTCCTTCCTGTAGTGTCTATGCTCTTACTTTCCCTCTCCAGTGGTGCAGCAGTCTCCTGGGCCAAAGCATGTCGATATTTGATCAAAGTTGTTAATCTAGAATCTGATTTCAAGTCAGATTCCAGAAATCAAGGTCCTGCTGTGGCGGTTTATACCTCTTGAAAGGGACTGTTGCCACCTCAACCATTGTGATAGTGAGGAACTTCTCCATAGTCTTCGGGACCCCTGCCATTCTGGTAGTAGACACATGATGAGTCTAGTATGCGGCACTATTGAAATGCATTAGGACATCATCCCCAGCAAGTTTATGATTTCTCTCAGAGTTAGAGGACGTCACATGAAATAAAAAGAGAGCAGTGACTGAATTGCCATAACTGTTTATTAGTCGGGATAGGCTTTACCCCGTGACTTTGTTCAATACTGCCCCTAAAAAATGGTCTGTATCGGATTTGGAGCGAGATGGACATTTTTGCTATTAACTGTAAAAACTAACCTCTGTAACAGTCTCAAAGCTGTCGTGCTAGTTACTGCTGGTTTTTATTTAGCCAATTTTTATTATACAGAAGACATGAATTACGCTGCAGTATAGGTGTGCTGCAAACACGGCTAGAGGCTTTCTAAAAAACACATTTGGTTGTGACTCTGAAGGGTAGAACTTTGGTTTAGTCGTAATTTACCCCACATCTGATGTAGCGATCGTGTGACGGCTGATTGGGGATCTGAAAGTAGGCATTCTTGAGGTCGAGGTTCACCATATGATCTCCTCTGCAGAGCAGCAGAATGACATCCTGCATGGTGATCAATTAGAAGTGCTACACAATATGTAACAATTTAGCTGCCTGGCACTTAGGATAAGCCATAGGGAGCCTTTCTTCTTTGGGATGAGGTAGTATAGTGTGTATAACCCATGACCCGTTTGGTGTGGAAGAACAGGATCTATGGTGCCTTTCCTGAGATAAACCCTTTCTTGAAAAAGTCTCAGACATTCCTGACTGATGGTCTGACAGCAAGGTGGAATGTTTTGTGGTGTGGTTTGGAAATCCAAGCAGTATCCTTGCTGGAAAAGACCACCTCGCCCAGAGGTTATTAACTCCCACCATTGACGGAGTAACCTCCTTCTATTCCCTTACAAGTATGGAGTGATCTGGGTACTTGGAGAATGGGGTTTCTTTCCCATGGTGCTGTGTTGCACTAGCACAGGCACCCCCTCGCACCTGTTGTGCCAGAAACCAGACTTACTGATTTGTGTCTGGAGCGCATCCAAGGCATTGCTGTCCCTGAGTCCTTTTTCATTTCTATCATGGTGTCCACTTGAGGCCCAAACAAGAGTTTACTGTCAAAAGGGACACTGATGGTGTGCTGCTGGATCTTAGGGCAGAGGTCAGATACTCATAGTCAGGGATGTCTTCGGAGGATGACGATTCTGTACATTTTCTCTTAAGCTGTATCTGCTGCATCAAATGGACCACAAACGTTAGCATTTAAAATAATCTTTCCCCAGTACACTAACTTTGTCGCATTTCAAGAGGGCTCAGAGAGCTCCTTGATTAGTTGTTCCATTTCCGCCCAATAGTAATTGTCATACTTTGCAAAGAGGCCCACAGAGTTGGCTATGGGCCACTGTGTTGCTGATCCCACTGCAACACACTTTCCAGCTGAATCAGTTTTGTAGCTTTCCTCATAAATAGCTTCCTCAAATGTGAGCTTCCTCTTCCTCAAATGTTTTGGTTGTGGCTCATGTAGTGGAGGACAAGCTAAGATCTTGCCAGATTGAAGATAAATATAAATCTTCCACTGCCTGACATCAGGCTGTTCGAGGTGCTCAATGGCTGCAAGGAGCTTACCGGCTGCTATAATGTGGCTCGCTGTCGAGGCTGGCGTCGACATATGTTTCGGGGTCACCTTTCGGGTTGACATTGGCACTGAAGGTTTCTGCTTGGGGACGAGGAGGCTTAGCTTATAGGCTCCGACTCTTTAGCTCGAAGCTTCACCAGGGCCGAAATGGGCTCTTGGAACTGAGCAGGCTCATGGACAGTTGCTGGAGCAGACTGTTGAGGTTTCTTCTGAATAGCCTCAAAGCTTGAAGTCTGGGTCCCTCAAGAGAGGTGCTAGCCTTAGACACAAGACCCTGGTCAAGGTCGAACCTAAAGAGTCGATCCTTGGATGGCATGTGAGGTGTTGTGTCTTCAGTGCAGTCTGTGTCCTGGGTGCAGGTTTGACAGGGGCCCCAGAAGTCTGTTTCTCTTCGTAGGCAGAGGCCTCCAGGGAGAAGAGTTCAGGACTTCGATCCAGTTGACCCACTGGGATTCCAGATTGGCCTTCTTCTGAGTCAGCTCACTCAATGTCCTTGGTTTGAAGACCAGCGCTGGCCTTGTAGGTCATTGCACTGCATTCAACAGTACTCCCACTCATGCTCTCTTTAGTATTTGATAGTGGTTTCATTTTTGAACACCTGGCAGGTCGACCGGCTCCAGTCTTCATGCTCTGTCGACAAGCACAAGTTGCAAACCCAATGATGGCCTAATCATGGGAACTTATTGTAACACATTGGGACAGAACTGGAATGGTTTTTCCACATGACCCACCTCCCCAAGAGAGATTCTCATACAACCTGGCCTAAGCGAAACCCACCAGTCCTGGATGAAATTGAGCTATTGCCATTAATGGTGGTTATTCCAATGTTGTAGAAGGGGATTCTGGTCACTGGAGTCAAAGAATTGTTTACTGAGCTTAACGGTCCAGGAATGCCAAAGCATGTCCAAATCAAATGGAGGAAAAACAATATGAGGTGAAGTCTTTGCCCTGGTGTATTGTGAGCTTCTAGGAGGTATCAAGAGTTACCTTGAAACCGAAACATATACTTCAAAGAAAAAACAAACTGCAACATCCGCACCCAAAAAACTAGATGCCAGAAGTGAAGTGTGAAAAGCATATGATCTACGGCTACACATGCTACAAATATTATTTATTCTAGTTCTTTGATCTCATACCTTCTATAACTCTTTCCTCGTGCTTATACAGTAAGTTCTACATCTGAGTCCTCATCATTGGAACCGAATCTAAAGTTCTGAAAACTTCTTCCTTAAACCCTACTAAGTACTAGGCAGAGATCTTGAATTCCATGGTGTGCCTAACCCAACTTTTCTCCTTCCTATGCTTCAAAGATTTTGGTTTCAGAAGAGAACAATATTATGTCCTTTGTCATCATAGTTTAGTATGAAAACAACTGCAGGCCTTGTCATCTACTTATAGGCCCCTACGGATGATACACAGGGCCGAATCTAAAGGTATCCATGTCCATCACCAAACTATGAAAAGTACCACAAAATACACAGAGAAAACAAAAACCTAGAAAATACGTGTTGTACATGATATAGACCTCCTATGAATGAAGTTCTTAAAAACTTTTTGGAAACTACATAGCTCAATTGAACTCTCTCTCCCATATTGAAGATTTCTGTATCTCTAATACCAGATAAACCTTCTGACTTTGATGAACTCTCATGGTTAAAGTATCAAAAAGTAGCGCCAGAATTGCAATCTTGGCGTATCCTCTATAGCCTTAGAGCCCGCTCTAAATGAAATCAAAATTTTGAAATAAAGAACCGGATGCAATTTAGCTTTAAATATTCATTCATTTGAAAACATTTTCAAGGTTTTAAAGTTAATTAAGATCAATAAAATGTATTTTAAAAAGAATGTATTTTAGGAACTACATGTCACTATAAAATAGAGAGGGAAAATGTTCTAACCAAAAGCAAGCAACATTCCCCAAAGTAAGAAAGCAGTCTTTTATATATTACTTTAGAACCAGTTTCAGCAGGATTCTATTACGTTTTATGAAAGTGTAGATTTTGCAGGCACAAGTGGTTGATACTTGAAAAATATCTAACTAGCAGAATCAGGTAATGAAAACAAAGGAAATGGTTACTTAGTTATAAGAATAGTTTAGTAGCTTGAAACCATTCTAGATTCATAGGCCCTGCATAACTGAACCAGCTATGGGTTGTGTTCGGAAAGCTATTGTGTTTACCTCAAGAAAGGTTTTGGGCATTGACTAAAGAAGGGGTCAGTCAACCTATAACCTCCTCAGAATGCAGTCCTTAAGAAATGGTGTCCACAAGGAAAAGACACAGCTAATTTGTGTCATTTCACTGAGCAGAGGATAACTCATGATGAAGGGAGGATGATAGTGTATGATAGCATCACTGACTTTGGCGCCAAACAGCAACACGTTATTGTCCCTTACCCTCATCATCTGCCTTTGGATTACCTTTGTCCCATAAGCTGAGTGAGGGTCGATAACTAGTATCTGAAGGGTCAGAGATCAATAAGGATATGTTGTGGATGATTTACATTATCATAAGGGCAAAGGTGGTGAACTTAAGCACTTACATCCGGGTTATCACAGCCGATCATCTCGCCATAAGACACCTGATGGCACAAGCAGTACGTAGGTTCATTGGGGTCTACCGGCATGTCCAGGACATCAGAGGGATGCACTGCCAAGACATTCTCAACAAAATCTGATCTGCAAGTATGGATGAGAGAGAAAAACACAGAGCACCATTAGCAACCTAAATTTAAAAAATGACAATTGAGACATCTTTGGTGGCACACTTGGAAGAATCCATGATATCTACATCACACAATGAGATGGTGAGTATCAGTTATCTGGAAGGGAACTATACAGTCAATTGTACTTTTTTTAGTTAGCTATTTTGAAACAGGGTTAGTTATTTACATGCATTTCTAGTTGTTCTACATTTTAAGCATCTCTAACTATGCACGGAATGATGAAACACTTTTTCCCAACAGAAAAATTTATTTTTTCAAAAAATATTTGTAGACATTTCTGAATATTGAAGCTCCCCCGTCTAATAAATTGGCTTGGGAGGCAGATATTAGTCATTTTTATGAATACTGAATTAATATCTTAAAATAAAGGGGGAGACAAGAGGAAAAAAGACCGGAGGGGCACATCCACCTACACATATACTTTCAAAACCACAAGAGCCTGTCCGTATTCAGAGTAATAACCCTCCATAGGATAGAGAGAAAACATTTGGTTTTCTTATGTAAAACACACAGCCAGAGTTGCCCCATGGTGGCACGCGTCTTCATAGGGTTCCTACTGTTCCGTAGCAGAACGGGCGTGCTGCGACTTGTGAAATATGCTGGAGCACTGAGTGGTATACTCCAAATTATAGAAGGAATAGGAGTGGGAGGGGTCTTTCGTGGGAGGTTAAAAATGCCTGCATGGTAAGTAAGTGATATTTCAATCTGTCCTCCAGGTGGTACGGAGAGTTGAAAGTGTAGATTAAAATGTACCTGCCTTTCTAATGGTCTACATGTTTCAAGCCAATCCCCATGGCTTTTTTTCAGGACCAAGGATTTAACTATCTGATTCCACTCCTTAAGTAGTGGTGATGTATAGTGACTGCACACACACTACATGCTAATGATAAAATAGATTAATAGCACCTACTTGGTGTTACTGCTTTGTAACCTGCAACATATATGGGAGAGGTAGACTACCACAATAAAAAAACAACAACACGCTTACACTGATAAAAATGTCAAAAAATCACCTCAAAGCTATAGATCATGTGAACTTGACAATAGCACTTGTTGAGGTGAACCCACTTGATCCACAACATATAGCTCAATACACATAAAAATGAATGTGGAACAAAACACACTCTGTGGGATAAAAAAGATCATGTCCATCACAACGTAAGCCTTAGTGTGACTCAATTGGAAAGAATAGATAATCAGTAATTGGCACCATAACGGCTATCCCGTACTCACTACCCCAATGCGTCACCTTGGACCAATCACCTTAAGAACATCACCGGGTCCCAAATGTTATTGATCTCATCCCCACGCCTTGTTAAAAAACCTTGTGCAACGTAAGCAGGAGCGTGGACGTTTGATCACCAGACTTTTCTCATTTACAAGCTCCTTGATGGCTGCTTTTCCTTGTTGTGTTGTGAAAAGTCTTAAGGAGTCCGGAATTGATTTCTCCTATGTCCTTCAGGACTGCTTTCTCAAAGGCATGAATATCTACACCAACTGCCTTTGAAGGTGGTGTGAAGGTGGACCTTAGTCCAAGTCACCCTGTGTGTCTTTTTCTTGGGGTTTCACTTCAAAAAAAGGCCCCGAGTTTGATCCTTCTGATAAACTCATTGATCTCACAGTTAAGTTTAAACTTGTGAAGGGTTACCGTTGGTACAAAACCAAGGCCTTTCTCCAACATCTGCATCTGTGTGTTTGAGAGTCTTTTTTTAGTTAGGTTAACAACTAAGTTGGGCAGTTGCTTGGGCCTAGTTGTGACTCCTTCGTCATGCTCCTGGTTGTCATCCCCACTTGTTTTTGTGGGGGAAGGGAGGTGATTGGGGGGGGCATTGTACCTGACTCCTCCTCTTCACTTTTCCTCTTGTGTGGCCTTGGCCTTCCCATAAAAAAGGCCTTATTCTTCCCAAACCTATGTTCTCTCACAGACAAGGATGAAGTCTAAAAGACCTACTAGAACATACAGGCCCTTGGAAATTGATAACCGGCAAAAGACAGACACAGAGCACTACATCCCTAGTTGTGGGTCACTACACATGTGGCGGGTGCAGTGTACGTTACCGGACGAAAGGCACAAAATCAGTATCCTTTAATAATAACACCACATGGGAACTGACAGAATTTACAAACTGCAACACACAAAGAATGTTAGATTTGATTACTTGTTTTGTAATCTACACTATCTAGGCATGACGACCCGGAAGGTGAAAACTAGAATTAGCGAACATCGCAGTAACCTCAGGTGTGGAAGAGCAACAATTAAAATATCAAGCCCTTACATTGGTGAAACAACACACTGTCCAAGACTACCAATGGGTGGTTTTAGAACAACTAGACAATGTATTTGATTTTATTTAAAAGGTTTTATATAGTGCTAGCTGGACCCTGAGGTATCAGCGCGCTTTACAGAGACAGGAGCAAGGCAATAATCAGTCACTGGGCAATAATCATAGGGTCATGTTACAAAAAATATAAAAACAAGGGAAGTATAGTTCTACAGAGTGTGAGGAGCACACAGGAATATATACACATAAAAAGAAAAATTGTATGGCCATGGGGTGGAAATTACTGAAGTGAGGTCCATTCAATACAAATTAGAGTCCAAGGATAGAGAAGGACATCAGGAGCAATAGAGGCAAACACAAAGGTAGAAACAGCCAACTGATCAACGGAGACTGAACAGATCAAGAGAGCCTAATTCAAAACAAGGTTCAGTTTGTTCATGGATTCCAGTATTTATTGAGGAGATGGCGTTTCTAGTCTCTTTTGAAGCCCGGGAAGGAGGGGCTGCATCGTAGGTCCTTCGGGAGGGAGTTCCAAATGCTGGGAGCATTCCCTGAAAAAGAGCGAGCCTGGGTAGTTTTCCTTTTTAATTTGGGAGGCACAAGAAAAAGAGCGGTGGAGCTTTTCATAGTCCTGGTACTTCCTGCTTTTGTGAGTTTGTTGTCTAAATAGTCAGGGGAATGAGAGTGAAGCGCTTTGTGGGTGATGCAGGCAGTCTTGTAGATGCATCTTCCATCAATGGGAAGCCAGTTTAGGGACATAAGGGCAGGCGTGATGTGTTCATACCGTTTAAAGTCTGTTATGAGCCGGGCTGCCATGTTTAGAACTGATCTGAGGGGGATGAAGTGAGTTTTCGGGGTCCCTGTGAGAATAGCATTCCTGTAGTCAAGTTTGGAGAGAACCAGAGATTGAACAACCCATTTGAAATTGTCTAATGGAATGAATGCTTTATTTTTTTTTAGGTGTTGTAGTGTGTAATGTGCTCCTTTGGCTGAGTTATTGATATGATCGTTCAAAGGCAAATTTTTGTCCAGGTTGAAGCCTAAGGATTTAGCCAAGTTTGATAGAGTGAGAGAACAATTGAGGGCCTTCAGGTCCTTATTCCAGCCTTGGATTGGAAGGTGATCACTTTTAGGAGAGAACAGGATAACTTCAATTTTGATGGGGTTTAATTTTAGATGGTTGGAGTAGAACCAAGATAGAACCTTACTCAGTGTGGCGTTAAGATGAAGGATGTCACTGTGTGATTTGATGTTGTAGTAAAGTTGCGTGTCATCTGCATTGAGGTGATATTTGATCCTTGCTTGTTTCAAGATGATTGTAAGGGGTTCCATGAAGAGGTTGAAAAGTGAGGGGGAGAGGATTGAGTCCTGTGGGACACCAAGAGTGACAGGTGTGGGGTTCGAGAGGCAAGACCTGATTTTGATTTGTGTACAGGGTTGTAGATATGACGTGAACCATTTTAAAACTGTGCCATTGAAACCGAAGCGTATCTTCAGTGATCCCAATAAGGATGGGTGTTTTACTGTACCAAAACCTGCTGAAAGGTCAAGTAGTATGAGTAGGCAAGCATCCCAATTGTCACAATATCACAATACGGTCAACTGCGAATCTAGACTGTTTGAGAAGGAACAACTCTGAGTGTTCTAACTCAAGACACTCACGAGGGCCTCATTGACGTACGTTAACAGCATAACCTACTGTCTCTTGAATGCAGGAGTCTTGACAACATCAAACTTGCACCTATGACAAAAATTCCCCTTGGGGCCAGTTTACGGTATAACCCACTGCCTTTTTAAATGCAGGAGTTATTTCATTATCCAACACATACAGGGGATGATACGTACCCAAATTTGAACAGGATTCTGATTGCTATAAACTCTCCTGAAAACGTATCATTCCCTTCCTGGATAAGAAATAAAAGAAGCCCTCTTCATGTTAACACACATTTATAACTAAATACACCCATGGGATGATATGTCACCGAAAGTGATCAAGATTGTGTGTGATATTCACTACCACCTTTTTTTAAAACCAGCATTTGCAATGCAATCGGTCTCACATTTTTGAAAGTTAGAACTACTGGCATTGTAAATGACAATGTTTTTACTTATGTTTTTTGATCTGCTGAACTTGGCAACGTATATCATGTAGCAGGATTAAATATCCACTTCATGGCCAAACAACATCAAATTTAAGTAAGTTACTTCAGCATGTTAAGGCTAACTAGTTAAGCCAGAACAACACATAAACGTTACATTACATTCCCGATAACTGGCATGGGGCTCATATATCGCACTGAACACACACACTGCGTCACGTGCAACCACAATTAACACAGTTCGAAAGGGCTGGATAAGACCAACCACACTCAACTGTTTCAAATACAACTGAAATGATCTTCATCCTCGCAAGGGCATGGACAACCGAAAATCGCCTCGTTCTCCGTCGCATTTTGATTGTCTTGCTGCTTCGCTCGTAGTTATTGTATCCATGAATTTTACAGTGCTAAAAGCACCATAAGCAAAACTTTTAAAATACAATATTCAAGCTGTAGGCTAAATGAGTGTTAAAGTGTGGATTAAACGTGACAACTATTGTCTTAGACCATTTATTCCTATCTGGAAATTGGAAATACAGCTAAAGTTGCAGCCCAGCGTGTCCAATTATTACCCAGCAGATGGCACTAGAGGCTTGTTTGTGAACGAGAAAAGTACAGTACGCCAGTAAAAACTTTGTGTTACATTGTTCCATTTTAATTATTAGAATTTATGTGCGATTTATCGATGGCCACGTAAGCAACTGTGAAAACCTACTGCAACACTTGTAAAGTGATAACATGTGGAGTCATCGTGCAATGTTTTACCAAATGAACATATAATTCATTATTAAAGTGACCTGAAATTAAAACATATCGATTAATATACTGCTTCCTCCGTGGCTTTGTGTAGTTGAATTGTTCCATTAACCGCTTTTGCGCAAACTATTGGTACGAGCGTCATCGTCTGTAGATAGCTGGGGCTGAGCGGTTTAGAAAGGATGGCCTAAATTTCAAAACATGCATGCGTGGATTAAGTAACTGTAGAGGGATGACCAAAAGGAACCGTGAGTTAAGTACCATGAGAGGCAACGAAGCACACAAAGAAGGGGCAGGCAAATCTGAAGCCGATCACAAAGGGAAAAAAAAGCCCACCAACACAAACGCAAATAATCTGAATAGTACACATACATGACATTGAGCCAGTCGTAGCAACAGAGCGGGCTGCTGGAAATGTCACAATGAAAGCCTATGCTTTTTATGCCCAATTTGAGTTGAGAAGTAGGTGGGAAGGGGGAAGAAGGATGTACCGCTATGGCCAGATCAGCTGACCAAGAAACAAATGGTTCGAGTCTCAGAGTCACCTCAACAACATTCTGAGATTATGGGATCTCCCGGCTTTAAAAAACAAGCATTGGCATCGCCAATAGGTCTCGCTTTTGGGACCGTATAAGTATTTAGTTATGCAGCACAATATCCTTGGTGCAACAACATCAACTGTTGCATGGCTAAACTCTTATAAGGTCCCAAAGGCGAGACCTATTGGCTATGCCAATGCTTGTTCTATCTCTTGATCTGGGTCAAAGCCTGATGGGCAACATTTGTGTCAGTCCACAGAATGAGTGCGGGTGGCCCCCACCAGCTCAAATTAATCACTGCCGGACTCTTAGGTATTTCAAAGCTCAGAAATGACAGCAACGCTGTCTTAAAAAAATGTGGGTGGGGGGATCTGACTGTAATTGTTTGGCTAGGCACAGAGTAAACACTCTTAGCAATGAGCATTTCAAGAGCTTCGACCCAATCTGGTAATGTTTGTTTAAAAGTTATCAGTGTTGCAATCAATGACATTCTTTATCGCGAGAAGTGATCAGCTCGATCTACACCATGACACAGTGGCTTTTGGAGCTTGCTGGAAAGAGTCTAATAAACATAAGACAACGCTTCACCAGCCCACGGGGCACGACCGGACACAGGACTTTTATGTTGACTTTGAATATGGGGCGAGAGAGAGATGTACGAGGGTGAGGAGTTAGAAGGAGCAAAGAAGGAAAGACAAAGGGACGAGGAGGAGAGAAACAAAAGAATACAGAGAAAAAAGGAAGGAGGGGAGATGAGAGAGAAAGTGAGAATGGAGACAGCGGAGACTGGAGGAGAGAGTCCGAAGAAGACAAGGCGCAGAGGAGGAGAAACCAGAGAAAGAGGAGGAGAAAAGGGAGGTAAGGAGGGAGGGAGATGGGTGGTGAAGAATAAAGTGATGAGAAAGTGATCTGAAAATATTCTCAGTGCATTCAAGCAGTACCAGCCATCCTAAGCTAGTTAAATGATGTGGAAATTAAATCCAACGTATAGAAGTGGAAACGTAGAATGAGAAAACTATAATATGTTGTTATAAAAAAGAGTGATGGTGGTTTGGTGCATGAACATCAAAAGTATGGGTAGATGACTGTACGAAGTCGGTTAACGGACCGTAGATAATGTAAGCTAGAAAGTAAAGCGTCCGCGTCCCATGTCCTACTGGTCAATCTCATGCGGAAAGATGGAATAGCAATTTAGAAGTAACCTCCATGTCGGGGCGACAATCACCGTGAATGTAATAGAATCATGCACTAAAATAATCCGAAATGAGTGAAAGATTATAGGTTAGTAAAAAATCAAAAGAGCCCGTATACACACCTCCTTGAAGGTTATTAGTGAGAGTGCTTCCATCAGGAAAGTAAGCGGCATGGGAAACGGAGAGTTCTACGCAGCCAGAGGTAAAGAGAGCAATGTGTGCAAATAGAAAGAGGCTAGAGCGGAAAGCCCCGGTAACCGAAAGAAATTAAGGCGCCATGTTGGACGATTGTGAAACAAACTGTAATACAGGGCTAATCTGTATGCGGTCGTATTTAAAAAGCAACGCAAGCAAGAAATAAAGAAGATATGAAATAGGGGGTGTCATAACATTTAAATGCAGCGAAAACAAACTCAAATCGATAAGTGACACCAAAGTGAAAAATACAAAATAATGAATAAGAATAAATAACATAAAGTAAAAACAATGTAGGGATCAGAACAAGAGAAACTGAACCGTAAATATCATGAACAAGCAATGGCCGCGCACGTGCGCGCAATGGCAAAAGCAGGCTGGCGAGTGGTGTGCGATGTGCGTGCACCATGATGAGAGAGGAAAGCCATATGGCGCCTCTGTTCATCATTGTGCACGTAACCGCACGCTCGAGGCCAGCCAGCTTTTGGCAGGACTTTTAAAAGCCAGTTTACAAAATGTCTCACAGAGCAGAGCATGCGCTGGCTCAGGCGAGACCTAACAATGTGATTTGGGAGGGGCGAGGAGGTGGGTGGGACAGTACGACAGAAAGAAAAATGACAGACAAAGCTGAAGCAAATCGAAAAGAAAAAAAAGTGACGGGCAAAGCTGAAGCCAAGAGAGTCCACGGACAAAAAAGAAATAGCACGGGACCATTCAATGGAAAAAAGAGTGCGCCAAACACAAGATAAATAAAGCCAAGAGTAAGGGGACATGTTCAAGGACAGCTCCCACGAAAGTCAAAACACACCCAAAGGCGGGACAATGAGCAACATTTCACAAATGAAAAGAAAGCAATTTTGACAGACACAAGAAGGAACAAATGGAAAGTGGTGTGGGTGGTCTATGCTCCCTGACTGAATACAGCATGCCTCACAGAGCAGCGCATGCGTGCTGCTAGGCTCAGCCTAAAAACATGGCTATGTGAGATCATGACTATTAACTAATGCGATAGCTTTGATAGGTAATTCTATCCTCCTTGACCTAGACCTTCCCGTTTTTTCTGCCACTGGCATTTCTTTTTTGATTCAAATTTTAATTCTTCTAGTAATAAAACTCCTTTAAGCAAGACGGCGGTCTCTCCAGCTCCCGCAAAATTGAGGAGGAAGCCCAGGCGCAGGCTCTACCACGGAGCCAGTCCTTGAATGAAGACGCTCCCTCGTCTCATCGGCCGATGGACGAGGAGAAGTCGAAGACCTCTTCGACTTCTCGAAGAAGTGAAGAAGTGACGACTTCTTCTTGTGCCTCGACTTACCCAAGTGTCCTGTAGATTTGGAATGGGAAGTTGACCTCTGACCCCGCGAAGCGCTCCCAGGACCTTCCTCTCGACCGGGACCGTGATTTACGCGTAGTCACATACCGGGCCGCCATGAGCTTTAGGGAACGCTCCCTCAAAGCCTTTGGGTTGATGGATTGCAATCGGAGCACAACATCGGATCATGGTCTCGCTCCAAACACCACAGGCAGACAATGTGTGGGTCCGTCACTGACATCGGCTGATAACATGCTCCGCAGGGCTAGAATCTTGTCTTCCTTGATGACACCTTCCTAACACACCAGGAGGAAAATCCTCAAAAACACTCTACAAAACGTCGAAAAAATCCAGTCAATGACAGTGGTAGCTGTTCTCCTGATCAGCCCTGGCTGGCACGGAAAGAAAAGAACTGATGTCAATGTGAGTAGATGGCGCCTATATAGGTACCGCGATGTTACTTCCGGTGCTGACGAAGCATGCGGAGCCGATCGGCACCACCTACCGACGCGCAGACGTACTAACAAAAAATCTTCTGGATACACTCTGACGTCTGGGAAATACAAAGGTAAGGAATCAGCGGCTAGAAGTTTCTATCAGATATTTTTCTTTAGAAGGGCAAAAATGGGAAAAAAGTGGAACCCTATCTACAGGCTATACTGGGAACATAATTTATTTATCTTTAAAAGAACATGCAACCTTCAGGAAAAAAGTCGGCATAATTTAAGAAGTGGCCAGAAAAATACTCTTTCACATACATTTTTGAAAGAAAAAAATGAACCAAATCAGGGACCATGCAGGCGGATGAGCTGCAGCCTTTAGAGGGTGGAAAACTGTCAGAACTTCTTTACGGATGCACATTCAGTAGTCCATCAGACCCTATTAGTGGCATTTAGGTCACTTTAAAATGTTAGATACTTAGGATCTTTCATATAAATCAACCACTTCCTTTGTTGTGTTTAGGTGAGGTTGAGCTTCAGCCATGTGCTGGACATTTAGGTCAGGAGGAGTAGGCAGTGTTTAAAGTGTAAGATACCTGGAGGACAGGAGTATTTCAAGTAGAATTGAGTATGGTCATCAAATTGGAGAATGTTGATGCTGTTATCAGTGAGTGGAGTCCCAAACGAGCTCCATGTAGAGGTTGAAGAGACGGGTAACAGTAAGGAACCATGGGTGACTCCGCAGGTGATAGGGAACTTCAGGGACCTCAAGATGCTCAACTGAATGAACTATTGTTGGTTAGAAAAGAAGGAAGAGAACCACTGAAGGACTTTGCCAGTGAATCCCATTCAAAACTTCAGGGTATGGATGAGGGCAGGCTGGGCAGAGGACTTCTTCATATGTAGACTGGAGGGCAACATCTAATTTGCTTTCAATTACAACCTTAAAGAAACAATAGGTCAAGAAGCAGAAAAAACAAGTCACTTACCTGTACACCGTGGTTCTCCAGTGTTGATATTTTTTATAGATTCACATGGTTAAATCTTTCCCATCGTCATGGTGGGAGTCCCACAGTAACAGTAAAAATTGCAGTATCAAAACATTACCATAAACCTCCATAGAACAGAAACCCCACTTTCGTAACCTTTCAACCTTATTTTATAACATCCAAAGTTCAGCCAATCACAGCAAAGACCTCAGAGTCCCCTTCCCCTACAGAGCCACCATACCTCAGATTGCAAGCACGAGTGTGTATATATCAAAAACTCCGAGGTAACTGATGAGCCTAATCGGGGAGGAGGGAGGGTGGCATGTGAATCTATAAAAGATATCAATACTGGAGGACGACAGTGTACAGGTAAGTAAACAGTTTTTTCTACAGTATTGTATCTTTTATAGATTAACATGCTTGAATCCCACTAATAAGCAGTATACCAGAAATAAAACAAAAGAATGGCGGTGGGAAGGCGAACCATCCCACCATGATGCAAAGTAGGACAATCGTAAAACAAAAAGAATATACGCCAATATTCAGAAAAAAATATATATATTTATATATACATTCGCCCAAACGCATTTGCTAGGTGCTGCGACTAGAGGACTTGTTATTTGATGTACCTAGTGGTGTTAATAAAGACCTTGCCGTGAGCCAACTCGAGCTGTATCAGACCTGTTTTTATTCAGAAAACGGGATTGGAGCTATATGTGAGGCAGAGGTCGGCTCTGCATCCTGACACGCCTCTCATTCTGGAGCGCAGTGCAAAGCCGGCAAGATTTGGTGGAAGTGTATGAGGCTGCACAACGCAGCGCCCCCCCGGCTGTGAGATTTTGTGGCAATGGGAATAGAGTAGCAGATTTACTGTGGTAAGAGCTCGTTCTCTGTGAGGCACACCGCCACCGATCCTGCCAGTAAGAGGAGAGAACAGCACAACAGGTGGCGTTTGTCAGTGCATTATTGCGTGCACGGGCCGGTCACTGAACCAGGCTTGCAAATTGGGCTGTTCTTGTACCTATGGCAGGATTTCCGGCGCATTGGGCTGTACATCGGAGACCCTAGAAAAAAGAGAGAGAGGAGAGTACTTACTTTGTGGAACTTTTCCAGTCCTCTTTCTGTGTTGATACCAGCGATCCAATTGGGTTCCTCCGGCGAGCATTTAACAAATCCAGCAAAAACTCAAAATTGAACTGTCGAGCATCAATCTGGCACTGAAGAAGGCATTCGCCGAAACATGTTTGCCAGGTGCTGCGACTAGAGGACTCGTTATTTGATGTGCCTAGTGGTGGTAATAAAGGCCTTGCCATGAGCCAACTCGAGCTGTGTCAGACCCGTTTTTATCCAGGAAACGGGATTGGAGCTATATATATATATACATATATATAAACACATAGATATAAATAAACATAACACGGAAGTATAAAATAACCAAGCAGCATTTAAAGAAATAAGGAGGCCAAAAGCTGCCTACCTTAAGCAAAGAGGCGTCGAAGTGCAGCTTGCCCAACAGCTATATCTGCCTTCTTCCAACCATCAAGGCAGTAATGCTTTGTGAATGTGTGAGCGTTTGCACATGTTGCCGCCCTGCATATGTCAGGAAGAGATGCTCCCGCAAGCAGGGCTGAGTAAATTGTCACTTTCCTTGTTGAGGGAGCCTGCATTTTCACAGGCAGAGAGAGGCCAGCCTTTTCATGACAGAAGACAATCATTGAGGTGACCCAACAAGCGATGCTGGCCCTTGTTACGGCTTGTCCTTTCCTTGGTGCAGAGAAAGAAAGACTCCAATCTCCAAATTCAGCGTGGTGAGGAGCCAAGCTGACAAATGAAGAGAGTGAATTTGTGGATTAAACACTTGGCCCTAGTTCATGCAGAGAAAATCCTTCCCTGGAGGAAGGGAATTCAGAGCACACTCTGATAGGCGATGCAGCTCGGTGTACCAGAATTGTCTTGCCCATCTAGGAGAAATGAGAATGAGTAGACATGGCTCTTGCATAATTTTATTTAAAGTAATCTAGAGATGAGCGGAAACGGGGGAAAGGCATAGGCGAACATCCCTGTCCAAGAAAACTGGAAG
This sequence comes from Triturus cristatus, assembly GCF_964204655.1. Classification (NCBI taxonomy): domain Eukaryota; kingdom Metazoa; phylum Chordata; class Amphibia; order Caudata; family Salamandridae; genus Triturus; species Triturus cristatus. The sequence goes on from NC_140594.1 coordinate 652,359,636, forward strand.
GCATCGCCCCACGATTTCGGATGAGGATTACTCAAAGAGGACACTTTTTGTTGAGGAACGTAGATCTAATGTTGGATAGCCCTAGGATTGAAAGACCACCTGCAACTGTTAGTCGTTGAGCTCCCATTCGTGACATTGCTTGGAGACCTTGCTGAGAGAGTCGGAACGCTCGTTGTGGACACCTGGCATGTGTTCCACTCGCAAGGAGATGTGGATGGCAAGGAGCCATTCCCAAATCTGGTAAGCTTGAGGGGAAAGCGCTCAAAATCTTGTATCGCCTTATTTTTAGAGGTAAAACATTGTTGTAGTATTGTCTGTCCTGACGAGCACCGACGAACCCTTGATCCGAGGCAGGAAGGCCTTCAGACACAGAAATACTGCCTTGAGTTCCAGAGTGTTTATGTGGCATTCTGACTCCTGTTTGGACCATTTGCCATGAACCTGTAATTCCTGAAGGTGAGCCCCCCATCTGTCCATCAACGCACTCTAGGTCATCACCAGCGGCGGCACAGTGAGAATAAAAGAGAAAGAGAGACCATGCGAAAGGTTTTTCTTGACCATCCACCAGGACATTGTGGCTCTCATTGCTGCTGAAATGGGAACCTTGTCGTTCAATGAACTTTGAGATTGAATCCAATGTGCATCAAGCTGTTCCTGCAGCAGTCGCATGCAGGGACGGCAATTGGGGATTAGCGGGATGCAAGAGGACATCATCCACAACATGGATTTGTATTGTCTCACAGAAACAAACTTTTTGTTAAAAGAAGCCTTGTTGTATCCTGAATACACAATATTCTCTCCTAAGTGGGAAAGGGATTGCCGAGATCCATGTTGAGATGTGCACCCAGAAAAATCTGCAATTTGGCTGGAATGATGGACGATTTTTCCAGAGTGATGCAAAGACCTAGTGTCTGGAAGAGATTCTGACATACTCTTGCTGAAACTTCTGCCTCCTGAAAAGTCAGAGCTTTTATGAGCCAGTCGTCCAGGTAAGGAAACGCCTGTGACCCAAACGTCGTAGGAAAGCTGCTATCGGTGTCATGCACTTGGTGAAATCCCTCAGAGCGGATTTCAAACCGAATGGAAGCACTTCAAATTGGTAATGGCACACTGCCACATGAAACCTGAGAAATATTGATGCTAGGGGTGTATGAGAACATGAAAATAGGCGTTGAGATCGAGAGAAGACAGATAATCCCTTTTTTCCATGACAAGAAGAATCTCATCGAGAGAGAGCATCCTGAAAGATTATTTCTTGATGAACTTGTTTAGCATTCCGAGGACCATGACCTGCCTCCATTCTCCCGTCTTCTTTTTGATGACAAAGAAGTGAGAATAAAACCCCGGATTGCATTCGCTGAGGGATACTTCCTCTATGGCCTACTTGAGAAGAAGTGATTTTATCTCCTTTTTGAGATCCGGAAGGTGATGGAACGGAACTTTCTGTGGTGGAACATTTGGAGGATGCTGAACTAATTCCAACGTGTGGGCGTGCTGGAAGATGTCTAAAACCTATTTGTGGGGGGCGTGGCTTGACGCGTCAAGATGGCAGTCGTACCCGAAGAGTGCTCCGAACCCCTCTGTCATCCGCGTCCAAATCCGCCATTATCAGCGCTTCTACGAACCCCTGCTGAGTCTCTGCCGTGCCCGCTGTGCTTGGAGTTACCTGACGGAGCTGAAGCACTTCACAGAGCTGCCCGACACAAGTGCATTCTGCCCCAATCGCCCAAGATGGCGGCACGTGTTCTTGGAACCTCGCTGTCCTAGCTTGGGCCTGCTGTTCTCCCCTGGCCCCCTGTCGGAGGCTCTCCAGTGCTTTGCCCTTCTGGACCTGAGGGTGTCCTGCTCTGATTGAGGCAGGGGCTGAGACGTCTGGTGCTGCGTCCGGGGAGGCGGCCCCTACCCCCCCTGCCTGACCACGTCTATGATCTCTCCGGCCTGGCCTACGTGGTGGTGACCGGCATATCCTGCGACCGGAGGATCGGCCACTATATCGAGCGGCGGGGCCTCTGTAACTGGACCTCCCCTTCCTCTCCAGGTTTGGCCTCTCGCGGCAGGAACGGACTTGGCTGCACTGGGGCCACGGGAGTGAGACCTGCCTGGGCAGTCCTCTGGAGCTTCTGAGGTCTGGGCGTGCGAGGCTTCTCCCTGGCTGCCGGCAGGACCACTGCCTCTGTTCTCCTGACTTCCACCGCTGTGGTTGCAGTCCTGGAATGCCTCATCCTTTGGCTGCACCATGGAGTGACCTGGCGCTGTGGTCTGTTGGGCCAGTGCCGGCCGGTCTCCGGCCTTATGACCAGGGGTGGACCCACTGGCGCTGTCCGGCGAGCCTGAGTGGAGGTGGGTGAACGTGCTGCATTTGTGGCGGGGGTGCGTAGGGGGAGATTCCCTGCCTGAGCCCCTCCCCCCACCCTACGGGCCGATGCTCAAGTCACCACATCCTGCCTCACTGCCTACCACTGAGAGGACCTCCCATAGGGGCCCGGCTCGCCCTGGCCCATACGGACCTGCCGTATCAGCGCGCCGTGCACTGACTGCCTCCTGGCCCTCCACACACCTGAGCTGCTGCACGGACGGGCCGGCGGTCTCGACACTCACCCCTCCACGGTTTGCAATCTCCCGGGACTCTTGAGACTCCCCCGCTCCCGTTACTGAGGCCACTCTGGAGGTCTTGGTCTTAAGGCACATAGCTGACTGACACGAGCCGGACCTGCTGTGCCGATTGTGAAGAGGTCTCCGCGGTCCTCCCTGGCACGGCGGGGAGGCCTTCTATCACCTGGCCAACGTTGAGACGACGGCCCTGGGACCCTGGTGGGTGTGGAGGGCGGTGGCGCAGGATAGTGGAGAACTGTTTGAATCCGGGCCCTGACTGGGGTCATCCTGGGAATCCGTTGTGGAGAGGTGGCAGCGGGAGACTTCAGCTGTGTGGATCGAGCGGCAGGGGTTAGGAGAGGAGGTCCTGCCACCCATTCCTTCTCTCTCTCTTCCCCCTCTCTCCCCCTCGCCCCCCTACCGTGGGGCCCGAGAACTGACGATCTTCGCACTGGACATAACCCACAAGGGAACACCTGCACCCCCGCACCTACACAAACTTTGTCTCCCCAGGTGGCCGAGGCCCCCCTTCTTCGGGGATGGGGAGGGACCGAGTCCCTAAGACGCCTGTCACGCAAACCCAAACCAAAATAGATCAATACGCCACAGCTGAACATAACCCAGCCGATGGAACATCGGGGAGCCCCTCCCTCCCTGGGACCGATCTCTCAACTATCCTATAAGCCATCAGCAACTCACAGGCCTCAGTTGACAGCAGGATTGGCGAGGTCCGGGTGGATGTGTCCCTCTTACGCCAAGACCTGCGTAATGCTAGAGCAAGGATCTCTGAGGCAGAGTCCCGTATATCTACGGTTGAGGATGAGCTCGGTCAGCTGAAGACCCAGATGACCCACCTGCAAACTCAAACCTTGGAGCTGCATCGTAGAGCCGAAGATGCAGAGAACCGCATGTGTCGCAACAAACTGCGCCTGGTGGATTTTCTGGAGGGTGTTGAGCAGGGCCAGACGGACACCTTCCTGGAGACGTGGCTGAGGTCTTGGATGCCCAAGGACAAGCTCTCGGCTTGGTTCACGATTGAGCACAGCCACCGCTCCTTGGCCCCTAGGCCACCTCCCGGTGCCCGCAACGTCTCATAATTGCAAGGATCCTCAACTTTCGGGATAGAGACATCATCCTCAACACGGCCCGATCTCAGGGAACCCTGAAGTACCAGAACAGTACTATCATGCTCTTCCCGGACTACACGAGGGAGGTCCAGACCCAGCGCCGTTCCTACGCTGAAGTCAAACAAAAGCTCCGTAACTTGGGACTGAGATATGGCCTTCTTTTCGTGGCCCGTCTACGGGTGGTCTTCCAAGACAAGACAATCTTTTTTGACACTCCACAGGCTGCCTGGACGTGGCTGACTGAGGAGCGACCCCTACGGATCCAGCCTGCCCCCTCAGCCGTCCTACCTGCCTCTTCGGCGCCTAGTCTGCCTCCTCACAAACAGCGGCGCAGCCGCACGCAGTCCCGCAGGAGAAGGAATCGGCGAGGGGCTGTATCTGCATCGCCTCCCCCTTGAACCTGGGGGTCCGACACCAACGGAACCCCCCCCCCCCCTACGGGACCACAGTTGATCCAGCTCAGTGGAGGATCTCCGTCTCAGCCTGGGGCACTCGGGAGTTCTTCGCTCTGTGGCCTCAGAGACTGACCTTTCTAGAAGTCCCATGCTGCAAGGCCTTGGAGGAGAGATGGAGGCCGGTCTTGCAGAGACCCTAACTGACTGATGTGGATATAGAAACTCTACGAACTTTGTTTATCTGAAGGCTTGTTAAAGACCAATATCGTACCCGTCAAGTGGAGGGATTCACCGATACGGGCTCGGTCCTTTCTAGAAATCATGCGCTTCGAGGCCTCAATGGGGGGGCTGGAATTTGAATGCAGGAGCTCTCCCGGACCAGGCTGGGGGCAGAACTCTCACGAACACTGTTCGCTCAATGGCATGCTGATGATTACCTCTACATCCGTCACTGTGGAGGGGTCCACCGTTTCCACGAACTGCCCTGCTAGGTGTTTTAGCTTAGCCCTTTGTTGCTATTGACTTATTTTTGTTTCAGGGCGACAGATGCTTTGGTTCCGAAAGTATAGGGTGGTAGGAGGTGGGGGAAACTTGGGGTGGGGGGCCATTGTCCTCAAGAATGTTTCCGATTTGGCTCAGTTCGAGCCATTGTTTCATGTTCTGCTCAACACCTTTACACCAATAAATACACCACATTGCCACAGACGGACAGCATACCGCATCCTACGCGCCACATCTTTCCGCTCTGGCTGCAGAGCATTGTTCCCCTTGGGGTTTGGGCCCCTTCGACCCGTCTCGTACACGCATCACTTCTGACCCAGATGTCTTTTGGCAGTAGACCCCTTCAAGTTCTGTCCTGGAACGTGAACGGATTGTTAGACCACATCAAACGCACAGCAGTCCTTAAGTATGCTCTACGCCACGCGCCCGACATTCTCCTCCTTCGGGAGACACACCTCCTGGGAACCCATTGCCCCTTTCTAGTGAGGTACGGGTTCAACAGGGTGTGGCAGTCCGGGTTTACACGGGGCTCCCGGGGTGTGGCCATACCAGTGCGCAAGGGTCTTCCCTTCACCTTTGAGCGGGTAACGACGGACAAACAATGCCGCTGCATGGCCGTGTCGGGTGGATTCGAGGGACATACCCTGAACTTAGTCTCTGCATACATCCCACCTGCGACGCTTACTTCCACCCTCCATCACCTCACAGCCATGGTCTCTGCCTTGCCCTTGGGTCAGACAATAATCGGGGGCGACTTTAATGCGGTCATGCAACCTTCTCTCGACGCGACCGGAACGCCCTCTTCGGCTCACCTAACGGGTACCAAGAAACTGTCGGACTGGTCGGAGGCTCTTGGCCTATGCGACGTCTGGAGGGTTTGGAACCCCCGAGGGACACAATACACCCATACCTCAGCGGCCCATCACACACACTCTTGCATCGACTTACTCTTCCTACCCGCCACTGACTGCCAACGAGTCTCCGGTATCTCTATTCTACCCCGGGGGATCTCTGATCCTTCGGCCAGGTCACTACGCCTGGGGGGAGCTGCGGGGGGGCGCGGATGGTCTGGAGACTAAACGCGTGGTTTTTACAGGACACCGAGGTCAAAGGTGCGATAGAAGTAGAATTGCGCCACTATTTCCTTACTAATCAGGGCTCGGTTCCCTCCCCGGGCACGCTTTGGGAGACCGGTAAGGCCACCATCCGAGGCGTGGCGAGAGGCCTGGTACACGCAAAGTGCGTGGCTCAGTCCGACCGCCTGACTCTGCTCGAGGCCACGCGACTGGAACTGTACCTTTCCGACACCACTGACCCTCAACCTGCTAGGCAACTGGCGGCGCTTCGAGATGAAATACGACAGATTTCTCTTGATTTAGCCAAAGCGCTTTGCCGCTCCTCCATGGCCCGTGTTTATGGCTGGGGAGACAAAAATGGGAAGCTGCTCCACAACTTGATTTCGCACCCCAGGGTGAACAGGTGGGACGCCGCCGGAACGAACCACCACACTTCTCGGGCCATTGCGCAGGCCTTTGCAGAGCACTAAGTCGGCTTTACTCAACTCACCCCCCACTCACCCCCTGCCCCACCCACCCCCGAGGCCGCTCTTGTGGACCTGCTGGGACGGGCGGCAGTCCAACTCCCTTGCCTAACTAAGGCAGAAGTAACGGATCTCGATCTTCCCTTTACCCCGGAAGAGATACAGAGAGCCATTTCTCTGTTCAATCCGGGTAAGATGCCCGGGCCGGATGGTTTCCAGCAGGAGTACTATGCGACCTACAGGGACTTGTTGGTACCCAATCAGGTTCAACTTTTTCAACATGTTGCAGAAGTGGGCACCTTTCCCCCACTGAGACCGATGTGGCCACTATCATTGTCATTCCAAAAACTCAACCATTATCTGCCTCCTGTGCGGACTACCATCCGATCTCTTTAATCAACACTGAAATAAAAAGAATTGCCACAGCCCTGGCCCAGTGTTTCCGTAATCTCTTGCACAAGCTGGTCCACCCGGATCAGTGCGGTTTCATGCCGGCTCGCGGCACCAGACATTGTATACGGCCTCCACCTCGCCTTGGCCCACCGTCACCGTCTGACACCATACCTGGGACTTTTACTTATAGATTTTGAGAAGGCTTTTGACACTGTGGACTGGGGCTATTTGGAGGACGTCCTCATGATGATGGGTTTTGGGCCCCATTTTCGACGTCTGGTTTGCGCCCCTTACTCTACTCCTAAAGCCAGGGTCCTCACCAATGGCGCTTTCTTGGACGCATTCCGAATTCGAAGAGGCACGCGCCAGGGGTGCCCTCTCTCACCCCTTTTGTTCGCATTAGCGATGGAGCCCCTGGCCTGCCTCATACGAAATGAACCCTGATTGCCCTGTACGCGGATGATGTCCTGCTCTTCTTGGCAGATCCGGAGAGCTCTGGTCCCGCACCTTGGAGGTGCTTCGAGACTTCGGTGACGTCTCGGGCCTGCGGCTCAAGCTGGCTAAATATACCCTGATCCCTCTCCATTATTCAAGGGCTTGCTTTGACTGGCAATCTACTATCCCAATCAGGAGACAATCGGTCAAGTACCTTGGGATTTGGGTAGCTCTGCTACCGGAGCTGGAATGGGTGCTCAATATTACCCCCCTGGTCACAAGGGCCAAACATGATCTCAAGTGCAGGCAAACCCTACCTCTTAACCCTCTATGAAGATGGGCACTTTTTAAAATGATGATCCTTCCTCGCTTTCTATACATTATTCAGAATACTACCTTTCACCATCCGGGGAGTTGGTTCCGAGAGTTCGATGGGATGATCACAAAGTTCCTATGGGGGGGGGTAAGAGGCCTTGTATCGCCCTGGCTCGCTGCCGGATTCCACCCTTTGATGGAGGTATGGGTATGATGAATCTCCACTTCTATTATCTGGCCACCAGACTACTCGTCATCCATGACTGGTTCACAGGGGGGTGGTCTGACCCCAGCCTATCAGGTCGAACTTAGAGACATGGACTTTCCGCACATCCAAGCTTACTTGTACGGGGCTCCGATACCACAAGTGATGCCGCCAATCACTAGAGCGGGCCTGGTGGCCTGGCGTTCCGTCCTGCGACACACGCGCTGGGACAAGCGTCTCACTCAGCACACGCCTCAATGGCAGGGTGGGTGGTTGCGGGACACGGCGGCCCTCACAGGGTTCTGGCAGTGGGACCAGGTCGGGATTTCCCTCCTTGGAGACGTGTGCGTGGAGGATCACATCAGGGCCTTTTCTGACATGCAGCAGCGTCACACCCTTCACAACTCGCAATTCTTTAGGTACCTGCAGCTCTGTCATGCCCTCGCAGCGCACGTCCTAACAGGCAAGACTCTGCCCGAGTTTAGCCCGCTGGAGGCACAGGTCATGATGGGTGATCTGGGAAGAGGAGGGGTGTCTTGGATATACCGCTCCCTGGTGAACAATGGCCCGACCACTTTAGCCTCGCTGTGGGCTCGCTTGGACGGATGGCTTGGCCCCTTAGAGGAGGCGGACTGGCGCGATGCCCTTATGGCTCCCAAAACCCTCACAACCTTCTCTAAACTCCGTCTCGTACAACTCTATTACCTCCACATGGCCTCCCTTACTCCCGCGCGCTTACACTGGGCAGAACTGCAACCCTCTCCAGATTTCACACGATTTGGCTGAGCTCCAGCTGACTTTTATCATATGGTATGGTTGTGTCCGGGCCTAGCCCGGTTCTTGTCGGGAGTGGAAACTGAGCTTACACAGACCCTGGGTTGGCAGGACACCACGACCCCCTGCGGCTTCTCCTGGGCGAGTTTGATGGCCTAGATAGATCTAGAGCGGATAAATATTTTTGGGGGACAGCAGTCGCTGTGGCCAAGCGAGATATTGCGGCAGCCTGGGCTCAGGCCAAACCCCCTACCATGAAAAAAAGGCGCCGAAGAGTGGACTGGTGTGCGGCCCAGGAAGAACCCCTCTACGAGGCACGTTGTTGTCCAGCGAAATTCCACAAGGTTTGGGGTAAATGGTTGAATCTACTGTTTTGAACTCCTTCCCATGGCGCTTCCATGTAATAATGCACTGATTTCTTGCCTGCTTAGTCTTATCAGGAATGTGGTTCTCACTGCTAGTTGGGGGCTCTCTTATGCGCTATTCTGTATGAGGTGTACTGATGATTTGTTTGCTTGTTCTTTCAAAATAATAAGAATTGATAATAAAAAAATAACACCATTTGTCTGACAAAATGGAGTTCCATTTCAGAAAGAATTTGGAGAAAGTGGGATCTAATTGTTGTGGTACAGTGGTGGCAAATGCCTGACGAATTTCATTGCCTCCTATTGGAGTCCTTGGATTTTCCGGCAGATTGCTGCCTCCTACCTCCTTGGTCTTGAATAAAACTGAGCAGCGTTGGATTGGAAAGTTCGGCTGTATGGCTGGTAGGTATTCTGCAGGTATAGCTGGCAACGCTGTTGGAACTGTGGCCAGGATAAGAAATGCCTCCTAACTCTACCCCGAAAGAACTGGAAAATGGCATTGCTGGAGACTGCCTAAAGCCTTAGCCGTGTCTGTGTCCAATTTTATGGACGGTAGCGCCTCATCTATGTGCTTACCGAACAAGCACTCTCCGTCAAATAGCATATTGAGTACTTTGGCCTGTACTTCTGGATAATAGGTGGTTGCTCTCAGCCATCCCTGGCGACGCACCACCGCCACTCCTGCCATCTGGCGACACGCAGTAGATGAGACATCCATGGTGATTTCAATGAGCTCTGAAGACGCTCTTTCCCCTTCCAACAAAATGCCCTTAGCCTCCTTCTTTTTATCGTCCGGAAGATACTCCCACAGTGTAGAGATGCCTGACCACATCTGTCGGTCATATCTCCCTAGAATGGCTATGGCATTGGAGGTTCTAATGGAGGTGGCCACCAACGCAAAGAACCTCTTACCAATATTGTCAAGGCGGCGCCCTTGTCTGGTGGAGCTGTACATGGAGACACCAGATTCTTGTCTCTCCTTTGCGCTGCCTGCATCATGACTGAATCCGGTCTCGGATGACCAATGAGGCATGTGAGTGAGATTTCAGGATCCTTTTACTTTTTATCCAGGTTTAGAATCACTGCTGGAACGGAAGCAGGCGTTTTCATTAGTTTGAGTCCTCCTTGCCATAAGAAATGGCTGTAATGCAGCCTGCGTGGAGAACAGGGAAAGTGTGCATGGCTGTTTGGTCGGTCCCAGAGTGCCGGCCAAACAGTCATGTGCACTTAGGATTGGGCAAACCACTCCTCCCCTGCCCTGCTCCAAGAGACGAGCAGCCAGCCCGCCCACAAGGCAGTACGGAAACAAAGTGATAACTCAAAGTTATTATCATTTTATATTGCCATTATTTGCACTGCTTAAAAGCAGTGAGGCGACGCTCCTCCGTCACAGTGGAAGAGCCGCCACTGTAGACATGCCATTCATCATGGACATCTGTGTTAGTGTGAATTTCTCCTTCCTTTATCTGTTGTTGGCCTGCATCCTGGATGTTCTTCGGGATGATTATTGGAGGAGGGAGAACCTATTCCCTGGTTTATTTCGGAGTACTTTGGCCAGGGAGAACGTTAGGAGCCTCTTGCGGAGGTAAAGGCCTATGAGGAGCATTTGCATCTGGGAAACGTCTATAATAATCATCAATGATATGACGTTGGTCAGATACTAGGGAAACTGGAACGTTTACTGATGATTCCCTAAAGCGATGATGTTCCTCCTCCCTATCATCATTAGAGTAACGTTCCTGGAAAGGAATCAGGCCGCTGCATAGAAGAAGGATCTCTATCCGCAAAGGAATATTCCTCTGCAAGGTCAGAAGATAGATCATTGTCCTCAATGTCCTCATCATCAGAATATTGGCACTTGAACCTTAACTGTGATGGAATGTATGCAGGGCCAAACAAACCTTCATCCTCTGACTCTTGGAAGTCCAAAAGGCGAGCAGGGAGCAAAGGGGAAATCTTAGAGAAATCCTGTAATTGCTTGGGCTGAAGGAGGCTGTTTTTTCGGATCGTCGATGTGCTTGACAACGGAGCCGTCGCCGATGTAATCGTCTACAGCACTATCTACGCTGTGTGGACAGTCTTCGTCTACAGAGCTGTCGTCACCGGAGTCATCGACGGACCAGTGGTCGACGGTGAAATTCTGGTCGACGGTAAGGGTCTAGTCTCCGATGACCATGTAGTCACCGTTTGAAGTGATACCGCCGACGTTGCTGCCGTTGACGTCTTGACCGTCATAGTTGTAGTTGTTGCCGACGAGGCCATCGACGGTGCAGAAAACTCAGATTTTCTTGAGGAGGCTGGAATCTTCCACGATAAAGCTGTCAACGGGAGAGATGACTGGTCTCTGACTGGAGTCAGAGAAACAGAAGCTGAAGAACATTTTGAAGCCTCTTCCTGAGGTTTTTTGTGGTGTTTCACCTCAGATTTCTCCTGGGACTTGGATCTTTTAGAGTCCCCATGATGGGAAGAGGGGCAGTCTTCCTTTCTCTTTTGTGATGAAGAATTAACTTTTTCCTCAGGTTCAGACTTCAAGACTGAGGCAGTATTCTTCTGCTGGAGCTAGAGGAGAAGCCTACCCTCCCTGTCCTTTAGGGCCTTGGCTGGAAAGGTCGACAATATTTGCTTTCTCTGGGTTTGTGGTCAGGGTAGAGGCAATATAGGCACTGTTTGTGGGGACCTTTAGAGAACAGCCTAGACTTCCCACAGGTCTTACAGGGCAAAAAAAGCCCTTTTTTAGGCTCTGGCATCTTCATAAGAAGCAGAGTCAAAAATATATAGTCCAGAAATACCTTGAAAGTAGCAGAAGCTAGAACTGGAGAGCAAAAGTTGAAGACAGAATACTGTAACTGAGCAGAGCTCAGAGAGATTCCCTATTAAACGGCGTGCGGAAAAAAAATCTGAGGTATGGTGGCTCTGTAGGGGAATGGGTCTCTGAGATCTCTGCTGTGATTGTCTGAACTTTGGATGTTATAAAATAAGGTTGAAGGGTTACTAAAGTGGGGTTTTTGTTTTATGGAGGTCAATGGTTATATTTTGATACTGCTATTTCTACTGTTACAGTGGGACTCCCATAATGACGACGGGGAAGATTCAAGCATGGTGATCTATAAAAGATACAATAGTGGAGAAGCAGGCATGATGTTGTTGATATGCTGTTCTGTTTTCTTTCACTGACGAAGAGGTTGATGGCATTGTAATTGTTTTGGAAGTGTGAGAGAGGTAGGTTAAGCTAGGGGTTAATGAAATGCTTGATTTTCTTGAAGTGCATTCTGCTTCTGTTGGCAGCTTTGTTGATGGTGCTGTTATAGTACTTTGCTTTGACTTATGTGATGAGTTGTCTACATGTTGCAATGAGGGACTTCAGTAGTATGAGGTCATCGGGGTGTTCTTTTCTTCCATTTTCTTTCCTGTTTGGGGACAGAGCATTTGTTGTCACGCACTGGGCACTTCATTGTTGGATACATGAAGTGAAAACACACTGAGATGGCAACCTTGAAATTCTGACTGACTCCCTTCCTTACACCCGCCTCCTAAAGGGATCACGACCTGGAAGATTGACCCACCAATACCATGCCTCGTAAGTGAAATAAAGCTGTTAGAGGCTCCCCCTGAGGCATCCCAACTGCCTGCTTCTGCTCCCTCACTGCCATTGCTTTCACTGATGTTCCATAGGCAGTGCAGGCTACACTCACTTGGTTGGAGGAGGCGGCACTCCTACAACCCCAGTGCTGCTCTCCCTGCTATCCTACATTGTGCCATCCAAGGCCTTCAATTGCCATCAATTCTGCTGCTCTGTTAGGGTCTCTCACACCACCAGAACAAAAGCAAGCACAAATGGCCTCTGTCTTCTTACTGCCCCCTTGTCGGGGCCTCCGCATTGACTCACACCACATTTTTGCTTTCCTGTTAACTCCACTGACCTTCGCTGCATTTGGTGATGAAAACAGGCATGAGTTGGTGCTGCTAAACACTTTAAAGCACCAAAAAGTAGTAGGGAATCTGTCGTTGCCGTCCTACTCCATTCTCATACATCTTATGCTCAGTTTCTCTTATTTTTTGAGAAGCTAGTCTCTTTTTTCCATGGCTTCTTTCTCCAATAAGAAGTTGACTTGATGCATTCTGGCCTTAGATTGCAGTGCCTCCTTTAGAGGAATCTCTGGTGGAGGGGATTTGAACATGTATTAACAGTCATTTTGCACAATATTCAAGTTGTCCTTGGTGATATTTTGTCACTTTAGAAAATATTTGGCAAATGTTTTCCACCTCCAAAGAAACTCACAGAGCAGATGGAAGGGAGGAGTCACTGGTTTCCTCTACCCAGGGATTTCCCTGCAAGAGGCAGTTGACCTTCTGTTAGTCTACCTGGGTGTCACTGTTGACATGGCTCCCCTTTCCTGTTGCGGAGCCTACAACTGGTGTCACTGAAGGGTTTGAATTCCCTGCTGGTGGAGACACCTTTCCTGTGATCTGTACAGTTGGAAAAAGCAGATGAGAGGAGTCATTGCTTTCTTTCAGCTAGAGGATGCACTGCAGTATGTGGTTGACCTTTTCTTACTTTGGGTGCCTCTAGATATAGCTTTCTTTGCTGGTGCTGCAATTTGGACACTGAGGGCTTTGACTCTTCTGCAGGAAGTGATGTCTTGCTGTGATCTTTTTTGGCAGAAGAGGGAAAAGGGAGAGTTACTGCTTTCCTCCACCCAGAGGACTTTCCTGCACCAGATGGTTGACCTTCTCTTTCTCAATTTAGGTGTGTCTGTTGACAGGGCTATCCTTGTTGCTACTGGGGCTAAAAGTGGGTCCACTAGAAAGAGTTGAAACCTCCACTGGCAGTGGTGCTTTTCCTGTGACATAATACTCCTTTTTCTTGTCTAAGCTTCTGCTTCCACCGTAATAAGCTGACCCTTTTTATCAGCATAAAAGGGGAGATTAAGGAAATGTTGTTGAATTGCTGGTTTTAATATTGTTAGACCGAGCCAGTAAGATCCTCTACTAGTAAGACAGTAGCAGTGACCAAATCTGTAGTGTATGCTGATGCACTTCTAAGATGATTAGAGGCCACAATGCCTTTATTTAAAATCTGCTGAAGTCTGATAGTGTCCCTCTTCCACCTTCCACAAAAGGAATGACCGGTGGCATGAGTGTAAAGGTTCAGAGGGTGACCTCATGAGCCTTGTGAAGACTACAATAAGTTTCCACATGGGAGCAGCAGGTATTCGAGGAGATATGACCCTCATAATACCTTACATTAAAGGCTTGACTACTGAGATCCTGAAGAGGGATGAATATTCCCCGCTTTGCATGTATGCTGCTAAGGCAATGAGGTGTAGGCGTATTGATTAGTAGACAAGGCCTTACTTCTGAAGTTATAAAAGATAGGAGACAATGTCCTGGACATTAGCCGTTAGGGGATCTAGGTTTTAAGAAATGAAGCAATGGGCAAACCTTTTCCACTTTGCTGTGTAACTGGCCTAACCTGGGGAAAGTTTAAATAGTCAAACTCTAGGACCTTAAGCGCCACATCGCTGGTTGTGCTGTCTGGGGTCCAGGTGTCTGATGTGGTCGTGTCTCTGGCCTGATCTGCAGCTTTTCATGGGGGCTGATGGACAGTTCAAGGACCATGGAGTACCAGGGCTGCCAGGCCTAAGTGAATGAGCAACAGAGACACCTTTACAACGTACGGGAACAGTGGCAGGGGAGGAAAACTAAGGGCAAGAATCATTGATCAGTTCATCCATAGAGCTTCTCCCATGGACTGGTGGTGCAGGTATCTGGAGATAAACCTTGGCCATTTTAAATTTTCGGTGTGGCAAGAAAGTTGATTTGCGCAGTGCCCCAAAGCTGGAAATACCTGTGTTGGACTTGTGGGTGGAGTTTCCACTTGGGAATTTATTTATGCATCCTGCTAACAGGTTTGCAAAGTCATTATTCACCTAGATTTCTGCTAGGAGATGTACGCCGTGGAGGATTGCCCAATGCCAAATACCCTGCTGTAAAGCTGATGCGAGTGTGTGTTGTCCTTTTTTCTGCAAGTAACACATAGCCTTCATGTTGTCTGTTTTAATGAGGACTACTTTACATTGATTGGCCTCAAAGAAAGCTTTGAGGCCCAACCATTTGGCAAGTAGTTCTATATAATTGATGTGGCACCCCTTGGGTTGAGGGCCTACAGTCATGGCGTTGAGATACGCCAGACCCCAGTCTTGGGAGGCATCCGTAATAACTGTCCCCTGCAGACTCAAGTCTGAGAAAGGACTACTACCTTGCAGCAAGTGTTTGCTATTCCACCAATGCACAGTGGTGAGTGCTGGCTTTCACGAACACTAGATCTTTCCATTGACCCTCCACTTGTGACCATTGCCTCATGATGCACTCTTGTGCGGGCATATGTGAAGCCTGGCTTGGGGGACAATGCCATCATTCCTAGCAGCTGTAGAATGGTTCTGACCCTGAGTGGACAACTAGGATGTAAAACAAGCAGCAGCTGCTGGAATGCCAACTCTCTGTTAGCTGGTGTAGGATTTCCCTGTAACTTTGTTCAACACAGATCTCAGGAAGGGATGCATCTATTGAGGATGGAGGTGGGACTTGATGGCATGTACGGTGGTTCCCAGGTTGTGGCACTGGGACATTTATGCTTGAGTGTGCGCTAGACATTGCTGCCTGCTGTAGCTCTTGATCAGCCAGTCGCTGAGATAGGGGAAGATGCGAGTGACCTCATTTGAAGATGGGTGACCACCACAGCTAGACATTTCATGAACACCCTAGGAGCCATGGTGACCATGAAAGGAAGAACTTTAAATTAGCAGTGCTGTCCACTTACCACAAAGCAAAGGTAAAAGCAATGGTCAGGGTGGGAGGGTAGATGAAAGTATGCGTCCTTGAAGTTGAAAGCGGTCAAGTAATCACCTTGTCAGAGCAGAGAGATGGCATCCAAATATCCCGATAGGGTGTATTTGTATAGAGGCGTGAGGTCTAGGATGGGCCTGAGGGGGCTCTCTGTTTTGGGAAGGAGGAAGCAGCGAGAGTAGACACCTTTTCCCTGATGAAGTGGGGGGACTCTTCCTATTGCCTCTTTCTGGAGGAGCGCTTGTACCTCTTTCTTAAAGATGGTCCTTGCTGACAACGTGACTGCAGGGAGGAATGCTGGGAGTAGTTGTGAGAAGTTCTAGGCATCAGCGATGACAACCCCGCTAAAACCCACTGTTCTTATGTGGGTTCCTTTCAGCGCAAGATGAAATCTTGTATGCCCCCTCTCCCAGACAGGTGACGTGTATTGGGGGGAGGTGGGGGTGTCAATGCTTAGAGGTAGAAGCTCCTTTACTGGAGCCAACTCTGCATTTACCCCTGTTGTTTCTCTTATATATACACCATGAGAGTAACCCCTGCGGGCCTACTGGTGGAAAATGTGCTTGTTGTCTTTGGTATTACTGCAGCTGGTCTGGTGAGGTAGCCTTGGCTCCTCCCTTAACTGTTGCTCACATAATGTGCCTGTTGGAGTTTGCAGGGTACACATACACTGGCAATCTCTGTGCCCTTTATTTGCTTCTTTCATCTCATCAACCTGGGAGCCAAAGAGATGCACCTGTGCAATATAGGTTGAGGAGATGCTGAGGACTTAGGGTTGAACACACAGGTGTGAAGCCATGTTTGTTGTCTATGGAGGATGATAGTGTTAATTCCCCTTGAGGCTGTGTCCCAGCATTGAGCGTGCAACAAATGATGGCATTCTTAATTATCTTGCCCTCAGACCCTATCTCCTCACCCTTTCTGTACTCATCTGGAAGGTGTTTGACAAGTTCCTGCATCTCCTCCCACTGTGACATGTCGTACCTGGAAAGAAGCCATTCGAAACTTGCTATGTGCAAGTGTGCAGTCATCCCTAACCTCTTGCCTGCAGTATAAATTATTTTGCTCTCCTCCTAATGCAGGAGGAAGTCACCTGTGGATTAGGCAGAGGGTCTCTTGCAGGTCGGGGTGAACTACCAAGAAGTCAGGGGGAACCTGACCCCTCTTATAGGGTCACTGGGTGAAGGCTGTATTTTTGTCTCTACTCTAGGTGTCACCATCCTAGCCTTTATCGGCTTCTTATAATTTTCAGGGTCAGATTTAGGCATGCTGTTAAGGATGGGTAAAAACTAGACTGGTATTTGATCTTGGAAAGAGCCTCTACTTGGAAGTCTTCTTCTTCCTGAACAACGTGCATGTCCTCTTAGTGGTGCACAACATCCTCATGGTAGTATTTGGAATCACTCGGCTGGGATGCCCTAACCAGATATTGGTCCAAGTCAGGCTCACACAGGCGTTTGACACAGTAGTTCTCACAGGGGTCATCAGTTGATCCTGTGTTTTACAGCTGTTCACATGGGACAACTGGGTCATATGGATTTCGCGAATCAGAAAAAGTGTATGGGACTCCATCAGGTGGCTCTGGTTGGTTGAGAGAGAATGGTGTGCGTGAGAGTGGTAGCAGAGGTGGTGGAGTTGGTGGCTGAAGTGAGGAAGGTGGAGGAGGAGGATGTGGTGGAACATATGGGAGAGGGCTTGTGTCCCTCTCACTGTGTTTCTTTGGCGCCGACACCAATGTGACCTCCGAAGAGGGTTCTTTTTCAAAGGCAAGCCTTCTCTTGTGAATGAGTGCCTCTGAGGGTTTCGGCGGACATTGTTTTGTTGATATCTTCCTGGTGATGAGGTGGATAAAGAGACGCTTTTGCCAAGCATCACTCATACTCCTGGGGTATCTCTAGTGTCTAACTCTTTTGATCCAGCAGTTGAGGAACCATTTAGTGTTCATGGGCTCATTGGGAAAAGACTTATAAAAAACTGTAGCGACTCAACTCCTTAACCATACCTCTAACAGCAACCTCTTAAACACATACCAATCTGAGTCAGCACAGAAATTGTCATTCTTCAAATCGCTGATAATGCCATAAGGAAGATCGATGAAGGAAAGGCCTGTCTGTTAGTGCTGCTCAACTTATCTTCAGTATTCAACACATCAAATCATGGAACCCTCCTAAAATACTCTCATCAAGTATAGGAACTAAGGACACAATACTAAAATCGTTCAAATGCCTCATCACTTCCAGATCACCTTATGAGAAAATGGGTCAATCCAGATCGCACTCTCTTTCACTTTCTAACGTGGTACCCCAAGGATCTATCTTGTCAGCATTTCGATTTAACCTCTACATGAATGGCGCAAAAAATATGATCAACTAACCTGCATCCTGAAAGACCGCCACTGGTTGTCACTAGATGCTAGAATTCCCTTTAAAGTTGCATGTAACACCCATAAAGTCACACACCTACGTCTGCCCACCTACCTGTATTACAAACACAAGACTTCCATAGGGAAGAATAGTAACAGGACCAAGCTTGTAGGATCCTGGAAATTTCAAAGGTTAAAGTATCTAAGACCCTGAAACAGCCCTTTTCATGCTTGGCCACTAGACTCTGGAAAAACCTGCCTGCAGACCTGATGACCAACAAAACCTTCTCTACTTCAGAAGGAACCTTGGAATACACCTATTCTGAATATATCTATCAATCCTTTCTCCCAGACAGTTTCTGCTCTTTTCTCTTCCCATGTTTACCATGTGACCTCCCTTCCCAGTTAACTTACACCTTTGTTAATTTTTCTTTTCTCTGGTTTTCTGTAAAGCACTCTGCTACCCATGTGGCTAGGTCCGTGATATATAAAAACTGTTTTTTAAATCATACTATCTGTCATACAACTGTTTCTGCCATGAGTGAAATTTAATACAGAAATGATTTGTACAAATTTGTACTGATGACAAAGTAGCTTCAGCAAAAAAATGTCAATGCCTGATACATTTCTTATGTACGCAAATTTTGTAGAATGTGACTTTGGTCTTGTCTGTAATGTTTTTCGAGCCAATGAGTAGGGTATATGTGCAACTCACACAGCAACTGTACCCTTATCTATAGACTTATTCATTACACATGAGTCGTGGCAAATAAATTATTGTGTCTGTCTGATTTACCTTAAGTTTTCAAGTTATTATATTATTGCCTATCAGCTGAGGGCTGTGTCTGCCACCAAAGTCAGGATCTTACCTTCTGGGGTATGAGTCGTGTTTCCCCTTCTTCGTCAGGGTCTGTAGTTCAGGACAGCTCATTGCTAAGCTCCGGGGATGGGAGAGGCAGGACGCACAAAGTAATGTGTGGGTGTGCCCATGTGGTTTGGTGAAATTCATCTATGCATTTAGGGTTTGATACCCTGTGGCTGCAGTTGACACTGCTGTAGCGGTGCATTTTCTTATATCTAGAGAATATGCGGCAAAGTATATCTCAGGAACTGCTGCTGCCATGCAGTTTATGGCTCCCACATGCTACATTTTGAAGGAGGGACCAACAGTTAAGGATCACAAACAATAACAGCAGCTTCTCTTTCTATGTTTAAATACCTCAACATTTACACTACCAAGAAGTAAATAGGGCAATAGCTAATCTTCATATTGCCCTGGTAATACAGCCAATGTCCCTGGCAGCCTTCATAATCGCATTCTGGCTCCACTAATTCATAATCCTGGCGATGATTGTTCAAGGGGGGGCTTGGAACTGATCTAACACTCATGGACCAATCATCCCTCATCAAAAAGTATTGTGAAAGCATCTCCCTTCAGTTGGATTCTCCAGATGTAATGCTATTGTACAGCATTCCACTGCCTTCTTACTAGCTTCGTGCCTTAGAAATGCCAGATACATATACTTATTACTTCATATTTCTGCAATTAAAATCTTCAGAAAATGCCAGTACCAATATGTTAATGGGGTTTAAGTGTCTCTCTGAAGCTTCCCTCCTCCCAAACTCTATTTGTCTCTGCGTCTAGTCTAATGTGGGCCTGCCCTTCTGCTGCCTGGAAGGCCATGTTGTCTGTTGCAGGGATCTGCTGCCTCGTGGTGGCTGAGTTTAAATGCTTGTAAAGTAAAGTATTTTCATTTGATTCTTGTTAGCTTTATCGATTTCTTGTGCAGAAGGACAACTTAAAGTTATTCCTGTTGTTTATAAATCTGTTAAGACTCCAACATACGCTCATATGTTTTAGAGGGAAAGGGTTGGAACTCAGTTTAAACTGAAGTAGGCCATCAGGTAATCCCCAAACTTCTTATGTCTAGAATGGATGCATGAAAATCACATTCCATTGAACAAGCGACTTACCTTCAGTAACACATTATCTGTTAGAGACAAGATCTAGCTGAAAATTCCTTACCTTTGAATTTAACCAGGCATCAGACTGGATCCGGAAGATTTTTCTTTGAGCAATACCCCAGTGTGTCGGTTGGTGGTGTCAGTCAGCTTCGCATGGCTTTGTCGGTGCCGTTAGTAACCTATAGAGGTGCCATAAGTCACCTATATAGGCGCCACCTCAGAGTACTGACGTCAGTTACTTTTCACAACTTTCCACGCCATTAGCATGGAGCCAGAAACTGCACTGACAAAGGTGTGTTCAAATCAGGGCCTGGAAAGTGATCAGTCATAACCCTAGAATTTGGCAACAGAACAGGGATGATGGGTGGCCCAGTAAGGAATCTGCGGCTAGATCTAGTCTTTACCAGATAATGCGTTACCAAAGGTAGTTAACTTGTTCATCTGATAGAGACATCTAGCCGCAGATTCCTTACCTTTGAATAGATACCCAAGCGATACCATCCCGGTGGTGGGCTGCGGACAATTTCTCAACTAAAAGTCCTGCAGGACCCAACGGGCGAAGTGACCATTCCTGCTGACCAGACTGTCCAGGCAGTAGTGTTTGGTAAACAAGTGCAGGGACGCCCATGTTGCTGTTCGGCAGATGTCCAGGACTGGACTCCATGTGCTAACGTAGTAGCAGCTTTAGCCCTGATAGAATGAGCCTTTAAGCCCCCAGGGGGCTGCTTCATATATAGAGAATGCCCCGGCGCAAAATGGTTAGTTTCTGTACCGCCAGACCCTTCATCACTCCAATATATCCCACAAAAAGTTGGTCATCCACCTGGAACTCTCTTGTGGGGTCAAGGTAGAACAACAATGCTCTTTTTGGGTCTAGATGGTTGAGTCGCTACTCTTCTTTCGAGGGATATGGAGGAGCTTAGAAAGGGGGCATGGTGACAGATTGGCCCGTATGGAATGGTGTTACCACTTTCGGCAGGAAAGAGGCCCTAGTGCGAAGCACCAACTTGTCCGGAAATATAGACAGGAATGGAGGCTTGGATGATAAAGCCTGCAGCTCACTCACCCTCCGAGCAGGAGTGATTGCTACTAGAAAGGCTGTCTTGATGGTGAGCAGCTGGAGGGGACAATTATTAAAGATGCTTGAAGGGAGCACACATCAGATATGTGGGAAGCAAATTAAGGTCTTACTGAGGCATAATGAAAGGGAATGGTGGGAACATATGTACGAGACCTTTAAGAAACCTATTCACAAGAGGGAACTTAAATAAAGAGGGTGTGTAAGGAAGCAGCAAAAAAACAGACAGAGCAGAAAGGTAACCCATGAGAGTACTCAGAGCAGAGCCCTGCTGGGCAAAGATGAGGATAAAAAGAAGGATATCAGAAAGAGAAGCAGAAAGGTGGGGGGTCAATACACTTTTCTGTACAATTTAATACAAATCTGTTCTACTGGCAGGCGTACACCGTCTTGGTGGAGGGACGCCTGCATGCCAAAATAACATTACAAACTTCGGGAGGAAGGTCGAAAGCTATCAACTGTCACCGCCCATTCTCAAGAAGGCGGAGAGTAGACAGGTTCAGGTGGAGGACCTTCCCCTGCTGCTGCGACAGAAGATCCTCCCGCAGAGGCAGCCTGATCGGAGGATCGATGCTCACTTTCAGGAGCTATGGATACCAGACTCTCTGTGCCCAGTCTAAAGCCACAAGGATGACTTGGGCCTGGTTGTTCTTGATCTTCTAGGGAACTCTGGGCAGGAGTGGTATGGGCGGAAATGCATACAGTAGGCCTGAGCTCCACTTGAGATGACAAGCGAGATCTGCCTTGGAAACTCCAGCATGCAAAAACTGCCGACAACGTGCATTCTCGTGGAGGCCAACAGATCTGACCAAGACACTCCCCACTGCTGAAAGAGATCTTGCGCCACCTCCAGACGGAAATGCCATTTGTGTGTGTTTTTCACCCTGGCGTTCAGGGAACCTGCCAGGTGTTGAATCACCAGGGATATGCCCTGCTGTCCCAGCCTTTTCCAGTGATGCAGGGCCTCTTGGCCAACGATCCACAACCCCACCCCGCCTTGTTTGTTGCAGTACCAGATGGGTGTGATTTTGTCCATGAACACTTGGACCAGTCTTTCTTTGATGGAGGGTAGGAAGGTTTTTAATGCAAGTCAGATGCTCAGAGCTCCAGCATGTTGATGTGGAGTCCGGATTTCTCCAAAGACCAGAGTAATAAGATCTCCACCTCTCCCAGATGGGCTCCCCTTCCCAGAAGTGATGCATCTGTCACTGCTGTGTGGTCTAGTTGGGGAAGGAAAAGAGTTCTGCTTTTGACCCAATTGCAGATCTGGACCATTTTGGAGATACTCCCCTGATGCTGCACCCACTGGAACTTCAGGTCCCACAGCAGAGCCCACCAATGCCATCTGGCATGTTATACTAGTAGGATGCAGGAGGCCACGAGGCCCAGCTGCCTCAGAGTCATTCTCACCTAAATCCAGGATAGAGGCTGAAACATTAGTATCATAACCTGAATATCCTGGACTCGTATCGTATAAAAACTTTATTTCGGTCAAACAGACCTTAAAAGTACCAACATAGACAAACATGAATTATTAAAATTTACATATTCCCAATTCATTACATTCTTAAAAATAACTTGTTGGAACATAAACACAATTTACATGTGGATTAAAATAAATAAATAGAGAACTATAGTCATGCACGATCGTTTAAGTAAAAGAGTAAAACTTTGTAAAATAATGAATTGTTGGATCTCAAGCCTTCCGCTATTGTAGGTAATGCATTGTATATTTAGGGTAGCCCAAACTGATGTTCAAGGATGAGGATAAAAAAACAAATCGAAATAATGCATTTTGTTGAGGCAGTTACTATCAGTCTTAGCTTCCCTGTACACCTTTTCAACACACCTTTAAGGTGCTATCGTGCATATGCAAGGGATAATACTGGTTACATATGAGACTGTGGATCAATGTGCTCCTGGCCTTCAACTTTCTTTTTTAACATAGATACATTGTAAGCGTTATGATTGTACGAGAGGTTGTTCATTGTCCATGGTTAGGGGACAAAATGCATTGTTTTAATTGTACCTTCCTTCTAATTCCCCACATGCAACTTAAAAACGTAGCAGTCGCGCAAACAAACAGAGATCTTGCATCAGTTTTTAAAATGCACAGGGCCACACTGTGGTCCCTAGTGCCCAATTGTTTGCATATAGGAACAAGCCACCTCCTCCTTGGGACTGAATATGCTGGGCAGCCAAACATGGCATGGCCTATAGTTTCTCTAGGGGCAGAACAGCATGGATAGCCCCTACTGGCAGAGGCGTTACGCGACCAATAACTTGTGAATGTATTCAGTGGAATTGTACCACGTCGAAATTGGATATAAAGCTATCAGCCAGGATCTGTATCAAATCAAGCAAACTCTCCAGCGATCGCTCGTTTAAAATCTAGGAACTCCTCTGTTAATCTTCCTAGGTTACTGTTTCTGATCTCATTTCCAAATTTCCAATCCTGGGCTCACTGCTCAGGAAAATAAGCCCAAAACTGCACTGTGTCCAGAACAGCTTCGATAAAAGGGAGCGTCTGAGAGGGAGTCAGGTGAGACTTCGGCCTGTTAATAGTGAAACCCAGTGAACGCAGGAGGACCGCCGTAGTCTGGAGGTGGGAGACGACAACCTGGGCCGAGCCCGCCTTCAGCAGCCAATCTTTGAGATAGGGGAAGACTGGCACCCCTGAAATGCTCAGATGAGCTGCAACCACCTCCATCACCTTGGTGAACATCCATGGGGCACTGGTAAGACCGAAGAGGAGTAAGATGTACTGAAAATGTTAGTGGTCGACCGTAAATTGCAGGTAACACTGATGGGAAGGCAGGACGGCAATATAAAAATAGGCGTCCTGCAAGTTCAATGCTACCATCCAGTCTCCTGGGTCCAGTGCAGACAATACCTGAACCAAAGTGAGCATCTTGAACTTCTCTTTTTGAGGAAGAGGTTGAGGGTTCTCAGATTCAAGATAGGGTGAAGTCCCTTGTTCTTTTTGGGAATCAGAAAGTAGCAGGAATAGCAACCACTGCCTCCTTCTGACACTGAACCCTCTCTATGGCTCCTTTGGCCAAGAGAGCCGTGACTTCCTCACGGAGCAAGGACAAATTATCCTCCATCAGCCGATCGTAAGAAGGAGGAAAAGGGGGAGGAGAGGATTTGAAGGGAAGAAAGTAGCTCCTTCGAGTAATCTGTAAAACCCGCCTATCCGATGTTATGGATTGCAGTGGTGGAGATGATGACTTATTCTGCCACCAAGCCGACACCCATGATTAGGAGGGCTTAGAGGCTGCTGGGGAGTGGTGGTTGTGGAAGACCGCTGGCCACCCGACATGCGGGGTCTGTATGAACCGCAACCTCGCCCCCGCACAGCCTGAGAAGGTGGTGAGGGGCGGTGGCTTTATTAGGCTTTGCACAGTTGAAAACCCTTTCCATAGCCACAAAAGGGTTGATAGACAGACTGGGGTTGACAGGGGGTAACTGAGAGGCCCAAAGACTTGGCCGTAGCCCGTGAGTCCTTAAAGCGCTCCAGTGCAGAGTCTGCCTTGTCTTCAAAGAGACAGTTGCCATCAAAGGGCATGTTCATGAGGAAAGCCTGGACATCCCCTGAAAGCCAGATGTTCTCAGCAAGGTGTTGTGTTGAAGTGCCACAGTCATCGAAACCACTCTGTCCAGTGAGTCAGTCATATCCAAACCATACCCGATGGTAAACTTTGCTGCTTCTCTCCCATCTTTCACTGCTTGGGAGAGTTTGGTTTGGGTCTCCTCCGGGACCTGTGGCAGCACTTGCGCAACCATGTCCCACAGAGTGGGGGAGTAGTAACCCAATAATCATGCGGTGTTTACCAACCGCAACTCAAGGCTGGTGGAAAAAAACTTCTTCTTCCTCAAACTGTCCAGCCTCTTGGATTCTCTGTCCGGAGGTGCGGCAGGAAACTCACCATGGGACTTAAAGACTTGAACTACCAAGCTCCTGAGGGTTGGGTGTTGAGTAAGGAAAATCGAGTTCTCAGGTGGGGGCGGTGGCAGCAGACAATTGTCCTGTTTACAGGAGTCCCTGTACTGGGCTTGGACCAGGTTCCCAGTATGACATTGGTCAGTGCTTCGTTAAAAGGGAGCAAGGATTCTGAAGAGGAAGCTCCTGGCTGCCTCACTTCCATCAAGATGTTCGTTTTGACTGCCATAGATGGAAACTTGAGATCCAGGACTTCAGTTGCCCTCTTCACCACCAGGGAATAAGATGCTCCCTCCTCCGTAGCCACGGTAGGGGGAGCAAACGTACCAGTGTCAGGGGATGTATCTAGACCACTGGCATCCCGAGTTCCTAACAAATGTCCTTACCTGGCCTTCTAACTGGTATTCTAAAAAGGTCCAGTGACCCCTTCCATTTATCCCTGAAGCCTAGCACTTCAGAATGGGGCTCAGGCACTGACCTAGAACCCATGGGTCCTGTCGACGCAACATAATTCCGGATTTGTAAATGTATATGAGGCTGGTGCCGCCCATGGGCACCGGCAGCGTTTGGAGCATCGGCATCGGGTCGGCTTCAGGGAAGGTCGTTGTGGAACGACCGGCACCGGTCTGGATCAGTTATTGGATCCATGGGGGCCCGTCTGGGCTGAGTCTGGAGCAGTCGGTGTAGAACCTGTTAAGGCAACCTCAGACCCTGCGGGCCCGAAGGCATGCCGGAGGGGTCAGTCTACTCAAGTTCACGTGCATGGCTTCGTAAAATTATTTAATTTGAGCGGAGGTCGAGGAACCATGCCTCGAATGATGATGGTCCTTTGTCACATCAGCCGACAGATGAGAAGAAATCGAAGCATGCCTCAACTTCTTTTACTATTTATGTTTCTTCCCTGAGTGTCCTGATGACTTGGAGTGTGAGGAAGAAGACTTGGGGCTCCTGGAGTGGTTCCATGCCCTTCTTTTCAATTTGGGACCGAGACTGAGACCTTCTAAGAGTCACGAGATGTGGCATCTCCTGCTGGACCACTAGCAGCTTCGGGAACCGTTACCTCAAAGCCTTCAGTGCCATGGCCCGGCAGTCCAAGCACGACTTGGAGTCGTGGTCGCACTTGAGACACCACAGACACACTAGATGTGGGTCTGTAACCAACCTGGCGCGATGAGAGGCGCCACATGGTTTGAAACCTGTTGTCCTCAAAAACATGACCTCGACACACCAGGAGGAAAATGTCCTTAAAAAAAGCATTCGGGGCGTGGCCAAGCCGAGGATCAAGATGGCTGCTTGATCTGTCGGCTCCGCCGACCAAGCCATTAATCCATCAGTTATCCGCCTAAATTCTGTTCAAATTGGGGCTTACCTTGCTGCTACGGTAATCGGAATGGTAGCGGAGTCGATTGCTACCTCCTGTGACCGGAAAGGAGGTGTGGGACATCCGTGGCGAGACCTGCTCCATCGGAGCTGAGAAGCGGCCGCGCGGTCTGGCAGCTGAGACTGCTCTGGGCCGTGTGCGACCTTCGCTGAAATTGCCTCCTGCCCCTGAATTGCAGTACATTTGCGGGCTGCACCCTGGCTGACTTCGATGGCGGACCTTAGACGGCTGCTGTCGCCATCTACAGACTGCGGCTCGCTGGGGGCGTGTCATCGGTCTCCCGGCGCGAGGACGAGCTGTGAGCCGCGTGGGTGTTGGTGTGCCCGGCAGCTCCAGAATCCGGCACCAGCGCCTACACCGGCATCCATTGCTCCACGCCGCATAGAAGGGGAGATCGAGGTGCGGGGGCGGCCCTGCGCAGGCAGAAGACAGTGTTTGTGATCGGGCTGACCGCTGGGCATTCAGGGGGGCGTCTTGAGACTCCGAGCACCAGGGAGGTGCGGAACAGATGTCATAGCGCTGCTATGCCGCCCCAGCGGCTCTGCAATACCACGCCTGTACAGAGTGCCCACTACGAAGGCTGGCAAGGTTTGAAATACCCATCAGTGCTTGGGACCCATAACATACAGGCCTGCTGAATGTGATGCTGCAAAAGCCCCCTGTG
Source organism: Triturus cristatus (assembly GCF_964204655.1). Classification (NCBI taxonomy): domain Eukaryota; kingdom Metazoa; phylum Chordata; class Amphibia; order Caudata; family Salamandridae; genus Triturus; species Triturus cristatus. Next base: position 652,386,517 of record NC_140594.1, read on the forward strand.
GCTGCCCAGTACCCTCAAATTGTGGCCTTGTGTTACTGGCCTCAGGGTTGTTTGCAGGAGGAGTATTGACCTTTGCTGCCTGGCTCCTGTGGTGCAGATCCTCTTTTCCCTGACCGTGAACTGTGATGTGCTGCTGAGGAGTATCTCCTGACCGGCCCTGATGCGCACGTGGCACTACTCATTCATTGGAGGATTCCACGCAAAGGTGACCTGTGACGCGCTTTGCCATGAGGTAGCCGTTGGTGAACTAATTGCATCTGTCACGTATGGTAACCGGTCCTGACCACCAGTACGTTCCATCGGAGGGATTTGCCGCTATCATGGCAGGAGGTCGTAGTTTGAAAGCAGCGCTCCAGGCCAAGCTGACAAAATACGCCTGGGACGGGGGACTAGGCGCGAGTCCCAAGGGAGGACAGGCGGCGTCCGACAAGTCTGAGTCCGGGAGGATACAAAAGGAACCAACACTGCAGGACATTCTGGAAGCCATCACTACCGTCCACACATCCTTGGAATCGCGCATTGACACGGTGTCCGCTGAGGTGTCCCTTATCAGAGAAGACATGCAATCAATGAATTCGGCCTCAAAGATGTTGAAATTAAGGCAACCTCCCTGGTGGACGACACATCGGAGTTGCGGAGGAAGGTGGACGCCCTGCAGACGCACGCTGCGAAGCTCGAAGCACAGTTGGATGACTACGAAGGTTGTTCCAGGCGTAATAACGTCTGCATAATTGGTGTTCCGGAATGACCGGAGGGGCCTTTGGCGGACCTCTTCGTGGAAGAGCTGATCACTACTCACCTCAAGCCGCTGGGACTCTCCAACTTCTTCTCGGTGGAGCGGGCGCAACGGGTGCCGGGCCGTCGGCCGAAGCCTGGGGCCCCCCCACAACCGCTCCTTACCCGGATCCCCAACTTCCGCGACAGAGATGCCATCCTGCAATGTGCCTGCTCCGCCCCGCCAGTGGAATTCCAAAACAGTTGCATCACCACCAAGGAGGAGACCTGGGACTGGCTCGAGGGATGGCGCACGGCGGGTCGCCGTAACAACCAAGGCCGAGGTGTGAGGATGGACGGCGACGCCCGAGCTTCGGGTGGTGGCTCACCGCCGCAGGACTTGAGTGGAGCGTCAGGCGGTGCCAAATGACTGGTCTGTATGTTTTTCCCTGGGGGAGCAGGAACGGTTCGGATGGCTGGTGGGTGGTGGGGATAGATTTTCAACTGCCATGAGTGTCAGACTCTGTTCCTCTGAGTTATTTTATCATGTATGACTTGGCCTGTCTGACTTTCCCAAATTTCGCTGTTCCCCACTTGGACAATTGGGCGTTGTAGAATGTATCCTGGGCCATAGCTGCTGTTTTTGGTATAAATGTATTAGGTATTTATTGTGATTGTTGATATTGCGATTATTTCTCAAAATTGTGGGCTCAGTTTGGCCGCACGAGTGCTGAATAATCGATCAGTATCCCTTTACTTGGGGGGAAGTGATCTGTGTTCGGGGGAGCGGAGGGCTGTGGGGAGGCTGCTGTCCCCGTCAATTGCGATAGACTTTTGTTGCCCGGGGTTTGAATGTCAGGCATGACTTTGTCGACTCTCTCTCCTTAACCTTCCCTGTTCTCCTGCTCATCCAGTGGGCAGTATGGGGACTATTTTGGGCCCTTGCCGAGGCTCTTAGCGTTGACATGGTAGGCCTCACGGTGCTCAACAGTGAGACAAATTACTCAGAGACGAGTGCTCGGTTCGGCTACACCAACCCGTACGTTTTTGGAAGGGTAGGCGATAGGCACTCTGGTAGTTTGGGGGGCGGGAGGTTTTGTTACCGCCGAGCAGTCTTGCAGGGAGCAAGACTTGGCTGCCGAGGTGCTTGTGGTGTTCTCATTGGCAACAGTATTCAAGATTGCAAGGACATCCTTCCCTTTCTCCCCCTTGCTCTGCTCCTCAGCGGGATGTCTTGTATCTACGACAACGGGTGATGGGTACCATGAATAGACAGAAACTCAACCTGTTATCCTGGAATGTGAATGGGCTGGGTGACAAAATCAAAAGAGGGGTGGTTCTCCAGTTCTTGAAGCGGCATTCACCTGATGTTGTCCTTTTGCAGGAGACCCATCTGTTGGGCAATGGTTGTAAGGCCCTGTCTCGGTGGGGATTCCAGATGGCTGCTCATTCTGCCTTTCGTTCTGGTTTCTCGTGGGGTGGGCATTTTAGTTCGCAAGTCCTTCCCCTTGACTGTTAATAAGGTCCACACGGACCCCCTGGGCAGGTTTGTGGCGGTGTCTGGGGTGTGGGAGGGGGCCGCCCTCAATCTGGTATCGGTTTATGTTTCGCCAGGCCTACACACACAGGCATTTATAGATCTTGGTGATCTCCTCCTGAATTTACCGGACGGGAGATTGTTGGTTGGGGGAGATTTTAACTCTATTGTTTCTGATTCCCTGGATCGCTGGCCCCAGAAAGACCTGCCGACGTCACGCAAACGCATACATAGCTTCCTGGGGGCTATGGGCCTGGAGGATGTCTGGAGGTATTTACATCCCAGCGAACTCCAGTACACGCATCTCTCGGGGCCCCATCGTAGCATGTTACGAATCGATTATGTACTCACACTCACAAACCAGATCCATATTGTCAAAGAGATTCAGCATTTCGCTAGGGGAATTTCGGATCACTCACCCGTGCTCTGCAGGGTGGAAGTGGGGGAACCCACGGTTGGCCACGTGGCACCGCTTAACCCCTGGTATCTCACTATTCCCTCAGTTAGAGACAAAGTATTGGGCGAAACCGAGCTCTATTATCAGATGAATCAGGGTTCCGTCAGGGGAAGTGTTGGGACAGATTGCTGGGCAACGCAAGAAAAAAGCCGCGGACTTGGCGCGCTTAGAGGGGGAGGTCCTGGTCTTGGAACGCGCAGTTCGAACACAGGACTCGGAAGAATCGAGTCACAGGCTCCGAACTAAGATGAAAGAATTTTCTGACCTGGCCACTGATGCGGCTAGGGCACAATACAGGGCGACTCTCAGCAGGATCTATGATGTAGGCGATAAGGCAGGCAAACTGCTGGCATGGTTGGATCGTAGAGAGGGGGCGAGGCGAGTGGTGGTGGAAATTGAAACCGACCAGCATTCTCGAGTTACCGCACCGCAAGACATTGTGGACGCGTTTGGGCAACACTAACGCTACCTATATACTTCCAGCATGATCTATTTGGAGGAGGATGCTTTATCTTTACTCTGCGATATACACATGCCGACCCTTACTGCGGAGGACAGCTCCGATCTGGAGCATGACCTAACTGTGACCCATGTGAAGAAGGCCCTCCATGACTTGCGGTGAGGGAAAGCATCGGGTCCCAATGGGATCCCCATAGAATTATTTAAGCTGACGGCGAATACCAATGCCCCTTATCTTACTGATAAGTACCGGGAAAGTAAAGAGATTGGAATCCTTCCTGAAGACCACAGACTAGCCACCATCATCGTCATCCACAAACCGGGCAAACCCGCAGATCAGTGTTCTTCGTATAGGCCTATTTTGTTGCTAAAATGCGAGGCAAAAATCCTTGCGAAAGTCCTCGCCACTCGTCTGTTGCAGGTTCTTCCCACCCTGATCCACCCAGATCAGTCCGGGTTTATGCCGGCAAGAAATACATCTCTTAATCTCCGCCGACTACATGGAGTACTTTGCAGGGCGGATACTATAAGAGAGGATGCCGTGGTGGTATCCCTTGATGCTGCATCGGCCTTCGATACCATAGAATGGCCCTACATGTTCGCGGTGCTCCGTAAATTAGGCTTTGCATCGGAATTTATTAATTGGGTGCGCCTTTTGTATCGCCAACCGATGGCGCAGGTGGTCGTCAATAATCACAAGTCCCCTGTTTCTTCCTTGGGAAGGGGCACCAGGCAGGGATGTCCCCTGTCACCGCTCCTCTTCGCTTTGGAGCGCCTGGCGGCGTGGATCCGTTGGCACCCAGCTATCAGGGGCCTGAGATGGACTCACGGCTGGGAGGACCGCATATCTTTGTACGCGGACGACATCCTGCTTTATCTTGCCTCCCCGGCGAGATCGCTCACCGTGGTGATGGACATATTTCACATCTTTAGTAGATTTGCAGGTTACAGGATCAACTGGTCCAAATCTGTGCTCTAAGTCCTCCATGGACAGAAGCCCCGACTTCCCCGGGATTGTCAATTGACGGAGGCCGTGGCGGGGTTCAAATATCTGGGAATCTGGGTGTCCAAAGACTTGTCTCAATTTTATGAGACTAACCTCTGGCCTCTGCTAATGCACCTTAAATCAGATGTCCAGCACTGGAAGTCGCTTCCCCTAACTCTCCTGGGACGTGCGGCACTATTTAATATGATGTCCCTTCCCCGACTTTTATTTGCGCTACAGAATACGCCAATTCTGGTAGCAGCGTCGTATTTCAAGGAAATAGAGTACTTGGTGTGGGACTTGCTTTGGGAGGGTAAGCCACCGCGCATTGCAACGCAGAAACTCACGCTGGGTTGGTTCGATGGTGGGATTGGGCTTCCTGATATGAAACGGTCTACTGGGCTTCACAGCTCGTTGCCATCAACCAAAGCCGGTATAGGCGACACGATGACCCGGCCTTCCGGATAGACCATTGGCTCCTCCCAGGTGGTGGTTTCGAGGGGGCGGTGTATAGTAAATCTCCGTTATCCGTCCTATCTGGTCCAACTAAACATGCTGTGCACGTGTGGAAAGACGCTACCAGGAGTCTGGGTTGGGAGGGTAAACTCACCAAGGCCACACCGCTCTGGCAATGTGACCAGTTGGGTCGATTGTCGCGGTCCCAGGGGTTTGACAAATGGGAAACATTTGGCATCTCTAGAATTGGGGACCTATGGAAATCTGGCGAGGTCATACCATTCTCCCAACTGCAGCAAGAATATGAAATGGCCAATTCCGAACAGTTTCGGTATCTCCAAATCAGACACGCTTTGCTCGCAGTTCTCCCAAAAGAGACTGTCCTCCCTGAGTCCTCTCCGCTGGAGGACAGGATTTTGGATGGGGATTTGCCAGAGAAGGCTATATCCCTTATATATAGAAAACTAATTAACAACATGTCGGATCCCTTGATCCGCCTCAGATGTAAATGGGACCACGATGTGGCTGGGCTGGATGACTAGGAGTGGCGGGCTGCAGTGGCGTCTCCGCGGGAGGTTGCCATTTCTTCTAGGTTACGATTGGTCCAACTCAAAATCCTTCACAGAACATATCTGTCTGGACCCTCTCTGGTCCATATGGGCTATGCCCAAGACGCTAATTGTGTCCGGCACTGTGGGCAAGAGGGCACCTTTATTCACACACTGTGGGAATGTGCTACAATAAAGAAATATTGGGAGAGGGTGGTATGTATGATGGAGGAGGCATTGGGACAGCAAATACCATGTAACATCAAATTGATTCTGTTGAACATCTGGGACTTCACAGACCTCAGTGCTAAGGAGAGCATTTGGGTGGCTCTGGGCTTCATGGTGGCCAAGCGTAATATTGCACGTCTATGGAGGGCCCCGAACACACCCACTATTGGCGATTGGACCAAGGACATGGACTGGTGTATGGTTACGGAGGTGCCTATATATGTCTCCAGAGGGTGCCCGACGAAGTGGTCACAAATATGGGGGTCATGGAACACTTTTCGTGGGGATATATGTGAACCACCTGGGAGCGGGGAGGAGGGTGCTGCTGTAATGGTATAATGTGTGATTTTTTACGACATTTGTAATGTACTGTGCCATGAGCAATTGCTGCTGTGTTAATGTGCTCTACAGACCCTTTGACCATTGTGGTGCTTCAATTGTTTACATGCCTTTTTCAATAAAAGGAATTATATAAAAAAAAAAAAATTAAAAAAGCATTCGATAAAACATTGGAAAATATCTCTGTCAAAAAGCCACAGAGGGGTAGCTCTTCCTCCAGATTAGCGCTAACTGGCACGGAAAGAAAAGAACTGACGTCAGAGCGCTGAGGTGGTGCCATTTATAGGTGTCGGGGACGTCACTTCTGGGACAGATGATGCGGACAACACCACGTAGTGCCGACCGATGTCACCTACCGGCGCGCAGGGGTATTGCTCGAAGGCAAATCTTCTGGATCGAGTCTGATGTCTGGGAAATTCAAAGGCAAGGAATCTCTTTCAGAAAAATATGGATAACTGAAATCCATTCTAAGGTTTAATTTGTATTCTGAACAGGTAAAAAACATTTAAGGTGAATTTTAGTTTTTCACTAATAACTTTTCATTCCTCTCCTTAATTACTTATCTACATTAAATTGATGTCACAATCAGATTTGTTTTGTATAGTATTGCTAAATATTGTTTGAAAATGGCAGCTGTGATTTACTGCAAAATTAAAAGTTAATTAACCAAATATAAAACGATAGACCTGAATCTAATATTGACCCGAAACAAGTAATGATCCAGGGAGTATGTGTGGGGGAAATGGGACACAAATGGCATGGATCATACCATCTCGGAAATGCCGTTGCAAGAAATTATGCAACTCAATACTAGAGTCAGATTAGTGTTGGTGAACGGTACTGAAGACGATCTCCATACAGTCTATCAGTTATCATTAAGGTAAATGAGAGTGATAGTCAGTAGAAGGACAACAGCTCAGGTGGAATAAATGCCAGATGCTCTAGCATTAATACGACTTACCCTCCTTTGAACTTCTTTTTTTTCGGGTTATCTTCTTCGGAAGTTCGTTGTCCTCGGCTTCGTGATCCCCTCTTGTCTTTCTGGCTTCGCCCCTCTAGAATAGAAAGCAAATGGAAAATATTTTCTGAGGACTTCAAACCTAACACAGAAAAATCAAAGGCAGACTATCTGATTTAAATGTAGGCAAAAAGGAAATAATGGGAAAAGAAGAGGTACTTATCTAAAATAAATACCTTGCTCAAATGCAAAATACTTGAAAAAAGCCCTTGCTAGTCAAGGAGAGCAAAACACGCCTTTAGAAGCAATATACTAACTTTTAAAGCCAAACTTTATTTTAAGCAACAAAAGCAGTAGTTATGAAACTGCGAAAACAGACACCGTCTTAATTAACGAAGCCATTTGAGTTAATTTTATCATTTGAGTTAATATAAGAAAGCAAGTGTGTCTAACACAGCACTCCCTGTATAGGCATTCTGAAGGGAAACATTACTATAAAACTTAAAAGATTACTCGTATAAGGGAACCAATGTTATAGGTAATTAACTTTTCTCCCCTTATAACCTTAGGAAGTATTCTCACTATGTCGTACTCATCAAGTATCTTTTTATTTCTATAAACTGGATGGCTACGTTTCCAGGAGTTTTGAATCCATTATCTGGGACTGTGGTAGATTGGGGGTGGACTAAAGTCAAAGCGAAGATTTGCAAAATTACAGCGATATCTCTAGTGACATAACTAGAGGCAGAGGATACCTATATGGAATCTTTGCAGCAGTCTGGGAGGGTATAATAGTAGAGAGGACTGGTGGAGCGCCAGAAAGAACAGTGGCAGGGTGGGGCCCATGTGATTTTATATAGAAACATCCAGAGTCCATGATAGAGGTGCCTCTTACAAATAGCCTAGACATCCTTTCTGGAGGGTGGATCACTGTAGGGAAGAGGCTCAATTAGCAGGAAGATTTCTTTAAGCCAAAGCTCACATCAAACTGCATAGGGTAAGGGAAAGAGGGTTCAGGGAATATAGATGAAATGTCAAAGGGAGAAAGAGTTCAAATGGAGTTGATAAAAGCCCTGCACAATACCCTGGACAGAAGAATGACGCCATTGAACAAGGGTCAAGGATGATGAAATGAAACTAACATCTTTCCAGGAATGGTTGAAAGGAGTGGAGCAACTTGTGGCATCAATGGAGGTGTGAGTGGAGAAGATGGAGCAACATCAGGATACTATTGAAGAGGCTATAGAGCATGAATTTGATTATAAGTTTCAATATGTTTTCATTGGTTTTCAAGAACAGTAAGTACAACATAGTTTACTCTTCCCACCATGATTTCCCCATCCATTGCTCAGGTCCCAGTGAACAATAGGTGAGCTTTTGAGCAGCACATTACTTCTCTCACCATCTCTCCCTTCCATCCGTTCTCATGCTTAATTCTGTTCCTCACAATATTGTTCTCTCCGCCTATGTATGTTGCTTCCTCTTATATGTTTAGTACCTGGAGGAGTTGGATGCATCTTAGTACTCAACATCTCTTCTCATGTAGATAATCACCTGCATCAACGTCTCTTGCCATGTAGATAATCACCTTTTTTCGGAATAAGTGAGAGTCGGCGTTGGGAAGATAAGTTCCCAGCCAATCAGACGGAGTTGCCCACCACCCAGTGGGTACAGGACCAAACTTCTGATTGGATAGAAGGGTTTTACATGTCAAACTGTGTGAGAACTGAGAACCAGATGACGGCAGAAGCTCTCGAAAGTGACCATGGGAGCCGCTTCGCTGTTGTAAGGAGGACGCTGGGACTCTGAGGGGGACTGCAAGTCCCAGGAAACCCTGCCAGTAATTCAACACGCTGCACCTGTGGAAAGCCCATATCATCGCTTCGCGGGATCCACTTCGCTGTTGTGAGGAGGACGCTGTGACTCTGAGGGGGACTGCAAGTACCAGGAAGCCCTGACAGTAATTCAACGCGCTGCATCTGTGGAAAGCCCATATCACTGCTCGCGGCACCCGCTTCGCGGGAGCCGCATCGCTGTTGTGAGGAGGACGCTGTGACTCTGAGGGGGCCTGCAAAGCCCAGGAAGCCCTGCCAGTAATTCAACACGCTGCACCTGTGGAAAGCCCATATCACTGCTTGCGGCACCTGCTTCGCGGGACGCACGCGGGCGTGCGCCGGGCAAAGCCCGGGCCAAGGGCGGGCCCGTCTGAGCCCGTCAGTGACCGGAGGAGGCCGGGCCAGGGCCCCCATCTGAGCGCTCATACAAACCCAAGGTTAGTGCTGCCAAACTATTACTCTGCTATTTTATCAACTTGTTACTAGTTAAGTCACACGACCTGGTATCAATCCGTACCTAAGGATGAGCAAACAAGAAGGAAAGGGGAGAGGCGAGCTACATAGCGGTGGCGTTGCGGGGACACCGGACCAATTTATACTGAGAGCGACCTCTGTCCTGGATAAAGAGATAGCAATTACAGAGCGCCGCCTATCCCTTGAACCTTTAGTGTCCAAAAGATCCTCCTTGGGAGGCTTGGCCTCAGCTCGCACCCCTGACCGCTGCCTTATTACCACCATTAACATCACTGACAAGGGGAGCGAGCCCACACAGACTCTAAATGGGTCACCGGAGGCACCTACAATACTGCCATCTGCCGAGATTGCCCAAGAGCTTGCAACTAGCCCACCACAACGAATCTCTACGAGGTCTGCGCCCCTATCTAAAAACAAAAGGAACAAAGCAATCCCAGATCCTGCAGTAAAGAGGAAGAGGGGAGGGGGCCCACAGAGTTAAAAAACCACCAAAGTTCCTAGGACAAATAAAAACGGAGGGGGTGCTACACTGGAATCTTCTAACGCAGTAGATAATGCCCCCCCCCCCCAATTGTGAAGCCTTGAACTTTGATCCTACAGGTGGTCCATGCCCTGAAGCTAACGAAGCAATGTGGAAGAGACTAGAAAATTTACTTTTAACATCATTAAATCCTATTATCCACAGACTGAGCCAGCTCCAGGAACGTTTAAATAACTCTGAATCACAGGCTAAGTCCAATTTTTCTGTCCTTGAGGGCTTATTTGCTCGATCCAAGTTCCCTTCAGCGCATATACCCTGTAAGCCAAGTAACACTCTCACAGCTAAACCCAAACCCTTCCAGTCTACACGCAATGAAATCACTACCTTCTAAGAAGATTACTAATACAGCCACTAATTTAGCCATTGTAACGTACCAATGACTGGAAATTTTACTGAGACTGGGAACATGTCTAGCGAATTCGCCCAATCCATTATGAGTTCTCCGGGCAATGAATGCGCTCTCGCAGCGATAGTACCCAATAACGTGCCAAAGGCTAACACTTCTATAAGTTCTGCCTCAGTAAGACAGGTCAATTCTTCACCAGGGACACATGGACGAGAATCGTCGATGATGCTTGAAGGATTGGAACATAATGCAATCTCAAATGACCCTCCGTCCCTACATATTCCCTCGGCAGCCGCTCCCTTAGTGGTGGTCCTGAGGAATGTTCCAGCACTGCTCGAAGGACAGTTTGAAACCACCGAACAATTGTTACTCAAAGTTTTGCACTGGCTGAACATACAACTAAAGGGTGTTGGGATTTGGGATGGGGACATTAACAATCATATGATCATGGCGAGATGTACAGCATGGATAGGACCCTCAAGGAAGGAAGGGAGGGGAGATTGTGTGGTTGTCAATTTCAATAATGAGCATGTTGTTAGATTCGTATTGGATCATTTGGGTAGTAACTTAGGAAGACACTCTGATAAAATCACTGTTCTGCCTTTCATTTTTTTTATAAACCCTATCTCCTCCCTTTAACTGGGAGGGGTCCTTCTAATTTAGTTAGACAGCCATGGGCTCCCTCAAGAACCATACATAGATCATTAGAGGTTCAATCCACGAATAGATTTGCCCCTCTTTCTGATCTAGATGTGACTGACTACAAACAGTCACTTCTATATTGGCGAAGAATACAGATAGCCTACCCATTCCTCTCCCGGCAACTGATGTAGGACTACAGCTAACAATTGCTAAGCACCCGGAGAGCATAGAGATCTCGACACCCCTTGTAATGGGTGGTAGTCCAGCTTCCTCCCTAATTTCATTAATATCCTGGGACATTGCTTGTTTACCCTCCAAAACTATGTCATCTGATTGGTCAAGTTTTATTGAGGGGTTCGACTTTATTGCTTTCCAAGAGACGTGGTCACTGAATATGATCTTTAGACCAGGTTATTTAGCTTTTGGTAAAGCGGCAATCGCAAGACACAAAGGGAGACCCAGTGGGGGGTTGATTACTTGGGTTAGGCAACAGGCATACTATCAGGTCGAAGAGTTATCAATTGAAGGCCCGGATATCCTCGCCATTAAGGTTCGTTCAGAACACGAGCCAGATCTTATATTGTTTAATGTGTATGCGAGAGGGATAGCGGGTGGGAAAGCATCGCCAACTATCTCCCAATTGGATACTTTCATTGTTGCTATGAAAGTGGTAAATCAATTGGTGATTGCAGGCGACCTCAACTGTACATTTGAGCCCCTCGGTTACGAAGACTATAGCCTTAGTACCGACAAGGATTCGAATTGGGGGATACCACCCTTAACGCAGCCCCCAATTAACAAATGGACTGAGGCGGCGCTGCAATTAAAAAACGTATCTCTGGAGAGGGGTCTCAGGGCAGTCAATGGGAGGTCGTCATCAGACATCGAAGGCACCCCCACTTTCAATAACGGGACAAGAAGTAGCAGAATCGATTATTTTTTTATTAGCCTAGAATTATGGCCAAGACTTTTGGATATGAAGGTCCAACGTAGAACGGAGAGTGACCACGATCCATTACTGCTAACCCTATTAAGGAAGAGTCAGGATCCGCCAAGGGCTAGCTCCAAAATAGCGACAGCAGATGTAATTATGTCCCAAGATTGTCGACGGTTAAAATGGGCAGTGGTATCCGAACAGAAGATGAAAGCATTCTAAATCTGATAAAGCTAACCCTTGAAGATACACTAACAGTTCTTTCCTCCCTAGACACACATGCTGATTCTCTCTCTGCCCATATGAAGGTACATGAAGACCTTTTTGCAAAGTTGAAAGCCTTTTTTACAAAAAATAAAAGAGCAACCAGGCATGTAATTCAAAAATCAGCAAAATGGTATGATGAGGCATGCAGGATTGCATTTAGGCATTTCTCTCAAGCAATTAGACTGGGAGTTTCACAGGAGGTCAAAAATGCAAGGGTAGAATATAAAAAAGCTCAACACAGGGCTAAGAAGAATTTTGATGAAAATAGATGGAAGGAATTGATCTATGCAAGTAATGGGAAGAACTGACGGCAATTTTGGCAAACAGTTAAATGGGGTAGCGGAGACATAGGGCCTGTACCAGTTAATAACGTGCCACCTGATCAATGGGTCTCGCATTATCAGGCCCAATTTGCTTCTCCAACAGGCACCCCAACAGACTATCCTGAGATTATTTATGATGTTGTCCTGACCTTCGATATAGGGGAGATAGAAAGAGTCTTGGACGGTGTCCCAGCAGGAAGGGCCCCTGGTCCGGACTGCATCCCGGCTGATATATTCAAACAAGGTAGGAAGAACTGGATTAAGTACATCCACATCATCTCCAATGCCTTGGCCAGAGGTGCCCCATACGAGAAACCTGGCGTGGGGCAGAAATCATTCCAATACATAAAATAGGGGACCATGCTAGCCCAAGCAATTACAGGCCAATAAGCCTAATTGGCACCCTACAAAAGATTGTGGCCAGACTCGTGTTAGCCAGTCAATGCATGGATAACTGATCAGGAAATTTTATCTACCTTTCAAGCGGGTTTCCGTCCCCACGTCAGCACCATCGACCAAGTCTTTAGATTCATGATGATTTATTGGAGAACTGTGATCTTCGCTGGGGGGACCCTGTATGCTGCATTTGTTGATCTTAAAATCAGCATTCGATCTAGTGCCCCGATACAAGCTATGGGACACACTAAAGGAGGCAGGGGTGCCACCTGAGCTCTTACTCTTTATCATTAAAATGCATGAGTCCAACTAAGCTCAGGTAAGGTAGGGACAACAGGGCGAATTAACAGATCGCTTCCCAGTCAACAAGGGTGTATGGCAAGGGTGTGTTCTGGCACCTACCCTATTCTCTCTGTTTATAAATAAGGTTATTACATATTACACTACCTATTCAACTGACGCCCCGACTCTTGCCGGTTCGAGGGTACCACTTTTAATGTTTGCAGATGATACTTTAATTTTGTCCAAAACCCAAACTGGTCTGCAACGTGCCCTCGACAGATTTACTGTTTTTTGCAACGACCATGAACTAGTAGTCAATGTTGATAAGACTAAGTTCATGGTGCTGCATAAACATAAAATAGTAAAAGGCAGAGTAGAAATGAACAATGCGTCCTTGGAACAAACTGACACCTTTACATGTCTGGGAGTTACTATGGGTAAGAGGATGAACTGGAAACCCCAGATAGATTTGTTAGTCCTTAGGCATAATCAACTAGCAGGTGCCCTACTAAAAGAACATCGACTTTCCCACACTAAACCGGTAGGGCCAGCAATAACAATCTATAAAGGGAAAATCAGAGCATTGATAATTTACGGTGCTGAGCTCTGGGGATTCGAAAATTTAACTTCCTTTGTCCTTGCCCAAAATAAGTTGTTGAGATCGTTAACCGGCCTCCCCCAATCGACTCCTCTCAAACCCCTATTCCTTAATCTGGGATGTATTTCATTTGAGGAAGCTGCTGGCTTTAGACCTCTGGCCTACTGGCGAAGGCTATGGACTACACCAGAGTTAGGACCATATGCTAGCGCAGTAAAGCACATTAGAGAAGTAGATCTGTCTTCAAACATTAAATGGCTACAAAAGATCAAGGGCACATTGTCTGATATGGGGCTCAGCCACTTGTGGGAAGACCTAGCAGGGAACCCGTTTCCAAATAAAAACGAGTAAAAAGCACTCTACCGGGACATGATCAGTAATAAGACCATGTCACTGGTGAGCAGTAGCTCTCTAACAGGTATCTTCTCAGAACATAAGTTTGAATCGAGACCTGAAGCTTATTGGGATTTTATTATGAGACCCGGCGACAGCAAATTATATCATCAATTTAGAGTGGGCACTCTTCCGATAAAATCTCTCACGTCGAAGTGGCACAACGTCTTAGATACTAAATGTCCCATGTGCCCAACCATGGAAGAGTCGATAGCCCATGTATTGTTTGTGTGCCCAGCATACAAGGGTCCCCGACACAAGTGGCTCAAGCCGATTTGTTCTAATTTTGGCACTAGATCTTGCAAGATAGCCCTGCGCATTCTGCAAACAGATACACGCGAAGACGTAGCCATAGCTATGGTGAAATTTCTTAGCTGGACCTGGGCCCTTAGAAGTAGTCTGGAGGTTTCCACAGTAAGCCTCTCCAGTAACTAGTAGGTATATATAATCAGGTGGTGTATTCCTTACGTATTGTATCTCCATGGGAATTTGCCTAATACATGGTGTTTAAAATTATTTTTATTGCAATTGATACTAATTTTAAGCAAAAATTTTATCATTATTGATGATATTAAATTTCTTATAGAATTGCATGATTTAATGGGCAAAAATCCTCCTATCTTACATTTTATAGGAATTTTAACTGAAATGGTTATTTCGTTTCCAATGTATCCTCATATGACATTTTATTATATTTTATGTTTGTATTTGTGTCTTTTATGATTGAAAATATCGAATAAAGACTAATTTGAATTTGATAATCACCTGCATCAACGTCTCTTGCCATGTAGGTAATCACCTGCTCCCACAGTTTGCTAAAAACCTTTTTCCCTTGCTGTTTGTGACCTTCTCCATTGCTAATACCCACCAAAATCGTTTGAAGCCACATATCTCCTGTGGGTATAAACTGTGTGAGTTGGTGTTTCAGTAGTATCTGCTTTGCTGCTAAGAGCATGTGAAACTTTCCCTTTCTATTAAGCAGTGGATGGAGTTACTCTGCAGGCGATCCCAACAGATCACGTATATATTCCTGTATGGCTGACCACTTTGTTTTCTCAATAGCCATAAAGACTTCCTACCAAACATACTAAATCTTAGGGCAGCATCATAACATATTTGACAAGGTTCCCACTTCTCCAATTATGTTTGGTCTGACAAGGTCCATTGTGTGTATCTGATCTGAGAGGTAGTACTATCTATACAGTATTCGAAAAAGTCTCTCATAGCCACTCACATGTGTCACAACGTACTTAGCCCTTAGCCTATGATCTGGCTACTAGCAGCGGTGGCTACCGCAGTACTGAATTAGAAGGGGGGGTGGGGGCAGACGAGGGAATAATAATTAAATTAAAAAAAAAAAAAAACTTGTCCCTCTTCTCCGGCTCTCCTCGAGTCCCAGCATGCACTGGGGTACAGGCTCCACACCCAATCCTGGAGCTGCTCTCATGCTATGAGAGCTGCACCACAATTCCTCTGAGCAGTGTGGTTCCCCACTCAGACAGTGCCTAGGCGCATGTGATGTTTCTCCAACGCGGCTGAGTTAGAGAAACCTAAGTGCCCAGGTCTGTTTGGCCGGCCTAAGACGGTCGGCCAAACAGACATGCACACTTTCACTGCCCCTACCACTCCACCCTACAGTGGCAGGCCCCACCCGCCATACACTGCTGGCATCAACTCAGTCAGCAGTCATTTGCTAGATCGCTGACTGACTGACCAGTGGGGCGATGCTCCTCTGCCATTACGGAGGAGCCACCCCTAGCTACCAGTCACCGTCTAACAGTATCACGAGTCCCTTTTCTCAAGATTCCAGAAAGGGCAATTTCCTCCCCACCCAAAGACATCTTTCAGCAGAAATCTTCCAACTGCCCTTTTATGGAACACGTACTGTAGGAGAGTAGGGTCTGCTATCCTATGGTCACCCCAAATTTTTGCTTTTTGCTTCACTGGTTTTTGACATATTGAGGCTGTGGGCCTGCCAATCAGACCCCCAGCCTGCTGTTATCTCTACTAAATTAAAACTATGCACCCTAGGTGCATAACCAATTGGAAGTGGATCACCCTGTGAGCCCCTGTACCAGTGTACACTAGGTACCCAGGGCATTGGTGTACCCAAGGCCTACCAGGGGCTGAAGCATGTATTATGCCACCCCTGGCCTGGCCTAACAAATTTGACACAACTGGCTGACCACTCAGCTGGGGTAAGTTGGTGTAACCACCTCTTACTTAGGTGTAGTATACCTATACCTAACTTTAAATGGGACACCTGGTAACCTATAAGTCACTCCTATGGCAGGCCTTAACAATCCTGAAGGCAGAGTGCTTGGTTCCATGTGAGATAGTGCTCTGGCATGAGCTGAGCCTGTCTGCAGTGGTCGGAACAACTTCCTTCTACTGTTTCCAGATATCGTCATACCATATACTCTTAAGTGCATTATGAACCTCGCGGTTAAATGCTATCTTTGGTTTGGCTTTATCAAAACATGTCGAGTAAGGTGTCATACGAATTGGAATACTAACCCCTCGCCAATTCTGGCGACGGGGTTAGCATTCCACCCTTCTAGAGGGACACGACATGTACAGTACCTGAAACCCGGGTAAAATCAGACATAGCCTCAGCTCCACAAAATGGATGCTGCCACCACAGACACAAGTCTGCCCTCCTGCTGCTGGGAGTCCTTCCAGCTTGGGAGGTGTGGACAAAGGGTTTCCTGCCAGGGGAGGTGCATGCACCACCCCAGACAGGATTTTGTGTATTGGTCAGGTAGGGCTTGAAAGAAACCAGACATGCCTGTGGCTCACAAGGAGCCTCGGTGCATATGCCAGTTCAAACCGGTCCTGGGGCACACCAGTCCCGGGCCTGGGGCGAGCTGGACAAAGGATTGGGGGTGTAACCACCCCCCTTCCTGGTCCCACCCATAGGGAGGGACCTAGCAGGTAGTCCGGCCCCTAGAATCCGCTTAAAGGTAGGAGCTGTGTCCTAAGACTTCAGACATCCTGGAATCAACTTGAAACTAAGAAGAAGACGGGAACTTCGACATTCTGCTGCACAGAAGACTGAAGGAAATCTCCCCTGTGGTCAGGGAGTGACCACCTTGCTAACGCAAGCACCATCCAGCGAATCAACGTCTGCTTTGCCGCCGCCTCCCGCCGGAGCCCGAGCCCAGAGACTGACAAGACCTGGACCTCCAGACCTCTCACCGCCCGCTCCACAGTCCCTGAAAAGAGGAGACCCGTGGAGGCACCGAGACACGTGGAGCCAGCCATCTTGAAAACGACCACGACAAGCTGCAAGCGCAACAACCGAGGCTCCCTCCAAGTTGTGCTTTGGGATCTGAGAAGCCCAACCCTCGAGCAGCATCTGCACCAAAGGTGAGCCCTCCAGCATCTCCACGATCTGCGTGGGGCCCTTCTGCATTTTGCCACTCGACGCGCCTAACCGGTTGCTGGCCGCTGGCTAGTGGCCATCTTGGCGACGAACTTCAAGAACTACACCGCTGGTCTGGTTGCTCCAGACTGGCCCTTGCTCCCCTCCAAAGGAGCAATCCCTCTGACCTTGCTGGTCAGAACCATCAGCTTATTTCGTTTTCCACAACAATTGCTTTTGCCAAGGGTTGTTTGCTTCGATCAAGTCGCCGACACCGCCGACAGCGAGAGCCTGCGTGGGACAGCTCGCGAACCGACTCCTGGGCGTCGTCGACCTTCAGGGACCACGTGGCTGCAGAGACAAGCTGCACCTTTCTTCCTGTTTGCACCCGACATCGCCTGGTACCCACCTGGTGCCACGCTGGTCACTGGCTAGTGACTGTGAACACTGTCCCCTCTGCTTACAGGTCTTCAACATCTCCGATCCACCCTTGGATCCACTGCATCTCTCCCGGACCGACCGCCTGCAGCATCTTTGTCTTCAGGCTCCAAGGAACAGATAGAAGAAACCCGACGCACTTCGAGGCCTATGCACCCGCTTCCTGTGGGTGAGGTAAAGCTGGCACTCCTGTGCCCAAGTGTAGTATTACATCTCTAGTGCCTGTGTTCCTAGTCCATCCGGAAGATCCTCTTTGCAGTAACTTTGTACTTTTTACGCACCCATTGAAGCCTATGGGAGCACGCGTGTGACTATTTGCTCTGCACACGCCACCCGTGGACCTCCTGGTCACTAACTGAAGTTAGCTCCTTGTAGGCCCAGCGATTCTAGAGGCCCTAGGCCTTTTCCCTTTTCTGTTTGTGGTACTTATACCACTATTTTAGTATATGGTTTGAGCGGCCACCAGGGCCTATCCATATAAAGTGCAACTTCTGTGTATTCTACTGTAATCTTGTTTGACGATTTGTGCTCCTGTGCTCATAAAGAGACTAGGGGTTACTTTGAGAAATAAATACATATATATTTTGAATATATATCTGTGTGGTGTCCTTTCATTGGTATAAAAGGGGGTTACATTTGGTAAAACAGCTTGCTTAACACGCTTCACGAGTTTAGCCTCAAAGACTGCTTAGCCTACGCTACCACTAGGGCAGCTAGTCCGAAAAGGTTGACTTACAACCACACCATAAGGGTTGCTTGGCATGGTACAAGGTGGTCACTTTAACTAGTGAACATCATATACCAGGCCAACTTCTCACACGTACCATACCATGACGCACCTCCCTCTCTCGCTGTCCTGAGGTCTGCACATTCCATACACAGAGTGTAGGAAGCTAGCCCTATATATATTGTACTAAAACGAAGTACACTGTGCAGAGAGTCCAGTGAGACCCCAATTGGTTTACAGAGGCTAAAGTAGATAATACTAATGCTCTCTTTTGTGGTAGTGTGGGCAAGCAGTTCAGCTTATCTGAGGGTAGTGCTAAGCATTTGTTGTACTCAAAGAGGCAATAAATGGGGAAACGGCCACTACAACGCGTCCGTTTCCACGCTTAACCATAACCACGCATGCATTACAACGCATGTGTGGTTACAACGAATAGCCTTTACCATGCCTACCTTTACTACGAGATACGTAGTAAAGGCATGTGTGGTTAAGGTACAAAAAAAAGGGGGGGCTTGCCCCCCCCCAATAAAAATGAACTCACCTGATTTCGTCGTTTTCAGAATCTGAAGAAAAAAAGATGTGGAGGCAATCGGCGTCGTTGGAGGAAACGGAAAGACACTTCCGCTTCCTCTTTACGACGTGAAATGCAAATCGGAAGTGATTGGAGTGGAGAGGACGTGGAGAGGTAAGGGGGAATGAGGGAGTGGTGTCGCACAGGGGTAAATTATAAGGGTTAGTTTATAGGGTAAATTAGTAGTGATAGGAGATCTCCTTTAACATGAAAATGCCATTAACATGCATAGTTGAACAACGAAAATCGTTGTAAAAGTGTGCGTGTTACAGGCATTTCCGTGGTAAAGGATATGCGTGGAGAAGGCATTCGCGTTGTAACGCATGCGTGGTAAAGGCATGCGTTGCAACGGAATGCGTAGTAATGTCATACAACCCAATAAATGAGATACACACTCAAAGAACAAATACAAGACCTATTAAGACAAGCATTGGGATAACCAATAGGTCTCGCCTTTGGGACTTTGTAAGTGTTTAGGAAGATCTATTGGCTTTGCCAATGTTTTTAAGCTGTGTTGTAGAGAAGTTAAGTATTAAAATGTTTAATAAGCTGTCACTTTATTCCAAGGTTTCTTTGGCAACAGGAGAAGTAATGTAACTGCATCGCACAGATACATGGCTGTAAAAACAACACACAATTAAGGAAATGTATACATAATTGGCAACAATAAACGGATCTGCTCAGAACATATATCATATGTGTCTCCCTGGCCAGGAAATATAACAAATGTGCTTCCTTTAGTAAGCAGTGCACACTGGAATATAAATGCACAGATCGATCGTGCACCAATGTAATTGCTAAAGAAAGCCGCGCTGCCTTAAAAGCGTGTTGTGATGACCGACCAGGTGGATCCGCTGCAAAGGAGTTGTGGACAAACCCTGGCAAGAAACAGTGGGGAAAAGGTTGCACAGTCGGTTTCAGTCCCACAATATTAATAAAATGCCCTGGGAGAAAAATTGCACAAATCGTGCCTCAATGTATTCAATGGTCGGCATGCGTAATTGTGCTTGACAGTTAAGCATTACATTTCTAAGCACACTTATGACAGATGGTATGAAAACACCCAGTGCGAGGAGGAAACTTTCAAGAATTGGCAGGGAAACGCGAAAAGCGCATGCTGCAAGGGTAAACGTATTGTAAGCACGGCAAACGGGAGACAGAGTTGGGATGGTGCTAAGTGGGGTGGAACAGAACATATGGTCACCTGCCATCCGCACTCCAGTCAAAATATACTGCTGGGCCTGCCTGGTGTCAGCGTGGTGCTAGGCCTATCCCATGGGGCCTCGGCAGCTAGTTTGGTCAGACTCCTACTAGCCACATTTACACATAAATGCCAGTTGATCTCTGGGACAGAAGAGGTTGGTGTCCTCTTCATCACAGATCTCTGCGCTTCACAAGCTATTATCTTTAAAATGCCCATGAAGTTTTCAAAAACAAATAGAATGAGTATATCATACTGCAGGAAACGCATGGAGTAATTAAATCAAACTCCTTTTGAGTGACTCTGGCTGGTATCTACAGTCATTCACGAACTGTTCATTTCTAAAAAAAAACATAGCATGATTATTATATAGATAGCTATCGAAGCACTGCATGAACAACTAACCTCTGAACATTATCTTGAACGGCAATGCTTAGGGAAGCTTGAACACCAAAGGAAAATTAGCCTGTAAAATAAGGGCTGTTTATATGCAGAATGCCACAGTAATTAAATTAAACTGAAGGATAACAAGCATTTGCAATGCAATAGGTCTCGCATTTACGCGAGTTTGAGCTATTGCCATTGTAAATGACAATGCCTTTTATTTACGTTTTGGTTTTTAAAACATAAATAAAAGGCATTGTCATTTACAATGCTAATAGCTTAAACTCTCGCAAATGACCTATTGCATTGCAAATGCTTGTTATAATCGTGATTGTATGTTGTGGCGGGGTAGCGGGGACAGATTCTACAACCAAGCCAGTACGTTGTAACAAGGGTTTTATTTTTGATAACAATGTCCTTTGACGTGCTGTTTGTCGTCTCGTAGTCGATGCCGGGGAGAGGGTTCTGCTCCTTCTGCTGGGCTCCAGATTGAGAATCGGCTTTAGAGTCCGCCTTTAGTAACTTCGTGACTCGTCTCAGTCTCGTGGAAGGGCTCCGGGGTGTTCGTCCCGATGAGGCAATGGAAAACAAGAAGAGACCACGGATTAGGACACCAGTCCTTCTCTTTTAACAACAGGGGCCGGGAGTGAGGGAAACCGAGTGCTCCAGTGCTCGTTTGTACAGGTGCTAGGTGACTTAGTGCTGAGTGAGGGGAGGGGGTGGTGTAATCACTGTTACGGTAGCTCTATCGTCAGTAATTACGTTCAAAGAGGAGGCTGCGTCTTTCTGCCCACCCAGCCCGCTACTTTCCCCCGTACCTGCTCGAGCCACGCTCCTCCCGTGGGAACGTGGCGGGGCGCCTCGCGGGATCGGTGGCCTCCTGGCTTGTAGCGGTCGTCTCCACTCTGCTCGGATCTCGGGTCTTCGCTCTCTTCTCCACGTCGCTCCTCTTCCCAACTCCTCGTCTTTCCCCACTGCAACACTCCGTCTGCCTCCAGGGAATCGCCGTCCGCCGTCTTCCGGGTTTCCGTCGTCTTTATCCCGCCCTCTACCATGACGTCATCAGGGGGCGAGGTTTCGTCCTGGTGGTAGGCCGACTTAAAGGAGCCAGGCTCCGACTCCGATGTCCAGTCCCGTGATGGATAGGGATACCAAACGTCCTCTGCAGATCGTTCCATTGGCTGCTGTAGGGGAAGAGAGGGCGGTGAATTCCACCAATTCCAGTCTGTTGAGGCGGTGTTCTCGTCCCCGTCACACACCTCCCCCCCTGGATTCTCCCGATTGGGGAGAGGAAAGACTCGGGACAGATAGTCCGCATTCCCGTTCTCCTTCCCCTTCCTGTGTCGAATTGTGAAGGCATAAGGCTGGAGGGAGAGGAACCAGCGGAGTATCCGAGGGTTCTGACTCCTGTTTTGACACATCCACCGAAGGGGTGCGTGGTCAGTATAAAGAATGAACGGTTTGCCCTCTAGACACTCCCGTTCTATTGTGGGGTACCTGGACTCCCTAGGGAATAGCTTACGGCTGATATACAGTATTGGGTGTTCCAACCCATCACCCCCTTCCTGGGACAACACCGCCCCTATACCTATGTCGGATGCATCCGTGGCTAGTATGAAGGGTTTGGAGAAGTCGGGTGTTACTAAGATCGGATGAGTGGTGACAGCCGTTTTTAGACTGCTGAACGCTTTCAGCGCCTCCGTACTGGGATTTTGAAGCTCTCTGGGTTTTACATCTTTCCGCAGGAGATCCGTGAGGGGGGCCGCTAGGTCCGCAAAGCTGGGGATGAAGCGGCGATAGTAGCCTATTAGACCCAGGAACGCCCTTACTTCTTTCTTGTTACTAGGGAAAGGGGTCCCCTCAATGGCTCGAACCTTGTTGGATTGTGGTGTGATGGTGCCTTCACCCAACACGAAACCTAAATAGTTCACGCTGTGAAAAGCCGCTCGGGACTTTTTGGCGTTGACATGCAGACCCGCCTGTTGTAGAGCTCTGAGTATGGCCTGCAGATGTTGTAAATGTTCGGCCCAGGTGTTACTGTAAATGACGATGTCATCCAGATAGGCGGAACTGAATGTTTGATATGGCCGGAGTATAGTGTTCATTAAACGCTGGAACGTGGCAGGCGCCCCATGAAGGCCAAAGGGTAGAACCGTGAATTCGAAGAGGCCTTCGTCCGTGATAAAGGCCGTCTTCTTCCTATCCGATTCTCTGAGAGGCACCTGCCAGTACCCCTTTGTGAGGTCCAACGTGGTGATATACGCTGCTTCTCCCAGTTTTTCGATCAGCTCGTCCACCCGTGGAATAGGGTAGGCATGAAATGAGGAAATGGCGTTCAGAGCCCTAAAGTCCATGCAGAATCGCCTCGACCCATCCGGTTTAGGGACCATCACAATGGGGGAGGCCCAATCACTCTTTGAGGGGCGGATAACCCCTAGCCGTAGCATGTCGTCCACTTCTGCTTTAATGGCTTGTCTTCGGGCCGCGGGGATGCGATAAGGTCTTAACTTTACTCTTTTTCCTGGTTGCGTTTCGATGCTATGTTCCACCAGTGTCGTTTTCCCAGGGACGTCCGAGAATATATCCTGGTAGGGTAACAGCGCCTCTTCTAGTTCTTTCTTCTGCTGTTGCGACACCTCTTCATTGACGACCAACTCGTTCAAGGTGCTTTTCTTGTTGGTGGTGGGAATGAGAAGGTTTAAACCTTTTGGTGGGGGTCCAATCCATTTCTTTAGTAAGTTTATGTGATACGATTGTACCTTGTTTGCTGTCACCTTCAGGCGGTAGGTTGTGTCTCCTATGGTATCGACCACTTCGTACGGCCCCTTCCATTCGTGTTTCCCTTTTCCTGCGATGGGAGGAAGTAGGAGCAAGGCCCAATCCCCTATTTTTAATGAACGCAGCTTGGTCCCGCGATCATAATTTTTTCTTTGTTTTTCTTTCTGTTTCTCTAGGTTGGAATACGCCAGGTTTCGCAGTTTACCTAGCTTGGACCGGAGGTGCTGTGTATAGTCTAACATGGACCTTTGTTCTTGCCCCTCTTCCCTCTCCCAGGCGTCTTTCGTAATTTCCAGTAAAGACCTCGGTTGTCGTCCATATAATAGTTCGAAGGCGGAGTAACCAAGACTGCTCTGTTTCTGGGCTCGTAAGACATAGAGCGCCAACGGCAATAATCTATCCAAGTCAGATCCTTCGGTAACGAGCATCTTCTTCAGGGTTGTTTTCAACGTTTGATTGTAACGCTCGACCAAACCGTCTGTTTGGGGGTGGTACACTGATGTGCGCAGGTGATGTATGTTTAGCGTTTTACAGACTTCCCTCATTAGCTTCGATGTGAACGGGGTGCCCTGGTCCGTGAGGACCTCTTTTGGGAAGCCGACTCGGGA
Source organism: Triturus cristatus (assembly GCF_964204655.1). NCBI lineage: Eukaryota > Metazoa > Chordata > Amphibia > Caudata > Salamandridae > Triturus > Triturus cristatus. The sequence continues at coordinate 652,410,300 of NC_140594.1, forward strand.
ACATAGTTCAATGAATCTCTCAGCAATATGTGCCGTTGTGGGACTTCGCAGAGGAAATGCTTCTATATACCGGGTGGCGTAGTCCACGAGTACCAGCACATACACGTGTCCTCTTGTCGACTTGGGTAATGGACCTATCAGATCCATACCGATCCTTTCGAACGGTCGGCCTATGGTGGGCATAGGTCGCAGGGGTGCAGCTGGTGGCCTCTGTAGGTTCTGTCTCTGGCATATTTCACAGCGATGGCAGTATTCTTGAACGTCCTTGTAGATTCCGGGCCAACAGAAATGTCTAAGGATGTTATCTGTGGTTTTCTCTTTCCCGCTGTGTGCGGCCGTAAGGTGGGTATGGGCAAAGAACAGTACTTGTTCTCTAAAGGAAACTGGAACTAGCAACTGGGCATCCCCTCCTTCCTCCCCTTCCCTATACAGGAGGTCCTTCGTGATCCTAAACCTGGGATAACTTTTTGGCTCCTGATCTTGGGTTGCATGTGCGTTCTCCCACGCATTGACCAGCGTGGGATCACTGGCCTGCGCAAACCGAAAGCTACGGTCTAATACCCAAGGGTCCGGGGAGAGTAGTGCCGCTACAGAATGGGACCGGGAGGAGGGGGGTAGAGACAGAGATCTTTGGAACAAAGACAAAAAACCCAGATTGTCTACTCCCAGTATCATGTCTTCTGGAAGGGAATCCACCACCCCCACCCTCACATTGTATGGCACTTTTTCTAGGTGAGTCAGGGTCACTTGGGCGAGTGGGTAGGGCCTAACATCCCCGTGTACACATCGTATGTAAACTTGGGCCCCCGGGACGTATTGTGAGGGAAGAACCAACCTCTTGCGAACCACGGATTGTCTACAACCCGAGTCTAACAGGGCCTGAACCTTCAAACCGTTCATTCTTACACTCACGTAATATGAAGTACCAAATTCGACTGAATACAGGACGGTCCGGGGGAGGTACCCGACCTCCATTGGTTCTTCGGTGGGTTTTCTTCGTGGGCAGAGTCTCGCAATATGGCCCCATTGACCGCATTCAAAACATTGGGGTCCCCGGGTCGGTGGTCCCTCCATCCTCATAGGCCGGTGTCGTGGAGGTTCCGGTGCTGGTTTCACCTTCCTCTCTGATTTTACCATTGGTAGCCCTTTCGTATGTTTCTCGGTGTCCCACCCTAGCGTCTTGGGTTGGGCCCGAGCATAGTTAGCGGCCATCTCCATAGCTTGATCCAGCGTAAGTCCTGTGTGCTGTTTTAGCCATCGTTGTGTTGCGTATGGCAGAGATTCCATGAACTGCTCCATGTATATGCGGTTCATTATCTCCTCCTTCGTGCTGGAGGCCGGGCGTAACCACTTGTCGGCCGCCATCTTTAACCGAAAGAACAAAGTCTTTGGGTTCTCCCCTGGGGTACCCCGTTCCCTCCTGAATCAAAGTCGATAGGCTTCCCCATCCAGCCCCAGGTGATCCAGGATGACCTCCTTAATGGTCGTATAAGGTGAGCTCCCCGTGGGGTTGGCCACCTGGTAGGCGAACTGTGCCTCCCCTGATAAGAGTGGGGCCAGAAAGAAAGGCCATTTATCCTCAGGCCAACCCAAGGCCCTGGCGGCCCTCTCAAAGTTCATGAGGAAGACATCGTGATCCTCCCCGGATACATACTTTTGTAAAGCAATCCCGGACGGGTTTGGAAGGGTTAGGGGTCGAGCCTCCCCAGGGTGTGAGACCGTAGCAACTGGGCCTACTTTCTGAAGACTCTCGATCTGGGCCGTTATGGTGTTTTGGAACTGTTCTCTATCTGCTTGGGCCGATGTCATCTGCCTCTGCGCTGCCCATTCCAGCTTTTCTTGCCCCTTGATGAGGTGTTGAATGAGCGCGTCCATCTCGGTACTACAGACGGACTGTGATAGTGATCCCTCTTCTGACACCAGTTGTGGCGGGGTAGCGGGGACAGATTCTACAACCAAGCCAGTACGTTGTAACGAGGGTTTTATTTTTGATAACAATGTCCTTTGACGTGCTGTTTGTCGTCTCGTAGTCGATGCCGGGGAGAGGGTTCTGCTCCTTCTGCTGGGCTCCAGATTGAGAATCGGCTTTAGAGTCCGCCTTTAGTAACTTCGTGACTCGTCTCAGTCTCGTGGAAGGGCTCCGGGGTGTTCGTCCCGATGAGGCAATGGAAAACAAGAAGAGACCACGGATTAGGACACCAGTCCTTCTCTTTTAACAACAGGGGCCGGGAGTGAGGGAAACCGAGTGCTCCAGTGCTCGTTTGTACAGGTGCTAGGTGACTTAGTGCTGAGTGAGGGGAGGGGGTGGTGTAATCACTGTTACGGTAGCTCTATCGTCAGTAATTACGTTCAAAGAGGAGGCTGCGTCTTTCTGCCCACCCAGCCCGCTACTTTCCCCCGTACCTGCTCGAGCCACGTTCCTCCCGTGGGAACGTGGCGGGGCGCCTCGCGGGATCGGTGGCCTCCTGGCTTGTAGCGGTCGTCTCCACTCTGCTCGGATCTCGGGTCTTCGCTCTCTTCTCCACGTCGCTCCTCTTCCCAACTCCTCGTCTTTACCCACTGCAACACTCCGTCTGCCTCCAGGGAATCGCCGTCCGCCGTCTTCCGGGTTTCCTCCGTCTTTATCCCGCCCTCTACCATGACGTCATCAGGGGGCGAGGTTTCGTCCTGGTGGTATGCCGACTTAAAGGAGCCAGGCTCCGACTCCGATGTCCAGTCCCGTGATGGATAGGGATACCAAACGTCCTCTGCAGATCGTTCCATTGGCTGCTGTAGGGGAAGAGAGGGCGGTGAATTCCACCAATTCCAGTCTGTTGAGGCGGCGTTCTCGTCCCCGTCACATATGTGTAAATTGTTAATTTGTAAATTCCATCACGAGTACCTTATGTAACTTTCTTAGTTCTATTGTAAAGCTCTCTGACACCTTTGGGTAAATTTCAAACTATATAAAATTGCATTAAATAAATCTATAGGAGCCAGTGCTTCCTTCATTTAAACTTAGGGCTTTCTCAGCCTCCCAACAGTTAGGAGACCCATGATTAGATTCAGCAGCAGTGCGCCATCTCTGGCCTTTGTGGGGAATTGCATGTCAAATAACTTTAAGGACATTCCTATGCTCCTCCATAACACTGGAGGTGTTCACGCACTATAAGCACACAGGACAGGTATCCCAGCAGGGAGAAGCGCTTAGCACCAGAAAAGACCACTTGAAGCTTCGTTGCACGTCATGATCAGGGAGGCTATAATACAACAACACGACGGTTATGGTATACTTCTGCCAGCACACCATTTGTCCCATATATTTTCAATTATGCTCACTCTTTTGGATCAACCGTAAAGATCCAAACCTATACAAGAGGTAAACAAAAGTGAGGAGCACCAACAAGGACATTTTAGTGAGTTTAGAGAAGTTTTTTGCACATCCTGGTGCTTTTTACAACATGTATAATTTGCACAACACAATTCTTGACAGCAAACAATGATATAATGCACAATACGCTTTCAGATTTGCTTTTCATCAGTTATATTAACAATCTTCCAAATAAGACAAGACGGCATGTCCGAGATGAACAGCCTACGCGTTTTGTCACATGACTTGCCACTTAGTTCATTATCATAGAATTGTTACAATTCTATGATAATGAACTAAGTGGCAAGTCATGTGAACCATACATGTGGAATAGGTTATACCTTTTCATCCACCAAACTACTACATTCCATAACTCGGTAATCGAACCTCAGTGGTCATCATGCACAACATGGAACACTTCCCAGATAGGCTCACAAAATAAAGACAACACCTTTCCCACCACAAACCCTACATGGATTGGCTTGCAGGGTAGTAAGCAGTATAAACAAATGCTGCAATACAATTATTTGATTACATCATACCTCCTTTTTCTACACTATCATATGACTAGACTTTGAAATGCCTGAGTTCAGGGTTTGCACTGTACAAATTCTTTCCTAACAGACCATAAATGTGTTCCATGTAATAATAACCTATTCCACATGTATGGTTCACATGACTTGCCACTTAGTTCATTATCATAGAATTGTTATCAAGGATGGTGGGAGTCCATGATTATTTCATGATTTTTAGCTATTAAATCTAAAAATGCCTCTTAATCTAGTACTATAATATGCTGTTCATAAGAAATGCTAATGCATGTAGGAAAAACAAACGTTATGATTTTCTAACATTCCATCATATTTTTGTATGACTTCTGTGCCACTATTTGCATTATTTTCAACTCTTTGCTCACACAAAGAAGGGGCCACAGACCTTAGCTTGGCCCATGCACAGCTCTCCTTGTTGATTTATTAGCCTCGTTAACAACAGAAACATATAGCCACTGCAAGGGTAAGGAACTTTTTTAAACAGGATACATTTGAAGTGAGAAGCCTTATTTTCATCGTGCTTAAAATCAACACTTCTCACATGATATAATAGAATGAAATTAAAAGCATAATTTAACAAGTGTTTTGTATTTTTAAAAAGCACCTCTTAGGAGTTCTCCCTGTCCACAAACCAGAGCCAGTAACTTAATTTTACATTCCATTTCTCATATTATTTCATTAAAATGTAATGAAAAGACATGTCATATAACGTGCATCTTTAAAGCACAACTTCTCCCATGGGTATCTTGGTAATAAACACATTGTTTTCATTAGAAACCCATGGTACTTATTTTATAGACGTGGGGGTGGTTTTATAGCTGAGTGAACTAGACAGGGTTCAAAACTATGACTATGAGGTCAAACGCAGATCACGGAGGGTGCATTACCCCACAGCGAGTGATCTCGGCCCTGCAATGATTTGTGATGTGTTGGCATGCACTGAAAACATGACAACTATACACAATGTTAAAAGGAAACAACGACAACGCCGAAACACGAGCACAATAATGCAAGGCATAAATGACGAGGTGGCAGCCTGCCTTCCTCTCACTCGAAATAAAACAGCACAATCAGTTTTCATGTAACAAAAACCAAACAAAAACCAAACACAACAATGCGCAACTAATAACGTCTATTTATCACCCGAAGAATAAGGCGGCAAAGCAGAGCTAGAAATGAACAATTTAGCCCAACAAGAGCTACATTATTTCAACAGCCGGAAGGAATTAGGTCCAAATTTACTTGCTCGAAGTACTGCTCATGTTTTATATAGACGCCTCAAATAACGTAAAATAATGTAAAGTCATGCACAAGCATTTATTCAAAATAAAATAAAGCTCCTCTTGCCCACATACCTGCTGTCTATCTGGTTCATGCATTTCAGCATGGAGATCCAATAGTACCTTTAAGGCTGCTGCTCCGGCCGCAAAAGTGCGCAGGATCATAGAACGGAGATATGCAGCAAAAGGCGCGCATAGTGGTTCTCCGAGGGCGGCAAACACTACCCATGCACTGGCCGACGTCAACCACTTCACCCCACCCCAAATAGTCTCAAATAGCAGCTGCTTCCTACGGCGGGAGACAAGCAACTGCAAAAGGCCTAAAAAACAAACACAACGATAATGATAGGCAACTAAAGTGGAAGTCAGGCCGCGAGCTACTGACAGGGTACCTGCGAGCTACCGGTAGCTCGCGATCGACCGGTTGGAGACCCCTGGTTTAGAGCTTTTAAAATGGTAAGGCGTCTTACCTGGTTGGGAAACAGCAGGAAAGCCTTCCGAGGGGACTGTGTTGTCCTCTCTTTTGGTATACTGTCCCTGGTAAGGGAAGTTCTATTCAGAGCGGGGGATAAAAATATTACTGATACAGATATAAATGTTCTCCCTTTGGGCTATTTTTATCAGCCCAAATACCCTATCTGGCAAAAAGAGAATTACCCCTCCATACAGCCTATCGATCAACTGTTTTATAATCTGGAGGTGTCAAATAGATATGGGCCCCTCCAATCATTGGATGAGAATGACTGACTACATGCCAATAAAGATCAGAGTGTCTCTACTAATGGTCTTGATAATCAAGTTGCCCGTGAATCATGTCTGACCAAACATAATAATATCCTGAGTATTGATCTGAGGGAAAATATGGACAATAGTGATGAAGTTTCCGGGTCAGGCACTATGATTAGTGAAATACTGGAATCAAGTATGATTGGTGATCCAAGCCGGGTTGAGAAATCTGGGCACAACTCAATTTGTCAGATTGAATTCGTCCCCGGATCAACATCCCCCAAGAATATTAGTGTGATTTTTTGGAATATAGCTGGCCTCCAAAATAAAGTGAATAATTTAGCTTGGACTGATTTAATTGATAAATTTGACATCCTGTGTCTTCAGGAGACTTGGTTGTTTGATGAACTCCATATTGATGGATTTAAGACTTAGCATACTCCAGCAATCCAATCATTATATGGGAGACCTAAGGGGGGATTTGTGTTTACATCTCTAATTTACTGAGGGTAAAAAAAATCGAAATGATAAAATCTGCAATCTATTATCAAATAGTATGAATCCATCTAGATTTAAATTGTGTTCTGTTTGTAATACATTTTTATAATAATGCAGAAAAGGGATAGTTGGGGGATATTTTAAAACTGCTTAGCGATGATCTTGGCAAGCTAAGGGCATCTAAAGGCACAGAAATTATTACTATTTGGGGAGGTGATTTTAATTTTAGCTTATGCCCACTAGCTGGGCTTGGTATTTGTGGCCTAGAAGCAGAAGAGGATGATCCTCTAATTCATTTTGAGCATTCAGAAAGGGGGGAGAAGTTTAATGAATTTATTTTTTTGGCATGATTTTGTTTTTGCTAATTGGTTGTGCTCCCCCAGAGTGGATTTTGATTATACTTTTATAGGTAGGGGACTACAATCTATAATAGATTTTATTAATTGCCACAAACTGTTATGCTAATTATATTGAAAACTATCAAATCCACTCAAATGTAATGAGTGATCACTTGCCTTTAAGCATTGATATTGTCTTGCCAACTGCTGTTGATCAGCAAACAAACAATCAATTGGTTTGGACTCAAAACGTCTCTCTGGCCCGTCAAAATGGATACACTCAGCGCTGGTTTAGCCATGATCCAGTTGAGTTGAATAAGCAAATTATAACAAAGGCTTATGAACCAATTCTAGTGTGTTTGGAGGAAACTACTTCCCATGAAAACCTTTTGAGTGCATTTTCACAGATTACTTCAACTATTTAAAATCTGCTTATAGTAAAAAATAAGGGTGCTAGTGTCTCTAATAATGGGTGGTTTTATTCAAACTGCACAAAAACATATACACGATTAAAAGAGGCCCTTCATAGGACAGAGAGATATCAGGGGAAAATTCGAGAATACAGGAAGTCGTACAATTTGGCTAGAAAATCCCAAAAGAAGGAGTTAAAAGATTATGCTTGGGTTACTCTCCATGAAACATTCCTGAGTAAGGACTGTTCTTTTTGGCGAGTAGTGAATACACTGTTTTTTACTAAAAATGATGTTGCGACAATAGCGGTTGCAATAGATGAGAAAACTTGGGTAGATTTTTTCTCAAGTGTGTATAATCTTCAGGAGAACGTAGAAAACATTATAGCTTCCATGAATCATCAGGGGGGGAGATCCTTCTATTTTTTTACCTATTGAGCTTCAAATTACACACGATGAGGTAATTGGGGAGATAAATGCAAGTGAGGGCGGTAAGGCCCCAGGTCCCAACGGGTTGCCAATTGACCTGCTTAAGTCAATTCCTTTATTAAGGACACTGTTGATAACACTGGTCCTCCAAGCCTGTTGCGCGAAGGGTTTTATTAAGACCTGGTCGGAGTCAGTAACAGTACCGATTTTTTAAAAAGGGGACGGGAAAGTCCTGCATGTTACCGCCCGATATCCCTACTAGACTGCCTGGTGAAGGTAGGAAGGATAGTTTTAGATATATTGCACATTTGGGCAGAAGAGAAAAACATTTTAAGCGACGTTCAATATGGTTTTAGACAGGGGTTAGGAACTAATGAGCAGGTTTTAAATCTCAGTATTTTAATTGGAAAGTATACTCAAGCAAAGGCAGGGAAATGTTATGTGGCGTTTGTAGATCTTACAGCCGCTTTTGACTGTGTTATACATAAATAATTGTGGAATATTTTGACTGATTTGAAGATTGATCCAGTTCTGGTCCAGTTTTTAAGACAATTTTATTACGGGGCCACAGCTAAGGTGCGGTATGGATCCAAAGGGGAGTGTACCGCGTCATTTAGTGTGGAGAGGGGTGTGAGATAAGGCTGTGTCTTGGCGCCGTTCCTGTTCACTCTTTATACCAACGCTTTGGAACAGGAACTGGAAGAAAAGGCCAGAGATCTACTGTATGTCAATAAACGGCCGATTGTCTCCCTTCTCTACGCAGACGAAGCGGTACTCATGGCCCGTACGTAGTTAGGTCTGCAGAAAGCCCGTACCTCAAATACTAGTTTTATGGACAATTTAGGATTAAAACTAAACGCGAAAAAAACTTTTGTCATGACCTGCGGGCGGGGGAGAAATAAATGTAGAAGTCTACCATTAGAGGGTAGTAGGGTAGACTCTACTAATATCTTTACTTATTTGGGCGTTTTATTTGAGCATACAGGTTCTTGGGGTCCGGCGGTCAAGAGTAGGAGTCTTCTTTTTATGAAGTTGACGGCGGCTGTTGTAAACTTTTCAACAAAAAAAATGGGCAGAAGGCCCCCGGGGATTCTTCTTAAGATATATCAAGCGAAGTGTGTAAGCATCGCAACTTTCGGGGCGGGAGTTTGGGGTTTTTATGATGCATCCCCGATTTAACGTGTGGAAAATGCATTTTTAAGGTTTATTTTAGCTGTACCAGTCAGTTCCCCAGTTTTTAATTGTCATAGTGAGTTGGGGATTCCTTATATTTCAGACATTATCAAAGTACAACCGGTACTACTTTGGCATAGAATTTGGACCTTTAGTAGCACAGGCCTAAATGGAGAAATTATTAAGGACTCGATGAACCTGGACCACGCAAGTAAGATTACCTGGCTTGATTATGTTAAAAAATGTATGATTGATCTTGGTTAAGATTACTATACTCCTCCAGAGACAATGAACTCCATTTCTAGGAAGGAGTTCAAAGTAAACTGCATGACCCATCTTGAGTCACCTAGAGCTGCCCTGGGGATGAATAAATGTACGGTAGTCCAGCACCAACTGACCTTGATAACCTATGATATTCAACCATATCTTTTATGCTGTACAGAGGGGTATGATAGGTATGTCTTAACACGGTTTAGGTTTGGTAGTTTCCATCGTTTAGTTAGTTATCCAGAATTAAATGACTAGTCTAGAGAACTTTTCCATTGTCCATGTGACAATCTGTCACCCCAATCAACTATTCATGTGATTTTATTTTGTAAATTTTATGTTAAGGAAAGAGCAAGATGGATCCTTCCCTTGTTAAAGCTGGGGGGATGGAGGCATTGTCGACCAGCTTTTTTATATTTACAACTACTGGATACTGTTTATTATATAGGCGTTATGGCTGGTTTCTTGAAAAATATATTGAGAGTAAGGAAAAGTATAAATGGTTAATTCTCTCCGAAAATAGACCAGAATGTACCAGTTCTAGGGCCATACTGAAATTAAGATGTTTGGATTAATTATTTTGAACGAACTGTGTAAATAATAGTTTACTTGTTCTTTTTAATTATAGAATATATGAAATGTTTTTTATATTGTTTGCTTTTATGATTTTAAACGACTTAAATCGAATAAAGCTTATTCTGAAATTTGATTTATGTTTAATTTCTCAAAACATCTCCAATTGTATTAATATAGTCACTGTATCTAAATTATGTGTCACAAATCCTTTAAATAAAAGGGAAATTAAAGGGAATGCAGGACGATGCTAACACATAGGCTACACAACTAGAGCATTAAAACTGGCACAGTGCCTTTAAAGGTCTCAGCCTTACTTCAGTATCCAATCATGCACCAGAGGTGACAGATAAATTCGTTTTTACAGAGATAAAAGGCCATGGGCACAGAATAGAAACTTCTGCCTTAAACTCTTGTCCAAGGAGGTGGGAGTTTTGCTTATATGTTTGATGAGGATTACCCTGGAAGAAAACTAGGATTACAGGTAAGAACCTTTGCTTCTCTTCCAGGGGATCTTCATCAATAGTCATAAGCACTGAAGAGAATAGCAAGCTTGTCCCACTACATAAAACCACAGACAAGAAAAAAAGAAGTACAGTTCCCATACTAGACCACAAAACGACAAAGAGGCCTGACCTATTTGGGCATCTGCTCTTAAATCTGAATCCAAACAACAGTATCTGTTAAATGTATGTATTGATCTCCAGGCAGCGACTATACACATTTCTGAGATAGGTATTTTTCTTAGTAGAGCCAGAGTTGCAGCTTTCTCCCTCGTTGAGTGAGCTTTAGGCATACTCTAGAGGAATTTGTAGATAACTGGTAACAGAAAATGATGCAGGAGACAATCCACCTGGAAAAGGATTGTTTTTAAGTAGAGCTACTGTTCCCAAGTGGATCATAGTTCACAAAAGGTGGTCATATTGTCTGATCTCTTTTGTCTTATCAAGATAAAATGATAATATTCACTTGACATCCATTGAATGAATGACTACTTCTGCCTGATTGGATGGCTTTGAGAAAAAGATTGATAAAGAGATTGTCTGATTGACATGAGAATCTGGCACTACCTTTCAAAGAAAGGAGGGATGAGGTCTCATTACAAACCTGTTCTTATGAAAAACTATATAAGGCTTTTTAGAGCATAAAACGTGAATTTCACTGACACTGCGAACAGAAGTAAATAGCTACAAAGAAGGCTGTTTTCCATGATAAATGTTGCATAGTTACAATAGGTTTAATAAAGAGGACTTAAACATTTTGAAAGCACTATATTCATTTCGCATGGGGAAGAAGGGGTTCAAATGGGAAGAAAATATTTCTGACCTCCTAAGAAATCTTTCATTACAACTATTTTAAAGGAAGAGGTCTATGAAGGAGATTTGAGATTTCCTATATGTGTTAATTACAGCAATGGAGGAAAAAGAGAGGCCAGATATTGCCAGGAACAAAAGATGTAGGAAAACCTCCACCTCCTGGCATACAATAGTGTTATGGTTAAACAAAATATGGCAGATGCAGAATCTCTTCCACTTGAAAGCATATGAATCCCTGGTGGAGGATCTCTTAGCCTCTCAAGATGTTCATACAATCTTGTGGAACATCTAAATGCCTGTATTGCAAGAATTCAGGAGCCAGACCGCTAAGTTCATCAATAGTAGATTGGGATGTGGAATCTGGCCAAAAAACTGAGAAGGTCCAGTCTGCGCCACAGATTTCTGTGTGGTCTCTCAAATACATGAAGAAGCCCTCTGACCCACCACTGCTAAGGCCACCCCAAGGCTATTAGAATGTATGTATGTGTTTTTTGTATGTGTTTTTTGTAAAGCGCACTGCTGCCGAGGCTTTGTGGCGCTGTAGACCGCTGGGGAACCCGTCCTGGCTATCCCTGTGAGATGGTCCCTCATGGGTATCTCCGAGGTGAAACCAGGCATCCCCGACGAATGTGGGGGGTCGTTGTGGAGATGAGGAAAGCTAATGCCCAGAGTTGCCGAGTGTGATCCCTGGTTAGAGTAGGCACCGAGGTGAGAATTATCGAGTCCGCTGGCCCTAGTCCAAGACCCTGCCGCGTCGGGAATTGAACTCTGGTCCCGGGCTGTCCTCTGCTTCCGGGTCTGCTGACTCTAACCAGTAAGCCACACTACTCCACAATCATTACTGCTTTGAAAAAACACAGTTTTAGCAAGGCTTGCATTCAGTGGTATGAGAGGAAAAGCACAGAGATCTCCCTGACCAATTGATCAAAAGGGCATTCCCCATGATTCCTCGTTAGTAATATCATGAAGCGAAATCTGGCCATTTTTTGTTGTTTGCATCTGCAAAAAGATATCTCCGAGGTAACTCCGGTCTCTGAACTTTTGTTATACGTAGCCATTTTGTTTGAAAACTTTTTTAATTAAGTTTTGTTCTACAATATAACAACCATAACATTCTCAGTGCCATTCGTGCGATCACTTACCTTCCAAGGGCTGCTTGCAGTTACAAATTTGAATTTGTATAGGCATATCAAAGTTCCAAAACATTAATTGAGTTGTAGATCTGCATACATGCACATGCATTGCGACTCATGCACTTGCGCTGTCAAAACTGGACTACTGGAGAACTACCCTTGTGGCCCTCCCAAAAACCTGACTTCCTCCTCTGAGCTACACTTAATGCAGCAGCCTGGCTCATCACTGGGATCTAAAGAAAGTGATCACATCACCCCTGACCTTCGAGTTCTCAACTGACTAACATTCAAGGCCAGGATGCACTTCAAAATGTCTTGCATGACTTAAAGCGCTGCACCATAATACCCTTTCCTACCTGTCCCAGAAATTGACCCTTTCGGGTAGAAACAGGCCCTCCAGAACGAGCTCCTTACTTCTCAAAATTCAAGAATAAGAAAACCTACAACCAATCCTTCTCTTGAATGGCACCAAATATTTGGAACTCTCTCCCTTCTGAGATCAGATGCAACACATCCACATCCCTCTTCAGGAAAGAAGTAAAATGTTTTCTATCCAACAAATTCGTCTCTCACTGAGGACTTGGCCATGCCCCCGTTCCCTGTCTAGACCCTGACCTCTTTCTGATTGCTGCCTCTTGTCACTCTGTAACATGCCTGTGTCTTGGGCCTTTGTTACCCTACACCCATCACGTAAATCTATGCATCGTTATCTTGGGGAAACCTCAGAACCTTTGTGTACACTTTCTATCGTATTCTTCTTTGATTTATTGTTGCTATGTATTTTTTAGTTACACTTTATATAACTCAGGTACTTGCTGCTAATTTGTTTACATACCCCACTGTATTTTGTTCACTCTTTTTTACAATTACTCTATCTTTTTAACTACTCTCTATTTGGTTTGTGCTATTGCTGTTGTGTTTACTCTGTAAAGCACTAAGTTGTCATGCTTGTAAGTGCTAAGATGTCATGTTTGTTCTCTACCTCGATGGAAAACTATGCATCTACCGTACCCTCCCTCACATCTCCCTAACTCAGCTACCTCAGAACTGTTGTGTTCACTTGTCCTACTGTCCATTGGATTCTTCTTTTTTATAATGTTGCTATGTATTGTTGTTTACTCAATATGTAACTCAGATACTTGTTGATATTTTGTTTACATATCCCACTGTGTACTGTTTACTCCTTTTTAGCATTACTGTACATATTTTTTTATTCACTCTCTAGGTTCCTCATGTTATTGTATGTTAAGCTCACTCTATAAAGCGCTCGGATACCTTCGGGTAATGTTCATGCTATACAAAGCTCTTACAATATAATTCCTGTGGTACAAGTTTGGGGCTGGGGGAGGGTGTGGTACTTTGTCACTGAGGATCCAGTTGTGATTCTGTTGTATCAAACGACTTAAGATATCTGCTTATGTATTCAAAATGCCTGGCAGACAGACCACCGTATGTTAGATTCCTTGCCAAACAACCATTTCCAAATGGTCTGAGCCTCTAAAGACAACTGCCTCGAGGGTGTTGCTCCCTGGTTGTTCAGGTAATATATTGTAGTTATATTGTCCATATGAACAAGAAGTGAATTTGTTCTAAATGAAGAAAAGGATGATTACAGAGCTAGATGGACAGTTCTCACCTCCAACAAACGTATGTGATAGGACTTCTTCTCTGTCCATGTTCCCTGTACCTGCATCTATAACTATAATCTCAGAAGGAATATCCTTAAGAAAGGTAACCTCTTTCAGTAGATTATTTGCTTTGCACCGGCAAGGGAATGACTAGTTGGGATAATGTTAACTTGTTCATCCAGCTTCCTGATTTCTGGTTGCATTGATCTTCCAGGCATTGTGTTAACGGCCTCATGTGAAGACTGCCAATAAGTCTAAGAAAAATGCATGATGCCATCGATCCCATTAATGAGGACATTAGATGTGCTGTTGGATGGAGTGTGTGGTTAAGACTGCAATAATTCTGCTTTATAGATTTGAGTCCCTCCTTTGAAAGAAGCTTTTTCTTAACAATGGTGTCCAGTGTCGCTCTCAAATAGTGAATCATTTGTACTGAGGGGATGGTTAACTTTTGAAAGTTGATTTTCAATTTCAAGCCCTGGTTCTGCTAGATGTGTGGAATACAAAAATGTTACCTTACTATATCTCAAGCTGATGCTTTTATTAACTAATCATCCATAAATGGGTAGGGGAAAATCTTTCATTTTTGAATCACTGCCATACACTTTGAAAAGGTGCGAGGAGCTGACTTGAGGCTGAAGGGGAGCACTATGAACTGGTAGTGATGTTTTACTACAACAAATCTTAGGAATGTCCTGTGCTCCCTTATGATTGAAATGTGCTTTAAAGATCTATTGTGCATATCTAATTCCCTAGATGCAACTGTGGGTTTGATAAAAGGTCAGTATTCCTGATTCTCTCTTTATCCATTTATTTCTTAGTCTCAATTCAAGACTGGGTCTGAATTCTCATTGTTTGCCTTTCTTTTGCACCATAAAGTAACAGGAATAAATTCCCATTCCTTTTTGGTAAGAAGGTGCTTCCTCCACAGTGTCCTTTTCAAATAGGGTGTTCACATCCGCACAAAGGTAATGAATATGATAATGAAAGAAAATTTTCGATGGCATTGTAGGTGGAGGAGATTTGAAGTCAAGAGAATATCCATTCTGAAACATATTCAAGAACCACTAGTCTTTTGTTATGTTTTGCCACTCTTGGAGATGATATGAAATGCTTCCTCCAACCGGATTGACTGAAGGAGAGGAAGGAAGGAAAATCTCATTGTTTCCCTGCAGCGGACAATGTTTGTTGGACTCCTCTTTGTCTCTAGAAGTCATTCTGGGATGATAAGGCTGCCTTTGTTGTTGTCGAGGGGCCTTAACCCATTGCAGGAAATACCTTCTATCATGGGGCTTGTGGCGTCTTCAATATTATTTTTTTATTTTCAAGTCCTACAACTTTTAGTGTGTCCATTTCAGTTTTCATTCGGACCATCTCATCATCTGAATGAGATCCAAAAACTGGATTTCCTGAAAAAGGAAGGTTTATAATTCTTGGCTATGGTTCTGATTTCAAGCCTGTCAGAATCAACCAGACATTGCGTTTAAGGGAAACTCCATTACATTATCCATGGGTGGAAAGGTCAAAAGCATTGGCTGCTGCACTTATGACCTTATTTGAAACCATCATGCCCTCCTGTAGGATTTCCTGAATTTCCTCACTGTCTCCCTTTGGCAACTTTACAGTGAATCTTTGCAGAGTCTCAGAGAGATCTGTCATATTGGCCTAATAAGGCAATTGCAGTTTTCATGCTAGTCACCACTATGCCACAATTTTTTCCCCACTGAATCCATATGTTCACTCTCCTTGTCAGGATGAACAGTGGATAAAGAAGCAACAGTGTGAGATTTCTTTCTGGCAGAAATTATCACTGAATCAGGAGGAGGATCTGATCTAAAAAAATAAAGGGTCTCAATCTGATGCTTTATATTTTTCCATCAATATGGAAGGTACATCTTTTACAGAGGGTAGTGCCAGAAACAGCTACATGGCTAGTTCCAAAAGACCTGCAACCAAGGACAACAACACCCTGTGGTGAAGAGTTTCAAAAACCTGCTAGCCTAGAGGTGGCAGGCATTAGGATTTGGGATGTTTTCACTTTGTTAAGTCCCCTTCTCAATACTTCAATAAAGGTATAAATGTCATATATTGGTGATAATCTGGCTAGAATTGAATCAGTAAGTGTTGGAGCATAATCTCTAATAGGGGAGTGCGTAGAGTGCTCTGCTGATGGTGAATAGCGTTGTCACCTAGATGTCCTGCATGAGATCTGTTGCATCTTGATGGGGATCTGGATCTTTCTGGGCATCTAAATTTTGTTGGATATCTAGATCTAGTAAGTCCCCTTATCCATGGAGTCTCTTTATGCGCAGGCCTAGATGGAACCTGTGGGACCACTGGTAACCTTGGTCGCTGTGACAAAACGGGATTAGCCAGTGACACTGTTGAAAAGCATAGAGATAAACCTCAGAGAGAAGGACTGGGGGAAAGACTAGCCCTAGGCGTCAGATCCCTCATGAATGAATACTCTATGGAGTACTGTGAATCTGAGGGGCTAATACTCTGAATCTGAAGGCACTGTCCATCTTTTAAGGTGGCAAATCCAATCTGCTGCATGCCTATGCAATGGAGAAGGAGATGAAGATGTTTTTTATGTGCCGATATTGGTGGTCTTGACATTGATGGTGGTAGTCTCAGCGATGATAGAGGTCTAAGTGCTGACAATGATTGAGGTCTTGGTCTCGACTTGCTGTGTCCTCTCAATGTTGAGGTACCATGTGTCACTCACAAGCATGTGGCTATAGTGCCTGTTCTCAAACTCATAGACCCGGACGTTGATCAGAAACATTGTTTTTTATGTGTTTTCTTGTGCTCTTTAGATCAACATCTTGAGCATTCCCTAGAGCGAGATGAATGTGTTGAGGTAGGTAGATAATTTTCTCCTCATCCATCTCAATGTCCCGAGGCTGTTCCTGGAGGCAATTCCTGTAGACTGAGCAGTCAACTCTTCTGCCTATCTTTCAGAGTTCTTATGAACATTATTTAAATTGTCGGCAGTGGTCTGGATGGTGCTCTTCAAGAACACGTAAGATGCATTAGTCATAAGGGTCTTTCTGGGCTTTTTCTTGCCAAATGCAGGGCACTTCACAAAAAGCAAAGGCAGTCTAACTGGAAAATATGGCAGATTTCTGTCAGAAAATAAGGAAAAAACATCTCTAGTCCTCGAGAGCGAGACCATATCTGAAAAAGGTTTTTAGAGACAATAAGCCAAAAAGGCCGCGCTCAGTGCTCCAGGATCCTGTTGACAGGAGGTGGAAAAATGAACTAATGTAACGGCAACCTCTGGAGCATGATGGGATACTGGCGTAAGGGAGAGACCTTTAAAGGCACAGTCCCAGTTTTATTGCTCTAGCTGTGCAGCCTATGTGCTAGCACTGTACTGCACTTCCTTTATTTACCCTTTTTTTAAAAAGAGGTTTGTGACAGGTATTTCTAGTCACTTTTGATACAGTGACTATACTAACACAAGTGGAGAAGATTTTAGAAATGAAACAAATGAAATTTCGCCATTCGTAGCCCTTTGTGGACTGCTGAGCCTATTATTTTTTTAATACATATATGTGCCTTTCTGTATTTCAAAAGAACTTGCACATGCATAGATATATATATTTTGCAAAGTGATCTAACATGTGGGCAGTACAGTTCAGTGGTTATGTCTAATGATAAGGATCCCCTGAAAAAGACCATGTAGTTATTGTTAATAATGTGGAGACACGGGGGAGGAGCCTAGCGCGCAACCAAGATGGCCGCGTAGGCTTACGGCTCTCGAGGGCCTCCGCAACCTCCCACGTCTATCCTGACTAAATCCTGGTAAACTTGATGGGCTTTTGCTGATGCATCCGCGCTGAGGTGCCACCCGTTTTCCAAATTCAGATCGGACGCCGGGAGCCCGAATGGTCGCCCTCCGAAGATTGCGGCCTACTGTTGCCTAGGTCCCGATCTCGAGTTGGTGGGGTGCCCGGGTACGAAGTGAACAACAGCGGCATGCTGAGCCTGACTTGCCGCGTACCCCGCACTTTCACTTTCGTTTTCGAGTCTGTCCTTTTGAGATCGGCTGAGAGACCTCGGTGTTACAGAGGAGAGCGGACGGCGGAGTGTCTGGCCTGACTTTCGGGCTACACATGGACTTCCTGCCCGCGACTGCAGTGTTCGACTGACTTGGCCAACTGGTTCCTATCCCCGGCTTCGACGAGTGCCAACTTTGGTGGCCTCCGGACGATGGTGACTAGACCAGACGGTGATAAGTCGAAACCCAAGTCAACCCGGAGGGGATCCTATGCACAGGCCAACAATATAGATCGGTATGCGCAGCTGAAGGGGTCCCCCAGTGGCTTGCATAAATCGCCTGAGAGGGCTAAAGAGGTTTCGGCCCATCGTCAGAATTGACCCTGCAAGACGTTATGGGCGCCATTGAGGAGATGAAGGCTGCGGTGGGTCAGCGGTTTGATACCCTGGCGCATAAATTGGACGCGGTCCGTATTGATGTGAATTTGGTCAGGGCAGACCTGTCCAAAACCAACGATCGGGTCGACTCTTTGTCTCAAGCGGCGTCGAGCCTAACTGTGGATGTGGCAGCCCTGCAGACGGAGGTCCGCCGGCTGCGGCTGGCCAGTGACCAGACGGATCGTCGACTTGAGGACTCTGAAAGCAGGGCTAGACGGAATAACGTTCGTATCATCGGAGTGCCGGAAAGATCGGAGGAATCTGCCGCGGATCTATTTGTGGAGGATCTGGTGATCAATCATCTCGCGCCCAAGGGATTGAGCAAGTTCTTTGCGGTGGAGCGGGCCCATAGGATTCCGGGTGGTGCGCCCAAAGTGGGTGCTCCCCCGAGGCCTATAATTGCCCGACTTTTCAACTTTCGAGATAGAGATACTATCCTTCAGGCGTCGAGGGTGGCAGGGCCGCTGAAGTTTGAGAACTCCAATGTCAGCTTCTATCCGGACTTCACGCAAGCGGTCCAGAAACAGCGGCTGGGATTTTTGGGTGTGAAACGGTGCTTGAGAGACATGGAGTTGAAATACGCGATGTTGTTCCCGGCGAGGTTGCGGGTTGAGTTCCAGGGTCGCTCCCACTTTTTTGACCGGCCGGAGGCAGTTGGAGACTGGTTGGATGCTCTGCCGCGGGGACAGGACCGAGACAGTCGGACGGCGGAAAACGAACGGGATGTGGTGGAGCGGGACTAGAACTTGGTTCCTGGCGATTGACTAGACTGGCGAGGTTTTGTACCTTGGCTCAATTGTACTTTAATCTGGTACATCATGCCCTTCAAGTGCCTGGGGGTTGTGGGGAGCTTATTGGGGTCCTTTCCTCCTTCTGGGGTTCTTTTTGTGGTATAGGTTAGGGCGACAGGCACACTGCAAGTTGGGGGGGCTGTCTGGGCTCAAGCAGGGGTGCAGGGAGGGGGGAGTTGTTGTTCGGGGATTGTGGGGGAGGGGGTTGTTGGGGATGGTTGTTTTCTTGTTTTGCAAGGCAATGTGAAGTTTTCTGCTGAACTCTCTGGGTTGTGCTCTCCGGGATGTGGGTATCATGTGCGGGAGTGGGATGGGGGGTAGGGGATTGAGAATCCTTTCGTGGAATGTGAACGGTCTGGGGGACAGGATCAAGCGCGGGGTGGTGTTGCAGTTTTTGAAACGAGCCTCGCCCGACATTGTTTTCCTGCAGGAGACACATTTGATTGAGAACTCCTTCCAGGCCCTAAATAGGAGGGGCTATCGCCTTGCCGCTCACTCTGGTTTTACTTCTGGCTCTAGGGGAGTGGGCATTCTGGTTAGGGCCTCTCTCCCATTGGAAGTGGACGAGGTGCTTCATGATGATAGGGGGCGATATGTGGCGCTGGTGGGGAGATGGGAGGGCAGGACTGTGTCGCTCGTGGCTGTATATGTACCTCCGGGGTTACAAACAGCTACGTTTGCTGATTTGGGGCGTTTGGTCCTGGGACTCCCTGGGGGGGTTTTGGTGTTGGGTGGTGATGTTAATGCCGTTGTCTCCGGATTGGAGGACCGCCACCCTCCCAGGGATCTCCCTAGGGCTCAGGCCTGGTTGGGGGGTTTTTTGGACACTTTGGGACTTGTAGATTGCTGGAGATTGATGCATCCGGGACAGGCGCAATACACCTTTCACTCGGGGGCCCATGGGAGTCTCTCGAGACTTGACTATATGCTTATGCCGGCGACCCAAGCTGGAATGATTGGGGAGGTGCGTCATTTAGCCCGAGGTACCTCTGACCATTCCCCTCTATGGTTGCAGCTGAGGGTAGTCTCTGGGGCAGAGGGGAGAGTGGCGCCCATTAACACCTGGTATCTTCGTAACCCTAAGATCCGCGCGGAGTTGGTCAAGTCCACTGATCACTACTTTACTGATAACGTGGGGTCGGTGTCGTCGGCCGTCTCCCTATGGGAGGCTTATAAGGTGGTGGTCAGGGGGCAGGCCCTGTCCCTTATCTCCCATACTAAGAAGTGCGAGAGAGCGGAGGTGGTCCGCCTGGAAGCGGAAATAGCTGTAATGGAGGAGGACTTGGAGAGTGGGGTTACTGAGGAGAAATTGCATGTTCTCAGCCTCAAACAGTCAGATTACAAAGCGTTAGTCACGGAAGCGGCTAAAGAGATGAGTAGAGAGCAGCAAGGGCGGTTGTATGATGTGGGGGATAAGGCCGTAAAACTGATCGCTTGGTTGGATAGGAGGGAGAGAGCTAGCAGGGTGGTGCCTGTTGTGGAGAGGAGTGATGGAGTGCGTGTGACTGACCCGGTTGAGATCGTTGACTGCTTCGCAGCTCATTTCCGCGGAGTATACTCTCCGGTCTCGTCGCGATCGGAGGAGGATTCCCATAGCCTGCTTAGAGACATCACATTGCCAACCCTATCGGAGGCTGACGCGGTGTTGATGGAGGCGACGTTGTCGTCAGATGAGATCGCTTTGGCCACTCGTTCGATTGCTTCCGGTAAAGCGGTGGGTCCCAATGGTCTTCCCATCGAACTCTACAAGTTGCGTCCCGATAAGATAGCACCATTTCTTCGAGACATGTTTTTGGCGGCCCGTGCGGCGGGCTTCCTCCCCCCTGACCAACGCCTCGCCAGCATAGTTGTGATCCACAAAGAGGGGAAGCCGCGAGATCGCTGTGCCTCCTATAGGCCCATTTCTCTGTTGAACGCAGAACCCAAAATTCTGGCTAAAGTGTTGGCTAACCGACTGGTTCGGGTCGTGGGCGACTTGATTCATCAGGATCAGTCTGGTTTTGTACCCCATCGGAATACCGCTCTAAATCTGAGGCGGTTACACGGCGTGCTTGCTAGAGCGGAATTCATACGTGAGCCGGCCATCTTGGCATCTTTGGATGCTACTATGGCATTCGACACTTTGGAGTGGCCATATATTTGGGCCGTGTTGGCGAAATTTGGGTTCGGCCCGGAGTTTATTGGTTGGGTAAAATTACTATACGCTGACCCACTGGCTCAGGTGGTAGTGAATGGTAGGGTGTCGGCTCCCTTCGCACTGGGGAGAGGTACGCGGCAGGGGTGTCCGCTATCACCCCTTCTCTTTGCACTTTCTTTGGAGCCTCTTGCCGCCTGGTTGCGTTGGGAGCCGTCGTTGCGAGGCATTAGATGGACGCCGGAATTCGAAGACCATGTCTCCCTTTACGCGGATGATATCCTTCTGTATCTCACGTCTCCCCGGCAGTCGCTAATTGTATTGGTGGACGTGCTGAATTCTTTTGGCCGCAACTCTGGCCTGGTCATCAACTGAGCCAAGTCGTGCGTCTACGTCCTCTCGAGGGATGCCCCCCTGCTGCCGCGGGGTTGCCCAGCTCAGATTGTTACCCTGGGGTTCAAATATTTGGGAATCTTTATCTCACTGGACCCCGCGGTTCGCTATGAGCGAAACCTTCTACCTCCCCTCCAGCGATTGAAGGCCGACGTAGCGAGATGGCGACGACTTCCGCTCTCGCCGCTCGGACGGGCGGCATTGTTTAAAATGATGTCGCTGCCTCGTTTCTTGTATGCCTTGCAAAATACTCTTGATGTCGTGCCGGCCCGTTATTTCCGGGAGGTGGAGGGTCTTCAGCGCCAACTGTTTTGGGACGGGCGGCCGCAGATTGCTCTCGCCAAGTTGACGCTCCCTTGGTATGATGGGGGGGGTCGCCCTCCCCGATATTAAACGATACTATTGGGCGTCTCAGTTGGCGGCGGTGAACCACGGGATATATGGTCCTGCCTTAAACCCGGCCTTTGAGATGGATAAACTCCTGCTTCCGGGTGGAGACTATAATAGGGCGCTGTACTCGGTGACCCAGGACATGCGGTTGACGGGACCCACGCGGGTGGCGGTGCACGTGTGGCACGCGGCGAATGCTGCGATGGGGTGGAGGGATCGCTTGACTCGGGCGACGCCGTTGTATGCTTCTGGGCGGTTGGGCTGTTTGTGGAGATCGAAAGGCTTTGAGAAATGGGATATGATTGGTATATGTAAGGTGGGTGATCTGTGGGCGAAGGGAGCTTTCAAAACGTTCGAAATGCTGAAAATTGAATATAAACTAAACGATAGAGAGTACTTCCGGTATGCTCAAGTCTACCATGCACTTTGTTCGGTCTTTCCGGATGCTACTGCTATCCCCGAGTATTCCCCACTGGAGGATAGAGTGTTGGATGGCTATGTGCCCGACAGCACTATTTCCCTGATTTATAAGAAACTCATTAATGATCGTGCGGACTCGCTGCTCCGTTTGAGGGAGGCGTGGACGGGCGATGGCTTGGAATTGGATGATGAGGACTGGGTATCGGCGGTGGCCTCCCCGAAAGAGGTGGCGATCCCGGCCCGCCTACGGTTTGTACAGCTGAAGATCCTCCATAGAGTGTATGTCACAGGGCCCGGTTTGCTGCGTATGGGTTATTCGATGGATGGATTGTGTAAGCGTGGATGTGGCCTGCCGGGCACGTTTCTTCATATTTTGTGGGAATGTTCGGAGGTTGTGCGATTCTGGAACGGTATCCACACCGTAATGGAGGGGGTCACGCATGTGGCCCTGTTGCCAGAGGCTAGGAGGTGTTTGTTGAATGTCTGGGAACCGAATGATTGTACTGCGGGACAGACGCAGTGGGTGACCTTGGGGTACATGGTGGCTAAGCGTAACATTGCACAGCTATGGGGCTCCCCGAGGGCGCCCACGATTGACGTATGGAAGGAGAATATGGACTGGTGTATGTTTAGGGAAAAGACGGCGTATGTGGCGAGAGGCAAACCAGGGAAATGGACTAGGGTATGGGGTCCGTGGAATCTATATCGGGGACGTATCTGCACCCCGCCTCTGCCATTAGAGGTCGATATTGCGCTGACCCCCTAGCCGCGCGTTCCGCGAGAGGGCTTGAGGTGTGCTCCATGCTTTGTTTTCCCATTGCCCCCCTCTACAGCTTCCGGACAGGAACTGCTTTGGACACTATATGTTATTCCCCGTCCCGGGAAGAGCACGCTGCTACTTCGGACTCGCATTGCCTTGAGTGTGTTTTATATTTAATACAAAATGAAACTGTTGTTTTCAATTGCTCCTGGCCTACGGCCACGGCCTGTTATATGTGCTTACGAACTGCCGGGCGCCTTGCCTATGGTTCGACGGATTGTGTGGCGTTACATTGCGGGCCCCCGGGCTCTATAGCGGCCGGCCATGGTGGTTGTAGGCCCTTGTTTGTATTTTATTGTGTGCTAACGGTTTCGAATAAAAAATTTATAAAAAATAATGTGGAGACACCCTGAAAAAGTTAGTATGACTGTCTTATGTATACTTGCTCCTCCTATATTGTGATATGGCATCTTGTAAAGGTAGAGGTATTATTATGATTATATGGTTCAGGACTCACTAGGGATAACACGTGATACGAGGGTGTCACCAAAGGTACCTCCATCTATCTACCTGAATGTATATATTTGTAATTTAATGCGTAGTATATAGTAGTGTTTGAGTAATAAAAGTACTTTTCCTTTTTAAAAGGAAAAACATTAACTGGACAGCGGTTATTCATTGCTGTTGTTGCAAGCCAACAAATTGGGCTTGCTAGCCCACGCCACCTCCCCTAAGCACGCAGGACTGATTAGCTTCACTTTCCTCTGAGAGTCAAGTGCTACAATGGTTCCCAGTAGAAAGACAATTGCGTACATTTTACCTGTGCAGGACTCACATCCTTCTCAACTTATAACCCAATTTCCTATATGTTAACTTGCTTTTTGCCCGTGGACAGTGCTATCTTTGCAAGCAGAAGATCTGATCTATATTTCCCTACTTCCACAGTTCCGGCATCAAGTGACATTTTGCCCTGTTTGCACAAATAATATACATAAATAGTCCAAGTTCATTTATAGTGATACTTTTTTTCTCACGACAAGAGGAATGAATGGTCATGTCTAGATGTGTCTCAGCAACACAGAATTTTCAAGTGGATTATTTTGACCATACTATCAGCAAAGAAGGTTTCAAACAAAAAAATGACTTACATTTAGTAATAATGTTTCTGGTGGATACTCTATCTGCAGATTACTCACCTCCTGAATATCCTTTGAGGCATCAGGTTGTTCCAGATTTTTTTTAGATTGGTCTCCCTCGCTGGTAGAGGACACTAGCGTCATTCTGGCACTGGAATTGAGGTTTTGTGTCATCACAGGGACAACAAGGAGCCTAGACCAAAGAGGCGAAGTCAGTTTTCCATCCATTTTTTCAACACAGCGAAAGCAGCAGGACCGGAATGACTTCCGGATGTGAATGTAATATGCAACAGCAAAAGGACTGGCATCTTTATGCTGTGGCCCGTAACTATCCAAAAACAGTGAGGTGGGTGGCATTTCTAAGGAATCTTCAGGGAGACAGACTATTCACCAGAAACATTGTTACTGAAGGTAAGTAGGTTTATCTTCTGATTAATACTCCTACCTGCAGATTCCTCACCACTTGAATAGATTTCCAAGCAATACCACCCCAGGAATGGAGGGCCTGATGGATAGTTACACCAGGAAATCCTGCAACACAGACCAGGCAAACTGTCTGTCCCTCTTCACTTGTGAATCCAGGCTGTGGTGCTTTGGTGTGATGTTATATGTTACGTGTCAAATGCTGAGGTGTTGTAAGCAGAGCTAACCTTATCTTTACTTTAAACATCAGTTGCTTCAGTTAATGTTTTGGGGGGGGTTCATCATACGCCACGTCAAAGAGTTCCTAGCCCCTACACTTCCGCCACCGGCTAACTCCTGCTGTACACACCATTGAGCCATTCAAAGTAGAGTTGGGCGCAGGGGCTGGGCTCCAGGTCCTGCACCCTAACCTTCACAGGCAGAAACTCCATGCAGTGCATGGTCTTCAACCAGACCATGAGCCCAACTTTCCGCAGGTGGCTAACTGCCATGTGCAGCAAGGGTTAGTCGCATAGCCTGACCTCCAAAGTGGATGTACTTTTTTTGGGGGGGGGGGGGGGGGGGGGGGGGGGTTGTTTCATGTAATCTGTTACTGTAGGAAGGTTGAATCTTACTGCATGGATACCCCCACTTTTTGCCTGGTGTTTTGCTGATTTTTAGTTTGGCTGGGATCCTGCTAATCAGGACCCCAGTCTATCTGCTTTCTCCCTAAACTGGTTGTTCATGTACTTTAGGTACACTCCAGATTGGATTCTGGGGTACCCTTATAAGTCCCTAGTATATAGTATACTATATACCCAGGGCATAGGTACCCCAGAGGCCTCTCAGGGACTGCAGCATGTATTATGCCACCCCTGGGAGGCCATTCAAAATGACACCATAGGTCTGCTACAGCTGCCTGTGTAAGGTGGTGCATGCACCCCTTACTTAGATATAGGTTCATCATATCTATCCTTATCACTGCACATATAAACCTATCAGTCACCCCTATGGCAGGCCTTATCAATCCTGAAGGCAGGGTGCTGGGTTTTATGTGACAGGGTGCCCATGCATGAGCAGAGCCCCTCTACAGCTTTCGGAACCTATATTCTGGGGTTGTTTGTGATGCAGCCAACCATATACTTATATATATATTATAACCTCGCGGTAAATGCTAACTTTAAAACGGCTGCATGGAAACATGTCGTGTTTGTTGTCAAACACCTTGGAATCATATCCTCACACCAGTAACTGGTGTGGGAGGTATGATTCCACCCTACTAGAGGGAGAAATATGACAGCACTGGTACACCCGGTACCAACGTCACAGCCCCTGCCATCACAAAATGGTTGCTGCCCGCCACAGACACGAGTCTGCCCTCCTGCTGCTGGACGAAACTCCGGCAGGGGATGACTAGACAATAGGTTTCCTGTCACAGGGAGGTGTGACCACCTGCCAGACAGGCGTTAGTGTATTGGGGCTGGGTGGGTGCACTCCAAGAGTGCTTTGATGTCTGCACTGGGGGGCACATTTGGTGTCCCAGTGCTTAGTCCAGCTCAAACCGGTTGCAGGGGCTATCAGCCCCTGCTCTGGTGCGAAACTGGACAAAGGACATGGGTGTAGCCACCCCTCTGTCCTGACCCTCCCATAGGTGGGTCCCCAGAGTTTGTCCCACCCGTTCCTTGGGTATAAAGTAGGAACCCCTGGCTACAGGACTTTAGATCTACCTGGACGAAAACTAAGTACTTCAACTATCTACACTACGTTGGATGACCGAAGAATCTCCCTTGGAGTAAAGGATTTACTCCCCTGCAAGGCAGGCACCTTAAGCGCATCTGACCGGTTTGCATCTGCGCAGCTCCTGAAGGACTCCGAAGATTTTGCAACACAGGAGGTGGGTTCCCAAGCTTCCCTGAGGCCGACCAGTGCTCTCAGCAAACCTGAGACCCGCAGCCCTCGTGGGGACCGTGCAACACGTACCCCTGGACACCGTGCACATTTGCAGCAGCATATGCTTTTTGGCAATCCCGGAGGCTGTGCTTTGGGCTACTTGTAGTCCAGACCCCGAGCAGTGATTCCACTGAAGATTACCAGCCCACACTCCACAAGTGTTCCATGGGCTGGTATTTTGCGATTCCTCTTGAGGTCCCTTCGCAGTCCCTGATCCGTCGACCTGTGGGTCCCTGAGAAGGGAGCTTTAACTTTCAGTGGGCTTTCCTGGTTGCTCCAGACGTACCCTGACTTTCCATCGCTTGGAGAGTCCCCAGGACCTTGCTGGTCCTCACCGAAGCATCTTTTCTCTAACCGTGTGGGTTGCAGTTGCCAAGGCTTGTTGGTCTCCAATCCGGACACTGACCCCCCAGCACTCGACATCCTTCGTGGGACAGCTCGACAGCGGACTTTGGTCATCGTCGACATCTCCTGGTCCCCGTGGCTGTAGAGTCAAGCTTCACCTCATCTCACCTGAAACACCCGACTTCGGTGGGCATTCGTCTATCGTGCCCCTGGTCACCGTGAATTGACCCAAACTCTGTCCCCTCTGCTTTCAGGTTCTTCTCAGCTCCGATCCAGGCTTGGATCACACCGGACACTTCTCTTCTTCCCGGCAGCAGCACTTTGCAGCATCACGCCATTGAAAAAGACGAAGTTTCCCAACACCATTTGACACCTATGCACCCGGCTTCCCTGGGTTAGGTAACACAAGTACTCCGGTGCTCACATGCGTGCTGGCCTTAGAAGCTTCTAAGTTTGAAAGGGTTTGCTCTAAGTCCTCTCCTAAGTGTCCTTAATCTTTAAAATTCTAACCGCGACTTTCACATAGGATTGTATGGAGCTTGCGGCTGTATTCTCACACTGCACGCGTCCTCCGTGGGTCCCCCGTGTCACTACCTTGGGTGGTTCCTTGGGGTCCCAGCAATTCTACGTGCTCTAGGCACTGTGTCTAGTCAAGTCGAGGTTGTTATACCACTTTCTTAATATATGGTTTGGTCTCCCCCTGGGGCCCACTGTGTATTGTGCTATTTACTGTCGTTCTAGTACTGTAATATTGTGTGCCTTGTTCTCTAATCTCATAAAGAGGTTAGTAGAGTGTGTTTAGATATAAATACATATATTGTATATATATACCTTGTGTGGTTCTCTTTTCATTTGGTCATTCAGGAGGTTTTAATCTGGTAAACCAAGCTGCTTTACATTCCTTTGAGACTTAGCCTGAAGGCTGCTCTCCATAGCTACCACTAGAATAGCTTTCAATTGTCTTTAACCTAATCATCAATAAGGGTCGTTTGGACTGGTGCAAGGTGCCCACTATAACTAGTGAACAGCATATACCAGGCCAACCTCTCGAAGTTACGATCATCGACTCTAAAATAGATAGCTAATCCTATCCACCTAGATATGATCCTCAAGTTCGATCTGAGGCTCTGTCGTCTTTCTGTTTTATTGATTTAAAGTATTAGGTAAAAATAGTTGATTGGAAGAAGCATATAACAACGTTGAATGCTCGCTGCTCTTTCAAGACTCATGATGGATTAGGAATTTGTTCACTATTTAACGTTCTGCTTAGTCAAGTTCTTCCAGTGACCTAATTATTTGAGAGGATTTGCAGCTCGAAAAACTTTCTCTATTGTCATATACTGTTACTTCATGAATCAACTCTTTGAACGCAAGAAGCAAATGCAAACATAAATTATAGTATGCATAATGTATAAACTGTGACACACTTCAAAACTATCAATACACCACTTACATTAGTGCCTAGTGTGCAACAAACGTACACACGGTGGTTCAAGCTGTTAGTCATCCACATTTAGAAGTTAGCGGGGTCAGAAGTAAATTTAGATATGAAAATGGTATAATCTTCCATGTATGTCTGTCGTTTTCAAGTATACCCAAATAAATCTCTAGCAGCAATTCGGTAACAGCGTCTACCGCCAGTCACCAAGATGCCTTACTTAATTGAGAACTTCCCTCGACGCAACGGTGTGCTTTTACTCCAACGCATGATTAATCCAGAAGACCATATAGAGACGTGTACAGCTTTCACTGCTGCCTCTACTGTAGCCACAAGTTTAATTAAAGACTTCCAACTACTTGAAGCTCGCACTCACTCTTTAGGCCTCGTCCTGCAGGGCTGTCAAAGTCATTCCCATCCAGTTTCTCCTTAAGGTCTGCCTCAAATCGTGCTAGGTCCGCATCTAACCGCCGAATGTGTTTGTCTACCTGCATGAGAAAAAACACAGGAGAACTTAACCAAGGCTATCAAGCAACTGAAATTATTGACTTTTTCAACGAGCTACTACTGGTCGATAGTCACATCATATTACTAACATCTGAAAACCCAGGCCAGAATCCAGGGCCACCAAGAACTGTGTAAGGATCGTTCATTATTATAAGGGCAAAAGACAACATCATATAGCCAAACGTATGGAATCTCCAGTCTATAATAGAGCCAGAAAGTTATATGCATGGAACTTAAACCTGACGGTCCTCCAGAGATGGAGAATTGACACTAGCTATGTGGAGGATCCGACAGTACAAGATTCTCTATGTATCTTTGGTACGAACATCACCTTAAAAATCGGTTGTCCAACATGCTTTTTATTTACTTTTAATGTTTTAGAATATGTCAGTTTGTCACTGTAGGGGTGATCCAGTTTGTAATCGCCTACTTGTACAATATTAGTAAGCTGTCAGAATAATCACAGGACACTTTAAAAAAGGTTCAATTTTACAGGTTTCGGTTCTTGCTTTCAGTAAAGCATGTACCACGAAAAAGAAAATCACAGGACACAAAGAAGGCTGTGTGTGACTTAGAATACCCTTGTTCAGAGGTAGTGTTTTCTCTCAGTAATGGATTTTTAGGACCAGGGTAAATAGCTTACTCAGATGTATACAATATGTCATTCAGGTACAAGGAGCCGGCCTTAATCTGAAGGGTTTCTAGAGAGACAAACCTATTTGAACAACAGCCACTGCACTGCGATTCAGACAATAATACTGTCAGCAAAATGAATATTCCAAAATT
Organism: Triturus cristatus; assembly: GCF_964204655.1. Classification (NCBI taxonomy): domain Eukaryota; kingdom Metazoa; phylum Chordata; class Amphibia; order Caudata; family Salamandridae; genus Triturus; species Triturus cristatus. Next base: position 652,439,866 of record NC_140594.1, read on the forward strand.
CGCGATAACTTGCTTTGAGACAGCTTTACCCCCGGTGTTAGCACAGTGTGGGACCAAAAGTTGCCCTTTTGAACTCACAAAATGGTTTAGGAAACATATATATGTACGCCTCTAAATATCCAATGTATGCAAAGGCTATCCACTTAGATTCGGATCTACCAGTGACAACGTTTCATATATTTAATCGCTTGAAACAATCTCCGTAGTCATTCTAGAAAGCACTGGAACAAATTTAACAGCACTATTAAAATGCATACATTTAAACTGCATTTCTAGTGGCCTGGTAGACAATGAGGTGTATGTGTGCTGAACTCGAAATTCCTAAGAGGCCACCACATATCATATTTCTAAAACCCATGTGAAAGGATTAAATTAAGAAAGCATCCTAGGGCATCAAGAGAGGTGCATATGGGTCACAGAAAGTTCAGATGCTGGGGAACACATAAGTAACATTCTCATCCACAGCACTGTATTTTCATAGATTCAGATGCTTGAATGTTTCACACACCATACAAAAAGAGGAGATGATAATCAGTTCACCTTAATCAAGGGGGCCTTTGGGTGTCCACCTGTTTTGCCATTGGCTTGACAGGTGACTCAGGAGCTGACAAACTCCTTTACTTTCTGAGACATCAGGGGCCAGTAAACGTGGCTAATTAGCCTTTCCCAGGTTTTCGTTTGGCCCAGATGTCCAGCTAGGGGGGATGTCATGAGCTAAATTTAGTAGGAACTCCCTGTACTTCTGAGGCACTACCACTCTCCTACTGGCTCCAGGGCTGGGGTCTCTGGCCTCAGTGTACAGTAGCTCCTCCTCCGAATAGACTCTGTGGGTACCACTGACATCTCCCTTTCCCTGGGTAGCAGCTTGCTGCCTCAGGTTTTCAAGAGTTGGACAGTCCTGCTGTCCAAGGCACAGCTCTTCCCTAGAAGGTCCCCTTGGGCCTAAGCGGTAATTCTATTGGCTGCTCTTAAAGTTTACAAGTTTTTAAAAAATCTTAATGTTTATCCTGCTGATCGCTCACTTTGTTCACTCTGCTCATTTGCTCATTTGCACATCAAAAAACTTACTATCTGTGACTTCTTGGTCCTCGCTAGCTCCCCTGCCCCGGTCCACCACGGCTGTGTGCCGATTGAGTGGAGGGCGTACCAGGGAGCAGCGGGCCCAATCACGCAGCATTTCCGGTCTCTGGGAGGGCGGAGCCAGGCTCCCGCGCTCTCCGCTACAACAGACCGATGTGCCAGCGGACGCGCGCAGCGGGTGCGCCCAAGGCGCCCCCAAGGCAAGCCCGTCTGCGCCCGTCCGCGACAGGGCGGGGTTAGGGGCGAGAAAACCTGCCGGGGACAAACCGGCCCCAAGCACCCAGAGTTACACAAGAGACGCTCTATTAGCTCTCTCGCACCAACCAGGTCTGGACCGCTCCCACTGTCTTAAAACTTGTCCGGGAGAAACACATGGCCCATTCTCCTGCAACTCATGTAAATGGTGCAGTCTGGGACAAAGCCAGACAAGAAAGCAGTCAGACCTCAGCACCATTAAACTATCATGCATATATTTTAATGCAAGATCAGTCCCGAAGCATTCTATAAATATCTGGGACACTCTTAATGAAAAGAATCCCGATCTCGTATTTATTACAGAGACATGGCTGGACGAAAACAACTCCCCGGATGTTGCTAATGCCTTACCAGCCAACTACAAAATAGTTAGCCAAGACAGGAAAGATCGAAAACGGGGAGGGGTAGCGATACTGTTTAAAAACCACCTGACCTGCCTGCCCATACAAGTAACCCCTCAACATGAGCTCGAAACACTACCCTTTCAAATACTCCACAAGGGTTTCACCATGCTCGCCGGCGTAGTGATATACAACCCTCCTGGTTGCCTAGCCAATCTAAGCACCAAGCTTCTTACCCAACTCTTACCTGTTTGCATGAAACACAAGAACTACTAAGTAATAGGCGACTTCAATGTCCATTACGAAAAAATTGATCAGCCGGTGGTTTCACAATTGGAGAGTGACCTACAAATTCTCCAATTAAAGCAATGGATCAAAGAGCCCACTCATATTGCAGGACACACCCCTGACCTGCTCTTCTCCAACATTGACTCCACCACCATCCAGGAAATCAAACCATTAGTATGGACAGATCACTCACTAATATCATTCTCATTGGAACTGCCATATAAATCAGCGCATCTAAGCAAGCCCGAAAAGACAAATAACAGAGTGTGGAGGCTAGTTACTGAAACTACATTCCCACAACACTTTCCCCCTTCTGTATCCCTGAATGCGCTCTCAACAAATCTAGCTGCAGCACACCTGGAGTCCGAAATCACAATTACTATGAACCAAATCGCCCCCGAACTTAAGTCCAGTCGATCAAAAAGACTCAAAACTGAGAAATGGTATACACCTCAACTCAAAATACTTTAAAAAGTGTCAACACGGGGGGGAGGAGCCTAGCGCTTGACCAAGATGGCTGCGTGAGCTTTGAGCTCCCGAGGCCCTCGCGCCCTCCGTCAACTATCCTGTTCTTCACCCTGTTTCTTATGCACGGTATCCTGCAGATGAGTCATCGCAGGGGCGATTGATGCTGCCCGGGCTAAAATCGCCCGCCGGGGACCGGAGTTGTGGACGACTGCAGCTTGCCGCCTACCTCCGAGGGATGCCAGGAGCTCGCGTTGGCAAGATGCCCGGCCACTAATTGAACAACAGCGGGCCTGTGGGGTGTGAACGGGCGGATGGAGACCGCCGCACTTTCACTTTCACTTTCTCGCCCTTTGTTGGCTCCGGCCTGAGAGTGCTTCCTGAGGATCCACGGACATCTGGAGGACTTGCGCCCGACCCTGGTCGATGAGTGACGGTCCGGCCTGTCTCATTTAGCTGGGTGAGGGACGTTTCTCCGTAATTGCCTACATCGAGTCTGCAATGTCGGCCAAAGCAGAGGCTGACAAGCCGAAATTCAAGGCTACCAGGCGGGGAAGCTATACCCAATCCAACAATATGGATCGATATGCCCAGCAGAAGGGGTCGCCTGGTGGATCGGGACAGTCGCTGGAAGTACAGAAAGCTGACTCGTCCCCGGCCTCGGAGCTGTCGTTGCAGGATGTCATGGGGGCTATTGAGGGGATGCAAACATCGATCGGGCGACAGTTTGATGCCTTGGCACAAAAAGTGGACACGATTTTGGTCGATGTTAACTTGATACGCGCGGATTTGGCCAAAACCAATGAGCGGGTCAAGTCCCTGGACCTCAAGACTACTGGCCTGGCGGATGATGTTTTGGGACTGCAGGTGGAGGTCGAGAAGCTGCGGACTGCTAGTGACCTCTCCGCCCGTCGGCTGGAGGAATTTGAAGGTCGGGCCAGGCGCAACAATGTGCGCATTACTGGAGTCCCGGAATCCTCGGAAGAGCGCTCAGTGGACCTACTCGTTGAAGACTTGGTGGTGAACCATCTTGCGCCTAAGGGCCTTGGAAAGTTTTTTGCCGTAGAACGGGCTCACAGGGTGCCTGGCGGGAGGCCTAAGGCGGGAGCTCCTCCGAGACCGATTGTCGCCCGGATCTTCCATTTTCGAGATCGGGACGCTATCCTGCAAGCGTCGCGGGTGACGGGCCCGGTTCCTTTTCAGAACGCCTCTGTGAGCTTCTATCCTGACTTCACCCAGATGGTGCAGAAGCAAAGGCAGTGTTTCCTGGGGGTTAAGAGACGCCTTAGGGAGATGGATTTGAAGTACGCTATGCTTTTCCCTGCCAGACTACGTGTGGTGTATGAGGATCGGACTTTCTTCTTCGACTCGCCTGAAATGGCCGGAGATTGGTTGGACGCTCTGCCACGGAGACGGACCGGCGGGGACTGTGTCACGGGAGCGGACAGTGGCCGGGCTGAGCAGGAGTGATGCCCCGGGTGTCAGGTTGTTTTGTTTTTGCCCCGGACAATGACTTGTGGCTAACTGCAGTAATGGGGGGGTGGCGGAGGACCGTTGGGAGCTCTTTCCTCCCTCGGGGTTCTTTTTGTAGATTTGTTTTTGATAGGGCGACAGGCACACTGCAAGTTGGGGGGGCTTTGTAAGCTGACGCAGGGGTGCAGGGAGGGGGGAGGATCTGGGATGTTGGGGTGGTTGTTGGGGGGGTTTTTCTTGCAAGGCGTAGTAATGGTTGTCAGGATGGTTTGGTGGTGGCTTTTCGGGGGGGGGTTTTGCGGGGGGGGGGTGGACGTCTCTTGGTGTTTGGTAATGGGGGGTAGGGACCTAAATATTATTAGCTGGAATGTTAATGGCTTGGGTGATCGTATTAAGCGGGGGATCGTCTTACAATTCCTGAAGCGGACCTCGCCTGATGTTGCCCTATTGCAGGAGACACATCTTATAGGGAATATGTGTTATGCACTTAATAGGAAGGGTTACAAATTCATTGCCCACTCTGGCTTTTCATCGGGCTCCAGGGGGGCGGGCATACTTGTTCGAGCCTCACTGCCACTCGAGGTTGATTCCACCATTGTTGACGATAGGGGGCGGTTCGTAGCTGTGGCGGGGAGATGGGAGGGTAGAACGTTGGTATTGGTTTCTGTGTACGTTCCTCCGGCCCTGCAGGCCTCCACGTTTGCGGATCTGGGCAGGGCCTTGTTGGAACTCCCTGAGGGGCTGCTAGTGGTGGGGGGAGATTTCAATGCTGTTGGTTCTGGGCTGTTCGATAGGCACCCGCCCAGGGATACCGGGGGGGCTCAGAAGTGGCTTCCTGACTTCATAGACACTTTTGGTTTGGTGGACTGCTGGAGACTCCGGCACCCCACCCAGAGTCAGTATACCTTTCACTCCGGGGCGCATGGTAGTCTCTCCCGGATTGATTACTTGCTCACCCTGGCTGCGCATGCCTCGCTAGTTTCTGAAGCTAGGCATATGGCACGTGGCATATCTGACCACTCGCCGGTGTGGGTCCGTTTCGACATTGGCCGGGTAGGAGGGGGTGGGGTGGCTCCTATTAACCCCTGGTACTTCCGTGACCCCAAGACGCGCAGGGCATTGCTGAAGGCAGTTGATCACTATTTTCAGGACAATCAGGATTCGGTTGATTCAGCTGTGTCTCTGTGGGAGGCGTTTAAGACCGTATTGAGAGGGGAGGCCCTCTCATTGGTGGTGGCCGCCAAGCGTCGGAAAGACGCCGAGGTGATACAGATTGAGGATGAGATCGCGGCTCTAGAGGTAACCCTGGAGGAGGAGGTTACAGCGGACACTCTGCATAATCTGAGTTTGAAGCAATCGGAGTACAGGGATCTGGCGGAGAATGCTGCCAAGACCCTTAGCAGGGAGCAGCAGGGCCGTCTGTATGATGTTGGGGATAAGGCCGGGAAACTGCTGGCTTGGTTGGACAAAAAAGAGCGGGTCAATAGAGTGGTGCCGGAGTTAACGATGGAGGAGGGAGAGGTTGTTACTGACCCCGAAGCTATAGTCCAGCGTTTCTCGGATTATTTCCGCGTAGTGTACACCTCGGTTTCGGACAGGCCGACTGCGGACTCGTGTGACCTTTTGCGTGATATCGCTCTGCCCTGCCTTTCTGACGTAGATAGGGACGACCTAGATGGTGATATAACGGTTGATGAAGTAGCGGGTGCTATTCGGGCGTTGAACTCGGGTAAGGCCTCCGGTCCGAATGGTTTGCCTATTGAATTGTACAAGCTTTGCCCGGATAAGGTCGCTCCTCACCTGCGCGCCATGTTCGTGGAGGCGCGGGTGAATGGGTCTCTGCCGCTTGATCAACGACTGGCAACCATAGTGGTGATACATAAGGACGGTAAGCCTCGGGACAAGTGTAGTTCCTATCGGCCGATATCGCTTCTTAATGCTGAGCCGAAAATCCTTGCTAAGATCCTGGCGAACCGCTTGGTCCGGGTGCTTGAGGATTTGATCCACCCGGACCAATCGGGCTTCATTCCGCATCGTAACACTGCATTAAACCTTAGGCGTCTCCATGGGGTGATTGCTAGGGCGGGCACGCTGCGGGAGCCGGCTATTGTGGCGTCTCTTGACGCCACGATGGCGTTTGATACGGTGGAGTGGGCATACCTGTGGGCTGTGCTAGCCAAGTTCGGCTTCGGGCCTGGTTTTGTGGACTGGGTGAGGTTGCTTTACGAGGGTCCCCTTGCTAGTGTTGTGGTAAACGGGAGGGCGTCCAAGCCGTTCAAGCTTGGGAGGGGCACCCGGCAGGGTTGCCCCCTGTCGCCTTTGTTGTTCACCCTTGCTCTTGAACCGCTGGCGGCGTGGATACGATGGCATCCGAGTATACGTGGGCTTCGATGGTCGCCCGATCACGAGGACCGTATCTCACTTTACGCTGACGATATCCTATTATACCTCGCCTCGCCCCAGAAGTCTCTCATAGTGGTTTGCGACGTCTTGACTTCTTTTGGTAGGAACTCGGGCCTTGTTATCAATTGGGGAAAGTCATATCTGTATGTTTTGTGTGGCGATGTTCCGCCTGTCCCCCGAAACTGTTCGATCCAGATCGCCCAGCAGGGCTTCCGGTATCTAGGGATTTACATCTCCACTGACTCCATCTTGCGATATGAGAAGAATCTGCTCCCCCCCCTGGCGCGTCTGCGGCGGGATGCGGCGGGCTGGCGGCGGTTGCCGCTCTCCCTCCTCGGGCGCGCCGCGTTGTTTAAAATGATGTCTCTTCCCCGTTTCCTCTATGCCTTGCAGAATACCCTTGAATGGGTCCCGACTAGTTACTTTCGAGAGGTCGAGAGCCTCCAGCGTTGGCTATTGTGGGACGGGCGGCCGCGCATAGCGATCGCTAAGTTGACGCTCCCGTGGTACGACGGTGGTATTGCGCTTCCGGACATTCGAAGATACTACTGGGCCACCCAGTTGTGCGCGATTAATCATGGTGTCTATGGTTCGGCGTTGAGCCCCGGCTATGCCATGGATCGGTGGTTACTGCGTGCGGTAATTACCACAGAGCTTTGTACTCGAAGTCGTTGGACTCGTCCCTTACGGGGCCCACTGGGGTGGCGGTGCGGGTGTGGAAGTTGGCGACGGACTCCCTGGGTTGGGGGGCAGGCTTACCCTCGCTACCCCGTTGTTTGATTCTGATATCCTGGGGAAGCTTTGGCATACAAAAGGGTTCGAGAAATGGGACTTGATCGGTATCTCCAGGGTCGGAGACTTGCTGGCTCAGGGCAGGGTGAAGTCCTTTGAGGAGCTGCAGAAGGAGTATGAGCTGGGGAGCACTGAGTTTTTCCGCTATGCCTAGGTGTGTCACGCCTTGCGGTCAGTCCTCGTAGAAGGTGAGAAGGTGCCTGCGTCCTCTCCGTTGGAGGACCGAATTCTGGATGGCCATATGCCGGAGAGCGCGATCTCTCTCATCTATAAGAAGCTGATTAATGTCCGGGCTGACCTTCTTCGGGGGTTGCGGGATCAATGGACTAGGGATGGCCTCGAACTGGATGACGAAGATTGGCAATATGCAGTTTCTTCTCCTAGGGAGGTTGCGATACCGTCGCGTCTGCGGCTGGTGCAGCTCAAAATACTCCATCGAGTCTACGTGACAGGTCCTAGGTTGGTCCGTATGGGTTTCTCTGAGGAGGGTTTATGTAAGCGAGGCTGCGGCATGGTGGGTACCTTCTTACATATCATCTGGGAATGCGGCGTGATCGTGGAGTTTTGGAGGCGAGTCCATGCAGTGATGGGGGAGGTGACGGGCATTGTCATGCAGCCGGAGGCGCGGTGTTGTCTCTTGAACGTCTGGGGTCCTACCGATCTTGATGACGCACAGACTCAGTGGGTGACCCTGGGGAACATGGTGGCTAAGCGGGACATCGCGCGCCTGTGGGGCTCTGCTGGGCCTCCTGCGCTGGCAGCGTGGAAGGAAAATATGGATTGGAGCATGCTCAGGGAAAAGACAGTGTATTGTGCTAGAGGGCGCCCTCGGAAATGGCATGCAGTATGGGGGCGATGGAACCACTACAGGGGGGACATATGTCTGCCCCCTGATCCGGATCCACCTGAGGAGCAACTTTCCCCTTGACATTCTTTCCGGCTATGTATTTATTGTTGATGACTGATTGCCTTTTATGAGTCTCTGCTTTCCCCCTCCCTCCTCTCATTATAGCTTTGTTTCTGGTGGACGAAATGGGACTAGCTCCCCCTGATGGGCACCCATCATGTGCATTCGAAGCTTATCGCCTTGTTAGTGTTTGGTTTGTGTTTGTGTTTATTTAAAACTGAACCTTTTCTGATTCTCCTTTCAGTGCAGTGCGAACGCTTTTCTGTTTTGCTCAACTTAAGCTGCCGAACCTTCGGGTTGTCGGCTGAATAGCTGTGTTCCGGATTTACTGAATAAAGGTTTAAAAAAAAAAAAAAAAAAAAAGTGTCAACACGCTGAACATCAATGGAGACTGTCCAAACTCGAATTAGACAGATCTCGGTACAAATCTGAACTTAAGATGTACAATCACGCCATAAAAAATGCTAAAAAAAAGCTACTTTGTGCAAAGAATAAAGGAAAACTGTAACTCAACCAAAGAGCTTTATAAAATAGTGAAAGAACTTTGCAGACCAACCAGCATGTCCCAAACTATTCCCCCCTCTGCAGAATCCTGCGAAAAAATTGGCAACTTCTTTTCGGACAAAATTAGTCAAATATATTCTACTTTTAATCCTACTACAGAATTAGACATCACGAACCAGAAATTTCAGACCCCACACACAGAAGCAACGACTGAAATGAGCAAATTTGCTCCCCTCACAGAAACTGAGGTGTTGAAGGCGATGGGCGAAATCAAGTCAGGATCCCCTCTGGATCCCTGCCCACACTTCATTTTCGCTCGGACAGCCTCCACCCTTTGCCCATATGTTACCCAGCTTCTCAATAAATCTCTTAACACTGCCACTTTCCCAGACATTTGGAAACAGGCAGTAATTACTCCTCTGTTAAAAAAGGCAGGGACAGATGTTCTCATTCCTGAAAATTACCGTCCAATCTCCCAACTCCCATACTTATCCAAAGTGCTGGAAAAACTGGTGAACAAGCAATTAACCAACTTCCTTGAATCTAATGATCTACTGGACCCCTTGCAGACGGGATTCAGGGCTACCAACAGCACTGAGGCTACATTACTGGCAGTATCAGACAACATAAGGTCCTGTACCGACCAAGGAGGAGCCATCGCTCTGATTCTTTTGGACCGGTCGGCGGCATTCGACATGGTCTCCAACAAAAGTCTGCTGGAAACCCTCCACAATAAAGGAATCCATTCCACAGCGTTAAAATGGTTTGACTCGTTCCTCAAAAACCGAACACAAACAGTCCGACTAGGTCAGCTCCAATCTAAACCTAAGATCATCAGCTGTGGTGTTCCTCAGGGAGCATCGCTAAGCCCCACCTTATTTAACACCTACGTCTCATCCCTGGCAGAAATCAGCAGAAAGTGGGGCATTGGCATTTGCTCCTATGCTGATGACACACAGCTAATGGTAGCCCTCGAAGAAAGGCCTGAAGCCACCAAAATAAAACTACACAATTGTCTCTCAGAAATGGCACAGTGGATGCAGAAGCAATGCCTTAAATTAAACGCAGGAAAAACTGAAATCCTGCTTTTTGGAGGGGCCAAGGGGATTTGGGACGCCACATGGTGTCCACAAACACTCGGGACTGCCCCAACCCCTAAGCTCTGCGCAAAAAACTTAGGAATCTTCATTGATGACACTTTATCCATGAAGGATCATGTACGGGCCCTTTGTGGCAAGGGTTTTGCTACCTTGAAACTGCTACATAGGCTCTTTCCCTGGATCCCTCTAGACTGCAGAAGAACAGTCACGCAGGGCTTGCTTATGAGTCAGCTTGACTACGGCAATGCCCTTTTTGTTGGCATGAACGAGTCTCTCTTCACTAGGCTACAGATGCTCCAAAATGCAGCGGCCAAGCTGGTGTGCAACAAAAACAGATTAGGTTCAGCATCAAAATGCATGAAAGACCTGCACTGGCTTCCCATGCGCCAAAGAGCGGTTTTCAAACTACTCAGCCATGCCCATAGAGCACTATTCAAAAATGGCCCCAAAATACTACAGGGAAGACTCGAGTTCTATGTCCCGACAAGAAACCTGCGGTCCTCATACCTGGCACTGGCCAGAACCAAACGTATAAAGAAAGTAAGGTCCGGAGGGCGCTCCTTCTCATATCTGGCAGCAAGAAAATGGAATGACCTTCCCACAGACCTCCGACTCACACCCAACTATCTTGAGTTCCGGAAAAAACTGAAAACTCATCTGTTCCCAATAAACTAGCACCTTCATGCCTGTTGCAGTAGTCTAATACCCTAATCCGTGCTGTTAGCGCCTTGATATCCCTTGGGATGAATGTTGCGCTCTATAAATAAAATAAATAAAAGAGTTCAACCTGGTAAGGGTCAAACTCCATGGGCTAAGTTCCCTCTTGGGTGTCCAAGTACTTTCCCTGAGGAGAGGGGTCCTGATCATTTTGCTGTACAGAAGCTGGTTTCCCAGTCTTTGTACCTTTCCTCTTGAAAGGTTGGGCCATACTTTCAGGCTCCAACACTACTTTTTCACCCTGCTTTCCGCTTTGTGCTTTAGTCTTGACATACACAATCTCAGAGATGTCCGGCATTGCTGCATGGGTTTTTAGTTCTACCTCAGCCCATACTGAGGTTTCCAGGTAATTACCAAGCAGACATGCAGCTGGAAGCTTTGGAGAGACCACTACCTGTTTCAGGCCAGTAAACCCTGCCACCCCAGTCTAATGTCACCATAGCTGTTGCATGGTTAGTAGTAACACTGTCAGTATTGGTGACTGGGTAAGTTTTCCCAATCAGGTGTTGCTATGGGGAAACCAGTGTATCTCTCACCATAGTGACACTGGCACCTGTATCCCTCAGGGCTTCTACTCTAGTCCAATTGATCCAAGGGTATTGCAAATACTTCTTTAGGTTGGGTGGCCACACAGCTAAAGTGGCAAACTCAACTTCCCCCTCTGTGACTAGAACTGCTTCAGTGTGCAACCCGATTTGCTCTGGGCACACTGCTGATCCCATCTGGAGACTGGCTACATCAGTAGTAGCTGTAGGAGGACTAGGGGGCTTCTTGTTAGGACAGGTAGCATCTCCAGTTAAGTGTCCCAACTTCTTACAGTAGTTACACCAGGCCTTTAAAGGATCAAAGTTCTTTCCCCTGTACTTATTATTGGACTGGAAAGAGTTTTGGTTCCCACCCCCCTGTGCAGGTTTTTCGGGGCCCTTTTGAAGACTCAGGCTTTTTATCTTGGGGATTCTCACCACCTTTCCCCATGGGGAGCAGGGCCGGGCTGGCCATAGCAGGCACCGGGCATTTCCCCGATGGGCCCTAAGGGCGGGGCTGGTTTTAGGCCCCTGAGGAGCCGTTTTTGTAACCGGGGTCTGCAATATCGGCCCCCAGTAACAAAATTGGCTGAAACCGGCCCTTGCAAACAGCTCGGCCACACCCCTCAACCCCCCAGGGGGGCCGGGGGAACAGTTTGTCAGGGCCGGTTTTGGTTCCCGGTCCGGCCCTGCTGGGGAGGTTTTGTAACCCCTACTTTTGGTCACCCCCAGTGCTTGTTTTTGTCACCCTTGTCTTGACCCAGTAGTCTGCTTTCTTTCCCAATTCTTGAGGAGAAATTAGACCTAGGTCTACCAAATGCTGATGTAACTTTTCATTAGTGCAATTACTTAAAGTATGTTCTTTCATAAACAAATTGTAAAGTCCATTGAAATCATGCACATTATTTCTAGTTAACCAACCATCTAGTGTCTTAACTGAGTAGACAACAAAGTCAATCCAGGATTTGTTTTGGGTTTTGTGAGCCCCCCTGATGTTAAATCTGTATTCCTTAGTTGTGAGTCCAAAGCCCTCAATCAGAGTTCTCTTCATGAGGTCATAAGACCCAGCATCTGCCCCTGTAAGGGCCTGGAGTCTGTCCCTGCAGTTACCAGAGAACAGTTCCCAAAAGAAGTGCCCCCCATTGTGACTGCTTCACTTTTCTTATTTCACAGGCCCTCTCAAAGGCTGTGAACCATTTTGTGATATCATCGCTCTCTTCATATTTAGGGACAATCCCTTTGGGGATTATAGGATCATAAGATTGCTCTTTATCCTTATTTAGTAAATTGCTGCCACCATTGATGGGAGCCAAGACCATCTCTGCCCTCTCTTTCTCTAGAGCCAGGAGTCTGGTCTCTAGATCCAACCTTTTGTTCAACCTTGCTAAAAGGTTATCCCCCCCATTGAGGCTGTCCTCAATTTCCACAGCAGCACCTGATCCACCTGTATGGGATCTAGGTGCCGAGGGGTTTATTTTTGGAGTCAGGGCTACTGGGTCCCTTCTCTCCCTATGAAGTGGGGGAGGTTGGTAGTTATCCTCATCTCCTCCCGCCACTTCTTCCTGTGAGAGGTCTTCACCAAGGATGTTATCCTTATTTAGTAAATTGCTGCCACCATTGATTTTTTTTTTTTTGAAAAAAACCTTTATTATGTGCAGTTGCTTCATCTTACAAAGTACGGTCGCCGTCCAGGCGGCGAATCAGTGAAACAAAGCGCACGTTTCCTGATGGTGAAACACAGCCATTCAGCCGGCAACCTGGGGGTCCGGCGGCGTTGTGCAGGTTAACGTGTATACAGGAACGAGATGCGTACATTGTCAAAACATCAGGTACATGGGGTTCTTTCCTTTTTCGGGTGTAGTTTTGTGGTGTCCCTGATGTGTGTTGTCAGCAATAGAGGATGGCGCTGTGGTTCAGCCCACTCCGCGGCTGTGCCGGTGGCTACCTAGGCCCTGATCTGGATTCTTACAGGACATCCCTAGTACCCCAAGATGGAAAGGCCTCCGGGCAGCCTAGCGTCAGCGTCGTGCTCATAGTGCAGGCTGAAGCGCGACAAAGATGCTGTGGTCTAGCTCACGTCGACATATCTGACAGCGTGTAGGCCCGGCGAGTCTAGTGTGCAGTTTCGTAGCTCATGGTTATGAGTGTGCTACGCGGTGCGCACCCGTCCCACCAGTGCCGCGCCTCCACAGCCGCCAAGTGTCGGCGCAAATCCGGCATGGCACAGAGTGCGCCTAGGGCAAGCGTTTGCCGTATTCTCCGGGCGCATCCGCCCCAGGCGGGGAGCTCGTGTCTACAACACCTTGTCGTTTGTAAGCGGGGGCTCGCTAGGGAGGGCAGCCCCCCGGGCTCGCCACGCGACGCATCCATCGTTAGTTATCCGTGGTGAAATGAGGATTCGATCTGGGAACTTGACCCATATATAAACTACTCCCCATGTATGTGCGGCAATAAAGGGGTGTCAAGGTTAGGGTCGTAAACTCAGGTAGGGGCAAGGGGAAGGGGGGAGGAGGGAGGAGGAGATCATTCTGCGATCGAGCAGGGGGGCCATCATCCGCCAAGCGGAGCCCAGTGGGACCGCGCAGCGCGCGCGGGGAGCCGCAGGCCAGAGAGGGGGGGGGTTTAGGGGGGGGGAAGAGGGCCATTGAGAGGGCAATAGGTCTAGGGCTGCCGCCCTTCCACTAGTAGGGGAGTGATAAGCCCCAGAGATTCAAGTTATCCCTCGGTCCTGGCAGGCCCTCTGGAACGCTGCAAGAAGGTTATCCCAAAGCTGGGCGATGGGGAACTTCCGGAGCCCTGCAGTCTCTTCACGAAGAAGCACCGCGCTTTCCGCCTGCGCCCAGTTGGTAAAGGAGGCCCTCCAATGTCGGATGTGTGGGGGGGCGGTTGCCTTCCAATGCTTGGTGAGCAAGCGTTTGGCCGTTATAAGGCCCATGTCCAAAAGCGTGCCTGTACTTTGTTGTCTTTCGTTCGCCTATAGAGCCCTAGTATGCTTGCTTCCCATGTGCGCGGGAGTTGTCCGTCGGCGCCACGCGCGAGCAGTGTTAGTACGTCGTCCCAGTACGGCTGTAGAGTAGGGCAGTGCCAAAGCATGTGTAAGAGGTCCGCTCCCGGCAGCAAGCATCGCTGGCAGGTCGCATCTGTCCGCGCAAAGTATCTGTTGATTTTGTCGGGCGTGAGGTATGCGCGCTGCAATATGTAGTATTGTATAATTTTGAATCGGGGATTGCGCGGGACTGTGGTCGGGCCGGCCAATATCAGCGCCCATTCCTTATCTGTCCAGTCTCTTCCCCTATCTGCCGTCCAGCGTTCTCTTAGTGTTAATGTGGATGGTTGCGAGTGCGCCTGCAGCGCCTGCGCCAGCCAGTGCACAATGTGTGCGCCATTCCCCATTACATGTAGGTATTGTATAAAGGTATGCACCGGAGGCTCTGCTGCCAAGTCTCCCCAGGAAGTAGTGAGTGTGTGCAAGAGGGAGGCGTGTAGGAGGAACTGGCCCGCCGGGAGAGTCGTGTCGTCAGCCAGGTTTGCGAACGTGAGCAGATCGCCATCTGCATACAGATCGCTCAGCGTGTCTACCCCCGCCTGTTCCCAGCTAGCCAAGTGGGCCTCTGTGAGCGGCCCCGTCGGGCCAGGCATACCCAAGAGCGGTAAGCTCGGGGCGTAGGGCGTTGTTGCGCGTGTGAGACGTAGGCACCTCAGGAAACATCTGCGCGCCACTGCTAAGTAGATCTGGGAAGGGCAGGCCGTGCGGGTTATCGGGTGGAACAGCATATTAATTTGTGTGCGTGACCAGGCAGCGGCGTGTGAGGCAGTGTCCTCAAGCTGCCTGCCGCTCAGCCATCCCGCCACCCACTGCATTTGTGCCGCGAGATAGTACAATTCCAGATTGGGGACTGCCAGCCCTCCGGAATCCGTGGGCATGTATAGCTTAGCCAGCGCCACTCGCGGTCGCCCCTTATTCCAGATGAGGCTACGCAGCAGTACCTCTAATTCTCGGAAGAGCTTGGTAGGGACATAGAGAGGCATGTTCGCGAAATAGTAGAGTAGGCGAGGCAGTACAATCATTTTGGACAGGGCCACGCGGCTGGGCACGTTAAGGGGCAAAGTGTTCCAGAAGCCGATTTGTGCTCGGACAGAAGCAATCGCTCGACAGAGGTTTCCCTCCAAAATATCAGCCGGGGTTCTGTAGATCCGTATCCCTAGGTAGCGGAAGGTGGTGGGATGCCATTGCAGTCTGTCCCCTCCCAGCCGGATGTCGCATTCAGGCGTGTCCGGGCCGAAGGGATATGCCCCTGATTTGGCCCAATTAACTCTCAGGCCCGATATTCTCTCGAAGGTGTGGAATATGTCAGTGAGGGAGGCGGGGATGGCAGTTATGTCCCTGACGTAGAGTAGCAAATCATCTGCATACAGCGACACCACATGTATACCATCCGCCAACGGGATTCCCCACTCCAGCCCGTGTGTCCTGAGAATCGCGGCCAGCGGCTCCATGGCCAGCGAAAACAGTAATGGGGACAGTGGGCAGCCCTGGCGGGTGCCCCTGCGGACTCGGATGGCAGCTGAGAGGAGGCGGCCCGTGCGGACTCGGACTGTCGGCTTGGCATAAAGCAGGTCTATCATGGCTCGGTATCCCCCCCCCAGTTGATACTTCTCTGTGACTGCCCGCAGGTACGGCCACTCAACTGAATCGAAAGCTTTCTCCAGATCCAGTATCAGGCATCCCGCTCTCGGCCACTGTTGCGTAGCGTATTCCTGTACTCTGAAGAGGCGGCGTATGTTGTGGGAAGTGTGGCGTGTGGGGACAAATCCATTTTGGTCTCGGTGCACCAGGGTGGGTACATGAGGGGCCAATCGCCTAGCTAATGCAGAAGCCAGGATTTTATAATCCGTGTTCAGTAGCGCCAGTGGGCGGTAAGAGCCCACTCGCGTGCTATCCTTGCCCGGTTTTAGTATAGAGACTAGCGTGGCCTCGTTTAACGTAGGGGGCAGAGTGGCATCCTCCGCTGCCGCGTTGTACATTCTCAGCAGTTCTGGGACGAGAATGTCCGAGCCGGCCTTGTACAGCTCCGCCGGTAGCCCATCCGGGCCCGGCGTTTTGCCGTTGGACAGATTAAAGATGGCTTCCCGGAGCTCGTCTGGCTCCAGTGGGGCGCCCAGCTCGTCCTGTTGCGCAATAGTCAGTTGCGGCAGTAGCAGAGGGGAGAGGTAGTCGGCTATATCAGGGTAGGGGACTGCTAAGCGGGAGCGATACAGCTCGGCGTTGTGGGCAGCGAAGACATCGTGTATTCCAAGTTGTGTGTATGTCAGCTCCGCCCCCCCAGCCCGCACAGCCGCCACCGGGGTCGAGCGGGTTTCTTGAGAGATCAGCCACGCTAAGAGTTTGCCAGGTCTGTCGCCAAGGTGATGCGTTCGTGCCGAGTGCGCGGCATAATTGACGTTTCGGAGTCGCTCTAAGAGGTGTGCATGTTCCGCGCGGGCCTCGTGCAGCGGGTCCTCGTCACCGTCCACAGCCCCCTCCTCCCTCGTCAGTAGGTCCGACTCCAGCCTAGTGAGGTCCCTTTCCAATTGGTGCCGCACGTGTCCCTGTGCATGCAAGCAGTGCCCTCGGAGTACTACCTTGAAGGCGTCTCACTCCATCTGTGGAGTGGATGCCGTGCCATCATTCTCCTCAAAGTATTGCGCGGCGCGTGTAAGCAAGGTATCTCGGAAAGCCGCGTCCAGCAACAACGCAGGTTGCAGACGCCATGTGGGTACCGGAGGGTGCGGGCGCGCCCAGGCTATAGACATGAAGTGCGGGTTGTGGTCTGAGTGCGTGCGGCCCATGTATTGTGTGTCCGTCACGTGGGGCAGAAGGGCAGTAGACGCCATGAATCGGTCTAGTCGGACATGCAAGTCGTGAGCGCCAGAGTAGTAGGAATACGCCCGTGTCCCCGGGTTGCGCAATCGCCAGACATCGTGTAGATCCCATTGTGTGGCCCATTCTAGTAGTGCCGTCGTGGCTCCCCGTGTAGAGGCATTAGCGGGGGGTGGGAAAGAGCGATCCAACGTGGTATCTAGAGTGCAATTATAATCGCCCCCTATTATCCACGATGTTGTATGCCAAGTTGCCATGATCGCCGATAGCCGCGCTAGGAAGCTTCCCTGTTCTACATTGGGGGAATAGAGGGACACCAGCGTGAGAAGCTGGCCATCCAGCCTGCCCTGCGCAGCCGCATATCTGCCCTCCCGATCTACCACTACTTCCGTGGCTTCCCAAGGAGTCCCAGGGCGGACCCATATCAGTGTTCCGCGAGCGTAAGAGGTGTATTCCGTTGCGTATAGCTGCCCTCGCCATCTACGGCGTAGCGCCCGCACCTCGGCTCCGTTCAAATGAGTTTCCTGGAGCAGCGCTATGTTGATTTTATGTCGCTTTAGGTATGAGTATATATGATAACGTCTGGCCGGTGTGTGCATTCCCCTTACATTCCAGGTGCATATCTGTACATTAGCCATAGCGGTCACATTTATGCGCGCCTCCTCCCCTCCCCCAAGGCGCGGCCCCCAGCTCAAGGGTCCCCCAGCCCCAGCAGCCCGCTCCTGCCGAGCAGTCGTGATAAGTGTTGTGTGTGTAGTGCCATGATCTCCAATAGGGTAAGGGGGTAAGGAAGAGGGGGAATATATAAAGCCTTAACATGGCAACAAATTCCAAAATGCCAAAAGGTCGGCCGCACAACAGGTCGCCGTCCAAACACTCAAGTGAGCATGCAAACTATACAGTCTAATGGGGTTCTTGTGGGTTATAGTCTAGCAGTAATCAAAAACAGTGCAGTCTCGGAGGCTCCCGGGTGTGGTATGCCAGCCTCCGCCGGCCGGCGGACATCCAGTGTCTATTGTTCAATGCCGTGTCAGCCGTGCGCCCAGATAGCAGCCAAGTGCGGGCAAAAGTACCAAGGGGGGGGAGGGGCGGGTCCCTCTCCAACCAGTTCATGGTGCAGCGGGCTGGCTACAAAACGCTGTGGGGCACGCCCGTGTCCCTGCAACCTGTGTTGGTGATTCACGTGTGTATGAGTAGAAAATGTACTTACAGTGGCCAGTTCCGTGTTCGAGCTTCCCAGAGCAGCAACAGCGTGGGCGCCAGCAGGTCCAGTGCAATCCCACGGACAAGTGGGGGCAGCTGCACAGGAACTCAAGTGGGCTCTTGCCACGTGGCAGGTGACGGTCTGCTCCCAGGCTCCGTCAGCCAAAGAGATCCACCGTCTGCGGCGTGACCTCCGGGGGCCCCCCAGAGCTCTGCGTATCCGGGATGCCGTAAATCGCCTCATCGTCCGTGGATGACGCTGCCGGGCTAGCGCCCAGGCGGAGCGATGGCGCCGGGGAGTTGCTGAGTGCCGCCACCCTGCGCAAGGCGTCTTGCTGTTCCTGGTGGACTAGGGCCGCCGGCGGGGAGTGGCTTACCGCTTCATGGGCCAGCGGTGGCGTAGGTGATCTTCGACGGCGTCGCCTCCCCGGCCCCCTGGGCCTCATCGCCGCAGCAGCTCCCGGCGCTCTTCGCGGCGCGTCGGGCATTCCTCCATCCAGCCAGGCCTCCGCTTCCTCAGAGCTCGCGAAGAAATGCGTTTTGTCACGTACCACCACCCGTAGCTTGGCAGGGAAAAGTAGCGAGTACTTGAGGCCCGCTTCGCGCAGTCTTCTTTTTACAGCCAGGAAGGAATGTCTCTCTCTCTGCACCCGTGCTGTGAAGTCCGGGAAGAACATCACCGCAGCGTTGTCTATGGTGATTACCCCCAGGTTCCTGGCCTCTCGTAGTATGGCGTCCCGGTCTCGATAGTTGAGCACTCGAAGAAGAAACGGCCGGGGGTGAGAACCCGGGGGAGCGGCCGCATGGGCACACGGTGGGCCCTCTCCACCACAAAGTGGGGGAAAGCGCGCCATCTGGCAGCAGGTCTCGCAGCCAGTCCTCTACCTTGCGGGCGGGATCCACTCCTTCCCATCTCTCCGGGATGCCCACTAGGCGGATGTTGTTTCTTCGTGCCCGGCCTTCCGCATCTTCAGCCCTGCCCTCCAAGAATTCCAGTCTGTTAAGGAGGTCTTTCACCTTTGTGTCCGTCTGTATCGCCCTTGGTTCGATCACTGCTACCGCGTCTTCCAGGGTCTTAGTACGATCTTGTAGCTTTTTGTGATCGGCTCGGAGGTGGGTCAAATCTATCGCCACGCTGTCAATTCTGGTCTCCAGAGAGGTGCGCGTCTGCTGGAGCGACTCCTCCATCCGACTATTTTTAAAATTGTCAATAGTTTTAATAAACCTAAAATATTAGAGCAAGAAATACCGCCTTCAGAACAATTATGCAATACCATCGCAAACTACTTTGAAAACAAGGTATTAGCACTCACCAAGGATTTCATCACCGCTGAAGTTAGGGTTAATGAGGAAAACGTGGAAAGGGACAGACTGGAAACTTTCCTGCCCATTAGCCTGGACGAGACCCATAAGGCTATCTTTGCGGCTAAGTCAGGTTCCCCGTTTGACCCATGTCCTCCCGCACTGCTACATATGATGGTGGAGGTAGCTAACCCTGTGATTAACAGCATTGTGAACTCCTCTTTGACCACAGCAACAGTCCCAGCTGAATGGAAGCTAGCGGCAGTCAAACCTTTGCAAAAAAAGCCACTCCCTGATCCTACCACCTTATCCAACTTAAGACCAATTTCCCTTCTCCCTATGCTGTGTAAAATCACTGAAGCCTGTGTAAATAAACAGATTACCAAATTCCTGGAAGGAAATGAAGCCTGGCATCCCAATCAATCGGGTTTCAGGGCTCAACACTCCACGGAAACTGCCCTCCTGCTCACCTCAGATACCATCCGCATGGCCCTGGACCAGGGTAAGAAGGCTGTCCTGATTTTATTGGATCTGTCGGCGGCCTTCGACACTGTGTCACACGCCATTCTGATTAACAGACTTGAAACCTCTGGCATTTCCGGCACAGTGTTGGAATGGATCAAAAACTTCCTGAGTGACAGGAGACAAGTAGTTACTCTCGGAGAATTTCGCTCCAAGGAAAAACTGATAAAGATGGGCGTTCCACAGGGCTCAAGCCTCAGCCCAACGCTGTTTAATGTCTACACCGCCCCTTTAATTAAACTAATATCGTCATTTGGAATTGATGTAGTCGCCTATGCTGACGATACTCAATTGATATTGGTTCTGGACAAAGACACACAGGAATGGGAAGAAAAACTTAAAAACTGCCTCACGGCAACCTTTGATTGGATGAAAGTCAATCATCTAAAATGCAACACAGGCAAGACAGAAATCGTGCCAATGGGCCCAAATAACAACTTCACGCCCAAAACCTGGTGGCCAGAAAAGGCAGAAATCCCACCGAACACAACCCAATCGGCACGAAACCTAGGGATTACATTTGACAGCAATCTCTCGTTCAAGCAGCAAGCCTTGAAAGTGGCAGGTAACTGCTTTGCCATTATTAAAGGACTCAGGAAGTTTTTCGACCTCCTTCCTCTTGAGGCTAGGAAGACGGTAACAGTTGCTTTGGTGACGTCGCGGATAGACTATTGTAATAGCCTATATGCAGGTACTACAAAAACCACCACACATAAACTTCAAATGGTGCAGAATGCCGCAGCTAGGTTAGTCCTTAAATGGCCGAAGAAATCCTCTGCATCATCTGCACTAAATACTCTACATTGGCTCCCAATTAACAAGAGAGTCCTCTTCAAAATACTGATTATCACCTTTAGAGCCACCCATGCTCTGGGACCAAAATACCTACAGCAGAGATTCGCCAGATACCATCCCTCTCGCAATCTCCGTTCATCTAGCTCTAATCTCCTGTCAGTACCTAGGTTCAAGCTCAGCACAAGAGGTGGCAAATCCCTTCCAGTACTTGGGGCAAAAGCATGGAATACTCTTCCCCCCGACCTTCGTGCCCTAGACAAGGAAAAAGATTTCAGAAAGGGACTGAAAACCTGGATTTTCAAGCTACAGGACTCCCGCGTTAGAGCACTAGTGTAACAGTTGGGTGAGTTCCATCCACTCCCTACCTGTTTCCTTCATCACTAAATCAGTATCTGGCGCCTTGATGCTCCCTGGAGTGACTGCAGCGCGGTACAAATGCTATTTTACATTACATTACATTACATCCGCTCCATGACCGCCAGGACACTGTCCAACTTCGCCGCGACCTGCTCGGCATCCATCCCGTGTGCCGTCTTCACCTGGTTTCCCCTCGCCGCTGCAGTTCCCGGCCCGGTGCGTGTTCGCGCCCCTCTAGGCATGGAGCTGGCGGCGTGCGCAAAGCAGGGTCTCCTGTAGGTGTATGGCGGGGGCCCTTCGCGCGCGGCAAGTCACCCCTGCATCTCCGGGGTTGTCGTTACGGGCCTTGCGTCGCCGCCAAGCGCCAGGGCTCGGTGTTCCGGATCGCCGGGTCACATGCACTGCGTCCCAGCCGTCGCGGGTCCAATGTCTCCGAGCAGACCTCTGCACGGACGTCCGAGGGCACCCTCCAAAAGGGTCAGGACGGGCTCGCGGCTCTTGTCCACTCCGTGCTCATAGTTCGCCGCCGCAGCGGTCTGAGGCGCAGAACCGGTTCTATGGGGTCCGGGTCCGCACCCGGCAGCGTTCTCTGGATCTTCAGGAAGGGGCAACAAGCGCCGCAGGCCGTAGCAATGTCGCGTCTCCTGTCTGGGGCAAGTCCGCTTGCAGCGTCCGGAGGCGGGCAGGGGATCAATAGGGCAGAGGCCAGACCCCAGTGTAGCAGTAGCTAGGCCAGAGCGGGGGGCGAGTCCTCTGCGTCCCGGCGCAGATCCCGGGATCCTAATCACCTTTTTGGTTTTCCGCCCCTCCCCAGAGGCAGCGTGGCCCTGCAGAAAGTCGTGAGCATGTATTTATGGGCAATAGTGGCTAGGCCTCATCGTCTCCTCGGTTGCGCCCCGCCGCTCCCAGGGCCCCCATCCATTGACTCACTGTGTGTGGAGCGCCGCAGCCGATGTCCACGCGGCCGCTCCAGGTCGCTCCCGGTTCGTCTGTGGGGGAGGGGCGGGGGGGGGGGGGGGGGGGGTCTCCAGATGACCCTGTCGCCATGCCCTCTCCGTGTGGGCTCCTCCGTGATGGTCGCGGGCTCCTTCGCGGTGCCGCGAGGCGTCCTCCGCAGGCCGCAGCTCAAGGCCCGGGGTGGTATGCAAAACCGCGGGCCCGCGTAGTCCGCGTTCCCAGGCGCAGGCTCAGCTGCGCGGTCACAGGCTCGTCGTCGGTGCCGGCGCGGGGCTTCACCACCGATCGGCCTCAAAATCGGCCAGTGCAGGCAGCAGGTGCCGGAGCAGGTCCGCCGGCAGCAGCGGGCCGCGGAGAGGATTGTGCAGCGGAGAAATGACCCAGGATAGGGAGGCTCAGATGGGAGCTCTACCCGGGCACGTCCGCTCTCATTGCGCGGTAAGCCACGCCCCCATTGCTGCCACCATTGATGGGAGCTAAGACCATCTCTGCCCTCTCTTTCTCTAGAGCCAGGAGTCTGGTCTCTAGATCCAACCTTTTGTTTAACCTTGCTAAAAGGTTATCCCCCCCATTGAGGCTGTCCTCAATTTCCACAGCAGCACCTGATCCACCTGTATGGGATCTAGGCGCTGAGGGGTTTATTTTGGGAGTCAGGGCTACTGGGTCCCTTCTCTCCCTATGAAGTGGGGGAGGTTGGTAGTTATCCTCATCTCCTCCCGCCACTTCTTCCTGTGAGAGGTCTTCACCAAGGATGTTCCTTAGCATACCCTGCCACCAGCTCCTGGAGCTTTTGTTTAGACAGATGGGACGCCATGATTATATTTTAAAGTTTGCATAGAGACCTTAACTCCCTAAATTCTAAGTGGAGATAAGGGGTGAGGTTGAGCTCCTCAACCTGCTCCTCTATGCTATTGTGGTTATCTTCACTAACAGATGGGTTATTGTTAAGAGCCATTGTTAAAAAAAACTTCTAACCTCTCTTATCCCTAGCTAAAGTGAACTTTTATTTTTCTAAAGTTTTAAAGGGACTTAACCAAGGCACTAACAAGACATTTATAAATTTGGAAAAATGTTGTCAATTCATAAACAAAACAGAATTCTAAAGACAATTTAAGAGTTCTGTCGTGTGATCGGGTGGTAAACAAATTAGTCCAACAAATGCAAAGTTGTGTTTCCCACGGCTGATCAACCAATGTACGAAGCTAGCTCTGTATATACTATACCAAAATGAGGTATAGTGTGCACAGAGTCCAGGGGAACCTCAAAGGGAGGCAGAGGTAAAAGCAGTAGCGGCTCGCCGAGGGAGTGCTGTGGGGCGGTGGGGCAGGGCGGGGGAGGGGTAGGGTGGGGGATAGTAAACTCCAGACTACAGCGCGCGCAATGTGAATTGTTTTATTTATTTACTTACCTCCGTTCCACCGTATGCCGGAGTTTACTAACCCCCCCACCCTGCCCCTCTCTCACCCCGCCACACCACCCTGCAGCACTCCCTTGGCGAGCCGCCACTGGGTAAAAGTAGAAGGCATCTTACTCTCTATTTGTGGTAGTGTGGGCGAGCAGTAAGGCTGTATCAGAGGGTAGTGTTAAGCATTTGTTGTACCCACTCAATCAGCAAATGATGTCAAACACTCAAAGATGACATGTTAATTTATCTCAGGGACATCAACCGTGTACCAGACCGACTGGCCCTAATCCATAGTGTGTTTGCAACCATATCTGGACTGAAAGTTGACATTGCTAAGTCCAAACTATATGCCTTTGGAGAGGGAAACAAAGATCCTGGCCTTTTGCTTAATGGAGTAAGAGTGCAGTGGAGCACAGACACATTCTGTCATTTAGGAATACGTATCTACCATCAGGCATTAGACCTATTTTTTTTTATTGGCATTTTACAGAATACAAAAACTGTCATACAACAGAACAAGCCAGTACATTGGTACATCATAATGGATGTTAGCTCAATGACAATTTGTACATTGGAAAGTAAACCCATACCCGGTCCCGCCAAGCACAAGCCTTAAGTATGTAACAGTGCCCACTCACATACATGTGTGGTCTCCTCGATGGAAATTTGCAAAACCAACTAAACGGTTCGTCTATCACATCATGCAGCAGATCTAACATTTCTCAGGGCAGACGAGCCCCACATGGTTCACAGTTCATGTCACAGGGTCTAAGGGTCCCATCAGCAGTGCGTTGCCCCAGGTTAGATCAAGCCAATAGTCATGACATGCATTCACACCCAGAGTTTCGCCAGCTACTTCGCTCTGTTCCCTTAACCACGTCAGAAATGGGTCCCAGATGTCCCGAGGCTGTGAGGTAGGAGGCATCAATTCCCAGAATGTACTCAACTGCACATTACCATAGGTTACATCTGCAATCCACCCCTTAAATGATGGCACCCTCCTCCTCCCCCAGTGCACCGCCACTTGTCGTTTTGCGTAGAGTAAAAGTAAGGCATGTAATTTGCGCTGTTTGGGCGGGGTGTCTTTAACATAACCCAGCAAGCCTAACAGAGGCGACGGATCCGCAGGCACCCCAACAATCTGACCAATTGAAGTGAACACCTTCGACCAATACTCCTCAAGCATCGGGCAATCCCAGGCCATGTGTAAAAAAGTAGCAGGGAATACCTGCAGCGCCAACAACTATCATCTTCTTTTAACCCCATGCGGTGCAGACTTATGGGCGTTCTGTAAAATCGATTTAAGTATTTAAAATGGATCAGGCGAAGTCTGTAGTTGGGGGAAAGCTCAGTCAGTTGCCTGCAACAAAAATCACACTGTACCTCGGTTACCGGGGTGGAAAGATCTACGTTCCAATACTGAAAGGATTTGGACTCCACCACCGGAGCTGTGTTCTGCATATGTGTATACAAACGCTTGATCAGTATACGCGGGGATGGGAATTTCAATAGATTTTCCAGTGCGTGAAGTTGTGGATGGGCCGCCGGGAAATCCCTAGACATCGCACGACATGCTGTTCGCAGTTTATGATATAAAAATAGCTCAGCAAAGGGTACTGCCTGGCCCTCTTCTGCAGCCGGTTGCGGTCTAGGCATTAGACCCATTTTACGGTAAATTGGGCAGAGCACTAACATCCATTTGATCCCAGATGCAGTTCTGAAGCAAGTTCCCCCTGGCAGTCATGGGCAGAGTGGCGGCCCTACCGAGGCTTCTGTATTATTTTGCTAACCTGCCTATTTTGCTAACCTGCCTAATTATGTTCCTGCATCCTTCTTTGCTCTGCTGAAACGGACGATCAGGGACTTCATATAGGGCCCCACCCGTCATAGGGTGACGATCAGGAAGCTATACTTACCCACAGATCAGGAGGGCCCAGCAGCTCCCTGCTTTGAACACTACTACCTGGCGGCCCAGCTCCTGTGGATCTCCAGATGGCTGGCAGACCATCAGCGCAACGATACAGCACCCACACGTCCACCGTATACATTGCCCCAGATCCGTGCACACTTCCACCCTGGCGCGCGAGCACGTCCTCTAGAACCCCTGCTGTTGAATGTGGCATAGAGGTGCTACCAAAGGAGCCTCTACATAACTAAGCACACAGCACCCTTTGCCCCTGCGCTCCCCTTGGAAGGCTCCCCCAGAGGCCAGACAGTATGTACGTCCGCCATGCTACAGCACTGGCATGAAGCTGGGATATAGTCCCTAGGCGATCTCTATCATGAAGGCTCGCTTATCCCCTACGCAACGCTGACAGAAGCCGAGGGGCTCCCCGCAGGGCAATTCCTCCTACACCGTTCACTGGTAGCCACACTCTGAGGGAAATGGGGGGAACTTGCCACTGAACCACAGACGCACCTCACTATACCGTATTTACATGTCATGGGATGGGGCAGACACTTGACGCGGTGGTTCGCAGCCTCGCTGCGACAACACGCAGCGATTGACTTAAATCCCCTCAGACACAAGTGGGAACACGACTTGGGCCGTCAATTTTCAGACAAGGAATGGGAAGAGGTACTAGCTAGCCCAGTTCGTATCCCTAGAAACATGAGATTTAGGCAAATACAATATTTAATCACGCTAAGATCGTACTCAACGCCAGCTACCATAAACAGGTACTTTTGCCGAGCAAACTCCGCCTGCCCTAGATGTGCCGTCTTGGACGCAGACCTAGTACACATGCTCTGGGGTTGTACCAGCCTTAGTATATATTGGAGAGGAGAGGCGGACACGCTCCATGCCTGCACAGAGAGAGAGATACCCTTTGATTGATGGACATATTTGCTGCACATCTTCCGCAGGACACGCAACACCAAAGTGTCCTCCAGGTTCTTAGATCCGGGCATAGTCACGGCCAAAAGAATAAACACAAAGAGGAGGAAGGCACCTGACCCCCACCCCCCCCCCACATACAAGTCTGGAGGCACTCTACTCTTGCATGGGCCAGGGCAGAAGGCATGCATGAACACCTGGCCAGTCGCAAACGGCCGCGTGCCGCTTACCCAGGGTGAGCACATACAGGAAATTGGGGCTTCGGGTGCAGAGGTGTCTTTAGGCATCGGGTTTCTCTTACCAGCTCCGGTCGCGGTCGATCCTCCAGAAAGAGGCTGCAGGCTTCGCTGGGGGATTCGAGGCAGGTCAGTGATCACGGGTCACAATCTTTCCGGGGAGACCTCCTTGTGGTGTTGGGCCACTTGAACAAGGGCTGTGGGCGACGGGTGCAGAGTGGTGGAGACTCACGGATTTGGCCGGAAACAGAGTCTGTGGGTCAACAAATCCGGTGTTCACGGGAGACAACGTCTTTTCTTTGAAAGGCAGGGCAGGTCCTCGGGTTCTTGAGGTTGCTGGTTGTAGGACACACCGGAGTTTAGCTTCTGCAGGTTCGAGGTGGGGACAGGCCGGTAGGGCTGGGAACAGGCCAGTGGGCGTCCGCATCTTCATAGCTTCAGCACGGCTGTTTGGTCCTTCTTCTTTTCTTGTTGTTGTTGCTTGTATGAGGAGGCAAGGTTCGGGGGTGCCCCTAAATACTAGATTTAGGGGAGTTACAGGTAAGTAAAGGTTGGGAATAATGGGTCGCTTCCTTCGGGTGGATACACCCCCTATTATGCCACCCTCTAGTGGGAGGAGGCATATGCCTCACTCTGGTTGGCTGGGTCCCCCCATCTGCAAGATGGCGGGGACTGAGAGTTGTGCTTCACCTCGCCTCCCCCACCTGAGGGGTGGGGTTGGCAAAGGTGGGCACACCTCTCTTCCTCAATTGGTTTTCCCGCCGGTTCTCCCACCCGAAGTGAGGGTCAGAATCAGTGGGGACCAGTTGCTGAAAGCAGAAAGTGGCCTGGGGAAGCTCACAAAGGCAGCAAGCCTTTGAAGCTTCGCCTTCGTGAACCCTGCCCATCCTGGGGAAGGAGGCTTGGCACCTCGTCCCAGGATGTGCATTGTTCCAGGCCTCAGAGAGCAGCAGGCTCTCGACCCAGGGGTCCTGAAACATATCAGGTGGTGGCAGCTGATAGCAGCCTCTCAGTCTGGACACTAGTGGTGGGTTAGTTGTCAAGGGACATCTCTAAGATGCCCTCTGTGTGCATTGTTCATTAAATCTCACACTGGCATCAGTGTGGGTTTAATGTGCTGAGAAGTTTGATACCAAACTTCTCAGTTTTCAATGTAGCCATTATGGTACTGTGGAGTTCGTAATGACAAACATTCAGCACCATATACTCTTAATGGCATTACTGCACTTACAATGTCTAAGATTTGGCTTAGACACTGTAGTGGTGCAGGACTCATGCACCTGTACCCTTACCACTGGTATAGTGCAGCCAGCTAGTGGGGTGGCTGATCTATGCCAGGGCAGTGGGTTGCAGGCATGGGACAGAAGGATGTGTAAGGAACAAACAAGGGAGGTACCCTAATGTTGGTGATAGGGACAGGGTGAGTATGGACAGAACAAAAACAAAAGGTCCCTGAGCAGTATCTAAAACACTTTAGTTATAATGTTGTACACAGTGCTAATGTTGAAATGAAATCACAAATCCATATAGTTATATACTTATGAAATAACAACAAATCAATGCAACATAGAGAACAAATAACAAAACTTATTAAAAAGATGTATACAATTTATTCAATCATAAAACACAATCAAGGTTAAAAAGAGCACTTCATTATTAAAATACAGAGTCACAGTAACATTAGAAAACAGAAAGGTCGACGCTGCGTTTCGGTGAGTCGATAATTTATCACCTTCTTCAGGACAGTTTTCTAAATAACAGAAACATTTTATTATTCATCTAAAATGTTGCTAATTTCATTTTATATAACATACCTAAATTACAGAGTTTTATGCCTTCGTTGATTCTTGTTAGGACATGTATATTTAATATTTATATACAAAGCCTCAAATTGGTTAAATTTAACTAAACAGAACAATCTAATTTCTCATAGCACTTTGCGCACTGACAGTATAACATTCTCCTAAGAAAACAAACAAAATAATTTATTAAAGCATACCTAAACATTTAGGAAGTTGATTGAATTTGATTTGTTGTAGTGGTATTCATACAATAAGGGGCTGAAAATATCCCACCAATT
Organism: Triturus cristatus; assembly: GCF_964204655.1. NCBI lineage: Eukaryota > Metazoa > Chordata > Amphibia > Caudata > Salamandridae > Triturus > Triturus cristatus. The sequence goes on from NC_140594.1 coordinate 652,468,268, forward strand.
GAGAAGCTCTAGATTAATAAGAACCAGATTATTAAAAAATTTCTCTCAATAGTAATTCCAAAAAGATATATATATATATATATATATATTTCGAAACAGTTGATTACTGGCCAAAAAAAGAATCCACACGAGCCCACTCGATCATCAAAGCAGCTTTATTCCTCACAGGGCAGAAGAGGACGACGCGTTTCGACCACGTCCGTGGTCTTGGTCACATGACCATAGTCTCCATTTGCACCAGTTAAAAAGGGTGAGTACACTTTTTTAATGCATAGACATAGAAAAAATAAACAATTGGTAGTTTGTTTGTACATAGTACAACAGTTAAGTATAATTGTAAATATTTAGCCCAATTACAATTCCAGAGAAGTACAGAAAATAAGTTAACAATACAATTCTTTTCATTGTTTGTTCGTGACAATAACCAGTGGTGAATATGCAAATGTGTAATTTCGCATATGTTTACATGTCATGATATATATATATCATGTAAAGTACTTATCGGTACCTTTAGATAAGAGACCAGAAAACGGAAGGTGTGTTTGTTGTGGCCACCATAATGTTATATTGTTCTTCAGGTAGGTCCAAAGGCTCCAAAAAGAATATACAGAGTCTCACACTGAGTCTATATTTAAAGAGTAAACCAGTAAGAATACTAACAAGCATTGGCATAGCCAATAGGTCTCGCCTTTGGGACCTTATAAGTGTTTAACAATGCAACAGCTAATGTTGATGCACCAAGGATATTGTGCTGCATAACTAAATACTTATAAGGTCCCAAAAGCATCATGTACATGTTTCTCGGGGGAAACGCCCACGTTGACACCATTGGGCATGTTTTCCAGTTTACTACATAAACGTTCATCTCCATAAAAAAGCTGCCATTTAAGAAAACTATCTTCGTCTCTCGACTTATTTTTTAACCTTTATTTATCATTTTACCAAGAACAAGTAACAAAATTTGCATTGTCAACAATGGGTCGCATGTAGATAAGTCTCTCAACTTTTTAGCGGGTTCTGGATAATAACTTCACTTTAAAACAATATATACCTTAGCATGGAATTCGGGTAAACAGTGCTTTGCTGGACTGGAATGGAAGACGGCCCGCTACCGATTCCAGTGGGGCAAGTGTCACCAAAGCAGCAGGACAGTGGGCGAGTGCCACCCATTCCCGAGGACCAAGGGGCAAATGTCACTATCTTAAGATGCCAGAAAGTCAGCTCACCCACCAAGGAAGGGAGGGGAGCAGGTGCCTATTTCTCAGAAATGTGTCTGTTATTACTTAAGCTTTGCCAAAGGACAGGTGCAAACACTACAGAGTGGCAGAGGGTCATACGGTTTGGACTCAGGGTAGCAAAAAGCAAAACTTCTCAGCTGAAAGAGCAGAGGGCCGGGTGATGCGGCTGTAGCATGGCAGAGGCCTCCATTTCGTGGTGGCAGACATGGGGAGTCTGAGCTGCTCATCACAGTGAAAAGGGGCTGAGATCTCCCTACCGATGGCAGAGGTCACCGACGGAGGGTCGCCACCTCAGGATAGCAGTAGTGCAGCTGTTGTGGTACTGGATGCCAGTGGGGCACGTCAGTGTAAAATCAAAGAGGAGTGGGGCAAGTGTTTTCAGCCCAAGGTGCCAGAGGTGACAGGAGCTCGCCCTTGGTGACAGAGGGACTGGTGTTGTTACCTCAAGTCGGAAGAGGGACAATGTCCTCGTGGTAGTGAGCCAGAGGGCAGAGAGAGATAAAAAAACACGAGACACGGCTCAGGTTATATATAATACGAAGCAAGTGGCAACCATGAACAAGCATAAACACTGCAACACAAACATGCAAGTTAGGAAAAAAGAGCTTGAGATAGAGATAACAAGCGCGCGCGAACAGCATTGGCCGCGCGGGTGCCGAAAGTTAAAGTGATCGCGATGCACTTAATTACCTGTGACGGAGAAAAGACAGATGGCGGCTGCGCGCGTTCACACGCACATGCACGCAAGCTTGAGGCCAGCAAAAGCCTCTGGTAGCACTTCGAAAACCCCCTTACTAAAAGTCGAGCAAGCAGCGCATGCGCTGCTCTAGGCTCGACCTAAAAAGGAGTAGGCTTACAAAGGATTCATGGATCAACGGATGTCACAATACCAATAGCTGATTAGCCGCGATAGGAGGCACTGTAGCTACAATCCAAGTCTTCGCCGTTTGTATTATAAAAATTTTGGGCGAGTATACTTTTCTGTTGGAAAGATATAAAAATAAGAATATATATGCTTCAAAATTACTGGCATATGGATGCTGATGGCGTTAGAAATTCTTCAAATTGTTACCGGATTATATTGCCGCGATAGTCATCTAATCAAAAGTATTAAAAACCTATAAAAAAGAAAAACATCTTTTATTTGTGTGCCTCAAAGAATTTAGAAGTCTATATTATTGTTAAAAACAAGCAAGTGTTTAACAATAATATAGTTACATGACTCAGTGGCTGCCAGAGCAGCACAACCGTGCCCTGCTTTCCTCTGTGCTAATTATAGAGCTCCGACATGACAGCTTCAGGAGGCACTATCAATGTGTGACTTCGCATTTCAGTGCGCTGGTGCGGACCACCACACTGGAATGCGTTAGTCTAACGTCTGATGCGTTATACTTGGCATGGCTGCTCCGGAGTACACCAGTTGCCTCGCCAATGTTTTCTCGTGCATGCTGCTTCAGCGCCTAAAGCTACTATGATATTCTGAGTCCTCATTCTCTTTTTACTGCTCCTGGCTGTGATCTGCGCTCACAGGTGTATCACATCTCACCTTCAGCGTCCGCTCCTTATTATAAGGGCTTGGGCTGTGTGGGCGGCTTTGCTTCCGAACCAGGCGCGTGCAGGACGGGGAAAATTCCACTCCCAGGGCTTCCGATCACCTAGCGCCTTCTTTATAGGCCGGGCATCTTGCCTCTACTCCCCTGCCCCACGGCCCAACTCCGATTATGATCTTTCCTCTGTAGTGGAACCGATCTGATTGCTACTTCAGGCACCTTGCGCTCTCATCTCAGTGCGCCTCTGTTTTTGGGAGCAAAGTTGGTAACAAAACACTGTCCGCTGGGCAGGAACTTTGGGAGAAGCGTCCTACTCTATGCGCATCTTAGTCATGCCCCTCCCTACTTGTTCATTCAATTTTGTCATTGATGATATAATTTGAGATCTCATCAATGATGTAATGAGTAAGGTTTTGGAAATCGAAAATAATTGCTATTAGCATGAGCTGAAGCCATCTAGTTTGCAGCATCCATTTTTGTTAGCCTTGTGATTCTGCCGTCTTCACTGTTGCCTGCCTTTCTATTCTGCTTGAGTCATCAGCTTTAGTTAGTATTCTAAGCTCAAGCAATGTATGAGCTCAGAAAGCCTGTAGCTGCTAGAATGCACCTGTTTGAGAATGTAACTGTCTATCATAGCCTACTGATGTAAGCAAATCTGTTCCCCCACCCACTTTGCTGACTAAGTGATTACTCAGCTGCCCATGTCTGGCTGTAACTATTCCTGTGTATGTTTGTACCTTCTATTTGTAACTACATGCTTACCAGTGCAGAAAACTCAGTATAAAAGGCCCATGGTCTGTGTATTCAAGTCACTACCTCCTGGAACACTTGAGGGTGTTGTATGGACGTGGTCTCACTCATGAGTGAATAAACTTGTTATTTTGAATTCCAGCTGCAGTAATCTCTACTTTGTTAGTCTAAGGACCCGTGGACAGATAAGGGTGAACCCCTGCACCAGTGGGCCCCTAAAAAGGCTCATTTCCACAAGGTCATGAGCACTGCATGGTAAACCTGGAGTTACACCAAAATAAAAATGACGTCCTCAATTGCAGTGTTTTTTTGGCTTATTTTCACATTAATGTTTCTCCCATAGAAAATCAGTTTATTGATTTGGGTATAACTTTAGAGCTGTTTGATGAACCTGCATGAAACACATTTTGTAACTTCTCAAATTAATGGAATTACAGAAAACTTGGTATGAAACTAGAACATTAATCAGATGTGTGATGTAACTTGGCTTGGTGTAAATCAGTTCAATTGCTTGACACATTATCATTACAAGAAGGTGAAGGGCAGGTTTTCAAGGATTGATCTGAGAAGAACGTTTAAAGATCTCGACTGTTAACTCGTGGCCAGCATGAAAACACAAGCTAGCAAACTGTGCAGAGCTTAAACATTCATAACATTACAGCGCTCAAAAACAAGACGGCGGACTCTGTGCCACATCTGTTCCGTTACTACCAAGCTGCGCTATCTGGTAGAATGGAACCGCCCTCTGATGAAGAAGCACTGGGTTGCTATGGACCAGACAGTCACAGGGTCACATATATGGAGGAAGGTGTGGCTGCCTCAGCCACATAGAGCGTGGGGGCTTTTTCATCCCTGGTAACGTGTCCGACATTCAAACCTGGTAGCAATTGCAGCAGAACCTACCACTTTCCCCTCACCCATGACGCCTCTGTTGGCTAATCAGGATTACCCCCAGATGGGTGCCCGCACACTGCTAAGCGCTGGATCGCAGGCAGATGTAAGCGCATAGGAAGTCGCTTTGATCACAATGGCCCAATTCCGCTCGACCAACGAAAAACAGACAATGCCCTGCAGGATGTGGGCCGATTCACTCACATACAAATGCTACATTGGCTGCACGGCTCCCCCACACGCCAGAGAGTAGAGAGACCGATGACAGTTTTTGGAAAGTGGCTGTTCCTCAAGGTTGAAAGGGGCAAAATTGTAAATCCCCGGGTCAGTTCTGTGGGAAATGGTGTTAGGTCGTACACTTTAAGATAAAGAGTGGGAGGGCATTTTCTATAGAACACATCACACGGCACACACCGCAGGACACAATGAAACGGCCCATAAAATAAATTCTTATTGGTACTATACCCCCTCTCGCATACAGAAATGGAATGATCAGAGCGACGGCCTGTGCTGGCGGGGCTGTGAGAACCCAGGGACACTGATCGACCTTCTATGGCTTTGTCCTAAGCTCCAGAGATTCTGGGACCAAGTCCTGAATGACATAGACAGTGCCTTTGACACCACAATCCCCAGATTCCCTGCCTACACGCTATTGGGGCTCCCTAATGCACTCACGTTTCCACTTCGGTCTGTTAAAAGAAGGCAGATGGCCCTGGCATTAAATGCCACTATAGAGTGCTGCTGGCTAGCTCGAGTACAGATAAAACTCCGACCACCGACAGTGGCTTCATCAACTCTGTTCCCTACTGGGCATGGAACAGCTGTCGATGGCGACTGAAGCAGACCCCTCAGCATACACTAAAATGTGGGCCTCCTTAATCTCCATTCTTTCCAATGAATTCAGGGAGATGACATGCCCCACTTACCTATGCATCCTGAGATTGGTCCCAGACACTCCTGACGGAGACAAGGCAGTGACGGAGACAAGGCAGTGACGGAGCCGCAGAACAGCCCGGACCTGTAACACAATTCTAGAACACACACCTCTTCTCTCACAGTAGACGGTTCACTCGGAAGGGGGCAGGGTGGGGGGTGGGTAAGGGTTGGTTGCTTTTTCTACCTTATTTTTCAGTGTGTTTCACAGTTCTTTTGATTTTCAACACTACCCGGAAGAAAGCCCTGGGTGGGCCGACTCCAGATAGTAAGATGCATGCAGGCTATATATGTCTATTTTACGCATCCTACCATGAGACGTAGCCGGCCCATTGTGGGTTGTAGGCGGCATGCTGTGTAACTCCTGACCCCAAAGTGGACGCCCACCTTAATTGTAATGGCAGGGTAGGTTGTTCGAAGCAGATATTATTGTACTAGACCGTCCTACACATTACTCGCTGTGCATGGCATTTTGGCAACGCGCTATACTATTGCTTGTACATGATGCACTGAGACAAACTGCGGGGTTGGCCCAGCCGGGTTATAGCGGCATGCTGTGTAACTGTTTCTCTGTTTCGGATTGTCAATAAAAAAGAGATTTGATTATAAAAATTCATAACATTATTGAAACCCATTGGACCTACTGGGGCGTTTCTTACTGTCCACTGTAGGAGAGTTATCGTTTCTATCATAGGTAAGCAAGTTACGAACGGGTAGCTAACCAAAATAAGCCATTTTCAGTGCTTTTTGTTTTGAATTCCAAACTATAACAGCACATTAACTGCATTTTCTAAGTAATTTCAGAGGGGTTTTTTAAACACATGTTAAGGAGTCGTGTGAAGAAACTGTATCTTCTCTTTATCATAGCATTTGCAGTGAAATAATATGTAGGGCCCTATTCTCAAAGGTAAATTTACACCTGTGGATCAACTTGTGAAAATGTACTTGTACACTTCCTAGTACCTTTACTAATTTTGGCTACTCACCATTTTCAAGTGTAAAGTTACTTCATAGTACAGACTTATCTGTCTCCACACCCTCGGCAAAGGGTACGGAGTGTGCATAATCGTATTTACTAGTAGCAGCTTTGTATTTTAAATTCTGCACATTTGATGGCAATCTCCACACCTGTCATGCAAACCTCAACACCCGGGGTGGAGTCATTCACACTGGCGCCGGAGACCGCCGCATGAAGGAGGGAGACCTCTGCATGGAAAGGAATAAGAGAATGAAGTACACCTGAACAAAATGATACACACCAGAAACCAATTCCATTCTAACAACATAAACACTGCCTACGCCATAAGCTCTGCCTTTTTGTCTGCTAGCTCCTGCAGCCACCACATTCCGCCTCAACGATGCAGAAGCCATATCTGAAGACAGCCTCTGTAGTTAAATGTGTCAAATACACAACAAATAACTGGATGGGCTGCCTCAATTTACCTCCAGTGGGGGACAGAAGGCATCCTTCTGGCAGGAGGTGACAGACTCTGTTAAAGTACTAAGGGACGAGGTAGGTACAACGGGGATATAAAAAAAAGTGGCAGGATGAGCAGAGGCGAGTGAAAGAGAACTGCTCTAGAACTCCGCTGGAACCAACTCCTACTGGAGGGGCATGTGTATTTATCCCTAATATGTCAGCATCGGTTGTCAAATTTACTTCTATGGATAATCAATAATCATTTAACATAATTCTTCTCACTATAGCTGCTGGATCAGGAGATACCTTGACAAAACTAACTATGAGTACACTGGTTTATCGTACTGAAGCTGAGGTCACCAGAACATGGACCGTGGGCCTCCTGCAGTCCTCCGGCACGAAATGTAAACAATTGCTGATCGCTATTAATTTCCGGCAACACAAGGAAGAAACATGGCGCAGGTGAATCTTGGAAGAGATGTCCTTATCCAGTTTAATTCCCAGATTTCTGGCCGAATCCACCGGAGTAGGCGGAGGATTCATTTCTGTGGGCCACCACAGACTATACGGTGGAGGTGCTACCTGACTGAAAAACAAGTCTACCTTCTTCTTGGCATTGAGCTTTAAACAATTCTCGTTCATCCAGACCGAGATGTTTTTCAGGCATTTCTTACAGTTGTGAAAGGCCGCTTCCGAGTGTTCCTTAAAGGAGAACACCAGCTAAGTATCATCAGCATAGGAGACTATCCGCATACCCCATGTCTCAACCAGGGTAGCCAGTGGAGCAGGGCAGACATTGAATATGAGCAGGCTGAACGCCGATCTCTGGGGCACCACACAAACAAAGGGTTTCTGAGAGGAGACATAAGGATGCAAAAACACCTGCTGCGAGCGATTCTCGAGGAACGATTGAAGCCAGGACAAGGCTATTCCACACACACCCTCTTGTCTCAATCTCCTGAGGAAAATTGGGTGGGCGACAGTATCGAAAGCTGTGGACAGGTCAAGTAAAACCAGCATCGCAGAGGCGGCCAGGTCCACAGACTCACGTACTGTTTCGGAGACTTCAAGAAACGCGCTCTCTGTGCTGTACCCAGCTCTGAAACCCGATTGCGAGTCGTGTAAGTGACCATTAGTGTCTAGGAATTCTGCCAGCTGCTTCTGGATTGCCTTCACCGGAATATTCGCCGGTGCTGGCAGAAGGGAACTAGGTCTAAAGTTCTTGAGCTCTGCTGGGTCGGCCTCTGGTTTCTTTAATAAAGGCAGCAAGAATGCTTGTTTCCAGGTGCCTGGGTAAATACCAGATTTCAGAGAGGAGTTCCAAATTTGGTTCAGAAACAGATTTAGCCAAGGGACCCGTAATCTGAAGAACCGCGCAGGGCAAGGATTTCCAGGAGAGCCTGACTTGCCCTTGGACAGCTCATTGAGTGACTCCTCAGAAGGCAGCAAATGGAATTCTGACAAGGTGCCGGGAGCGTCTGGAGATAGAATTGGCAAGTGGGATGAGGGATGCGCCTTTAAGGAGAAAGCGGAATAGATCATTTGGATTTTCTCCTCGAAGTAATCTGACAAGCCCGAGCAAAGAGTGGGGGAGAGCAAAAACATACTATCCAAAGCTGTAGGATTGGTAAAACTTTTGACAATTTTAAATATTTTTTGGGCTGAGTTATCTGAGATGTTGATTTGGTTTGTAAAGTATTCCCTCATCCTGCTGTGCTTTAGCCTATGAAATCTTTTTAAGGCCTCTTTGTAGAGGCATTTAGCTGCCAGGTCATAGGACTTTCTCCAGGACCGTTCTAATTTCTTACAGAGGCTCTTCTCTGTTCTTATTTCCGCCGAAAACCAGTGGGCTGAGGGTTTCCGTCCGGTAGAAGTAACCGGCCTGGACGGTGCGACTGTGTCTAAGACAGATGTGACCCAACGATTAAAGCTGGAAGAATCACTGTCTGGGTCGTCAATCAGCTGAGGTATAGTTTCTTGAAGTGCGGCCCCATGACCTCTGGGGTGACCATTCTCCAGTTTCTCCTCCTGTCAGTGATCATCATGGATTTCGTTGGCCCCGATACCATACTAAAGGTAAATGGTACCAAAACGTTGGCCGACCAAGTCAGACGCAAAGGTGCCTCCACTCTGAGTTTTGGGTTGTTTGAGAAAATCAGATCAAGCATATGGCCTGCCGTATGTGTAGGAGCAGAAACCAATTGCAAGCGATTTAAACTCTGTAATGTTTCCAGGGACAGTGTTGCCTGGGAGCTATTTTTATCATCAGCATGTAGGATGAAGTCACCAAGCACCAGTAGTTTGGCATACTTTAAAGAGAGTAGAGGGACAGTGTCGCAAAGCTCTAGCAAGTAGCCAGAAGGTCTGTCAGGAGGCCTGTATACTTACATCCCAGCCACCGAAGAGGAAGATGAGATTCAGACACAAAATGTCAAAGCTTCAATGTTCCCAATGGGCGCCACTCTCCTGGTGGTGATCTTCCAGCCATCCTATAAGATAACTGCCACACCACCTCCTATCCTGTTGACGCACCGATTGGCGCTGCAATCCGAAAATCGGCAGGCACCACCAGCATCAGGTCAGGGTTAGTGCCCTCCATCAACCAGGTTTCTGTTAGGAACATGAGATCCCAGGAGTTCACCTCAGGGAAAGCCAGACATGCTCTTCTTGTTTTGGCAGGGATCTACAATTAATCAAGCAGGCCATGATGTTCATACTGCTGGCCGTAGGGGGAGCTAAGGAGGCAGTATTGCCTCTAACTCAACTTCCGTTTACCTCCAGCTTAAACTTGAATGTGCTGCAACAGTGCTCAGTAGCGCCCATCCTCCGGTCTATCCTGGCCTCACCAGAGCAGGCAGCTTTGTTCATGGTCAGAAGCCAGTCTCTAGACTATCTAATATGCGTTGAGCTTGAAATTTGGGCAGCATGGCTGGCGCTGGATGCGGTCTGGATGCGTGCAGACGGGCTTGCATTTGCGACGCGCCCACTGCGCGTGTCAGGGCTCCCATGAAGATCTAGGCAGGGCCAGCCGGTCAAAGACTAGACCGCTGACACAAGATGGCACCTATCCAGCATCCCAAGCGGGATGGGTAGAGATGTCTGAACCCTTGAGGCAGGGAGGCAAAGGCAGGTGCCCAGCCCTCTCCACCAGTACCAGAGGAGGTAAGAAAGACCCCCTTAAGGTTGAACACTCCTTAAAACTTTAAAAACACCAGCGCTCCTGCACCCTAGCAGACTTTACCACTCACCGCCACCACCTTATTTTCCTTTGTTGTTATTTTATTTTAAAGCAGCATAGGAACTGAGGAGCTGGGTGGGAGAGCGCATGTGCACAGCTAAGGTGAGAGCCAAGCAGTCGCAGACACTATTTTTTTTTATTTTATGCGGTTTTATATAGCGCAGACTTTACCCGAAGGTGTCAGAGCGCTTCACAACAGGAACAGTACTGATACAGGAGGAGAAAATTACAAGTGAGCATGTTACAAAAGCAAACGTTACATGAGGCAATAGTGACAATTGTGCAAGTATCAATAGCAAACAAAATACAAGAGGTAGCAAACGATACGTTACAAAAGGAAAAAGTGACATGTGTGCATGTTACAAAAGTGTACAAAGTACAGATAGAGGTATAATACTGCAATAAATGGCAGACACTCAAAACACAAAACAAACGTTACGTTACATGAGGCAATGGTGGCAGTTGTGCATGTATCAAAAGCAAACAAAATACAAGAGGTAGCAAACAGTACATTACAAAAGGAAAGGTGACATGTGTGCATGCAGGTTTAACTTTTTGAACTGCCTCTTCTTCTTGCTTGACTAGTGCATGTGCTCTGGCGCAGCCAGCTCCGAGTCCCAAGAGCTGCAGGCCAAGCAGGCCGAGGTAATCCTCCAGAGGCGGGATGCAGGAGGCAGCAGGAGAGCGTCGTCGACCTGTAGGAGCTGCAACTTCAGCTGCATCTAGGGAGAAGGTAGGGGGCGTGTGCTGGCTGCCTGTGCGTGTGACGCGTCTGAAACCCGATCTCTCTCCTCCACTAAACTTTCTCTACTCCCCAGCATTGGCTGCCTCCAGCACCTCCTGTCCTCGCACGGCTCTGAGTGCTTCCAGCCCTCCACTGCCCCACCCGACCCCCAAAACACTCCGACTGCAGGTGAGGTGCTTCTTGGCACTGGGAGATGAAGGGGCACTGTGTGGGTGCCCGCGGCGAATGCTGTGGTCTGTGGGGTTTACGTGGTGGGACGTGGCTTTGGGGCAGAGAGCTTTATCTGTTATGCTATGGCTGGGTTGTGGCCTGGGTACAAGCGCTTTGAGTTTGTGCGTGAGTGTGCATGTGCCGGTGTTGTAAAAGTGAGTTGGCAGCAGCCGCGTTTCTGCTGGGCGTGCATCTGCTGTTGAATGTGTGTCCTTTGCGTGTGGGCAATGTCTCTGAGTGCACTTGTGAATCGTTGGTCTGCCTTGGGGTGTGTGCTTGTGTCGTGGGGAATCTGTTGTGCGTTTGTTGCTGTGGCAATGCCTTGTTTAGTTGAGTCCGTGTTGTGAGTTGTGATTGTGCTGTGTGAGGTGACAATGGATGGCCTGAGTTGTGTCAGTCTGTTTGTGACCTGTGCCAACGAAATGGTGTTGCATCATGCATGTACATGTGTTGTGTGTGGTAGAGATGCTTTGTGAGTAGTATTGTGTGTGAGAGAGCTGTGTGAGGTGACTGTTTTGTAGATGTGTGTCTGTGTTGTGGTGCTTCATGTAAGTGTGAGGTGACGATGGCTTGACAGTGTTTGTGACCTGTGCCTATAATGTGGTGTTGTCTGCATGTGCGCGTGTTGTAGAGATGGTTTGCGACTGCGATTATTATTTTGTGTGTGTGAGTTGTGTGAGATGACCGTACTTTGTAGCAATATGCCTGTAGTGTGGTGTGTCATGTATGTATGGTTCGAGGTCTTTTTAAGTTGTGTATTTTGTGGTTGTACATATGCACGTCAGAGAGTGTATGTTGTGGTTGGTGGTGAGCTTGTACCCCACAGGCACCTCATCCACAGATCGATGTGAGCAGATAATTCATAATAATTATATAGTGGGTTATAGTGTCCGGGGATGACATTTTTTAAGGTGGAATTAAATAAATCACATTACAAGTGTAGGGGAAGGGGGTAGAGGGAGCAGGAAGTGGGGAATTTAACTTGGTCGAGCTCTACCACAGTCTCAGCGGGAGCGGAATTTCACAGAGTTTTTATTCAACTCTGCAAAATTCCCCATATTGACGTTCTGCGAGCTCTACCCACCCCTATTTATAAGCTGACATCACAAGAATTATCCAGAATTCAAACATCTGTGGTCGAGCTGGTGTCGTGATATAATAATTCCACACATGGATAAAATCATTATTTTAAAACATTTCATAACAATCACATTGTACTAACTTTGTTTCAGAGCAAAGTCAATAAAAGTAGTGTGTAGCTCTTTAGATACAAAACGGCATTTAATAGACTTCAACTGTTTAATCTTTTTTGTGCAGGTACGATGATTCTAAGCCATCTAGAAGCGGAGGACAGTGGGCAATTCAAGGAGAGAATCCAATCCTCATTTAAGCAAGTATCTCATTGGTCAACTCTGCTTGAGACAAACAGGAGGAAGATCTGGACAAGGAAGAGGACAATGTTGCCCCTACACAAAATATCTCGAGGAGGCCATTTTGCCCTCCAAAATCAGTTTGGAGGATTGGCACAGCTATTAGCTAAACAAGCCCCAGAGGTGTGTTCAACCTACACAAACCTTGCTTCAACATAACCCTTAACTAAAAGGTACCTTTGTACAAACTTCTACACATTCCTCCCATGAAGGTGCATCTCCAGTCTTCTCTCATACATCTGAGGAGAGAATACCTCTGGTGAGGAATAGTTATCCCTCAGTCATCTTTCTCCAATACCCCACAAGCCCCCAAATGGCACCGCTCTGTAATGGTCATCCTGCTGCCCATGTCATATGGTCATGCTTGTGGGTGTTGGCATGGTCTGATGCTCTCTGCATGGATACGTTTTTGCCAGCAACAGTCTAATGTGTGGGATGATATTAAAGAAAGAGGGACTACTCTCCTTGGGATAGCTTTCTCCTTTAAAGAACTCCCTCAGAGACACATGGTTAGACAACGCTGCAAAATGTTGCCAATACATGGCAAAGATGCATCTGCATCTTAGAAGTTTGAGGCAAGAGAATGCAAGGCAACATGCCTTGGCCATAAAAATGAAAGAGACAATAAGCAAAACATGGCAATGTCATTCTTCATGGCCTGCACATGCACCTGGTCCTGCAGAGGCATCTCAACTAAGAAGGGATACACCATATGCCTACCTCACACCTCCACCACAACACCCGCACCATCTCCACCGTCTGAACCTCCACTGTCTCAACCTTCTCTAGCATCAACTCAACCACCAACTCAACCATCCAAATGACAAGCACACTCTCAAACAATTCCGCCACCAGTATTGCGTAGGTGGAATATTATGATAACTTTTGCTTTGTGAAATGTCTTAAAACTATCCCTAACACACACATTGAAAACCTTTTGAACAAATGAAATACTGCATACATTTTTTATTTATCTTTATAACTGTGTTGAATGTTTGATGGTCATCTGCAATGTCGGCTCTAAAAGAAGTCATATTTATCTTCTCTGCTTTAATTACCTTCAAGGTGTACTGCACTTAAAACTATCATTATGACATTGAAAACATCTTCAAAATATGTTAAAAATCAATGAAGACATTGATGGTCTAAAAATATATATTTTTAAATATACAATTTAAAATTCATTTTTGTCCAAAATATTATTTTAGGGAAAATTATAAACTGTCCTTGTGAATGGGCAAAATGAAATAAAATACAATCTTAGTTCAGAAGGGATATGCAAACTTGAGAAGGGTGGGCAAATATTAAAAAGACCCCCGAAAACATCAAGGGAAGACGTCTATATACAATGTGGATCAATTAAAAAAGTCCATGAAGACTGAAAAAAATTCAAGCCATGAGAATTCTTAATTTTATCTAAAAACTCAACATTTTGAATAAAGTCCACTTTCCGAAATTATAATAAAGTTATTTCCCCAAGACAGAGTGAGAGTCAGAGTCATGTTCCTGATTTGGGGGCAAAGGTTCCTGCTCATCCTCCGACTCACTTTTCACCATAACGATGTTAAAGGCCACCTCCGACAAGGATGTCAAATGGCTGATCTTGTCAAAACCAACACCCCATTGGGAAAAGAAAACACGGGGCCAGCAGGGTTAACAGGGATGACAAATGAACTGAGAGACAGGATAGCAGGAGGTGCAGTGGGTTGGGGAGTCAGGATAGACATTATACCTCTATTGTTTCATGTGTGGTTGTAAGCGAAAGTCTTCTTATAACATTTAACAAGATTAGCTTTCAAAAACAAATGTACCAGAGTAAAAAATTACCTTGCAATAATATTAAACAGAATTTGCTAAAAAGTGTACACAATTCTTGGATCTTAAAAAAAAAAACACGATCCCTTTATATTACAATGCATTTTTATATTTAGTGGCTCCATTATTTTCTGTGGGAGTGTGTTGCAGTACCAGTGGCTAACCTTGTATGGTGCTAGAATTCAATACTGAGCTGGTGTACATTTACTACAGCTGTGGGTCCTTTTTTAGCTGTAGTAACTTTAGAAGTGCAGTTTGTAAATACCAATGGGCTTACTCTTTTATGGATTGGTGATTGTAGTGGCATGTCCCTCCTGAAACTCCTCCTAACCTTTTCATAAGCACATCTAATTTTGTAGTAGATAATGCCATTTTCCCACCCCTCCCCGGTCCTTTCCTCATTACTACCAAGTAGTAAACTTGCATCTGTGGAGATTGCCCATAAAAAATATAGGTAAGGTGAATGTGAAAAGGTTTGTGAATTACACTTTGTAGAAAGCAAGTAGTACTACTGTAGTACTACTTTACCTACTACAAAATGCGGTTTGTGAATTGGGTCCTTTGATTCTGGAAAAATGTAGGTATCAAATATACCACCATCTTCCCCCTGTGTCTGGCATACATTTCAATTAGTTGCATGATATTTGCATTGCTTCATCTGATTTCTCAAAAGTGCTTCTCCTGATATAAAAGGTAGTTAATTAATAACATTTATTGCTACGAAGTGGGTAAGGCCTGGAAGGCCAAGATGGTGGACATACCGTATCGCCAAGTGGAACCTATGAACTCTCCCTTTTCGTTAGATTTAGTGGGATGATGGCGACCACCCACATGGTGTGCCACTTGGATGAACTGCTGTGGGGGGTAAACAAGCTCTAAGTCGAGGGATGGGGCCTCCGGAGCACAACCATGCCATGCTGCCGCAATACGGTCTGGATCGGGTCTCTTCGTTAGGGTGAATGCTGGAGCCACCCGTCTCACGCCTGCGACTCTGCCCTCATTGAATAGGCTGATACCATAGCTGAGCCTGTTTGATTGTCAAGAAGGCTGATGAGACAGTGACGCGGCAGTCCGCTGGGAATAAAAATGCAGAGAGGACTCTGCCCGGGGAACCTCTTTCAGTTCGGTACCAAGAGCTTACCTGCACAGCTTCTGCAAGGGGATCCAACGATTGGACACAAAGTTGTGCTAATCCCAATCGCAGTCATCTAGATAGTGGCTGCCCACACCCTGTGTGAGATTGAGGATACTATGGGAGCGAGTCGTGCTGCCCGCAGCTGCTCTGGAAAATGGTCGCTCTGGACGCGAATGGTGAGCGACCTACCAAGCAGGAGTCGGACCAAACTCTGGGCCCCAGAGCGGCTTCTGAACTGTGAGGGTTTTCCTGTCTCTCTTCCTCCCCCATCCCCCAGTACCTCGCAAGACAGATCCCTCCTGGACTACATTCCTCAGGGACACCAGGGGGGTATAAACAAGGTGGAAGGGCCTCCTCCCCTGCACCGTTGACCTGTGGTGAGTAACGTGAGCAGGCCTTAAATGCGGAAGCCTGTTTGTGGAGAATATTAAAACCTTGAGCTTGGGTTGATTGTCCAGCTGGTACATGCACCCACCCACTCTAGGAGGCTGATGATGTAGGCGACGCAGGCCTCGAGGCTAGCCCTGGATGTGAGACCTGAGGAAGGAGCAAGTGGGTCTGATCGAGACTTAAGGGCACAGATCCTTCAGCTACATGTGCCCTTGTTTCTGTGACTTTCAGCCCACTCTCAACTTCATTTGGAGCTAACCTGTGAAGCCAGAGGATTCCATGCTGCATCTTAGCCGCCCACATGAAAGATCAATGATCATCAATAACTCCTAGGAAACCCTGTACTGTGCAATAACTGATTCCTACCACTCAGTGATGATGGGCTGGTCACTAATGTCATTGCATCATGGGAAAGTAGAGGGCCCAAACCTGCATGACCAATTAAAGATAGATAAATTCACAACTCCTCCTCTGGGACCCACTGGACCTGCCCCCGAACAAACTCAGTGACACTGGAACTAGTTTACAAGTGGTTGTTGCCTCCCAAACATCCTTAAAAGTACAATTGGGGAAGAATGTGCAGATGTGACTCTCCTTCGCCAGGACTCTAAAAATGAAGCAGGTAGGGGTTCCGAGTTAAAGGGCAGGGTCTCTATTGATGGAGCGGGTAGTACAAAATTTTGTATACCTCCCCCATTCTGCATGAAAATATTAATTGAATAATCTATTAATTATAATATTATTAAATAAGTTTGCATGAATATTAAACCAACATTACTAATATCCAAATTATACGTGGGATTGCATATTGCATGGCTAAATAACCTTTATGACTAAAACCCGTACGCATACAAACAGTAATATATGTAATAAATAGAATACTGCATGATATATGTTGCTTGTGATGTCTTTGTAATTTTGCTCGAGAGGAGGACCAAAAGGGTGAATATAAATGCTTTAAATGTTGCTATACTCTAGATAAATACAAACACATAGAGGGATTAGTTAGGGGTTAACATTAGATTTATTATTTCTATGCATTAATTACTCTTTTGTGTTTGTTTTGCTTAAGTTGGCGTTTGGGCCTAAATCCCAAAATGGCCGCCGTCGCAACACGACGAAGTGGCCACTGTCCCACGAGGCTTGGAGTGAAGTGCGCAGAAGGGACAAAGTCTTCTAGACCTCGTCGTGAACCCTGATCTTCGTGTTCCCAAGCAAGGTCACTGTGGGATGACGGCCAAGCCGAAAGACAATAGACTTCCACAGTAAACCAGAACGGACCAACATTAAATGGACGTGTGACATCACCCCTTGAACTGTACCAAAATCCCTAAAAGACTCTATCGGACGATCCCAACCAACCAATCACGACCTTATTAAAATAACGGAATGTATCTTCTTGCTTTGATTTTATTATAAAAATATGCGGTAGAATAGAGAGGGTCTCGATGCAATCGCTCTTTCCGATGACAACGACAACGACGGTGACGCTACGCGAACTCTACTACTTAGGGTGACTGCTGCGTTTTCCTGAATCCTAGATAGTCCGGACGCTGCCCAATGATCTGATGACTGCAAACTTTTTCTAAATTCTATGGGTACTGACAGATGCTTGCACGTCTCTGGTCTTTACCAATCCCTTGAGACTGTAGCGTGCTGAGCAAAGAACTTTGAACTTCAGACGAATGACGACAGATCTGTATATGCACACCTAATGATTTAGAGGACTTCGGATAGCCAGATTAGGTAAATATGATGTTCTGCGATTTACTCAAAATTTGATATAAACTTTCCAAATGCAAACATAACTTTACAAGAAATATTACATAAACAGATATTGATTAACAATAATTGAGTTTGTGGTTTATAAAGAAAAGTAAGATCTAAATCTTGAAATGTGTTTTAGATGGTTCTAGATCGCCATCAACCAATCCAACTAATTTGGTCCATTGACCACGTGGGAGGAGTGCCTTGATGTTCAGGAATGAGATCTGTAGGTGGAAGGGGTATTGATGTATATTTTGTAAATTAACTTTTCTTTCCCTATAGGTTATAAGGTGTTCCCCCACATGACGAGCGCTCGAACCGCTGATCCCTCCAACTGCGTGCAGACTGGTGAATGGTTAGTGTGAATGTTGGTGTTATGTGCCCCACCAATGGCTGCATGTGTGAATGAATTAGTGTGACGTCGGGTCTGTGACACAGGGAGGACACCGGTACGGGTTTTGCTTTCCCGTTACCAGCAGTTTTTCTGGTAGCAAGATGATGGTTTTTATTGTTTTGGTTTGGTGATTATTGCTTGTAAATAGCTTATTGATTATTGATTGTGGGAAAGTATTGGTTTATGTATTAACACTCTATGTTGAGTCGTGTCGAGTTCTATGTTGTTTGACGGCTTCTGGGATGTAGGAAGTTGGAAGTTTGTAACGGTTCCGTAGTAGAGCAGAGGTAAGCGCTGCTCTCGGGAAAGACGGAATTGTTGTTGCCCTGTAGGTACACAGGGAAAACGTGTGACGATTGGAGTGGGTTCGATTTGGTAACATCGTCGTGGGTTGCCATTAGGGACATTTTCTGTACGAGAGAAGTGTATGGTAGCGAAGGTCATCTATGACATTTTGGTCTTAAGTACCAGGAGTCCAAAAGGAGCTCTGATAACGCTTATCAAGTCAAGTCAAGTCAAATAAGTCTTTATTTCGAATATTTCATCTTAAAAGACATAAAAGCGAGGGGAGGAGCCTAGCGCTTGACCAAGATGGCCGCGTGAGCCTTGAGCTCCCGCGACCCTCGCGCCCTCCTGCAATCATCCTGTCCTAAATCCTGATTTTCATGCACGGAATCCTGCAGATGAGTCACAGCTGGGGCGATTGACGTTGTCCGGGCTAAGATCGCCCACCGGGGACCGAAGTTGTGCATGGCGGAAGATTGCGGCCTACCTCCGAAGGATGCCAGGGGCTTGCGTTGGCAGGATGCCCGGCCACTAATTGAACAACAGCGGCCTTGGGAGGTGTGAACTGGCGGACGGGTGCCGCTGCACTTTCACTTTCGCTTTCTCGCCCTTTGCTTGCTCTGGGTTGGGAGTGCTTCATGCCGATCCCCTGTTGTCTGGAAGACCTCCGCTCGACCCTGGCTGGCTGCTGAAGTCCTAGTTAACCCTGTTTCCTCTGGCTGAGTGAGGGACGTCTTTTTGCGACTGACCGCCCTGCTGTTCGGGATGTCGACCAAATCGGAGGCAGATAAGCCGAAGTCTAAGACTACCAGGCGGGGAGGCTATACCCAATCCAACAATATGGATCGCTATGCCCAGCAGAAGGGGTCGCCTGGTGGATCGGGACAGTCGCTGGAAGCACAGAAGGCCGATTCATCCCCAGCCTCGGAGTTATCATTGCAGGATATCAAGGGGGCGATAGATGGGATACAATCTTCGATTGGGCGACAGTTCGAGACCCTGGCGCACAAGGTGGACATGATTTTGGTTGATGTCAACTTGATTCGCGCGGACCTGGGCAAAACCAATGAGCGGGTCAAGTCCCTGGACCTCAAGACTACGGGCCTCGCGGACGATGTCTCGGAACTCCAGGCTGAGGTTCGTAAGTTACGAACCGCGAATGACCTCTCCGCCCGCCGGCTCGAAGACTTTGAAGGTCGGGCCCGGCGCAACAATGTGCGCCTTATTGGGGTCCCGGAAACTTCGGAGGAGCTCTCCGTGGATTTACTCGTCGAGGACTTGGTGGTGAATCATCTTGCGCCTAAGGGCCTCGGCAAGTTTTTTGCGGTTGAGCGGGCTCACCGAGTGCCTGGCGGACGGCCTAAGGTGGGAGCCCCCCCGCGGCCGATTGTCGCCCAGATCTTTAATTTTCGGGATCGAGACGCTATCCTGCAAGCATCGAGGGTGACAGGCCCGGTGCCTTTTCAGAATGCCTCTGTGAGCTTTTATCCTGACTTCACCCAGATGGTGCAGAAACAGAGGCAGAGTTTCCTGGGGGTGAAGCGGCGGCTTAGGGAGATGGGCCTGAAGTATGCCATGCTTTTCCCCGCCAGGCTACGTGTGGTGTATGAGGATCGGACTTTCTTCTTCGAATCACCGGACATGGCAGGGGACTGGTTGGATGCGCTCCCTCGGCGACAGCCCGGCCGGGACCGCGTGGATGGAGCGGAAGGCGACCGGGATGGACAGAAGTGATACCTCCGGTGTCGGTCTGTTTTGACTCAGCCCCGGACAGTGACTCGCATTCTACTGCAGTAATGGGAGGGCGGCGGGGGGAAGATAGGAGCTCTTTCCTCCCTTGGGGTACTTTTTGTAGATTTGTTTTTGATAGGGCGACAGGCACACTGCAAGTTGGGGGGGCTTTGTAAGCTGACGCAGGGGTGCAGGGAGGGGGGGGATTCGGGATGTTGGGGTTGTTGTTGGGGGTTGTTTTTTTCTTGCAAGGCGTAGCAATTGTTGTCAGTATGGTCCGATCGTGGTTCTCCGGGGGGGGGTGGAGGTCTCTTTGTGTTTGGGGATGGGGGATAGGGGCTTAAACATAATTAGCTGGAATGTTAATGGCTTAGGGGATCGTATTAAACGGGGGATAGTCCTGCAATTCTTGAAACGGACCTCGCCAGATGTGGTCCTCCTGCAGGAGACCCACCTTATAGGGAATTCATGTTATGCACTTAACAGAAAGGGCTATAAATTCATTGCTCACTCGGGGTTCTCCTCGGGCTCCAGGGGTGCGGGCATACTTGTTAGAGCTTCCCTACCATTTGAGGTTGACTCCACCATCGCTGATGACAGGGGGCGCTTTGTGGCTGTGGCGGGGAGGTGGGAGGGCAGAACGTTGGTATTGGTTTCTGTTTATGTCCCTCCTGCCCTGCAGGCCTCCACGTTTGCTGATCTGGGCAAGGCCTTGTTGAAACTCCCCGAAGGGATGCTCGTGGTGGGAGGAGACTTCAATGCGGTTGGTTCTGGAATGCTCGATAGGTACCCGCCCAGGGACACCGGGGGGGCTCAGAAGTGGCTTCCTGACTTTATAGATACTTTTGGCCTGGTAGACTGTTGGAGGCTACGGCACCCCACTCAGAGACAATATACCTTTCACTCCGGGGCCCACGGTAGTCTCTCTCGGATTGATTACTTGCTCACTCTGGCTGCGCACGCCTCATTGGTATCTGAGGCTAGGCACATGGCACGGGGCATATCTGATCATTCGCCGGTGTGGGCCCGTCTGGATATTGGCCGGGTGGTGGGGGGCAGGGTGGCTCCCATTAACCCCTGGTACTTTCGTGACCCCAAGCTGCGCAGTGCGTTGCTGAAGACAGTTGATCACTATTTTCAAGATAATCAGGGTTCAGTTGAATCTGCGGTGTCCTTGTGGGAAGCTTTTAAGACTGTATTGAGAGGGGAGGCCCTTTCCTTGGTAGTGGCCGCCAAGCGGCGGAGAGACGCCGAGGTGACACAAGTAGAGGACGAGATAGCGGCTTTAGAAGTGGCCTTGGAAGAGGATGTTGCGACGGCCACACTGCATACTTTGAGCTTGAAGCAATTGGAATATAGGGATCTGCTGACGAACGCTGCCAAGACCCTCAATAGGGAGCAGCAGGGTCGATTGTACGATGTTGGCGATAAGGCCGGGAAATTGCTGGCGTGGTTGGATAAAAAAGAGCGTGTTAATCGAGTGGTGCCGGAGTTGTCGATGGATGGGGGAGAGGTTGTCACTGACCCCGACGGTATAGTTCAGTGTTTCTCGGACTATTTTCATACGGCATACACCTCGGTTTCGGATAGGCCGACAGGACTCGTGTGACCTGCGTGATATCGCTCTGCCCTGCCTTTCTGCCATTGATAGGGATGACCTCGATGGAGATATAACTGTAGACGAAGTGGCGTGTGCTATCCGTGCGTTGCGCTCCGGTAAGGCCTCGGGCCCAAATGGTTTGCCGATTGAGCTGTATAAGCTTCGTCCGGATAAGTTTGCTCCTCACCTGCGCGCCATGTTCGTGGAGGCGCGGGTGAATGGGTTTCTTCCGCTCGATCAACGGCTGGCGACGATTGTGGTAATACATAAAGACGGTAAGCCCCGGGACAAGTGTGGCTCCTATCGGCCGATATCACTTCTCAACGCCGAGCCGAAAATCCTTGCTAAGATCCTTGCTAACCGCCTGGTCCGGGTGCTTGGCGACTTGATCCACCCGGATCAGTCGGGCTTTATCCCGCACCGTAACACTGCACTGAATCTTAGACGCCTTCATGGAGTGATTGCTAGGACGGGCACGATGCGGGAGCCGGCTATTGTGGCGTCCCTCGATGCCACGATGGCCTTCGATACGGTGGAGTGGGCATACCTGTGGGCTGTGCTAGCCAAGTTCGGCTTTGGGCCTGGATTTGTAGGCTGGGTGAAGTTGCTCTATGAGGGGCCTCTTGCTAGCGTCGTGGTGAACGGGCGGGCGTCGACACCGTTCGAGCTCGGGAGAGGCACCCGGCAGGGCTGTCCCCTGTCGCCGTTGTTGTTCGCCCTTGCTCTTGAGCCGCTGGCGGCGTGGATACGATGGCACCCGGATATACGTGGGATTCGTTGGTCGCCTGACCACGAAGACCGCATTTCACTTTACGCCGACGATATTCTGCTATACCTCGCCTCGCCTAAGAAATCTCTGATAGTGGTTTGTGACGTCTTGACTTCTTTCGGTAGGAACTCTGGTCTTGTCATTAATTGGGGGAAGTCATACTTGTATGTCCTGTGTGGGGATGTCCCGCCTGTCCCGCGCAACTGCTCGATCCAGATAGCCCGGCAGGGCTTTTTGTATTTGGGGATCTATATTTCCACCGACCCCATTTTACGATACGAGAAGAACTTGCTCCCTCCCTTGGCACGTCTGCGACGGGACGTGGCGGGCTGGCGGCGGTTGCCGCTTTCCCTCCTTGGCCGTGCCGCCCTGTTTAAAATGATGTCTCTTCCCCGTTTCCTCTATGCCCTGCAGAATACCCTTGACTTGGTCCCGGCCAGTTATTTCCGTGAGGTCGAAAGCCACAAGCACGCTATTGTGGGAAGGGCGTCCGCGCATAGCGATTGCTAAGTTGACGCTTCCGTGGTATGACGGGGGTATCGCGCTTCCAGACATTCGACGTTATTATTGGGCCACTCAGTTGAGCGCGATTAACCATGGTGTATATGGTCCGGCGCTGAGCCCCGGCTACGCCATGGACCGATGGTTGCTGCGTGGGGGTAATTACCACAGAGCGTTGTACTCGAAGTCGTCGGCCTTAACCCTTACGGGGCCCACCAGGGTGGCCGTGCATGTATGGAAGGTGGCGACGGATTCACTGGGCTGGAAGGGTAAGCTTACCCTTGCCACCCCTCTGTTTGACTCCGATATTCTGGGAAAGCTTTGGCATACAAAAGGGTTTGAGAAATGGGACCTGATCGGTATATCCAGGGTTGGAGACCTTTTGGTTAAGGGTAGGATAAAGTCATTCGAGGAGCTGCAGAAGGAATATGAGCTAGGGAGCACGGAGTTCTTCCGATACGCTCAAGTGTGCCACGCCTTGCGGTCAGTCCTTGTAGAGGGGGAGAAGGTGCCTGAGTCCTCTCCGTTAGAGGACCGGATCCTGGATGGCCATATGCCAGAGAGTACGATCTCGCTCATTTATAAGAAACTAATTAATGTTCGGGAGGATCTTCTTCTAGGGTTGCGCGATCAATGGACCAGGGATGGCCTCGAACTAGATGATGAGGATTGGCAGTATGCAGTTTCTTCTCCCAAAGAGGTCGCGATCCCCGCGCGCCTGCGGCTGGTGCAGCTTAAAATACTCCATAGGGTCTACGTGACGGGGCCCAGGCTGGTCCATATGGGTTTCTCTGAGGAGGGCTTATGTAAGAGAGGCTGTGGTATGGTGGGCACCTTCCTACATATTATTTGGGAATGCGGTGCGATTATGGAGTTTTGGAAGCGAATCCACGATGTGATGGGGGAGGTGACGGGCATCGTCATGCAGCCGGAGGCGCGGTGTTGTCTCCTGAATGTTTGGGGTCCTACTGACCACGATGCGGCACAGACTCAATGGGTGACCCTAGGGAACATGGTAGCCAAGCGCAACATCGCTCGCCTGTGGGGCTCTACTAGGCCTCCTACATTGACAGCGTGGATGGAAAACATGGATTGGAGCATGTTTAGGGAGAAGACAGTGTATTGTGCTCGAGGGCGCCCTCGGAAATGGCACTCTGTATGGGGGCGATGGAACCAGTACAGAGGGGGCATATGCCTGCCCCCAGACCCGGACCCGCCTGAGGAGCAGCTCTCCCCTTAGCTTTCTTTCCGGCTTTGTACTCCTTGCTGGTATGTGTTTGTCTTCTTGAGTCTCTGACTTCCCCTCCTTTCCCTTACTATAGACCTGTGTCTGTTGGACGAAATGGGGCTCGCTCCCCCTGATGGGAACCCTTTTTGTGCTTTCAGTACTTATCGCCTTGCTTGGGTTTAGGTTTGGGTTTGTGTTTATTTAAAACAGAACCTTTGATTCTCCTGTCAGTGAAATGTGGACGCTCGCATGTGTTGTGTTTCTAAAGCTGCCGTACCTCCGGGTTGTCGGCTGAATAGCTGTGTCACTGATTTAAAAGAATAAAGGTTTTTGAAAAAAAAAAAAAAAAAAAGACATAAAAGCAAGTACATTATTTCATTAATTAAGAAGGATAAAATTTAACACAATAGGCAAAATAAGCCAGTTAATAAATAACACAGTAAAAACGTGATAAAAAAAGTATTAAATTTGCAAGTGAATAGAGACTTGAATGGGAATAAAACTTCACCCAATCACACTAACATTATATAGTGCCGGGGAGATTGTGGCTAACACGCCTATTCCGTAGGAGCCAAGCCCATCTAATAAATTTGGCCACACCAGTAACCACAAATGTTGATGTATCAGATTTTAAGATTCTAGTGGCATCCTGTGCAGATCTAACGCCCAATTCACGACAAACAGGGCGCAGCCAAAGACGTTGCGGTTGCTGGTACTCAGGGCAAACATACAGAAAATGGTCAACTGATTCAAACTGGTCCTCACAAAAAGGACAAGTACCATTACCAGATGAATTTCACCCTTTAGTGAAGCTTCGTAGGGGAAGAGTACCTACTCTAAATTGGTGGAATAATTTCCGATCCAACTGCTGTGATATTACGTCCCAGTACCCCTCAAGGGCACAATCATCCTTCACTGACAGGTATGTATTGGTCAAAGAGCTACCAGACAAGGAAGCATGACGTCTACCTTTAATCCAGAGTCAGTAGGTGTCCCTGAAACTCTTCTTCGGGGGGAAAACAGCAGACTCGGGATTTGTCCAGAGATCACCCATGCCCGAGTCGATCAAAATAGATTTGATTTCGGACAACCAGCTAATTTTATGGGAGCCCCCAAGGGCTCTAACTTCCAGCAGAGCCTTGGCATATAAGGACAGTTCGGGAGTAGTCCATAGGCGTCGCCAAAACGCCAGTGGCCTATACCGCACCAGGCTGGCAGCCTAAGTCATAAAGAAGAGGGATACGGGGGGATGATTGAGGGAGCCCGACTGCAGTCTGTAAGAATTTATTTTGTGCCACCTTCAAAGGGTCCAAGTTACTAAACCCCCATAATTCGGCTCCGTACATCACTGCGGGAAGTATTTTGGACCCATATATTTTAATCAGAGGGGACATGGGCTTGGTCTTTGATTGCCTGTGTTCTTTGAGAAGGGCACCACCTAATTGTGAGTGTTTGAGGGTAAGAATATCAATCTGGGGCTTCCAACCTAGATTATCACTAAATGTGACCCCCAGGTAAGTGAAACTTGTGGTCTGCTCTAAAGTTGTACCACCCATTTCAACCCTTGCTTTAACCGGTCGTGCACCTCGAAGGACCATAAACTTGGTCTTCCCCACGTTTACCTCCAGCTCATGATCGCGGCAAAACAACTCACTGGAAAGGTAATAGGTGTTCCCTAAGCCTGTTAGAAGGATAAAGTAGAGGGAAGTGCTACTTTATTAACGTGTGTCATAATTCTGCAGTAGGACAGACTGTTCGCTGTTCTCGGGAAAGACAGAATTCTGTGTGAATGTACTACATTTATTTCTCAGGAGCATTACGTCTCCAACTAAGTGTCTTAATTCTGGAGAAACGGTTAGCTAATGCTTGCTAGAAGGGTGAAGTAGAGGGATGTGCTACTTTATCAACGGAAGTAACGATTCCGTAGTAGGGCAGAGGTAAGCGCTGCTCTCGGGAAAGACGGAATTCTTGTAAAAAGGGTCATTGACTGTTCTTTGGTTAGCGAAGCGGACAATGGTGGTGTTTTTATGCCGTTACTAACAGATTTGTAAGTCAGAAGAACGTAAGAAAAAGTTACCGATAAATTTTGTAAAGGAGGGGTCAGCAGGAGCAGGAGCTGTGACAGCAAGAAAAGCGGACGTCAGAAAGACCGCGCTGGGATTGGCTAGTCAGTAAGAAACGTAGACGCCCATGATTGGTGTGTTAGTGTATGCCGCGCTAGGAGTGGAGAATTACAGGGTGACGTAGACGCCTCCAATTGGTGCTTAAGTGTGAGACGCGCTGGGATTGGAGAATTGCAGAAGTGACACAGACGCTCCTGATTGGTGCATTAGTGTGAGTCGCGCTACGATTGGTTGAAACAACAGAATAGTCGTAGGGAAAAACTAGCTATACATGGAAGACAAAAATGATGTATTACGATACGCCAGAAAAAGAGAAAAAGTCCTGGTTTGGGAAAATTAACAGCTTGTTTAAAAAGGACAAACCGATTAAGACTAGAGAGGGACAGTTTCTTCCCCCACCGAAATCGCCTGCATCCTTTATGGTTGCGAAGAACAAGTTACTTACCTTCGGTAACGCTTTTTCTGGTGGATACAGTATCTGCGCCTGTGGATTCCTCAACTTGTGAATATCCCCTGTGCCAGCATTCCACTGAACTTTTTTCCCCAGCTCTCTACGCCGACGTGGACGACGTCATATGTATCGGCTCCGTTCGCGACTCCGTATTACGTCACCGGAGCCATAAGAGAGCCACGTCGGCGTGATGGCGTCAGTTCCACCCATTTTTCCGTACCCCCGAGGCGCACAGGTGGACCAACGACAGATTCAAAGTATACACAGTATACAATATACAATCAAATATACATAGAACATATACAAAAGGAAAGCTAAATAAAACAAGCATTTCCTACCAATGTACCAGAAAGCATAACGACATCTCAAACAAGACAACTTTTAAGGTATACAAAGGTGGACAACGGGGAGGCGGGTGAGCCAGTGAGGAATCCACAGGCAGATACTGTATCCACCAGAAAAAGCATTACCGAAGGTAAGTAACTTGTTCTTCTGATGCATACATCTGCCAGTGGATTCCTCACCTTGTGAATAGATTCCCACAGCAGTCCCCACTCCCGGAGGAGGGTGTCCACCTTCCTATACCAGAAAGTCTTGCAAGACAGAGCGCGCGAAGTGGCCCTCCCTCCTCATCTCAGAGTCCAAGCAATAATGCTTTGCGAAAGTATGGAGGGAGGCCCAAGTCGCGGCTTTACAAATATCTGCCACAGGAACACCCCTGGCCAAAGCAGATGTAGATGATTTAGCTCTAGTTGAATGAGCCCTAATACCCTCAGGAGGAACCTTACCAGCCAGGGCATAGCAGATCTTGATGGCAAGGATGATCCATCTCGATAAAGTGCGCTTGTGCACAGCTCTTCCTTTAGAATGTCCAACATAACCCACGAAGAGCTGATCGTCCAGACGAAAGTCTTTAGTTCTATCCAAGTAAAAGCTCACAGCTCTTTTTGGGTCCAGGCGATTAAGTCTTTCCTCCTCTTTGGAGGGATGAGGAGGTGGATAAAAAACAGGGAGAGTAATAGACTGCCCCAAATGAAACGGAGTAACTACTTTAGGCAATAAAGCAGCCCTGGTCCTGAGAACCATCCTTTCAGCATGTAATGTTAAAAAAGGGGGTTTTGAACTAAGAGCTTGAAGCTCACTCACCCTCCTTGCCGAGGTTATGGCTACAAGAAAGACCGTCTTAAAGGACAAAAACCTCAAAGGACAACTATGAAGAGGCTCAAACGGAGACCCCATCAGAAAAGTTAAAACAAGATTAAGATCCCACTGTGGCATCACAAAAGGAGTAGGTGGAAACCTGTTTGTAAGGCCTTTGATAAACCTTAGCACAATAGGAGATTTAAACAATGACGCTTGATCAGGAAGACATAGAAAAGCCGATAGATAGCCCATGACCGTGGCCACAGCACAGCCCTGCTGAGCCAAGGAAAGAGCAAACTGAAGCACATTAGAAAGATGGGCTTTTAAAGGGTCAATGGATCTCTCTCCACACCATTTAACAAACTTAGACCACCTACAAGAGTAAATTGACTTGGTGGAGTGTCGCCTGGCCGATAAAATAACATCCACCACATCAGGCGGGAGAGAGAAAGAACTCCGGTTGCCCCGTTCAATCTCCAGGCATGAAGGTGTAAGCTCTGGAGGTGGGGGTGTAGAACCTGCCCCTCCGACTGCGAGAGGAGGTCTGCCCTCAGAGGGAGACGGAGCGGAGGGCACGAGGAGAGGTGGAGAAGATCTGTGTACCACACCCTTCTTGGCCAATCCGGGGCGACCAAAATAACTTGGGCCCGGTCTTGGCGAATCTTCCTCAGAACCCGAGGAATCAAGGGTATGGGAGGAAATGCGTAAAGGAGTTGTGAGCCCCAACTCAACTGAAACGCGTCCCCCAACGCTCCCTGCATCGGATACTGGAGACTGCAAAATGACGGGCAGTGCGCGTTCTCGCGGGTGGCGAAAAGGTCCACCCTAGGAGTCCCCCACGTCCGAAAGACATGACGAACCACCTCTGGATGGAGCCTCCACTTGTGGTCGGCGGAGAACTGCCGACTGAGACTGTCCGCTCGTACGTTCAGCACCCCAGCCAGATGATTTGCCATTAGACAAATCTGATGATCCTGAGCCCAGGACCAGCGACGCAGAGCCTCTCTGCAGAGACAATGCGACCCCACTCCCCCCTGCTTGTTGACATACCACATCGCGGTAGTGTTGTCCGTCAGGACTTGAACAGACTGACCGCGAAGGGAAGGGAGGAAGGCCTTGAGTGCCAAACGAATCGCCCGCAATTCCAGAAGGTTGATGTGAAGCAACCTTTCCTCAGGAGACCAAAGACCCTTGATCTCCAGATCCCCTAGATGAGCACCCCACCCTAGGGTGGAGGCATCCGTTATCACTGTGGCCACCGATGGAGGCAGATGGAAGGGCTTTCCTTGAGACAGATTGCCCCCCACGCTCCACCAAGATAGATCCGCTGCAGCTTCTCTGGAGATCCTGATCGACTCCCTGAGATCTCCATTGTGCGGATACCACTGCCTGCGGAGGCACCACTGGAGCGCCCTCATGTGCCAGCGTGCATTGTTTGACCAACAGAATGCAGGAAGCAAACAGACAGAGCAGACGAAGGACCTTCAGAACTGGAACAACCGCTCCATTGTGGAATAAAGGGACCATCTCCCGAATGTCGAGAATTCTTTGAGGTGAAGGAAATGCTCGACACACAGTAGTGTCCAGTACCGCCCCTATGAACAGGTTGCGTTGAGAGGGTACCAGGTGAGATTTGGGCACATTGATCGAAAAACCCAAGTCGAATAACAGCTGAGATGTTACCTGCAGATGATGCTGCACCATCTCTGGGGACTCTGCCTTCAGAAGCCAGTCGTCCAGGTAGGGGAAAACCGGAATCCCCGACCTCCTGAGATGAGCAGCCACCACTGCCATCACCTTCGTGAAGACTCGAGGTGCGGTAGTAAGACCAAACGGGAGGACCGCAAACTGGTAATGTTGCGGCCCAACCGTAAATCGGAGATACTTCCTGTGCGACTTCAGGATTGGGACATGGAAGTACACGTCCTGCAAGTCGATCGACACCATCCAGTCTCCTTGCTGCAACGCTTGAAGAACCTGCGCAAGGGTCAGCATCTTGAATTTCTTCTGTTTCAGGTAGAAGTTCAAGACTCTGAGGTCCAGTATCTGACGCAATCTGCCGTCCTTCTTGGGAATCAGGAAATACCGTGAGTAGCATCCCTGACCCCTTTCCTACTCTGGAACCACCTCTATCGCACCCTTTTGAAGCAAAGCTAGCACCTCCTTCTGCAGAAGAAGTAGATGGTCTTCTGAGCAGTAACCCTGGCAAGGAGGGTAAGGGGGAAGAAACTCCCGAAAGGGAAGGGCGTACCCAGTCTCCACGAGGTTTAAAACCCAAAGGTCGGTTGTAACAGATTTCCAACCTCGCAGAAAGTGGGACACCCGACCCCCCACAGGTCTTACATGATCTATGATGGGGGATCTAGGGCTGCTTCCCTGAAGCTTCATTGGGAGCAGAGGAGGCAGAAGATGAAGATGGGTTGCGGCCAGAACCTCTCCGTCCTCTTTGTCTTCCTCTATAGGGCCTATAGAGGGGATTCTGCTGCTGCTGATTCTGCTGCTGCTGAGGCTGCCGGAAGGAGCGAAATGAAGATCTTCCAAAGCCTCTGAACTTCCTAAGACCAAATCCTTTAGCAGGAGCTTGCAAACCTAAAGATTTTGCCGTCACCCTGCTCTCTTTAAATCTTTGCAAGGCGGAATCAGCCTTTTCACCAAAAAGTTTTTGTCCGTCAAAGGGCAAATCCACCAAGGTGACCTGAACATCCGTAGAGAAGACAGATGAACGAAGCCACGCTTGCCTCCTAGTGGCTATAGATGGCCCCATTATCCTTGCCACAGAATCAGCCGCATCAAACCCCGACTGAATTACCTGCCTTGCAGCAGCCTGAGTGTCAGTGACCACTTTCATAAAAGACGCCTTATCACCTTCTGGCAACTTAGGGGCTAAAGATTTCATTGAGTCCATAAGAGCATGAATGTAGCGCCCTAGTAAGCAGGTGGCATTAGTGGACTTAAGCGCCATGCTCCCTGAAGAAAAGGCCTTTTTAGCCGCCTGATCCGCCTTCTTCGACTCCCTATCCGCAGGAGTCTGAGGAAAAGCTCCTGAAGCATGCTTCGAGCATGACGCCTGTACCACCAGACTTTCTGGAGAAGGGTGGGAAGATAGAAAACCTGGATCCCCAGGAGCCACCCTATATCTTCTTGCCACCTGTCTGGAGACTGCCGGCGAAGAGAGTGGCTTACGCCAGATGTCCATAACTGGCTCCAAAATAGCCTCATTAAAAGGCAACAAAGGCTCACTGGTCGAGGTAGACAAATGTAGCACCTCCGTCAGAAGGTTAGGTTTATACTCAGCAGAGGGCAACTGCAAGTCCAGCAACTCTGCGGCCTTCTTTATTACAAGATGATAAGGAGCCAGTTCCTGCGGTGGAGAGGATCTAGTGGAAGAATGCTCCCACTCCGGAGTTGTATCGAGACCGCTAGCCTCTTGAATCCCCTCAAAGTCGTCAGAAGAAGTATCCACCTCACCTTCTTCCACCTCCTCCCTATAACGCTCCTCTTCCAAGACTCTCTGGGCCTCTCTCCTTGAGCGGATCCAAGGAACCGGCGCCGGCGGCGCCGTACGCGGAGTCGGTGGAACCGAACGTGGAGCCGAAGGTGTCGGAGTCGGCGGCGCCGGAGTCGACGGCGCGGGACGCGGAGCCGAGGGAGTCGGCAACGGCGTCGAGGAAGGCTCCGAAGAAGGTCGATCCAATCGAAGACGAGATGGATCCCCAGACGGTGACGGAAACTGCCACGAAGGCGCCATCGGGAGAAAGGGCATAAACGGTTGCCTGAGCATAATGCTGCGGCACTCCCAGGGTGTAAGCCATAGGACCCACGGGACCAGTTGGAGCGCCGGATGGGAAGGCAGCCCATTGGAAAATCCCATACATAGCATTTAGAAAATGCGTCGAATCCGCACTCGGAGTCGGGACCTGCGGATAAGGGATTGATCCCGGATCCGGCTGAGGAGTACCTGGAACCGGAGCCGTAGAGTCCTCAACAGGCACCGCAGGATCACCCGGCTCTGGAGAAGTCTCTTTTCCCTGTTCTTGCTCGGCTTCAGAAGCAGAAGACTCCACTGGAACCGGTGACTGCGCCGGTGACTGCGCCGGTGACTGCGCCGGTGACTGCGCCGGGGACTGCGCCCGGGACCGAGCCAGAGTCCGCTTCGGCGAAGGAGATCTCTCTGGAGACTTCCTTGGAGATGGAGAAGGAGACACATCCTTACTTCGACGTCGAGGCGAAGTCGATCTCGACGCCTTGCTCTTCGAAGACCGGCGCCGAGAGGAATGCTTCCTTTTCTTATGGTGTTTCTGTACGGAAAAATGGGTGGAACTGACGTCATCACGCCGACGTGGCTCTCTTATGGCTCCGGTGACGTCATACGGAGTCGCGAGCGGAGCCGATGCATTATGACGTCGTCCACGTCGGCGTAGAGAGCTGGGGGAAAAAGTTCAGTGGAATGCTGGCACAGGGGATATTCACAAGGTGAGGAATCCACTGGCAGATGTATCCATCAGAAATATGGATATCATACATGTATTTGGTTGGACAATTGGGTGAAGTGCACGAAAGATGATGGAGTTTTGGCATTTCCAGAGCATGGTTCATTTAACTTAGCAGTTTTGAGAAATTTAAGAGAGAGAATGATGAATCTAGAACCGAGACCTAGACCAACACAGTTTGTAGCATTGACGGAATGGGAAGATGAGATGCATGATAGAGAAAGAAAGGAATGGCGGAAGGTATAGGTACATGTTTGGTAGATCACATGGACAAGAAAATCATGATGACCGAATGAGGAGGTGGCGAAGTGCAAATATGGCTGATGGTGTGTTTCTTGTGAGACATGTTGGAGATGTTAGTGGTAGAAAATGTACGGAAAAGAGACATAATATAGAATCAGGGGGGTATGGAGTGAATGAATCGGAGGATGATGTTCTTGACGATATGTTTTATAAAAATCCACCCCCGTATCAACCAGATTCAGACATGTTAATACCAAGTGCCCCAATGAGAGAGACTTTGCGAAACATTAAGACTGAACCAGTACCCCAAGAGTTAGGGAATAATAATTCTTTCAGAGAAATAGAGAGAAAACAGAATAGTAATGCAAGTAGTGAAAATTCAGCAGAATTAGCAAAAACAACTTTAGAGTTAACCGAAAAAATTGGGGAATTGACTAAAAACTTAGAAGCCGTAACTGTTCCCGTAACTATAGGTCCAGTAATGCCTATTTTTGATCAACAAAAAGATAATGAACATTGTTTAAAGGTTCCTTATAACAGTAATAAACAGACAGAAAGGCCAAGGATACATTCAGAAGAGAACCCATGGAGACAAACAGTAAGTATATCAGAACAGAGTACGCCTAAAAATTTGGTAGCAAATCCAGGTTTAGTTGAAAAATTGATAATGACTACAGATTCCATATCAGAAACCCCAAGAGGCTCAGAACGAAGCAATGAGGAAAAACCAGTAGGTCCTACTTTAGAAGAATTAAGTGAATGGTTCAGGATCTTACAGAGAAAAGACCGAGAATCTCAATCTATAGATGTGGCCAAATTAAGGGTGGTTTTGGAAGAATTAATAGTAGGGACTATCCCCACAGAAAAATTAAAACCCTATCAGGATGAAGAATTACTCTTTTTGTGCAAAAGTATAACTTGGAAAGCAAAGAATCTACATGAGAGACTAGAGGAAGTAGCAAATGAAATGGGTATAGACATTGAAAAGGTAAAGGCTTTACAAAAACCATATCGAGTAGATTTTACTGAGAAAGATATTGAAAATTTGAACACCACATGACGAATAATCCAGATTAAAGACAATCATTTTGTTGAGAAAATGGGGAGATGTGGATAAATGGAGCAGTAGGTGGTTTAGAAAACGAGATGATGCCTCAGAGAAAACGTTTGCAGCTTTCCCCGTAAGGGAAAAAGAAAAAAATAGTGACAGAATGCCCTATGAGAGAAATTCCAGGAGGAGGATATGTACATGTTCCTTGGACTAGGCAAGATATTTTGTCATTTACAAATGATTTCCCTCGAATACGCGAGAAGCCAGTCGAGTGGTATAGACAAGTGGACAGATTTGTAAAGTTATCAAAAGTTTTGTGGATTGATTTGAATAGCCTTTTTGACATAATAGTACCAGCAGATTTATGGACAGAGTGCAAAATTGTAATAGACTGGCCTACAAAAGAATACCCTAGAGATCCAAAGACAGGTGCCCCTGATCCAGAGGTGATGAAAATCGCCTTTTTGAAAAACAAAGTACCTCCCAAAGAGACCGATTGGGTAAAAATAGACCGAACTCATCAAGAAGCTAAGGAGTAAGGCATGCATACTATGAAAGGTTAATTCTTGCCTTTAAGCAATTTAGTGGTGATGAAAATTTGAGCGAAAAGGATTGAAGTAATTTTGTATACAGATTTGTATGTGGACTACGTCCTGAAATTAGTGAAATGATTAAGCAGCATACAGTGGATTGGCAAAACAAGAAGATAGATGAAGTATTGAGACATGCAAAGTATTTTAGTGATGAAATTTAGGCCAAGCAGCGTAAATTAAAAGAAAAGGCCATGTGGGCACAAGTAAAAGTGGCAGAAAGACAGGAAGCACAATTGATTGAATAAGCAAATGGTACAGGACCAAAACCTAGATTTAGTACTGGAAAAGGAAAGGGCCAGTTCAATATTGAGGAAGCCAAGAAGAAATGGCCATGTCATAATTGCGGAAGAATAGGCCACTGGAAATCCGAGTGTAAATTTCCCCCGAATACTAATGGTGATAATGCATCATTGAATCGCAGGTGCAGAAAGAGGTGAGTGGTCAACCGCAGCGACAGCAGCAGGTTGTTACCCAACAGAATCAGGTACCAAAACCGCCTATTCCACAGAGCGTAAATTCACAGAAATACAGTAATGAGACAGGATTCCACAATGAAGAACAGGTAACTAAGCTGCCGCGCGCTAGCGCTGTTTCGCAGTATTGGCTACAACGCAATGAGAGTGAGTCAGAAGAAGGTTATTGGCGGTGCCGAAGGGAGGAAGAAGAGTGCGTACTTGGCGCAACTCTAGAAGTAGACCAGACAGACCCTTTTGTGGACGGAAAGGTAAATGATGAAAATATTACTTTCCTAGTAGATACTGGTGCAACTAGATCAACTGTTAGGTCAGCTGATGTTAAGAATCTTCCTCTCTCGGATGAAACAATCCAAGTGGTTGGATTATCCAACAGACAAATCAAAACGTACCTCACAGAACCAGTAAAAGGCAATATAGGGAAATTTTCCGAAATGCACCGCTTAGTCGTGTGCGATTCAAGTCCTGTAAATCTATTAGGACAAGCCCTGTTGTGGAAAATGAATTGCACCCTATTTTGTACCCCTGATGGTATAGCATTTGAGACCCCTGATGAAGATGTACTGTATAAAATGACTATGGCTAATATGGAAACCGAGATTACTGAAGCCTATGCTGTATTCCACCATGACGAATTACCAAAAGAATTGAAACAGACAGTGAAAGCAGAGGTTTGGGATTTTACAGGAGAAGATGTAGGATTGATGAGAAATGTGGATCCCGTAAAAGTAACAGTGAAGGAAGAAATAAGCTACCCAAATGTTCCTCAATGTAAATTAACACCAGAGATAATTGAAGGAGTTACCCCAATAATTGAGAAAATGATTAAACAAGGAATTTTGAGAGAAATAATGAGTAGTCCATGTAATTCACCAATTATGGGACTGAAAAAGCCTAACGGAAAGTTCAGGATAGTGCAGGATTTGAGAAAGATAAACAAAATTATAGTGTCGTGCTGTCCTATTGTACCAAATCCATCTGTGATTTTGTATCAGATTCCTCATGATGTAGAATGGTACACAGTAATTGACTTATATCACACTTTCATTTCCATGATAGCCAGCAAATTTTTGCGTTCTGTTTTGGCGAACGTATTTTGGCTTGGTGCCGAATCCCACAGGGGTATACAGAAAGTCCCTCGATATTTAATCAGATATTGAAAAAGTCTTTAGAGGATTTAGAAATGCCCGAGAATTCAGTGCTAGTCCAGTATATCGATGACCTACTTGTGGCATCGAAAACTCAAGAAGCCTGTGTAATGGACACCATAGCATTGTTAAATCATTTGGCAGATGGAGGACTTAAAGTGTCGCCATCGAAATTGCAATTTTGTCAGAAAGAAGTACAATATTTGGGCCACAAAATTGAAAAGGGATTGAGGAAAATAACAACAGACAGAATCAGAATAATAAAAGGAATGAGAGCCCCAATGACGCAAAGAGAAGTGAGGATGTTTCTTGGAATGGTTGGATAATGTCGTCAGTGGATAAGTAACTTTTCCCTGATTGCAAAACCTTTGGTACGTCTGACAAGAAGTGATGTGAGAGATCCCATTGACTTAGATAAGGTATAACTAGCAGCATTTAAGAAATTGAGAGACAGTTTGTGGGAATCGCCAGCGTTAGGAATGCCTGACTATGAGAAGGAGTTCAAGTTGTACTGTAGTGAGAGGAATGGATGTGCGCTCTCTGTATTAATACAGAAACATGGAAAATTGAGAAGACCAATTGCATATTTCTCAGCTATGCTAGACCCTGTAGCTGTAGCTTTGCCAGGTTGTTTGAAAGCAGTAGCTGCCACTTGTAAGAGTCTGGAACAGAGTGAGGGAACTATGATGGGATATCCTGTACGAGTGTATGTACCTCATGATGTGGCAATCCTTTTAACAAGGAGTCGCACTCAATTCATGACACATAGTCGGCTGACTAAGTATGAGAAGGTCATATTAGGTGCAACGAATGTGAGCCTTGCAAGATGCTTGAATGTGAATCCCTCAACGCTACTGCCTGATGCTGAAAATGTTGAAGTCAGGGACGAAGTAGATCACGATTGTTTGGATGTTTTGGATTTCTGTACCAAACCACGTCCTGATATAAAGGATGTACCCTTGTCTGAGAGTGACTTTGTGATGTTTGTAGATGGGTCATGTTTGAGAACAGACTAAGGAAATCTGAGTGCAGCATATGCAGTGTGCACAGTTGCAGCAGTAATGGAAGCATCTTACCTGAAGGGAGTAAAATCAGCTCAGGTTGCTGAACTGATAGCTTTAACTAGAGCATGCAAAGATTGAAAAGAATGTGAGAGTGACTGTAATAACTGATAGTCAGTATGGTTTTGGTGTTGTGCATGATTTTGGCCAGATATGGCTACAGAGAGGATTTCTGACTTCAAGTAGAACTCCTATAAAGAATGCTGAAGTGGTTGGAAAGTTGCTTGAGGCGATACAGCTGCCAAAGCAATTGGCTGTTGTGAAGTGTGCTGCTCATGTGCAAACCGCTGATTATATCGCGGTTAGAAACAAATATGCCAACGATATGGCCCAATATTGTGCTCGAAATCAGAACTCAGTAAATAGAGCTAAAGAGGGGGAGATGAATTATTTGCCTCTAATGTTTACTAACATTGTGGGTACCTGGGAAGAAGTGAGGCAGTTGCAGGAAGAGGCAGGAGATGAGGAAATGAGACAGTGGGTAAAAGCAGGATGAGCACCAAGGGAAACAGATCATGTGTGGGTTGATCTAGATGGAAGACCAGTCATGCCTGATAGCATGATATCTGCCATGGCACGGATGTATCATGGACAGGGACACATAGGGAGGGACGCGATGATTCGGTCCTTCAAGCAAACGTGGTACAATGCAAAATTTAGACTTGTGGCTGAGAGTCTTTGTCAAAGATGCCTTATATGTCAGCAGTTCAATCCTGGAAGAAAAACAGTAGTAAGTCTAGGAACAATAGGTCGAGAAGGAGGGCCTTTCACCAGAATGCAGATTGATTTCATTGAGATGCCGCCTTGTAATAGGTTGAGGTATGTTCTAGTAATGGTCTGTTTGTTTTCTAGATGGGTAGAAGCATATCCCACAAGAAGGAGGAGTGATGGAATTACTGTAGCAAAACTGCTCTTGAGGGAATTCATCCCTAGATTTGGGTTCCCAGTTACAATTGAATCAGATAGAGGAAAGCATTTCCATAAGGAGATCATGAAATTGATTTGTGAAGCATTGAATGTACAACAGAAACTAAATTGTGCCTATCGCCCAGAGGCTTTTGGTGTGGTGTAACAAATGAATGGCACTATTAAAAACCGATTGGGAAAAATGTGTTTGGCCACAGGTTTGAAATGGCCTGATGTCTTGCCTCTAGTACTCATGACTATTAGATCAATTCCAGATAGAACCACGGGTTTGAGTCCACATGAAATTATCATGGGAAGAGCAATGCACCATGTATTCATACCAGTCAACAAGCTGTTGCCTATATCTGATGACTTGGTGTTGGATTACTGTAAGGGGCTGGCTGACGCAGTTCAGTCTGTGTTTCATCAGGTTGGAGCAGATGCCACCACCCTTGAAAAGAAGCAAGCTCATGATCTGAGCCCAGGAGACTGGGTGAGAATCAAAGTACACAGAAGAAGAAACTGTCTGGTCCCACGTTGGGGAAAACCACAACAAGTGATTTTGACTACAACCACAGCTGTGAAGTGTGCTGGGATCAAGAACTGGATTCATGCTAGTCACACACTGAGAATCACAAATCCAGTGGATAATCTAGAACGAGAATATTATGACGAGTCAGAAAGTAGCTCTGAATCGGATACTGAAGAAGTAAGAACAAGAGAAAATCTTGAAAGGGGGGAGTCAGAACCAAGTTTGATCGTTGCCCCAGAGAATATTCCCTTGAGAAGAAGATTACAGATTTCTGATACCAGCTCAGACTCAGAGACTGAACAAATACCGGTATGCTCGGGAAAAGAGAGAAGCAATGAAGAAACAATCAAAGAAGTTACTGATAAGGAAGTTCCTGATGAAAAACTGAGAGAAATTCCACCTGAAGTAACAAAAATAGATGAACAGGTGCCAGATACAGAAAGTGAGGGAAAGATTCTTGCAGAAGACCCCCGAGGAGTTGTAGGGAATTTTAACATCCAGTTAGAAGAAGGGACAGTTAGTTAGCAGGAAGATATTGTGCAAGAAACACGAGGTGGGACAGAAGTAGGGAAACTAAAAGAAGTGGTGGAAAGAGGAATAACTGAAAGCAAAAGGCAAGTGGAAACAGAATCAGAGGAAAGTGATGAGGAAGTACAAGAAGGTCGAGTCCTGAGAAAAAGAGCATCGAGAGCTGAAAAGAATGATAAAGGAAATAAATCGAAAAGACTAGCAAGAGATGAAATCTGGCCTAATAAGATAAAGAGATTAAGATATCGACTGACACAAGTGAATTCACCAAGAGCAGAGCAGGTGAATTAAGTATCAAGTCAAGAAAAGTCGGAAAATGAGAAAATAACTACAGCAGAGTAAAACAAAAGAACGAGAAAGCCCAAGCAGAAGTATAAGTCGCCAGAATGGTCGTATGTAGTTCTGCCTGAAATAAAAGAAGAGGCAGACAGCCAAGAAAATCCAGAGGTGACTGTACCGGAAGTGGTTGAGGAAGACGAAGAATCAGAAATCCTGAGAGTTATCTTGTCCGATATTGGAGAAGAGACGGATGTTCAGGAAGTTCTGTATCAAGATTATGAGAGAAAAGTGAAAGACGATCAAATGCCAAACTGAACAAGACAAAAGTACTGCTAATGGAAAGAAAATAGAATACTGGAAAAGACATAACAGATAGAACCAAGTAGGTGCTTAGAGCCTTGGGTTAGACAAAACTAGTTGTGAAGTAGAAGAGGCTAAGTCAAAAGACACTGATCATTTTGTGAAAATGGCAAACACAGAAAGTAGAAAAGCTAAATGTGTATTTTTAAAGAGATGGTTTAAAATGTGTTGTTGTACAGGATTACTAATGCTTCTATGGAGTGTGTTAGCATTACTGATTTCATTTAAAGTTACAATAGATACAATAGAAGGACATAGTGAGAATAAAACTAATATAGAGAAGGTTCAGAATATATATCCAACTAGAATAGATAGAAACAATCTACATAAAGACAGGTCTCTAACTGATTTCTCGAACAATGTGTTTTCAAAACTTTTGTACGAATATGTAAAGACAATGGATGTGAGGGATTGCTACATTTGTATGCAGTTACCTGCATCTGTATCGGAGGGAGTGACCTACCATCACCTCCCAGTAACATATGGAATAACATGTAGTGTAATAGCTAGTCTGTTTTACCAAATAGGGAAGTTAGAATACTATTTTCCAGATGTAGATAACATATTTTCACAAGTACCTGCGATTAACAAATTAAATAAAGTAAAGCCTGCAAAGGTGTTAGGTGAATTTTCCTTAGAAACTAAGGAACTAACATTAGAATATATATTAAATAATTTGACTTGTAGTTTAAAGAAAGAAGAAAAGACGTTTTTGGATATGGTTGAAGAAAGGAGATTGAAAATGCAAAAGAAAGCATCTGAGAGAAAAGACAGTCTGGGAAGTTGAAATGGAAAAACACCTGAAGGGAAAAGCTAGTCCAACTATGGCTTTAGATTGGCCCCAGAAAGGGAAGTTGTGTATTAGAAGGAATCAAACTGCATATGATAATTACTGTGTAGGTAACAGTGAGTGCAATGATACATACCGAATCATGGGTGGATGGGGATTTAAAGGAGCAAATGATCCAGTTTTTCCTGGGTTATATTTTATCTGCGGGAACAAGGCATATTATCGTTTGCCAGACCATTGGTATGGTACATGTTATGTAGGCCTGGTCTTTCCAAAGATAATCCACATGGGAAGAGGAGAAG
The DNA here is from genome assembly GCF_964204655.1 of Triturus cristatus. Lineage (NCBI taxonomy): Eukaryota > Metazoa > Chordata > Amphibia > Caudata > Salamandridae > Triturus > Triturus cristatus. Next base: position 652,508,761 of record NC_140594.1, read on the forward strand.
ATGGTGTACATAAGTTAGGTAGTCTATTAGCTCGTAGAAAAAGAGAATATTGGTCAGAAATTGTAGGAGACATTTTTGGAGCATTGATACCAGCAGTGGGAATATCTCTGAATGCACACAAAATTAGAAAACTATCAACAGTAGTGGATCGCTTGTCAACAAGCACCGCTGGAGGATTTCTATTGGTAAATACTGAAATGGTTGTCATGCGTGCTATGGTAATGCAAAATCGACTTGCCCTTGATATATTATTGGCAAAAGAGGGTGGAGTCTGCGGATTGCTGAAAGTTCAACATTGTTGCACTTACATTCCCGACTAAAGTAAAGATCTAAAAAAGTACATTAAAAATATAACTGAATTCCATGAGGAAATTACACCACTGGAGGTTGAAAGTGTTTGGGAAAAGATTGGGAAGAAACTTTCTTCTATTAAAGATTTCTTATTAAACTTAGGTGGTACTTTTATAGGTAGAATCTTATTTCCATTGACGTGTGATTTTTATAGTATTAATTCTAAGATTAGTTGGTTTGTGTCATAAAAGAAAGAAAATACAGAAAAAGTTAAAAAGAGAAAATTTGAAAAGAAGGCAGAATAAGAGACAAGAGAGGGAATTTGAAGAAGTAGAATTAGAAGAAATGAAAGAAAGTATGTATAAAACAGCTAGAAGAGAAGAAATTGGGGAAACAGAGATGTAAACTAACTAAAAGAATTCATTTCACTTTCTTGACAAATTGATACAAAATATAACGGTGTGGTGATAAAATCACCAAAGGGGGGATTGATGGAGCGGGTAGTACAACATTTTGTATACCTCCCCCATTCTGCATGAAAATACTAATTGAATAATCTATTAATTATAATATTATTAAATAAGTTTGCATGAATATTAAACCAACATTACTAATATCCAAATTATATGTGGGATTGCATATTGCATGGCTAAATAACCTTTATGACTAAAACCCGTACGCATACTAACAGTAGTATATGTAATAAATAGAATACTGCATGATATATGTTGCTTGTGATGTCTTTGTAATGTTGCTCGAGAGGAGGACCAAAAGGGTGAATATAAATGCTTTAAATGTTGCTATACGCTAGATAAATACAATCACATAGAGGGATTAGTAAGGGGTTAACATTAGATGCATTATTTCTATGCATTAATTACTCTTTTGTGTTTGTTTCGCTTAAGTTGGCGTTTGGGCCTCAATCCCAAAATGGCCGCCGACGCGACACGACGAAGTGGCCCCTGTCCCACGAGGCATGGAGTGAAGTGCGCAGAAGCGATAAATTCTTCTAGACCTCGGCGTGAACCCTGATCTTCGTGTTCCCAAGCAATGTCACTGTGGGATGACTGCCAAGACGAAAGACAATAGACTTCCACAGTAAACCAGAACAGACCGACATTAAATGGACGTGTGACATCACCCCTTGAACTGTACCAAAATCCCTAAAAGACTCTATCGGACGATCCCAACCAACCAATCATGACCGTATTAAAATAACGAAATGTATCTTCTTGCTTTGATTTTATTATAAAAATTCGCTGTAGAATAGAGAGGGTCTCGATGCAATCGCTCTTTCCGATGACAACGACGACGACGGTGACACTACGCGAACTCTACTACTTAGGCTGACTGCTGCGTTTTCCTGAATCCTAGATGGTCCGGATGCTGCCCAATTATCTGATGACTGCAAACTTTTTCTAAATTCTATGGGCACTGACAGATGCTTGCACGTCTCTGGTCTTTACCGATCCCTTGAGACTGTAGTGTGCTGAGAAAAGAACTTTTAACTTTAGACGAATGACGAGAGATCTGTATATGCAGACCTAATGATTTAGAGGACTTCGGATAGCCAGATTAGGTAAATATGATGTTCTGCGATTTACTCAAAATTTGATATAAACTTTCCAAATGCAAACATAACTTTACAAGAAATATTAGATAAACAGATATTGATTAACAAGAATTGAGTTTGTGGTTTATTAAGAAAGGTAAGATCTAAATATTGAAATGTGTTTTAGCTGGTTCTAGATCACCATCAACCAATCCAACTAATTTGGTCCATTGACCACGTGGGAGGAGTGCCTTGATGTTCAGGATTGAGATCTGTAGGTGGAAGGGGTATTGATGTATATTTTTTAAATTATCTTTTCTTTCCCTATAGGTTATAAGGTGTTCCCCCACATGTCGAGCGCTCGAACCGCTCATCCCTCCAACTGCATGCAGACCGGTAAATGGTTAGTGTGAATGTTGGTGTTATGGGCCCCAGCAATGACTGCATGTGTGAATGAATATGTGAGAGATCGGGTCTGTGACGCAGGGAGGATACCGGTACGGGTTTTGCTTTCCCGTTACCAGGGTTTTTGCGCTCCATCACTATCCTAGAGGAGGATATGGCAGCACTTACAACCGATATGTCTGAACGTCTGTCTAGAGCTAAAACCGTAGAAGAAAGAACAGAAGACGTCAAAAACAGACAGTCACAAAAATCTCAGATTTGTCAGATTTCCCTGAGGCAGTAGAATCGACCACTCCAGGCTAATTTCTAGAAAGTTGAATTAACTCCTGGATCCCGGAGGGGAAACTTTTCTCTTGGTTTGTGGATGAGACAGTTCACAAATCACTGGCTTAGAGAGCCCCACTTGGCACTCCTCCACAACCAGTGATCACATGTATATTCAACTTCTGAGACAGAGGTATAATAATTTGTGTAGCACATAAACTGTGGACCCAACCTTCTAGTCTAACCACATCATGATATTCCCAACTTTACCAGGCAGTTTTAAAAGCAGAGAAAAGTGTTTGCCACGGTCAAGCAAAACTCTGTGGCATAAACTTACAGTATTTGCTGATCTTCCCTTTATTTGAGACCAGAGAAGTGATGTGGGAATGGGAAATAAAACAGAAATAATATAGATGCCATGTACCCCACAATAAGACCCAGGGGCCAACATGATCAGTTACTTCCGAAAGCTGAAGGGCCAAAAACCCAAAAGGAGAACACAACTGCGTACATCCCGGGGGCGACCCAGAGTCTTCCCAGATTCTTTAGAGGCGCACAAAGGCTGTAGGGTACTGACTGGGAAGGATGGAAGGATTCAATCGGTTCAAGAATGAGAGGTTCGAAGGATGACGGACCCTCATGACATTGGTGTTGGGGGACTCCTTGGGAGGCGAGGAGGGGGGCAGGGATATGATGAAACTGATGCTGATCCAGGCTTAAGAATTTGACAGTATTATCGTGAGGATCATCACTGATCCTACACAGAAATTGAGAACATTTTACTCTGGTTTCAGAATTCTAAAATAGGAGAAGTTATATATACTAATAATGTCCAGTAGTAGTTGAAAGATTGGTTTGTTTAAAGTGGCTTTGTTGGGCGACGGATTCTTCTGGGTGGGGCGGTGATGGGGGATGGGGTAAGTAAATGTGATAATTTATGTGTTGATTTTGAGACAAGGGGCCAGATGAACGTACCTTTAGAATAAGAATTCCCAAATAACTATTTTTTCTGAATCCCTATTTGGTAATCAATATTCTAAATGTATGAAATGTTTATTTGTTAATTGGCAGTTCCTAGTGGGTCGCAAATCGACCTACCTCATGAATATTCAGGAGGTAGATTTCAATTTGCAACCTATTAGGAATTTCAGCCATCAAAGGGATGGTGGCCTGCTGAGGTCGGTAAACCACCATGTCTGTGATTGCTTTATAATTAGGGCTCCCGGTTTTATGGTATTTATTTTTTTAACATTTCCGTCTGTATTTATCCATATTTTTTTTGGGCCTTCTTATTGGTATTTATCCATATTTATTTTGTGTTTTGAGAATAAATGGAGCTGCAAAATGGTATATTTCCACCTTTATTTAACTGTTGGATGTGCACTCATACATGGATTCCTTCATGTTCTAGCTAATTAAATAGCCACGTATAACAAAAGACTACACTCACAGGTACATATTAGTGTTAAATTACAAATATATGTTAACATATGTCTGCATTTAAGGACATATCATCCTGTTTTTTTTGTAACTCTCCATGCTATCTGGTTAGCTTTTGCCTGGAATTCATGAAATACAGCATGGAGAGTCTCACCAGAAGCACCACTTTCAGTATTTTTCTGCATTTATAAATAAATACAAACAGGAAACAAATTGTTTTCTGTCTATATTCATCTGTAAAAATCTGTAAAAATGGAAAACCGCAAGCCTTATTTATAATACAGCAATCTTTGGCTTTTTTTTAATGCAGCCTAATCTCATTAAAAGGAAAACGGGATGTGTTTAAAAAGAAAAAAAAATAACTTTTAAGTTTCATTTTTTAAGAGGACACAGTGGGAAATAGATTTTCAACATTCTCAAAGGGGAAGGGGTCCCAAGGGGGTGGTGAAGTATTACTGTTTTGCAACCAGAATTTGGTCGCAAAACAGTAATACATTTCATACCAATCCAGTATTTGGAAGGGATGCCCAAAACACGCCCCTTCCAAATACAAAATGCAAATTGCAATTCGGTAACAAGATACCGAATCTCATTTTGCATTTTATACATTTAAAAAAGCATTTTTGCAATCACACACGGCCTCATTCTACAAATCAGGCTATTTGCAACCGGAAAAATACTTTGTACATGTAACCTACGGGTGGCTGGGAATGCCACAGTCTAACTCGAGATCTGAATTTTGAAACAAGAGCTCCCCTGGTTAGAGCCGACAATGCAGATCCTCTGCTGCCAGCCGCTTTTGACACAATCTCCCATAGCATTTTAGAACAGCAGCTCTTGGAGGTGGGTGTCAGGGGTATGGCCTTGGACAGGACAGGAACTATCTAATCATTCGAACCACCCCAGTACAAATAGGCAGCCTGACCTCGTGCAGTCGGTCTGTAAGCATAGGAGTCCCTTGAGGCTCCATCTTAAATCCCATGCTTTTCAACCTGTATGCAACACCGTGGCCACGGTAATCAGGTCCTACAGCTTTGATGTAGTGTCATATGCTGATGACACTCAGCAATTAATTACTCTTGGCCCTGACCTCACTGACACAAAGCTCAGTTTTAAAAACTGCATGACCCAGAATGACAACTGGATGCGTACCAATCACTTACAACTTAATGGAAGTACGACAGAGGTCATTCTTTTTGGTAAGTCAGATGAATACTGGTCCAGTGACTGGTGGCCTCTGAATCTAGGCCCATGACCATCTCCCAAACTTGTGGTGCAGAACCACGGAATGATAATTGACAATCAGCTGTCAATGAAAAGCCATATAAATCATGTAAATGGCATCTGTTATGGCATTTTGCATAAACTACGCAAAATTTGTCAATGGATTCCCATCGAATCCAAACAACCACTGGTCCAGGGACTTATTATAAGTCGTATTGACTATGGTTATGCCCTGTTGGCTTCCATAAACGAGGAGCTCTACTCCAAGCTTCAGGTTTTACAGAACACCGCTGCTAGACTAGTATTAAACCTTCAATCAAGAGCCCCATCAGAGCCCAGTTTGAGGACTCTGCACTGGCTCCCTGTTAAGAAGCGATGCCGCTTCAAAATCCTCTGTCTTGCTCGCAAGAACATGTATGGAACCGGGCCAAGCTATTCTGCTAAGAAACTTAGCTGGTATCTGCCAAGTAGTGTTGTGTGTCGATTTAGATACCGTATATAGGTTTCCCGATTTATGTCCTTATATAGGCATAATTCACATTGCCCATATTTAGGCATAGAAATCCTACCCTTATTTAGGCATTATCCATGCTAACCAAATACAGGCATGGCCATCTACGTCACAACGAGTTCTTGGAAAACCAGACTCTTAAGCCTTTAGGACTTCCACTTGCTTGGATATTGAACCAGAACTAATTTATTATGCATGAACATCTATTCCTTAGGGGTTCATTCATGACGTTCTTCTGCCCAACTTTTACATCAATACTGGCATTCCTAAACACCTTCAAGGTATAAATATACCTTCAATTACTATGGCGAACCACGGTTCGGCTGCCTACTTGCACGACGCGGCTCGCCGCGGCAAGTTCGGAAGGAAGTCAAGTCCCCGCCTAACGCACTGACAAGACGCTGTCATCCTCCTCGCAGAGAATCCAGCTCCAGTGTTTCTGACTCCCCTTGCAGGGTGTTAGAGATCGAGACTCAGAAAGAGATTCCAACCTCACTCATTCTAAGGTATGGAGCGGACTAGAACCTAGAGGGACTTTTGGCAAATCTTGGCAAATATAGCTAAACTAGACTATAGACAAACAGCACCTACTTCTTACCTCGTACTACACTTAGGTTAGGTACACTGGGGTAGAACTAGCTAGAAGCATCAGATGAGTATTAACATTTTAGCCTGTGTTATTTATGTATGTATTTTTATGAATATCTGTCATAGCTACAAACCATGCTATTGCAGTATTATTTTATCTTACTGCTAATGCTGTACGTATTGTACTTCGCATTCTGTCTTACGATTGTAGCAGTTCATATCTCTTGCATGAGAAATAAGACTGTTCAATAAACCCTTTTTATTGAAACGCCCGTCAATCTATTTCTGTGTAACTGTAGAAACGAAGCATGCACGATTGACTGAGTGAAACTGTTATCTATTGTTTCCACGATTCTGAGAGTGTTCCGATTCTAAGGGAAACAAAGTTGTCATGTTTATGCGGTTGTCAGAAACTAATCCCTTCTTGTTTATTCAAGAAGTTTCTAGTGACCTCAGAGTTAGCTGGCACACACAAGTAATTAAGTTTAATGTACTCAATAGAGACATACTGACCTCAGTCCTATATCAAAACTATAGTGTATATTATTCCAATGAACAGAGCCTGTCAGGGATATAGGAACGACATTACATGGCGCCCAACGGTTTGGTAAGGCACTAATTTAACGCTGGATACTGAAGTAACTCAGTCGTGCTTTTCTTTAAGACCCCTACTCATAATACTCCATAAGACGTCTGGAGTGGGTACGGATAATATCCGAATGAAAGCACGTTCTGGGTGAGAGCGTGTCCCTCGAATTGCACTCCAATAAAGAGATCAGTTCTGCGATGGTAAATAGGATGATTTCAAATTTATTCGTGTGAATCGTTCAGATAAACGTTCCTCAATTCAAAACATTTCAAGGTCACCAACGAGTGTATTTCACATCATAACTCGATATAGCCCAATGCATTTCGGGCCGGTGTGGCCCTTCATCAGGGGCGGCACTGAAATAAGAGTATACAAGGAATCAGCCTTAATTTAAACACATCTGTGTATGCATAATAGTACAAGTTCAACACGAGTGCGCTTCCTCTACTTCATTCGTGACATTACGGATAATATCCGCCATGGCTGAGTAGGACAAAAATCCTATGTATTAGCTGTTTGATTTGTTCAACATTGAAGGATACAGTGTTCCAAAAGCACCTTATCTTTGTTCCCTTGAAACTTGCTCTGCAATTTTCATTAAACAATGTCCCTAAATGGGGATAATAACACCGGAAACGGTGGAGCTGTACCCGACGATGTCGCAGCAGCTTTTGATTATACAGGTTTTAATGAAACCTGTATTTAAGGAGAGCCATCACCCTAAAACTTATAAAACATGGCATAACACCAAGAGGTGGTAGAGCAGTTTTTGTGATAGAGGCACATGAACCTCACCAGACAGAGGTATTCTATTCATGGATAGTATTCCCAGAATCAAATTCAGTAACTAAAACGTTTCACTTCTACAAAGATGAACCACCTGAGGAATATATTCCTTTTGATGATATTGAAATTCCACTCACATACCAGGAGCATGATCTCTGGTTTAAAGGCGCCCTAAAACATTACAATCACATTACCAGGCTCGGTCCACTAGGTAGACCAGGAGCAACATGGCCGATTTTAGCTAGCGACACACCTCATCCGGACATTGAAGAAATGTCAAATGAAGAATTACTTGCTCAACTCAAGGAGCCGATCAAAATATATAGACAATTGGTTCAATATGTCATGCGGACTTTCACAGTCCAACCAACAATAGCCATTCCATTATAAAAAAATCATGTAGGATGGGATGAGGACTCACCTCACCATAAGATCCAGTTAAAAAATCAACCAACTCCACAAAGGCAGTATCCAAATAAGCAAGAAGCTAAAAACAGGTCAGGGTGATCTTAGATCAACTTGAATTCCAAGGGGTGATTGATACATGCACCTCATCAATGAACAATCCTTTGTTTCCTGTTTCCAAACCAGACAATACATATCGTCTAGTTTTGGATTACAGACACTTAAACTCTAGTTGTAAAACATTTGCAGTGCAAAATGCACATAGTACTGCATTAATGAATAACATTGTGTGTAAAAAATATAAAACCACATTAGATATTTCTAACGGTTTCTTTTGTCAAAACATAGCACCTGAAAGTAGGTATTGACAGCTTTCTCAATAATGGGGACCCAGCGTCAATTGTGTTATCTCCCTCAGGGATTCAAGAATAGTCCAGGGTTATTCTCAGCAAGGGTAACAGAGTTACTACAAATTTATGATGACGAAGCATTGCCATATGTCGATGATATCTATCTGACAGACGATGACCGTAACAGGCACTTGAACAGGGTGAATACCATTATACTGGGCTTTACCTCTGAAGGTTATAAATTCAATTTTAAAAAATCAAGAATTGCCCATCTCAACGTCCTTTTCCTAGGGTATGAACTATCAAGTGAAGGCAAAAGCCTGGCAGCCAACTTTTTAGAAAAGTGTGCGCTGCTCCAACCTCCAAAAACAATGAAAAAGTTACAGTTGATTCTAGGTTTCCTAAATAAATAATAAATAATAACACCGGAACCGGTGGAGCTGTACCCGACGATGTCGCAGCAGCTTTTGATTATACAGGTTTTAATGAAACCGATGAAAATGCAAAAATCATCGCTCCAAATTTAAGGAGAGCCATCACTCTAAAACTTATAAAACATGGCATAACACCAAGAGGTGGTAGAGCAGTTTTTGTGATAGAGGCACATGAACCTCACCAGACAGAGGTATTCTATTCATGGATAGTATTCCCAGAATCAAATTCAGTAACTAAAACGTTTCACTTCTACAAAGAAGATGAACCACCTGAGGAATATATTCCTTTTGATGATATTGAAATTCCACTCACATACCAGGAGCATGATCTCTGGTTTAAAGGCGCCCTAAAACATTACAATCACATTACCAGGCTCGGTCCACTAGGTAGACCAGGAGCAACATGGCCGATTTTAGCTAGCGACACACCTCATCCGGACATTGAAGAAATGTCAAATGAAGAATTACTTGCTCAACTCAAGGAGCCAATCAAAATATATAGACAATTGGTTCAATATGTCATGCGGACTTTCACAGTCCAACCAACAATAGCCATTCCAAGACGAACCTCTCACCAGGGGAATGCGCTAAAAATCACACCACAGACTTTATATGCAGTCATGGGTAAAATACCCACAAAACGTGAACAAATTCCGTTCTGGATAGCTAAAAAAATTACTCAAATCGAAGCGGTATTTCCTAATACCAGCCCTTATGAGAAACATAGAATTCTAACAATCTGTTTACCAATGGGGATAACACCACATCTAGAAGACTGCACCACTTGGGGCACAGTCTTTGCTGCTATCTACACTAAAACACATGGTGTTCCATCTATGGCGGTAATACCTGATGTCCTGAAACAAATTCAAAATAAATAGTGGGCAGAGCCTGCTCTGAATTTAGGTATGAAGTTACTGAAAAATTTCGACCAGGTCTCCACAATAATATTATCTAATATTAAAGGAGAAGCAGCATCAGTGGCAATTCGCCAGAAATTAAGGGAATTTGATGTAACAGAACAACCACAAGAATTAGCCAGAATAATTGAAAAATCCTATGAAGAATTAGGCCGAGACAGTTTGGGAGGGAAACCAGTTAAACAACAACTGTCTGAAAGTCCTGAAAAGGCCTTTACTAAAAACAATCCCACCTCTTCTAAAAAGAAGTGGGAAAATAACAAACGACATTCAAAAGAGAAAGATTCTCAATCCCGAGTAGGTCTTCTCAAAAGGAGCCCTCTGAAAGGAGGTATAACCTCAGAAATAGGGATAATTTGAGAAAACCTGACAGGTATCAAGATACTGATACACGTTCCTCTCGTACCTTTCAGATATCGTCACAGACATCCGAAAGAAGAGGACGGTCAGATCAAAAAGAAGAATGCGTGAAGTCCAAAGACGATCAACACGTTCAGAAAAACAAACCAAAACTTTAATTCTCCAAGAAGAAAGTAGCAGGTCTGAAGTTTAGACATGCCGAGGATTCTGAGAACACAACTCAAGAACGGAGAATGGCCTCAGACAATGTTGGACAGTGCAGCAGAAGTATCAATAGCTCGCCAGAACCTGAAGGGACTTCTGGAGACAGTGGACCTGAATAAAGACCTTCAAGTTGAGACTGCAGACACCAGGGTTAGTTCACCACAAAGGTTATATGAAATAACACTCTGGATGGAGAGCCGACCGGCCACCCCGTTGACAAAAAGCAAGAACAGGGTCGGCGCCAAGACGCACCCCTGCCTCACTCCTCTGCCAACCGGGAAGTCCTCGGTCACCTCTCCCGCACCCCCCCACCGCACCCTGGCAACATTTCCCTCATGCAAGCGGACGATCACAGTGAGAAGTTCGGGTGCAATTCCTAGTTCCATCAGGACCTGCCAAAGCTTGTTTCTTGGGACCAAATCGAATGCTGCTTTTAGGTCCACAAAGACCGCATAAAGGGCACCGTTCCCCAAGACCACCGTCTTCCAATATAGATTAACAAATCGGAAGACTTGGTGAATTGTACTTATCCGGGAGCGGAACCCTGCCTGCATTGGGCTTAAGATGTTATGATCATTCATCCAAGATTGTGTTATGTGGAGAAACATGCGGCCTATGATCTTTTGGACCGAATCAATTAAGCTGATTGGTCTATAGTTGCTTGGGGTTGATTTGTCCCCTTTTTTAAATACAGGGACGATTTCAGCACCCTTCCACGAGGGCGGGATATCCGCTCCCTGGGCAATTGCGTTGGCTAGTCGCATGATATAACTGGACCAGAGACTTCTGTCGTCGATAAACATGTCTGCAGGGATTCCATACCTTCCAGGGGCCTTTCCCCTAACCACTCCATCTAGGGCTCTAACCACATCCTTTATTGAAAATATAGCCTTTTTGTAAGGTACATTGGGAAAAGTCTCGATAAGAGAGTTTTGAGGGGGCGCGGCATACTGAGGCTTGAAATAATCTATCCAAGCGTTCCGTGCCACATTATTTTGGGGACGCTCTGCTGTGCCACCCCTGTCCCATTTGTATGTGTCCCAGAAGACTTTACTGTTCTTGTTCCTTGAAGCTTCAAGGAGGTCCTTCCATATTTCATTTTCCCAGTTTACCTTTGCCTCTTTGAAACACTTCCCATAGTATGACCTAGCAGATCTTACGAGTATTGGATCTTTCTGTTTGAGTGCTCTACCTAATTCGTCCCGGGCTTTCCTGCACTTGTTATTGTACCAGTCCTCCTTTTTTTTGGGTCTTAAGATTTCTGTTAGGGGCGGGTTTGAGGAATTATTTTCGCAGGCCCGCAAAAAGCCTTGCGTGTATTCCCACTATTTTTTGATGAGGGTCTTGACCCTCTACCAATGAACCCGATTCTTCTAGTGCGGAGGTGACTTCTCCTTTGATTGCTAGTAGAGTACTCGAGTCATCGGCAATCCGATCCCATTTTAGGTGGCGCATGTCGTTTGACAGATGGTACTCTGACTCGTGTATATCTTGTGACTTTAATGTAAGGCCAAGTAAAGACGAGTTAAATGTAGAGACTAGTGGGTGATGGTCACTCTCTGATCGGTTGACTACCTCCATATCTATAAAATATGGCCAGAGTTTAATGTGAATCAATATGTAATCGATTCTACTTGCCCTACGACCATTGTCAAAAGTATTTAAACCACATTTGTCTGACAGGCTTCTTCCGTTTACTGCTCTCAGTTGGTTCCCTAAGCATAATCCACTTAACTGGATTGCTGCCCCTGTCCACCTTTTTACTGGTGCAATCTCAAGGGGTGGAATTCCCCAGCTTGCGTCTTCTTCAGCGGCAAGCAGGGATATATCATGGTCCAGGGGCTCAAATGAGGCATTAAAGTCGCCTGCTATTATGGGTAAGTAATTCGAGGGCAGAGAGTCGATCATTTCTTCCAGTAATTGTACTACTGGGGACTTTTTTCCCCCGGGCAAACCTCGAGCGTAGACGTTAAAAATTTCAAGGCTTATCCCATCCTTTGAAACAATCTTTACAGATAAAATATCGTCACTGATATTGGGTCTTTGGGTGACTCGACATCCTAGATCTTGTTTTAGCCATATAGTTAACCCGCCAGATGGGCGGCCTCTTGCATTTTTTAAGGCTGGGATGTAGTAGTTAAGAAATCCTCTGCATAACAGGGGATCTGTCAACCAAGTCTCTTGGAAGAGACATATATCAAATTTAGATATAAAAACCAGCCAATCAGGGTCTGTTGTTTTTTGGCCTAAGCCTGCTATATTCCAAGACATTATTGTCAGTTGGTCTCTTTCTAACAGTCCTCCCTTGTAAGGTCTTGGGTTCCATTGTAATGGGCTTGGATTTTCCCTTGCTAGAGGGGTCAGGTTATTGGTACTATAAGTACTCACACTAGTTGTAGTACCAAACTCAGTTTTGCCAGTTGCACCAGCTGATACTGTAGCAGAACTCAGTGGGGATATTAACCCGGTCCCAATTAAAGACCAGTGATTTCCCCCCAACTGGCGCTGATCCAATTTTGTGTTATTAGTGATTTTATTACCAGCATAATCATCCTCAGTTGAGGCGGTGAAAGCTACCTGTTTTTCTGCAAGGGTTATAACCGCATTACTTGGGTATTTCCTCATACAGAGGGAGTTTGGTCGTCAATCGCAGTCTTCCAAACCGGAAGACCTAATTTCCTCAGACTGCGCGTTGGGGCATCTGTCCTTTCTGGGCCACATATCAATACCTCTATGCCCAAAGGCCTCTATGTTGGGCTGTAGGCAATTGCCATAGAAGAAGGACAAGGGCAGAGAGAGAATAGGAGTACAAGAGTTGGAATTCGGCCAATGGCAAACGTGCTCTACTGCCCTTGAATCTCTAAAGTTAATTATTATACAATCTCCTTCTATATTTTTCTTTTTTGGGCCCACCCAGTTGACTCGGCGCAGAAAGAGGATTTCTGTTAATACATTCTGTGGTAAGGGACGGTTGGAATTTAGCCAATACACGCACTTATTTTTCAGTTCCCTGTAGTCCTCCCTAACGTCTAGACCCAGGGGTTTGACTCCTGCCAGTATTATCACATAGGGACTTGACTCGGGAGGGAGGTGTATGCTTGGTAATTTCCTTATTTCTAAGAGGCTAGGTATTTCCCTTTCTGGTTCATTTGTCGCTTGGCTGTTATTGGCTGTCGCTAGTGTATTCCCCCCTCTCGCTTGATTACCTACAATTGGTGTATGGGTTATATTCCGAGTTACCTTACCCAGCACTGGCGGGTTGGTTTTAGCAGTAGTTGGGTTAGAAATGAGTACCGTATCAACAGTTGGGGCATTTTTGTTGGGAGGCTTCACAGATGATTTATCGCACCCCTGGTAATTGATGACATTTTTTTGCCGAGACTGCGTGGATGAGTACATCAACTCTAAACAAGTCAATCTATTTTCGATACTATCCAGCCTTTCATAGATTGGCTGGCAAGTTTTGTAAAAGATTGACTCCAATTTCCCCCAAAAGTCTTCTTCCAAATTTTGCAAGTCCTTAGGTGGGGCCGAAGAAGACGGCATTAGGGAGCTCTCCTTCCCACCAACTAGAGTTACTTCTTCGGGAACAGGGATGTTCTCAGGTATGACCCCGGGGGTGATTCTTCTGGATTTTGCTGTATGTCCGACGTTTGGCGGTTCTCTACGCTTTCTCTTGGATTTCAGAGATTTCAGGCATTCATTATTGTTCGATACGGGTGTTTTAAGCTTTAAGTTCGTAGCAGACCGGGTCTTTACACTCTCAGAAACACCGCTAGTGCGGGTTAAGTTTGGAGGCCCCTTTTTAGATCTGGTATTGAGGTTGGCTCCGTCAGATTCTGGGATGCAATGCGCTGGTGTAACATGGCAAAGGGAAGTATTTCCAGAAACATCCAGCACAAGGCTAGCATCATTAATGTCGGTTTCCTGTACCACATTACAAACAGGGGAACGCATTTGTGACAAATAACCCAACGAGGAGCGTTTGTTGGTGAGAGAACCCAACGACAATCGTTTCTCGGTAACATCAATCTCCTTGTCCAGAATAGAAGAGACTCTTACCAAAAATTGGTCTAATGTGCCGACAAGGGACTTTTGACCAGTTACAGGTGCGGTGTCATTCTTCAATGGCAGATTATACAACTCCTTACAAACACCCGCAACCGTCCACCAAACACTCTGAACACTTGTTATTGTAATACAGGTTCAGTACATAGGGAGGTTGGCCCTTTAAGTCGGAAGACCAAAAATATTAATCGGAAAATAACAGACCTTTAGATGTAGTTCAACGGGAGAGGGCCCGGCCCGGCCTTACTCGGTCTCTAACGGGCTCAAACGGGCCCGCCCTTGGCCCGGGCTTCGCCCGGCGCCGCCCGCGCGCGTCCCGCGTCGCGGAGGGAGCCTCAGCAATTTAAGCGCCTCCGGGCGCGCTGCTCGGTGGATCCAGGAAGTGGCACCGGGAACTCTGGGAGCTGTAGTCTCCCCCCACAGCGGCCAGCGGTAGCGGTGGCGGCGGGGACCAACAGCGTGACCGCCCCAGGCAGAATGCAGCAGGAGGTGTCCGGTGATGTCCACGGCGTCAGGTGAGTGCTTTTCCAAATACCCCCGCTCCACCGAGGGAGCCTCAGCAATTTAAGCGCCTCCGGGCGCGCTGCTCGGTGGATCCAGGAAGTGGCACCGGGAACTCTGGGAGCTGTAGTCTCCCCCCACAGCGGCCAGCGGTAGCGGTGGCGGCGGGGGAGACCAACAGCGTGACCGCCCCAGGAAGAATGCAGCAGGAGGTGTCCGGTGATGTCCACGGCGTCAGGTGAGTGCTTTTCCAAATACCCCCGCTCCACCGAGGGAGCCTCAGCAATTTAAGCGCCTCCGGGCGCGCTGCTCGGTGGATCCAGGAAGTGGCACCGGGAACTCTGGGAGCTGTAGTCTCCCCCCACAGCGGCCAGCGGTAGCGGTGGCGGCGGGGGAGACCAACAGCGTGACCGCCCCAGGAAGAATGCAGCAGGAGGTGTCCGGTGATGTCCACGGCGTCAGGTGAGTGCTTTTCCAAACCAGACAATACATATCGTCTAGTTTTGGATTACAGACACTTAAACTCTAGTTGTAAAACATTTGCAGTGCAAAATGCACATAGTACTGCATTAATGAATAACATTGTGTATAAAAAATATAAAACCACATTAGATATTTCTAATGGTTTCTTTTGTCAAAACATAGCACCTGAAAGTAGGTATTTGACAGCTTTCTCAATAATGGGGACCCAGCGTCAATTGTGTTGTCTCCCTCAGGGATTCAAGAATAGTCCAGGGTTATTCTCAGCAAGGGTAACAGAGTT
Source organism: Triturus cristatus (assembly GCF_964204655.1). NCBI lineage: Eukaryota > Metazoa > Chordata > Amphibia > Caudata > Salamandridae > Triturus > Triturus cristatus. The sequence continues at coordinate 652,524,416 of NC_140594.1, forward strand.
ACTACAAATTTATGAAGACGAGTCATTGTCATATGTCGATGATATCTATCTGACAGACAATGACCCTAACAGGCACTTGAACAGGGTGAATACCAATATACTGGGCTTTACCGCTGAAGGTTATAAATTCAATTTAAAAAAATCAAGAATTGCCCATCTCAACATCCTTTTCCTAGGATATGAACTATCAAGTGAAGGCAAAAGCATGGCAGCCAACTTTTTAGAAAAGTGTGCGCTGCTCCAACCTCCAAAAACAATGAAAAAGTTACAGTTGATTCTAGGTTTCCTAAATTTTGGAAGAGCATACATTCTAAACTACGCAGAAAGGGTTAAACCTCTCTACGAATTAATCAAACCGGATTTTTAAATCACACATTAGACACAGGAACACACAGATATCCTGCGTTCACTTCAAGCTGACATGTTAGCAACAAAACACTTACTAACACGCGTAAACGTACGCAACTTAGTGATCCGAATCATTCCGGGTCAATGCGGATTCACCTACTTAACTTTTAACGAAGGTGAAAAAGTACCAATTGCATATAAATCACATATGTATACGCAAGCAGAAATGAAATTTACATCGACAGAAAAAATTCTGACAGCAGTTCAAACCGCTGTAGCAAAAGAAAGAGCCCTAGCACAGGGGAAACGCTTATGGTCGTAACCCCTGTACCAGCCTTCGAGGCAGTTACAAAAGAGAGTATTCCAAATGCAAAAGCTTTACATCCAAGATGGATACAATGGGTTAATTCTCTTGCTTCAACTGATGTCGAATATGTTTTTGATCCTTATTTAAAAACACAAGCATTCCTGCAATACGAACACCAATTTCCTCTGAAATTCTCCCTCTTGACCAGTACGAATTTATAATTTATACTGACGGATCTGCACAACCCGCTACGGGGGGTAAGCAAGCTTATAGTGCAGCATGCGCGATCGTTAAAGGTCGTATGCTCGATGGCACATTTAGACCAATGGTCACAAAAACGCAATCTCTAGGAGATTGTACAGCTTAGCGAGCTGAACTACAAGAATTTAAAATGGCACTTGAAAATACGGATCGTAAATTCCCCACACTCATAGTGTGAGATTCTTTTTATTGTGTTCAATCATAAAATTAATATTTACAGAATTGGCTTCAAAATGGTTTCAAAGATGCAAAAGGTGGCACAATCAGGCATAAAATGCTTTGGGAACAAGTAGTTCAGTTGCGAAACGGACTACAAAACACTCATGTGATACACACGCTGAGTCATCAACGTGATGGCGTTCACGTTGAAGGGAATTCATTGGCTGATAAAGCCGCGAAAGGGGCTGTGCAAACGGCTTCCATAGCTGCAATCACTCGTTCAAAAACAAAAACAGGCAGTGAAATAATACTGGCTGTCAATGCTTCGAGCAAAGGCAGCGGTGCAGCGTTACCTAAAAGGTTTCCACTCAAATACTCATATATAATTGATGCGAACAATGTTCCGTTTGCTTGAATCCCTGGATTGGGGATAGGGCAATACCAAATATGGAACATAGATTAGGACTAAGCCTAGCAGCACATGAAAGGATAGCCTCTGCCCATGCAGGTGTTTCCGCCACAGTATCGTTATTAAAACAAAGATACTGGTGGCCAGGCATTAGGAAACAGACCAGGAATTATGTTTTGGACTGCGAAATATGCCAGAAGATGAAAGTCTCCACAGTGAAACGTCCTGCGCAGACAGCCCTGTTAATTTCAGATAAACTATTGGCATGTGTTTACCTGGACCACTGCGGTCCCTTACAAAGGGATGGTAACTATAAATATATCATGGTCGCAGTGGATTCGTGTTCAAGGTTCCTTTGGATGTGGCCTCAGCGCTCGGCTGACGCTCGAACTGTTATAAAAGATTTGCGAGTCTTTATCGGCACATACGGAACTGGCACACTACTTTCTGACCAGGGTCCTGCGGTTAGCTCTCGAGCTTACAAAGAAGCCATGGCCAGTTTGGGCGTAGCATTGCGGTATTCTTCTCCATTCCATCCTGAGGGAAATTCTGTTGTGGAAAGAAAAAACCGGGACATAAAGCAGTCTATAACAGCTAGGGTATTAGGTTCGGGTGATGGGTGGGTCAAACATCTTTATGGGGTCCAACGCTCATTAAACAATTTGTCAAGAAGTTCTCTAGGGGGTGTCACTCCATATGAAGTCCTATTTGGAACTAGAATGTAGATTCTGGACCTTGACATGAAAGGCACAGTGGTTGAAAATAAAAAGTTTGATATCAAAGATCGTTTGGCTGTTTTACAGGACTTAAATGAACTAAGATCGAAACATACAACGTGTTCCTGAAGCCAACCACCACTGGGGGAAAACCACCCATCCCAGCAAGGCCTGCCTGGATCCCAAAGCTTGGTAATCTAGTCAGAGAAAAGATCGCGGACAAGAAGGAATTTGGGCCTTCTTACAGACAACCAGTACCTGTCCTAGCAATCCACGGATCGAGAACAGTACTACTGCCGCCCCTTGCTGGTAAAAAGGAGAAAAGATTTCTGTCCATCGACCTGATCACACCACACTATGTGGCTGACACTAAGCAGTAGGCCAAGTGGACTCTGACAATGTTGCAGACGCACTCCGCTAGCTACAATCCAAGATATTCAAACTGAGAGACTCATCACCTTTGAAGATTCTACAGTGAGAAATTAAGGGCTAAGCAACAAAGCTATGGAACTCGTCCCTCTTGAGACCCAAATAACAGTTCGTCCTGATACACCTGTCTACTACGAAGTAACAAGTGATCAACTGGTTCCAGTGATTTCAACGAATCCTGATGCAATTCCAACCATTGACAGAACTGCCACTGGCTATTTAATTAACTTTGATACATTTTCTGAGGATCCCTGCGAACCTGAAACGACACCAGCACAAAGAACTTTAAAAAAACAAGCAACAGACTTTTTTAATCTCCTGAAAAAGACGTATCTGGTTTCACCATGGATTGAACTATGGATTGTTTTGGGAATATTCTTCTTTCTACTTTGGTTAGCTCTGGTAATAACTCTGGGTATGCTGATAAATGGAAGATATATTCAAATGGACACAGCAAGTAAAGGAGTGAACTTACTTCTCCAGCCACACAAATCATCCCATCGTGAAGCAGGAGACTTGTCAGCAGTGAACATCACAGCCATTCCTATACCAGATGGTATAGTTTGGGACAGAACTGAATATGACATTTTTGGCCCGTCGGAATGTTTGAAGATTCCACACTTATTTAAAATTTCATTAAGTGACTTTATTACCTCTAGTACCTTTTCTGATGATTGGGACTTCGAGACTGTTAATAACATGATGTCTGATCTAGAAATGTCTGCAGTATTCACAAATCATGACTATTTAGAGGGTTCATCAGACTATGAATAAATGTATTGTTATACCCACTATGGTCATCATTTCTTGCATACAACTACATCACCTAGAAATGTATTTATGTTTAACCAATGGGAACATTGTCCTACACCTCCAAAGGGTAGCTCAAAAACTTTTGCAATGAAATTTCCATATGTTTCAGGGTTCAACTAATCAAATCCAGAATCGTTTTATTTTAAGAATATGAACAAGACACGAACGAAAAATATGTTAACCAATACGAAACAAATTTATTCTGCAGCCTTTATTGCTCAACTGTCTAGACAGGGGTTCGACTTTTGGAAAGACAACATTGAGACAAAATTTGTCTGGGGTAAAAAAAATTGGCAAATGCAGGGGGGAGAAGCTTTGTTTAAAGCCTGTATCATCCCTGAGCAAATTATGTTTTTGAATGACACTGTCCAACTAACGTTTTTCCTTGGGTTAGCTAAGATCAAAGACATGAACACACCGACCATACCAATACCTGCGAGTAATAGCATTACACAGGGGGAGGTCGACATACATAATATTTTGCATCACAACAGATCAGATCCTGAATGGAAAAAACGGTTGCTCTGGCCCACAGACACAAACAACTGTCAAGATCGATTCCAGAACAAAACACAGGGTTTCACTATCAATAGGCCAGACCCACGCTATGTTCAAAGACAGCATCCAGGGGTAGTAACAACATACAGTGTAGGGAAACTCTGCCTTGATTGGCTACAGAAATCTACACTGCAGGATGTAAAACAACACTTATCTTTACGTCAAGAAGGCGCAGAACTTAGGGAATTCTTGCTAGGACCAAGAAAAACGTGTCAAAAACGTTTCGTATATGCCAGTATCTACACTGCTTTTAATGAAATATGGAAGATTACCCAAGCAGAGACTGCAGAACGAATACAAGAAATTGATCGTATTAATTTAGAGAAATCTCTCTGTAGTAGACAATGGGTTAACGACTCTGTCATCCAGGATATATTCATTGGACAGCATTGTGTCTTCTGCCATAGACATCATGGAACAAGACTTGGTCATGTTGCAACATGGTCAGTCTCAATTACATTCTATAATGCCATTAGGCTGGATGCTCCAAAACTTGCGTTCAGGCTATGTGCCTTGGCGTTTAATCAACACTACGTCACTGTTTTCAGAATTCAATCTCACTGATAAACAGATCAAACTGGCACAAAGGGGAGCAGACTATCCGGTGCTGAGCATTCAAAAACTGGAAAAATTACCATTCACGGTGGCAGAAAAAACAGATACTGAGTGGATCATACATGGTAAAATTACTCTGCCTGTTACAACTTTCCATTTCCAGTATTGCCTAAAACATATACCATCAGGCAAATATGAAAGGTTGGGTAAAGAATACATCGAGACATCTTGGGATTTACCTTACACACATAGATGTTGGAGTGGGGGGCGTGAAGTGTTTCTTAGCGTTACAAACTGTGAAAACGCACTAAGCGGTTCTCTCCTTTGTCAGGGTATTAATTTACCCGCGGCCTGCGATGGTTCCACTACAAACTTATCCTGAACCTGCACGGCTCACCTGCTGCAGTGATTAATCCAATTTTTGGACTACTTTCGAATGGAAGTTACCTCATGTTGAATGATCACAGCTGCTGTGGCATGTTGCCAGGTATCCCATATCTAGTAACGGTTACATCCAGGGTCACTTGCTGTATGCAAGTCTTGTGTCCACAAATACAGACAGTCCGGGAGTCGCCTCTATGGCCTTCACTGAACATCTCTTCTATACAAATTGATACTATAAGCAGAATGAAAGCCATTCTTTTACAACAAACTGTGCCACTGACCTCGGCCAAAGAAACCTATGATCTACAAGTCGCAAGGACTTCTGGCGAGATACAAGCCCTTTTGAATACAAATTGCCCTATACATTTCTCAGAAATGTTAGAACGTATCTTAAACATGTCTGATACGAGCGGTATTGTACATGTATTTAAGACCGTGTGTTCAGGACTGTTAGCACCTTTTCAAGCAGTCCTCGGAATAATTCCCAACTTTGTGCACTCTGTGTTTGGCAGACTGCCACTACTTTTTGGACTCGTTGCAGGGATCCTATTTTTGCTCCTACTGCTCCGATATGGCAAGCCAAATAACCAGCGTCACTCCAAGCACCATAGAGAGAGCTCTAGTGGAGATGAAGTGTCGTGTGCGCATCGTCCAAATTTTAGGTTGACCTCTTCTACGAGAATTAAATACCACATGGTTTCTGTAATTCAGACCAATCTGGCAAGATTGCATCTTACCGGTTCTACGCTGCTTGCTTTGCGGTGAAGAATGCGAGCTAGACATCTGTCTAACACTCCCATCAGTCATGCCTACGGATATCGATACTCTGCTGGACCCGGTAATGGCCCATGCTGTGTGTTGTCCCCAGCGGCTACCAATCCTGATGACGGCATTCATTGAGATCTCACAGACGCAAATTGCTACTGCGGAGGTACGAGAGGAAACAACAGGCATGCAGGTAACATCCGATACGAACATTGCTGATGCGACCAATGCTGACGGCGATGCTTCTCATCTATGTGTGGTTAGTATTCTAAACGAGGAAATCCAACTTTCATCTACAGCGGTAGACGACTTTTTGTCTACAGGATTAGAAGATTTCATGTTTTCTCCATCCCCATACACTGACTTTTGATTCAGCACACAGTGTACCGGGAAGACTCTGAATTTGGCCATCATTTTTCAAAACAAAGACTAAACGTTGAATTTTTCTTTTTAGGTCACAGTAATTTGCTTATAGTAGAACTATTCATAGAGAACAGAATTCTTTGATACACTTTCAGAGACAATATGTCACCTTGTCCAATAACAATTGATTTATGTAACTTGACATGAAATGGTTTCGGCCTTTTTTCTTCTGTATTTACAAGCCATTTCATAACGTGTATATATATATGTATGTTCATTCATTTAGCATTCGATGTAAATATATGCTTAGAATGAAACATTGCTTTAATATGTACAGCACCAATGCATTTTTATGCATGGCAACAGTTTTTATGCATTTTACAATGTATTTTTATACCTGTTCTTAGCCATCTATATGTAGCTATATTTTAGATATGTTTAGCATGTTTAGAAATCAGTAATGTCGTTCATACGAAAGTGGAGTGGGTGTTGTGTGTCGATTTAGATACCGTATATAGGTTTCCCGATTTATGTCCTTATATAGTCACAATTCGCATTGCCGATATTTAGGCATAGAAATCCTACCCTTATTTAGGCATTAGCCATGCGAACCAAATACAGGCATGGCCACCTACATCTACGTCACACCGAGTTCTTGGAAAACCAGACTCTTAAGCCTTTAGGACTTCCCCTTGCTTGGATATTGATTTTTTCAAGAACTCATTTAGTATGCATGAACATCTATTCCTTAAGGGTTCATTCATGACGTTCTTCTGCCCAACTTTTACGTCAATACTGGCATTCCTAAACACCTTCAAGGTATAAATATACCTTCACTTACCATGGCAAACCACGGTTCGGCTGCCTACTTTCTTAAGTTCGGAAGGAAGTCAAGTCCCTGCCTGACGCACTGACCAGACGCTGTCATCCTCCTCGCAGAGAATCCAGCTCCAGTGTTTCTGACTCCCCTTGCGGGGTGTTAGAGATCGAGACTCGGAAAGAGATTCCAACCTCACTCATTCTAAGGTATGGAGCGGACTAGAACCTAGAGGGACTTTTGGCAAATCTTGGCAAATATAGCTAAACTATACTATAGACAAACAGCACCTACTTCTTACCTCGTACTACACTTAGGTTAGGTACACTGGGGTAGAACTAGCTAGAAGCATCAGATGAGTATTAACATTTTAGCCTGTGTTATTTATGTATGTATTTTTATGAATATCTGTCATAGCGACAAACCATGCTATTGCAGTATTATTTTAGCTTACTGCTAACACTGTACATATTATACTACGCATTCTGTCTTACGATTGTAGCAGTTCATATCTCTTGCACGAGAAATAAGACTGTTCAATAAACCCTTTTTATTGAAACGCCTGTCTATCTATTTCTGTGTAACTCTGTAGAAACGGAGCATGCACGATTGACTGCATATTCGATCGCCAGTCCTCACGGAGTCTTCGTCAGCGCCATGAGACCCTATGGTGATATGTGTGCTTAATAAGTTCCTCTGTCTTGACTTGACTTGCCAGCTGGAGCTCGATAGAGCCTCGCTGCAATAAATCTTCCAGGGCGAGGCCCAATAACACTAGATGGCATTGACCAGGAGAGTTTACAAATGGGGTCATGAAGCTGGAAAGGTGCTCTACTGGCTGGTTGCCAGGGAGATGGGTTCCTCGGTGATCCCACAGATGTTTAATCATACCGGTCAAAGATGGTGCAAACTGGTAGAGATTGCCAAGCACTTTACGCCCAACAACCATAGTCTCTCGGAAAATGGACTAACTCTTCACTGATTGAGATTTCACTCCCATCCATGCCTCCTACAGAAAGGAACTAGACATAGGAGATGCCCTGCAGTACATGAGCTCCGGCAAAATGCCCGATTCCCCCTTGAACATTATCGCAAGTTCCGGGAAACTTTGCTACCCCCGCCTGCTGGATTTATACGCCGAGGCTAAAACAAGAAAAACGTTCCCATCTGAAGTAGATTTGACAACTGTCATGGTTATTCATAAGGCTAACGTTCCTCCGGATCATTTCCCTTATAAATACAGAGATTGAGATATTTACCAAAGCCCTAGCAAACAGGCTACTACGACTCCTAACATCCAGACCAGTGCAGCTTCATGCCCAACCAAAGTACATGCCACTGTGTATGCGAAGTGCAAGTTGCCATGGCCCGCCTCCAACAAATTAAAGACCCCTGCGCTCTCCTCTTTATTGATTTCAAAAAGGTGTTTGATGTGTAGATTGGTCCTTCCTAGACCAGGTCCTGGTGTATGTAGGGCACGGACCTCTGTTTCTAAGATATGTCAAAATCCTTTACTCAAAGCTCCCAGCACAAGTGTGTGTCAATGGCATTGTCTCAAATCCGTTCTCAATCCGTGGAGGGACTAGTCACGGTTGCCCCCTACCTCACCCTCCTATTAGCCCTAGTGATAGAGCCCCTAGCCTATCTGATTTGATGCAATGCTCAAATTTCAGGGTTGGCGGTGGGATGAAGACAGGATAGCTCTAAATGATTACACTGTGCTGCTTTTCCTGAGTAGCCCTCATTTATCAGGGCCCCCACCTCATATAAATTCGGAATCTCTAAGAGGAAGTATCTGGGATCAAAGTCAATTTATCTAAATAATCTAAATCACTGCTGGTCCTGCTTAAATGGGATAGCAAGACCATAAACTGGCAAAACTCTATTTCAGCGTCTGGGCTTCCAATACCTTGGCATCCACATTGTGTTGGAACCTGTGCTGACATGGTGCCATCAAACTGTCCCCTCTCGTGACAAAGATGAAAAGGAATATCCAAAAATGGGCCAAGCTCCCGTCCCACATCCTGGACAGAGTGTCCCTCTTCAAAATGATGATCCTCCAACGATTCCTTTAGGTCCTACAGAACTTTCTGCTAATGATCACCCACTAATGCTTTAAAAACCTTACAGCCATAATTTGCTCTGGCTGGTCACCCTCCACGCATTGCATCTGACAAATGTCAAGAGTTAGCTTATAATGGGGGAATGTGACTGGCTGATAAATGCCTCTATTATTGGTCAGAACATATCCTAGTTGTTAATAACTAGCTAAACAGTGGGTGAGGTGTCCCAGCTTTCTAGACTGAACTGTCCACACTTGGTATTGATAATATCATGGGCATACTGTATGGCTCTCCCATACCCTAACACCTTCCGGAGGTCACCAGAGTAGTGTTCCTGAACTAGAGCACAGTGCTTCGCTTGACCAGATGTGACCAAACATTGGCACAACAGACCCCTTTATGGCATGGCTGGTGGCTGAGACATAACCCCAACTGGCCAGATTTAGTAAATGAGAAATGTTTGGCATTACAAACTTAGGGGATGTCTGGCAAGGGTCGCATATGAAGTCCTATCAGGAACATCAGAAAGTGTGACTTATTTAAAACCCAATTGATAAGTATTGACAGTTTTGCCACTCCCTCACAGGCCATCCAACTGAGCTCTTAGATCTTGCAAAACATAATCCACTAGATGCCTGAATCTTGATGGGCCTACTGGAAAAGGGTGGGATCTCGCACATCTATTGCTCCTTATTTTCAATGACCCTGATACACATTAGTTGCTCCTAAAGCGAAATGGGAGGATGGGTTAGTCCCTTTGATGATAAAGCCTGAAGGGATGCTAAAATTGTCCCTCGTAAGGTTGCAACCTCAGCTCGTCTAAGACTGATACACCAGAAATATCTACATCTAACTTATCTCACACCTTACTGACTGTAGTATGCTGACTGACTTTCTAGCCCCTTCTGCTTTTTGATACACAGATCCTAATGCCAACTTCTACCACATAGTTTGAAAATGTTCCAAAATTGCAAAATATTGGTTAAAAATTGGACCTACATCCTAGAAAGACAGAACAGGCTCTGGTAGAAATGGCTACAATAATTGCTAAGAGAAGCAGCACATAAATGGAAATCTCTAGATCTAACTCAGTGCCGGAATGGCTGGCAGCAATGGGTTGGTGTATGAAGTTGGAAGCAGTCATTTATAGAGGTAGAGATTAAGTGGCACTGGTGGGAACACTAAGGATTAACAGGCAAATGAAGTACCATAGGATGAGAATCGATGTGGGGTTATTTATGACAGCAAAGTTGGTAACTACTAATGAAAACAATAAAATTGATATATAAAAAGCTGTTGCTACTATTACATTTATTACGTAAAGCTATGTTATGTAAGGTTTCATGGAATAGTGTAAGGTTGTCCAAAGTAGTTTTCTGGCTCCAACAATTTACTAATAGATTAGCTGATGACAGATTTTGGTTTATTAAAAATATTGTCCAAAATCTCAGCATAGTTGGTTCAGACCTCAACCACCAATGGGTTCAAACTGTCTCTAGGAAACAAATGAGCTTCCCAATGGTGCTGCAACTTAACTATCAATAAAAAGCAATTATCTTAGACGCAGATGACTGGAATGATGCACTAGCATGCCCCCGGGGGGCTGTGATTGCAAAGCGGCTCCGACTAATTCAATTTAACTATTTACATAGGGTGTACTTTACCTGAGTTTGGTTGTGGAAGGCGGGTCTAGTGGCATGAAATTATGCAAATGTCGTGCCGTATGAGCAGGAGATTTGACTCAGTTAGCCCAATATTGAGACCTGACACAACTAGGATTGTAAATTGGTTTTGGAATCCTCCTCCCAGATATAAGCTAGAAAAGGTTTAAGTCAGTATCCAGACCGGGAAGGTGCAAAAGCAATACAAATGTACAAGGGAGGGAGAACAGGATTATGAAAAAATCAAATAATAATCCAGCCTGTGAAAAGTGTCAAAAGAAGAACAACGGGGAAGAACTTATGATATGATTGCGAACTCTCATCCACTTTCGTACTTGCACTCTATAGGAGCGTTCTGGTCAAGAGATGGGTCAGCAAGGGCTATGTCTGCGAGTCAATAAGGAAGAGATTTCAATAGGGAAGAGTGTACAAAACTGTTTATCAGCAATTAATTCTAAGACTTCATACTTGTGCTCTGTCCGGGATCACACATTCAGGAGTGCAGTGCAAACAAGGTTAAGGTCTGGGAGACTTTGAAGCTTAATTATCTGGAGTGAGGAAGGTCGGGGAAGTAATATACTGCATTACCTTTGCATAGTTTAGACTCAGAAGCTGCTTCCTACAGTAAGTAATCCAAGGGGAAGGGAACCATTCTAGTAGAAATCTTGATCCAAATGGCTGCCTGCCTGCACCAGTTCGAGCTGGAAAGCAGCTGAGCATGCTGCATTAGCTGCATAAGGCCACCCGGCACACCATAACATGTAAAGGACGAATGACAGTAAGACCAAACTGGAGTCCAGAGTCTCTACTCTGCTTTCAGGACTCCTTCTGAACGTGGAGAAACTGAGTAAGAAAAACAAACTAAAAAAAAAAAGAGGATCCGGGGCGTGGCTTGGCAAGCCAGCATGGCAGACGTGTGCTGAGCGAGCTCCGTCCAGCCCGCCACTAATCCTTCAATTATCCTGATCCTCCGATGCTAATCTGACCTTCACAGAGCACCTGCAGCCCCGCGACATTGGGGACGCCATCCTGAGCCGTTTTCTGGCACCCGCGGGGGCTTGTAGCAGTGCAGCGGAGCTTTGGCCATGACGAGGCCCTCTGAGGGCGCAGCCTGGCTGCCCGAAACGAGACTGGATCATCGCGCTGGAGGCTGTCCGGATACGCAGACTGGGAGAGTGTGGCCCCCTGGGAGCGGTACTGCTGCCGGAGTGAAGAGAGGGGCACCTTGAGGCCGGCCAGGCGGACAGGAGCAGCTGGAGAGGAGTCAGCCACCGCTCCATGGCACAGATCAATGCAGAGGACGGTTGGGTGGCTGGATCAGGCCGCGGAGGTGAGGAGCAGTGCTTAGGGGTGGCGGGCCTCAATCCGCGCTGAGAGTGGGCCGGCGGCCCCCTAGCCCCACGAGGCGGACGCGCCTTTCTGCACATCTGACGTACCGTACCCAGCGGTGGAGGCCTCGAGAGAGCGCGGCCCTCGGGCCTTGCGGAGCACAGGGCCTAGACTGGTGTCCCTGAGTTCTCCCCCCTTTTCCCCCCCCCGACACACATGGCTGCAGTGGTCCGGCGGTGCCATCGGTCCGCGAGGAAAGTGGACAGGGAGGAGGTGGGGGGCTGGCATGATTACCGGCGAGTCTCTGGGCTGGCCTGTGGCCCTTTCTGCGCAGACTTCCTTTCCCCCCCAGCTGCAGGGGGCACCCGACTCAGTCGGTCTGCGTGGGTGCCCCCATGACACTGTTGCTGGTTGGGACCTGTGCAGGCCGGTGAGGGTGTGAGGCCTGGGGGTGCGTTACCTGGGGAGGCTGCAGTGAAGCAGGAGGCCTGAGTGGAGCCAGCAGTTTCTGGGCGCCTTTGCATCGGCTGTCAGTCAGGCCGCGTGAACGCCGTTGGGGGCCCCTGGCCGGGTCCGGTGCTGCGTGGGCCTTTGGTATTACTCGGCGGCCTCAGCCATAGGGCAACTTTGTACGCGCTCCTGTTTGGCGGCCGATTCGGGCCGCAGGAGGCCGCTGTTGAGGGTTCCTCTTTCTGGGCCCACCCCCCTGCGCTCTTTGGGCTTGTGTAGGGTGCCCCGAAGACGGCTATGACGCGAGACAAGGGTGGCGGTGGCACGTCCAAGCAAGGCCCCATCGACAAGTTTACTGGCCTGGATGCAGCGGCTGGGGCATCTGGCGGACAGCAAGGGATTATGCCAGATAACGCGGCGCTCATGGTGGCCACTACTCAGTCCAGGGATATGTTAGATGCTAAAATTGGCGCAGTTGGCTCTGATGTCATGCTCCTGCGACAGGACTTGCGCAACGCGGTATCACGTATTACTGAGGCTGAGACCCGCATCTCCGGAGTGGAAGATGATGTACCACACTCAAGAAAAAGATGGCCGCAATGGAGACTGCTCAGAGGGGGCTTGCGCTGCAAGTGGAGGATGCAGAGGGACGGGCCCGGTGCAATAATCTTCGCTTTGTTGGGTTCCCGGAGGCATGCGAGGAAGGCAACATGGAACGCTTCCTCACGCAGTGGCTCGAGAGTTGGCTTCCTCCGGAGGCCTTGTCTCGTTGTTTTGTAGTGGAGCGGGCTCACAGGGCACTCATGCAGAAGCCCCCATCTGGGGCTCGCCCACGGCCAGTTATAGCGAAGCTACTGAACTACCTTGATCGCGATGTGATACTGAAACAGGCCCAGATCAAGGAGCCCCTGCTCTACGACAATGTACGCATCCTCATTTTCCCTGATTTCATTTCATTTTCATTTCAATAGTCTTTATTTCGGTTTTACAGTACCATAAAAGAAAAAAGCACATAGGTCTTGCATGGCAATAATCAGAATAAAAGGTACTGTAGATTAAAATACTTCCTATACAGGCTCTTGATAGTTTAAAAAGAGATAAAAATTAGGGTAAAAAGCTTATCACAAAGATACAATATGTACACAGTGCAAATATAAGCATATTTCAATAATTAAAAGATGCGTCCTAACATCAAAATTGAAATGGCAAGTAATCCAAATATTTACAATCCAAAGTGCTAGTGTGAAATACACGCCCATCTGTCCAGATCATTTGGGTTTCAATTCATTTACTTCCTTCAAGTCGATAAAGTCTATAGGGCCCTCCTTCTAATGGACCATAATTTACCCAAAAATGTTGCCGTTGCACAAACAAAAAATGGTCTCGCATCTGATTTCAGAATGCGTAGGGCTTCTTTATGACTATGTGTCCCTAGGTGTCTACATACCGGGATAAGCCAGTTCCTTCTGGGTCTGGCGTAGGCGGGGCACACAAAAAATACATGGCCTATTGTTTCTTTAGGGCAAGGGCAAGAAAGACAGCCCCTGGGCTGTGATATATTTGTACTCCAGGTATTAGTGAAAGCATTGATGGGAAGACAACCGTGTCTAAATTGAGTATATAATTTCCTATCTTCTGGCACTTTTATTAAATCAAGGAAGCTTTCTAACCGGCTGCTAGATTTAATATCAAAGAACAAGTCATTTAAGCAGCCATGTTGTGTATTCATAAAATTCTTCTGTTCTACCCAAGCCCAAAACTGTAGTTTTAGTATATCCCTAGAGTATGTGGGAGGGTGACCTTCTAGCTCCTTAGGCACACCTATGTCCGCCCGCATGGTATTTATATAGTTAATCCACCCAATTTTATGATTTGTGTCCAGGGCAGAAACTTCATTAAAAGCAGCTGCATAGGACATCAGTTCTGGAGTTAAAACTAATCTGTGCCAAAAAAGCAAGGGGCGTAGGCTCACCAGATCATTGATAGACTTGACACCCATATCGAGTTTCAAGGGAAGGAGTGGAGTGCTCTGTGGGAGTGATAACAGGCTTCTAAGAAACTTATTTTTTATTATCGGGAGGATGTTAACATTTATAGAGCCCCACAGTTCGGCTCCATAGAGTACACTGCTTACTACCTTACAGCTATACAGCTTCAGTGCAGGGGCTACAGGCCTAGTATACGAGAGACAATGCTCCCATCGCAGGGCCCCAGTTAACTGGGATAATTTCAGGGATGCCCTCTCTAGATGTTTCTTCCATACCATTCCCTCAGATAACTTAATTCCCAAATAATCAAAGGAACTCACTCGTTCAAGCGGGACATTATCAAGAACCAAATTACCCTTAAAGGATTTGTGAGGATTTAACATCATCAACTTAGTTTTAGTTGTGTTGATGACCAAACCCCTCTCGTCACAAAAGTTCTTAAAGTAATTTAAAAGTTTCTGTAAGCCCATGGGGGTTTTGGACACTAAAAGAGTGTCGTCTGCAAACAACAAAGTGGCTATTTTATGATTAGCCAGTGATGGGGCATCAGCCGGGGTAAAGCACAAGAGATCAGCTACCTTATTTACATATAGGGAAAAAAGGGTGGGGGCCAGGACGCACCCTTGGCGCACCCCCGCCTGATTTTAAATGGCTCAGTGTTTTGGCCCTGGTTTCCCCACCTTACACAGGCAAAGTTATCCTCACGCAACCTAATGAGTGGCTCTAAAAGTTCCAGAGGCATACTCATGTCCCGAAGGACCTGCCAAAGCAGGTCCCTGGGAACTAGGTCGAAAGCTGTTTTCAGGTCCATAAAGGCAAGATATAAACTGCCTTTGCCCAACACAACTAGCTTCCAATACAGCAAGACCAGGCAAAACGCATGGTCGATCGTGCCGGTCTTCCGCCGAAAGCCCGCCTGGAGTGGAGAAAGGATGTTGTTCTCCTCCATCCAGGTCTGGATTTTAACAAGGAGCGAGCGCCAGAATACCTTCTGGGCACAATCTATCAGGCTAATAGGACGGTAGTTGGAGGGTTTAAACCAGTCCCCTTTCTTGAAAATGGGTACTACATCTGCCCCCTTCCAGGTGTCCGGAATGCTTCCCCCACTTGAGATGTCATTGGCCAGTCTCATAAAATAGGTAGCCCAGTGTTCCCTATCAGCGCGGAAAAGGTCTCCAGGGATGCCATCGGGGCCGGGGGCTTTTGCTGGAATAATGGCATCAAGTGAACACAATATCTCCTCCTTAGTGAATGTAAGTGTACAAGCAGGGAGACCCATATCATGGAGCATCTGGGAACTGTCAATGTGTGGACCATTAGAGTATAACTCAATGAAGTGTTTATGCCATTCAGCGGCCGGAATGTTATTTGCCCAAGGAGGTGAACGTTCAAAGTTTTGTTTGGATACCAAAGACCAAAACATCCGGCTATCGGGATGCCCAATGGCCACTCCTAACTCCTCCCATCTCCTCTCATCCCATTCTTTTTTTGCTTTACACTGTGCCTATTTGTAATCTTTCCTAGCCTTCCGAATACTAGTAGGCTCTAGATTTTTAATGGCAACAGTCAAACTCCCTCTCAGGGTCCTGCACTCTTTGTTGAACCAGGAATCTCTTCCCAAGGGTCTTCCCTGGGATAACCTCATTTTTTTGTTTGGAGCCTGAAAAAAACAAGCCAGATGGTCAAAGAATTCCTTGTGGAGGGTGCTACAACTACTCTGGTTAGATAGGTCTGTGGTCCATGGTGTTAGGATCGCTAGGTGCTTAGTAAGGGCATCCTTAATCAGTTCGCTCTTTAATTTATCTGCCAATACCACAGGCCATTTGAGACGACGCTTATCGCTTGTAGGTATTAAGGATTTTGTGCTTAATGGTATCGGCGGCTCTCTCCCAATACCACCCCAGGGATTTTGGATAGACAAGATGAGGGGGTTATGATCGCTGTCACATGATGGAATTATGGCCATATCCTGTATCAACGGCCAAAGTGTGCGGTCCACTAATAAATAGTCTATCCTACTTGACCCATTTGGCCCCACAAAGGTCATTCCTCCTCCTCTATCTGAAATTGTTCTTCCATTAGCAGCTCTTAACCTATATTCTAAGGTTAGCGCTTTGAGCTGAATTGCAGCTTGCGACCATTTTTTTATTGGCGTAAGTTCCAGTGGGGGTACCCCCCAGAGTTTATCCCCTACATTCACATCATTATCCTCTGCCCAGTCGAGGGGTTCCAAAGTTACATTAAAATCCCCACCAACTATAAGTGGGTAGCTTTCAACCATAACTTTCAATAAATTATTCAAGGACTGAAGTGTTGGGGAGCTACCACCTCTGGTACTCCTAGCATATACATTATATATGTCAACCGTCTTGCCCTTACCATTGGTTATCCTAATCCCAAGGATATCTGGGCTGTTCGTAGCCAGCTCTTTGACATCACAATTTACAGCCAAGTTTACAAATATGAGCAGCCCTCCTGAGGGCCGGCTGTGTTTAGATGGAATAGCTGGTCTATGAAAGGTCTTAAAACCTGGTATAAACAAGGGGGACAGGCTCCAGGTTTCTTGGAGTAAGCAGATCTCAGTCTGTGCAATGAGTTCTAGCCAGTACGGGTGGTCAAGCATCCTTCTTACACCTGCCGTATTCCATGACGTAATTCTTAACACTTGCCCACTACCTTGTAAAGTGGAAACCAAGGGAAGTGTAGAGGCATTCAATTTGGACAGTGCTTGGCAGTCAATAACTGGATCTGGGCAACTAGCCAGGGTATGATCGTTCATCACTGGAGAAGAGTCAATGGCTAAAGCCGACGGTGTGAGACATGGCATATGCTCTTGCTCTCTGTATGTCACAATAAGATCAGGGAGTACACAGTCAATGGTGGTCATAGAGCTGCTAATAAGTTTGCATTGGGGAACCTTATTTGAGGCCAGAGTTAGTCAATCAACCTGGGATAACGATGAAATGGAAGGGTCCCCAATAAGCAAGCACGTGTTTCCTGCTTAGGCAGGTGTTAGAGGAGAGCTTAGTCTCAGCCTAATTTTCGTGGCAGGGTTTGGATGGAATCTAATCTCCAAAGCAATCAAATCGTGCATCAGATGTTCGGACGCTAGTCTTAGCTCAATCACGTCATCTGAATTCGAGTGTGAGGAGTGCCTTTTAGCATGTACAATGTCATCTCTGATAACTGATCTACACCCCCTAGTGTCCCTCAACCAGTGTATGGCCTTATTTTTTAATACATCAACGTTCTCATACTTCATTTGCTGTGGATCTGCTTTGGGAACATTAGTCATGTAGATTGGGAATGCTAATGGGTTGCTCTGCTTATTATGTAGAGCTAAGGGAGACTGACGAGATAAGGACACCCCATTAAATCTTGTGGCCATATTCGGTGCGGATAGCCCTGACATTGGCCCGTGACCAACTCGATCCTGTGGCAGACCCATACTTGTCATACAATGCTCAACATTTGGCCTACATGACTCCAAAGATGGACCTTTAAAAGCTCTTGTTCTACAAGTTTGTCGATGGTCAGTAGGCAGGGGCAAAGAATTGCAATCCAATTGCTTCCCAATAAATGCTAAAGGTTCCTTACTAGGGACAGCATTGGTGGATACAGAAGATGATTGTAGTGACTGAGATGGGTGGTGTGGATGTGATCTAGTGTAGCCATCTAGCTGCTCATAGAGTTTGGATACTAGGGTAAACAGTGCCTCAACACTATAAGGCTGCAAATTCCCTGTGAAGATCGAGGTTTGAGGGTGTAGGACCAATATTTACTTCTCATTCCCTTCCCCCTGCGGTTTATTTGAGCTTGAGTCGTTATTGTTAGTTAAGTTTATGCAGGAGTTCATATTGATGTGATCTTTGACTGGGAGTGGATCGTCAGCAAGGGGGGCAAATCGATTGCTAAGTGGAAACTCATCGGATATAGCGCTATCAGTATTGGCTTATTTCCCCTTGAGCAGGTAAGGGGCTTGGCACATTATTATTACACATTTCCACAACTGGGGTCCTTTCTTCTTCCTTACTGCTTTCTTAAATAGGTTAGCGATATTCCCATATCCTGCAATAGTAGATCCGGTAGGGCTAGCCGGACATGGGGTTTTGGTGCCTGTGGTTTCCTTGGTGGAGGGGGAGACAATAGGTACAGGTGTGAGTAGCAAGTCTTCACAGTCTGCAACAATATTCTCTATGCGACTGAGAACATCTTCCTCTGTCCCTCCATCGCACCCAGTTCCCTTTGCCAACGATTGGTGACATTTTTTATATTTTTTTTCTAATGGTACCTACTGTCCCAGTCTCAGTCTCTTTTCTTTTCCCCATTTCACTAATTGAGCAATCAACCTCAGCAGGAGTGTTACAGACAATGCTGACCACCTGAAGCAGCAGTGGCCAAAGACTGTTCAAGAACAGAATAATAGTCCAATATTAAGGTCCAGTGTCACTAGAGGTTTGAAGGGTAGTATAACAAAAGTACCTTAATGGAAAATGACCCGGAGCTCCGTACACATGATGTTGGGGGGGTGGCCCAGCCCAGCCTTCTCAGGGCAGTGACGGGCAAGGACGGGCCCGCCCTTGGCCCGGGCAAGCCCGCGCGCGTCCCGTGCTGTAGGAGCCCGCGTTGGATTTAAGCGCGCCTCCGGGCGTGCCAATTAGCTGTAAATGATTAGCCAGCTGGCGGCTCCTGCCCCAAAGGAACGTGGTTCTTGTGGTGCCCCCACCACAGAGCACCGAAAAGCAGGAGCGGATAATTGCGGGACCCGCGCTGCGGGAGCCCACGTTGGATTTAAGAGCGCCTCCGGGCGCGCCAATTAGCTGTAAATGATTAGCCAGCTGGCGCCACCCACCACAGAGCACCGAAAGCAGGAGCGGATAATTGCGGGACCCCCTGATTACACACAGCTGGTGCAGCAACAGCGGCAATCGTTCCTGGCAGCGAAGACCCGTCTAAGAGACCTCAAGCTCCCATACGCTCTCCGGTTTCCTGCCCGACTACGAGTTGTATATCGCTCCCGCACCCACTTCTTTGACTCACCGGAAGAGGTCTTTAAATGGACTGATGAGACAGTACGGGTACGAGCACATACGCCGCCTGGGAGGGAATCCGACTCCTCATCGGGCGAAGCGGACCGGAAGAGACCCCGGTGGCAGCAGAAGGGTACCAGGTAGTCGCGGTCCCGCCTTCAGTCCTGCGGTGCTTCCTCCCAGAAGGGCTCAGTCTCTGGGCGGCAGACATCGGTGGACTGATTGATGGGTCCACGAGTGATTGCAGGGTCCTAGTCTACTTCATCTGATCGGAGAGACTCTGACATGGGCCGGGATCTCCGTTAGGCTCTTGCTAGTGGGAAACGTGCCCAGGAGACATGGGCTGTAAGTTGGAGATCCATTGGTCGGAGTGGCTTGCACCCCCCCATTGGGGGTTGAGGGTCAGTCCCGCCACGACAGATGCTTTAGTGTTATTGAGGTATAGGGTGGGGGGCTTGTTGGTGGGGGTTGTTCATGTTTACAGATCGCACTTTCACTCCTTGTCCGTTGTTATTCACACATGCACCAACACGTCTTCCTCCTTGTTATTGTTGCTGACACAGTCCCAAATGGGCAGCATATCCACTAGAAGGCAAGCGACCCCAGGTACTCTCAGCATCATTAGTTGGAACGTGTGCGGTGCCCTGGACAGGATTAAACGTGGGGCCGTACTCCAGCAGGCTAAACGGGCTGCGGCGGATATCCTTATGCTACAGGAAACACACCTCATGGGAACGAAGGGCCTCTGCTTTCAGCGCTATGGGAGGTGGTAGTGTTCCATAAGCCGGGCAGGCCCCCCGAGCAACATGCATCGTATCGTCCCATTCCCTCCTGAATGTGGAGGCAAAATGTTTGGCTAAGGCATTGGCCAATCGCCTTTTGCCACACATTGCCACTTTGGTCCATCCTGACCAGGCAGGCTTTATGCCCCAGAGGGCGACCAGACACAACATCAGGCGGGCGCATGTGGCGGTGGCAGCTATTCGGCAGTTGGGGGAACTGGCAGCGCTCTTATTGGCCGATATGGACAGGGCGTTTGATCCCCTGAGGTGGGTGTACTTATTCGCTTTGCTACGAAGACTCAATCTTGGACCGCGATTTATTTCCTACCTAACCCTCCTTTACACTGATCTGACAGCGTCGGTGTGGGTGGCAGGAGCGACCTCATCCACGTTTTCTATCAGGCGAGGTACGTGACAGGGCTGTCCCCTTATTTGTTTGCACTTGCCATGGAGCCTTTGGCTGCATGGGTGCGAATTGATGCACAGGTACAGGGATTTGAATGGGCTCCGGGACTATCGGATAGGATCGCATTATATGTGGACGATGTCCTTTTCTTTCTCACGGCTGTGGACAGGACGGGACCCTGGCTACTGTATTATGCAGATTTTTGGGGAGACATCTGGACTCTATATGAATCCCCGTAAGTCCACGTTGTGGATTCTGGGGGATCGGACGGGCGTGGGCTCGTGGGTCTCCTCGGTCCAGCTGGCGGTGGGGGGGCTGAAATACCTAGACGTGTTCCTGTCAGACGTGCCCGTGGTCTCCTGGTAAAGTAACCTGGTTCCGGTGTGGGAACGAGTACGTGAAGACCTCAAGTCCTGGTCCCGTATGCCTCTGTCAATATATGGCAGATCAGCTATATTTAAGATGGTGGAGCCTCCCCGGCTCCTCTACCAGCTACAAAACCACCGTTAACAGATCTCACCCCGATGGTTCCAACAGGTGAATGCAGCGCTAGGGCAGTTCTTATGGGGGGGGGGGGGGGGGGGGGGGGGGGTTGGGGGTGCGGATAGCCCTGCAAACGTGCATTTTGTCCACTTATTGCGGGGGGCTAGCGTCCTCTGACATTCACTCATACTACCAAGTCTTGCATTTGCTGGCCCTTAATGACTGGTGGTACGGTGATAGGGCAGACCCAGCATACGCGGTCGAGCAGCAACTTATGGGACTTCACTCGCTACATACGATTCTCTATTCGACACCGCTGCGGGGTTCACTGCCGTCGGCTACAAGGGTCGTATTCCAGATTTGGCGGCAGGCGCTGCGACGAATGGGGTGGTGGATCACGTTGACTCAGGAGACTCTCCTTTGGAATAATGGGCGCTTACCGCAGCTAGCGGCCCTGCAGGGCTTCCGGGGGTGGGATAACATAGGTATCTCAGTCCTGGGCGATGTTATGAGGGGGCTGACGGTCAAATCCTTCCAGGACCTCCAGAAAGAATTCCTCATGCCACAGTCCCAGTTGTATTGATACCTTCAATTCAGCCACGCCCTGTCCCCTAGCCTGGAGTGTTTGGAGTCCTTGCCGCAATTTAGCCCGCTGGAGACGAAAGTTTTTATGGGGGACCTTAAGGACCGCAAAATCTCCCAGATTTATCAATCCCTAGTTACCCATTGTTTCCCCACGCTACAGAAACTACGGGGGGATTGGGAGGGAGATGTTGGTCAGTTGGAGGAGGAGGATTGGACGAAGGCCCTAGCTGCTCCGCGGGGGGGGGGGGGGAGGCTATATTTATGACTTCGCCTCGTCCAGTTTAAGTACCTACACAGGGTTTACTTTACACGAGTGCGCCTGTGGAGGGCGGGGCTGATAGCTTCTCCTTTGTGTCTTCGGTGCGGCCGGGAGGAGGGTACACATTCACACTGTTTGGCATTGCCTTTACCTGGACCGGTTCTGGAGGTGGGTATTTACCTGTCTCTCGGAGGTACTGGGGTGGGAACTCCCCCGCACACCGCGGCTGGCTCTGCTCCACGTTATGGAGGGGATAGGAGGCAATATTTATAAGCGACACCTGATGCAATTGGGCTTTACTCTAGCGAAGAGGGACATTGCCAGGGCGTGCAAGGCGCCGAGAGCCCGCTCCGTGGCTGCATGGAAGAATGGCCTGGACTTTTGTATGGGTCTGGAGCAACCCATTTTTGTTGCTATGAGGTGCCCGCACAAACACTACAAGATTTGGAAACGATGGGCAGATTATCAGGGGTCTGCTGTTAGAACCAGTGTCAGCAAGGGGGCTCACCCTCAGGGATAACTTATCTTTACATAATCAGAGTGAGTAGGTGCTGTATGTGGGGTGCCCGGAGGGGGGACCCTCTGCTTTACTCATAGGCGTTGGCCAGGTTATGAAGACTTAGTGTGATCTGGGGGGGGTTTGGTTGGGGGCGGGAGAGAGTTGAGGCAACCTTCATATTGTTAGCTATGCCTTTGTTATTTCCAATTGAAAATGTCAAAGTCCTTTTTTTATGATTTGATTGTGCAGATGCCTCTGGAGTACAGAGCCCTGCAATACACGTGCATTTTGACAAATAAAAATTGTTAAAAAATAAATAAAAACAACCTACGACAATTACAAGTTACTAAACAGAAGATGCTAAAGATTTTGTTTACCAGAAATTAAAGTTAATTTAAGTAGTTGACCACAGAGCAGAGTACCCAATGGGTTGGGTGTCATACACGGTGCATTTTTTGAGGGCTCTGAACACCCATTAGAATAGTCAGGTAGGAAAATGACACACAATGAGGAATTCAGGTGGAAACATCTTTACCCAGTTACTGCAACAAGAAAGGAACATGCCATGAGGCACATGAGTCTCTCAATACTTCCAGAACAACGTTGGCACAGTGACATCTTCTTTAGTGGAGTGGGACGCTTTTAAAACAGTTGTTAGGGGTCGCTGTATCTCTGAGGTAGTGGGGGTAAGTAAAGTGCTTTTGGCGGAGGTACGGGAAGCGGACCAGCGCCTTAAGGAGGTGGAGTGGGATCGTCCTGGGAGACCAGATAAGCAAGGGGAGCTCTTTGAAGCAAAGGAGGCGGTAGCGGTGCAAGTAGAGCGACTACGCAGTTTTGATTCTAAAGCATATACTACCCGTGTTCATGCAGAAAGGGACAAATCTGGGGCTCTCTTAGCGTGGCTAGCTAACCTGTCACAAAGAGGCTCAATGAACCTGGAGCTCCGAGACCACCATGGAGTGGCTTGTTGCACTCAACAGCATATAGATTAAGTATTTCTTAAGTATTATACAGACATGTATAAGAGTAAATCAACCCTGACGGAGAACGAATTGCGTAGGTTTACACACAAAGTCAGACTGTCGCGTTTGGACAGAGACCAGGCGGATTCGTTAGGGATGGATAATAAGATCGGAGTGGTGAAGGGGGCTATTAAGCATATGGCGCGGAACAAGACACTGGGGACAGATGAGCTCCTGATAGAGTTCTACCTAACCTACACTGAACAATTGGCACCTAGAATAGTAACACTATATAACGACGCGAAGCGGTTAGGCCAGCACCCAGCATCAATGCGAGAGGCCATTATCATCCCGCTCCTTAAACCTGGGAAACCACCTTGGGCCAGATCTGCGTATCACCTGCTATCCATGCCTAACACCGATTACAAGATATTGAGCCGTATTTTAGCCACCCGACTCTCTCCTTACATGTCGACCTTAGTGCATAAGGATCAATCCGGGTTCATCCTGACCAGAAACACGGCTCTTGATGTTCGGCGCTTATTGCAGATCTTAGAAGCAATCTCCTACCCGAAGGACGGAGCCACTGTGTTTGCAGTTGACATCGAAAAAGCATTCGATAGCCTTGAATGGCCCTACTTGTTCCACGTAATGCATACATTTGGGCTCGGGATACATTTATAAAGTGGACGGCCTTATTATACAAGCACTCTACAGCAGGGGGTTAAAACGGGTGGATTGATTTCTGACACCTGTGACGCAACTCGGGGCACGAGACAGGGTTGCCCGTTGTCTCCCCTCTTGTTTGCGTTGGCAGTGGAACCGCTAGCGGCCAAGGCCAGGACAGGGCAACATTACCAAAGCCAATACGTGAATGGGCAAATTAACCATATAGCCCTGTATGCAGACGATTTGTTAATGTTTCTGGTGAATTCGAGAGAGGCGCTCCGAGGGGCGAAGGAATTGATTCATGAGCTTGCCACGGTGGCAGGGCTTGAGTGAATTTGGCAAAGTCCTGCTTGTTCCCGACCATTGGGGATAAAGATGGACCGCAAGATACAGCCGGGGTGAAATGGGAGTATAGATGTCTGCCATATTTAGGTACAAGGATATATCATACACAGGGAGATCTGTTGGAGGGCAACATCAGTAGAGCAATCAGAGGTCTGACGGGTAGTTTTGATTTCTGGGGGACGCTCCAACTATCAGTGGCTGGGCGAGTGGCCTTGCTTAAAATGGTGGCCCTCCCGTGACTATTGTACTATTTCGGGACCTTGCTGATTTGGACCCCGGTGTGATCTTTTAAACAACTTAAGGCCATGGTCACAGGCTTCCTGTGGGGTACCGGTAGACGGCGGGCAGCGTTGGCTCTTTTGATGTGCTCACAATCAAAGGGGGGGAGTGGGCACTTCCTGATTTCGAGGCTTATTACCTAGCAGCCCAATTACAATGGTTCACCCAAAATGTAGCAGCTAGGATGCGAGGGAAAGAAGAGCTGAGGGACAGAGCCCCGGCACTGAGAGTGCTCTCTCAAATTGTGCTGAACCTTCCCGTCCGCCCTGGCGGCCTCCCAGGGGACCTCAAAACAGCAAGGCAGTGTTGGCAAAGGAGCTTGAAAAGGGAGAGGATTGCAGTTCCGTATCTGCCTGACATCCCATTATCCATGTGTGAGGCGTTACCTCATAGAGGTACCTGGAGGGGACTAGCAGGTTGGAAAGAGAAAGACCTGTCTACCGTCAGAGATTTATATGACGATGGCACTATGCTACCCTTTAACGACACACAGGAGCGATTTGACCTGCGGGGGGGGGGGGGCTTCTGATTACATGCTGCACTTACTGCGGCTATCCATAAACATTGGAGAGAGGGCCTTGATGAACTGAAAAAGTCACTGGGGTGTCAATACATAGTGACAGCGGCTGGAACCTTTAAGGAGGTCACGTGCCTGTATAGACGTATGACACAGGAGATGCTGTTACCCCTGAATGCACTGCGGCACAAATGGGAGGAGGATGTGAGGGCGGAGATCCCTGAAAAGGCCTGGGCTGATATAGTGGAAAGAGTGTGGAAGAGCACCAGGAACGCCCGTTTTCAATTAGTGCACTTTTACATATTACATAGAGCCTACCTTACCCCATTGAAAATTAATAAATACTTTGACACTCGCTCAGATGAATGTCCGCGCTGCCATGGGAAGGGGCAGACTTCCATCACATGTTCTGGGGGTGCCTGCAGTTAGATATTTATTGGTCCGAAGTAGTGACTTTACTAAACAACGTCACTGATAGGGAATTGGAACTGGCTATAGGGCCGTATATGTTGCATTGGTTTCCCCATACGGCCAAAAACAAGATTACTAGCAAATTCCTAGATACGGGTCTTTTATTGGCTAAACGGGAAATCATTATGCATTAGAAAATGAAGAAGGGCCTCAACATAGCCAGATGGAAGAAGGAATTCACTAAATGGGCGGAGTGTGACGGAGTAGTGCGGATGCAGTTGGCGAAGAGGGCGGGTTGTGAAAAGGCACTAGAAGCGGCAAAGGCATGGGCATGGGAAACATTAGTAGAGCCCCTAAAGATACCAGACACTCACAGCGACGAAGATCCCGTGATTGCCGCACCAGATGTAGTGCATTAGGACGATTGCACCTGAGTGTGTCCTGACAGGATACCCCTATAAATATCATGCAACATGATTATGCAACTGCTGTGCGTTAACCATTACACTGCTATCTTTGATATGTTAGTGAAGCTCAAGTACAGTAGACCTACACTGCATTACCTATGGAGAGTTGGGAGTGACATGCCTGGGGGGAGGGATGGGTGGGGGAGGTTAGGGAGTTTAGATTAGAGTTAGGATTTGAAGTAAGATTGAAATGAGTGCCATGCGATTGCAACACAATGTGGGATTTGTTCTTTTCACCTTTCTCCTTTTGTTTTGGAGGGCGGGAGGGAGGACTAATACCATGCATAGAAGATTTCATATAAATGTGCATTTCATGATTGTATCATCGCCTCCCATTGGTATGTATCTTGTTATGAAACTTTACACAGCGTGTGTTTGTGCAGACCGGAAAACCTCAATACATTTTGTTCAAAAACGTTTGTCTCAGTTTGGAACGCCTCCCTTTTCAAGCCTCATAAGCATCATTTCCAAAACACAAGTTAAGACAACTCACCCTAGAGAAATGGATACAATGATCGATTTAAGGGTGTACTCTATTCTTCCTACTGTGTCACAAACCCAAAATTCATAATCAAGACAGCCGTCTTCCTTTCCTATTGGCCAATCTTTGCTCAATCTCAGCATGCACCATTTATATGTATATCAAGTTGCCCTCAACTATACACCCTGTTTCCCACCTCCTCACCATTTCATAAGTCTGCATGGCGAGCTGCACTTTATCATCGCTGTATTCTTTGCACTTGCTGTACGCATTCTGGATACGCTGTAGAAAATCGACCCGTTGTTCAGGAGACAGGCCGCGCACATTAGCAATGTACTCTGCTGCCAGGCAGTCAATCTCTTTCTTTTTATCTGAAGAAAAGAGAACATAGCATAAAGTTAGCTGTTTGACACTTTTTGCCAAAGCACACAATGAAATTAGTCATGTACACAAAGTAAAGTCCTACGCAGAGACATTAACTGTAGTCACAAAGGACAGGACAGACAGCATATGAAATATGCATGAAACATGAAAGAAGCAAAAGCCTGATTGCAAAGTATATTTATGAGCTTTAATTTGAGCAATAGTCAATAGTTAAGAATGATTTTCCAAATAAAGTGTCTAGAGAATCTGAGTCTCATTAAAGACACAGAGGCTAGCATTATGCATTAATCTTTTAACGCCACTCCTTGCAGCACTTTTTAAAGAACATATTACATCATAAAACCTTAACAATCCAGAGCTAGAATCATCCTCCACATATAAATAGTTCCTTCACAGAATCATCTTTCTCTATGATATGCAAAATCTTGTTCCTTCCTCTTGTTTTGTCAGTGCGAATGATCTTCTTGCACTCTTCCATTTTTTCACATGAGTATTCATCCACGTACACCGAATTATTAATTGTTTTCAGAAACAAGAAAATGTTTTAAATATTCTCCCAAATAGCAAAGTAACCAAAGCTATCTTTAGATCTCTTTTTCCACTTTGTTTTTTTATACTTGTAAAATTAAATCCAGGGAAAGGAGGGGGGATAATACTAACCTCCATGTCTTTAATGTATTTAAGATTCTCTAGGCACTTTATTTGGAGAATCGCTATTTCATCACAAGGCAGGAGGCTATCATTATGCAGGTTAGTTTCCCTTTAATACCACACTTGCCATGTTCACAATTGGCATACAATAATGTTTTGCAAACACGGAAGCATTTGATCAGTCAGCCGCTCTCATAATGTCTTTCAGTCTCCCACCTTTCCAAAAAGCTGTGTTTGCCATTGCACCTCTCATTAAATGAGCTTTACATTTTTTCAAACTCGACACCTGCTTGTTGCATAGTACATATCACCGATCTTGCTATAGTAGCTGTAGTCACAGCCTTGAATGGCTTCATAAAAGAAATCACTAATTGGTTCATTCCATCTGGATGATACTCCTCTATTTTTTAATCATACTCTTTCATACAATCTACCACACACAGCTTCGTACATGCTTCAAACTTTGGATAATAATCTCTGAAATTGTTTAAGTTCCTTTTGTAATATCAAATGTCACCCCAAAGGGGTCATAAACCGGTTACTTACCTCCAAAGCTATCACATCTGAAACTCTGTGACAAAAAACCAAACAAAACAAAGATGCTAACTTCATAGTTTATCTTTTCAACGTCAAATACCTATTACTTGGCCATAAGGTCAACAAGGATAAAATCATATTGACATCCCACAAGACCTCATATCTCGCTCTAGGAGGTCTCCGCAATCTGATACTTTTTAGGACCCTACAAATCAACACATTCTTACCCACACTCCTGCCATCAACCGGACTATAAAACCGGCAGACACTGCTGATCTGTAGCAATTGATTGTTCTATAGCTAGGGCCTTATTCGAATTGTTCCACTAGAAAGTTAACCACCTCTACTGTAGGTGCCTCCATGGGATCCAAACTCCTTTCGAAGCACCAAGGAATCCATAATTTCAAAATTCCTTTGTATCTATACCGAGTACCTGGCGCCCAAGATTCCTCGAGTAATTCCTACGCCTTTCCTGAAAGTCCTGACACGCCTGAGGATCTTCTGATATTTTCCAGACAGGAAGGTTCAAAGCTTCTGTCTGAAACAAAGGTTGTTCCTCGCCATCTACGTCTTTCAACAGACCCTCCAGCGCAGGAAGATAAAATGGTATTTCACATGCGAATTCCAAAAGCATTGGAAACCACGCCTGAAACACCCAAAATGAAGTTACCAGCACTAGAACACATTCCTCTCGCCTCACTTTCTGCAGGACCCTAAGAGTAATAAAGGGGTGAAACATGTTTATTCCCATCAAACTCTGTAAAAAGGCATCCAATGCTAGGGCCCCTGGATCCGACATCCAGCTGTAATAATTCTTTACCTGAAATGACAACCTGCTCGCAGAAATATCCATTCTCAAAGGACCCCACAGCCAATCTATCTTCTTGAAGTACTTCTGATTCAGCTTCTAATCGCTGTAACCCTTCAAAAACCTTGAATTACATTCAGCAGTTACATTTTCTTTCCAGGCAAATATTCTGCCCTGAAACAGATTGTGTGCTCTAAACAAAATAGCCAAAGCTATTTTGCCATCTTCAACAGTTCATGGGACCTTGTGCCCCTTTAATCAATTCATATAGGGCACTGCAAAAACATTGTCTATTTTCAACAATACTGCGCGGCCTTCCAAAGTTTCTCTGAAACTCAAGTGAGCATAGAGTCCTTCTGTTAACTCTAAACACTTTATGTGTTGCTTTCTCTCCATATTTGACTACAATCCACCAGTTAGTTGCACACCGAAACGTCCACCTCAACCAGTCAGACTCGCATCTGACTCTAATACGAAATCTGGAGAACAACCAAAGATCGTTTGTCCATTCCAAGCATCTACATTTTCTAGCCACCAGCCCAACTCCACCTTTGCTTCCAGATCTAGCTCTATTTGTCTCCATCCCATATGCCTGCCCAAATGGCTGTCAATTTCGCTCTTTGCAGGGCTCGATAGTGTAACAGACCAACACTAGTCAGGAAAAACAGCCTGAATTCAAGAGGATAACAGACCTATTAGCCTTGATAATTTCCTCAGAGTCAAAAAGTCTCTTCTCAACACAGAGCAAATCTCTTTCCTTATCTTGGCCACCTTCTTCACTGGTAGTAATAAAACTACATTGATTGTATCTATCATGAACCCTAAAAATACCAGGGTGCCAGCTGAGGTCAGACTGACTTTGCCTTGTTCACAATAAAGCCTAGACCTTTCAGTAAATTCTTGACCATATCCAATTCCTTCAGGAGTTGATTTCGACATAGACATATTACCAAAATGCCATCTAGCTAAATGATCATTCCAATAACCCTCTCTCTCTCAGGTAAGCTACCACTGCCCTCATTACCGGGGTGAAACGCCATGGATCTGAGGAAAAAACAAATGAAAGGGAACAAAACTGGTAAATTTGATCCTGCCAAATTAACTGAAGGTAACGCTGGCTTGCTCTTTGCCATAGGAATCATATAGTAAGCATCCTTCAGATCCAACTTTGCCAACCAATCGTTCTTTAATAGCATGTCCTTCAAAATATGGATACCTTCCATCTTGAAATGCGTGTAAACTAGAAACTTGTTCAAGTCTCTCAAGTTTATAACAGGTCTCCAACCCATGTCTTTTTTCTCTACCAGGACGAGAGTCATCACAAAAAGATTGTTCTCTTTGCTCACCTCTACAATTGAATCCTTATCTAACATAGTCATTATCGGGAGGAGCCTAGCGCGCAACCAAGATGGCCGCGTAGGCTTACGGCTCTCGAGGGCCTCCGCAACCTCCCACGTCTATCCTGACTAAATCCTGGTAAACTTGATGGGCTTTTGCTGATGCATCCGCGCTGAGGTGCCACCCGTTTTCCAAATTCAGATCGGACGCCGGGAGCCCGAATGGTCGCCCTCCGAAGATAGCGGCCTGCTGTTGCCTAGGTCCCGATCTCGAGTTGGTGGGGTGCCCGGGTACGAAGTGAACAACAGCGGCATGTTGAGCCTGACTTGCCGCGTACCCCGCACTTTCACTTTCGAGTCTGTCCTTTTGAGATCGGCTGAGAGACCTCGGTGTTTCAGAGGAGAGCGGACGGCGGAGTGTCTGGCCTGACTTTCGGGCTACACATGGACTTCCTGCCCGCGACTGTAGTGTTCGACTGACTTGGCCAACTGGTTCCTGTCCCCGGCTTCGACGAGTGCCAACTTTGGTGGCCTCCGGACGATGGCGACTAGACTAGACGGTGACAAGTCGAAACCCAAGTCAACCCGGAGGGGATCCTATGCACAGGCCAACAATATGGATCGGTATGCGCAGCTGAAGGGGTCCCCCAGTGGCTTGCATAAATCGCCTGAGAGGGCTAAAGAGGTTTCGGGCCCATCGTCAGAATTGACCCTGCAAGACGTTATGGGCGCCATTGAGGAGATGAAGGCTGCGGTGGGTCAGCGGTTTGATACCCTGGCGCATAAATTGGACGCGGTCCTTATTGATGTGAATTTGGTCAGGGCAGACCTGTCCAAAACCAACGATCGGGTCGACTCTTTGTCTCAAGCGGCGTCGAGCCTAACTGTGGATGTGGCAGCCCTGCAGACGGAGGTCCGCCAGCTGCGGCTGGCCAGTGACCAGACGGATCGTCGACTTGAGGACTCTGAAAGCAGGGCTAGACGGAATAACGTTCGTATCATCGGAGTGCCGGAAAGATCGGAGGAATCTGCCGTGGATCTATTTGTGGAGGATCTGGTGATCAATCATCTCGCGCCCAAGGGATTGAGCAAGTTCTTTGCGGTGGAGCAGGCCCATAGGATTCCGGGTGGTGCGCCCAAAGTGGGTGCTCCCCCGAGGCCTATAATTGCCCGACTTTTCAACTTTCGAGATAGAGATGCTATCCTTCAGGCGTCGAGGGTGGCAGGGCCGCTGAAGTTTGAGAACTCCAATGTCAGCTTCTATCCGGACTTCACGCAAGCGGTCCAGAAACAGCGGCTGGGATTTTTGGGTGTGAAACGGCGCTTGAGAGACATGGAGTTGAAATACGCGATGTTGTTCCCGGCGAGGTTGCGGGTTGAGTTCCAGGGTCGTTCCCACTTTTTTGACCGGCCGGAGGCAGTTGGAGACTGGTTGGATGCTCTGCCGCGGGGACGGGACCGAGACAGTCGGACGGCGGAAAACGAACGGGATGTGGTGGAGCGGGACTAGAACTTGGTTCCCGGCGATTGACTAGACTGGCGAGGTTTTGTGCCTTGGCTCAATGGTACTTTAATCTGGTACATCATGCCCTTCGAGTGCCTGGGGGGTGTGGGGAGCTTATTGGGGTCCTTTCCTCCTTCTGGGGTTCTTTTTGTGGTATAGGTTAGGGCGACAGGCACACTGCAAGTTGGGGGGGCTGTCTGGGCTCAAGCAGGGGTGCAGGGAGGGGGGAGTTGTTGTTCGGGGATTGTGGGGGAGGGGGGTTGTTGGGGATGGTTGTTTTCTTGTTTTGCAAGGCAATGTGAAGTTTTCTGCTGAACTCTCTGTGTTGTGCTCTCCGGGATGTGGGTATCATGTGCGGGAGTGGGATGGGGGGTAGGGGATTGAGAATCCTTTCGTGGAATGTGAACGGTCTGGGGGACAGGATCAAGCGCGGGGTGGTCTTGCAGTTCTTGAAACGAGCCTCGCCCAACATTGTTTTCCTGCAGGAGACACATTTGATTGGGAACTCCTTCCAGGCCCTAAATAGGAGGGGCTATCGCCTTGCCGCTCACTCTGGTTTTACTTCTGGCTCTAGGGGAGTGGGCATTCTGGTTAGGGCCTCTCTCCCATTGGAAGTGGATGAGGTGCTTCATGATGATAGGGGGCGATATGTGGCGCTGGTGGGGAGATGGGAGGGCAGGACTGTGTCGCTCGTGGCTGTATATGTACCTCCGGGGTTACAAACGGCTACGTTTGCTGATTTGGGGCGTTTGGTCCTGGGACTCCCTGGGGGGGTTTTGGTGTTGGGTGGTGATTTTAATGCCGTTGTCTCCGGATTGGAGGACCGCCACCCTCCCAGGGATCTCCCTAGGGCTCAGGCCTGGTTGGGTGGTTTGTTGGACACTTTGGGACTTGTAGATTGCTGGAGATTGATGCATCCGGGACAGGCGCAATACACCTTTCACTCGGGGCCCATGGGAGTCTCTCGAGACTTGACTATATGCTTATGCCGGCGACCCAAGCTGGAATGATAGGGGAGGTGCGTCATTTAGCCCGAGGTATCTCTGACCATTCCCCTCTGTGGTTGCAGCTGAGGGTAGTCTCTGGGGCAGAGGGGAGAGTGGCACCCATTAACACCTGGTATCTTCGTAACCCTAAGATCCGCGCGGAGTTGGTCAAGTCCACTGATCACTACTTTACTGATAACGTGGGGTCGGTGTCGTCGGCCGTCTCCCTATGGGAGGCTTATAAGGTGGTGGTCAGGGGGCAGGCCTTGTCCCTTATCTCCCATACTAAGAAGTGCAAGAGAGCGGAGGTGGTCCGCCTGGAAGCGGAAATAGCTGTAATGGAGGAGGACTTGGAGAGTGGGGTTACTGAGGAGAAATTGCATGTTCTCAGCCTCAGTCAGATTACAAAGCGTTAGTCACGGAAGCGGCTAAAGAGAGGAGTAAAGAGCAGCAAGGGTGGTTGTATGATGTGGGGGATAAGGCCGGAAAACTGATCGCTTGGTTGGATAGGAGGGAGAGAGCTAGCAGGGTGGTGCCCGTTGTGGAGGGGAGTGATGGAGTGCGTGTGACTGACCCGGTCGAGATCGTTGACTGCTTCGCAGCTCATTTCCGCGGAGTATACTCTCCGGTCTCGTCGCGATCGGAGGAGGATTCCCATAGCCTGCTTAGAGACATCACGTTGCCAACCCTATCGGAGGCAGACGCGGTGTTGATGGAGGCGACGTTGTCGTCAGAAGAGATCGCTTTGGCCACTCGTTCGATTGCTTCCGGTAAAGCGGTGGGTCCCAATGGTCTTCCCATCGAACTCTACAAGTTGCGTCCCGATAAGATAGCACCATATCTTCGAGACATGTTTTTGGCGGCCCGTGCGGCGGGCTTCCTCCCCCCTGACCAACGCCTCGCCAGCATAGTTGTGATCCACAAAGAGGGGAAGCCGCGAGATCGCTGCGCCTCCTATAGGCCCATTTCTCTGTTGAACGCAGAACCCAAAATTCTGGCTAAAGTGTTGGCTAACCGACTGGTTCGGGTCGTGGGCGACTTGATTCATCAGGATCAGTCTGGTTTTATACCCCATCGGAATACCGCTCTAAATCTGAGGCGGTTACACGGCGTGCTTGCTAGAGCGGAATTCATACGTGAGCCGGCCATCTTGGCATCTTTGGATGCTACTATGGCATTCAACACTTTGGAGTGGCCATATATTTGGGGCGTGTTGGCGAAATTTGGGTTCGGCCCGGAGTTTATTGGTTGGGTAAAATTACTATACGCTGACCCACTGGCTCAGGTGGTAGTGAATGGTAGGGTGTCGGCTCCCTTCGCACTGGGGAGAGGTACGCGGCAGGGGTGTCCGCTATCACCCCTTCTCTTTGCACTTTCTTTGGAGCCTCTCGCCGCCAGGTTGCGTTGGGAGCCGTCGTTGCGAGGCATTAGATGGACGCCTGAATTCGAAGACCGTGTCTCCCTTTACGCAGATGATATCCTTCTGTATCTCACGTCTCCCCGGCAGTCGCTAATTGTATTGGTGGACGTGCTGAATTCTTTTGGCCGCAACTCTGGCCTGGTCCTCAACTGGGCCAAGTCGTGCGTCTACGTCCTCTCGGGGGATGCCCCCCTGCTGCCGCGGGGTTGCCCAGCTCAGATTGTTACTCTGGGGTTCAAATATTTGGGAATCTTTATCTCACTGGACCCCGTGGTTCGCTATGAGCGAAACCTTCTACCTCCCCTCCAGCGATTGAAGGCCGACGTAGCGAGATGGCGACGACTTCCGCTCTCGCCACTCGGACGGGCGGCATTGTTTAAAATGATGTCGCTGCCTTGTTTCTTGTATGCCTTGCAAAATACTCTTGATGTCGTGCCGGCCCGTTATTTCCGGGAGGTGGAGGGTCTTCAGCGCCAACTGTTTTGGGACGGGCGGCCGCGGATTGCTCTCGCCAAGTTGACGCTCCCTTGGTATGATGGGGGGGTCGCCCTCCCCGATATTAAACGATACTATTGGGCGTCTCAGTTGGCGGCGGTGAACCACGGGATATATGGTCCTGCCTTAAACCCGGCCTTTGAGATGGATAAACTCCTGCTTCCGGGTGGAGACTATAATAGGGCGCTGTACTCGGTGACCCAGGACATGCGGTTGACGGGACCCACGCGGGTGGCGGTGCACGTGTGGCACGCGGCGAATGCTGCGATGGGGTGGAGGGATCGCTTGACTCGGGCGACGCCGTTGTATGCTTCTGGGCGGTTGGGCTGTTTGTGGAGATCGAAAGGCTTTGAGAAATGGGATATGATTGGTATATGTAAGGTGGGTGATCTGTGGGCGAAGGGAGCTTTCAAAACGTTCGAAATGCTTAAAATTGAATATAAATTAAACGATAGAGAGTACTTCCGGTATGCTCAAGTCTACCATGCACTTTGTTCGGTTTTTCCGGATGCTACTGCTATCCCCGAGTATTCCCCACTGGAGGATAGAGTGTTGGATGGCTATGTGCCCGACAGCACTATTTCCCTGATTTATAAGAAACTCATTAACGATCGTGCGGACTTGCTGCTCCGTTTGAGGGAGGCGTGGACGGGCGATGGCTTGGAATTGGATGATGAGGACTGGGTATCGGCGGTGGCCTCCCCGAAAGAGGTGGCGATCCCGGCCCGCCTACGGTTTGTACAGCTGAAGATCCTCCATAGAGTGTATGTCACAGGGCCCGGTTTGCTGCGTATGGGTTATTCGATGGATGGATTGTGTAAGCGTGGATGTGGCCTGCCGGGCACGTTTCTTCATATTTTGTGGGAATGTTCGGAGGTTGTGCGATTCTGGAACGGTATCCACACCGTAATGGAGGGGGTCACGCATGTGGCCCTGTTGCCAGAGGCTAGGAGGTGTTTGTTGAATGTCTGGGAACCGAATGATTGTAATGCGGCACAGACGCAGTGGGTGACCTTGGGGTACATGGTGGCTAAGCGTAACATTGCACAGCTATGGGGCTCCTCGAGGCCGCCCACGATTGACGTATGGAAGGAGAATATGGACTGGTGTATGTTTAGGGAAAAGACGGCGTATGTTGCGAGAGGCAAGCCAGGGAAATGGACTATGGTATGGGGTCCGTGGAATCTATATCGGGGACGTATCTGCACCCCGCCTCTGCCATTAGAGGTCGATATTGCTCTGACCCCCTAGCCGCGCGTTCCGCTGGAGGGCTTGACGTGTGCTCCATGCTTTGTTTTCCCATTGCCCCCCCTCTACAGCTTCCGGACAGGAACTGCTTTGGACACTATATGTTATTCCCCGTCCCGGGAAGAGCACGCTGCTACTTCGGACTCTCATTGCCTTGAGTGTGTTTTATATTTAATACAAAATGAAACTGTTGTTTTCAATTGCTCCTGGCCTACGGCCACGGCCTGTTATATGTGCTTACGAACTGCCGGGCGCCTTGCCTACGGTTCGACGGATTGTGTGGCGTTACATTGCGGGCCCCCGGGCTCTATAGCGGCCGGCCCTGGTGGTTGTAGGCCCTTGTTTGTATTTTATTGTGTGCTAACGGTTTCGAATAAAAAATATATAAAAAAAAAAACATAGTCATTATCTCTTCCTCTACCACACTCTGTTGGTCCGAGTTCAAAAACAATTTCCTTGGAGGATCATAGTGAATTGGTATTTCTGTGAAGTCTATTTTGAAACCCTGAATTATTTCCAAAACCCATGGGTCTTGTGTTATACTTTTTCAAACTTTGACAAAATATTTTAGTCATCCACCTACTCTTCCTTGGAAAGAAGAAGTCACTATACTTACCCTGGATTACAAACGACCCCTGGCCACATAATTTATTTCCTCTTGTGCGCTGAAATCAGCCTCTCTGAGGGTAGAAGAGTGCACCTGCGCCAGGGCTTGGTACCCTCAACCTTAGCCTCTTTGCCCGTAACTGTTGTACTGGGACCTTTGAAAACCCAGACCATCAGAAAGTCCCCTTCTGCCGGCCCTGCCAAAAACACCTCTACTAAATACTCTGAGCATGTTATTTTGAGCCGTGTCCAGTGCCGTGATGGCGGGGAGGTATTTTCCTAGGCTCTTGAGCATGTCTTCACCAAACAATAGTTGCTTCGGATTTTCACTAGCTTCCTTCCCCGCTAAGTCACCTAACTTCGGGTTTATTTTCATTAAGACTGCTTTCCTCCTTTCAGTGTTAAGGCTTGTGTTGGCATTGCCCAAAATACAACAGCTCTTTGGCTCCAACCTCTCAACAAGTTGAGATCTAAAGGAAAGCCTCTAATGTATGCTTCCTTGTTCATATCAATTAATCGCCCTAGAGGACCAACCACGTCCCGGAGCCTATCCTGGCAGTGTTTTAAGGACCTTTCTAGACCTTTTCAGGGGTCTCTGCCCATCCTTAAAAGAAAGGTGATCAGCTCGGGATCCAAGTTAGGGATGAGGTAGACCTTATCATTGATAACCGGTCTCGAGCACTCTGCTTTCAACACATTTCTCACCTCCTTCTTTAGTGGGTTCCTAATCCACTTTTTGATAAACTTGCCCACATTCTCCAAAGACTACCACTCTGCACTCCTAGAGGGCTCTATATAATTTGGTCATAACATTTCTTCCCCGAAGGAATTTTTAACACTATCATTCGATGTGGAAGGGATTAAATCTTACGCAAAGTATTTGGCGGATGTGTTGGAGAGGATGGGTCTTGGACCCGCGTTCCGAGGTTTCGTCCGGGTCCTGTACTCCGCGCCTCGGGCTAGAGTCCTCATCA
Source organism: Triturus cristatus (assembly GCF_964204655.1). NCBI lineage: Eukaryota > Metazoa > Chordata > Amphibia > Caudata > Salamandridae > Triturus > Triturus cristatus. The sequence goes on from NC_140594.1 coordinate 652,561,916, forward strand.
ATGGCGTGCTCTCTGAACCCTTTCCTGTCCGGAGGAGCACTCGCCAGGGCTGTCCGCTTTCCCTGCTTCTATTTGCCCTGGTAATGGAGCCACTGGCGTGCCTCGTCCGAGAGGATCCCCTCATTCGGGGTTGGACCTGGGACCAGACCCAAATTGACAAAATAGCCCTGTACGCGGATGACGTTCTCCTCTTCCTGGCTGATCCTGAGGGCTCTGGCCCGAGATGTCTGCGAGCTCTTGAGGCCTTTGAACAGGTCTCTGGGCTCCGGCTTAACCCAGCCAAATCCACGTTGGTCCCTTTGCACCCCTCGCGTGAGTGCTTAGACTGGCAAACATCCATCCCCCTGCGTCTGCAATCCTTTAAGTACCTGGGGGTGTGGATCACCTTGCATCCGTAGCTTGAATGGGCCTTGAACATCACACCTTTAGTTACCAGGCTGAAGGCGGACCTTCGAAAGTGGCAATCTCTTCCTCTCAACCCTCTTGGAAGAAGTGCCCTATTTAAAATGATGGCCCTCCCCCGCTTCCTATACATATTGCAGAATGTTACCTTGTACCTCCCGGGGAGCTGGTTCCGGGAGTTGGATGGGACCCTTATCCGCTTCCTATGGGGAGGAAAGAGGCCGCGGATTTCGCTTTTGGGAGACGTTTGGTTGGGGGACCATATCAGATCATTCGCAGACCTACAGCACCGACATTCCCTCCACTCCTTCCAATTCTATAAGTATTTACAACTCCGGCATGCCCTCCGGGTCCATATCCCCTCCTCCCCATGCCTCCCTGAAGTCAGTCCCCTGGAGGCCCAAGTGATGATGGGGAACCTGGGTAGAGGGGGGGGGGTGTCACGGGTTTAACGCTCTCTCGTAAACAATGACCCTGCGACCCTCGACCGCCTTCGCGCTCGCTGGGAAGGGTGGCTGGGTCCCCTGGACGAGGCGGACTGGAGAGATGCTGTAGCCAATTGCATTCCTCCAAGTAATAGAGCCTTGCCACAGCATCAGGACAGTTGACTAGTGTGCTGCAGGGTTCTGGAAACACCGCCTTTATGTGCAGTAGAGTACTATCTAACCAAGGCTTGGGCCCTGTCACTACCTGGCCTGGACCACTCAATTAGCAAAAACAAACAGATAGCCAGATAGGAGATTACAAGATAATCCTAAATACACCTAGACCGTCAATTCTAAGCATACATGATTTAATTCACATTCAATTCAATAGTTAATCATTTTTTTAAGAGAAATGTTTCATCATGACAGGGAAAAACACATATCATCAAAGCAAAGAGAGGTAAACCAAAAAGTTGTTTGTAACCTCAATGCATTCACGATTACACAAAATGTAAAAACAATTCACGAGACCTACACAATTACAACAACATGACAAATATGTACAATCAGGACACCATATATATTTTCATGAACCTCCTATATGTAGAAGGAAACCAGTCCATATGTAGAAAACAAAAGAAAAGAGAAAACAACAACAGGCAAATATCTGTAGATTGACACAACCCTGCCTGTGTTTTTTAGGCTGAAGCTGACAAAATAGTCTCTAGGGTCATATCAACTAAGGGGTAGTGTTTTTCAATATTTCCCGGTGTTGCCCAAGCATCACTAGTAGCCTTCAGCCATCATGCCAACGTGTTTCAAACCCTGCCCAATTCTGGGGTTATCCTCAGGGCGTGGACTGGAGATGTCTAATTGAAAGAGTAATAATAAAAAAGTAAGTGAAAAAAAGTGGTGTCATGAATTGTTGAATGAATTATTAAATAATACTCCCTACACATAATGCGTATTAGCCGCTATATAGAGGCTTAATGAAGTACCTGCAGGTGAAGATGAATCCCAGACGTTAGATTGAAGTGAATGGACCAGTCAAGTTTTAGATGTTAACGCCATCTTGCTACTTGGCTGCTTTTGCACACGACACTACAGGTAGCTGTCATTATAAGTAAAACTGCTTGCTTGTTTTTTCTTCACATGAGAATGGTCTGTTTTTCACATCCCTAGACTTACACCGCGACCTTAGTCTGAAAACTGTGTGCAGAAACCGTCAAGGTCAAATAACAATATATGCTGTTGAATTCAGGTTGATCGCCCCACGCTCTAGACACAACAAGCACACAGCTGCAAATATCTGAAACTCGGGTGCCTTTAATATTGTATTGCATGCATGATGCTGGCACTCTTGGAGAAAACCTTTCCAGACACAGAGAGCAGTGCTGATCCTGTGATTATTATAAAACTAGCTTATAGCCAGGGGAGGGTGGTGCACAAGGTATTATAGGACCTGTTTCCACTATCATTATAATATGATTTCTCCCTTTGTGTTTTATGGAATTGCAACAATGCTGATGGTTTTATTTTCTAATCATTTGTTTGCTTATGTTAGCCAAAATACTGCATCATGGAGCACGTAGTTAAAAATAAACATTTTAAACTCTTCCGTGTCTCTGATTACTCACGTTGTGGACTGATATGAGAATAACAACGAAAAGGTGTTCTTGATTCCCACTATTCCTGAGAGTAACCTAAGTCGCTTGTTCTGGGTTGTCTAATGATTGGTAGATTTGCTGTAGTACGGTGAACGAATGAGACACTGATGCTAGTCGGATAGGGGTTCTGGGTAGTGAGGTGAGTTTTTTGGATAACCACAATTCACTGAGGTCCTGGTTTCCTGCGCATAGTTCTGTGCATGAGCAGAATCCCCGCAACAACTGCACTTGTTCTTGTTTCACTTTATGTGTATATGTCCTGTTTTACATTAACATATGATTTTTGTCATATAAAATCTAAATGAATTTAAAAAAAATAATACAATGAGATTGTACTTTTTCCTTCAAATATGTGTTTAAGCAGCTTTGTAACATTCAATGAAATCCCACAGTAGAAGGAATAAAAAAGTTCAATCTTGATAAGTGTGTTGTGGCAGAACCACTGTTTGTTTAATGAAATAGTCCCCAGGTTCTGGAGAGGCTGCTTACGCTTTTCCACCCAGCTGTCAAGAGCGTGACGCCAACACCGATCCTCCTGAAGGTGGCGTATAAATGCTATCGCAGAAGCCTATTCCTCACCAGAAAGCTGATCCCCTATGCGCCGGAGCTGCCATTGGTGGGTTCTCCCAGCGGGATACAGACACTCACCCCGCTAGCTCTGGCGCGATGGAAAGAGGCTGATATACTGACTTTAGGAGACCTGTACCGAGACGGCTCGCTGACACCGTACGATACGTTAGTGGAGGACGAGGGACTCCCGCCAGGGCAATTTCTCACGCACCGCTCCCTAGTTGCAACTCTGACAGCTAAATGGGGAAACATGTCAACGGAGCCAAAACAGCACCTTACCATACAATACCTTCACATCATGGGCGCGGTAGACACCTGATCCGATGGTTTGCAGCGTCTTTACGCATACACGCAGCGATTACGCTGGAGCCCCTCTGAAACAGGTGGGAAACCGACCTGGGGAGGCAATTGGCTGAGTGGGAGCGGGTATTGAAAGGGCCGGTGTACATCCCCAAGAATATGAGGCTCTGACAGATTCAGCTGTTCATAGTACACAGAGCATACCTCACGCCGGAGGCTGTCAATAGGCATTTCCATCGTGTGGATGTGGTGTGCCCTAGGTGTATGGAGCCTGGGGGGGTCTTGTTCACATGCTATGGAGCTGCCAGAGGATACGCGCTTACTGGAGCACGATCAGTGAACTGCTCCGGATTAGCACTGGTCGTACCTTGTCGTTTGAATGGGAGGTGTATCTGCTGCACCAGTTTCGTAGAACCCCAGCTACGAAGGTGACATCTAGGTTCCTGGATCTGGGAATAGCGGTTGCCAAACGATTACTCACCAGATGATGGAAGGCGCGGGATCCACCCCATGTGCAGGCCTGGGGACACTCGTTTTATGCATGGGCTAGGACAGAGGGGACAGCAATCAGGAGGGAGGAAACATTGGGATTAAGGAAGGAGCCAATAGCGGCTCAATGGGAAGGGCTACTCCAGGCTCTCCAGAGGGGTGAAGAGGAGCATATGAGGGGACAACCCGAGGGGAGTGATGCAGGTCCAGGGTTGACACCAGAACCATAGGTGGGGTGTGAACGTGTTGTTCCATGTTTCATGCTTCATATACGCGTCATTTTGCAGCATCATAAGGGGAGGAAATGATAAGCGCCATTGTGGGGGCATAATAGTCTAGTTGTACTGCTGGGTAAAGCTGCTGGGGAAGACAGGCAGGGGGATGGGGTGGGGACATTGTCATTAGCGCCGATCTGAGTTAGGATCGTTGGGGGTTAACTGTTTTTACACTGCTATGTCTGTCAGCCAGTACATGAGAACATACCAGAAGGACTAATACATGGGACTCTCGAAATTATGCAGTCGTCGTGTAGGGGTACATCTTACTCAGAGCAAGAACTGAAGGTTGTTTCTGTATCCACCATGATACGACGGTAATGTCAGGGATAGGTGTGAGACAAATTATATGTGCGATGGGAACGGGTACCTATAATGATTGGGTGATACCATGCATGGAGTGTAACTTGTTTATGATGCCTTACAAGTATCTGTAACCTTTACAACTTTAATAAAACAGATTAAAAAATAAATAAATAATGAAATAGTCCCCAGGTTCTATGCATAACTGGGTATCCCCATTGTTTAATACTTACTTCTACACTGGTCAATGCTGGAGCACTTGCTTGTAAACATTTTCCTAGATACAAGTACAACTTCCCTATATCAAGTTTGTCATTGCCCAGGTACCAGTGCATGTTTCTCCTAACTCTACATCCCCGGTCTCTAAAAATCATTATTTACTTTTTGAGGTATTTTTGTTTTTTTTAAGTAATCATCTTAGTAGAGTACTAGCTCTATAAGGCGCATTTGTAATCCGATTGGAGTTAGGTCTATCATAATGGCATCATCCACATAAAGCAGACAGCTCAGTTTCACAGTCCCTAGTTTCGGTGAAGCCCCTTCACAGAGGCCCACCCTGCTCGGTAGATCAGTAGTATAAAGAGAGAAAAGAAGAGCCAATAGGCATCCCTGCTTCAGCCCATTATGAGTCTCTACTTTACTTGACAAGCCCTGGGTACCTCCCATCAGGACCAGAGTCCATGCAGAGGAATGCAATGCAATAATCAGCCTGAGCAGGTGCATGGGGATCCCCAGGGCAACCAGATTCCTCCACAGAGTCCCCAGTCAAAAGCTGTGGAGAAATCTATAAAGGCAGCATATAGGGCCATCCCTTTGCTCATTGAATATTCTTCGATTAAATTTTGCAGGGCAGTGATATTATCTAGAGTGCCACTATGTTTATGAGACCCAGCTTGCTCTACAGAGACAAGGCTATTTCCAAAAGTCCAATCCTGGAGATGGAGAAGTATGCTTTTGGCAAACAATTTTCCAGTCGCTCCAATAATGCGATCTGTCTAAAGCTGGCAGAGGAGTTTTTGAGACCCTTTTTATATAATAGAACCACAATTCTTCCTTTCCAAGAGGACGAGATAGTCCCATGTGCATAGCAATATGAAAATACAGGACAAAGAAATTGTGACCATGCTGAGCTATCTTGTTTGACTATCACTATAGGTAAGTCATCTGGGCCCATCGCACCTGAGTACCTTGCCCCTTTGATGAAGCACTCTACTTCCTTACACGAGGGAGGGCTGTAATCAATCCCCATGGGAGACTCCCAAGACTGATTGGGCTCAGCCAAGGGATTTAGTGCATATAACTGTGAAATATAGGAGATCCATTCTGTATCTGATATTAAAATCGATTTTGCCTTAATTCTACCACTGCAAATTTTAGCTATTAAAGCCTAATTTTTACGCGAGTCTCCGGACTGTGCAACCTCTGTTAATTTAATCCAATTACGTCTTCCACTCCTCTGCGCTCCAATCCTGCACTCTTTTTCTTGCCTGCTTTAATCTATTAATTTCCCTTTGTCTACTCATCGAAGACTTATTAAATTGTTCCCCTTTTAGGGCATTGATCTTGCGATTTACCTTTTTTACTTCCACTGATATAACCACTGTGGGATTACTGCCACCAACCCGCTTTTTCCTTCCACTCGATCTAAATACGTCCAGAACTTACTCAAACCAGGAGATTAGATTTTCCTGTCTAGTGCCTAAGCTCGCTTTTTCAATAAGCCTTCCGAGACAAGGTAGCTTTTTATTAGACCTAAAAGTACGCCCATTAGTTGTGTTATATAGAATACTATCATCTCTTGGGTTCCAGATTTCCAGTAACTCAGGCTCCAGAGTTACATCTACTGATAAAATGCTGTTATCACTTAAATTTGTACTCAGTATTTTAAATTAGTGCATGCACCAAAGAGCTGACAGGATACCAACATACAGTCAATTAGGAGTTGCCCTTGTGAAGCATGAAAAGGAAAAGAGGCTGGAGAATCCTCTGGAAATCTGCCCTTTAGAGTGACAAGGTCATTCATTCTCAGGTTATGCAAAAAAGACAACCCTTGCCTATCTGATCTAATATGAACGGGCCAAGAAGACTCCGGAATGGACCATCCATCAACAAATTCTCAATTGCAAAAGGCCGTGGAATAGCTGCTTGAGATTTTAGCATTTAAATCGACCAATATCTATATCAATGTGTACTCCTCTGAAATCCTGATTTTGTGCACAAACAAAAAAATAGAATCGACCAGGGAATCGGACGCTTGCACAGGGGGATAGATACGTTTACTAGCAAAAGGGATGAAGGCTGATCTTGTGTCCCATTACGCAACATAAGTTTTAAACCCATGCAAAGTTTAGATGTATGGGGTAATTTCCTTTGGCCACACTGAGGGGCTGATTCCGATCTCGCTCGGAAGGGCACCGAACGCGATCCGGCCGGAAAAAGTACGAGCCGTATGCGTGTTTTCCGCCCGACTCGTACAGCTGTACAAGCGAGCAAGTACGATGCGAGCAACGTGAAATTCACCGACCGAGTCGTTTCCGGGTCCGAACCGCTCCGTACGTCTCGTCCGTAAATGAACCGTGTCGTGCAATGGATGCGATTTACGACCGAGCCAGTACGATGCATGTGTCGGACAGCCGGTGCGTGCCGAAGTTTCCGGCTCGCAAAACATCCGGGAAGTTGCATTTGGGGGGTCCGCGTCGGACCCCCTGTCACCCGCAGCCTTACGACTCGGACACAGGGGGAGACCCAATGGTCTCCCCAACACAGACATGTACGGTGCGGATGGCTCCCATGGACTTCTATGGGAGTCCGACCAAACCGAGTCCGGCAGCATGCGGCCGCATCGTACTCGCTCGGACTGCAGGACTCCGGCTCGGTCGGAAAACACTCCGGATCCGCTCGGTTGGAGAGCTTTCCGACCCAGATCAGAATCGGCCCCTTAGACTTAGAATTACTTTATTCGGTCTGTTTTGTAATCTACAGATCATAAAAGCACAAGAGGATATAAATACATTTAAAACCATATTGATTTAATTAAATCGAATTTCGTTAGAATCTGACAAATTAATTAGTCAAGTTAAAAAGAATCACAACATCATCCAAGTCCTTTAAAAACCACTTAAAAATATGTAAACATATTAGATAACAATTTCAATAATAAAAACAACGTGACAATCAATCATTCACATGTGGTCATAAAATAGCCCATATTTAGTTAGCTATTTAAAATTAACTAGCTTAACATGTTTCATGGGCAGTGAGAGCCCTATTCTTCCTTATTCTTAGACAGGCTAGCAAGAAAGAGGCTGTCGCAAAACAGGTATTTGGATCCTTGAGTTGTTTTATATACAATAATGACGGGCGGCATTACCTAAACTTTAGCTTCTTTAGGATTGGGAGGATAAATCTATCTCTTTCCTTCCTGCAGAGCCCACAGAAAAAAAAGATATGAAGGTCCGACTGCACCGACTCCCTATCACATGGGCATGCCGACAGGTCAGAGCTCCTATACGTTCTTGAAGGATAACCGAACATCAGTGTAATTAAGTTTAGGCGGAAACTCAGCAAAATAAATCTGTGTTGTCTATTTCCAATGTTATATAACTAGGAGAAATCCCCCCCAATTATAGGTGGTAGTTGGAGATATAGCATCACTGATTACTTCTGCCAATTTCCTTCCTGGCGGTCATATGCCGCCTTTGACAAGAATATTTCCTTCAGTTTGCACTTCGAGGTTATTCTACACAAGTTAGGACTAGTGAACAACTCCTCTAAACCTAAGGCAGCTAGGTTTCCCCCTCACATACTGAAGCCAAGGAAATTTACATGCATTTTCCAAAGCAATACAATTTTTAATTATAAGCTGCGTTAAATAAACAGTATCTCTGCGCCATATTGAGTGCCACAAAAATATCGGGGCGATCTTGATAATATCTGTTATATACAGTAGTCCTACTTCCGTATGGCAAACGTAGTTCGAACACAATCTGGGGAGAGAAAGTACATTCTTAAAAAATCGGTCCTCTGGAATTTGGAGTTGCATTGCCGGGACCATTCCCCATATACCTGCCCTGTATGTGGCTGCAGAGAGTGTCTTTGCCTGGTATATTGACTTTATTGCGGCTAGTGGTTTTGTGCCCAGTCTGCTAGTGAAATAATTTATAGCTTCCATGCTCCTTTCCATCCCCAGACCTCTATTTTCCACCATATTAGCCCAGGACTGTTTTTTGTCAAAATTGACCCCTAGATAGTCATTCACCTCTAGTCTCCTTGGGCCTAGGGCAAAAGATTGCAATCTCTTTACCACAGGAGTACTTACTATAAGAACAAAAACTTTGCTTCATTAACTTTTAGACCCACTGAAGCCATATGGGAAGCATAGCAAAAGACACACAATTGATGGACGGAATGCACAACAAATCAAAACATTCACCCCCAGTCAAGAGATCTGGGTTAAATCCATCGTTCTTTTGCTCACCATGCCACCCCAGTTTAGACCTGGCCATATGCAAATCAGTCTTGACCCTGTGCCTCATGGGAACAGTCCAGCCCAAACTGCCAAGCCAGGTCCTTCCTGGACCAGAAACAAGCATCCTAGGACTGGTTTCGGGGTTTCACCCCTCTTCAGCCAGGATAGCCAGACCGATTTGCATATGGCTGGGTCCAAACTGGAATGGCATGGTGAGCAGAAAAACTATGGATTTAGGCCCAGATCTCTGTACTGGGGTGAATGTATGACATTGTTCTGCATTCTGTCCATCAATTGTTCTTTTTCCATATGGGAAGCATAGGCAGTTGTCAGTCATTGAAGATCCACCCCCGTATGAGCCATTAATACAGCGTCATCCACATTTGCGAGAATCGGTATGGTTTAGGAGTCAAAAGTGGGCACATCTAATATATCTCCAGTCAATGCTGCACCAATCCCGTTTGTGTATAAAGAAAAGAGGAAGGGGGCGAGAACGCACCCCTGCCGAACGCCCCTTACGATATTAAAAGAGCAGGTGCTTCCTTCTCATACCTGACACTGGCAGTCACATTTATATACAGCTGCCAAATAAAACGGGTGCGTTCTGGATCCAGCCCCATTTCCTCCATTATCTCCCACAAGCGAGAGTGGTTTACGCAATCAAAGGTAGAACTTAGGTCCATAAAACCCAAAAAGATCTGCCCTAGTTTTGCTCTGGTATATGTATCAGTTATCATAGCTAGGTTGAGGCACTGGTCTATAGTGCCTCTACCAGCCTGAAAACCATATTGCGCCTGCATCATAATCTTATTTTCCTTTGCCCACTCTTCTGACCTATTTAATAGTAGGCCTCCCATTAGCTTCGCTGTAGTATCCAATAATGAAATAGGTCTGTAGTTCTGTGGTTTTTGTTTGTCGCCCTTATTAGGTCTCGCCTGAGCCAGCGCTTTAGCGCTGCTCTGGCGAGAGCTATAGAAAGCGGGTTTTGGAAGAGCAAACTAGTGCTTTTCAGGCCGCCAACTACAGTGCATGTGCGCCGGGCGCGCGCACCATTTGTCAGCCTGCTGATCACTTTCGCGGACGCTTTGATGTTCTCAGTGAGCCGCGCGGCCACTGAGAACATCAAAGCGTCCGCGAAAGTGATCACCATTTGCCAGCCCCTCCTTTATCCCACTTCCTGCTTGTTTTTAGGGCTTACACTCTCCATGCCCTCTGGCTCCTTCGTGCTGCTTTACCCTTCCCTCTGCTTGTGCTTCCTATCTCCTCCCACTCCTGCTGTTCTTTCTTTTTAAAGTCATTTTACTAAGCGCCAACGCGAATTGAAGGTATCGGAGCGCTTGCCTCTCATCTACTCCTTTTCTACGTTTTTCTATCCCCTCTGAGCCTCTTTTCACTTTTTTCACTCTTGCCTTTCGTTTGCTTTTTCGCCTTTCTGCATCTCCTCTTTCACCAGTTGTTGTGCCGGTTTCTGTGCCTTCTTAGCTATCTGCGCCTCTTTCCTCCATTCAGGCCTTCGGTCGTGCTCCCGACATCTCCCAACACATTTCCCCGCCTCCTTCCTTCTTATGCTCAGAGTTGTGCTCAGTATTTTGACCTCTATTTGCATGTCGCTCGTATTTTTTCCTCAGTAGCCCAATTTTGGGTAGACCATTTTCTTTCAGACATTCCATCGTACTTTTAAACAGCCCCAACTGCAACTGCCTCCCATCCCCTTTCAATTTGTCCAAAGTCACAACTAAAAAAGCTGATACTTTTCATTAGGATTAAATGTGACCTAGCTTAAAATACTGTAAAAGTTTAGCAAAGGAGAGACACGCTGCCTTTTTATGCGACACAAAGCGCCTGCGAATAGAAAAACAGCGCCTCCTTCTCTCGTTTGCTAAACTGCTACAGTATTTTATTCTACATCGTGTTTGTGGTTTATTAAAAAGTATGTACTTAATTATTCAGTATTTGACGTTTATCGCTGCATTTATGCGAATTAAAAGGCTGTGTCTTTTACAATTGTTTTTAGGGGCATTTGAAAAGTTGTTTCTTTTCTTTCAAATTTATGTTTTGAAATTGAAAATACTGTCGTTTATAGGTATACTGTTCAAATAATGTGCTTGTCTATGTATCCAACGTTTGCAATTAAAAAACATAGATAAGAACTAAAACAAGCGCTGCCTTTTAGATGCTCTAAACGCACATTTTCCACCAAAACACGACTATTTACTCTGTAGAAACTAAAATATTTGTAAAACACACCAGACGTGGTTTTGTAGCTACATCAAACTTATTTGCAGCTGGTAAACTAGGGTCATATCTCGACGGGAAGCTTCCCATCCTGTAATTTCGGACAATTCCCTGAAGGGATACATTGCCAAATAAGAGCCATATGCAGCTCACGAGAGTGATAGCAATCTTTATAGCTATGCGTGTGGTTTCACAAAACAACCAGAAAGTATTTAGCTGTCATCCAGCCCCCCCCGCCCCCTACCATCCCCCTTGTCGCACCCTTCTCACTTCCAATACAATAAGATCTCACTCAGCCTTTCCGAACAGCTTGCATGCTGGCAGCGTCTCACTTCCCCGATTAGAAACAATTTACGCAAACAATTTGCCTACACACTCGCTTTCCAACCTCCAAAAAGCCTTTATATTAGAAACAAATAGGATGCACAGTTCCATGTAGTTATATCAAACCATCTCAACAGAATACAACATTATCAATATAAATCCATAGAAATAAAGTCAAAACCACGTGTCTTTAAATGCCACACAAGCATACCACAAATAAAACAAGCATTTGCAATGCAATAGGTCTCGCAGTTACACGAGTTAAAGCTATTGGCATTGTAAATGACAATGCCAATAGGCATTGTTATTTGCAATGTCAATAGCTCAAACTTGCGTAAATGCGAGACCTAATACATTGCAAATGCTTGTTAAATATAGGAACAATAATGCTAGTGTTTCATGAGTCTAGTGGGATGGTTTTCGTAATTTCATTAAAAACATTAGTTATTAGAGGTCGAGAAAGAAATCTATGGGGACACCATTGGGGCCTTGAGCCTTTCCACTAGTACACTTACCCAGCCCCCTAATAACCTCCTGTACTGAAAAGGTCAGATATTTATTTATTGGTCTTTCAAGATCAGGACCATTAGACCCAGAAATGTTATTCGAGTCAAAAATCTCTTCAAAATGAGCCATCCAATGATCTTCGCTTACATGAGTAGCTAGAGAAGGGCCTCTATGTTTTTTTAAAATAAGGAGTGTTGATCACTCTCCAAAAGTCTTTCCAATTCTTGGAGGCGGCCGCTATCTCCAATTGTTCCCATGCATCTTCTCTTATAGCCTTTTCTCTATCCTTTCAGGCCACCGCATATGCCTTACGAAACAGCTTGATCTGATCGCTGTCTTTTGGTTGTTCTTTTAGGGACTTATGCAAGATCACTGACATAATATCGAGGAGAAGAATATCGAGCTGCCACAATATCGAGGTAAAAATATCGAGTGACAGAATATCGACTTCCTATCTACAAACAGGTAAGTACAAAAATATCAAATCCTAAATATCGTTGTTAATCGTACAGTTTGCTAAAATACCAAATTTTTCTAATGTCTTAAAAGTAATATAAAATTAATTAAATAAATATAATTAAGTAAAACATACTTAAAAATAATTTAAAAACGTTAAAATTAATAAATACATGTAATGTAAAAAAACATGCATGTTTTATATATATTGACTTAATATTTAAAAATAATGAATATTTTTAATTATACAATGTTAACCTCTTCGCTGCGGCGCAAATTCCGCCGCAGCGCTACCGCAGTGCTGACATTCCAATCGCGGGCGTGGTCATGACGTCTCCCGGCCGTCGTCCGCACACGCCCATCGTGACTCATGACGGCCGGGAGAAGTCATGTCCATGGAAGAGGTTAAAAACATAATTACACATATATATATATATATATGTTGCAAACCATCACTCCATCAGGAAATGACACAAACTCCTCTTGGTGGCAAAGTGAAATTTATTTTTAGTTCTCTCTGCTGTTAGTCATGACGCGTTTCGGCCGTACCGTCGGCCTTGTTCACATAACGTCGCCATAGCGGGAGAAATTCAATTTAAATGTTTTTTTCCTCTCTCAAACCCAGTGTCACATGATTAATAGACATGGAGGACAGACTGCGGCACTCTACACATAATGAATTTAGAAAACAGACAGGGTAGTGGTTCTCCACACGGATTCAGAACTACTTCATGAGGTAAAAGAATATAAATATATACACATTTACGTATAAATAAATACATATATATATATCACAGTATAGTCCAATGTATATTAAAACTATCTTCTTAAAATATCAGCATAAATGCGTGATGTAGTTGAATCTTTAATGTGTGGTTATATTCCTGATCAAAATATCCAGCAAAACTCGTCTGTGTATGTAAATAAAAAAAAGGAAGGTGTCACAGAAAGAGGCTCTACTCCATGGTTAAAATCACCCATAAAACAAGAAACAGTGTATAAAATGATTTAATTGACCCCTCAAGTGTGCAAAGTTGCAAAAAATGCCTATTGTGATTCTCATATAGAAATGATTGTGATACGCCATCCATATTGGGAGATACATATTGGTGCGTATAACAAGGTGCTGGAAGAATGTGCAAATAATTGCCTATTTATTTCAACAACATTATAGTGTGAATATAAGAAATTAAAAAGAAAGAGAAATAAGCAGTGACCATGAGTAAATTAGATCAATGGAAACTGCACTAAACAGAGGGGGAAGATCACAAACATGGTGTGTAATATCCAGAAGTGGATCAACATAACTCAAAAGGATCCTACTCATACAAATCCCTGAGTATATAAAGTGGGCACATATCGACATTGTAACAGGAAAAAAGGAAGGAACGAAATATTCCAGAAACTGGTTCCAGAGAGCTTCTATTCAAGAACCTATCAATGAGTTTATCCAAGCAGACTTATAGACAAATTCATAGGTAGGTGTACATATCCTCAGTGGTATATATATATATATATATATATATATATATATGTTAACCTATAATATAAATATACACAAATTATATACAAGTTAAAACATTAAAATATATATTTTTTTTTAATATTATTTTACACTACATTAAATATAACAATACTGAAAATGTTGCAGAGTGTAGGGGATAAAATTACTATTCCCACTCCAGCAAGTGGTACAGTACGGAAAGTGTTGGATAGCGGGTGGGTAAAAATTACTATTCCCACTCCAGTGAGTGCAACAGTAGGGAAAGTGTTGGATAGCGGGAGGGTAAAAATTACTTTTCCCACTCCAGTGAGTGCAACAGTAGGGAAAGTGTTGGATAGCGGGTGGGTAAAAATGAATATTCCCACTCCAGTGAGTGCAACAGAAGGGAAAGTGTTGGATAGCGGGTGGGAATAATGTACTATTCCCACTCCACCAAGTGTAACAGTAAAGAAAGTGTTGGATAGCGAGAGGGTGAAAATTACTATTCCTACTCCAGTGAGTGCAAAAGTAGGGAAAGTGTTGGATAGCGGAAGGATAAAAATGACTATTCCCACTCCAGCGAATGCAACAGTAGGGAAAGTGTTGGATAGCGGGTGGGAATAATGTACTATTCCGACTCCAGCAAATGCAACAGTATGGAAAGTGTTGGATAGGGTAGGGGAATAATTTAGTATACCCACTCCTGCAATATAATTAACATTAATTAACAAGTGATTATTTTTTCAAAATTAATTTACCTCCCACTATTTCCCCCTATAAACGTCACCTACAATATTGTAAAATATTAATAAATTAACATAATTAACAATTAATTGACTAATAACAATAAAATTAATAACCATCAACTCTAAATTAATTCACACAATTAGCACTATAAAATACTTTTAATAAATATAATATAAAAAATAATAAAAATTACATTAAAACTAAATTACTTCCTACCCTACTCCCCTATCAACCCACTCCTAAAAAAAGTACACAATTAACATATTTACAAATTAATTAATAATTAATATCTAATTAATTACTAATCAAAAATATGTAACAATTAACATAATTACCAATTAATTATTTGTATTAATCCATTTATAATTAATTATACATTAACTTAATTAAAAATATAAATTATTAAATACTAAATTATTAATTAATTTCAATTAAATTACTCCCCACCCTATTCCCCTATAAACCCACAACCCGTTACAGAATTAAATTACGCAAATAGTAATTAACATATAATTAATTATTTCTGAATAATTCTCAAAAAATATATTATATTTAAATTACTTCCCACCCTATTTCCCTATAAATCCACAACCCGCTACGGAATGAAATCACGCAAAAATTAATTAACATAAAATTCATTACTTTATAAAAATTCAAACATACATGACAAAAACAATACACACTTGTAACACATATACTAACACTTAAAACACTAAAAAAAACGATATTTTTAACTATATTATGACTGTCAATATTACTAACTTCGATATTATGAGAAACAATATTGCTTAGTTGCATTTCGATATTCTGCACCACTATATTTTTGTACGTCGATATTATGTCTACTCGATAATTTGACTGTTCACCCTTATGTAAGATCAAACCACCCTTTCTCCTGTGTTTTTGATGCAGTTTTAGTACTCGTCAGGGCCAGTTTTACTTTTTTCAGTAGGGTCTCAAAAGAAGAGGGCAAAGGGGGAGTATTGCCATGGGACTCTAGGCATTTTAGGACAAGCGCCATATTCTCAACTAAACATTGTGGTATTACTTTCAACTTGTCTATCTGTGCCCACTTCAGCTGGTAGCCATTTTTTTGGGCTAAGGTAGGTTTCTCAATTTTTTGGTCCGATTTTTTCCCCTTAGATTTATCATTAAAGAAGTGGAGACGATAGCATGATCACTAAAAGCAGTAAATTGTATTGCTAGTTGGGCAATCCTACCCCGTATTGGGCCTGACACTATAATATAATCTATGGTTAAATCATAATCCTTTCTATTGAAAGTTTTATGGTATTCGCCATTTGTTATGTCCAACTCGTTTATCATTTCCAGATTCCTTGTATGGAGGGGTCTTTTTAAACAGTTTCCATACTCATGATGTGTAAAATGAAATACATTTTCGCCCTATATATCTTCAAGACCACAAATCTTGTTTCATTTCAGCTTGCATGGCTGCACGTTAAAATCTCCCAACCACACTATATGTATATCTTTTTTCTGCTTTCCTATGCTAACTTTTTTTAATTCAATTTCTAGAGAACTCACCATTGCTTGAGGGGCTCTAAAGCCATTATTTGGCCACACACTCTGGTGGGACGGCTGTCCCAGAGTGCAACAACCTCCGCTGCTGGCCGCATTGCTACCTGCTCCACCACGCAACATCACACACCTTGGTGAGGACTACAAGTTCCAGGGTGCAACGCTGCAATTTGCCGCCGCCAATGACGCTCAATTATTCCCTTCAAAAGCAATGAAAGAAAGTACTTTGTGCCCCTCTGCAAGCAAACTATAGGTTTGGTCAACAACACTAGCTTTGAAAAAGGGGTGAGGCGAGGACCTGGGATAACTTTTTGTTGTTGATATTCAGACAATTGCCTCCTGTAGTACTTATGGCTTGTGGTCTGCATGGGTAGTTATCCAAACTGAGATTTATTGGCGACCTAAAAGGTATAGTCTGCATACGCCGGATGTAACTATAGCCAGCCACCCGAGAAATCCTACTCTCTTGCCTTACTGTTTTTTTAAAACATTTTTTACACTTGTTGTTTAATACTTTGTTTTCTCTTCTTTTTTTCTTCACCTGATAAAAAGTTGACTTTACATAATTAATAAGGGAAAGTTGAATTCTTGAAAAACAGAGGAGGGAACAGTACTAGAAAAGGGTCGCCCCATTTAAATGAGAATTATTTTTTGGGTCACAATGGAGATGCGAAAGGCTCCTGTAGGGACAGTTAAAGGCAAATTCTCTAAGATTAGGAAGAGTGCTGCAGAAAACTGGTATATAGATGAAATAGACCATCTGATTGAAGAGGTTGAATCAATGTTAAATAATAAATGCACATCAATAAGCAACAAAAATGAAAAAATTACTGCCTTTTACTCCAAATGCCCAACAAGATTACAAGATGAGACCACTATTAGAAAGGGCCAGACTAAGGCTATTAGTGAGCACCAGCCTTATATACTAGATAACCCTCCATCCGAACAAGTAGTTAATAACCAGAGGGACCACCATTCCCAACAGGAACCAAAAAAAGGCACAATAGCTGAACTCAATCAATCAGAGAAAGGCACAGAGTCTCTGACACCAGTTGTATGTACAAATAGATCTGACCCTTTAACCACAGTATCAGGGACACCAGTTGTATGTACAAACAGATTTGCCCCTTTAACCACAGTATCAGGGACAGATACTGAGACCACATACCTCCCGCCAGCACCTTCTGTAACAAATATGCAAATCACTCACCCCGTCTCTAGCCATGAACCAGTCAGTGAGACAGATGCTCTGTCGAAAGGGAATGTAATTCTGGCTAATTGCCCCTCAACTTATGGTCATTCACAACTGATAATCGACCTAGTACGTAAAATAGACGCACTAACTAAACCGGTTGTGTAGCGGGTCCAAAGAAATGGGCAGGACAACAGACTGACTTGGTGAGGGTTTTATTTTTATATATCACTCGTCTTCTTCGTGAAGCCAGTATAACACAGTAATGTCACTACATAATAAGGCTCTGCTGTGGTTCGGGGTCCTCAGGTACTCCTTTGTTAGACCTCCAGATGTCTTCCTCCCGATGTTCCTGGGCCTCGTTATAGGACTGGCATCAAGATATTCTCCGGCACTCAAACAAAGAAACAGAAATGTATGTATGAGTGCTCGTAGACAATAGTGCAGGGGGGAAAGTGAGTGAAGGAATAACCCCGAGTGCCGCACTTCTAGTCTAAGGTGTGATTGTGCAGAGGTGGGGAATTAGCCACAACAAGGACCGGGAGGGACTGGCGAGTTAACCGTCCAGCCTCTCCCGCCTCCCTACCCAGCCCGCGAACCGCTCTCATACCTGTGTTAGCCACGCTCCTCCGGGAGCGTGGCTGGGCGAAGCGTAGTGCCGATAGCCTCCTGGCTCTCCCTTGGTCTTCACGCTTTCCGCAGCCACTCGTCTGCTGGGCGTCCTTCTCGGCAGCTGCTGTTCTCTTTGTAGTTCAGCATTCTCAGTCTTTTCCTCCTCTCGACCTCCGGTGTTTGTACACACACTCTTCCGGATTTCCTCCTCCCTGGTTGGTCCGGTTAGCGTGACGTCTCTGGGGGCGGGGTCAACTCCAGCACGGCTCCAGGTAAAGGGACCATATCCCATTGCAGTCAAAGCCCCGTAGGTGACTTACGACGGGCAAAACCAATCTTCCTGTAGTGGGGAAATAAGAGGTGCTGTGACATCAGGTACCTCCCACCAGTCCCTGGTTGATGTCGGTCCCTCCCTCGGAACCCTGGCCCCGTGACACACCTCCTCCCCTGGATACTCCCAATCGGGGAGTGGAAAAACCCTTGACAGATAGTCCGCACTGCCGTTGTTTACTCCTTTACGGTGTCTCACTGTGAAGGTGAAAGGCTGAAGGGACAGAAACCAACGGAGTACTTTGGGGTTATGAGCGATGTTACGGCTCATCCACTGGAGGGGTGCGTGGTCAGTACATAAGGTGAAAGGGTGCCCCTCTAGGTAGTAGCGCACCTTATCTGTGGCCCATTTCACAGCCAGACACTCTCTTTCTATAGTGGGGTATCTTTTTTCCCTAGGAAACAACTTCCTGCTGATATAGAGAAAGGGATGGTCTACACCGTCCGGAGAGAGCTGGGAGAGCACAGCGCCTAACCCGTGGTTGGAGTCATCAGTGTGTAAAATAAAAGGCCTTGAAAAATTGGGGGGGAAGACTAAACGGGACTGGTGGTTATGGCTTTTTTCAGGGTATGAAAAGCTTCTAACATGGGGATTGTGGGGTGGAGAAGTACCAGGGATTTTATGTTTCTTTGAAGGGTGTCTGTTAAGGGGGCCGCTACCTCGGAAAACCTCGGGATAAAACATCTCTAATGGCTTATCAGTCCTAGGAAGGCTCTCATTTCTCTCTTGGTGCTGGTAAAGGGGGTCTCGGTAATGGCTCGGGCCTTTTCAGCTTGAGGGGCGATCACTCCATGCCCTAACACATACCCTAAGTATTTTACTTTTTGATACCCAACTCGGGATTTTTTTGCATTTACGAGTAGTCCTGCGTCTTGTAGGGCATGAAGAATGGTCTGTAGGTGTTTCAAGTAGGTGTCCCAATCGGGACTGATGAGCACGATGCCGTCAAGGTAAGCTGACGAAAAGGAGTGGTACTCATATAACATGGTGTTCGTGAGTCGTTGGAAGGTCGGCGGTGCTCCGTGCAATCCAAATGGAAGCACTGTGAACTCATATAACCCATCCGGCGTTGAAAAGGCTGTTTTCTTCCTATCCTTTTCCCTCAGGAGCACTTGCCAATAACCTTTAGTGAGGTCCAGCGTGGTTATATAGCTGGCCTCACCTAATTTCTCTATCAACTCGTCGATGCGTGGAATGGGATAGGCATCGAAAGCAGAGATCTCGTTGAGGGCCCTGAAGTCCATGCAAAAACGAATACTGCCATCGGGTTTTGGCACCATCACAAACGTAGAGGACCATTCACTTCTCGAGGGGCGGATCACCCCCAGTTTCAACACGTCCTGTACTTCCTTTCAAATGGTGCTCCTTCTGGCGACAGGGATTTGATAGGGCCGGTGTTTTATCACTTTTCCGGGTGGCGTCTCAATTCTGTGTTCAGTCAAGGATGTCTTCTCGGGGAAGTCTGAAAAAATGGTGGCAAATGGAGCGAGGGTTTCCTTCAAAGAGGTCTTTTCTTCTTGGGCGAGTTCTTCATTAACCACCAGGTGCTTCAACGTGCTGGGGGTGGAGGCAAGAGTAGGTAAAGATGGGTGGTTATTTTTAGGCAACAGACCCAACCATTTATTCAGAAGATTGATGTGGATAGTCTGGGTACAGTTGGGAGTCATCTGTAGCCTGTACGTTTTTTTTCCAATGGTCCCAACAATTTTATAGGGTCCCATCCACTCGGGTTGGAATTTCTTCGTGGAGGTAGGTAGCAGCACCAACACCCAGTCATCGATATTCAGAGTTCTCCATTTTTTTCCTCAATCATAAAAGGTTTTCTATCTTTCCTGCCTCTTCTCCAGGTGGGAATAGGCTAGGTCTCTGAGCTTTCTTATCTTTGCCTTGAGACTTTGGGTGTATTTCAGCATATTTCTGGTCTCTATCTGTTCTCTATCGCCTGGTCTTTCTCCCAGGCTTCATTTGTCAGCTCTAGGAGACTTCTGGGTTGTCGTCCATAAAGCATTTAGAAGGATGAGCAGCCCAGGCTGCTCTGTACTTGCCCTCGGATCACGTAGAGAGCCAGTGGTAACAGCTGATCCCATTATCTCCCGTTCACGGTTAACATTTTCCTCAAAGTAGTCTTCAGTGTCCCGTTATACCGTTCAACAAGTCCGTCGGTCTGAGGAGGGTAGACCGACGTCTTGATATGGCGTAAATCAAGTATCTGGCATACTTCTCTCATGAGGCGCGAAACTAACGGGGTTCCCTGGTCTGTCAGGATCTCCTTCGGAAATCGAACCCTGGAGAAGAACTCAAGAAGTTTCTCCGAAATGTTGTGGAAGGTTGGTGTTTGTTAGGGGAATGCCTCCGGAAAATGGATAGCGTAGTCCACTATTACTAGGGCGTACGTGTTTCCCTTTTTAGTGCGGGTAAGGGTCCGATCAGGTCCATCCCTACTCTTTCGAAAGGGGTACCGATGATGGGCAGGGGTTGGAGGGGAACTGCTGGTGGTCAGTGTGTATTTCTCTTTTGACATACCTCGCAGGATTGACAGTGTGTCTTTACATCCTTATATACCCTTGGACAAAAGAAATGCCTCAGAACGTTTTGTGTGGTCTTCTCAGCCCCTATGTGCCCTGCCGTGAGGTGGGAGTGGGAGTAGAAGAGTACTTGGTTCCGAAAGGACAGAGGGACCAATAGTTGATGTGGTTCATTGAGGGAACCCTGCCTGTACAGCAACCCTTCCTTGATGAGGAACCATGGAAATACAGGTGGGTCGAGGTCTAGGGTGCTATGTGCCTGTTCCCGCACATTATAGAGAATAGAATCATTGGCTTGGGCAAATTTAAAACTCCTATCTAGGAGCCATGGCTCAGGTGTCACCAGTGCGGGGATAGGTTTCTCATGTCTACGTCTAGTGTCGTTTTTATGTTCATGCCCTTGTACTACCTGTAAAAACAGTTGCAAAAACTCGGGTTGTCTGTTCCTATGTTTAGGTGCTCAGGGACAGAATTCAGTACCCCTACCTTGACGTGATACGTCTCCCTGTTGATATGAGTAAGGCTAATGACTGCCACAGGATAGGGTTTGACGTCTCCATGAACACACCTAATGTGTACCGTTGTCTCCGGTAACAGTTGCTCAGGATGGACTATGGCTCCCTGTATTACTGATTGTTTGCAGCCTGAATCTAGGAGGGCTTTCACTGTTCTCCCGTTCACCCATACACTTCGATGGAAAGCACTCCCCATTTCTGCCGTATATAAGATGGACTTTGGTATATAACCCACTTCCATGGGTTCTTCCGTTGGTTTCCTCCCGGGACACAACCAAGCTATGTGCCCCCAGTCCCCACACTCAAAGCATTGGGGACCTTTGAAGCTCGGTGGATCTGGTTTCATATGCCTTAGTTTTCTGGGATCTGGGGGAGGTTTAAACCTTCTCTCACTTTACAGTGTTGGCTGTCTGGGCTGTGCTCGAGAATATGTCGTGGCCATCTCTATAGCTTGTTCTGCAGTTAGGTGCGTATGTTGACGCAACCATTTCTGGGTGTTGAAAGGGAGGGCCTCTAGGTAGTGCTACAGGTAAATTTTTTCTATAATCTCCTCTTTTGTGCTAATGGTAGGAGTCAGCCATTTGTCTGCGGCCATCTTTAATTGGAAATACAGGGTTTTGGGGTTCTCTCCTGGTGCGCCCTTTTCTTTACGAAAACGCACCCTGCAGGCTTCTGAATCAAGCCCCAGGTGATCGAGTATGATTGTCTTGATATCCGCATAAGGAGTGTCCCCGGTAGCGTTTACCACTTGATAAGCGGCCTGGGCCTCCCCTGTTAATAGTGGAGCTAAGAAAAACGTCCATTTGTCTAGGGGCCTGCCGCAGGCTTGTGCTACCCTTTCAAAGTTTAGCAAAAACGCATCCGGGTCCTTACCAGATACATACTTTTGTAAAGAGACATCCGACGGGGTATAATGTGTGCTGCAGGGCTCTCGTAGACTGGCTGTGGGTCGCTCTGTAACCATCTTCTGTAGCCCTTCTATCTGAGCAGTGATGGTGTCTTTAAAGATGTCGCGGTCGGCCTGGGCCGACGTCATCTGCCGCTCGACGGCCCATCTGATTTTGTCCTGGCCCTTCACAAGGTGCTGGATTAACCCGTCCATCGTGGATATACAGACTGATTGTTCTATGCCCGCATTCTCCACCACTGTAGCGGGTCCGAAGAAATGGGCAGGACAACAGACTGACTTGGTGAGGGTTTTATTTTTATATATCACTCGTCTTCTTCGCGAAGCCATTATAACACAGTAACGTCACTACATAATAAGGCTCTGCTGTGGTTCGGGGTCCTCAGGTACTCCTCTGTTAGACCTCTGGATGTCTTCCTTCCGGTGTTCCTGGGCCTCGTTATAGGACTGGCATCAAGATATTCTCCGGCAATCAAACAAAGAAACAGAAATGTATGTACGAGTGCTCGTAGACAATCGTGCAGGGGGGAAAGCGAGTGAAGGAATAACCCCGAGTGCCGCACTTCTAGTCTAAGGTTTGATAGTGCAGAGGTGGGGAATTAGCCACAACAAGGACCGGTAGGGGCTGGCGCGTTTAACCGTCCGCCTCTCTCGCCTTCCTACCCAGCACGTGAACCGTTCTCCTACCTGTGTTAGCCACGCTCCTCCGGGAGCGTGGCTGGGCGAAGCGTGGTCCCGATAGTCTCCTGGCTTTCCTTTGGTCTTCACGCTTTCCGCGGCCACTCGTCTGCTGGGCGTCCTTCTCGGCAGCTGCTGTTCTCTTTGTAGTTCAGCGTTCTCCGTCTTTTCCTCCTACCGACATCCGGTGTTCGTACACACACTCTTCCGGATTTCCTCATCTCTTGTTGGACCGGTGAGCGTGACGTTGTCTCTGGAGGCTGGGTCTACTCCAGCACGGCTCCAGTTAAAGGGACCGTGTCCCATTTCAGTCAAAGCCCCGTAGGTGACTTGCGACGAGCAAAACCAATCTTCCTGTTGTGCGGAAATAAGAGGTGCTGTGACATCAGGTGCCTCCCACCAGTCCCTGGTCGATGTCGGTCCCTCCCTCGGAACCCTGGCCCTGTGACAGGTTGCTAACCTCAAAGACAAAATAGGACATCTAACCGGCCATAAGGGAATAGATAGGGCAGCTATAGCAGATATCCCCTGTATAAACTGTGAGAAGGGACTGAAAGCAACCCACCCTGTAGCCATAAGTAAGGAGAGATGTATTGATCCAAGATCTGTAGGTGGAAAACAGATGGAACTAAGAGCCGCCAAACAAGCAGAAGGTATTAAAACAGGGCCATTGTGTAAGATCAATGAGGAAGGTCAGAGATGGGAAAATAGAACAGATAGAACGAATTCCAATTTTGGAAGAACCAGATCTGAGTGCAGGACCAACTGGAGAGGGGAAGCACAGAGGGACACAGTCCATCAAAATATTCAAAATAAAACAAATGAACAGGGAGTCTCTAACTAGCATAGTATGGGCAAGGACAGCAGAACCAGAGAGCAGGATCTTTATACTGCACCAAACTCTAGAGACCCATCGATTAGCCAGGTGGAGAGTAGCCAGATTAGACCTATTTATAGAAAAACTGGTTGGAGAGTCTTTATGACCAACATCCCTAAGCTTACTCTCTCCTACTATAGGGAGGATGAAGAGTCACTAAAAAATAAAGTCATACATTGGATTCGCCATAAACGCGACTGTCTATCGGAAATACGCTGAGACCTACTGGAGGTTGAGCGTTTATCCAGCAGGAATTCACCCCATGATACCATATTCATTACACTAAAAACACAAGATATAGCAGATGGGCTAATTGCTCTTGACTTGAGAACAGGACTACATCACTGTAGCCCAGTGAGATTCAGATTACAAAACCTGAGTAACACTCACAGAGGGGTGTAACCCTAACTCTGCCAACCAAAGACCACTTTGCAACCTCAATACTCCGGATAACGGCCTAGAGGCAGTTGGCTGACAGCCAAAGCTGCCATTCTCACCCAATCAAAGTGAGGAACCTTCCACCATCTGTAAAGTAATTCCATTAAAATCTCCCCATGAAAATAGGCATATATATGAAAGAGATGGATTTAGATCAAGAAAGCCCTCATTCACAGAGTGAACCGAATGAACCATCTGAAATGAGACTGTTATCATGGAACACAGCGGGTCTGAAACAAAAACTAAAAGACCTAGAATGGCAGGAATACATTAACCTGAGTAAAATCTGCCTGCTGCAAGAGACCTGGCTACTTGAAACCCCCCACAAAGTCGGATATAAAACCTTCAGTATTAATGCCATACCTTCAATAAGAGAAACTTAAAAAGAACTATTGATGGACAGAATGCAGAACAAATCAAAACATTCACCCCCAGTCAAGAGATCTGGGTTAAATCCATCATTCTTTTGCTCACCATGCCACCCCAGTTTAGACCTGGCCATATGCAAATCAGTCTTGACCCTGTGCCTCATGGAAACAGTCCAGCCCGAACTGCCAAGCCAGGTCCTCCCTGGACCGGAAACAAGCATCCTAGGACCGGTTTCGGGGTTTCACCCCTCTTCAGCCAGGATAGCTTGATTCCAGTGGCATGGAGAGCACGGGACTCACATCTGAGCATACCCGTCCCACTAGGGATGACAAATGCAAAAAGAACTATTGACGGACAGAATGCAGAACAAATCAAAACATTCACCCCCAGTCAAGAGATCTGGGTTAAATTCATCCTTCTTTTGCTCACTGGACAGACTGGATAGGGGGGTTAAAGGCTTAGAGGTATGGGGGATACAACTCCAAATACCAGGTACCAAATGACAACAGCTCCAACAAGGCAATGCTCCCAGAACCAGGCAAGGGAGCCTCCACAGCGCACCACATGCCACTGGCACTGCCACCAACAGTAATGGCCACTCCTGATGAATCTAAGAAGAGCGGCTAGTCAGAGCGTGACGGTGCTTTTAGCGAAAACGATATGCGGTAGTTAATGTGCAGTTAATGTGCTATGCACGGCCACTCGTGATGACTCTTGGCGGTGGCAGCGGTGGCAGGAGAGCCTTAATCCTACCTTGTTCGCTACTGGTCTGTGGGGCAGTTGGTGTATTGTAGGGCAGAAGACCACAAAGAGGGCCGCAGCGGGCAAGCCACGGAGATCCCCTAACCCTTGGGCACAGTTGTATGCTGTAACGCGGCCACGGGGGCTACAATAGGGCTACAATGAGGGCTGCAGTAGCCGAAACAGCTTCACGAAAATACCCTAATCGTTGGGTACATGCGATGGCTCCTGGCGATAGCGGCAAATGGTAATGGCAACGGCGCCTCACTCCTCGGCCGACCCGCTTCACGCCAACAGCCCATCCGCGGCTTTATGATGTGGCTCGTACTCCAAGCGCCACCAAGCGTCCAAACGTCTCCAAGCTCCAATCCAGATACTGCAGTCCGACTCCATCCAGTAACCCGCAGACCTGAGTCAAACGGTTTGGTATTTCTATCGAGGCAAAGGATCTCTGCACCTTAAAACCATTACAATAATGTATGAATCAATAAATACTTGCAATTGGCCAAACCATTATAAAGTGCTAAATATTCACAGAGTCTGATTAAGGGCACTTCCATGTTGACAAGAGTTGTGACAACTATTTCATTTAACTGAGTAATAATCTGAAAATAAAGTGTATAGAGTTATTCAAGCCTATTACAGGCTATTAAGTAGCTTAAAAGAAACGTGGGTTAAGAGCAAATTACCAAAAACAAACTACTTTTTGTAACACAAACTAATATTCTCAATGTGATTAAAATTGAGGGAAACCTGCTATTTTTTTTCCAAATCAAAAATTTTGTAAGTCAAACATCTAATTTCATAATATTAGGATTTAGGTATTCAGTTATTGCCCTTCTACATGTTCAAACGCCTAACTGATGTATTAACTCTAAACAGATCTCTCCTCATATTTATTAGTTTACAGTAAATGCAAACAATATGAATAGCGAATTCCGTAGCATAATTGCAGCCTACAGTTATCGATTTGATTCAATCTACACACTACTGGGACAAAGTTAAGTTTCGGAAAGCCTCCAAACCTATAAGACATAATAAAAATAAAAAAAATTGAGCAGCAGGACCCCAAGTAAGACTGTCTATAGGCTGCTCAGCATTTGTTAATAATCATCCAGGCTTGCAAACGATTAGTCTCTTTGTCCTGAATTCAAGATGTTGCATGTTCCGATTAAAGAGACCGAGGCTACCCAAAGGTCTCTTGCGTCCAAATTGTTTAATAATGCTTCCAGATATTTTTTACGCGGATATTTATCTTTTGAGTTGATGATTTCTGTCCAAATCACATGATTCAATTAATCGGCTTTAGCGGTCCTGGGTTTGAAGCAAATGTTTATATATTGCCTTTGTTTTGCACTAGTTTGTCATTTTTAATCCAAACTCAATTTGAATTTGAGCCTGCAACACATTTTGTGCTAGAAGAAATAACTGTTGGTAGGTATTCGCAATTATGAAAAAGTTGGCAACAATTTTGCGCTTATTACTTTAAAAATCAGTACAATATTATTCCCCACAAGTTCCTATAGATTAAGTGGAAGGCTGTCTGTAGTGCACTTGCTTTAGACTTGATTAACTGTTTTTTGAGCCTGAAAGGAGCTGTTATTATTTATAATAACGCCCAAGTATTTATATTCTGACTCCTTACCAAGTCGTCTGTTGTTTAAATACTACCTGCCCTCTTTTTAGGTCTCGCCTGACCAGCGCTTTAGCGCTGTTCTGGCGAGACTTATAGTAAGCGAGTTTTGGAAGTGCAAACAGTGGCTTTTCAGGCCTCCAAATACAGTGCATGTGCGCCGTCCGGGCGCGCGCACCATTTGGAGGCCTGAAAGCACTCGTTTGCTTTCACTTTAGCCGTGATGTGATCGTGATCGCGATCACTTTCAGCGCACCATTTGGCAGCCTGCGTGCCCGCCCCCACTCCCCCCTCCCACTCCGTCAGCTTCAGTGCGCGCTTGTTTTGCATTACGCCACTGTTGTCTGCACAGTACAGCAAACATGACTCTGGAGCAGCAACCGCAGTCCAACAGGCTGTTAGGGACTTGGCTTTATTATATCATAACAAAGCGTTTTTACGACTCTCCTAATACAGTATGAACACGGGCTCTCAACATGCACGGGGCCTGTAGAATAATGACCCCTGCCCCTCCCAGGCTTCTGAAGGGCCTAGTTACATAATGTACAAAAATATCACAGTTCCATCCTACTTTTTCCCCAAAACAGGCGCTTTGCTGTTTGCACGATCTATTTTGGGATGGGATCGAGCGTTGGTCCATTTTCAAGTTCTTTGTGACAGTTCTTGACTTCTGCTTTCCTCCTGATTCCGTGGAGGGGTGGTGAATACAGTGGACCAGGGTGACACCCCTCTCAACCCCTCTAGACGTGTGCACGGGTGGGGTAAAAGAACAATTTGTACATGTCCGTGTGCATCATGTGGAAAATGTGCCACACGTCAAGGAGCCATGTCAGAAACAATATGCTGTCATGCAAACACTGATTTGTGCACCGTCGTTTGCACAGCTGTCGTCGTATTTCAGTCATTGTTATGCCTAATCATTAAGTTGTGCACACACCCGGGTTTGTGATAAACGCAGATGCGAATATTACATTTTCGGCAGCTGTTGCACATTTAAGTTGTGTCTAACAGAGAATCTGAAAAAATATTATTTTGACATATTCTCATCTAAACACAAGTCTACACCGATACATCAGGCTGGGGTTTGTTTTATTTCTCTGCACCTGGTGTGAATGTTTTCTGGGATGTGAGTTTTTGAACATCTAAAGATCTGCTATGAAGACATTTCCAGCTAAATCGAGTTGCTTGCATTTTTAAACTGTTTATCGTGCCAGTGCCTTTCTACTACATATTTTTTTGTTAACTTGTAAAATTCCCCTTATATTTTCCTACTGGGCATACAATACGTAATGCTGTAAAACCCAGTGCAGCAACTTAAACTAGCAAAACGCCTTTCCACAGATTTCAGAATGGAATTTCAACCAGTGAAATGAACACAAAATATGTTAATTTATCTTGTGACACATGGAATTTGTGTTGTGCTAGTAAACATGGTGGTGCACCACAAAGCACATTCCTGAAGCGCACATTCTCAAATAAAGGTAAGCAAAAAATGTTGAGTGCAACTGCCTGGCACAGAAAGGGTTGCTGCCTGCTTGTTAATTTGCGCGAGGCTGAAACCCCCGAGCATCGTACACTTCTTAAGGAACATGTTGAGACTGATGTATTATTGTCTGGGTCAGTAACGTAGTGAGGATGCCACAGGCCCTAGTGGAAGCATAGAAAATAGCCACTTTGACTGCCGTTGGGATAGTAATATACAACAGCATTTACAGGGTTTAAAGGGCCCTCAAGACTATGGACCTCAGTGGCACTGCCCCTGCTGCACCAATGACAGCTACACCGTTAGGCGGGTGTTATCACAGCGAAGCATTGCGACGTGAACAGCCACTTATTTGGTCTTTACAGGATGTATCAATCCAGCACAGAGGATGTTTGCAAGCAGTGCTTAATTTGAGCTGGTGTTGCAAGTGCCCAAAAGGCCTGCTGGGAGGAAACTTCTATTTGTACACTTGCAAGGACGAGGGTTGCAGTGCCAAAATAAATTCTTCGGAGAGGGCATCAGGGGCAGCATGCAGCATCCCATGAGAGCAGTGTCTGCTTCACCAATGTGTCTGTTTCTCCACTGCTGTCAGTCACAGACAGCTTCTACTATGAGAATCCTTGCCGACTTACAAGGGCAGCCAGGAGCCTACTGGATAAATCCTACAGCATTTATACATTTCCTTCAGATTTCAAGAATAATGTAGAACCTCTTTGCCATCCCCCCTTTTCTTGCAATTCATACGTAATCACAATATTGACACTGTGACTCTCAAAGACATTTGCATCTTGCCGTGCCATTAAACTACATTGCGAATTTGCACAGCACAAGTTTTGCCAGGATCATAAGCTTTTAATGTTAACATTATTACATACTGTGCTTTTGACACTCATGCAATATTGCGGCGTACTTGGCCATGTGAGCAATGCTGCTCACTAAAACTGTCCAGTCAACACAACGATAGATGACGCAATATTTCAAAAGTACAGTGCATGTGCGCCGTCCGGGCGCGCGCACCATTTGGAGGCCTGAAAGCACTCGTTTGCTTTCACTTTCGCCGTGATGTGATCACTTTCAGCGCACCATTTGGCAGCCTGCGTGCCCGCCCCCACTCCCCCCTCCCACTCCCACTTCGTCAGCTTCAGTGCGCGCTTGTTTTGCATTACGCCACTGTTGTCTGCACAGTACAGCAAACATGACTCTGGAGCAGCAACCGCAGTCCAACAGGCTGTTAGGGACTTGGCTTTATTATATCACAACAAAGCGTTTTTACGACTCTCCTAATACAGTATGCACCTCCCATCACTTCCTCCATAGGAGGATAATTCGAGGTCTACTCCCGGTGTCCCACATACGAAGATTAACATCAGTATGTGCATTTCGCTACATCAGGGGACCAAGTTGCCACATCTGACACCTTGATGGATGGTCCTTCTGTTTTTAGAAAAAAAAAAAGAAAATTGCAGTTTTATATCGCACGAACTCGACCCCAAAGTATTGGAGGGCTTTACATGAGCAGCAGTTACGTTACACAATGACTCATTAATTGTTTTGTTAGAGCCCATGCCCAGACTCGAACTTGGCTCCCTCCCTCTGAAGACGGCAGCTCTGGACATTACGCCAGAAAAGCTCCACAAATGCCCCTCTCCTGACTCCGGGGCTTTATCTCGCCGGGCTGGACACCGCCCTGGGAGGGCAGTCTGCAGAGCTCATATCCTACAGCAGGCATGGTTTATCAGAAGACCCTGATAATTGGCAGTAATACACTCACTCGGCGACGAGCTGCCACCCGCAGCTTCTCTACCCCGTAGTCCCCTTTGAACTCCCAGATTTACATATTGAAGGTCTCATTAGCATCGGTTCACAGGACATTAGCAGGCAAATCTTCGCTTCACCCGCTGGGGGTACACTTGAGTTTCTTAATCAAGGCTAGATTACATCTCCTCTGCCCCAGACTTTCAAACTACGGCCACACAGCTCTGAGGCGAAGAGGTGGGAGGGACTACGAGGAAGAGTAAACATTTACTTTATCAAGACCTTAGGTACTACCTTCGCTTTACAGTTCGCTACATTATATAAAAGAGCAGTAAGTAGGAGGCCTGTATGTTGGCTTCGGCGATATTTGTTTTCTGAAATACGTTCTTTCGAGATCGCTTCAAAATGTATGCCTTGGTACTTTGCAGAAGAGGTAATTGAAATATCCGCCACGTAGCAAACTTACTGACACATCTACATTGAGAGAAGGAGGTTGTGAGAATTATTTTCCATTGTAAAACGAAAACATTGACTGGAAAAAATGAAACCTTTCTGCGAAGCTTCCTGGCTGCATTTTTGAAAAACAAGCATTGGCATAGCTAATAGGTCTTGCCTTTGGGACCTTATGAGTGTTAAGCAGGGCTTTAAGTGGGATGAAAAAACTGGGGGTCTCTCAAAGGGGAGTAGCCAATGTAATTAAGGGCGTGGCTTAAAACACTTAAGATAACAAGCATTTGCAATGCAATAGGTCTCGCAGTTACACGAGTTAAAGCTATTGGCATTGTAAATGACAATGCCAATAGGCATTGTTATTTGCAATGTCAATAACTCAAACTCGCGTAAATGCAAGACCTAATGCATTGCAAATGCTTGTTTTACCTTCTTTCCAACGATAAGTACTTTTGTCATATCATGTTGATTTCCATTTATTTGCAAAGGAGTACTCATTTAATTTTGTAAGAAGCCTCTGCCAGCCTTTTTTTGTTTTTCTGATGAGTAAAATGTAATCTGAATACATTAGGCATGGTATCAACTCACCACCCAGCTTTTGGTGATGCCCGTTGGCTCTATCTCATTCAGTGGGTTAGTCGGCTATGTACAACGTTAACAGCAGCAGCAGAACTTTACATGAGAGCGATGTGCCGTCCCCATTTGTGATTTGAACCCATTTGTTGGTGCACAACAATACAATTCATTTTAAAAGGTGTAGAGGAATGCCCCAGCAAGAACGTTTTAACCAAAGGTTATTTTAGTCACCATCAAATGCGGCTTTAAATTCTACAAAACATTGATATAGTAAAGAGTTGGTTTGGAAGGTTTTATCCATGATTAATGACAGAGCCAGCGATTTGACGTTGTTTCCATGCCCTGCTGAAAACCAGTTTCATGCATGGTGATTATCCTTCGTCCTGTTGCCCAATTCGCTAAATCTCGAAGCAGAGGACCTGCAAAGTATTTTGCCTTAACATCTAACAGGCGATAGTTCACCGGATTTGTTGCACTTACCCCTTTGAAAATAGATCAACTAATTGCCCCTTCCTCAGAAATCTGGTACTACCTATTCTTATAAAACAGTTAAAGAAGGGAGTTAATTTACTGGACCAGAACTCCGGCATTGTTTGCTAAGGAAAATCCCTTATCTAATGAACTATTGTCCACAACTCCTTTGAGATCTTATCATTGCTTGTTTGCAGGAGGTTTGCCCATCTTTACTCCCAAGATTTTTTTTAACCATTTTTTACTTTTTTAACCTGAGTTGTATCCTGCAGATTCTTTTGCAGAATTAATAGTTCTCCACTTAAGGATTTTTTTCACATTCGGAGCGTATCAATGAACTTCATCCCTATAGTATGGGACTTGCTCTTCGGATCTACCTTTTTAGTTCGAATTGGGAAATATTATAAATAATTTCTTGGTGAATTGATCTCACTTATGTAAACTATTCCCATCCTTTATATTCCACTTTCCAGCACGATGAAGCAGCTTATCTCTATATCATGGGCTGAGGAAACATTCCATTTTAATCACTTTTGATTTTCAGTTTACGGTTGTATCATTAAAGTGTTTGATTTTTGATTGGGAAAGAGCTTACTTGAAAGTTAAATAATTTGAGGCAGGCCTTTTCTAGGCACCTTCCTATTCTATAATTCGAGACCTCTTGTATATACTTTAGTATATACTTATATGTGTATTTACTTTGTGGGCTCTGGAGATCAGCCCTAGGACTTGTCTGCTTCCGCTTCGGGACTTTTTTTCTGTTTAACTGCCTCTATTTAACTGTCTTGATAGAAAATGATCAGTAGAGGTCAGTAAAATACCAGAATCACTATAGCATTCTCTAGATTCCAGTCCATAGAAATTGTCTTCCACAAGCACCTGTAGACACTAATATTTTTTTTAAATCTTGTATTTTCAGTGATATGATCACCGAAGGCCATGATTTCATATTAAAAACAGAGCTTGGACTATACCATTTCCGACTGAAAGGCAACATTTCTCTCCATGTGTTCCCATACCTGGCGTGTCACGCAGTTTGGTGCTTACTTTCCCTCCATGTTAAAGAACAGTAGATGTTTCAGCACCCAGGCTGATGTGCTGCATAGCTAAATACATATGAGGTCCCAAAGGCGAGACCGATTGCATTGCAAATGCTTGTTATAACTAGAACCCACTCATCTTTTACCGTTATGGAGCTACAGTCAGTTATAGCTCCACAGAAATAAATGGAGCCAAACGTCCTTTTAGCCAGCATTTTGCCTTTCCTTTATTGCACGATTTTGACATTCTATTTATCCAATTAATCGAATGGACTTCAAGCTCCACAACTCATCAACAATAATGATATGATATTTGTTCCAATATGCAATTACAACTTTGTCTTGAATTATGTTTATTAGGCCGCACACATTCCATGAGTAAATGTTTAAGTACTCTGAGTTGGGAAGCTTGCTTGCAGGACTTGGGGCCTAAGTTATGTTACAATCTGTTTTTGAATTAATTAATATAGCTGGCAGACAGCTCCAGTTCCCATTGTGTTTAGTTTATCGTCAGTCGCAGTAGACTGTCTCTCAAATGACCACGAGTAAAGAATTTTTAAAGTCAATGGCCTGTTGTTTTCAGACCCTGTATTTCTGCCACTGGACTGATTTATAGTATGATTATAAGGGGCTTCTTGCAAATTAGCCCTGCGGAAAAAGCTAGAGCCTGGTTGAAAAGTCAAAATACTGCATGCTTGTCTTGCAGCTGAGTTAGCCAGAATACTGGGATAGTCATTTTCGATCTATTTTAATTCCTCATTTTTTAAAGGAAGATCTTCTTACATAGACCAAGGCTGAAATGTCACCAAGGTGGGTTCATTTGAAAGAGGCCCTCAAGGAGCTACGAATTAAATCAATGACTTCTATTTGTGTTGATTCTAAGTGAGCTAGATCTTCCCGTGCTTTCAGGAGTTTAACAACTGTATTATGATTTAGGACACTGTGACATCCCAAAGACTAGTATTCAGAGATCCTTCGTGGGTTCCTCAATATGGTTGAAAGTCCCGGTTTTATTTCTTTTGAAGCCTCACTTGAATTTGCGGATAGTGGATCTTGTAATTCTACTCTGGTGTGTTCATAAGCAGGGTTACCCCACTTAGTTACACTGAGCTTGGCTGAGAAGATAACAAAGTTCCTTGCTTGAGAGGGATTTGCATTTCCTCTAAATGTTTATGAGCTGCAGGATCCAATGGGGCTTCCCTAGGTTCAGTATTAGTCAGTAACTCATGTTGAACAGTAAGTATACTACTTGTTTGTTGTTCCCTTATTTCCTCATTGGACTTCTGAACTTCTTGAATGTCCCCGCTTAGGTTTTCTGATTGGATTAGACTTGTTGGAGTATCAGAATGATTTTAAGAAGACTTTCCTCAGTCTGTCCTCTTTTTGTCAAATTCAAGAGCGATGATTTTTGATTCTAGTTTCTTGCTCAAAGGTGCTTCACCTCTAATAAACATAGGAGAGCTTTTGTCGAGCTTTGTTAGACAAACTGGCTGAACTAGCATTTCTTGTTTCTACCTATCCTCAATACTTTCCTTTCTCTCCACAATAGAGGTCTTGTCTTGTTATTTTGCTGCATGTGTTGTTAGTTGGAAAATATCTCTGAACACGTTGGAAATTTCACGTCGAGCATATCCTCAAAATTGGGTACAGGGTGGAGCTCTACCTGATGAGTAGTTAGAACTTTGTGACAAATTTTGAATAGATAGGTCTAGATTTGAAGGCGTTCTACCTGGGGAAGACCTGGTTTGATTAGTTGCTAAATCTAATGGTGCATATGGCAGGGACTACAATATTAGACTATGCTTGATACATATTTGTCACATGGTTTCTGTCCTTTGCTATTTGCGATTTTATTGTTGTTATTTCAGTTGATAGCGATTGCATCAGGGTTGGAAGAGAGTTTAGTGTCTCTATTATCGGTCAGCATTAGCTAATATCAGATTTTACTCCTACCTCGCTACCGGCCTTTTAGATGAGATTGTAATGTTTGATTTCAATACCAGAGACAAAAACTGCTAGTGTATTTAAAAGGTCTACTTGTATATCCAGTTTATTGAAATAACAGCTTAGGGCCTTTACCATGGTTTCTAATGTGTCTAACATGGTAGTCTAGCATGCCTTCACTGAGGTCTCCTTTATTTCAGGAGTAGATTTTTTGTCTACTCTAGACCATTTGTAATTGGCATCTCTAATAGAAGATTTGATTTTGATGCTTTGCTTTGTGCTAATTATCAATATGATTGACTGGTTCTAAAATGGAATCATTTTCCAAGCTTATTTCAAAACTATCCTTGGTTCCCTAAACTTGACCCCTTACCGAGTTCAAAACACGTTTCAAATTCAATCATTCTACATCGGATTTGCATACTTTGAGGCACATAGAGAGATTTATTTTGTGTTTTCTCTTCCACGGCAAAAGCAGGAGAATTATTTAAAGCACTTGCATCTATCTGTGACAACTGATCATCATATCCTGCTTTCCTAGATAGTTGAAACTCGAATTCAGCCCTGAAAGGTTTTGTAAAAAATATGTAATCTAAAGCCATCTTACGTTGTTGGTCGAGGATAACTTCACCCTTTTCTTGTTCTGGAGGTTGGGCTCTGTGTGTACTTTCCTTTGATTCTTGAGTTTGTGTTGCCCCATTAGTAGCTGTAACCTTCATATCAGAATCTCCTATTCTTTTTTTTAAGAAGAAGAAATTCAAGATGGTGGGTGACAGGCCTGTTGGTTTGAGTTGTTGACTGAGGGAGGAACCGTGCTGAACCCTGTGCGCCAGGAGCCTGCGACGGTAAGTGGGGCGCAGTCTGAACCGGGCCAGGGACTGTGGAGGCGGTGCGGGCCTGGTTTCGGGACACGGCCCGTGAGCTGCGGTTGGGCACTGGTGCGCGTGGGGGGGGCACGGGCCGTGTTGAAGGCGGCCGGACTGTGAGGCGATTCGGGGAATTGACTTGCTGCCTGCACTATCACATGGCGGAGTTGGTGAAGGTTACCTGCACTGATCGTCACCACTGAGTGTTGTGCTCGATCTGCGCGACTCCCATTTCCTCCGCCTCTGACCGAGTCCGACCCGGCTCTGCTTCGAGAGCGTCCGTTTTCCAGCTGATTGAAGGAGATTGTGGTGCCTGAGGAGGACGGCTAGAGCGGGACGCCTTGCCAGCGCTGACGATCTCCAGTGATTCGCCGGCTCGGGAAAGGTCGCTCTGCGGCGCTGGGTTCTCGAGGTCTCCTGTGTTTACCCCAGGGGGCCTTTCCGGCGACCATCTTGAGCCCCGAATTTCGCCACAGCGTATATGGTCCTGAAGGCTGGGCACGTGGGGGACATATCCTCATGCTGGTGGTCGCTCCCCAGGGCCTTGTCTGCGGCCAGAGGAGACCCCGGCCTACAAATACATTGAGGGTGCTTCTTGATTTTATTGTCAGCCACCCACATATGGTGGCTTTCCAATTTTTGGACAGTTTTGCCCTGATTCGAGTGCCCGGATCCAAGAACCCAGGAGGCAGCGGATGCTTGCAGAGTCCACAGTGAGTGGGGGAATAGCGCTCCGCCTGCAAGGGGAGAGAGACCTCACACTGCGCCAGGGCCCGACGCGCTGTCTCCCCTTTAAAGTGCAGCTGCATGCTGCCGGCCAGGGGTGCCTACGGAGTCCTTACGGTGTGCTGAACGCTACCTCTACCCACATTCCTTGTGAAAACTTTTTTGTCCTGCATCAAAACTGCCACAGACTCTGCCAGCTACCGGGGACGCTGCTGACATACTGCCACATACAGACTACATCTCCCAGCACTCTGTGCAGCGTGCAGGCTGCTGACGAGGGTATCAAGCGCCAGGAGGCACACAAGAAGCGGAAGTTACGCGTTACTGTGACAGACCGAGGCAGGGCTGAAGAATCCAGCGGAGAGTAGGGTGGACTCCAGGGTGGCTACAAAGGTACTGTGTTTTGTATCCTCCACTAAAGTGAATCCAGTTTGCAGAGTGAGCAGGCGTAAGGCAACGGGCTCTATGGTGGGGGGTGGGGTCAAGGTGACTCTTGACGCCTTTCTAACTAGAGCGGAATCATTATTAATCCACGAAATTCAGCTAATGGAGAAGAGACTTTCCCTGGACTCTATAGTGGTACAAAAACGATCTTCGATGGGCAGTATAGCCATGACTAAATCCCCCAACGTTGGGGCCCTTCCGCGTCAAGCAAAACTGGGAGGTGGTAATGATTCAGAAGGCCCAATTTCCGCTTTTATGCCCACACAGGTTACTTGCATATCACCCCGATCCATTGAGTCGCAGTCTGTGAGCGGCCCTTCAGAGAATGCTGCAAAAGATATTGGGGAGGGCACTGACTCAGGCTTATTGTCAGGGCAGGGGGTTGGGGCGATTGCAATGGCTGTACCAACTATAAGTATGGAAAGTACCCCTAGTGTAGGCGGGGAGGTCATCACCCGTTCAAAAAGGGCCTCTAAACCAAATAGCGCTACTAAGATATCCGATAGCGACACAGCCCAAGTGAGGTGAACTAGGGTTGGGGGGTCGTCTAACTCCAAACAAAAAAACAAACAAAAGCCCAGATCAGTGCCTAAAGTCAGTAGGCCCACGGATATAGAAGGCACTGAAGATAACCTCTTGTGCTCCAAATGTGGAGAGGTTAATGTGGGACAGGGAGTGGATGTTGACTTATGGGCAAGGATGGAAATGATGTTACCCACTCTCCTAGGGTTTGTACTGGAGAAAATTAGATCAGTGGAAGAAAAATGGTAGCTGTTTTTGGTACAGAGTAGCGCTTCTATCATCATGGCCAATGGGCGCTCAATTAATAGCCCAGATGCATTGGAGGGCCCCAACCAGATGTACCAACTATAACAGAGGGGAAGAAGGGGAGGAATAACATCAATGAACGACCATGGGGCATAAATGATGGGGCGAGTAGAGGACTAAGTCCGGGGCTCATAGAATAAAAGGCACCTAGCATACATATTAGCCCTGGATGTAGCAGGCAGGAGAGGGAAGGAATTTTGGGTCATAACACCAACCAAAAATTAATCCCCACTAACATAGGCGGAAGACCAACTAGAACAAAAGACCTTGAGCAAGTGTCAGCACATTGGGTTCGAGACACCCCAGACTTGCCATCTCTAGACTTACCACCCGCATCATGCCCATATACAGTGGTCTTGACAGGGGTTCCGGCCTGTATTAGAGATGGAGAAGAAACCCCACTTATGCTGATAAATAAAGCAGCTCATTGGATGAGTAGAAACGCAGGATTTAACATCGCTAACCACAAGCATATCTTAATGGCTAGAAGGGTGTCCTGGATTGGCAACACCAGGAAATGTTTTCCAGGTGATAGTGTGATCGTGAATCTAAGGCACCCTGAGCTTGTACGCAATTTACTCACGCAGAGCAAGGTGATTCACTTTGATGAGGGTAACTCCAGCATCAGAATGCCCCCCTTGGGCTTTTTTTACAGGCATATGATGACCTCACACAACTGTAATGAATATAGGGGACATCTGGCGGAAACAAATGGGGGGGGTCCATTAGTTCCAGTAACAAATCGGTACGCCCCCCTTAATAATGCAAGGGATCTTAATGATATTGATTGACTGGACCCGTTGTTAACAACCAGGGGCGTTGAAGGGTTGGAGACTTACCCCCTTAATACAGATACAGGTGGGACAGCCATGGCAAATCTGAATGAGGATACCATAAACCTATCACACTCAGAGCTTTTGTGTCCCGGAATGCAGGAACATAGTCACTTACTTACAGTACCCCATGGCCCACAACCTGGCTTCACACAAGACAGTCAAGAGGGACATAGTCAGAGAGATTTCAAGGTAATCTCTTGGAAAATAGCTGGCCTATCTGCTAAATTTAAAAACGATGACTGGCTAGTCTATATTAAGAAATTTCAAGTCATATGTCTACAGGAAACGTGGGAGGTGAAAAGTAGCACACTTCATTTGGAAGGCTACAAAACTTATTTTGTGCCTGCATGTAAGGCTGCATCGGGGAGAGCAAAGGGAGGACTTATTATATATGTTGACCTTAATTTACAGGGCAGATGGACTGACCTGGGCTGGAACTCAGATTTTATGCAGGGGATTAGATTTTATAACAAGGGCCACAAGCTAAATGTTATTAATTTTTATAATGCGATCCTACCGGGTCAAAGTACTATAAGAGTGGATGAGCTGGAGAGCAGGCTGGCGTGTATCCAGGAGTTAGGGGCGTTGATGCCCCAGCTGGTTTTAGCTGGCGATTTCAATTGTCACCTGTGTCCAGATTTGAAAGTTAATGGGGTGTATTGGTCATCGTGCACCATGGAAGAGGGCCCGCATATGGAACACACCAAGGAGTGGAGGGTGTTAGGTAAGCTATTAAATACACACACCCGCACACATACTAAGGATTTGGCTGAAGATGGGAAGGACAAAACGGTACATCCTACATTCAAAAGTAGAAGGAAGCGACACTTTTATCGACTTTATCTTTGTTTCAAATACACTTAAAAAATGTATCACAGGCTTTAAAATATGTCTAAGCATTTTTAGTGACCATAATCCTCTAGTCATGTCCCTTGTGGAGCTAAATCTCTGCAAGAACCCTCCTAGAGTGGGGGCAGGTGGGGTGGTATGCGCTACGGACCAAGGGAGGAGGCTTAGATGGTTACAGATTGATGGTGAAGCCTTCTATATAGCACTGATGAAAGATGGAGAACAGCTTATTGCGGACTGCCTAAACTTAAATGTGGAAGGGGTTGAATTGGTCACAGCTTTTGAGGGTGTGGCCCATCGAATCAATGGTCTGCTCAGGACTAAAAATTATAAAGCAAGTATGAATGACCCAAGGTGGTTTGATCAACAGTGCTCCCATGCCCTGAGAGAGCTGAAATTAGCTTTAAAATCCTCCCCAAGAGACAAGAGCAGGGTGACCTCATGCAGGGCAAACTATAAATCAGCAGTAAAACGACGTAAAAATAGTCTGCAACGGCAGGCGTGGGAGGACCTGAGGGAAGCAATCGAGCTAAAGAATACAACTGCCTTTTGGAAAGTTATAAATGACCCCTGTTTCCAAGAGGCAAACAAACCAAGGGTAGCTAATCATATTCTGCCGGAATTATGGTATGAGCATTTCCGTGGTTTTTATAATCATTGCCCGACGGATGAACAGCCGGAAGCAGGGGGGGTGCCCTGCACCCAGACAATATTTACCTTGGGCGAGATTAAGGCAGGAATCGAGGGCTTGACTCATAACAAGGTCCCGGGTCCTGATGGGGTCCCACCCGACCTTCATCATGGTTTACAGCCATAATCGTTCCCATATTTAAAAAGGGTAATAAGGATAGCCCACTTTGCTATCGGCCTATTTCCCTAATTGATGTGTCGGCGAAGGTGTTGGGAAGGGCTATCCTCAGCCGGCTAATGGATTGGGCTGAGGATCAACACATTCTTACTGACACTCAATACGGATTTAGGCCAGGAAAGTCAACAACAGATCAATGTCTTAATCTATACTTCTTGGTAGCCAAGTACACTATTGCCAGCCACGAAACTGTGTACTTGGCATTCATGGACATGATGGCGGATTTCGATCGAGTTAATCGTAGGAAATTATGGGCGATCATGGGCGGTCTTGGCGTGGACCCTGGACTCATTAACATTCTAAGAGTCCTGCATCAGAATACTACTGCCTCAGTTAGATATAATCAGGAGGGAAGCACCACTGATTCGTTCCCTTGTCTAAGTGGGGTGAGACAAGGCTGTATCCTGGCTCCATTTTTATTTACTCTTTATATAAGTAGTCTGGACCAGGCACTTGTGGCCCTGAAGGTTGACACACCGCAGATTGGATCAAGAGGGATCCCCGCCCTGCTTTATGCAGACGATGCGGTTCTTCTTGCACGCACACCTAAAGGGCTACAGGGCCTGATAGACAGCTTTGTCTCCTTTATGGAGAATTTAGACCTGTCCCCCAATCTATCCAAATCCTATATCATGGAAGTGGGGAAAAAAACACAAACAAAAAAATATTATTATTTGATTGGTTCTCATCATCTGGAAAAGGTGCACTCGATCTCATATTTGGGGATTTTATTTGACACAAGCCTTAACTTTAAAGCCCTATTAGAACAGAAATGTCGCACACTAGCGAGCTGCTCCGGGTTAATTATGAATTTTGCACGAAGGCTGGGGCGTTGGTCCCCGGAGCAAATAATGAGACTATACAGCTCTATGTGTTGTGCCAAAATTCTCTATGGAAGCGAGGTATGGGGTTTCATTGATACGCAGCACTTACAAACTGAAGAAAACAAGTATCTTCGGCGTCTACTCAAAGTGCCCCAGAGTACACCGTCACATCTCATTCATGAAGAATTGGGGGTTAGTTATCTTGGAGACAGGTTGGAAGTCAAACCCCTAACCTGCTGGGCCAAAATTTGGACAAACCCAGAGGCCTCATTTAGCAAGCAGATCATAATAGTCTGTCTTGCCCGTGACCGGGGACTGCACATCCCCTGGCTTAAGTACGTAAAGGAGTCTCTAGTAGGCATAGGATGTTCAGACCTTTTTAATAACCCCACAAAAATGCTAGTCCAGGATAAGGCCTTGGTGAAAGATCGGTACCAGAAATATGTTACATCACTTAGGGAAGATAGGGAGCTGGTCAAGACAACAGTCAAAGCACACCTCCTGACTAAATCATGTCCGGGTATTGAGCCTTATTTATCTCATTTATATAATGCACATGACAGATTTTTAATGACACGTTTCAGGTTTAATCTTCTACATCACATATTAGCTGATCTGGAAGTATTTTAAAAAATGCTAGATTTAAACACGCTAAGGTGGCCCTGTTGTTTTTAAAGTTGTCCCCAGATGCATTAACTCTGTTCTGCACTGTATACTTTTTGAGGGCAGCTGTCAGACTTAGAAACACAAGAGGTACTAGGTGAATAAATGTGGTACCTAGCGTGATTCTGTCAAAGGCCTTAAAATGAATTTGAGGAGGGGAATGGTTCGCTTAATCAAGGAGGGATTGAACATGCACTTATTTTAAGCTGTTTAATTGTTTTGCATTTCTCCTATTATGTGATGCATCCCTTCTGAATTTTTGTAATTGGTGAGGCTAGTCCTGTATTGGCCCTAAATATGAATTTTATATGTTAAGGGGTTTTTATGGACTAATGTGGCCTGATTTTATAATGATCTATTTTATTTGCACTTTTATGGTATTTTTATATACCGAATCAAGTATTTTGAAATGAAATTAGTTGTTGACTGCTTCTCAGCCCTATTTTACCAATGTTTTTTTATTTGCTATTGTGACATCATTATTTCTTCTCTTTCTTGTATCTGTAATAATTCATATACATTTCTGATATGTTATTACTACTAAAAAAGTCTGGAATATGTGAGTAGTTAAAAACGGCTTGTGTTGCTTCATGCCACGATGAATGCCTTGATCGATTCACACTGTTGTGTTGGGTTAACAGTCAATTATGCTGAGATGGTGTAGAATGATGTAATTGAGATAAACTGTTAGCTGCGCGCTGCATACATTTTAATTACAAATTTCGCATATAGTCAGTCCCTCCTGGTTTTGAAAATAAATGTTCCCCTTTATGATACTCAAGAACGCTCGAAGATACTTGTGCCTTTTAACAAGGCCACAAGCTGCATTGGAACAGCCTAGCACTCACTTCCTCAATCAAGGTCCCACCACAACCTCGCTGCCCCCTGGCTGGATGCTTACTGCAGCCGGGGAACTCACTGGTAACCTTCTCTGCCTTTCTACTCCTCCGATGAGCTATTCTCTCCTCAAGTGGAGGGCACCATGGGACTTGAACCAGGCTTCAATGTCGGGCGCCAGTAGGCAGAGGGGTGGAAGGTACACCCTGGAGGTCGGGCCCTTGCCGCTTACGTAACCATTTCGGACACTCTAACTTTGGCTCCGAATGACAGGAATCCAAATTCTGTTGATCACTCAACGCTCGATGATCTTGGTGTTCTCTACTTCACTGCTGCAGCATTCTCCTGGTACTCTCCAGCTCCTGCGTCTCCTTTTTCGGCTGTTTTGCAATTAGATAGCAGCCATGGAGTAGGCGTTTGAATCCTCAATACTTGTTCGTACTTTACATTGGTTTGGAAACACCAAACAATTTCATAATAGATCAATAATAAGTTCAAAATGAATCCTTTGTATTATTATGGTAGGTTCTAAAACTACTTTC
Source organism: Triturus cristatus (assembly GCF_964204655.1). Lineage (NCBI taxonomy): Eukaryota > Metazoa > Chordata > Amphibia > Caudata > Salamandridae > Triturus > Triturus cristatus. The sequence continues at coordinate 652,604,926 of NC_140594.1, forward strand.
AATTGAGTTTTTCTTTTGTTCCAGTGCTATCTGGCAATGCAGTCTTTCTCTATTCTGTAATATTTTTGAACCGTTGGCCATAAATAATTAATTAGAAAGTGGTTAACCAACTTCTAATCTTAATATTTAGGAATGTCTTACCATTTTAATTTAAAACTATTGGTGATCTGAATTTATTTTTACTGAGATGCAGCTTATCTATCCTCGAAAATGGTGGCAAAAGCTCTTCTTTTTCAGGTTCAACCTTATCAGTCCTGTGTTAGTGTTTCAGAAGTCACTGACCTTCTGAACAAGCAACGGATTTGGTCAATATCTGCATGTAAAGTGCTGTTACTGAACTTCTCATCATGTGCAGAAGTTCATCTTTATTCGTTGTCCATGTAGAACTGAAGAACACTGCTCTTCCTGGTGCTCACATGTATGGCTAAGAGGCACCACTCTTCAACTCAAGACACTTTCCCAAACCTATGCTTATGACACTCAGATCATGATCCCTGTGGGGGAAGAGGATCATGATCCCTGTGGGAGGGGGGGGGGGGGCAACTAAGGCAACAGTTCAGACATCAACTCATGTTTCACATTTGTGCATTTCACAATTTTCACCTCTGCCTCAAAGGATCAAAATTGTAAATCCTTCTCCATGGCAATCTGAACCCAAGGCAGAAACCATTCCAATAGCTACTCACCTCAGTTTCTAGAGCTTGAAACCTCGGAATAATTGATGATACTTCTTTTTGGTTAATCCCGCAAGTTAACACAGTGACGTAGAGTCAATATGCTTAGTCACACAGATGCTGAGAATGCACCACAACTAGTATGCTCACTGAATTTATTACACCTCAACTACTGCAACAGCATTCACATTGGACTCCAGGACTAAAACCTGTAACAACTTCTTCAACTAGTGTAAATCAGATAGCAATGTCAGGGCTAGGTCTAAAAAAAACAAATCACAACTTGTGAACATCAAAGTTTACACTGATTGCCAATCAAACAGAATATAATTTTTAAGACAATATGTTTCACACAGAACCTTCTGGGCTTGAGCCCTGCAAATCCTGTCTAAATTTTCAAGATCTACAAATCAGCATGCTGCTCAACATCTCCATACAACAACAGGATTACTCTAACATCATTTAACAAGAAGAGTGCCAGCAGTTAAACATTAAGCCTTTGTGGATCAGTACAGTCTGGTGCAACACATAGACAACAAGACCAACTCGGGTTCAAAAGAGACCTGATAACCGTTCTGTTCATGATTCAACACAGATAAAATCCCAGCCACTTCAACAGGCCTACTTGCTGATACTGAAGACTTGCCCTTTCTATTTATCCCACTGTTTTATATGAAAGATCAAACCTTTGTTATGCACTCCTCCTAGCAATTTTAATGTTGCATCACAACAATTCTTGTCACGTTTAGCAGTACTCCTTGGACATGTCACATATATCATTTGATAAATCGCTGTAACTCCTGTGAGTACAGTTCCAAGGTGCTCAGGTATCAAGGTGCTCAGATGAGCTTTAACAAATTGAAACCGCGCTCTTATCCTTTTTCAATTTTGAGAATTGAAATCTGTATTCTTTATATCCATATTTGAGTAATCAAAAAAAATAATTTCATTCAATCTTGCATTTTCAATTCAATCCAATCAAACCATTATAGCAAATGCATGATTATCTCGTCAACTCAGTTTGTTATATTGCCCCATTCAATTGCCCCTCCAATGCATTTCAGACTTCCCAAGTCCTACTTCTGCTTTAATTCAGGAACTGGAATGGTACCTCTGGGAGTGATCCTGATACACTTTTTCGTACTTCCTTCTCCTTTCTGATATCTGGAGAAGTTTGTAGCAGCATGCATAGTGCCTTACAAATCACCAATAAATAAGAAAATACCCTATTGAGCATGTGTGGAGAAGAAACGTTCCCTAACTTTGTACATAATATAGTGTGAACAGTTATTCAGTTCCAACGTCCAAGTATACAATTAAGAATCTGTGCATCAGACATCTACAACAGTTACAGGGTGAGGTCAGCCCTCTTCCATTAAGTGTTTTTTTAATCATACTTATAATTGTGATATTATTTACTAGTTGTGGTGAACCATGCCACTAGGTATCCAGAAGCTATTCCCCTTAGGACCACTACAGCTCCTGTGGTGGCTAGGGCCCTCCTGGAAATCTTTTTCAGAGTTGGGTTTCCTAAGAAGGTCTTGTCGGACAGAGATACTAACTTCATGTCTAGCTACATCAGTGCTATGTGGAAGGAGTGTGGTGTAAACTACAAGTTTACCACACCCTATCATCCACAGGGTTCACCAAGACCCTAAAGGGTATGATAATGGGACTCCCAGAAAAGCTGAGGCGAAAATGGGATGTCCTACTACCTTGCCTTCTCTTTGCCTAAAGAGAGGTTCCTCAGAAAGGAGTGGACTACAGCCAATTTGAACTTCTGTTTGGATATCCAGTTAGGGGTCCATTATGTCTGGTTAAGGAGGGCTGGGAGCAGCCTCTCAAACCTCCTAAACAAAATATTGTGGACTATGTCCTTGGCCTGCGTTCACGTATGGCTGAGTACACGAAGAAGGCCAGCAAAAATCTTGAGGTCAGTCAGGAGCTTCAGAAAGCTAGGCATGACCAAAAGACTGTACTGTCTGTTTACCAGCCACGACAGAAGGTGTTGGGAGCCTGTGGCCACAACAGCTCTCCAGGACAAGTGAATTGGCCCCCACACCATACTTGAGAAAAAATGTGAGGTCACCTATTTGGTTGACCTAGGTACTCCAAGAAGTCCCCACAGGATACTTCACGTGAATCACCTAAACCCTTTTATTGACAGGGCTGACATGAGCTTGCTCATGGCCACTGATGAGGGACAGGAGGAAGAGAGTGACCCTCTCCCTGATCTGCTCTCACAGGACCCTGTTGATGGATCAGTTGAAGAAGTAGCCTTGGTAGACAGCCTCACTGATCAACAGCAAGCTGATTGTAGACTGGTTCTCAAGCAGTTTCCCAATCTCTTTTGTCTGACTCACAGTCAAGCCACCTGGTATACCCATGAATTGGACACAGGTGAGAGTCTGCCTGTGAAGAGCAACATCTACAGACAGCCTGACCATGTTAGAGACTGAATCAGGACATAGGTCCAAAAGATTCTGAAGTTGGGGGTCATTGCGCCTTCAGATAGCTCTTGGGCTAGTCCTGTAGTCCTTGTTCCAAAACCTCACACCAAGGATGGTAAGAGAGAGATGAGGTTTTGTGTAGACTATAGAGGCCTTAATACAGTCACTAGGACTGATGCCCATCCGATTCCTTGGGGCAGATGAGCTGATTGACATTCTGGTCTCTGCCGAGTATCTCAGTACATGTGACCTGACTACTGGTTACTGGCAAATCAGACTCAATTTATTTTGGTGCCTTTTGGTTTGAAGAATGCACCTGCCACATTTCAGAAGGTTGGTGAACAAAGTCTTGACAGGTCTGGAAGCCTATAGTGGAGCATATCTAGATGATATTGCAGTCTTTAGGTCCCTTTGGGAAGATCACCTGGTCTACCTCAGAAATTTACTTGAGACCCTGCAGAAGGCAGGCCTCACTATTAAGGCCACAAAGTGCCAGATAGGACAGAGTAAGGTTGTATACTTGGCCACCTTGTGGGTGGAGGCCAAGTCCAACCATTGGAGAGCAAAACTCAGACCATCATGTACTTGATTAATCCCACTACCCAGTCTCAGGTCAGAGCTTCCTGGGCCTGACTGGGTACTACAAGAGGTTTGTCAAGGGCTATGGATCCATAGTGACACCACTTTATGATCTCAACACCAAAAGAATGCCTAAGGGGGGGAGGAGCCTAGCGCGCAACCAAGATGGCCGCGTAGGTGCGAGGCTCCCGAGGACCTCCGCGACCTCCTACATAAATCCTGAAAATATCCTGTCCTAGATGAGGGGACTGTGTTGGTGAGCCCGAGCTGAGGTGTCACCCGTTTTCCGCTTCCAAATTGGACCTCGGACACCGGCGGGAGCACCGATTGAGGTTTGCGGCCTTCTCCACGCCGGCCCCCCGGATTGGAGTTACGGGGCGATCCGGAGACAAAGTGATCAACAGCGGCGGGCAGGGCTGGGCGACTCGCGTACCCCGCACTTTCACTTTCGCACCCTCCTTGCTGTATAGGCGAGGTTGGGTTGCGGGGCGGTGTGTGGTGGTGTGGCCTCGTTGGGGTGCCCTGCTGGCCCGCCGGCTGTGACCCGTCCTGCGGACCTGTGGCTGCCCCCCCCGGAGCCCGTGAACTGGTTTGTCGGCCCTTTCCGAGGTGATTGGCACGATTTGGGGACTGAAACCATGTCCTCAAAACAAGATGGCGACCGGGCAAAGGTGAAATCGACCCGCCGTGGCGCAGCCCATCAGTCCAACAGCATGGACCGTTACACCCTCCAGAAGGGATCTCCCGAGGTGCCGCGTAGGTCTCCTGAGGACCCGACTGATGCTCCTGTGCTGCCCGCGGATCTGACCCTGCGAGATGTCATGGGTGCTATCGCCGAGATGAAGGCCTCGGTGGACCAGCGCTTTGACACACTGGCGCAAAAGATTGACTCGGTCCACGTGGATGTTGGCCTGGTGAGGGCTGATTTATCCAAGACCAATGACCGGGTCGATTCTTTGGCCCACACCACCTCGGGCCTTACAGCGGACGTGGCGGCCCTCCAAAAGGAGGTGCGCCGGCTTGGCCAGGCGAGCGCCCTGATGGATCGTCGACTGGAGGATTCCGAGGGTCGGGCCCGGAGGAACAATGTCCGCATTGTCGGGGTGCCGGAGGGACGTGAGGAGGCGGCGGCGGACCTGTTTGTGGAGGACCTGATACTCACCCATCTCCAGCCCCGGGGGCTGAGTAAATTCTTTGCGGTGGAACGTGCCCACAGGGTTCCCGGAGGAAGACCTAAGGCCGGAGCCCCTCCGAGGCCTATCATTGCCCGGATTTTCAACTTTCGGGACAGGGACGCTATCCTTCAGACTTCTAGGCAACAAGGACCGGTCAGACTTGACAATATGGACGTAAACTTCTATCCTGATTTCACCCCAGCGGTCCAGAAGCAGAGACTGAGCTTTCTCGGAGTCAAGCGTCGTCTACGGGACTTGAACCTCAAGTATGCGATGCTTTTTCCAGCTAAGTTGCGGGTGGAGGTGGATGGCCGCACGCACTTTTTTGATCGTCCCGAGGCGGCCGGGGACTGGTTGGACTCCTTGCCCGGGGATCGGGGCCGGGGGGGTGGGGGGGGCGCGGTTGGAGGGGAGGGCTCGCCGGATCAGGAATGAGGGATTAATAGTAGGCCTCGCTCTGGACAACATTGTCGTCATTTTTGACTGTTCGTTAAGTCTCCCTCCTGTGGAGGTGGTACGGGGTCTCTTGGGGGCTCTCCCTCCTCCTCTGGGGGACTAGTTAGTTTAATCATTCATGGGGCGACAGGCACACTGCACTTTGGGGGGGCTGTTTGGGCTCATGCAGGGGTGCAGGGAGGGGGGAGTTCTGTTGGGATGGGTGGGTTGGGGTGGGGTGTTGTTCGTTTTTACCGCAAGGCAAACCCTTTATTGTATTGGTGTTTTTAAGGTGCTCTCCGGGGGACGAATGATGGCTTCTGTATGTGATGGGGGGTAGGGACCTGACTTTATTGTCCTGGAACGTTAACGGACTGGGGGATAGGATTAAGCGAGGTGTGGTCCTGCAGTATTTGAAACGACTTTCACCAGATGTGGTCTTTCTGCAGGAAACACACCTTATTGGTAATTCCTTTTGTGCCATGAATCGACGTGGCTATCGCTTGGTGGCCCACTCGGGCTTCACGTCGGGCTCACGGGGGGTGGGCATCATGGTGAAGAACTCGCTCCCGTTGGAAATAGACGAGGTGCGCCATGATGAGAGGGGACGCTACACTGTCTTAGTGGGGAGAATGGAGGGTAAAGTAGTTGTCTTTGTATCAGTGTATGTCCCACCGGGGCTACAGTCTACGACTTTTGCAGACTTAGGGCGCCTCCTCCTTGACCTTCCGGGGGGGCTTCTGGTGGTTGGGGGGGACTTCAATGCGGTGGTTTCTGGGACCGTGGATCGTCACCCCCCTAGGGACCTCCCCCGGGCACAGGCGTGGCTGTCCGGCTTCTTAGATACACTGGGATTGGTGGACTGCTGGCGCTTAAAACATCCCACGCAGCTGCAGTACACTTTCCACTCGGGTGCCCATGGTAGCCTCTCACGGCTTGATTATGTCCTTGTCCCTGCGGCCTATGTTGGGAGGGTAGGAGAGGTTTGCCAATTGGCGCGGGGTATTTCAGATCACTCCCCGCTCCTGTTGCACTTTGATGTCTTCCCGAGGGGGGAGGGCAGGGTAGCTCCAATCAATGCCTGGTACCTGCGCGACCCCACTATTCGTGCTGATTTGATTAAATCCTTGCAGCGGTATTTCGATGAGAATGTGGGGTCTGTCCCTTCGGCTATCTCCCTGTGGGAAGCCTTCAAAACAGTTCTTAGAGGGGAGGCCCTCTCCTTTATTTCCCATGCCCGGAGGCGCGAGCAGGAGGAGGTGACCCGAGTGGAGGCCGAAATTGCTGAATTGGAGGGTGGTCTAGAGGGTGGGGTGACGGACGCTGCACTACATGTCCTACAGCTTAAGCAGGCGGCCTACAGGGCCCTCGTCACGGAGGCGGCCAGGGGCCTCTATAGAGAGCAACAGGGGCGACTGTATGATGTGGGTGATAAGGCTGGTAAACTGCTTGCATGGTTGGATAAAAAGGAGAGAGCGAGTCGTGTGGTCCCGCTGATTGAGAGGATGGATGGTGTGCGTGTCACCGAGCCAGAAGACATTGTCTCTTGTTTCGCGGATTATTTCCGCGAGGTGTATTCCCCGGTTTCTCCCTGCTCGGAGGAGGACTCCCATGCCCTGCTTAGGGATATCGCGCTGCCTTCCCTTTCGGTGGAGGACAGGGTGTCGTTAGATGCCGCTCCTACCTCCGACGAAATTGCCCTCGCCATACGCTCGGTCGCCTCCGGCAAGGCCATGGGCCCGAACGGCATCCCTATTGAGTTGTATAAGCTGCGACCGGATGTCCTGGCACCCCACCTCCGTGCGATGTTCCTGGCGGCCCACTCGCTGGGCTCCCTCCCGCCGGACCAACGTCTGGCTACAATCGTGGTGATCCATAAGGAAGGGAGACCTCGAGACCGGGTTACATCCTACCGGCCTATCTCGCTCTTGAATGCGGAGCCCAAAATCCTCGCCAAGGTGCTAGCCAACCGGCTGGTCGGCGTGGTGGGCGATTTGGTCCACCAAGACCAGTCCGGCTTTATTCCCCATCGCAACACGGCCCTTAATCTGCGGCGCTTGCACGCTCGAGTGGCCGTACATCTGGGCTATGCTGGCGAAGTTTGGATTTGGCCCGGGGTTCATCAGCTGGGTCAAATTGTTGTATTCGGGCCCATTGGCACAGGTGGTGGTGAATGGAAGAGTATCGGTCCCATTCGCGCTGGGACGGGGCACGCGACAGGGCTGTCCCTTGTCGCCGCTCCTGTTCGCGCTGGCCTTGGAACCCCTGGCGGAGTGGCTGCGGTGGCACCCTTCCATCCGTGGTCTCCGTTGGACCCCCGAGTATGAGGACCGCGTGTCCCTATACGCTGACGATATCCTATTGTACCTAGCCTCCCCGCGTAAATCACTGATTGTCCTGGTTGATGTTTTGCGCTCATTCGGCCGCAACTCAGGCCTTGTCATCAACTGGGCTAAATCATGTGTGTATGTGCTTTCCGGGGAGGCTCCCGTCCTCCCGCGGGGCTGCCCGATCCAGATTGCCTCGCAGGGGTTTCGGTACCTGGGGGTTTACATTACTCTGGACCCGGAGGCCCGCTACGAGCGGAATTTGCTTCCCCCCCTCCAGCGCTTGAAGGAGGACGTCGCGCGCTGGCGGCGCCTGCCGCTTTCGCCGCTCGGCCGGGCGGCATTGTTTAAGATGATGTCGTTGCCACGCTTCCTGTACGCTCTCCAGAATACTATGGATTTAGTCCCGGCGCGCTACTTCCGTGAGGTGGAGAGTCTACAGCGCCGCCTGTTCTGGGACGGGAGGCCGCGTATTGCCCTGGCGAAGTTGACGCTCCCATGGTACGACGGGGGGATTGCCCTCCCGGATATTAAACGGTATTACTGGGCCTCCCAGCTAGCTGCAATTAATCATGGCCTTTACGGGCCCGCGTTAAACCCGGCATTTGAAATGGACAAGATGCTCCTGCCTGGTGGCGACTATAATCGAGCGCTCTACTCTGGCGCACCCGGACCCCGCCTGACGGGACCTACGCGTGTCATGGTGCGAGTATGGCACGCGGCTAACGCAGCTATGGGGTGGAAGGACCGTTTGACCCGGGCATCGCCGTTGTACGCGTCTGAGAGATTGGGCTCCCTGTGGACCTCGAAGGGCTTCGAGAAGTGGGACACGATCGGCATCAGTAAAGTGGGGGACCTCTGGACGAGGGGGGGATTTAAAACATTCGAGACGCTGCAGACGGAGTTTCAGCTGCAGGGCAGTGAATACTTTCGGTACTTGCAGGTCCGTCACGCGCTGGGCTCAGTCTTCCCAGACGTCGCCTCCATCCCGGAGTCTTCCCCCCTGGAGGATAGAGTGCTGGATGGCCATGTTCCGGACAGCACGATCTCCCTCATTTACAAAAAATTGATTAATGATCGCTCGGGCTTGCTGACTGGCCTCCGCGAGGCTTGGGTTGCCGACGGGCTGGAGTTGGACGACGAAGACTGGATTTCCGCGGTGGCCTCCCCGAAGGAGGTGGCCATACCGGCTCGCCTTCGCTTTGTCCAGCTTAAGATACTCCATCGGGTTTACATGACGGGGCCAAGGCTTCTGCGTATGGGCTATGCTGAGGATGGATTGTGTAAGCGTGGGTGTGGTGCTTTGGCGACTTTTTTGCATATTTTGTGGGAATGCCCGAAGGTGGAGCGATTCTGGCGTGGTGTGCATGAGGTCTTGCGAGTGGTTACGCATGTCGCGCTGCTGCCTGAAGCGAGGAGATGCCTGCTGAATGTGTGGGAACCAACTGACTACTCGGTTCCGCAGACGCGATGGGTGACTCTGGGATATATGATAGCTAAGCGTGACATTGCTCAATTGTGGGGATCCCAGAGACCCCCGGCGGTGTCGGCCTGGAAAGAACACATGGATTGGTGCATGTTCCGAGAAAAGGTGGTGTATGTGGCGAGGGGTAAGCCTGGGGCATGGGTGAAAGTATGGGGCCCCTGGAACGCCTACCGCGGGGGTATCTGCGCGCCACCACTGCTGCCTGCGGCCTCACCAGCCCCGTCCCCTTAGTTGACTCCTTTCCACAGCCCCGAGCACGGAGTTCCCCCAGTCCTCGATCTGTTCCCTTTCCCCTCTTTAGACTCCTGTTGATGGCTGGGGTCCCCCATTCGGGGAGCACGTGCTGTTACTTTCGATTGCGGGTTGCCTTGCGGGTGTGGTTTTTGTGTTGTGTGTATAAAATGAAACCGTACTGTGGGGTCAGAGTGATGTGGCCCACGACGCCGATACCTCCTGATTTTGCTTCTCTGCACCGCCCAGTGTTCTTATATGAATGTCATATGCTCCTGTCATTCTAGCGGCCGGCCGGAAGGTTGTAGGCCCATACTTGTATATTCTTGAGATTGCAATAAACGGTTTAAAAAAAAAAAAAAAAAAAAAAGAATGCCTAAGAAAGTTCAGTGGTCAGTTAGCTAGCCATGTGCTCTGCTCCAATTCTCCAAAGTCCTGATTACTCCAAAACCTTCAGTGACCAGACAGATGCTTCTAAGTTAGGGGTAGGTGCAGTATTGCCCCTACTTAATGAAGATGACCAGGATCAACCAGTAGCTTTTATAAGTAGAAGGTTGACCCCAGGGAGAAGCGTTGGTCAGCTATTGAGAGGGAGGCCTTTGCTGTGGTCTGGGCCTTGAAGAAGTTAGGCCATACATGTTTAGCACGCACTTCATTGTTCAGACAGACGATAAGCCCCTCTTTTGGCCGAAACAAAAGACGGCTGAAAATCCAAAACTTTTGAGGGGGTCCATTTCCTTACAGAGGATGGACTTCTCTATGGAACATAAACCTGGGAGTAACCATGCCAACACAGATGGACTTTCCAGATATTTCCCACTTAGAAAATGAAGACTCAGCTGGGCAAAGTTAGTCTCATCTCCTTACGTTTGGGGGGATGGGGGTGGTATAGGAAAGTAAGATCTCCTTTCTTGGTTACCCCCACTTTTTGCTTGTTGTCTGTGTGTTTTAGACCTAGTCTGCTGGGATCCTGCTAAACAGGACCCCAGCAACTGTGCTTTCTCCCCTAAATAGACATGGTAAGTACTTTGGTTCCTCCACCATTGGCTACAGGAGTACCCTTCTAAGTCCCTAGTATATGGTACTAAGGTACCCAGGGCATAGGTACACCAGGGGTCTCCCATGGGCTACAGCATGTATTGTGCCACCCATGGGAGTCCACTTAAACTGCAACTAGAAGCCTACCGTTGCAGCATGGGGTAAGTTGGTGCTTGAACCTCTCACGACATATATGTTTCCTTATATCTGAGGTCACTGCACTTAAAACCTATGAGTCACCCCTATGGCAGGCTGTACAGTCCTGAGGGTAGGCTGCTTGGGTATAAGTCTGAGGATGCCCCTGCATGAGCAGGATGTTAGGAACCGGGCTGGTACTGGTACTGTCGGTATGGTCTGTTTCATATGTAATCACCCCAACGGTCCATTAATGAATCATGTTCTGCTGCCCTTTGATAATCATGTTCTGCTGCCCCTCTAAGTACTGTCTAAAATCACGTTGATACATTGCTTATTTATTCCAGTGCACATTAGTACATGCTTTTACCAATGCGTTATTGTATTTGAATTTACATTTAATTGTGACCCCTACATGCTTTGTGAGAATCCTGGACCTATTGCACTATCACAGCATTGGTAATTCCCTAAACACTCGTAGCAGAGGCTATAAATAGCCACACCCACCATCACGCGGCGCTTGGCTTCTTGTTTTCGCCGCCGGAAGTGCTCGTGAGGATCCTTTTGCTGTGCTGTGACTCCAGAAACAGATCTTCTCGACACGTCTCTGAAACAGTTGATCCTCTTCACGCGTCAGCTGCGAGAAAGCAGCTTGTCAGTTTCCCTTCACTGCTGAAAGCCGGCTTCAGCTGAACACCGTCCTGACAGGTCTGAGCTAAGTCTAAAATCCAATAACTGTGTGACTTTGTTTATTTTAAGTCCGTTTCTCTTGGTGAGATTCAATTGGGGAATTTGAGTCCCTGGATACATTTTTGACTGTAGAAACCTTGGCAATTTATGTTTCAGCATTCAAAGGACAACGACGATTGTTTCATTTGTATAATAATGTTCAGAAGCCTAAGCTGACATTAGACTTCTATATTTATCACAGTTGAGATGTTAAAGACAGTTCCAGTATCATTGTAACTTTGTAACTCATAGTCTTATTATCGCCATAGTAACACCATAATCAAGGTGAGTGTAATACTGAGTCATAAATAGCTGTCAAGAAACGAGACAGAACACAAGGGTAGAACATATTGTTTTTTTTTCCTTGACAAGTGTGTTATTCAGATTCCCTGAGAGAAATCTGCAGTACTAAAAAGATTGAACAGGTACCTGCATAGAACATAGAGATAATTCCAATATCACAAGTTATTAGTTAAAGTTAATAAGTTATTCACATAGGAATAGAACAGTGTGTTAATCATGTCTTTTGACCTCTAGGTGCCGCTCCTGCTAATAAGAATTCGGATCCTGGCTGGTCCAAGTGGCAGACGGTGGTGGTCTCTTCTTCTCTTGTTTTCTCTCTCTCCCAATTCCCCTTCCCTTTTGGGACAACTGCCGGAGCTCCTGTAAATCAGTAGCGCGGAGAGTTGTTCAAGGTGGGTTGAGGAGCAAGCATCGCCCCCACAGACGCTCCTGGAATTCAGGTGAGTGGCTGGTCTCACAACTTGACACAGGACACCCCTACAAACCCCAGAGTTGATTCTCCAGGCTTTGTAAGTGCGGTCAGCCATTTTAGGACATTTAGTGGACATCAGTCATTACAAGATGTCTAGCTATGTAGTGGCTGCACTGAACCCGGTCATGTTTGGTATCAAACATTTTGGGAATCATATCCCAACACCAATTCCAGTGTTGGAAGTATGATCCCATGTTCTTGAGGGATCTTTAGTGGAGCACCCTGAACTACCAGTAACAGCCTTTCAGGGTCTGCCAGCAAGCTTTTGCTGTTGCAGACCCCAGACACAATTGCGCCCTCCTGCTGCTGAGCTGAGCTCGAGCAGGTGAAGGTACAACAATAGGTTTGATATCACAGGGAGGTGTGAGCACCACCCAAAAAGAACTTAGTGCATTGGGCTGGGGTAGGTGCACTTGCCAGTGCCACCAGACTGCTTTGAAGGGCACATTTGGTGCCCTCCTTGCATACTCCAGTTTGAGCCAGTTCAGGGAGCCTTAGGCTCCCGCTCTGACGTGAAACTGGACAAAGGACATGGAAGTATCCTCTCCTCTGTCTAACCCCTCTTCTGTGAGGGACCCCCGAGTTGTTCCAACCCTTTCCTTAGGGTACATAAGAGCTTACCTTTGGGTGGGACCTTAGATTAGTCGCAGGACAAGACTCAACCCTGAAACTACGTCACTCTTCAATCATATGGACACTTGAACTTCGTTGGACTTTGACTGGAATCAAGACTGCACAAAGGAAGACTCCTGCTGCTCCTGATCTCGCTGTTCTACAAGTCTTCTTCATCATCTGTGTCTGTGCTTCTTCTAGGTTCTTTAACAGACCTGTGGCCAGCAAGGACATCCGAAGAAATCTCCCTTGGAGTGAAGGAGTCACTCCCCTGCATCTGCAGGCACCACAACAAAGCTGACCTGTCTGCTGCTCGGGTCATCCTATGGAGTCCAGAGGCTCGGCAAAACAGGTTGTGGTTCTGCAACTCCCTTGATGCCTGATCTGCCCTCTCTACAACTGTGAGGCCAGTATCCCTCGTCGGAACCGCTGGGAACAAACCCCTGTGCAACGCGTCAACTTGCAGCTGCCAAGGCTTGTTGGCTCTGCAATTCAGAGATCTTTGGGCTGCAAGATGCTTCGGCCTGAAGCATCTCTTCCCTCCAAGATCAGCACCTTCACCGCATCCTTTGCACAGTGAGCCTTCATCTTTGGTGAGCTGCTTAAGGTCCTCTTGCAACTCCTGTGCGTTCGGCCTGTGGGTCCTCCAGAGGGTCTTCTACTGCTTCAGTGGGCTCCCCTGCTTGCTCGGGGCCTGCTCTGACTCTCCTGCTGGTGGTGAGTCCCTTGGACCTTGCTGGTCCGGACGTTGCTCCTTTTTAGGTCTCGGCTAGCGAAGGCTGCGCTTGCGCAGTCTCGCTCGCGAGATTTAATGTTTTTAGGTATGGGGGCTTGAACCCGCCCCTCTTCTCCATTGGCTGGCTTCCTAAACGGAGGCCAGCCATTGGAGGAGAGGGGAGTCTGTCCATTTAAGCCCCGTCTTTTTCAGATTCGGGGGTGTGTTTTTTCACGTCTTTCTCTTTTTTCAAGCCCCGCCCCTTTCCCCCTTTTTACACGTGGTGGGCGTGGTTTTTTTTTAAGATCAGAAGGTTAGGCCATTTTGTGTGCGGTCGGAACGGTGCGGGACGTGAGGTCGCCTCTTCCTTGCTGCAAGGCTGATCTCTTAAAGCTGGGTGTTTCCTGGCGCTCGAGGACGGGCGGCAGAGAAGTAACAGGACTCTGTCTTCTAGTGAAGGGTGATCACTGCAGCCTTAACTTGAGACCAGTCCTGGCTGGCTCACGGTTCACAAGCTCCAGAAGGCGAAGGCCATTCTGGGATTCAACAGGAAATTGCATCCTCAACCTTTGCCATCTCCTCCCTTCTTTCTCTTCCCCACCCCTCTATTTATCTTCCCCTCCCCTCTATTTCTCTTCCCCTCCCCTCTTTCCCTTTCCCTTCTCACGACCTCACCCCTCCTCACGTGTTTCTGCCTCTCCTCCGTGCCTTGTCCTGTGTACAAGAGGCAGATTATTCGAGCAGGAACCAAAACAAATGGGTGCCTTTCATTCGGCGTCCATATTGTTCGCTCTCAGCAGCTCCCAGTGTGCCATATAGTCCCGGTTTATGAAGCAGACTGCGATTTGCTGGCCGCGCAAACAAACACGCTGCTGTATATAGAGTGTATAATGATGGCTTGCACTTTAGCCTGGATCGGGCACTTAGTTAATGATTGTCTGCGTGGTAACCGCGAACAAAACGTTGTATTCTGTATTTTTGTATGTCGAAGGACATGTACCACCATAGTTTATTGCTTGTGAATTATATGCGCACTTGGTGTCGTATAAAAATGCTGCATTTAGCCTACATTTTCCTCCTTTTTCCCTATGAATGTTATTCTTGCCCTTTAAAGGAGAGGAATAGACTCCGCCATCAAGCACAGGCACCTTAACACCTGACCTTGAAACCTGTTCTTCCTGTCTCGGGCCACTCCTCAGCAGATACTGACAACAATGGAGATTTTATTTCCAAATGCTTTATTTGTGTGATGTGAGCCAAGTCAGAGACGCAAAGAAAATCGCCTTCTAAATGAAGTCCATGATTTAAGCACATTACCGCGTGTAATTTACACCGATGGTTGGCACAAAATTATTTTGTAATGGCTGATTATCAGTCAGTGTACACAAATGTAATAATTTCACGTTAGATCCAGAACAAACCTTTTCGAATGCCTAAAGGTGCCACATATTTGATGCACTTTATTTTGAGTAAATGGAAGTCTTTTAATGATGACATTTAACAGCGATTACTAAGTGATGTCTTCATCTTTTTGTTTCTTAAATGTGTGAATTTAGTTCGTAAGATCGAAATGCTGAAGCTTAAGCTAATTCGAACATGCATTTGCATACTAATGCAGCTGGTCTGAATGGTGTGGACCATCAGTTTTGCACTGTCTCGGACTTCCTGTTTCTAGTTGGCACAGTAGTGTCATATTGGTTGTGCACAGATAAGGAGTACCAGTCGCTGAATTGTGTGGTTGAGCAGGAAGCCTAGCTATACAACATGTCAACAAACCAAACCCTTGTAGACTTTGGCAACAGCTGATCCCACCCCCCTAGAGTGCGTGTCATTTCCAGTTTTCATGCTTGGGTGACGCTGCTAGGGCTGGGACAGGCTTGCTTTTATTGCTACATGTGTTCCAAGACGTTACCGGTCTTTGTTTTGTGTAAAGCCACATTCGCCGAAGCGGAGCGCTTCTCAAAAAGAAAATCAAAATGCAAAATGTCATGAACAATGCCAATAGCTCTAACTTTAACAATGCCGAGACCATTGCATTGTAAATGCTTGTTTGTCTCTCATACCAGTTGCGGCTACAAAAGCTTGTTGGTGCTCCCGCCGGACTCCGACCACCAAGTCACCACCGGCCGACGTGGGAGAGCTGTTGCACGGCTCTTCCTCAGCATCACCTGATCCTCACAGCTGCAGCGACAAGGTCACCGTCAACTCTTCTGAACCTTTTGACATCGGTGGGCATTGTGTTGTGCCTCCTGGTCACTTCCGAGGGGGGATAGACTCGGTCCCCTCTGCTTTCAGGTTCTTCACTTCCAGAATCCACCCTTGCATTCTACTGGACTCCTTCACAGTCTTTTTCAGAGGCATCTCCTTCCAAGTCATCAATTGTTGTCTATGGCTGTTTCAGACGACACTTCACCTCTGTGCACCTGGCTTCCCTGGTGTAGGTTACCGGTGCATCCACAGGGGGTGGGAGGAGGTGTCTCTCCAACCATCTGTCTTCCAAAAGGTTTCTTCGTGGTCCTCTGGGAAGGGTCCTTCATATTCAAAACTGCAACCGAGAGTTCTCCATTGACTTCCATTGGGCATGCAGCTGTGTTTCCTCTCTGCACACAGCCTCCTTGGGGTACCTGGGTACTTACCATGGGTGGTTCCTTGTGTCCCCAGCTCCTCTGCGTCATCTGGTCCAAGTCATGTTCTCCTTTGCAGTTCGCATTCCACTTTCTTAGGATATGGTATTGGTCCCTCCTCCCCGGAGACCACTGTATTTTGTGCTACTTACCTGGTTGCTTTTGAAGTATTCTTGTGTATTGTGTTGGTATCTCCGGGTAAGAGATATACCAATGTGATAGCGATATTGTGTTCTAATAAATAGACTTATTTTTGCTAAAAGCTGTGTGGTTTCTTTTCATCTAACTTACACTATAGACTAGACTGGTAAAACAAGCTGCTTACAACTCCTTCAATATAAGCCTGAAGGCTGCTCTCCACAGTAACCACTTTGAGAGCTTTCTATGGTTATCAAAGACCACGAAAACCACCATAAGGGTTGCATGGATTAGTGCAAGGTGCACCACTTGATTAATGTGTCCACCATATACTAAGCCAGCCTCCTACAGTTTGAGAAATGTTGTCACCGGGGCCATGCACTTTGTGAAAACTCTGGGTGCTGACTTCAACCCGAAGAGTAGCACCTTGAATTGATAATGGCACCTTGCCACTTCGAACCTGAGAAATCTGCAATGCTAGGGATGTATGGGGATGTAAAAATACTCATTGAGAAGATAGAGGGTGGTGAGGTAATCTTCCGCCTCCATGAGCGGCAGGATCATTATTTCCCTTCTTTTCCCTGTCTTCTTGTTGACGAGGAATAAGTGGGAGCAAAATCCCAGATGTCGCTGGTCGCGTGGTACCTCTTCTATTGCATATTTGCAAAGAAGTGATCGTATTTATTTTCCGAGAATTGGAAGATGACGATGAGATGTCTTTCGTGGAGAAAAATTTAAAGGCTGCTGAACAAATTCCAGAGTGTGACCACACTGGAAAATGCCAAACACCCATATGTCTGAAGACAGGTACTTCCATTCATTTGGGCAATGTGGGACTGAATCGAATTGGGAGTGTAGTGACACGGGCATGCTGCTTCTCACTGTCTCCTGTTGGAATCTTGAGACTTCCCGGCTGATGACTGCGTCTGCGCCCTGATGCCCTTAAATACGATGGCGTGGTATTCAACCGGTAGGTTTGTTGGGAATTAGACGGACAAAAAGCCTGCTGGGAATAAGGTTGGAACCACTGTTGAAATTGCGGCCTAGATAGGTACTGACCCCTACCTCTGCGTCGAAAGGGACGAAACCTCTGCTGCTGCAAACTATCAAGCAATTAGCTGTGTCAGAGTCTGACTTGATGGATTGGAGAGCATCATCAATGTGCTTCCCACAAAAACATTCTTTGTCAAACAGCATGTCTAACACCTTGGCATGCACCTCCAGGAGGAAAGTAGTGACTTTAAGCCATCCCTGGCAGGGCAACACTGCCGCTCCAGCCATTTGTCTAAAGGCGGGGGATGAGATGTCTATGGCAATATCAATCAGCTCGGAAAAGGCCTTTCTCCTTCAGACAATGTCGGTCGTCTCCTTCATCTTGTCTTCCGGGAGATACTCCAACAGAGAGGAGATGCCAGATCACATATGTCAGTCGTATTTCCCCAGGATGGCCATGGCATTGGAGGCTCTAATGGAAGTTGCCACCAGGGCAGAAAATCTCTTGCCTATGTTATGGAGACAGCATCCTTCCTTATCTGGTGGGGACGTGCACAGAGAAGAGGAATTCTTGGCCCTTTGTTACACTGCCTGCATGATGACCAAAACCGTCCCAAGATGTCCAATGAGACACGTGGGGGAGTTTTCAGGGGCCTTATATTTTTTTGTTGAGCTGCAGCACGACGGCTGGAATGGATGCTGGTGCTCTCATCAGTTTGATGCCCTCCTGCCACAAGAAATCCACAATCGGGATAGCTTGAATGATGCGCTGTGTGCCAGGTTTAAAGTTGTAGAGAAAGCACTCTGCTTGTTTGGGTGGCATAGGGAGGTCGAAGACTGTGGAAACCACCAATATCTGCAGGCAGCGAATCAGCTGCTGGCGGGGCAGGAGAGGATGGCAATGCAGCAACATAATCATCTCATCCATCGGGAGTATCTGGATCTGTGTGGAGCTCACCCTCCTCCATTTGCTGGTCATCACAGTCTTGTAGATCATCGGGGATGGTAAGAACCGGAGAGAGTGCCTTCTAAGTAAGGCATTTTGGAGTACTTTGAGGAGCAGTGTTGGCAATAGGGGCGCACTGTGGAGGCAGACCGCCGAACAGAGTTCGCATCAGGAAAGCGTCTCTAATAGTAATTAACCATGATTCGTAAGTCCATAACCAAGGATATAGGGACATTGACAGAGGGTTCCTGGAGGTGTTGGTACTCCTCCTCTTGCGCCTCGTAAAGGTAATGCTCCTGGAAGGAGTCCAGGCTCTGAGCTGAGGGACGACCCCTATCAGTGAAGGAGTAGTCACCCTGAAGGTATGCAGATTAATTGTTGCCTGCTTCATCCTCTTCATCACATTCCTGGCATTTTACTTTCAACTGAGAAGGACTGTAGGCAGGACCAAATAACCCTTCCCCTTCAGATTCCTGGAAATCTAGGAGGAGAGCCGGGGGTGATGGTGAGATTTTTTAATTGTCCTGAAGGGCTCACTTCGATGGTAGCATTAGAATGCTCTTTCCCTCTGTCGAGGACATAGTTGAATGCAGCACCAAGGATGCAGCGTGAGGAGTCTTCATCGGTGGAAGAGTCATAGATGCAGCCGTCGACAGAGAAGTGGCTGACGATGAAGGTTTCGCCTACAGGCAAGGTCTTGTCATCAACGATGGAGTGACGGTCATCTGAATGGTTGATGATGCTGTTGCCGTTGACATTTTGATTGTCGACGTGTAGGATGTCACCGACGAGACCGTCAACGGTGTGAAAATGAAGAGCGACACTGTAGGCGACAGAATCCTCTATGACAGAGCCGTTGATGGTCTGTCAGATAGTGAGGAAGGCTCTTTGAAAGGAGTATGAGGTACAGACGGAGGCGCTGAGCGCTGAAGAGAAGTGGAAAGGCCAGCCTAGTCTCTTTTTTTTCTCCTCAGAAACACCTTTTTCATGAGACCTTGATCTTTTAGTGTCCTTGTGAGTGGAAGAGGATTCTTCTTCTTTACTTTTCCTGGAGGAGGAATGAGCCTTCTCCTCATGCTCAGAGGTTAACTTTTTTCTCTGGAGCCATAGGAGCAGTCTACCCTCTCTGTCCTTGCGGGGTTTGGAGGAGGATATGGCAGTACTTGCATTCTCTGGGTTTGTGGTTAGGATAGAGGCAATGTAGACACTGCTTATCTTGTGAGGATCCTCAGAGAAAAGCCTGCTTTGTCCACAGGTCTTGCAGGACCTAAATAGCCTTTTTTTAGACTCTGGCATTCTGTGTGAATATGGGCAAACACACACCCCAACAGTACCTTAGCTGTTGATAGGTGATGAAATGATAGCTGGAAGCTGAAGGTCAAATGGGTAATAGTGAAACATTGCGGCTGAGCAGAGCTCAGGGAGCCTCCCTAACACACAACGTGCGGTAAGAAATCTGAGGTATGGTGGCTTTGCAGAGGATGAATACTCAAGGGTCTCTGCTCTGATTGGCTGAAGTTTGGAAGTTTTAAAACAATGTAAATAGGTTACTAAATACTATTGTTTTCAATAGTGAATAAGGCTAATGCTTTAGCATTGCTATTTTTAGTGTTACCGTGGGACTCCCATGTCAAAAGAAGAGAGGGGGGACCAGGAGCTTGATAATGGTCCAGTGCCTATGCTCCAAAAATTAGATCAGGTAATCACAAAAAGAGGCACTGTTCCAAGGTGAATCAGGTCAAGGAGCGACCAGGATCCACAAGTAGAAGTGAAAAGATAGAGAGGATTAGGTCAGGGTATTGGTACTCTGGGTGACAGGGGAGACACACTATTGTCTCTTGTTTCCCTCACACACCCCGAAGGATGTCATGCTTCATCATCGGGCGTTTGCTCCTCGTCGGGCCGGCGGTGCAATGCCCTACGGGTCCCCCGAAGGGTCTCTTTGGCGGAGATCTTTTAGAGAACTGCCGATGGGTGCATGCGGGTATGTGGAAGGGAAGTACCAGAGTGGTCAGTGTAAAGTGGTATGTGCAAGGTGAGTTTAAAAATACCTAAGGATGCCAAACAAATTGTCATTTATTAAAGAGATATCCTTGGTATAATAAAAAAAACCGGTAGGTTGATAGTTATCTGTCGAGACGTTATGTGTCTGGATAACTTAAAAGGTGGTCGACATGTTTCACGCCTTGGGTGGTCAAAGTGATCCTTGGCGTTTCATCAGGACCAGTGGTGGTGGTGAAATGTGAGCGGTGCACAAACTAAATAAAGCGGGTAGGGTAGTATTAGCCCTCTCGCTGTTCAGAAAAGGGGGGGAAGGTTTAGATCGCCTACATAGGTAGTGTGCAAAAGCCAGTTTGTTATGCCCCCTTTAGAACTGACCTAAAAAAGGAGTTAAAGTTTCTCCATGAGTCTAAGGCGTAGGATGCCCACACCTTCTAGGGGGGTTACTCAGGTGACGGCACTAGAAACCTGCCCAGTCCAGACGCCAGCTCGTAGGTCTGAGCGCTAAAGAGAAGTGGAAAGGCCAGCCTAGTCTCTTTTTTTTCTCCTCAGAAACACCTTTTTCATGAGACCTTGATCTTTTAGTGTCCTTGTGAGTGGAAGAGGATTCTTCTTCTTTACTTTTCCTGGAGGAGGAATGAGCCTTCTCCTCATGCTCAGAGGTTAACTTTTTTCTCTGGAGCTATAGGAGCAGTCTACCCTCTCTGTCCTTGCGGGGTTTGGAGGAGGATATGGCAGTACTTGCATTCTCTGGGTTTGTGGTTAGGATAGAGGCAATGTAGACACTGCTTATCTTGTGAGGATCCTCAGAGAAAAGCCTGCTTTGTCCACAGGTCTTGCAGGACCTAAATAGCCTTTTTTTAGACTCTGGCATTCTGTGTGAACATGAGCAAACACACACTCCAACAGTACCTTAGCTGTTGATAGGTGATGAAATGATAGCTGGAAGCTGAAGGTCAAAAGGGTAATAGTGAAACATTGCGGCTGAGCAGAGCTCAGGGAGCCTCCCTAACACACAACGTGCGGTAAGAAATCTGAGGTATGGTGGCTTTGCAGAGGATGAATACTCAAGGGTCTCTGCTCTGATTGGCTGAAGTTTGGAAGTTTTAAAACAATGTAAATAGGTTACTAAATACTATTGTTTTCAATAGTGAATAAGGCTAATGCTTTAGCATTGCTATTTTTACTGTTACCGTGGGACTCCCCACATGACAATGGGGAAGATTCAAGCATTTTAATCTATAAAAGATACAATACTGGACAACTTCCTGTTCATAACCCAGACAATTCATTATGACTACATTGCACCCCTTGCCCGCTTCTTGAATATTTATTGAATCATCGTCCCTCAAGTTATTCAAAGGAATTCTCTCTTCCTCAGTAGTGGCTTCTGGAGGGAGTGCTACCGGGCGGTGACGCAGGGCAGGGGAGGGGCAGGGTAGGGGGTAGTAAACTCCGGATTATGGCTGAACGGAGGTAAGTATACAAATAAATAAATAAAACAAATTTTATTGCACCCGCTGCATTTCATTTGGCGATACAGCGCGCACAATGAAATTTGTTTTAGTTATTTATTTGTATACTTACCTCCGTTTGGCCATAATCCGGAGTTTACTACCCCCACCCAGCCCCTCCTCCACCCTGCGTCATCGCCCAGCACCACTCCCTCCAGGAGCCGCTACTGCTCTTCCTTTGTAAGATTATCCCTCGTGTGCAAATGCCTGACTTTATCAAGGTTGTCCTCAAGTGCATACAGAATCTCCATGACACGTGTCATGAATGTATCTATACAACTAAATTGGGGAGTAAATTAAGAATGAGGTATTAAATCACTGTCATATGAAAGATCTTGTACAATTTCAAGATCATTTATTAATTCCTCAATGGTCATTTCAGTATCTGGATCAAAGGATAAAATAATCGAAATGTCTCTTAATCTTTTCTTCGATTTGTTTCCTCCCCCCTCTCTTTGTTTTTTGCTATTTGCTCCCTATTCTGTATCTCAATACTTCCTCAACAATAACAAAAACACATTTTTTTTTTTCTTTCAAAATCGAGAAACAGCTTGGATGGGCAGTCCTAATACTCAACCCACATGGACCTCTTCCATCAATTGATGCTATATCATAGCTACTGGACCCACTAGAGAAGCTGCCAAGACCTAATGTATTCCGTACTTTAGCTTTGGGACCCGCCACATTATCAAATTTGTGGGGGAAAAGTAAATATTCTCCCATTTCTTTCACGATCATCCCTATCTATCTTGGCAAGCTTTCTGTCCTTTACTATATTTTAATGTTTCTGTATCTCCTCTTTCAAGACTACATAGTTCTTCTCTGTTGCTTCCATTAAATTCATGCCCTTAATCTCTTCCTTCAGGTTCCTAATTTCTTCTCTTAGAGAGAAAGTTTTCTATCCGCAGGCTGTATAAAACATTTCATCAGAGCAAGAGATGTGTTATTTAAGTTCTTCTCCCATTCCTGTGAGAAGTCAGGATCTAAATCATCAAAGTTAGAAAATGTTAGGATTTTCAAGCAACACTAAACTCTCTTGTTTTCCAGATATTTCTTTAGGGTAACCCCATCCCACCATTTAGACAGTTCTTGCTTTTTTAATTTCTCAAGCCTAATAAATTTAGCCTGTAAGCCTTCCTTATTTGTTGCTTTTGATTGCACCGTCTTACCGGTGTGTAGCTCTGAACCAAATAAATCTTTTGCCAACTCTTCCCTACTATAAAATATGCCATTTTGTCTTTACTCAAGGACTAGTATGCTGGTGATGCCTTATAATACAACTCTTAAACAACCCAGACAGTTAAGGACCAATGTAAAGCACTACCAATAAGTTCCCTTTTGTGTGTAAAATTGTTGCCCACCTCTATAGGTTGGCTTCCAAACAAACTAACATTAGAAATTATATATCAAACAAGCATTGACATAGCCAAGAGGTCTCGCCTTTGGGACCTTATAAGTGTTTAGCCATACAACAGTTGATGTTGTTGCACCAAGGATATTGTGCTGCATAACTAAATACTTATAAGGTCCCAAAAGTGAGACCTATTGGCTAAGCAAATGCTTGTTCTCTATTTATTCCAGAAGAGGCTAGTATCATGTTGCAGATACTCCTCGAGTACTCGCCTTTCCCCCAGGCTCACTAGGAAGGCCTTTGTAACATCCATAGAACAAAAAACACACCCTTTGCCTTTTGAAGTTGCCATGTTATTTGATTGAATGTTTTCTACAGCACATAACAAACCAAATTTTCTTCAGTCTCCTTAAATAATACTAGTTGCTTCAAAGGCATCTTTTTTTAAAAAAAAGATGAAATGCTGATTTACTTTGACTCGGGCAATCCAACAACCTACCAAATTGTGTGGAGTAAAAAAAAAGCCTAACCTCTCTTCATTTTTCTGCTGAGGTAAAGTCTCGGGGTATCGTTTCTGCACCTTACACCATCCTCTCATTTGTATTAATTATATTTTAACAACTAATCACAAACCAACCATCGAACATATTTAAAGTTCCTTTATAACGTTAAAACGGTGGGAGAGGGATGCACAGTGCCTGCCTGTGCAGTACAGTGCACGTGCATGCGCTGCAAAGACGCTAGAAGAAAAATAAAAAAAGCCCACGAGTGGTGCACGTGTGAGCACTGCAAAGAATTTAAGGAATGCAGCAGGCACAGTGCGGACCGCTGCTCGCTCCCGAGCTCCCTAGTCCAGGGGAGAGAGAAGGCCAGACATGCACCCGCCTTTGGCCAATTGCGTGCTGTCTTTCTTAGAAAGGCGCATGCAAAGGCCAATAGCGTGTGAGCAAAAACAAAAACACACTAACAAGCATGTGGTCCGAGTTGGAGGTTCTTACTAGAAGCCTCACAGAGCAGCGCATCCGCATCACTAAAAAAGTAGCTGCTGCATTGGTCCCTAGAAATTGTTAATTCCCCAAAAGCTCTTGGCAACAGAAATAGGACTAGAATGGTAAATTTGCGAGCCTACAGCAGCTCTGGCCTTCGAAATAAAGGAAGGACTAGGATAGCTAGATCTTCGGGCCCTATTTTCCTCAGTCAGGAAAGGAGTATAATAAAAAATAAAGAAGAATGGGAGTGACTATTGGAGGATAACCTAATCAGGTTCAAGATGAGAATCCTCCTTATATCACGAAAGGCAGAGGCAATGGGTATGGCCCATTACAGAGCTACTGAATCATCAATATTTCTACCCATTTTGTACAGCAGCATGGCTGAAAGTAAAAAATTAAATTGTGACGTGGCCAATGCTAGCTGCATGAGTGCTATTTTTATTTCTATTTTTTATTGCTGGTGGGATGGGAGGCAACAGAGGGTGTGGGGAAAAAGAGCTATGGAGTGGCCAGCGATGGCAGTCATAGCCTCCTTTTTAGGTCTCGCTGAGCCCAGCGCATGCGCTGGCTTGGAGAGACATTTTGTATCTGGCTTTTTTAAGTGCTGCTGGCTGGCCTAGCGCTTGAGTGCACGTGAGCATGCACGCGCGCTGCCGCCATGCGCTAGGCCAGCCAGCAGCACTCAGGAACGCCTTTAGAGCGTCATCGCGATCACTTTCGCTTTCACAGCGATCGTGATCGCGATGACTTTAGTGTTTTTTAAGAAAGCATTGGCCGTGCGCGCACACAACTCCCGCTTCTCCCGCCGCGCGCGGCTAATGCTCGTTTCTCTCTTCTTTCTCACGCCGTCTCTGAAAGCCAGCTCTTTGCAAGACTGTCACTGCCTGGTAGCTGTCTTTTCCTAAGCCCTCCGCGAGAGCTGCCCTTCCTAAGCTGTCAATGACAGCTGCCCTCACTGACAGCGGCGTCTGTTCTTATCCTTTCACTATCAGCTGTCTCTTGCTCGTGTCCTCACAGAGAACTGTCTCTTCCTTCATGCCCACATTGACAGCTTTGTCTTTTCTGCGTCCTGCAGGAATCCCTTCGCCTCCACCCCCACTTCTCTGTGTCCTCGTTTAGAGCACTCTTCTTCAGAACTCTGTACTCTAACGGCTTTTTGTGTCCTCACTGTTAGGCGTCTCTAATTTTGACCGCCGCACACTAAAGACTCTCTCGTTCCTGTATCCTCCCTAAGAGCTGTATCTTTCCTGTAGGTTCGCTATCAGTTAACTCATTCCCAAATGATAAGTGTATTTTCTCCCTACCCTCATCACACGCACAGTTGTCTCTTCCCTGCGCTCACAGACACTACACCTCTCTCTTTCATTTATCCTCTTTTTTGCAGTTTTTTAAAATTATAGTGCGAACTTGACCCAAAGGTATTCGGCGCTTTCCATGAGCGCCGATATTACACAGGACACATTCTTATTTTTTTTTTTTTTAGGCAGCTGGAGAAGTGAATCACAGCCGATGCCGAGACTCGAACCTCGTTCTCCAGTTCCAAAGTCGGCGGTTCTGGCAGTTACACCATATTCTCTCCACCCTGGCTTCTCTATCAGCTGTCTCTTTCCCGTGTCCTTACTGACAACTGTCTCTTCCCCTACTCCCGCACACAATGACGTCTGTCTTTCTTCTGTATTCTCGATAGCAAGTGTCTCTTTGCTGTGAATTCACCCTCAACTGTCTATTTGCCGCATCTTTACTGACACCTGTCTCTTCTTTATTCACTATTACATTGGCAGGTCTCTTTTTCCTAGGTCATCGTTGACATCTGTCACTTACATGATGAGCCCTCGGTGGCGATTGTTTGAAAAGCTTCCTCTTTCCTGTGGTCTGACAAATAGCTGTCTCGCTTTTCTGTTTCTTCATTTTGGAGAGCTTCTTCTTTCCACCGTCTTCACAAACAGCCGCCTCCTTTATGTACCCTCAGCCCCGAGAGCTGTCTGTTTCCGGTGTCTCTTCTTTATACCCTCGGGCACTGCTGACAGCTGCGTGCTTCCCTCCTCGCTGACAGCTTTCAGTTCCTTATACCCTTACTGGCTCTTCCCTGTGCTCTCGCTGACACTTCTTTTTCCACAACGCCACCGATGACACACGGTGTAGTGTGCTACCCATGAAGGCCCTGCTGTAGGGTAGTAAGCGCTATATAAATGTTTCCATACAAACACAGTAGGTCACAAGGCCGAACCACCCGCCGCCTTGCTCGGGTGACTCGTTCGCCCTCTCCTCAGCAGTGCCCACAGATGTCATTCTTTGTCTGTCTGTCCCGCAGCCTCGTGGAGAAGATGTTATGGAAGGCATGGGAGCGCCCTGATATTTGGGAACAACCTCCTCTGGCCATATAACCGGGGAAACAGTAGATTTAGGCCCAGGGCTACTGAGAAAGTGTGTAGGGCTATGTGAAAGTCAGCAGCACTGTGCAATTGGTAAAAGAACAGGCATTGGCAAAGCCAAAAGGTCTTATCTATGCTAGAGCTATCGGATTTGACTATGTGTCTGGCCTATGCAAGAGCTATTAGATGTGATAATTTCTGTTAGCCGTGTTGTACACCAGTGTGGCTGTTGTTCAGCTTTGCTAAAAGTTAAGGATGAAAGGAGAGTGTTGTGGGGTAGAGTAGAGTGGAGAAGAGTAGAGTGGAGAATAGTGCCATAGAGTGGAGTGGCATAGAGTAATAATGAGGGTTGTGGAGTGGCATAGAGTGGAGAGGAGTGTCGTAGAGTGTCATAGACTGGAGTCATGGGCGTCTGCGGGGGGGGGGGGGCAAGGAAAGGCGCTTGCCACCCCCGGAGCGCCACTCCTTGCCCTCGTTGCCGCCGCCCATGCTTTTACGCCTCTTGTCCGTAATTCCGGGTCCTGCAGGGAGCAGAGCTGTTCCCTGCCAGAGGCCTCAACTCCCTGATGGGGCGCCTAGCACTCCTCGCAGCCCCTCCCGCCCATTGTCATTCTGTCTGTGGCTGATTATCACAAACAGAATGACAATGGCCAGTTTGAGCTGCGCGCCACAAGCACGAGTGGTTAGGTCTGGACACCAAGACCTCCTTTTAACACTGTGTAGCCTGAGAGCAAGGGGTCCTCTGAATGAAGTTCTGGGGGAGTTGAAAGTCAAAAAATGAGGTTGCAGCATAGCCCGGATTTCAGATCCCACAAAAATGTACACAGACTCGTGTCGATAACATAGCTATTTGCCAGTATGCACCTATCATGTCTGGCAGGATGTCCCGACCCTGTGTTTCACTGCCTCATATCCCCCTGTACCCCACTCCCCACGCTCACTGCCTTATATCCCTCTGTACCCCACACCTCGCGCTCACTGCCACAACATATCCCTCTGTACCCCGCACCTCGCGCTCACTGCCACAACATATCCCTCTGTACCCCACACCTTGTACTCACTGCTACAACATATCCCTCTGTACCCCGCACCTCGCGCTCACTGCCACATACCCCTCTGTATCCCACTCCTCACACTCACTGACTGATCGCTCACTTTACCCTCCCATTCATCTTCTACGTGTTCTCTCCCCTTCCACTCGTTCTACCTCTGTTCACCCCCTTACTTCTTTTAGTATCTTACTCCTTTCTCAATACCTCTACTTCTTTTCCTCTTCAGTAACATCTCTCTGACACATCTCTGCACTTCCTTTATATCAACGCACCCCTCTACCTCACCTGTCTACCTCCATCTTCCTCAACTGTCTCTACCTGTCTCTGACACAGCTCTCCCTCTCTCTACCTGGCCCTCTCACGTTCTACGACTGCTTTATTCTCCCCTCTCCAGCTTTGATTTACCCATCTCTGCTCCTGAATCTTTTTCTTCTACACCTCACTTCCTTGTCTACTCTTCACCCCTTGCTACCCTTCTGTTTGCCTCCGTACGGTCTTTACCCGACCCACCTTTCAGTGCCTCTTCCCATTTCGCCTCCCTCCCTCACAGCGCTCTCCTAGCATGCATCTGCAGAGAAGAGCTAACAACACATCAAAGAACAATACAAGCGAAAATTGAACTGAGAAGTGTTATTTAATCACACCCTCATTTTCAACACATGTTATCGAAGAATACATTAATTATTATTAGCTCAATCGCTCCTCGGTGGTCAGATGTGAATCTGGGAATAAATACTTTAGTTTTCACCGGACCGCAATAAATACTTTAGTTTTCACCGGACCGCAACGGTCCGGTGAAAACTATAGTATTTATTCCCAGATTCACATCTGACCACCGAGGAGCGTTTGAGCTAATAATAATTAATGTATTCTTCGATAAGATGTGTTGAAAATGAGGGTGTGATTAAATAACACTTCTCAGTTCAATGTTCGTTTGTATTGTTCTTTGATGTGTTGTTAGCTCTTCTCTGTAGTAATTATATGTCAAATAGTGCTTACTGGGACCATTTCCTATGGTACAGATATAACAACAAGCATTGGTATAGCCAATAGGTCACGCCTTTGGGACCTGCTGCATAACTAAATACTTAAAAGGCCACAAAGGCGAGACCTATTGGCTATGCCAATGCTTGTTGTTAATGGCAAGACGCTGGAGGAAAAATGAAGGAGGAGTGAGAGGCAACACGGAGGTAGGTAGGGCGAGGTGAGGAGAACACAGACCACGAGGGGTGGGGAATGCATCAGCCGGCAAACAGCAACCGAAGGAGCGTTGTCAGGTGAGGGAAAGCAACAACATATAGAATGAGGGAAAGCATGTGGTGGTGAAAAAACAACACAAGAAACAATGAAGAGAGGGCGGGCAGGTTGGTGCAAATAACATAGATGAGGGAGGGAAGAAGGACCACACAAGTGTGAGAAGTACACAAGGGAGACAGCTGATAAAGAAGCACTTGGGTAAAGTGCTTCAACACAAAGAAGAAAATAGCTCCTAAAACTAATCAGCAGTGGAAGGAGACACGTAATCCTTGTATGCTCCTGGGGAGGGACAAACCCACTTGGAGGAAGGATGCATGTGGCAGCTGACCAATTGGAAGCAAGCACATGATAGTGACAATGAAGCAAACCATTTTTCACCATTTCAAATAAATTATCATAAACATATGCTGCAATGGTAAAAGGCAAACATTTATGGAAATATAGTACCAAAGGGTGATGTTAACAGTATTTCAGCAGCGGTAAAACGGATAAGAGAAGCAGAGGAGGACAAGCATTGGTGAATGCAGGAAAATATACTACAGCCAATAGAAAAGAAGGAAGGGTAAGTGGCATGCACATCAACCAATGAGAAGCCAGGAACGTCCCTTTTAAGTTTCTATTGAAAATAAGGGATTTCTCAAGCACAGGTAAGGGCTCGTGCAGGCGAAACCTAATAAAGTAAACTAAATAAAACAACCCGAAAATGTTAACAGGTGCGTTTCACAGAAGGAACCTAGCAGACAAAGGGTCGGAACAGAGGGTTGTGGGGAAAACTAGTAATGTGTCTAATCAATAATGTGGACGAAAAATAACCCAAGATGTGGTAAATCAAAGAAACAGATGACCTACTGCAAAACAGTGTACCGCCTAAATCTAACAGCCAGTTACACTTCGTGCCACTACTTAGACCATCTAATTATACATATTTGGTTACCACGTTTACACCCTGTCATATGGAGCTAGGGACAGAATTGGTAATCGACCACTGCATTTACGATGCAGCTGTTTGTCACTCTTGTGATACACAGCACCCAGAGTGAGAGCCAGTAGAAGCAGAGGAGACATCACAGTGAAACAGCTAGTTGCTATCGAGCTTGTATCTCATATTTGTCCCTACTGGCTGCGGAACAGTATGACAACATGACTGGACAATATTATAACTAGCGGTCGAAAAGAGAAAGTCTTGCCACGGGTCCCTGCTCATGCGCTTCAGCCGATGGGGAGCACACTAAACTAACTAGTTAACCCCTTCGGTGCTCATGACGGAATGGTTCCGTCATGACCCACGGTTGAGCTGTGCTCATGACGGAACCATTCCGTCATGACCACGCCCGCGCAAGATTCCGTCAGCACAGCGGCGGAATCTGCGCAGCATCGAAGGGGTTAATAATGCAATTGAAAGTGGGCAGTTTGTAGGCAAGGCTCAACTAAGTTCTTCCAATCTTCGTAAGCATCAATTGAGAATTGTTAACAGTTTATATGCGACGGAGAAGCCAACATGCTCCATCTGAAAAGACTATCAAAACAACGAAAATAGTGTGTGAGGTAATGACGTATTACCTCCGGGGGTACAGTGTGCGGACAGACTGCTTGGCCTTCTGAGGAAGTAGTGTTGTTACTACCAAGGAAATGCCAAGAAAATCTGTGAAAACCCTTCCCAAGACTTTAATCATCCCAGTCCCCATGATTCAACATGCAGACCTTCCCAACTAAACTACGATGTCTCAGGGATTCAAGCAGCTTCACATAACTTCTGTGCAACCCCCCCAGGGGGCTGTACACCTCTTCTGACAGATGCCTGCAGTTTAAGGCACCCTCCACTACACATGACATCCAGACAGCTGAAACTTGCCCGTCACAGGAGCACTGCCAAAACCAAATCTGATGGACGCAGTCACAAATTAGATGGTATCCTTTAAGAAAATAGCCATTGAGATAAGTGTGCCTCATATAGGCCCATATCACTCCTCAACGCCGAGCCGAAGATCCTGGCTAAAATCCTGGCGGGCAGATTGGTCAGGGTACTTGGAGACTTGATTCACCCGGATCAATCCGGTTTTATTCCGCATCGCAACACCGCGTTGAACCTTCGGCGCCTTCATGGGGTGATCGCCAGGGCTGGCACGCTGCGAGAACCGGCTATTGTGGCGTCTCTTGATGCCACGATGGCCTTCGATACGGTGGAATGGGAGTATTTGTGGGCTGTGCTAGCCAAGTTCGGCTTTGGCCCTGGTTTTATGAGCTGGGTGAGGTTGCTGTATGAGGGACCCCTTGCGAGCGTGGTGGTAAATGGCCGGGCATCGACTCCGTTCCGGCTTGGGAGGGGGACTCGGCAGGGCTGCCCCCTGTCGCCTCTGTTGTTCGCCCTGGCTCTTGAACCTCTGGCGGCATGGATACGCTGGCACCCGGATATACGTGGCCTTCGGTGGTCGCCCGAACACGAGGACCGCATTTCGCTATACGCTGATGACATCTTATTGTATCTTGCCTCGCCCAAGAACTCACTCATAGTGGTCTGTGACGTTCTTACATCCTTCGGTAGGAATTCGGGTCTCGTCATCAACTAGAGCAAATCGTATTTATACGTCCTGAGTGGTGAGGTTCCGCCGGTCCCGCGAACTTGCTCGATCCAGATTGCTCAGCAGGGCTTCGTGTATCTGGGGATCTTTATCTCCATGGACCCCGCTTTGCGGTATGAGAGAAACCTGCTCCCCCCCCTGGCGCGCCTGCGGCGGGATGTTGAGGGCTGGCGGAGGCTGCCGCTCTCCCTCGTCAGGCGCGCTGCCTTGTTCAAAATGATGTCCCTTCCTCGGTTCCTCTACGCATTGCAAAACACTCTAGATTGGGTGCCGGCCAAGTACTTTCGGGAGGTCGAAAGCCTCCAACGGACGCTGTTGTGGGATGGGAGGCCGCGGATAGCGATTGCTAAATTGACGCTTCCATGGTATGACGGGGGTATCGCGCTTCCAGACATTCGACGCTATTACTGGGCCACCCAGTTGTCCGCGATTAACCACGGTTTCTATGGCCCGGCCCTCAGCCCTGGGTATGCCATGGACAGATGGTTGTTGCGCGGTGGGAACTATCTTAGGGCGTTGTACTCGCGGTCCCTCGATTCATCCCTCACGGGGCCCACTGGGGTGGCGGTGCGTGTATGGAAGATGGCGACTGACTCTCTGGGCTGGAAGGATAGGCTCACCTTAGCTGCCCCGTTGTTTGAATCTGAAAGGTTGGGTAGGCTTTGGCATACGAAAGGGTTTGATAAATGGGATTTGATCGGCATTTCCAGGGTTGGAGATATGCTGATTAAGGGTAGGGTGAAGTCCTTTGAAGAGTTGCAGAAGGAGTATGAGTTGGGGGCGTCTGAGTTTTTCCGA
This sequence comes from Triturus cristatus, assembly GCF_964204655.1. NCBI lineage: Eukaryota > Metazoa > Chordata > Amphibia > Caudata > Salamandridae > Triturus > Triturus cristatus. Next base: position 652,636,904 of record NC_140594.1, read on the forward strand.
TATGTTCAGGTGCGTCATGCCCTGCGGTCAGTCCTTGTGGAGGGTGAGAGGGTGCCCGAGTCCTCTCCTTTGGAGGACCGGATCCTTGATGGCCATATGCCGGAGAGCACGATCTCGCTCATCTACAAGAAACTGATAAATGTTCGGGCTGATGTGCTACTGGGGCTGCGGGACCAGTGGACTAGGGACGGACTCGAGTTGGACGATGAGGACTGGCAGTCTGCTGTTTCCTCTCCTAAGGAGGTTGCGATCCCGTCGCGTCTGAGGCTGGTGCAGCTTAAGATCCTGCATCGAGTGTATGTGACGGGGCCGCGACTGGTTTACATGGGATTCTCTGAGGAAGGCCTATGTAGGAGGGGATGCGGTATGGTGGGTACTTTCCTACATATCATCTGGGAATGTGGTGTCATCATGGAATTTTGGAGGCGAGTTCATGCGGTGATGGGGGAGGTGACGGGCATTGCCATGCAGCCGGAGGCGCGGTGTTGTCTCCTGAATGTCTGGGGGCCCACTGACCATGATGAGGCACAGACCCAGTGGGTGACCCTGGGTAACATGGTTGCTAAGAGGGACATCGCGCGCTTGTGGGGTTCCGGGGGGCCCCCCACGTTAACTGCGTGGAAAGAAAATATGGACTGGAGTATGCTCAGGGAGAAGACAGTATATTGCGCCAGAGGCCGCCCTCGGAGGTGGCATGCCATCTGGGGGCGGTGGAACCAATACAGGGGGGGAATATGTCTTGCCCCTGATCTGGATCCCCCCGAGGAACAGCTTTCTTCTTGACCTTCTTTCCAGCTCCGTATGTAGATGTGATGGTTAATTGACCTCTTGGGCCTCTGCTTTTCCCCCTTTTTCCTCTTATCATAGTACTGTGACCGTTAGATGATTGGGGTCCGGCTCCCCCTGAGGGGCTACCACCGTGGGCATTCAGTGTTGTTGCCTTGCTGGGGTTTGTTGTGTGTTTGTAATTATTAAAAATGGAACCTTCTCACTGCTCCTTCAATGTACTGTGGACGATTCTCTATACTCTCCTAATGAAGCTGCCGAACCTCCGGGTTGTCGGCTGAATAGCTGTGTCCAGATTCTTGAAGAAATAAAGGTTTTTATAAAAAATAAAAAAAATAAAAAGAAAATAGCCATTTTGAGGCATTCACCACAAGAACAAATGCACTCTTACAAGATCGAAAATTCAAAACCATATGGATACATTTCACGAAAATAACATCGAAGCGCATAGTGGGTGCCGATTTGTGAATAAAGAGCTTCATTTCACCATTATCTACAGGGATAGGTGAAGGGAGACCTGGAGACATCGACATATAGTAAATCAACTGAACAGCATTAAAAAAAATCAGAAAGTAGTTCACCACAAGGAACGAGAACATTCTGGGGGAAGGGGTTGGGGGTTAGGAAGAGAAAAAAATCTGCACCATCACCTGGGGCTTCCTCAATCTTTTGCGGTGCCAGCGAAAAGGAGGCAGTGGGGAGAGCATGACAGCACAGAACCACTTGCCTCGTTCCACGGAAGGCAGGCCATTTATTGAAAAAAAAGCATTACTAGTAGGAAGAAGTGGCCACGCAGCTCAGAGGGGGAATAGAGCAGCATCATTAGTGTGAGGGATATGGTCAGGTCACACCTTGCGCCCATATCTGCGCCGGGATACGATCACCAGCTAAACAGCAGCGCAACGTTTTCCCATGCCTTGGAGAGCTCCCGACAAGACAACTAAAAACAGTTCTGTTCACAGCAGCACCAAAGGGTAACTTCATAAAGGCCTCTTTCGAGATTTGGTAAAGAAAGCGAGCCTCTTGGACCAGTCATTACAGCTTCATAGGTCTGAGTGATGCCATTTACGGCGCTGGATGGCTCTTCTGTGAGCGTAATGTCCACTGTGGACTGGTAGCGCTGCTTGCCGGTTGCTCAGAAGCTCAATGGTATTGCTACGGAATAGGGCTCAAGAGTCACAGCGTCTGCTGCAGGTTTAGGGCGGCTGCAGGGCCTGCTTTCCATGAACTGCTGCAGACCCCCATCTGGTTGGCTGTGCTGCTGCACGACTCAGGGTTCATTGGTGTTGTGATGTGCCGCAGGCCATAGCAGGGCAAGGTGGTGACAGTGTGCTGCAGGCCTCGAGCACTACAAGCAGAGGTGGCGGCCTTCGGGGCAAAAGAAGACCTGACGAAGCATAAGGAATCGCTGCGCCGGATGGGGTTTATGAGGAAATTAAAGCAAATTAACATGCTGTGTACACGAGATGTAACTATAGTAAGCCTGTGTGTGGTGTGGAACGCACACATGTCCGTGAAAGTTGCAATCTGCGACGGATGGACGTGTGGCTGGCTGGAAAGGCGAGCTAAGGTGCCAGTGAAAATACTTGAAAAAGGCAGGAAAGTGGACATTTCAAGCACGCCACTGCAAGCGGGGCCGCAAAAGTGAAAGCGCGACCGCTATCTACAATTAACGCGAGCGCGATAATTGAAAACAGATGGCGCTGCTGCTCACTCGTGCTGGCATCCACGTTGCGGGAGCGAGCAGCGGCGCGCCAGCCATCTGTCTTCAATTAGCACGCGCCCTGCTGCTCGCTCCCACAAGGTGGATGCCAGCACAAGCACGAGTGCTTGAAAAGGGCTGACCAATTTCTAAAGGTCATCTCCTAGAGCAGCACATGCGCGCTGCCTAGGCAAAACCTAAAAAGAGAGGCAACAAATATCCTAGATCCACTTTCAAAAGTACTTTAAAGCAACCAGTCCAGCAATCAAAATTTAGAAGTCTTTTCCAGCCAAATTCATTTGCATAAATTCTTCATTTGTCATTTCTTCATATACAAGCAGCCAATGAGTTTCGCTCACACTCGAGCTTAATAAGGGCTGCAACATACATAAATATACATAATCTTCGATCAAAACCTTAATTAAACAATTAAATACATACTTATTGAAACAAGTCTACAAAAAGTCACATGATCTGTTAAAAGAAACACAATGTAATCAAATACATACATACAATCACATATACTGATAATGATTGCATTCATTTGGCAGAAAGAATTGAAATCACGAAATGAAACCCACATTATTACTATTTTTTTGGTCAACTTTGTTTTATTGAAATTTGCAGTGCAGCGGATGTCATACAATACAATTCTTATGCCCCCTTAGAACGTCAAAAGGAGACCCTATCTCCAGCCCATCTCCTAGTAACAATGCAAAATACCCAGAATGCTTTGGGGCAGAGAGTGTCCATGGATGCGTGAATGGGCCATGGCGCCGCTAGTTAACCACCCTTCTGCTCCTGAGTTACCCTAAAAAAAAAAAAAAAACAACAACCAGAAATCCCCCCCCCCCCCTTCACCACCGATGTGCCATAACCTTGCTCTTTGAGAACTCTGTATGTGAGGACTGCCAGGTGTCTAATTGTTAGGGGGCGTCTTCTAGGGTCGCCGTGTCCATAAGTCGCAGGAGGCGAAGATACTTCAGGCACGTAACTTCCTTGAATTCCATCGCTAAGAGGGAAAGAATGGGCCGCCAAGTAGTGATGAAAGATGCCGTAGATTGTGTAATAGTGGCTTGAATCAGCTCCATACCCACTGTGTACCATAGTTTATGGAGTCTGCCCGTGTGTGTAGGGCGAGTGTGTGTTCCCCAGAGCGATATGATGTGCTGAACAGCCGCCCCCATAGCCAGGCCCATCTGTCTCCCCCTGATTGATTTCAATGGAAATGTAAGTGTGTTGGGTAACCCTAGAAGCGGGGAAGCGAGGAAATTCCATATCGAATTGTTTGTCAATATCGTTAAGGACTGCCGTCCAGTATCCCCTCACTTCCCTACACTCCCATAGAAGGTGGGCTAAAGTACCTTCCTCGTCACATCCCCTCCAGCAAGTTGGACTGTGGTCGGGATTACCTCTTTTTAGCCTGACCGGCGTCAGGTACCAATAAGTCGCGACCTTAACCACTGTTTCCCTGCTGGCAGTATTCTTGGCCGTATGACTGGCCCTATAGTATATGTCTTGCCATTCCTTTCGAGATAGGCTTCTCCCCAACTTTGTTTCCCACTGTTTCTGACCAGCCGAAGGTCGCCAGGGGGCCGAGGGACCAATCATCTTGTAGAGTTCTGTGATCAGATGTCGGTCGGATTCTTTGGTGAGGAGCCACTTTTCATAGGCCGTCAGCTTTCTGCCAACCATAGGGCGGATCTCTGGCTGTGTCAACCAGTGTTGAATCTGAAAGTATTGATAGCGCTGTGGGGCTTTAATGTTATAGTGCTCCGTGAGCTCAGAGAGCTGAAGGAAACCTTCGAGGTCGAATAAATGACCTGCTGACCTACAGTCCGAATTTCGTCACTGCTGGAATGCCTGCCTTTCCAGTCCCGGTTCAAATTCAGGGTTGTCAAATAGTGGCGTGAGGGGAAAGTGGTAAGCCCCCTCTTGACCGCCACTGTGCGGGTGATGGGGGATTTATTGAGGTAGGCCGGTCTGTCGGATCGCTTCAAGAAGGGAATCTTCCAAAGCGATGTTTGCGCCATCGCTCTGTCCTGGAAGACCCATCTCTTCTCCGACTCAGGGCGGTTCCACTCTATCAAGTACCGCAGTTGCGCTGCTTGGAAGTACCATTGCAAATTGGTGATCCCCAGACCTCCCTCGTCAGGAGGTCGATGGGCGAGGTCTTTGCGCATCCTTGGCCGTTTCCCGGCCCATACAAAATGCTGCACCGCGTCTTGCAACTTCGTATAGTTCCCACGGGAGGACTGACTGGTATGGTCTGAAATATATAGAGGATTTTGGGTAAGATGGACATCTTTACCGCCGCAACACGGCCAAGTAGTGACAATGGTTGTTGCTGCCATCTCCTCAGGTCTCCCCGTACTTGGGAAGTGAGATCCGAGTAGTTCCGAATGATTGTTTGGTCGGTGCATGGAGTTAGTACTATCCCCAGGTATGGAATCGAAGCAGGAGGCTGTAGGCCCCCATATTCAGGGGACACTCCATCGAGCTTGCGTGCATTACGACCCAAAGGAAGGAGCATAGATTTCCCCTTATTCATTTTGAAGCCGGACTCCCTCCCGAAGGCCTTTATCTCCCCCAGAAAGGCGGGCACTGACTGTTTGGTGTTGTCCAGTGCCGTCTGCGCCTTCCGCGGATGATGGGACACCCCGGACCCGGATGTTGTTGCGCCTCGATCTATTCTCTAGGTCCTCTGCATGCACTTGGAGCTCCACCTGCTGATCTTTAAGGCGGATGAGTTCCTGTTGGAGGTGTTCCATCTCCTCCCTTCTGGTGTTGTCATTATCCTCGATGGCGGCTACTCGCTCCCGTAGCCCGTCTACCTCACAACGTATCTCCCTCACTTCTCCTGCAACCTCCTGTTTGAGCGTGTGAAAGTCCTCACGCAAAGAATTAAAAAGTGTCTCCAGGAACACTCGAGTGATCGGCACTTCCCCGTCCCAGTTGTCTGTCTGCTGCTTTGAGTTGGGGGGGACCTCTTTCACCTTTGCTGGGGCCCTTGAGGAGCATGTCCGTCAGTGTGTGCTCCTCCTTCTTACGCGTGGAGGCCATGGCAGGTTGTCCTCGCTGGGGACCTGTTCTGGAGGTACGTCGGTGTCTCAAGGGTGATGCCACTGGGGGTGCTATTGGATTGCGGCCGGTGTGGTCTCCCCCGTCAGATCCTCGGATTGTTACCGTGCCACTGTCCGTGTCGGGGTGGTACCCGCCTTGGTGGGAGGACCCGATGAGCATTCAGGGGGTGCCCCTCTTCGTCCGTGGGAGTGGCAGGTAAGTGCAGTCCCTCTGCTGATGCGAGCGCTTGTCACCTGGACGGGGCCCCCTTCTGTGGGTAGGGCCAGAGAGTCCTGGAGATTACACTTGCTAGGGATGGTATCACTCTTGCTTGACAGGGCCAAGCATTGGCTGCCTCCTTATCCCTCACAGCCTCTCTGCCCGGGCCCATTGCGCTGTTAGCAGGAATGCAATGGGCCCTGCACCAGTCACCCCCTGGTGAGTCTTGTGAGGGTGGGCCCTATCTTCTGGCCCCGTACAGTCAGTGTGGTCTGTTAGCTTGATGCCCCTCCTTCGCTGGAGCCTTAAACAGGCGTGTCTTGGGGGGGCCTTCAGCCTGTCCTCCGCACTTTATTGGGCCACAAGGGCTCCCTCACCCCTTGGTGTCCGCAATGCCACTCTGCGCTGCTCCTCTTTTGCGGGCCCTTGATGAGCCCTTTCTCAGCCCGTGCTGGAGGCACCGCACCCCCGCTTTTACCACTGGGGCCCTCCTACCGCACTCCGGGCAGCCTTGTCAGAAGCTCGCTGCCGGCTTCCAAAACATCCACACTGCCGGGCCCTCTAACGCAGTGCCTCCATCTCCATGGTGCTGGGCGCCCCTCGCTGTATGTTGGCTCCGTCCCCACCGCTCACCCGCACTGCGCCGGCTCTGGGGCGATGCCCCCGGGAAGCGCCACACTCTCTCCACCTCCCCGGGTGTCTCGTGTCTTCCGCTGAGGCCCAGGTCTACTCCCGTCGCACGGCCTCACTCCCGGCCATCCAGCGAGATCTGAAGTCGGTGCCTCGTGGGGCCCCTCCGGGGGCTGCCGATCTTAGGGCTTCTGGGGTGTGGCAGGTGTGCCCCCGCGAGGGCCGTGCTTGCGGGACCTCCTGCTCCGCCCCCGATGAAGCGACTCTCCCTCGCACGGGATCAGGCCCGATAGCCCCGGCCTAAATGTTCGCGGGCGGCCCCCTGGTGTGCGTTGCTGGTGCAGCCGATAGATCTCTGCCACTCCCCCCCTGCACCTCCGCGGCCCACTCACTGCTGTCGGGAGGTGGCAGGCAACAGGACCCCTCACTGACGCCTCTGTCTTTGCTTGCAGAGGCTCGGTTGGGGTCCCTCTAGCCTCCGCGCCGTTCGGGCGCCATTTTGCAAATATGGGCTCAAGATTAAGGCGGCTTCGTTCAAAAGTGTAGGGCCGTTGAAGTCACTCTTCCGGTTAGCTCCTCACTCTCTCTCGCTCAGTGGCCCGGTCCGTGCAGTGTTGGAGATGGTTCCAGCCCCTACCCTGGAGGACCGGCTCCTGCACGCATGTTACCAGGCCCGATGGCCTCGAGTTTCATGTCGCCGTCCAGGAGCAGCCGGCGGCTCCCCGGCACCCGATGTTAGCACCGTCGGGGGATCTCCGCCACTCCCCCCCGCTCCTCTGCAGCGCACTCACTGTCGTTAGGGGTGGAGGGCAGCCGGAACCCCCCAGAGGCTTCGCCGCCACCGCCGGCAGGCTCGGTCGCAGTCGCTCTATCTGGGCGCCATTACACTGCTCTTGGCTCTAAGCTGGATCGGCGCCTTTTCTGGATTGCAGAGTCGTCGCGGTCACTCCTCGACGTAGCTCCTCGCTCCCTCTCACCGTATAGCCAAGTATGTGCGAATTTGGGGACGATTGTGCACACTTTGGCTGGGTGGAGGAGTCCAGTGCGGGGAGACGCTCGGTTTCACTTCTGCCTAGGTCGCCATCATGGCCACGCCCCTCCACATTATTATTTTTAAAATAAATTTGTATACATGTTGGTAAAATATTTCTGGCAGGAGATACTTGGGCGTTATATAAAGAACAGCTCCATCGCTCACTCTTTTAATGTTTTTCAAGATAAAACACATTTTTCCTCATGTAGCACAATTATTGCTGAGTCTAACACTAACAAGACAACCATCATAGGAGCATTTAAATCTTCATCAAACCATTTCTTTGATACTTTTAAAACACATTTGCGGAACAGCTACTAATAAGAACTGAGTGCTTATATAAAAGTTAATCAAAAAGAACTTCATCTCTTATTCCTGTTTGCCTAAGTGTGAGTACAATCTTAATGCGTAAAAACTTTGTTAATATGCCTAACTTAACCAGAACCACAATATTCATAGGGAATGGGGAAGGTACTAATGAATATATCATGTGTCCCAAACTTTCTCACAGAAATGTACCGAATCATTTTCAAAAGGACACAAGAAAATCCTATGTTAATCAAAAGTTCCATCAACACTAAAATATGAAATCTCAAAAACCCTGCACAGAAACAGGCTATAAGGGGCAAGGGAGCAAATGCAGCCAACCAGACCTCTTGAGAGGTGTTGTGATAGGGGAACAATTGTCTCACCCAGGTTTAACTGGATGAAAACAGTGCTACAAACCATTAAGATTGGAATGGATTTTTGGAAAGTTTTCCGAAAAAATACGTATTTGTCACAAACTCACAAATAAGCCCCAATGAAGTTCAGTTTAACTGAACGAACCGTGTTGGCTGCACCCTTGGGTGTGTTTTAAAGAAAAGAAAATATATTCTCAATAAAGAAAATAACGACCACACAAAAGAAATTTTGGCTTTTTTTGTGGGTGCACTACCTATAAAGTGGATTTGCCCTCTTAAATATAATAATGAGAACTAACCTCCAAAGCGAAAATCAAACTACAATATCTCAAGATAAACACCATCTTAGAGAGGAAGGCTAGACTCAATCTCAAATGAAAAGTCTCAATTTCCAGCAATGGCTATGTCCTTACCAATGGCATTGCATATGGACAACGGGTCTAGGTTAACACAACAATAGGTAATCTCAGCATTAATTCGGGAGTCACCATAAAATCTAAAACCAGAATACATCCAATACTGTCTTAGAAAATAATGGTTTAAAACACTAGATAGTAAAGCATCACAAACCAATATCAACGCCATATTGGAAATAAGATAGCCTCCATAAGAGTTTTAACAATAAGCATCACAAACCAATATCAAAGCCAATTAGGAAGTAAGATAGCCTTTAAATTACTACAAAAAATGGTGTGCTCCCTATCTGAATTAAGACCAAATTCAACTGCTCTCAATCTACAAATCCATTTTGCTTTCAATTCTCTTAAACAAAGACTTCTGGGATCAATCAATACCATGTAATTTTCATGACAACTGAAATCAGCTCTATGGCCATGCTTAATACAAATATGTGTAGCTGGTGGATAAGTAACATTATGTAAACAGCTCTACGATGTTCTTGTATGCGTATCCGCAACTGTCGGGTTGTACAACCAACATAGATTTTATCACATATGCATTTAAATAAATATATGACAAAGCTGGTTTGGCAATTTATAAAATGCCTAATTTCATATCTGCCTTGTGAATGATAGCAGAAATTGTTGTTTCTATTTAAGCCTAAAGGGTACATCTTGTAATTTCCACAGAAAACAAAACCTTGTGGCCGATTCAGTCAGATGAAAGGTCTGCAATCATAGAGTGCACACAAGGAACTCCTTTAAGAAGGTCCCAATGTCTCTTCAGGATCTTATACACTTCTTGGCTGTATCTGCTGTAGGTGGTCACAAAGGATAATTTCTTATAACTTTTGCTCTTCTTTAAACTGTAGATCACTAGTGTGGCTAACTGTTCTAGCTTTCTTCACTAAATCTTGTAATACTCGGTTATCATAACCTCTCACCTTCAGTCTCATGATGGTTTGAGCTATGTTGTACTCAATGTGTTGTCTTCACTAAAATTCCATCTCATGTGTACCATTTCCCCATATGAGATCGCTCTCTTAGTGCTAGGAGGGTGTGCGCTATCATAATGGAGGCAGCTGTTGACTGCCAGACCATTCTGATATAGGGTGCTATGGAGTTTGTTACCTACCACACACAATTCAATATCCAAAGCTTTTATTCTTTATTTCGACATACTCAAGGTTAATCTTACAGTGTATGCATAATAGTTAAGGCAATCAAAGTATGATCTCATCTGTTCTTCAGTCCCGGTCCAAACAATAGTAATGTCATTGATATATCTTCCCCACTAATATATCTCTTTTACCCATTCTCCCGCTTCAGTGGCTCAGGCATACACTTTCTCATAACACCCCATAAAGAGGTTCGCATAGGATGGGGCAAATCTAGACCCATCACAGTCCCTTGTAGTTGTTGAAACCAATCTTGATTGTACGTAAAGAAATAATTGAGAGGATAAGATCCATCATTTCTAGGGGCATATCATTATGTTCCACATAATTCGCCCTACATGATGACAAGAAAATAGTCAACAGCTAAACAACCAAATTGTTTCTTTTTGATTAACTATTATATAAGCACTTGGTTGTTATTATTACCTGTTCCACAAACGTGTGTTTTAAAAGTATAATTTAAAAGATTTGATTAAGAATCAAACGCTACAATGAAGACTGTCCTGTTAATATTAAACTTAGCAATAAATGTACTATATGAGGAAGAATGTGTTTGTATCCTAAAAAACATTAAAAGCTTGAGATGTGGAGCTGTGCCTTATATATCGCCCAAGTATATCCTGCCATAAATCTTTTGCCAACATGTTTACAAATATAAGTTTGAAATAACATGATGGTTTCAATTACTTGAGTACAATTCTTTCTGCCAAATTAATTCAATCTTCAATCATTATCAGTTCATGTTATTGTATGTATGCGGTAACATTGTGTTTTTGTCAGATTAGGTGACTGTTAGCATCTTTAAATAATATTTATTTAACTGTTCAATGAAGGTTTATCAGAGATTATATATATATTTGTATGTTGCAGCCCTGATAAATGTTGTGTGAGCGAAATGCGTTGGCTGCTCATATGTGCAGAAACGATTAATAAAGAATTTATTCCAATGAATTTGGCTGGAACACACTTCTAAATTTTGACTGTTGGACTGATTGCTTTAAATGACTTTTGGCAGTGGATCGAATACAATTGTTTCTCTGTTTTGATATATAATGATCTCTTCCCCCTAGAACACAAACTCATATTAATTAACAAAAGCAGGTAGTAACCATGTATCAGTTGGGAGATGAAGTTTACCCAATTATAAAAAATTCATAGCTCGTTGATCTTTTCCACAAAATCAATTATTAACAAATTCACAGTTTTTCCATTTCTTGTTGATTATACACTGGTTTTAAAATTATCAGCAGAACCCGACTCAATTATGACTTTGCAGGCCCAAAAAGTATATTTCTCTACAATGTTAACTTTTGAATCACCTCCTACCAAGATCACTAAGTCCAGATACTTCCTGTGTAGGTGGATGACTAGCTTCTCAAACAATCTCAGTATATCGACAATAACACTTCCAGGATCAATGAAGAGGTTAGGACAGGCCAATTCGGGCAAAATATTATTGACCAACATTTCAGTTAATAGGACTAAAAATGTCTACAACTGTGCATTAATATTTTGATGCATTTTTGAGGGAAATTACTAAACCACCAAATGCTCTTGCCTTTCAACTTCGTTGTGCCAGGTTTACAAAAACCGTAATTGAGGAGGCATGACTCACCAGGTCTCCTGGCTTATCTGGATAGTGCGACCTTCAACTAGCATTTCTGACTTAAAATCTTAGCACCACCTAACTAATGAAAGCTGCTCCAGGAGACCACATGGATCAAGCCAACCCACTTACAGGTTCAGACCTGACTTGGCATATCATCTACCAGGCCAATTCCCTGCTGAAGATTGCCCTCTCCTATCATAATTTTGTTTTCACATTTTGAGCTCTGCCTTTTCTCAAGAACCTTGGCCCTTATGTATCAATGCATTACTCCACAGACACAGAATGCATAAAACCCTTTGATTCATCAGAGCCCTGGTAAGATTCTTCCACGAACAATGTTACCATTCTCAAAATCTGATCACTAGAGAAAGCACAAGGATAGAAAGAGGGCTCTTCCTAATCATAGATTTTAATATGCTGACAACTGGCAGCAGATGTATATCCCTTTATGCCACAGGTAATCTTCTGCATTCCTAACAGCTCTACAGATAAACAGTGAGAAAAATTTAACTTAGGTAAATACAGGTCCAAAGTCATCTTTCTGAAACTAACTTGTTTAAAGTCTTGCAAAGTTTTGTTGTAAAGATTATCAATCTCCTCAAAAGCCTCTAATAGAACATTTAAGTTGATCACCTATACAGCGTGCCCACTCGTCTGCAATTTGCTTAGAGTGATAAGCGCACTGATGCATCATTGACTGTCTGTGTCACCCCAGAGAGTTTAAAGTAAATGAGAGCGGGTACAGGGAAGAAGGCATGGCCTGGCAGCCAGTGATGTGCAAGCTGGATGCCCTTGCTGAGACTTCAGTTCCTTCAGAATCAGTCACACCTCACGGGCAGTAAAGGCTTTCTTCTTCTCAACAGACAAAAGTGCAAGTGCAATGAATCACGGCTGACAGTTTAATCCATAAACAGTTATCATTAAATAATGAGCTACGAGCAAAAGCATACAAAGCTTTGATGTTGAATGATGTGAAAACTGGATGCCCTTGCTGAGAGGCTGGTTCTTTCTGCGTTGAGTCATATCGCACATCTAATGCAGGTTACCTTCTCCTAACAAGTGCAAAGAATCAAAGCAGTCAAGGTAAAGCATACACAGAAGTAAACAAAGAACTAAGTAATGTTTAACATTGCAAATGTTCATATCCCTAAGAAAAAGTCAAGCATTGCCCTTTGGTTATTTCCCTTGCACCTAGACAGCATGTGCAACTCTAGAAATCTAGAAAGCACACACTGAGATAATGTATCATATGACTTGCTGCAGAGCCATACAGGCAGACACTGAAAGACGGTAAGCTAAATTACCAAATTTACTAACCACATTTTAGTTACCAGAAATAAAGACATATATTCCTAATAAAAATGTGCATGTATGTGTATCGTTATAGTTAGGAATTAGCATTTAAAAAACCTTAGAAATTCACTGAAAAAACCATAGGTTTCAGGGGAGTTATAGTTAGCTGGACTTTTCACTCGTACAAAACCATTGAAATTCCCCCGTTATAGTTAGTTCAGCTAACTATAACTCGCGCACCCGCAATGGACTGCTGATGACGTCACATATTACATCACTCATGACATGGTCAGTGACATCACTCATGACATCACTGATGACATCTCAAATGACATCACTGATGACATCATCCAGTGAATGTGTGTTTTTCTGAAAATTACATATGTTTTATATGGAATATGCTACTTACCAGTATGCATCTGTTCTTGGCATGTAGAGCTGCAGAGTTGTACACTTAGCATAGGTCGCCATCTGGTGTTGGGCCCGGATGTTTGCAGTTTGTTTTTCTTCTTGGACCGTGCTTGGAAGTCACGAGTTTGGTGACTCCTCCTTCGGTCCGTACTGCGCATGGGCTTCGGCTCCATCCTCAGATTGTTTTTCGCCAACAGGGAAATGATGGAGCGTAGTAATAACAGTGAGAAACCCATGTGTGTTGTATCTAAATAAGATGGACTGGAACGGATACAGGTAGCCGGGGAGGCGGGTGGGCGTGTACAACTCTGCAGCTCTACATGCCAAGAACAGATGCATACTGGTAAGTAGCATATTCCGTTCGAGGCATATGAGCTGCAGATTGTACACTTAGCATAGATTATATAGCAGTACCCAACCTTAGCGGCGACCACCGGTATCCGTTGCAGCTGTTTGAAAGAGTGTTTTTAGTACAGCCTGGCCCACCCTAGCTTGCTGCTGGGAATGCACATCTACACAGTAGTGTTTTGTGAATGTGTGCGGTGTAGACCATGTGGCTGCCTTGCATATGTCATCTAAGGGTATATTCCCTAGAAAAGCCATAGAAGCCCCTAACTTTCTTGTAGAGTGGGCTTTAGGGGGAACAGATAATGTTCTCTTTGCCCTCTGATAGCAAATTTGTATGCATTTTACAATCCACCTAGCTATCCCTGATTTTGAGATGGGGTTGCCTTTATGTGGTGGAGAAAAGGAAACGAACAACTGTTTGGTCTTCCTGAAGGGTTGCGTTCTTTGTATGTAATATAGCAACGCTCTTTTCACATCTAGTGTGTGTAAGGCCCTTTCCGCAACAGATTGGGGTTGCGAAAAGAAGACAGGTAATTCCACTGATTGATTGAGGTGGAAGGGGGTAATGACTTTGGGCAGGAACTTCGGATTAGTTCGAAGTATGACCTTGCTGTGATGCATTTGTATGTAAGGTTCCTGTATGGTGAACGCTTGTATTTCACCAACCCTTCTAAGGGAAGTGATAGCTACAAGGAAAGCTGTTTTCCAGGTGAGAAATTGTAGCTCACATTTGTGCATTGGTTCGAAGGGCGGACCCATTAGTCGTGTAAGGACCAAATTTAGATTCCATACAGGGGAGGGTGGTGCCCTGGGAGGAATTACTCGTTTAAGGCCTTCCATGAAGGCTTTAATAGCGGGCACTCTGAAGAGTGACAAATGCTGTCTGTTTTGTAGATAGGCAGCGATCGCTGCTAGGTGTAGGCGTATGGATGAATACGCTAGGTTACACCTGTGAAGATGGAGCAGATAGCATATGATGTGTTGTATGGATGCATCTAGAGGGTTGATTGTATTGTTACGGCAGTACATTACAAATCTTTTCCACTTTGCGGCATAGCATGCTCTAGTGGTAGGACGTCTGGCTTCCATGATGATGTTCATGCAATCAGGGGGAAGGTTAAGGTACCCGAATTCTAAGATTTCAGGAGCCAGATCGCCAGGTTGAGCTGAGCTGGGTCCGGGTGCCTGATTTCTCCATGGTTCTGGGTTAGGAGGCATGGGGAAAGGTGCAGTTTTTGATGTGGTACCACTGATAGTTGTAGTAGCGTGGTGTACCACGGCTGTCTGGCCCACGTCGGAGCTACCAGAATGAGTGTGAGGGAGTGCTGTTGTAGTTTCCTGACCACTAATGGAATTAGTGGGAGAGGTGGAAAGGCGTATGCAAATCTGCCTGACCAGTTCATCCATATCGCATTGCCCTTGGACAATGGGTGTGGGTATCTGGCGGCGAAGCTTGGGCATTTTTTGTTTTCGTGGGTGGCGAAGAGGTCTATTTGAGGATGCCCCCACTGTTGGAAGAATGGGTGAAGAACTTGTGGATGCAGTTCCCATTCGTGTAGTTGTTGAGTCTGTCTGCTGAGCAGATCTGCTATGGTGTTTTGTACGCCTGGAACATGTTGTGCCAGGAGAAAAATGTTTTGGGGAATTGCCCATCTCCATATGCTCTGGGCTAAGCGGGAGAGCTGGGGAGAGTGTGTCCCCCCCTGTTTCTGTATATAATACATCGCAGTCATGTTGTCTGTGCGAATGAGGACTGCTTTGCCTGAAATCTGCTTTTGGAAAGATTTTAGGGCTAGAAAGATCGCCAAAAGCTCCAGATGGTTGATGTGGAGCGTTTTTTGCTGTGGCGTCCATAGACCTTGCATTGTGAGGTGTAAGAGGTGCGCTCCCCAGCCGGAGAGCGATGCGTCCGCTGTTAGAGTCACTTGGGGAACCGGGTCCAGGAACGGCCGTCCCTTGGAAAGGTTTGTGGTGTTCCACCACTGCAGAGAGTGATGTGTGCGGCCGTCCACCAACACCAGATCCGTTAGCTGACCCTGGGCCTGGTTCCACTGTTGTGCTAGGCACTCCTGAAGTGGACGCATGTGGAGTCTTGCATGGGGCACTATGAAGATGCAAGACGCCATCATCCCTATGAGCTTCATAAACACTCTTGCTGGTAGAGAGTGTTGAGGAAGGAATATTTTGCGTAAGGCTAGAATGCTTGTGATTCTGGCTGGGTTTGGATAGGCAATACCTTTTGAGGTGTCTATGGTGGCCCCGAGATATTGCTTTGTGTGAGATGGTATGAGGTGGGACTTTTGGTAGTTCACCGTGAAGCCTAGCTGATGAAGCAGTTGGATGGTGCTGTTTGTATGTTGCACGCATTGGTGGTAGGACGCGGCTTTTATGAGCCAGTCGTCTAAGTAAGGGAAGACGTGAACATGTTGACGTCTGAGGTGTGCTGCTACTACTGCTAGGCATTTGGTAAACACCCGTGGTGCAGTGGTGACCCCGAAGGGGAGAACCTTGAATTGGTAATGTTGCCCGTCCACCACGAACCTGAGGTATTTTCTGTGAGAGGGGTGTATTGGAATGTGAAAGTACGCGTCTTTCAGATCCAGTGTTGTGAGAAAGTCTCCCTGGCAGAGGAGTGGGAGGACTTGTTGTAAGGTGACCATGTGAAAGTGGTCTGAATGTATGTAGGCATTTAGAGGCCGGAGATCCAGAATGGGTCTGAGGGTCTCGTCTTTCTTTGGGATTAAGAAATATAGGGAGTAGACCCCTAGATTTCGTTGATTGTCGGGTACCTGCTCTATGGCGTGTTTCTGGAGGAGCGAGAGTACCTCTTGTTTGAGCAGTGTGGAATGCTCTTGGGACATTGGACGGTGCCTTGGTGGGATATTGGGTGGGGTAGATGTTAGCTCGAGGCAGTACCCTGACCGAATGATTTGGGTCACCCATTTGTCCGATGTTATGGACTCCCATACGTGGATAAAATCTTGTAGTCTGCCCCCGACCGGAGTGGAATGGTCTGGGGGGAGGGAAGGGGAGTCATTGTGCGGGTGGGGTGGCAGAACGGGTATTGTTGGTTTTGCCCCTGCCCTTATTGTTGTTGCCTCTGTAGCCACCTCTTTGGTTGCCCTTTGAAAAGGTATTTTGAGGAGGGGATTTGTAGGAGGTAGAGGCATTATCGGTGGAGGAGCCTCTACCTGTGGCACGAAAGGACGAGCGTCGAAAGGAACGCTTAGAGGCTTGGGTCTGGAGCGCTCCCATAGACTTCGCTGTGTCTGTATCTTTCTTCATTTTTTCGAGCGCTTCGTCTACCTTTGGGCCAAAGAGTGTTTGCTGGTCAAAGGTGTGATTAAGTATTGATGTCTGGACCTCAGGCTTGAACCCTGATATCCTGAGCCAGGCATGGCGGCGAAGCAGGACACTGGTGTTTATGGCTCTAGAAGCAGTGTCTGCTGCATCGAGGGCACACTTAATGGAGGTGTTTGTGATTAGTTTGCCCTCCTGTATCAAGTCATGAGCTTGGCGTTTGTATTTCTCTGGAAGGTGCTGCATAAGAGCCTCTAATTCATCATAGTGTGCTCTATCATATCGCGCAAGCAGTGCTTGTGTATTTGCAATGCGCCACATGTTTGCAGCCTGGTAGGCGGTGCGTTTACCAGACGCGTCCAGAAGTTTAGATTCCTTGTCTGGTGGTGGGGCATCTCCTGAGGATTGGGAGTTAGCCCGCTTTCTAGCTGTGGAGACAACTAGGGAATCTAGAGGAGCAGGGCCCTTGATGTATGCAGGGTCTGTGGGTGCCGCCTTGTACTTCTTCTCTATTCTAGGGTTTAGTACTCTGGCTCTGACAGGGTCTTTGAATACCTCTGTAGCGTGCTTGGTGACACCCTTAAGCATGGGTAAAATAGCAGTGGAACGATCTTGTAAATCAAATGTATCCAGTAGGAAGTCTTCTTCCACTGGTTCCGTGTGCATGTCCACCCCATGGTAGTGTGCTGCTCTCTGCACTAAATGGTGAAACCCTAAAGAGTCCTCTGGAGGAGACGGCCTTGATGGGTATAGGTCGTCTTGAGGTACATTGGGTACATCAGGGTTATTATAATCCTCCCATGGATCTGGGGTCCCTGGTGGGGTGGGATCCATTGGGGCGTCCCCTGGGTCATTGTCCGGGTCCCCGTCATCCGGATCTGGGGATGGGGCCGGATCGTAGTGAGGTAAAGGTGGAGGGGGTGGTGGTGGGAGGGGGGGTGGCAGTGGGGAGGGTACTCTAAGGGGAGAAGTGGCTGAGTCCCTCTTTTTGGGTGGAGGAGGAGGAGCCGGAGCCTCAAGGCGACGCTTCTTAGTAATCACAGTCAAAAGGCCAGTCTTTGGATCTCTGGACAAAGTCTTTTGTAAAGGGTCTGGTGTAAACAGAGCCAATGGCGCCGAGTCGTCTGTCGGCACCGGCGATTTCGGAACCGGAGGTTTCGATGTTCTGTGTACGCCTTGCTTTTTGGAGGTCTCCGTGTGTTTCGGCGTCGAATGCTGTTTCGGCGCCGGAGCGTCGGTGCCGACCGATTTCTGTTTGTGTTTGGTCGGCGCCGAGTGTCCAGGTTTCGGCACCAGTGGTTTCGGAGTCGAGCTGGATTTTGCAGGCTTCGGTGCCGAGTGGTGTTTATCGGCACCGGGCGTCGGCTGGCTCGATCCCGAGCTGCCGTGAGACTTTGAGTGCTTCGACACCGGGCCCGAAGGTGGGGTGATCGAGGCTTTGGTTTTGGTTTTGCCCAGGCCGGCAGGCGAGGGGGTAACCGGAGTCTCTTTGGTTTTCGGTGCGGGGCTGGGAGGGGGCATTGTACTCACGGCCCGCTGTCCTGGTGTTACGTCCTCCAGGTCGGAGTCGTCGGCCTCGGAAGCGCTGACGATGTCTTCTCCCAGTTCGGTGTGTGTCTGCCCCGAAGCTTCGGCGTCGTCTCCGAAGATGTCCGGTGGAACTGTTGAGGATGAGTGCGCCATGGTGCGTCGAGCCCTTCGATCTCGGATCGTTTTCTTCGATCGAAAAGACTTGCAGGCGGGGCAGTCTCGAGCCTCGTGTTCCGGAGAGAGGCAAAGGTTACACACCTGATGGAGGTCGGTGTGGGGAAATTTAGACCCACATTCTGGGCACTTTTTAAACGGAGTCCTTTCCATCGGCCGGGACCGGAGTCGCGGAGGGCCCGAAGGCCGGTGTCGATGTACGGGATGGAAAAAGTGCCGCTTCGAGAGATGAAGATGATGAAGGAACTCGAAGAATCGAGGATTTTCCGTCGAGGCTGGAACCGTAGAAGTTCGAAGCCGGAGCACGAAGTATCACATCCGAGCCCGATGGCGGAAAAAAACAATCTGAGGATGGAGCCGAAGCCCATGCGCAGTACGGACCGAAGGAGGAGTCACCAAACTCGTGACTTCCAAGCACGGTCCAAGAAGAAAAACAAACTGCAAACATCCGGGCCCAACACCAGATGGCGACCTATGCTAAGTGTACAATCTGCAGCTCATATGCCTCGAACATGTATATCTCAAGGTCGATGGAAGAATAAATGGTATATAAGTGTCTAAATGGATGATTTGTTTTTGAAAAATTGATTGTATAACTGACTGATTAAGTGTATCTTAGTGAATACATGGCTTAGTGAGTAATGTTTAAATATGTAAATATCTGTATCAGTCTCTCACTTTGTGTATAAGTGGCTGCATGGGTTGGTGAGTAGCTACATGAGTGTCTATATAGGTTATTAGTTGGTTTTTTGAGTATCAGTATGAGTGTCTGTATGGTTCGGTGGGGGGTATTACGTAGTGCATAGGTGCATGAATGAGTGACTCACTGTTTGTATGTGTTGAAGACAGCATGTGTGTAGGACTGTATGGGTGGATGAGTGTGTGCATGGGTGTGTTAGTGAGTGAATGACTGTCTCAATAGTGTCTTTATGAGTAACTACATATGTTTTAAACTAGTATATATGACTATTGGTGTATATAAGTGAGTATATGTGAGAGTGAGAGATTGAAAGAGTTCCTGTATGAATAAGTATGTGTTTCTATAAGTGATTGTTTAAAAGACTAAGTATGTGTAAGTTTCTGTAGAAGTAAGTGTGGTGGTGTGTGTATAACTGTATATGCAAGTAAATGGATGTTTGATTCTTTATTAGCATGAGTGACTATGTGTGTGAGTAACTCTATGGATGAGTGGCGTTGTGTAACAGGATGTATAGGTGTATGAGTACATATGATGAGTGAGTACATGTATGAGTGACTGTATGGGATTGTTGGTGAATGAGTGGATGTGTATGTGGATCTTAGAATTACTGAAGAGGTTGTTGTAACTGGTATTGGTATGTCCATTGTTTTGAAAATTTTAGTTTCTATTTTTGAATGTGTGTATCAAAGGTTATATTAGGGGGAGAGGAGGTCTGCCACTCTATCACAAGGATGATGTCATCAGTGATGTCATGAGTGATGTCACTGACCATGTCATGAGTGATGTAATATGTGACGTCATCAGCAGTGCATTGCGGGTGCGCGAGTTATAGTTAGCTGAACTAACTATAACGGGGGAATTTCAATGGTTTTGTACGAGTGAAAAGTCCAGCTAACTATAACACCCCTGAAGCCTATGGTTTTTACAGTGAATTTCCAAGGTTTTTTAAATGCTAATTCCTCACTATAACGTGCCTGAAACCTATGGTTTTTTCAGTGAATCTCAAAGGTTTTTTAAATGCTAATTTCTAACTATGCCTACAGAGATAGGACATGTGAAGAAAGAAGAAAAAACACACAGAAAGAAAAAAAAGAAATGCAGAAAGAAGCAACAGAAGTCCTCAAAGACGAAAAAAAGTGCAGGAAGAAGGATAACGTGCATAAAGAACAAACAGAAGAGCAGAAAGAAGCCTTGTTGCAAACTCATCCTGTACCCTCAACTTTTTCAGACGGATACTGGTGGTAACTGAGTCTGACTAACCAGTCCTAGAGCCAGTGGTATGTTAAAAGACACTCAGAATACAGTGAAAACACCTACATACACTAGGGAACACTATGCGTTGGGGTCCACCTGTGATCAGCATGACCTCCTCTGTAAGCCCCTAGAATAAAATAGGGCAGGGGATTAAAACTACCTCTTAAAACGCGCCATAGGGCGTGTTTGCACACGTCACCTCAGGCCCCGTCCCCTCCCTTCACCACTGTGTAAACGGGCCCTGTGGCCGTTTTTAGTAGGGAGATTAAGTTCATTTGAATCCTGAGGGTCCCTAGGGTCCAACTAGCCCACTAGGTACCTCCAGTAAGTGCCACAGAGCTGCGTTGCAGAGAGGTGTAAAAAGTGGCACGGCCTGGACCACCTCTCTGCAACGCAGAGCAGTGGCGCTTACTGAAAGCACCTGGTAGGCTAGTTGGCCCCTAGGGTCCCTCAGGATTGAAAGGGAATTATTTCCTCAACTTAAACGCGCCACAGGGCGTGTTTGCACACGTCACCTCAGGCCCCGTCCCCTCCCTTTACCACTGTGTAAACTCGCCCTGTGGCCGTTCAAAGTTGAGAGATTAAGTCCCCTTGAATCCTAAGGGTCCCTAGTGTCAAACTAGCCCACTAGGTACCTCCAGTAAGCGCCACAGAGCTGCAATGCATAGAGGTGTAAAAAGAGGCGTGGCCTCAGAACACCTGTCTGCAACGCAGCTCCCTGGCGCATACTGGAGATACCTGTTGGGCTAGTTGGCCCTCAGGGACCCTCAGTATTGAAGGGGAATTAATTCCCCAACTTACAACTGTCCAGGGGGCGCGTTTGCAGAGAGCTGCAAGGAGGGGGTGTGGCCTCCGGCGCGATGCCGGTCTTTTATTTATTTTATTTTTTTAAGAAGGAAGGCTGTGTGGCCCCCTTCTTTTTCTAATTTACTGGCCCTGGTGACCCCATCCCCCAAGGCCTGCACCCTAATTTTTTTTTTGACAAAAAATTAATTTGGCCCTCCCAAGGCCTTAATCGGCCCCGGGCAACCTAACCCCCTCCTCAGGCCATTTATGGCCCCGGGGACCCCATCCCCCGGGGCCGGCCTTTGTTTTTTATTATTTTATTGGACAAACCGGATGTACCTATCACCATGACGATTTGCGTGATATTCATTAAAAGGCGACTATGCATAGAATGAATCCACATGGAATGTACTAACACCGCTAGTGAAGCTCTGACGTGTCTGACGTCCTACCGTGCCTAATCCCGGCGCCCCCGCCGGTGGGTACTCTCCAAGTAGACACCCTTGTCGTTTATTTATACAAACCTGGGTAGCTATTGACGGGCACATTTAATATACACGCACACCAAGCCATTCAAAGGGAATTCGACAAAAATTCGACCAAACTATGCAAGAAACCCCCCTCACGGTTAATAAAACACGCATCCACCACCGTATGTGTAATACTTTTTATTTTACTCTCTGGAAAGGAGACGAACCACACTTGAGAGTCACAGCGTGCTCCTGGCTGAGCCCAATGCTGTGTTACACCCACCAGTGCCCGCCAAGTGCCTCACACCTCTGTGTTGTATTCCACCAGCTAGTGCGTATGCTATGACACTCTCTAGCCCATGTGCACTGTAACACCACCCCGTGAATATGTCATGCCACACTTACCTTCGCACGGGTTATACTGCCCCATCTAACGTGCCTTCCTCGATGCCTATGTTATAACGCACAGCGCTATGCCATACATATTACAATCTGGGATCCATATCTTTGTCACAGTGCATATGCAACGTTACACTCCCCAGCACCTAATTTATATTACAACTTTAGAGACTAGTTAGGTTACACAACACTGCCCTGTGCATATTACACTCCAAGGCGCATATCGCATAGCACGCACTAGTGCCTGTGCTATCTCGCGCTCTCCAATGAATCTGTCATTGCGCACAATGTATTGCAGATTATATTTCACGCCCGGTTCATCTTATATCACACTTTTTGGTGCATAGTTTATACCATACACTATATCTAGTTTTCATTTTCAATCGTGCTCTCAGGACTATGTTCTATATAACACTGCGTCCACCTACCCTTTTCACGGGCATTACATTTTGCGATGGGGGGTGTTTCTGCCAAGTGAGCCCGGAGTGACAGTCACAAACGTCCTCTTCTTCCTGAATAAAAGTGAGATTATGCTGCATACTTGTTCATATTTTAAGTAGTTTGCACAGACACACATTTTAAAAACAATAAAGTTCCTAATACCCACCTTCTCTGAACAGTTAGCTTGCTGCCCCATCCACCTCCTCCCTATCCTCTGTTGTCTGAATCCATGGACTAGCCTCCTCCCTCCTGCCATGCATGGTCTGATGTGCTGCCACTGCCCTCCATTTAGCATGATGTACCAGTCCACTCCTCCTGCTCTCCATTGCCCAATTATATGGCCCATCATTGACCTCCTGCTTAGCATCTGTGCTTAGCTTGCTGCCCCTATTCTCCTTCCCCCTGCCCGCCGATGTCTTTGTGCATGCCCCTGCTCCATCCTTTTTGCCCACCATGTTCCATGGACCTGCCACTCCTATCTACTCTGAGTGTTCTGTTGAGCTGCCACTCCCCTCCCACCTGCCTAGCATTGTCAGATGACTGTAACCTGTCCCTGCCACCTCCACCCTGCCTGTCCACATGCCATGCCCCTATCCCCTTCCTCCTGTCCTCCATTGTCCATTTTACTGCCACACCCTTCTGTCCTCCCTGGTCTGTTGTGCTGCAACTGCTCCTCCTGCCTGCCCCGCGCGGTCTGTTGTGAGGCCCCTTCCCCTAAACTCTCTTGTCTGTGCCCAGGTCCTGACCCTCCCTTCTATCCTCCATGGTCCTTTGTGCATGCCCCTGCACCCTCCTTCTTGCCCATCATAGCCATTGTGCTGCCACTAACCCTCCCGCTTGCCATGCATGGTCTTCTGTGCTGCCATGGCCCCTCCCACCTTCCCTGTGTGGTCAGCTAGCTGCCCCAGACCCCCTCTGCAGCATAACAGACCATAAAGGGCAGGAGGGACGGACCAGGGGCATTACAATGGAACAGACAAGCCAGGAGGGAGGGAATAGGGATCTGCACATGGAAACAGAGGGCTGGGGGCAAGGGGGCAGGGCAGGAGCAGCAAGATGACCATGGAGGTCAGGCAGGATGGGCACTAGAAACAAGACACACCATGGAGAGCAACAATGAGACTATGATGGCATGCAAACAGACCTTTTAAATTAAACTACTCACTCTCTACTACTCACTCGCTACTACTCTCTCCTACTACTCTACTACTCACTCTCTACTACTCACTCTCTACTACTCTCTCTACTACTCCCTCTCTACTCTCTACTACTCTATTACTCACTCTCTACTACTCACTCTCTACTACTCACTCTCCACTACTCACTCTCCACTACTTACTCTCTACTACTCTCTACTACTCTACTACTCTCTACTACTCTCTCTACTACTCACTCTCTACTACTTGCTCTCTACTACTCCACTACTCTCTACTACTCACTCTCTACTACTCACTCTCTACTCCTCTACTAATCCCTACTACTCACTCTCTAATCACTCGCTACTACTCTCTCTCTACTACTCTCTCTCTGCTACTCACTCTCTGCTACTCACTCTCTGCTACTCACTCTACTACTCTCAACTCTCTATTACTCATCCTCTACTCTCTACCTCTAACTCTTTATATCAACCTCTCTACCGCTACCTCTCTACCTCTATCTACACGCACACATATATATGCATATATATGCATTTGCATATATGTATGTGTATATATATACACATACATAAACATATATATATATATATAATCTGCTTATCTATATAAATACAAATATAAATGCATGCATACATATACATATATGCATGCATATGCATGTTATGTACATGAAAGTTTGAAAAACACTAATAAAAGCAAAGCTAAAAAGCCACCTAATTACAAACAGAATTGCTTTAACTTAAACAAGGGCGAGACCTATTGCATTTTCAATGCTTGTTTACTTTGGTTCCATCAAGAAGGCATTCAGATGTGTCACACATTTGCCATAAATTCTGAATGGTATCACTCTAGTTGATCATTAGATCACTGTAGTAAAGCTACTGCTCACCAGGGAAGTCTGCTGCTGGTATTCAAAGTGCATGTTTCAGTCTGCATGTCAGAATTTTTTAATGAAATAGAAGAGGATTTGAGAAGTCACTCAAAACGTGCCCTAATTTTTCTTTCTGCAGCACTAATCATAATTTCTTTGGCAAAATGAACCCCCTCATTTTGTTCCTTTGCAAATTAAATGTTTGAAGTGTTACCACTTTATTCCAAACAAGATGGCTTAAGGTGTGAAGATTGTTAGCGCTCTAGTTGTTCTTTAGAACACTCTGGGACATTCTGTCATTGGGCTATACTTGGGCTACATCTGGGTGATATGTGTGCTACATTTGGGCTCTTTTGTCTCTGGTGGCCATCTTGGGAGACTTATTTGTTATGAAGTTTCCTAATTTCCTCATTTACTACAGTCTCCTCAGTAGGAAAACTTTCAGTTTTTTACTTTGATTCCATCAAGAAGGCATTCAGATGTGTCACACATTTGCCATAAATTCAGAATGTTAGCACTCTAGTTGCTCATTAGATCACTGTAGTAAAGCTACTGCTCACCAGGGAAGTCTGCTGCTGGTATTGAAAGTGCATGTTTCAGTGTGCATGTCAGAACTTTTTAATGAAATAGAAGAGGATTTGAGAAGTCACTCAAAATGTGCCCTAATTTTTCTTTCTGCAGTACTAATCATACTTTCTATGGCAAAATGAACCCCCTCATTTTGTTCCTTTTTAAATTAAATGTTTTAAGAGTTACCACTTTATTCCAATCAAGATGGCTTCAGGTGTGCCATACGTTTGTCATAAGTAGGACTGTTAGCGCTCTAGTTGTTCTTTGGAACACTCTGGGAAGCTGCAGTAGAACACAAAGGAATCAACTGACAGCCTCTGCCCTTGTTGGATGTACATGTTTTACTGAGAATGTCAGACTTCATTCTCACATGACTGAGAAAGATAATGTGAATTTACAGAAAATATGCTCTCAGTTAGCTTATAGATCACCTTCCAAACCTCTGTGGGAAAAGCATAAGAAAATAGTTTTCTCTCAAACATGATTCATGATATCCCAGCAGAAGGCTTTTTCACATGGTAAAATCACCTTAGAACACACCACAATTCCTAAAATGAGTATGGTACCATCAACAAATGATTTTTAATGTAACTAAAGTCTTAAAACCTTCTATTAACTGTAATGCTTTTTAATGAGGTGCTATCATGTATATTGGTCCCAAGATGGCTGCCAACACTTCTTGGATGAAGTGCTGACAGCCAATCAGATCTCACGATGAGATGTGTGGTTAGGCTCCGCCCAGATATATATGTGATTTATACCATTTAAGCAAAAGGCACGACTCTGAACCAAGGTCTACCTTTCTGCCAAATATGGTGTAATTCCGTTCAGCAGTTCGGGCTGTAGCTGCGACTAAAGGTCCTTATGGTAAATTGAATGGGGAAAACACGTTTTGGGACCCCCCTTTTTTCTCGGCCCCCGCTTGACAAATCACCCCGAGACTTTCAGGATAGGAGTGGATCAGAGCAAGCCACGAGTTTTGTAAATTTCGTGAAGATTTAAAAAAGAACCCAGATCAGATTGAGGTAAAAAATGTTTTTAAAACAGTCGATGAAAGAATTAAATCATTTGAAAAGGTAGTGATAGAAAGAAAAGAAAGAAAATTTCAACGTGAGGAAAGAGACTATCAAACTGGGCGAATATTAACTTTCACGAGAAAATTTGATAAAGTAAGAGCAGATATGGCGAAAGACAAAGCGTTGGGAGTAATTGATAAAGTCACAGATGGCTCAACAACAGATTTAAGCTCTGATCAAGAATCTATTGACAGTGGCGCATCTAACCAGGGAGAAGTATCGTCTTTTTCCGAGGAAATGCGCCTCATACAGAGGAACCACGAACAGTCCTACAGAGGCAAACCGGGGGAAAGAGGAAGAGGCGCCAACACAAGAGCAAGAAAAGACGGTGCAGGAGAACAAAGGAACAGCAATACTGGTATGGGGACAAGAAGCCAGGACAACAAGAAGAAATAATGGATAACACCGCCCAACAACTAACGGTAATGAATCTCTCAATTAGACCAATAACACTTACTGAAGAACAGGTCTTAAAATTGGGGTTGTCTTTTTGTCCAGATAGTCATATAGACTATGCTCAAACTAGAATTGATCTTTACCAGTTTGTACGTAAAGTAAAGTTGTTTAAATTGCATGCACTATGTAACAATGCAACCAACAGTAGCACCAATTCACTTGAATCTAGTCTGAATACAGGTCCAGCATTAACTATAGCTGATATCCCTGCTCTTATGACTATGCAGGAGTTACAGGATCAGAACACCATTACCACCAATACACCAAATCCTTTAGATCCTAGTAGTAATGACATCACTTTACAAACATTAGGAATTAAAATAGGTGCATCAGGTTTTACCAAATTTAGAGCTCCATCTAAATATGTACCCCAGACACCCAAGGATAACATTGACCTATTTCATGAAACAGTCAGTCAGGATTTGCTTAAAATTATGAATAAAAATCCCAGACCCACGAATATGAGTAAGAAGCATTGGGAAGCAGTTTCCAATCTACAGAAAGACAACACCATAGTGATTAAGTCATCGGACAAGGGTGGTAATATTGTAGTCATGGACAGGGAGAAATACATACAAGAGGCCCCGAGACAACAAAATAATCCTGTATGCTATGAGAGGGTAGACAAATCATATTTAGATACCCTTCAGAATAGATATCATAGCTATCTGAATGACTGGTTTGAGCAGAAACTTTTGAATTGGGATGAAAAAAAAAAAAGTACATACTGAACGAAACTCCAACCACGCCCACCATTTACTTGTTACCTAAGGTGCACAAGGATTCTGTCAACCCTCCTGGTCGTCCAATTGTGTCCTCTAAGAATAGTTTGCTAGAGAAAACATCTGAGTATATTGACCATTTTTTGTTTCCCTTTGTTTTAAAGACCTTAATTCATATTTAAGAGATACCAAAGATTTTTTGCAAAAAATCCAAAATCTACATTGGGAGAATAAAAACTGGATGGTCTGCCTAGACGTAGAAAGCTTGTACACAAGCATCAAACATACAGATGGCCTGAAAGCATGCCAATACATTTTTTAAAAGCCAGAAATATCGAATGTTTGGAACACACGTGCATGTTGTTGCAAATGATTGAGGTCTGTTTGACTGAAAATGTATTTATGTTCAATGGGAGATGGTATAAACAACTGCAAGGTACTTCCATGGGTATTTGCTTCGCCCCAAGCTACGCCAATCTGGTGGTGGGCTGGTGGGAGAAGCAGGTACTCTGGAGTGATGACACTGAGCCATGGTCAAATAACATCGGACTATGGCTAAGATTCATAGACAACATCTTCTTTGTATGGGAAGGAAATGAATATGATCTCCTAGAATTTTTTAAACATCTAAATGGCAATACGATGAATTTGAAGTTTACCATGCAACACAGTCAACAGAGTATTGACTTTCTTGATATAAGGCTGACAATAGAAGATGGCAAATTGTCCACAGACCTATATAGGAAAAAGACGGCGGGCAATTCCATTCTCCATTCAGCTAGCTGCCATCCGCCTAATTTCAGATGGAGTGTGCCATATAGTGAGTATCTGAGAGCTAAAAGGAACTGTAGCACAGATGTACTATATGAAAAAAATAAACAAAGTATGATGATGAGATTTAAGAACAGGGGATATCCCAGCAAGATGCTACATAAAGGTGCCAAAAAAGCAGATTCCATCAGTCACAATGATGCTCTCTTCTCGTCTGCTAAATTATCTAAGAGAAGAGACAATACAGAGACACCAGTTAGATTCATCACTACCTTTAGCACACAAGCTAATGAGCTGAAGAAAATCATGAAAAAAAGATGGCATATCCTCACACAAGATCCCCTCCTTGAATTGAAGCTAGGACGATCACCAGCAATAACATACAGGAAGACCCTATCACTCAAAGATAGACTAGTAAATAGTCATCTAATGACTGACAATAAAAAAACATGGCTAGAGTAGAGGAGTGGCTTCCATAAATGCAGCAAATGCAAAGCTTGTAGTCACAGTGCGAATGTAAGGGAAATCACAGTGTGTAGATCTAAAAAGAAATGGAAGATCAGTAAATCTATCTCCTGTGGCACTGAATTTGTAGTCTATGCCATTGTTTGTCCATGTGAAAAATGGTATATTGGGTCAACTACTTTTCCAGTCAAAAAAAGAATTCTTGAACACTGGCGAGCAATCATGAATTGTGATCTTAGCTACAGTACGTCAAGACACTTCAATGAGGCCCATGAGGGTGATTGGACTAAAGATAGATACATTGGCCTAGCAACCATCCCCAAACATCCTAGAGGAGGAAACCAAGTTCAAGCCCTACGTCGCCTTGAGTCAAGGCCGATCCTACTTGCCGGTAGCATGTTCCCAGCAGGAATGAATAATGATGAAGAGTTATATGTACATTTATAATCTGATGTTAACGCTTCCCACCACCAACCCAGGAGTTTCCAGCTTATATTATTCTATAGGAATAATATAATTTTAATTCACATATTTTCTTTGTGTGTTGTTCAAAGTTTTGTTTTTCTCTTAATCTTGAATATGCACAAGAATAGATGAAAGCTTTGTTATCTAAATCGTAATATGATGAACATATTTGTGTTACAACAGTAAAATTACAAAATGATATATTTCTGGAAATGATTTACATACGTTATATGTTAGTAAATTTCGATTCTAATGATATTTTTTTTTATCTAACAGATTGATAAATAGCCACTGGTTTATGATTAAGAGCACATGAGATTCAGCAAGTTCAAGTGAACAGTCGTCTCTACAATATTGCTTCTATTATCAAGTATAAGCGTCACAAATTGCTTATTTAATTGTAGACAATATATCATGTGGATTAGTACATTAGATAAAAAATGACCAGATAACATATTGAATTAATTAATTGTTTGGTATTATACCAGTATTATACCAATCTATATTCCATCTATTGAATTTCATTAGTGTTAAAAAATAGACAAAAGTAAATGGGTACTTTACCATGATCTTATTTTGAAATGTATGATGGATTAATTTAATGAATCATTTCCTATACTTATATTAAGAGTTGGTAAACTGATTACAACAATACAAATATAAAGCAACGATTAATGCTGGTAAAAAACAACTGTAAAAAACGTTATTAACAAACTTAAATTGAACAAACACATATGATAATGTTTAAATGTTTCTTTTATGTCAATTCTGCACGCTGCGACGTACCTGTACACTGTGTCTTTAAATATTTGTGAAACTCACCTTAGGTCATGTGACCAAGATCTCGGCTGAGATCGAAACGCGTCGTTTGTCTGCCAAAATAAACCCGCACGACTAAGGAATGAAGAACTGGGGTGGCTCGTCCTTTCTGCACGATTTTCAGGATTCCCTTTTGCATATATGTGAGAAGTTGGCCTGATGTATGATGTCACTAGTTCTAGTGTACACCTTATATCAGTCCAAACAACCCTTATGGTGATTGGTTGTAAAGTCAACCTTATAGACCAGCTATCCTAGTGGTAGCATGGACAAGAGCAGTCTTAGGCTAAACTCTGAATGGCATGTGAAGCCAGCTGTGATACCATATATAATCCCTTGAATACCAAATGAAAGGACACCACAACAGATATATATATAAAATAAAGTGTATTTATTCTAGTCAAACCCTCAGCACTCTTTATGAGATTAGAGGGAAGTACAACACAGTCTTATTCAAGCATACATTAAGTCACACAGGTAAGTAATACAGTTAGGCCCTAGGGGCCACGCAAACCATATACTAAAGAAGTGGTATAAGGACCACTGTCACGGAAATAGAGTAGGCCTATGCCATCGCTGGGGCTACACTACACTACCAACAGTTAGGAAGTGGGAGGCCCACGGGATTCAGGTGCAGAGTGGAAACACTCACGCGTAATGCGTATAGTCGATAGAAATAGTACAGTTCTGAAATAAACAGTTTAAGGACACTTCTGAAGCAGCTAGAGAGTCGAGACTCGGAAACTAGACCCTAGGATAGTCAATACCCTTGTGAGCACCGAAGTACCCAAGTTACCTAGCCCACGGGCTGCGGGTGCATAGGTGTGAACTTGCGTCGGGTTTCGTCGTGGACTTCTATGGATGCCTGAAGGAAAGTTGCTGACAGGCAGTCAGTGAAGAGTGTCCGGTGGATCCCAAGGCTGGGATCAAGAAGGAAGGGTACCTGCAAGCAGAAGGGACAGAGTCAAGGTCACTAGCCAGTGACCACGTGGAACCAGGAAAGAACCAGGCGATGTCGTGAAGATTGCAGGTGAAGGGTGAAGCTTGTCGCTGCAGCCACGGGTACCAGGAGACGTCGAGGACGACCAGGACCAGGAGGCGAGCTGTCCCACGAAGGCTCTTGCTGTCGGCGGCGTCGAAGTCGAACTAGGACTCACCAAGCCTTGGCAAGCGGAACCCACAAAGAACAGAGGACTTGCTTCTGGTGCAGACCAGGAAGGTCTGGGGTGCTTCTCTTTTGCAAATAAGCGGGAGCCAGTCTGGAGGAGCCAAACCAGCAGTGAAGATTTCAAGGTGTGTCGTCACAGAGGCCGCTAGCCAACGGGCAAGCAACCGGACAGACGCGGCAAGCATGAAAATGCAGAAGGGCCCCACGCAGGACTCGTGGAGTGTGGGGGGCTGATCTTCGGTGCAGATAATGCTTGGGGTTGGGGCTTCTCAATCCCCGGTGCACAACTTCGAGGGTGCCTCAGAAGCTGCGCTGGAAGATACTCGCCACTTTTCCCAGGTAGCTGGTCCCACGTCTCTCGTCGCCTCCACGGATCTCAGCTCGGCTGTGGATGTGGATCAGGGTCGGAGAAGTCTGGAAGTCAAGGCTCTGGTCGGGCTCTGCAGTCGGTCCCTCGTAGAACTTCAGCAAAGCAAAGGGTAGTCTCTTGATGGTGCCTGTTTGCACAGGGTAGCCACTCCTTGGCCACAAGGGAGATTCTTCAGTCTTCTTCTTTCGTCGAATGTCGAAGGTCCAGAGTTTCTGTTCAAGTTGCAGGTTAAGGATAATCTAATCTCCTGGGGCCCAGCTACCACTCTTATCCAAATCTGGGGGGCTGGGTTACCTGCTAGGTCACGCCTTATGGGTGGGACCTGGGAGGGGGGTGGTTACACCCCCTTCCCTTTGTCCAGTTTCGCGCCAGGACTGGGGCTGGTGTGCCCCAGCACCGGTTTGAACTGGACTATGCATGGGACACCTTGTGTGCCCCAGGCAGTGTCTATTTTCATTCATCCCTCCCTGCCCCAATACACTAAGGCCTGTCTGGGGTGGTGCTCGCACCTCCCAAGGCAGGAAACCTATTGTCCAAGCCTCCCTTGCCGGGATCACTCCCAGCAGCAGGAGGTCAGACTTGTGTCGTGGCAGCAGCATCCATTTTGTGATGCTGGGGCTCTGGTTAACTTTAACCAGGTAAGTATGTTGCAACATGTCTTCTCCCTCTAGAAGGGAGGGATAATATCCTCATCCCCAGAAATGGGATGGGGGTATTATTCCAAAGTGTTAGACACCTTACACGACATGTTTTGATAAAGCCAAACCATAGTTACCATAACCGTTTAAGATTATAAGGCACTTTAAGAGTATATGGTAGGCTATATCATAGAACAGCTATAAGGACATGGTTCCGAAAGCTGCAGACCGGCTCAGCTCATGCTAGAGCACCATCTCACATGTTACCAAGCACTCTGCCTCCAGGATTGTTAAGGCCTGCCATAGGAGTGGCTGATAGGTACACATGTGTCTATATGTAAGATAGGTATAGGAATACTACACCTAAGCAAGGAGTGATTACACAACCTTGCCCCAGCTGAGTGATCAGCCAGTTGTGTCATAATGGAAGGCCAGGCCAGGGGTGGCATAATACATGCTGCAGCCCCTGGTAGGCCTAGGGTACACCTATGCCCTGAGTACCTAAGGTACACTGTACAGGGGCCAATAAGGTGATCCTATCCAAATGGGTTATGCACCTAAAGTACATAGTATCAATTTAGAGAGAGAACAGCAGGGCTGTGGGTCTGATTAGCAGGCCCACAGCCACATCTAAGTCGAAAACCAGTAAAGCAAAAGCAAAAAGTGGGGGTGAACATAGAAAGCAGACCCTACTCTCCTACACAACCCCCCCCCCCAAACTTAGGGACATTAAACTAACCTTGACCAGTTGAGTCTTCATGTTCTAAGTGGAAATATCTGGAGAGTCCATCTGCATTGGCATGGTCAGTCCCAGGTCTATGTTCCACTGTGAAGTCCATCCCCTGTAGGGAAATGGACCACCTAAGAAGTTTGGGATTTTCACCCTTCATCTGATTTAGCCACAAGAGGGGCTTATGGTCTGTCTGAATCTTGAAGTTAGTGCCAAACAAGTATGGCCTCAGCTTCTTCAGGGCCCAAACCACAGCAAAGGCCTCCCTCTCAATAGCTGACCAACGTTTCTCTCTAGGGGTCAGCCTTCTACTTATAAAAGCAATGGGCCGGTCTTGACCATCTATATTAAGTTGTGAAAGAACAGCTCCCACACCCAACTCAGAAGCATCTGTCTGGACAATGAACTCTTTGGAGTAGGCTGGACTTTTCAGAATAGGTGCACTGCACATGGCCTGCTTCAGGTCATCAAATGCTTTTTGACAGCTTACTGTCCACTGAACTTTCTTTGGCATTTTCTTGGAGGTCAAGTCATTAAGTGGTGTCACAATGGACCCATAGTTCTTAACAAACTTTCTGTAGTACCCAGTCAGGCCCAAGAAAGCTCTGACCTGAGTCTGGGTAGTTGGAGGAGTCCAGTCCTTTATGGTCTGGATCTTGCTCTCCAGTGGTTGAACCTGACCCCCACCAACTAGGTGGCCCAGGTATACAACCTTGCTCTGCCCTATCTGGCACTTAGTGGCCCTGATAGTGAGGCCTGCCTTTTGCAGTGCCTCTAAAACATTCCTCAGGTGGACCAGGTGATCCTCCCAGGTGGAGCTAAAGACAGCAATATCATCAAGATAAGCTGCACAATAATCACCCAACCCAGTAAGGACTGGATTCACCAACCTTTGGAAAGTGGCAGGTGCATTCTTCAAACCAAAGGGCATTGCCACAAATTGATAATGTCCTCCTGGGGTCGAGAAAGCAGTTTTGGCCTTTGCATTCTCAGCTAGTCTGATTTGCCAGTAGCCTGCTGTCAGGTCAAATGTGCTCAAAAACTTAGCAGCTGCCAGTCAGTCAATGAGCTCATCTGCCCTATGTATTGGGTGGGCATCTGTTCTAGTGACAGCATTGAGACCTCTGTAGTCCATGCAAAACCTCATCTCTCTTCCCATCTTGGGTGTGAGGTTTTGGCACAAGAACTACAGGACTAGCCCAAGGGCTCTCTGAAGGTTCAATGACTCCCAGCTCCAACATCTTTTGTACCTCAACTTTTATGCAGTCCCTGACATGGTCAGGTTGCCTGTAGATTTTACTCTTCACAGGCAGACTGTCACCAGTGTCCACCTCATGGGTGCACCAGTTTGTCTGACTTGGGGTCAGAGAGAACATATGTCTATAGGATTGCAGAACTTGTCTGCAGTCCTGTTGCTGATGGGCAGTGAGGCTGTCAGAAAAGACCACATCATCAACTGAGCCATCAGGGTTCTGAGTCAACAGGTCTGGGAGAGGGTCACTCTCTTCCTCCTGCCCCTCATCTGTAGCCATGAGTAGCCCCATGTCTGCCCTGTCAACATATGCCTTCAATATGTTGACATGAAGCACCCTGTGGGGGGCTTCTGGGAGTCCCAAGGTCCACCAAGTAGGTGACTTCTCCCTTTTTCTCAACAATAGTGTGGGGTCCAGACCATTTGTCTTGGAGTGCTGCTGGGGCCACTGGCTCCAACACCCACACTTTCTGCCCTGGCTGGTAAACAGTCAGCACAGCCTTTTGGTCATGCCAAGCTTTTTGGAGTTCTTGGCTTGCCTCAAGGTTTTTAGAAGCCTTCTTCATATACTCTGCCATCCTGGAGCGGAGACCAAGTACATAATCCACTATATCAAGTTTGGGTTGTCTAAGAGGTCTCTCCCATCCTTCCCTCACTAAACATAGGGGTCCTCTTACAGGATGCCCAAACAAAAGCTCAAGAGGGCTGTAGCCAACCCCCTTTTGTGTGACCTCTCTATAAGCAAACAGAAGGCAGGGTAAAAGGATGTTCCATCTTCGCCTAAGCTTGTCTGGTAACCCTTTTATCATTCCCTTTAGGGTCTTGTTGAATCTCTCAACAAGCCCATTGCACTGTGGGTGATAGGGTGTGGTGAACTTGTAGTTCACACCACACTCCTTCCACATTGCAGTCAAGTATCCTGACATGAAGTTGGCACCTCTGTCAGAAATGACCTCCTTTGGAAAGCCCACTCTGGAGAATACTCCAAGCAGGGCCCTTGACACAACTGGAGCTGTTGTGGTCCTCAGGGGAATAGCTTCTGGATACCTGGTGGCATGGTCCACTATCACCAGTATAAATCTGTGCCCAGATGCTGTTTGTGGGTCCATTGGTCCTACGATATCTATGCCCACTCTTTCAAAGGGGACCCCCACCACAGGTAGTGGTATGAGGGGGGCCTTTGTGGTGCCACCTGATTTGCCACTGGCTTGGCAGGTGACACAGGAGCAACAAAACTCCTTGGTATCTTCTGACATATGGGGCCAGTGAAAGTGAGGGACAAGCCTGTCCCAAGTCTTGTTCTGGCCTAAGTGTCCTGCAAGGGGAATATCATGGGCCAAGGTAAGAAGGAAGCCTCTGAACTTCAGTGGTATGACCAACCTCCTGGATGCACCAGGCTTGGGGTCTCTAGCCTCTGAATACAATAGCCCTTCATCCCAATACACTCTATGGGTACCTTGAGCATTCCCTGCAGCCTCAGCAGCAGCCTGCTGTCTGAGGGGTTCAAGAGAGGGGCAGTCTAATTGAGCCTGCCTCAGATCTGCCCTTGAAGGTCCCCCTGTCCCAAGAAACTCAACCTGATCAGGTTCAAGTTCTTCTAGGACAGTTCCTTCAGGGCTCTCAGAATCATCCTCCTGTGAGGGCTGATCCAGTGCCTGAGGCAGGGGGGAAGGCACAGCCTTTACCCTACTGCTCTTTCTCTTGGGTTGTGACTGGTTCATAGTTTCAGGATCCAGCACTTGTTCAGTGGTGCACTTTTTGGCCTGTGACCTGGTCACAGCAAGGACATGTGCATCTATCCCCAGCATTTCTGCATGGGTCCTATACTCCACTTCAGACCAAACTGAAGTTTCAAGATCATTGCCCAGTAAACACTCTACAGGAAGGTCTGAACTAACAACAACTTTCTTGAGGCCAGTTACCCCTCCCCAGGAGAAGTTAACAATAGCCACACTATGGGAGGTAGTGGCATTGCTAGCGTTTGTCACTAGGTAATTCTCACCTAGTATGATCTGTCCAGGGTCCACAAAGGCAGGTGTCACCATTGTGACACTAGCCCCAGTGTCCCTGTAGGCCTGAGCCATTCTTTGGTTAATAAAAGGAGTCTGTCTGTACTTGCCCAGGTTACTGGGGCCTATAGTAGAGGACAAAGCTAAGTCCCCATCACAGATCAGAACAGCCTGAGTAGGTATCCTGACTAGGCCAGAATCCTCCTCAGTTCCCAGGGTTAACCCTACTACACCCTTTTGCTGGGAACCACCACTTACAGCTGGACTAGGGGGTACAGTTGCCTTAGGGGCAATGGTGGCTGGGGGCTTATCCTTTATGGTGCACTCACTAAACCAATGTGAGTTGGACTTACAATAGTTGCACCGTGGTTTCTTTTGGCCATCTTTCATTTTTATCCTTTTTGGGACCACCCTCCCCCTGAGCCTTTTGGGGGCCTGGTGAAGACTTCTGGTCTTTTTGTTTCTGATCATTACCCTTCTGGTCTGCCTTTTTCTGATCACCGCCCTGGTTCTGGTTTTTCTGCTTAACTCTAGTCCTGACCCATCTATCTGCCTTCTTTCCCAATTCTTGGGGAGAAGTCAGATCAGAATCAATCAGGTGTTGATGCAGTAGCTGGTTTTGACAGTTAAGGATTTGTTATCTCATGATCAAATTATACAATCCTGTATAGTCCTTAACCTTACTTCCCACTAGCCAGCCTTCCAGAGCCTTAGTGGCACAATCTACAAAGTCAGTCCAGTCCTGAGTCTGTGTCTTCTGGGTATCCCTGAACAACAACCTGTATTGTTCAGTGGTTAGGCCAAACTCATCAATTAGAGCACTCTTCAGGACAGTGTAATTGTCTGCATCCTCATCATTAACTGTGAGGAGCTTGTCTCTACCTTTCTCAGAGAAGGAGAGCAACAAGATAGCTGCCCACTGACTTTGGGGTACCTGCTGTACTTTGCAAGCCCTCTCCAAAGCAGTTATCCATTTGTGGATGTCATCCCCACACTTGTAGGGAGGGACAATCTTGCTCAGGTTTCTATTATCATAGTGCCTGTCTCTATCCTTAGGGATATTGCTGCCACCAGTGGGTTCTGACCCACTTAACTTTTGCTCTCTAGCCAGAGCAAGCTTCTCCTTGGCAAGGGCAAGTTCTTCCCTCTCAATCCTCAGATTAGCTTCCCTCATTCTGGCTTCATGCTCCTTTCTCTCGGGGGAATTCATTCCCCTGTGAGAAGAGGCATTAGAGATGCTAGAGACATGGGAGTGGATGGATTCCCTTGAAGAGGATCTGTCTCTCCTGTTTCTCTGGTTAAGCCCACTTGGGGGTCTGTATGGGGGGGACCCCATGCAAACTACCATGTAAGCTTAGGTTAGCCTGGCTAAGTCTTCCTACCTGGCCCTGGCTGTCTACCTCTTCATCTGAAGTCCCATCTGACTCATCTGTGGTGGGTAGACCCGCCTTTGTACCTAGGGTACTGGCCTGAGAGGCCCTAAGAGTATCATACTCCTCTAGGAGTTGCACTAGCTGAAGGAGGGTAGGGTTTGCCCCCTGTTTTAACTTTCTGGAGGTACACAATTGTCTCATCTCCTGAAAAGTTAGGGTATCATATCTAGAGGGGGTCTTTTTCAGACCTGCCCCTCCTGAGAGAGCATCTACTTGATCTCCTCCCAGAGACATGATCTAGTGAGGGTGTGGTGTGTGCACCTACCTACACTAGTTGTTTCTACTAAACCTCTCTAGTAGTTGTAGTCAGGGTGTGTTACTCCCTTCAACCTACAACCACTAAGTCCAGTAGGATTTAAGTATTATAATCTATGTTATATGTACCTAAACAATATCTGTGTGATCTTTCAATTTAGTATCTCAAGATTACAATGGTATTACAACAGCAAGCTCAGATCCCAACCGCTGCTCACCAATGTGAGAAGTTGGCCTGATGTATGATGTCACTAGTTCTAGTGTACACCTTATATCAGTCCAAACAACCCTTATGGTGATTGGTTGTAAAAGTCAACCTTATAGACCAGCTATCCTAGTGGTAGCATGGACAAGAGCAGTCTTAGGCTAAACTCTGAATGGCATGTGAAGCCAGCTGTGATACCATATATAATCACTTGAATACCAAATGAAAGGACACCACAACATATATATATATATAAAATAAAGTGTATTTATTCTAGTCAAACCCTCAGCACTCTTTATGAGATTAGAGGGAAGTACAACACAGTCTTATTCAAGCATACATTAAGTCACACAGGTAAGTAATACAGTTAGGCCCTAGGGGCCACGCAAACCATATACTAAAGAAGTGGTATAAGGACCACTGTCACGGAAATAGAGTAGGCCTAGGCCTAGGGAATCGCTGGGGCTACACTACACTACCAACAGTTAGGAAGTGGGAGGCCAACGGGATTCAGGTGCAGAGTGGAAACACTCACGCGTAATGCGTATAGTCGATAGAAATAGTACAGTTCTGAAATAAACAGTTTAAGGACACTTCTGAAGCAGCTAGAGAGTCGAGACTCGGAAACTAGACCCTAGGATAGTCAATACCCTTGTGAGCACCGAAGTACCCAAGTTACCTAGCCCACGGGCTGCGGGTGCATAGGTGTGAACTTGCGTCGGGTTTCGTCGTGGACTTCTATGGATGCCTGAAGGAAAGTTGCTGACAGGCAGTCAGTGAAGAGTGTCCGGTGGATCCCAAGGCTGGGATCAAGAAGGAAGGGTACCTGCAAGCAGAAGGGACAGAGTCAAGGTCACTAGCCAGTGACCACGTGGAACCAGGAAGGAACCAGGCGATGTCGTGAAGATTGCAGGTGAAGGGTGAAGCTTGTCGCTGCAGCCACGGGTACCAGGAGACGTCGAGGACGACCAGGACCAGGAGGCGAGCTGTCCCACGAAGGCTCTTGCTGTCGGCGGCGTCGAAGTCGAACTAGGACTCACCAAGCCTTGGCAAGCGGAACCCACGAAGAACGGAGGACTTGCTTCTGGTGCAGACCAGGAAGGTCTGGGGTGCTTCTCTTTTGCAAAGAAGCGGGAGCCAGTCTGGAGGTGCCAAACCAGCAGTGAAGATTTCAAGGTGTGTCGTCAAAGAGGCCGCTAGCCAACGGGCAAGCAACCGGACAGACGCGGCAAGCAGGAAAATGCAGAAGGGCCCCACGCAGGACTCGTGGAGTGTGGGGGGCTGATCTTCAGTGCAGATGGTGCTTGGGGTTGGGGCTTCTCAATCCCCGGTGCACAACTTCGAGGGTGCCTCAGAAGTTGCGCTGGAAGATACTCGCCACTTTTCCCAGGTAGCCGGTCCCACGTCACTCGTCGCCTCCACGGATCTCAGCTCGGCTGTGGATGTGGATTAGGGTCAGAGAAGTCTGGAAGTCAAGGCTCTGGTCGGGCTCTGCAGTTGGCCCCTCGTAGAACTTCAGCAAAGCAAAGGGTAGTCTCTTGATGGTGCCTGTTTGCACAGGGTAGCCACTCCTTGGCCACAAGGGAGATTCTTCAGTCTTCTTCTTTCGTCGAATGTCGAAGGTCCAGAGTTTCTGTTCAAGTTGCAGGTTCAGGATAATCTAATCTCCTGGGGCCCAGCTACCACTCTTATCCAAATCTGGGGGGCTGGGTTACCTGCTAGGTCACGCCTCATGGGTGGGACCTGGGAGGAGAGTGGTTACACCCCCTTCCCTTTGTCCAGTTTCGCGCCAGGACTGGGGCTGGTGTGCCCCAGCACCGGTTTGAACTGGACTATGCATGGGACACCTTGTGTGCCCCAGGCAGTGTCTCGTTTCATTCATCCCTCCCTGCCCCAATACACTAAGGCCTGTCGGGGTTATTCTCGCACCTCCCAAGGCAGGAAACCTATTGTCCAAGCCTCCCTTGCCGGGATCACTCCCAGCAGCAGGAGGTCAGACTTGTGTCGTGGCAGCAGCATCCATTTTGTGATGCTGGGGCTCTGGTTAACTTTAACCGGGTAAGTAGGTTGCAACATGTCTTCTCCCTCTAGAAGGGAGGGATGATATCCTCATCCCCAGAAATGGGATGGGGGTATTATTCCAAAGTGTTAGACACCTTACACGACATGTTTTGATAAAGCCAAACCATAGTTACCATAACCGTTTAAGATTATAAGGCACTTTAAGAGTATATGGTAGGCTATATCATAGAACAGCTATAAGGACGTGGTTCCGAAAGCTGCAGACAGGCTCAGCTCATGCTAGAGCACCATCTCACATGTTACCAAGCACTCTGCCTCCAGGATTGTTAAGGCCTGCCATAGGAGTTGCTGATAGGTACACATGTGTCTATATGTAAGATAGGTATAGGAATACTACACCTAAGCAAGGAGTTATTACACGACCTTGCCCCAGCTGAGTGATCAGCCAGTTGTGTCATAATGGAAGGCCAGGCCAGGGGTAGCATAATACATGCTGCAGCCCCTGGTAGGCCTAGGGTACACCTATGCCCTGGGTACCTAAGGTACACTGTACAGGGGCCAATAAGGTGATCCTATCCAAATGGGTTATGCACCTAAAGTACATAGTAACAATTTAGAGAGAGAACAGCAGGGCTGTGGGTCTGATTAGCAGGCCCACAGCCACATCTAAGTCGAAAACCAGTAAAGCAAAAGCAAAAAGTGGGGGTGAACATAGAAAGCAGACCCTACTCTCCTACAATATATCACAATCCTGACCACACCAACTCCTCGGCGGCAGCAATCAGGTACGGACCACAGCGTGCAATTCAATGATGTACTTTATTTTGATTTATGGCATCAAAAAATAAGAATGTGGCAAGTGCCCAGCATTACGCGTTTTGACTGCGTTGTCACGGTCTTGATCACATGATATATATATATATATATATATATATATATATATATATATTACCTACTGGCGGTCGCCAGTAGGTAGTTATAGTTAGGACCACGTTTCCATAGGAAATCCGCAACATTCTATTTTGAATAACTTTGGCGCCGGTTGACGAATCCTCGCGAATTTTTCAAAATAGGTGGGGCGCTACGCTCCGCTCCTACCCTGAAAGTCTCGGGGGGATTCGTCAAGCGGGGGCTGAGATAAAAGGGGGGTCCCAAAACGCGTTTTTCCCATGCATTTTTCCATAGGACCTTTAGACACAGCTACAGCCCGAACGGCTGAACAGAATTACTTGAAATTTGGCAGAGAGGTAGTCCTCAGGTCAAGGAAGTGCCTTTTGTAGGTTTGGTGTAAATCTGTTCAGTAGATTCTGAGAAAATAGCCTTTAAATCAATATATATGGCAACAGGGACCGGTCAGGCTGGATAACATGGATGTACACTTCTACCCAGACTTTACTCCGGCGGTCCAGAAGCAGCGACAGAGCTTTCTTGGTATTAAACGTCGCCTAAGGGACCTAAACCTCAAGTACTCAATGCTCTTTCCGGCTAAGCTGAGGGTGGAGGTGGATGGCCGTACGCACTTCTTCGACCGGCCCGAGGTGGCTGGGGACTGGTTAGATACTTTGCCTGGAGATCGGGGTGGGGGGGGCGCGGCTGGCGGGGAGGGCCCGCCGGATCGGAATTGAGGGGTGACTGTATAGGCCTTGCTCTGGATATTGTTCCTTTACCATATATTGCTTTCGTATGTTCCCCTCCCATGGAGGTCGGGTGGGGTCTGCTGGGGGCTTCCCTCCTCCTCGGGGGGACTAGTTAGTACTTAGCTATGGGGCGACAGGCACACTGCACTTTGGGGGGGCTATCTGGGCTCATGCAGGGGTGCAGGGAGGGGGGAGTTCTGTTGGGACCGGGGGGTGGGGGGGGTGTGTTGTTTGTTAGCACCGCAAGGCAAACCCGCAACTGTTTTGTTGCTTTTAAGATGCTCGGTGGGGGGCGACCGATTGTTTTGACGTATGATGGGGGGTAGGGATTTGATTGTGTTGTCATGGAATGTTAACGGCCTGGGGGATAGGATTAAGCGTGGTGTGGTCCTGCAGTATTTAAAACGTATTTCTCCAGATGTTGTCTTCCTGCAGGAGACACACCTTATAGGTAACACCTTTCATGCAATGAATCGGCGGGGATATCGTTTGGCGGCCCACTCCGGCTTCACTTCGGGCTCGCGGGGGGTGGGTATTATGGTCAAGAACTCGCTCCCGTTGGAGATTGACGAGGTGCGCCATGATGAGAGGGGACGCTACACTGTTCTGGTGGGGCGAATGGAGGGTAGAGTGTTTATCTTTATATCAGTGTACGTCCCGCCTGGGTTACAAGCCACTACATTTGCGGACCTGGGGCGCCTCCTTCTGGACCTTCCGGGTGGCCTGTTGGTGGTTGGAGGGGACTTTAACGCGGTTGCCTCTGGGTCTATGGATCGCCATCCCCCTAGGGACCTCCCCCGGGCACAGGCGTGGCTACCCGGCCTTTTAGACACGCTGGGCCTGGTGGATTGCTGGCGCTTAAAGCATCCCGTATTGCAACAGTACACCTTCCACTCGGGGGCCCATGGTAGCCTCTCGCGGCTTGATTACATCCTTGTCCCGGCGGCCCAGGCAGGGAGGGTGGGGGAGGTGCGTCATTTGGCACGGGGTATCTCAGACCACTCCCCATTGTTGTTGCATTTCGATGTCTTCCCGAGGGGGGATGGCAGAGTGGCCCCGATCAATGCATGGTATTTGCGCGACCCCACCATTCGTGCCGACTTGATCAAATCCTTACAGCGCTATTTCGATGAGAATGTGGGGTCGGTCCCGTCTGCCATCTCCCTGTGGGAGGCTTTCAAGGTGGTTCTTAGAGGGGAGGCTCTCTCCTTTATTTCCAATGCCCGGCGGCGCGAGCGGGAGGAGGTGACCCGGGTTGAGGCCGAGATTGCAGAACTGGAGGGTGACCTGGGGAGCGGGGTAACAGACGCCAAGTTGCATGCTTTGCACTTAAAGCAGGCGGCCTATCGGGCCCTCGTCACGGAGGCGGCCAGGGGCCTCAGTAGAGAGCAGCAGGGGCGATTGTATGATGTGGGTGACAAGGCTGGCAAATTGATTGCGTGGTTGGACAAGAGGGAAAGAGCGAGCCGCGTGGTGCCTCTGATTGAGAGCGTGGATGGTGTGTGCGTCACTGAGCCGGAAGCCATTGTCTCCTGCTTCGCGGATTATTTCCGCGAAGTCTACTCCCCGGTTTCTCCCTGCTCGGAGGAAGATTCCCATGCCTTGCTTCGGGACATCGCACTGCCCTCCCTTACGGTGGAGGACAGGGATTCGCTGGATGCCCCGCCCACCTCGGACGAAATTGCCTCGGCTATTCGCTCGGTTGCATCCGGCAAGGCCATGGGCCCCAATGGTATTCCCATTGAGCTATACAAGCTACGCCCGGATGTGTTGGCGCCCCACCTGCGCGCGATGTTCCTTGCGGCCCACTCGCAGGGCTCCCTCCCGCCGGACCAGCGTCTGGCTACAATTGTGGTGATCCATAAGGAGGGGAAGCCCCGTGAGCGGGTCACATCCTATAGGCCGATTTCGCTTCTGAACGCGGAGCCCAAAATCCTCGCCAAGGTGTTGGCCAACCGGTTGGTTGGCGTGGTGGGCGATTTGGTCCACCAAGACCAATCGGGCTTTATACCACACCGCAACACGGCGCTTAATCTGCGGCGCTTACACGGGGTGCTCGCGCGTGTCCCATTTGTGCGGGAGCCGGCCATCCTGGCGTCCTTGGACGCCACCATGGCGTTTGATACGCTCGAATGGCCATATATTTGGGCGATGCTGGCGAGGTTTGGGTTCGGCCCGGGTTTCGTCAGCTGGGTCAAATTGCTATATTCGGGCCCGTTGGCGCAGGTGGTGGTGAATGGGCGAGTATCTGCCCCATTCGCGCTGGGGCGGGGCACGCGACAGGGTTGTCCCCTGTCGCCTCT
Organism: Triturus cristatus; assembly: GCF_964204655.1. Classification (NCBI taxonomy): domain Eukaryota; kingdom Metazoa; phylum Chordata; class Amphibia; order Caudata; family Salamandridae; genus Triturus; species Triturus cristatus. The sequence continues at coordinate 652,680,705 of NC_140594.1, forward strand.
CCTGTTCGCCCTGGCCATGGAGCCCCTGGCGGAGTGGTTGCGGTGGCACCCTTCTATCCGTGGTCTCCGCTGGACCCCCGAGCATGAGGACCGCGTGTCCCTCTATGCTGACGATATCCTCTTGTATCTCGCCTCCCCGCGCAAGTCACTGATCGTCCTGGTTGATGTTTTGCGCTCCTTCGGTCGCAACTCAGGCCTGGTCATCAACTGGGCGAAATCCTGTGTCTATGTGCTTTCCGGGGAGGCCCCGGTCTTGCCACGGGACTGTCCGATCCAGATTGCCTCCCAGGGTTTCCGGTACCTGGGTATATATATCACTCTTGACCCGGAGGCCCGCTATGAGCAGAACTTGTTGCCCCCCCTCCAGCGTCTGAGGGAGGACGTGGTGCGCTGGCGGCGTCTGCCGCTCTCGCCGCTCGGCCGAGCGGCCTTATTTAAAATGATGTCCCTGCCGCGCTTCCTCTACGCCCTCCAGAATACCATGGACCTGGTCCCGGCACGCTACTTTCGCGAGGTGGAGGGCCTCCAGCGGCGCCTGTTCTGGGACGGGAGGCCGCGTATTGCTCTGGCTAAATTGACGCTCCCGTGGTACGATGGAGGGGTCGCCCTCCCGGACATCAAACGGTATTACTGGGCCTCCCAACTAGCTGCAATTAATCATGGCCTTTACGGGCCCGCCTTGAACCCGGCATTTGAGATGGACAGGACGCTTCTGCCCGGTGGCGATTATAATAGAGCGCTCTACTCTGGCGCGCCCGACTCCCGTTTGACGGGACCGACGCGTGTCATGGTGCGTGTCTGGCACGCGGCTAATGCAGCTATGGGGTGGAAGGACCGTTTGACCCGAGCGTCTCCGCTGTATGCATCTGAGAGGTTGGGCTCCCTGTGGACGTCGAAGGGCTTCGAGAAGTGGGACACGATCGGAATCAGCACGGTGGGAGATCTCTGGACGAGGGGGGGGATTCAAAACTTTTGAGACGCTGCAGGCGGAGTTTCAGCTGCAGGGCAGTGAGTACTTTCGGTACCTACAGGTCCGCCATGCGCTGGGCTCCGTCTTCCCGGATGTTGCATCCATTCCGGAGTCTTCCCCCCTGGAGGACAGAGTGCTAGATGGCCATGTCCCGGACAGCACGATCTCCCTCATATACAAAAAATTGATTAACGATAGATCGTGTCTGCTGACTAGTCTCCGCGAGGCTTGGGTTGCCGACGGGCTGGAGCTGGACGACGAGGATTGGATCTCCGCGGTGGCCTCTCCGAAAGAGGTGGCCATCCCGGCTCGCCTTCGTTTCGTCCAGCTCAAGATCCTTCACCGGGTCTACGTGACGGGGCCAAGGCTTTTACGTATGGGTTTTGCCGGTGATGGAATGTGTAAGCGTGGCTGTGGTGTGTTGGCGACTTTCATGCATATACTGTGGGAGTGCCCGAAGGTGGAGCGATTCTGGCGTGGTGTGCATGAGGTTCTACGAATGGTTACGCGTGTCGCGCTGCTGCCTGAAGCGAGGAGATGCTTGCTGAATGTCTGGGAACCAAATGACTACTCGGTCCCGCAGGCGCGGTGGGTGACTCTGGGATACATGATAGCCAAGCGTGATATTGCCCAATTGTGGGGATCCCAGAGGCCCCCTGCGGTGTCGGCCTGGAAAGAGCATATGGATTGGTGTATGTTTCGTGAAAAGGTGGTGTATGTGGCGAGGGGTAAGCCTGGGGCGTGGATGAAACTCTGGGGCCCCTGGAACGCCTACCGCGGGGGTATTTGTGAGCCGCCGCTGCTACCGGCGGCCTCGCCGGCTCCGTCTCCCTAGATGGCGCCCCTCCCTTGGCCGCGGGCGCGCGGTCCCCCAGTCCCTGATCTACTCCCGTCCCCCTCTCCAGAATTTTGCTGCTGGTTTGGACCCCCCACTTATGGAGCACGTGTTGTCACTTTGGATCGAGGGTTGCCTTGCGGTTGTGGTTTGTTTACGTTGTTTTGCGTTAAGAAAATGGAACCGTACTGTGGGCATGGAGCTGTGAGGCCTGCACCATTGATCACTCCTGTCTTCCTACTGTGCACCGCTGAGAAAGCTTTTTGCTGTATGTATGTAATATGCTTTTGATGCTCTAGCGGCCGGCCGTGTGGTTGTAGGCCCATACCTGTAACTTCTATAAATTGCAATAAACGGTTTCAAAAAAAAAAAAAAAAAAAAAAAAAAAAAAAAAAATCAATATATATATCTGAGCCAGCTTACGGTGCGCTTACGGTGCGCTTACCGTACGCGTACGGTGGCGAGCGCGATTCTGATTGGCCCTTAGATCTTAGTAAACGTTCGAATCGGTCGAAACCAGGAAGCGGCGGCCGCCATTTTCTCTCTCGCACTCTGACAGGGGGTTGAAAAACAAAGTGCAAATCATGTAAAGGGGCGGTTTACACAGCTCCCAAGCACCTAGCCATGTCGAGGGAGTCCCCAACGATCCCCCAAGTTAAAAAAGGCAATTTTAATTTTTTCAAAAATTTCGCCGATTACGCTTACCGTACGCGTACGGTAAGAAATAATAAAAAAATAAAAAAAATTATCCACATTCTCCCCACCCCGCGTGCAAAAGGTGCCCGAAGGGCACCTTTTGTGCATGGCCCATCAGAGATAAACAAAACCTATATTTTACCTGTCACAACGATGCTCATCATATGACCTCCATGTGCGCACGGTGCGCGAAGCGCATCGTGCGTTCATGGCCCATCTAGCGTAACGTGGGCACGCGGTGCGCGAAGCGCACCGCGTGCTCATTGTGCGCGCACGGTGCGCGAAGCGCACCGTGCGCGCACGGAACGAACTGCGTTAAGTGGGCGCGCACGCCACAAATGGCGTAAAGTAACTTAGCATTTAAAAAAACGTACAAATTCACTGAAAAAACCATAGGTTTCACACACGTTATAGTTAGGAATTAGCATTTAAAAAACCTTGCAAATTCACTGAAAAAACCATAGGTTTCACACATGTTATAGTTAGCTGGACAGTTTACTGATAAAAAACCAATGAAATTCCCCCGTTATAGTTACTGTAGGCAACTATAACTCACGCGACCGTAATCCTCTGCTGATGACATATGTGTCTTTATGAAAAAAAAATATTTGTAATATATGTATAGCTAAAATTTAATGGAAGAAGACATGGGCAAATAAGTGTGTAAATACAGTATTAGCATCAGCAGAGGATTACGGTCGCGTGAGTTATAGTTGCCTACAGTAACTATAACGGGGGAATTTCATTGGTTTTTTTATCAGTAAAATGTCCAGCTAACTATAACATGTGTGAAACCTATGGTTTTTTCAGTGAATATATATATATACACACACGCACATATATATCGCATATCGCATATATCTTGGTAATGCTTGTCACAATGATGCTCAACTGCTCGTGAGTTCCCCAGACCCTAGAGAATTGACCCGACAGTGTCTCATGACATACTCTGCACCCTTTTTGGCGTTAATGTCTGGAATACAAACCATACACAATGCATTTCCAACCTTATTGGACTTTTTACTACAAGCAAAGCTCTGTCATAGAAAGCTGGCACAGTGCCTGAGAGGAAAACTTCAACCAAACGTAAAAAAAAAAAAAAAAAGAACAAGACCATATATCATGAGGAATTAATGGAAATGAATATAAATTAGGGCCTATACAAAGATGATTTCTGAAAAAGAAAGTGCTCAAAAATCACACTATTCAGGTTTCCTTGCTGGAGTGGAAAAACAGACTAACAAACGGACCTGGCAAGATGTGTTAGGATAGTGAAGTTTCTGAATATCTTAAAGAAGCAGCAGAACATTTCTCATCATGTACAGTGCCATGTCAACACACCACAGACTTGTAAACAGGGAAGACAATTCAAAAGTGTAACAAATGTATGTTTATTCGGTCACATTTGCTATCATAGCACAACCCCAGGCATGTTGTACGACCTGCCCAAATTACATTTATTGTGTTGATTAAATTGTCAAAGTGTTCGGAATACCTGGATTGTAGGCGTAATATATTATAATGCCGAACAAAATGCTTTCAGGATATAGAGAACGATGACCCATACACAGGAATGACTTCTGGAACTTGTACTTTCTGCCTTCCTATCTTTTCTCGTTGACTGAGGATAACAAATATATTAGAGGAGCGTTGAGCCTACCTTTCCTGGTGCCACATGTTCTTTCTTTGTTGGGAGCTCTTCTAAGGGTAAGCTGTATTAATTATATGATGTTCACAAACAAAATTAAAAAGTTCTGCAACTAGACTAACTGTAAAGAATACCTATAATAATAGCATGCAATGTGCTATAACATGCATGTTATGTTAAAAAGAGTACAGTGCGATGACTATGGGACCACTGTCTGCTCATAAAAAATATATAATTTTTCACATTCTCAAAAGGCAAGGGGTCCTATTGGGACCCCTTCCCATTTGTGAATGGTTACCACTGCTTTGGAGTAGTCGGTAATTAATGTTGTGCAACCATAATTCGGTTGCAAAACATTAATAATTAACATACTGATGCGGTGTTTGGAAGGGGCATCCTAAACATGCCCCTTCCAAATACAAAATCGGATATGGGTTGCAAACACATACTGCGATTCGGTAACAAGCTGCCAAATCGTAATTTGGTGTTTGTACATTTAGAAAAGCATTTCTGTGTTCACAAATGGCCCGTTTCTGCGAATTGGCCATTTGCGACCTCAGATAAACTTTGTACATCTGGCCCTTTGTACTCGTCAATGGGCGGCCACATCCAGAAACACCACCCAGACATACAGCTGCAGATAACCTGTAAATGGACGTGCCGGCCACAGACACAGCTCCAATATTTAAGCAGGTTAAATTCAAAAAAAGTACTGCGGCAGTAGTGGGGTAAGCTTCTGTTTTGAAAAACCCTCAAGCTGCATTTAGAAGAGCAAATCTCTGTAGCTTTCTATTTTAAAAAAACACATTTCACAGTTCCTTTACTTGAAGCTCTGGCCTATTTGTAGGTTTCAGTGAAAAGTTTTCATTTGATCTGGAGATCCACTCACTCTAAAGTAGAATTTTAGATGCAGATACAATGATTACTCGAAATGTGTTAATATAACACCTACTCAAATCTCACGTGATAAACAATCTTTGCACCCCGACATAAGGCGTAACATACCTTCCGTTCTCTGATCCAAGTCACTCATCAGCTGGAAATTCCTTTGCAGCTCACATGGTAAGTTTTCTATGCCTGAAACATCAAGTAGGGTCCTTTGTTAGTTCGTTCATAAACTTTCCACCACACACCCTAATACTACACAAAATGAACCATCAATAAATATAGCTATATTAGTGGAACATAACAGAAAAGTAGGCATCCTTGGTTAACCTTAACCCTTTATGTTTCTATTGCAACACCACCAGCAAAACGTTTTATTTTGGACTCTACCTTACACACCTACTCTAGGCCTTTTCAATTCAGCTGTGATTTTGACTCATTATTCATCAAAAGGAAGTTCAAAGAGTCACCCACTGGTTCTGCATCTCATCGCCAATGCACTTTCAATCATTTCATGACTTTTTTGCCCACAGCACCACAATCATATAAATGTGCTTCACATAGTGCATTATCCAACCAATAAGGTATCTCATCACATGTCCGCTGGCAAATACAACTTTGTAATCAAAGCAAATCAAGCACATTCTTATCTTTCCAACTCCCATCCACAAGACTAACATTATTGCCGTTCTGAGGGTTTTATACAGCAATAAAGCACTACCAATAAACACTGAGTCTTTTCATTGTCTGAACACCCTTTATCAGTATCCCTTTGCATAGCAAACACATCCGTTTACTCTCCCAAAATGTAATCAGACTGCTTAGCTTGCTCACAACATTGTATATGAATGTTCCAGAGACAATGACGAAAAACAGAACACATGCTTACATTTTTCTTGAAAACAGTGTAAAAATCAAGTATTTTGGATTTCCAATATTGTTCATGTTTTAGGACATTCCATGTATTTCAAGTGTCAGAATAAAAGCCCTATACTTGTAAACCTGTTCCTGCTTCCATGAGATATGACTCTCGTGCATGCAAATTATCTAATCTAACTAAAAAAACTAAGCAGATTTATTGATAAATTGTGTGCGTTCAATCATCAGACCCTCTTATTAATAAAAAAAAAAATCAGATAAGTTTCAGAAAAGTCACATATGCATAGGTTTCTAAGGGTTGAGGTGTGAGGGTGTACTGTCACTTTATGTGAAGGTTAATGCTTGGCACTGGGAGTAACCTGAGAGGTATGCCATGCAGAGTCTTTAGATCTCTTGTGATTCATGCCCACCTCCTCACCGCTGTTTCTTTTCCTTCTACAGGAAAGGTAACACACTACAGTCCTCAGTGCTATAGCTGTGTCCCAAAGGTTGTTTTGGCAATTGTATTCTATAAATGATTGGGCTTTTAAGTGCAAATCAGGATATTTCCTAGCCCAACGTTACATGTGTTCTTCGAAACGAAAAGTCTGGACTCTACCTTGCTCGTCTAGAAGTAGCTTTAAAGAAGATAGAAGCTTATTTGAAATAACAGGGGAAAAGAAGAGGTACTCACATTGCCACAGGAAGGGACGCATGGATTCCTCAATTTACCAAGGACGGTTGTGGAAAATTGTGCTATATCACACAGTCAACCAAAATTTATATTCACTGAGAGTGCCCACCTACCTGGATCAACCATCAAAAAGACCCATTCATCAATGACAACTTAACAAATGAGAGGCATTTTCAATCAATACATAGTCCTCCAAATCAAGATTGCTTTTGTCTTAGTGATTAGCTTCACATTTCTTATAATCTACTTGCGTCTATACTCTAACGAATTCTAATGTTCGATAAAATGATTATTTATAGTTTCATCCATTGAACATCAAAATCCAGCCATGGTTCATTCCGTAAATAGGAACTTCTTCAGTCCTTCATGGCTGTTAAATCGGAAAATAATCCATATTAAACAAGCATTGGCATAGCCAAGAGGTCTCACCTTAGGGACCTTATAAGTGTTTAGCCATGCATCAGTTGATGTTGTTGCACCAACGATATTGTGCTGGATAACTATACACTTATAAGGTCCCAAAGGGGAGACCTATTGGGTATGCCAATGCTTGTTGTTGTTGTTTTCATTCACTTACAAGCTCTTAAAGAGACTCATCAAATGATTTGCTGTGCATCTGTGCTTTTTGGATCCCTCATAAGTTATCATGAGCACATCTCAGAAAAGCAGTGTGGTCAGTGATGTACACCAAACTGACAGCCTCCCATTGTGTAATATGGATTGTGGCAATGTAGTATAGAACTACTCCCCATCCCCCAAGTTAGGGAATCAAATATAGCAACATTCGGGCAGTAACGTGTCCTTTAGGCTCAGGGCGCGGTGACACTACTCCTGCCGCACTAAGGGTAGGTATGTACCAAGTGGGAGTTGCAGTACCTCGAAGGGGGTTACTTTCACCCAGCTTTGATTTTTAGCTAACACCACTAAGCTATCTTTATAGTGGGAAAGCCAAACTGAAAGTCCTAGTATGATTCAGGTTTTGGGATTAAAAATGGCCCTGGTGATAGGGTGCCAGTACCCAGATATGCCACAGATGCTTATAAAAACATTCTGCACACAAATGAGTGCCATTAACCACGCTGCAGTGATGCCACCAACCCAAGTTGCTTCTCCACTTATCCAACGACACGATGTTGGTTATCAGCTCATCCCAGTCTTTCCGCCGGGTGCATGATGGGACTTTAGACCCAGTAATTCGATGGTAATGTGAAACAACATGCCCTGCAATACGAGTGAGTTCACAGAAAATCATAACATGATACAGTCAGCAACATGACACAACCAAACTTTGATTGCTGTAAAAAAAACTGTTTAAAAGAAACATAGCCGACAAGTGGCCCCACACCAACAGCACTTTGCATGCTGGGATACATCACTGGATACTTACTTCCTTTACTATTTGCACTCAACAATTCCCACTTCTCTACTGAGCGCTTAACAGGAGTCAGAAGTTTCATAATCCTCGGCCCACGGATGCAGATAGCCCTACCTAGGGCCATCAGCAATTAAATCAACTACCTTGAATTCTGAGAAATAATAATTTGTCGAAAACGATTTGCGTCATAACGGAAGTGGCGGGAGGTTTATCATTTGGCAATTACAAAACACTGTAATTTACTTATTGTTCTCTGGGGCAACGTAGCACAGGGCAAAGGTGGCAAGACAGACAAAGAATGACGTTTAAATGGCGTTTTAGAATAACAGCAGGAAAGAGTGTCATTAATCCGAGAAGTCTGCTCCAGAGCTAAAGTTCTGAAACAGAGGAATAACACGGAAGTTAAATGAATTCTGAGCTAAGAGGGCTAGCAACAATGTTGGCAGTCAAAAATGCCTCTGGGAATGCAACGACTACATTTTTTTTGTATATAAAAGTTGGGTTGTTTGTTGGGTCAGCCAGCCATAAATGTGCGCCTGATTCATATAATCAGTTCAGCCTCTCTGGGTGGGATCTACTAGCAGATAAGCAATTAGTATTCCAGGTGCGTTCCATCCCTACTGGAGCAATTAAATCTGGTGTTCACATAGCACAATAAATGACGTAGTGCATGCAGAAATCCACTCGAAAGCCAGCTCCTGAAACGATTTTGAAAACGTAACGGGCCTCAAAACTTTGATATTAAATCTCAGCAGCCTTCAGACTAAATTAATGAACCAATACAATATCCCAGAACAAGCACTTGGTCAAAATGAATCGTTCGCTAAGAAAAGAGGCACAATGTTGCAAGCCTGCGCAAAAGATGGCCCCTGCCCAAGCCGACTACAAAGAGAAAGTGATTGCGAATGTAAACAAGCGCGCGCGTTGGCCCGCGCTGTGTTTACTGTGAATGCTGTTTTTCAAGCACACTCGTGCTTGTGGCACCATCCGCCTTGCGGGAGCGAGCGGTGACCAATTAGCATGCGTGCCGCTGCTCGTTCCCGCAAGGTGGATGCCGCCATAAGCACGAGTATGTGCTTCAAAAAACAGCAGAGCGACGACTAAAGGTACTCCTATGCAGCGCATGCGCGCTGCGTAGGCGAGACCAAAAAAACGATAACTATACAAAAAGGAAGACGTCTTTAGAAACTAGCCTTCAAAAAGGACTTGTCAATACACATGAAGGTGTTGAGAAGATAAACCAATAAGTCAAACAGTTGGAAGAACGTTTATGTGATCATTTGAATTTATTGTTCACAAAGATGTAGAGGATGCATATTGCACATTGCAGTTCAGGTGGTGTTTTCACTGCAAAGGCATTTTTAGATTTGTCTGTAACTTGACCCTGTGGACGCACTTACAAGAAACTAAGTTTCAGCATGCCAAGTTTTGTAATGATCCATCCGCAGCGAAAAAGTGTTAAGGCGGCACGGTGAAAAAACAAGCAATTCCCCATTTTAGGTCCCAAAGAAAATTTTGCACACATCTACAGCCCAAACAGCAGACCAGATTCCTACCACACATGGCACTAAAGTTGAACTTTACTCACAAAGCCGGCTTTTGTTTGATATAAAGGGCCAGATGTATGACTGTTTTTGCATGCGCATACAGGTTTGCGAAGCCGTTTATGCATGAAAAAATCAATAGGGGTATGTACCATTCCAAATTAGCGAGTAGCTATTAGGAAGGGGCGTTCCCTTTCTAATAGCGAGCGCAACCCCATGTAAAAAAGTTGCTGAGTGCATTTTGCCATTTCAACCCTTTTCACTCCTTTAACAAGAACACCAAACCAAGCTTCCAAAACATAACCCCCAATGGTCCGCGACCAGGGTCCCCCCATGCTATGCCCTAAAAGAAAGACTATCATCCACCACACCCAGGACATCCAGCTACTTGGCTCATTACAGTGGTCAGTCCTGGGTCGGACCCCCCTCACCCCCATCCCCGGATAACAAAAACCTAAATATTTTTTATAACGATCACAGTATCAACCCCACCTCGCCAATGACGGAACCAGATTTATAACCCGATTAGATGCTCGCCCAAACCCCAAAAAGAAAAGAAAAAATAGAGGTCCCCACTCAAACCAGGCAAGTAAGGGTGTACCCCTCCAACAGTTACCATTTACCAAGAAACAACCGTGTTGTGGGCCACTCCACCGGCAAGATAGAAACATAAATAAACATAACAATGGAAACAAAGACTCAGTTCCCTGGCTGCCATTTAGCTAGCAACTCCAAAACCTTTGAACCAGCATAGCAAAAATAAGTTTGACAATCAAATCTGAACTGCAAGGTTGCAGGTTTCATAACAGGAATTACTGCCCCAATCCTATGTAGAGGTGGGATATGTTCCCGGAGCTGCCAGCGTCTCACAACAGTTTTATGGAAAAACTGTCGCCGTACAAATAATTCCAGCACACAAGCATTAATGAGTGACTTTGGTGGAGTGCTTGATAGATTTCCTGCGGTAGGATAAAATTTCCGACATATATAAGAATGGCCCGGGGATACCTGAAGGACCTACCCTTATTGCGTTGCCTAAATGGGATACGATGTACCTTCTTGATCACGCTGTCCATGTTCCAGTCACTCAATCTAGTACAAGATTCTCGAAACAGGCAGACAGAATACCCCTTGGGAGCATGCCCTTCTGCCCCTTCGGGGTTACCCCAGACTTCAAGGTTCTACATAGCCTATTATCCAAGTCTTCCACCCTAGATGACAAACTGGGAGCCATGCTGGGTAATAGCTGATCGCGTCTCTTCGACAGCCGTACGGATGGCAGCCTGGGACGCCTCGATCTCTCCAAGGCAAGACTGAATAATATCCATGTTTTTTTCTGATAACTTACGCGGAACCACCAGAGTCTTTAAGTGGGCAGACTTCAATGCGAGAGAATCTTTCAAATACTCCTCCCTATGCTGCAAAAGGAGATTATGGATGGTACTAAGGGTGGGTGTGTCTTGTACAGATGATATTCCCAACGGAGGAGAGGGTTCCCCCCTGGAGGCCAAATCCTTAAGAGTAGATGGATTTACATCTAGTGGGGTAATAGAGGGAATAGATACTGTTAGTAGGTGTTAACTCGGTTACATCTGGGTCCCATAACAGCTCCTCTTTATCAGCTAGTGAGAAGACAGGGTCTTGGCACTGAGGAATTGTTAGCTACCAATCAGGAGGACATCGTCACAGCTGCCTTTGGACAGGGGGTCTAGGACCCAGTCTTCTCACTAGCTGATAAAGAGGAGCTGTTATGGGACCCAGATGTAACAGAGTTGATTAATCAAGGTAGTGTCAGGAAATACTTTAAGAGAACTCCAGATGAGATGGAAAACCTTTAGAGTCTTAAACTCGGCTCTCTTAAAGTACACTGAGTCAATCATGCTGACATCTTGAATAATTGAGTACCTCAATAGCAGATATGCGGTAAACCTACAACCCTGCTCCCACATCCCCCCAACCCATAACCAGATGGAGTCGAGAATCGAATGAGGCAAGATAATAAAGCCGAAAGACCGGCAAAGAGACCCCACCTTTCTCCTCAGGCAGCTGAAGAAACTGTATCTTGCAGCGAAGCTTCCTATAACTCCAAATACATTTCTGCCTGCAGGACTCTATTTAATTAAAAATGTCTGAAGTAGAGGAACATTGCTCAGCTCTGGGGGGCCTCGCACGCACCCACGATCACAGACTGGAAAAAGGACCTTGATTGGTGTATGCTGCGAGAAAAGACAGTATACCGGGCCCGAGGCTGCCCCCGGAAATGGCCCAAGGTATCGGAACCCTGGAATGAATACCGTGGCAATAGGTGTATTCCACCCCGTACTTTTGACTGTGATGATTCCCCCTCCCCGTGATTTCCAATGAATTATCCTACTGTATCTGTATGTATATTTGACTTCACTGTAATCCCTCCTACTGACTTTTGTGGAACTGTACCTTTATGTCGAGTCCGTTAATAAAAAGATTTATAAAAAAAAAAAAATGTCTGAAGTAATTAAAAGGCATACAATGGAAAAAATACAAATACCTGGGGAGAATAATAATTTTTATAAGATTACACCTGTCAATTAGTCCCAGATGCAAATGATTCCACTTATTGAAGACATTGGTTGTATATTGATAGTGTTTCCGGTAATTATATTCGATGACCTCCTCCATTCGAACTGACAATTCTACCCCCTGCTAAGTAGCCAAATGTACCCATCACTTATACGAGCAGGGGGAATAGGATTACACAGAACCTGTTTTTATCGGAATTGAGCCTATACCCTGAGACTTCGCCAAATGCCTGTGCAGACACCTCAACTGCCCTCTATAGCTGTACCTGGGGTGTTAGTTAGAACTGCCACATCATCAGCGTAAGCTAGAATCTTCACCTCAAATCGGTGAATTCTCAAGGGATGGATAGCCTTGGCCATTTTGAGAGAATGGGTGTAGGGCGTCATATATAGAGCAAACATCTGGGGGAGAGAGGGTAGTCTTGCCTGGTGCCGCAAGAGATGTTGTTGGGGTCAGAGAGAGATCCTGAACAGCGGATCCTTGCTCTCCGACCAATGTAGAGTTGACGAATTCTGGCTATAAAGCCAGGGCCGAGTCCCGCAGTCTCCATGACCGCCCTGAGAAAAGGTTGGGAGATCCGGTCGAAGGCCTTCTCTGCATCGAGCATGATCATACCAACTGAACTCTCGTCTACGGTGGTGGCTACCAGGGTGGTGATAGCCGTATTAACGTGTGAGGTTGTATCACATCCAGGGATAAAACCATGCTGGTTTAAATTGACCAAACCTGATATAACTGCTTATAGCCTGTTAGTCAGGGTGCGGGTGTAGATCTTTGTGTCAGCATTGATTTAAAAAAATTGGACAGTACAAACCACATAGAGTAGAGTCTTTCCCTTTTTTTTGTAAAGATGACAGTATTGGTCTCATCTCAAGACCCCAGGACCTGACCAGACACATTAAAGGAATTAAACAGATCCCGAAGGACCGGGGCCAAGATGTGCGAAAACAAATCCATAAAATTCTAAAGGCATTTGATCAGGTCCCGAGGCCTTACCCTTGGCTAGGGAGCATTTGGAGAAGTACCCATAACCCTCTCAGAGGTAAAAGCTGCTAAATTGGACTGCTGGGCATGATTTACCGTACAGTGAATATACTGCCCGACAAATTGGTACAAAGCCTTGGTATAGGGAAAACAGTTCTCAGTTCTCTGGATAGAAGTCCTGATAGAACTGACGGAAAACCTCTCTAATGCCAGCTGTATCTACTACAAGCTCCTCTTTTTTTCATTCCTAATATGCTGGATAGTATTTAGACTGCAACTGTCCTTAACTCTAAAGGAGAGTAGCCGCCCCATCTCTTCACTGTTCTCAAAGGTTGATAGTTGCCGAGCTCAACACTTTTTAACCGCCCGATCCCATGTACGCTTCCTAAGAGAGTCCAGCAAGACATTTAGCCGTTCCATGAGAAATTCCATCCGCAACCCATCCCGAGCAATTATACTTCAGCCAAGACTATTCTCCAAAGTGCTGAGAGTTAGACAGGCCACGGTCTCCTTCTGTGTAACCACCCTCCGTTGATAGGCTGAAAGCTGCAGCGTATGTCCCCGACAAAAAACCTTAAGTGCATCCCAAACAAACACAATAACTGCAGACCCAACATTGACCTAAAAACACTCATGTAAAAATATTCTCATAGAACGAATATAGTCCTCTTTCAAGAGCAATCTATGCTCAAATGTCCATCCTTGAAGCACAGAGAGCTGAAGGATGCCAATTGCTTGAATAAGTAGAGATAGAGAATTATGATCAGATGTAACTCTTGGATTAAGCAGGATCTTTGAGAGTGAGATCAATGTATTATTCACTAGAAACATATCTATACACAGGGCTCGACAAATCCACTCGACCACTCGCATTTGCGAGGTAAATTTAATGAGGTTGAGCTATTTTTAGGTCCTACTCGCCCTTTCTGGCGAGTAGGAAACCATACTAACTTTTGTCCTCTGTCTTTGAAAACAGAGAAAATGTGACAAGATAACAAGATTTAAAGGCCTTTTTATTGTTCACAAAGCAAATGAGCAATAAAGATGCCTTTAAATCTTGTTATCTTGTCACATTTGATCCGCTTTCAGAGACGGAGGTCAAGTAGGTTACTGTTAGGTCGAGGAGATTTTTCAAGGTACTAAACCTGCAGGACTAGTACTATTTTTCAGATTTTTCGAGCACTGATACATGAGAGAGTTTTATGAGAGGCAGAATAGAACGTAAAGCCAGGTTCGTTGGCTCTCTCAAAACACCATTGGTCAACCAGTGCATACGCAGAGATAAGTTGTTTCAGTACCCCCTGAGCCGATGATTCCCCTCAAAAAGACAGACTTGTGATCCTGGACTTGACATGTAGAATCTATTTTCTGGCATAATGTGACATTAAGATCCCCACAATGAACAAGAGGAGATGGTCATTGATAGAGTTCAAAGATCTGGTGGACTGCCACCAGTATACTGGATGCACAGCACAGTATTATGTATTAGTGTTTCAACACATTGATCAAAAAGACCTAAAAGAATCAAGAACAATTTCAAAGGAACAATATTTATCTGGGATTGATTGTTCTCACGTCAAACAGATTGTTGTTTGTCATCAATTAAAATGTTAAGGTTGTACATACATGTTACAGTAATCAAATCTCTGAACATTTACATGTTTAAATGCTTCAATAAATCATAAACAAGCGATACAGCTAACAATGGGTATTATACAAAAATATCAAAGTTCTGCCCAATGCATTTCGGGATTGCAATAAATCCATTCTTCAGGGGCCTCTTAAAGGAAGAACAGAAAACCATTTTTGAAACTGTAATCATGATAAACAGAAATACTATAAAATGTTAATAATGCTCAAGATGCATCATTAGTGACCAGGGTGTGAAATAGTTCCTGTACGCATTCAGCCCGAAGCAATGATCAGCGCAAAGTGAAAAAATGCGTGAAAACGAAAAAAGCAAAGACTAGTGCACAGATTTGAAATGTGAAACGTGAAAACCAAAAAGTAGACATGCTGAAAAGGTGAAGCAAAATGAGCACGTGGCAAGTATCAATTACTGATGTGAGACACACTTTAGTGAAAATCTACATTGACTGCTCTTAAATGCTTACTGTTGAAAGGAAGCTTTGAAAGTTCCTGCTAGCTGTAGACTTTCTAAATGAGAGAAAAAAATGTATGTACTGGCTGGGTCTCTGTAGTAGAAAAAGAAATGTGTGAACTGGGTGAGAATACTCAAGAAAGAAAGCTTTGGAAGAGAAACGCAGCTAGTGCGAAATGGACTTACTGCTGGTGGGTAAACCACAGAAAGAAACTCGTGGACAATGAGGCGTTATTAACATTTTATAATATTTCTGTTTATCATGATTACAGTTTCAAAAATGTTTTTCTGTTCTTCCTTTCAGAGGCCCCTGAAGAAGGGATTTATTGCAATCCCGAAATGCATTGGGCAGAACTTTGATATTTTTGTATAATACCCATTGTTAGCTGTATCGCTTGTTTATGATTTATTGAAGCATTTAAACATGTAAATGTTCAAAGATTTGATTACTGCAACATGTATGTACAACCTTAACTTTTTAATTGATGACAAACAACAATCTGTTTGACGTGAGAACAATCAATCCCAGATAAATATCGTTCATTTGAAATTGTTCCCGATTCTTTCAGGTCTTTTTTGATCAATGTGTTGAAACACGAATACATAATATTGTGCTGTGCATCCAGTATACTGGTGGCAGTCCACCAGATCTTTGTACTCTTAATATAGGGCTACCTTCTTTCTTGTCCTGTTCTACATGTATACTGGGCTTGTGTTTTTGGGAAAATTAACAGTATTTTGAACTTATCAGTAGAGTGGGATTCAAAACTGATTATGTTGGGGCATTCGCCGGCTATCCTTCAAAACATGGTGGGTTTATTTTATTTTTTTCAGTCTTTCTGACTAGGTTGGTGCTGGCATGCTCCTGGCTTTCCGGTGCGGCCCCTTGTCCCTGTAGCTGGTGTCGGGATTTGTGAACATTTGTTTCTTGGAAATGCCTTTATTAGAGAATGATGTTTGTAGACGGAGGCCGAGTAAGATTTGGGCTCCAGGTAGGCTCTGGGTGAGTGGGACGCTGGTTGGCCAAGACAATGGGGATTAGTTCTGATGTTATAACCACACCTTTATGTCGAATTTGATTGTATAGATGGCTTTCTTTAATATCTTTTCTCCGTATTTCCTGTTCTTTGCTGCTCGTTTGTGGAGGTTTACCAGTTTGTGAAGTTTTTTTGTTTCCTGTATGGACTAAGTTCTCTAATAAAAGAAAGTTGCTGGGCTTCAAAGGGTCAACATGTCCGTATATATCTGCCATTTTAATTTGTGAGCCATGACTCTTGAATTCTGTCAATGAAATTTAAAAAAAATGCTGCTGTCTCCTGGGTACCAGCGGCTGTGAGCCGACTCGCTCAGCTCGAACTGCTTTTTGATGTGTGTGTGACTATAAACTCATTTTAAAAAGTCAGTTGGGGAGGCAGGAGCTTTACTACCTGCGCCTCAAAGGCTTGGAACAATCTCCCCTTTTATCTCAGGAATTCCCCGGATCTCCTTTCCTTTAGAAAGGGGCTAAAAACATGGCTCTTTACCCAGCTATTTTAGTAGCAGAATGAAGAGTGCAGTGCCTGGCTGCAAGCCAGCGTTAGGAGTCAGAGGCAGGTTGGGAGCAGAGCCTGGTGACAGAACAGGCCATGGCCCAAGCCCTGCTGTGCACCAACAGACACTATGCACGGTGGGTGTTGGGCACCCACAGTGTATTGGTGCACGGCCTTGCTGCAGGCCAGCCCTCTGCCTAACTTCTGCTCTGCACAGCTCAAGGATGTATACAACGGGCGATAGGCGCCAGCTGTGCGCAGGGCACTCAATTGCCACTGTGAATGGCCAAAGGTCATGCGTAGTGGGGTTTGGGTGCCGGTAATGGTTTGAGTAATGGGCCTTGGCCTGTCAGCCTGTCACCCTGTCCCAGCTGCGCACAGCCATGGGACAGGCCCATCAGAGGTTGGATGCCTGCAGTATATTGGGGTCCAACTCTGCTGTTTGTGAGTGGGTGGATGGGTACCTGCAGCAATTGGGCTTAGGCCGGACTGCACATTGCAGCATGCTGCACATTACAAATGCTAAATGTGAAAAGTAGAATGCCACTTAAAGAACTCGACACCAATGTTCTATATCTGAAGGATATAATCAATAAATGCCCCAAAATTGACACGCTAGATAAACAGCTAAGGAGATGGGAAATAATAAAAAACGTTTTTACGCGATTGTTCTCCAGGGAAAATGACACATGCCGCAAGGCTACTGGAACACGTTGTCTCATGTAAGAATGTTCATTTGCATGATAACAATTAGAAGGAGTTCATTAAACATAAATCAGTCACATTGAGTCACGTGATTAGGCTCCATTACAACAGTCATGAGCAGTGGGGCGCAAAATATTGCATGTGCTGAAATTCGCCTTTTTTCAGGAGCAGAATCAAGATTGTTCTGCAGCTCCACAGATTTACAAAAGAAAGTCCAACAGTTTCTTTTAGGAGGACTGTATAGACCCGCACAATGTATTTGCCAAATGAAAATTGCATCAAGGTAAATACATTATTTGGACCCCTTACAGTGCTATAGAAAGCAACTTCCCCAGCAGAGAAGCCTGTGAACAGCGCCTGCCTGCTGGGGCTTCTTGCAATGCCACGAAGTAAGTGCCACACAAAAGCCCCTGTGCTGTGCAACTGGTTTTGATGCACAATGAATAACCAGTGCAATTAACTTAATACAATTATCATATTTTTTATAATATTTATTTATAGGGTACATTGTCTGCCCATTAACAGTACTGCGCGAATAAAAGAATCGTGTAAAAAGGAAGGATTTCTCTTGGGATATAAAGAAAGTCAAATGCCACCACTTCGTAATCAAACACAGAGCCTTAGGCCACACATATAATCAATCAAGACCCGTAAATCAATTATAAACTATAAATGCATGAAAACCTCTTCTGAAAGTTATCAAAAGTTAATTTAATAAAAACACAATCAAGAATTAAAAACACAACCTTGGACATATGTAAAGACAAATAAAAGAGAAATATCAGTACATATAATGACACAAAGACATATCAAAACTTATGAGAGACAAAAAACAAGTGACATGTTAAAAATCATCATAATGGAGTTCATTTGATGGAATGAATTCCAGGGGAGTCTATCAAATCTGAAAATGATTGGCTCAATCGTTCCTCAAATTTAACAGAATGGGGTTGCATTGACGAGTTTCGGTGGGTTATTACTTTTGTTTGGACTACCTTTTTCAAGACATTTATTGATGTTGTCTCTCCTAACAATGGCACAATGTCATATATGCCTTATCTTATCATGGGACCCTTAATGGAGGATGTTTATTCAATTCAAATTTGTAAAGGATGAAACGGTATCTAAAATTTTGACAATGACTGCTACGTCAAAAGGCGAAACGCTGGTAGTATTAAAAAAATCAAGGCACCTTCATCTGATAGGTATCTTTATAATAAAATGAATGGCAATCTTCATTCAGGGCACTGAATAGTCCTCTAATATAAAATAGGGGTATGGAAGCTCCTATACTCCCTGGACCGTAGAATATGGTCATCTTATGTTGCATGTGATTAAGCAAAACTCTGCTCGTAAGGCAAGTAAAACCTAACGTGGCACCGCCTCATTCTGCTCCGTGATAGGAATAGTACAAAAATCCCCTGCTCCATGAAATCCTCACTGCACGAAACAAGGAATTTTTGTGCTGCAGGAAACTCCCAACTTCTGACACCCTTTTTAAATTGATGAAGAGCCAAAAGATGGGTAAGATTATTCCAAACATTACCATAAACCCGGTAGGAAGTTCCCTGTGTGTACATTACCTCCAGCACATCATCAATCCCAATAAGTGCTAATGCCATAGAATCATGGGAATTGGCCAATGGCGCAGTGAGGGATGCTTTCTGACTGGCTGTAACACGTATTGCCCTTGTCAGGTTACCCATCCTGGCACCCAATGTAATCCCCAGCGATTTCCTCACAACAGGGGAGTTGAACACTATTCTGGAGGGAGGTGTCCAGTCATTCAGAAATGTCCGTTAGAGCTTCTTTGTGAGGTGCGTTGTCCACAAGGTTATCGACAAAACCAGTAAGTATCTGTACAAACAAGCGTTCAACTATAGCATTCAAGGGCTCTAGGTTGAGCTGGATCGCTTGCAAGACTGCATGTATGGCAACTATACAGTCCAACACAATTTTTGCAGTACATTCCTGTCAGTCAATAAAGCAAATGTCAAAGAGGAGGATTTCATCCTCCTTTACAGGTGACATCATGGCAGTCTGGTTAGTCCGTTATGGACACAACAGGAGTGACTGCATGTTGTTTTAGAGCCCTTTTCATCCCTGCAGTCGCTGATGTCCTGTGGTGTCAACAATGTTGTCTTGCAGCAACACGATATAGCAGTCATTGCTGCATGGTATTGGCATTTGACAGACTGTAGCCGGTCAGTGTATTGTGTGGCTTCATTAGCTGTAGTTTCCGCATACACGCAGAAGGGGAACATGTGAGAACGTGAATTGCTAATCCACAGAGTACATCATGTTCTATGTGTGTCCTGATGCATATGCCATTTGTAAGGAATAAGCATGGACTTAACATTTGCTGTAATTGTAAGTGGCCACGTTAAATTATATACTTTTGCTGAAAAAAACACAGGGGACTACTCACTTCATATTTCCCTGTACAAGAATTCAACATGGCACATGCAATTTATACATTTCCATTGTGGCCCTTTATACCAATGTTTCTTGCTCCTTTTTAAGAAGACTCTTTGTATGTTTACAAAAGCTGCAACAGTTTTCATTGCACAAGAAGGCATGCTGCTTATGTGTGCTTTGCAAGGACATGGACAGAACTGTAGCTTTTGTGACACTTCTTTTCCACATGGTATGTAACATTTGATATGGGTCTGCCTACGCTTTTAAAGGTGGTGGCAGACTAGGCCATGGTCCTAGCCCCGCTGCGCATGACCAAAGGCTATGCTCAGTGGGCGTTGGGCACCCCTTGTTGCAGGCCAGCCCTGTGCCTAACCTCGGCTGTGCACAGCTGAAAGACGTGTACAACGGGGATGGATGCCAGCCGTGGGTAGGACACTCAATCGCCAAAGTGAATTGGCAAAGGCCCTGTGCAGCAGGGCTTAGTTGCCAATAACAGGTTTGGTAATGGGACTTGGCCTGTTCCCCTGTCCCGTGGCGCACAGCCATAGGACAGGGGCGTCAAGTGTTTGAGCGTCTGAGGTACATTGGGAGAATCAGCAATGTGAATTGCTATTCCACCAAGTACATCATGTCTATGTGCGTCCAAATACATATGTCATTTAAGGAATGGGCATGAACTTGTGGAATGCTGTAACAGTAAGTGGCCATGAAAAATTATATATCTTTTTTCAGGGGACTGCTCGTTTCAGATTTCCCTGTATGCAAATTCAACACGGCACATGCACTGTATTGATTTCGATTGTGGCCCTTTAATACCGATGTTTCACGCTCCATTTGTAATAAGTCACTTTGTGTTTTTATAAAAACTGCAACAGTTTTGACTGCATGACTACATATTGCTTATGTGTGCTTTGCAAGGACATGGACAAAACTCTAGATTTTGTGACACTTCTGTTCCTCGTGGTATGTGACATTTCACATAGGTCTCCCTAAGATGTTCAAAGTAAGTGGCATCTCTCCTACATTACCACCTTTTTACTGCAATATGCTGATTTAGTGCAGGGGCTGAGTATAAGGTATTTAGATAATAGGTCTTGCAGGTAAGAAGTTATGCAATTTTACAAGGAGAAGAGATCACATTTCTACATGGGACCATATGGCCTCTTAGTTACACACTGTTGCATGTTACTTTGCTTAACTGTGTTTTGCTTATCCTCTAAGTCTGCAGTGGCGTGCCCTTGCAGTTATCACAGCAACTCGTACAATAACAGTTCTACCTACTCTGCGGTTGCACTCATGTCCCAGGCTCTAGGTCCCCCACCTGTAGTCAGTGCTGCACTGCAGTTTTCTGCCGACTCTTGTTTTGTGCATCTCATAATATCATGCCAGCTACTTTTTCCACCATTCTCCTCTTTTAGGCGACTCTCACATTGATTTTGTCCAGGACTTCATTCTAAAGGACTTTTTTGAGTCGGCATAAACTGGAGAACAATAAAACGTTTATCTTGGTTTTTAATCACCCCACTGATGAGGATTTCAACTGCCTTTGTGACTTTCATCTTTATCTTCCTTCCTTTAGTGCTCTAGGTTTCGGGCTACCTGAGGGTTCCTCCTCTTTCTGTCCTCAGATGTTGCTGTTTTTGCGGGGTTCAGATTATGTCCACAGTCCCCACATGCAAACAGATCTACTGTAATTTTCCTCATATTTTGCTCAGTTATAAGGCACACAGCACCATCACAGGATGACCCAGTTTATTGTTCTCAAACCCCAAATGCTGCTCCGTGCTATTTTTTAGCGCCTGCACAAGCAAAGTCGTCATCGGTACATGACACAAAGTAAATTTGACGCTGCACAACATTTTCCACTACACGCAATGCAGCTCTGTTTATTTTCATGGAACACTGCACGAAAACGAATGCATCTAGGCCACTTTATACACAAGGTAATGGAAGCACAGTTAACAGCTTCATCATCCCAAAAACCCATTTCGTATTGTCCACGATATGTGCACATGCAGGCAGGTGCAAGTATAATATCACTCAGACAACATGGCTTCATTTTGCCACCCAGCTGTAGGCAGGTCTAGTTACAGGCACTAGGAGTTCAACGTAACCCACAGTGCATACGATATTGATTCATCCATCCATTATCAAGGACTACAGATAAAGTAATCAAGTTTGATCACATTAGATGCTTATACCCACATGCTACAATGTGTGACGAGATTTGGGTTCATTTATTTCCAGAGCGTCCCAATCAAAAACCCTATACTTACTTACGGAATGTACAGGAGTAGAGGGCAGCACACCGGGGCACAGAGACGTTTAATGACATAAGCCCATTAGTTATAATGCATTGCGGTACTGGGGCACTACAACACATGTATTCATAAATCTTTAGTCGATCTCTTTTTAAAACAGACCATGAAAGCACAATTTCATCAAGAAGTCATAAAAACAGTATTATAAAAACCATATAAAAGCAGTTATGAAACAATCAAGATTTTTATGGCAGTATCATCAGGTGAGCCCTAAACCGGTAAAGATGATATATTTTCATTTGAAAATCCTTTTGGAGAACAGTCAAGATCTTGTTGAGTTTTTGTGGCGCTTAGGGCCACCTCGGTTATATATGACCCCTTTCCAATTATTTCAGCAATTTCAAAACAGCAGACCCCGGGTCTTCCTTTTTCTCACACAGGCCCACAAGCAACTTGCTACAGAAAAGCAGACATAGGGATCGGATAATGCCTTTAAAAAGTAAATTGCCACCCTACATTGTGCGAAATTATAGCGCCTTAAAAGTGGGAGGATGAACGCTATCCTTTCAGTATGGTAAAACCTACACAATAATACTAAGTGTAGGTCCGTCTGAGGGGAGCAGGGGGTCAAGTCTGAGTGTTTAAACTTCTTCTCAGGGAAACCTAACATCAGTGGCATGAGGTTCAAGCGGAAGGGACTATTACACTCTGGTTGCAGAATGGCGGGTGACCCTCATCCGCTTTGGCGTTGAAAACGTTTTTTAATAAGGGGAACCCACATATCGTAATTCTCCTGGAAGAGATGGATTGGGACCCCGTCTGGGCCCGGGGCCTTCCCTGCAGCACAAGCCCCCAACCCTCTTCTGACTTCAGATAGGGAAAATCTCAGACCTCCTTGGGGTAAGGGAGCTTGCTCTGCAGATAATGGCGCGGGCGAGGTTTTGGAGCAAAAAATACTTTCAAAGTGTCTCACCCATGCGTTCTCATCTACGTGTGAGTCCAGAGATGGGTCCTTATCGTGTTTAAAATAAGAGGCGTTTATAACCTTCCAAAACTCCCTATTGCTGCCTGAGACAGCAGCTTGCTCAAGACCATCCCAGGCCTTCTCCCCGATATCCTTCTCTCTTCTTCTGGCCTGCTTATAGTTACTGCGTAGCAATCTTATCAAGAGCTGGGTCTCTGTAGTGGACCTTTAAAGTATTGGTAAGAGCTTTCTTTGCTGCGGAACAAGATTGATCAAACCATCGACTGGTTCGAATGGAGTTTGCCGGCTTAGTGCAGGTGAGTGCTACTTTTAGTTTCCTTAAGAAGACTCTGAACTGGGTGACTAGTTGCAGAGGGGACGACCCCTCGTCCAGGCAGTGTAAAATGTCTTCCCTTGCTTGAGCTATTATTTCTAGTACCAATTTCAGCTTCTCGACCTGTGCCCACTTTAAATTGCCAGCCGTTCTTCCTAGTTAGGGATATGGTATCCACTACAGGTTGATGTTTATTCTCTTTACAGGGAAAGCTTAGATGGATGAGTAGTATAGCATGATCGCTAAAGCATGTGAATTGGTTTTCAAGGTGGGTCACATTTCGACTTATTGTGGAAGAGACTAAAATAAAGTCAATCGTTGACTCGTAATTACCCCGTGTGAATGTTTTCCCTACCTGGCCTGCTTTTGTGTTATTAATTATTTACAGGATGCTCATAAGTAGGAGGCTATTCAGAGTGTCTCCATATTCATTGTGTGAGAAATGGCTGAGGGGGTTGCCCTGCCAGTCATCTAGGCCACATACCTTAGCCTCATTATGCCTGCAGAGGTGAGTAATAAAGTCCACCACCCAGAGAATATCGAGTAGACTCTTTTTTCTGAGTACATTAATCTTCCCTAGATCCCTAGTTAGATCTTCTGCCGCTACCGTCGTATTCCTCCCAAATTCATTATTTAAAAAATTAATTAAATACCGGGGGCCTTCGTTTCTGTGCTCAATTTGGAAAAGCTGAGAATGGGTATTTGGTGTGCCAACCTGCCTCACTTGTAGGGGTATGGTGTTAGAAATTAAGGTTAGTAGTCCCCCCTTCGCTCTGCCTGACGTCGAAGGCACTCCGGGAGTGTGAAGAGTACGGAACCCTGGGAAGAAAAGCGGGTCTTTGGCCCATGTTTCCTGGAAACAGATAATCTCCAGGGATTGCCAGAGTTTGTGTCATTGATCGTCTCCTACCTTTGAGGCAATTCCTGCCACATTCCAGGATGCTAGGCTAATCTTGTTTATACCTGCTATAATCTGCGGAGAAAGGAAAGTAGGGGTTACCTGCATTTCATGTACTGGAGTGGGTAGTGTGGCTAATCTCCCAGGGGAGAAAAGGGTAGGTGGTAGTAGTCAGTCGCAGGATTCCAGATCTGAGAGCGGGGCAAATCTATTTTGCAACCTTACCCCCAAAGGAGTATTGGGGGCCTCCACATATCCCGTGAGCGATTGACCTGCCCTTGGCCTGACACTGTGTCCAATGCCTGGCGCTCTACCCTGCTTATAAAAATGCTCTAAAGGTAAGGGAATTATCTGGGTAGTCCTAAAGGGTGATCTGAGGAGGCTGCTTAACAAGAGATGACTCACGTATGGATTATTGAAATTCATCACCACACAGTCTCACACAATGGACTTAGCTGAGCCACCCAGCCATTCCACTCTCCTAGCCGGGATGATTTTGTTTGCCAGCTGATGGTTTGTCAGTCCAGTGTCCTTGAGATGGTATGAAAGCCAGTGCAAACAATTGTCCATTAGCTGGGTCGTAGACTCGAACTGGTTTACCCGAAGAGGCGGAACATTGGCGAGGACTAGTACCAAAGGGAAGGCTGCAGGTGGAAGATGGAGAATTGGTTGAAGATGATTGTCTACCATCGTGGTTAATGTATCTCATAGGTCATTTTTGTGGAAGACCGGCCTTGTTTCCTCCCTCGCTAAGGGTGCCTGTTGACGTGTGTCCCTTACGCCCGTGACTTTAGAGGTTTGGGCCTCCCGCTGTACATTAGCATGGCTAGTAGTTGTAGAAGGCGACCCACAAACCTGTATGGCCATGATTGTTGAAGTGCCCTGCGCCGTTGGGGGGAGGCAGACCTCGAACCTCGCTGGCGTGTGCTAGAGTTCCCTCCACAGGTAAACGTACAGGATGGATTGTGGGGTCTCTGTCCGAGATCGGGCTGGTATATTAAATAGTTCAAGCCCAGTTAATCGCTGTTCAATCTGCGTTAGCTTGGTTAGAATAGGATTCAGTAGTATCAACATCCTTTTACTTACTTCTGCCCATAGTGTCTCATCAAGTACTATGTGTGGGGTTGAAGTATTTACAGTTGAAGGCTTTGCTAGCGATGAGGGGCTCGCTGTGGCCACTTAAAGGTGTACACCCCAGGGTTTGGGAGCACGAATAGGTTTTGTTTGCTTCGGCTTAGCGGTCACACCGGCCCTGTGCCGCTTTGCTGGGGGATCGTTTGTGGGTTTGGTGGATGGGACAGAAAAGGTAGGGGGTGAGGGAACGAGCTACCTTCTAGATGTGTCTGTTGGAACTATCATTACAGGAGACGCTTCGAGTTGACCCGGTGGGAGGTCGCCAAATGTTATCAATTGGGGTGAGTGGATTTGTGGGGGAACCTCATAGAAGCTCCCCCTTGGTGACCCATAGGAAAAAGAAGGGGTTCCATTGATAGGCGCCTCACTGTTAGTTCGATTTCATGGGTGATTACGCTCGCTGCTCTGGATAGGAACGCATCCTGCGTTGTCACAATCCCTCCTTCCCGCTCTTTCCGTAGGGCCTTTTCGCTTTACCATATTAGCAATACAAAATGATCCCAAAAACCAAATTATCTTCAGTCAGATGCAGGGTGTTTGAGGGGGGCCCAGTCCTGCCTTTTCTGGGCTCTGACGGGAGTGGACGGGCCTACCCTTGGCCCGAGATTTGCCCGGGTGCGTCTCCGCAGGCGACTCACGCAGTGGGCCGTTGTTTTGAAGTCTCTCTAGGGGAAGATGGGTAATGCAGTGCCCCAAGTGGTGTGCTCCTTCCGATTGCAGTGCCCAAGTGCGGCAGGTGAGGCACAGCTACTCGTCTCCTCTGCTGACTCCACGCAGATCCAAACGAAAGGTTTGTGCAACTACAGCACAACATACAAATTTAGGATTCATAATACAATCTTAAATGGATATACTGATGATTGTCTTTTGAGTCACAGGAAAAAGTGTCTAGAAGTCTTTGAGGTTAGTGACTGATTTTATTTCCAAGGAGCAAGTAGTAATGGACCAGTAGGGTGAAAGACATTGATCATGAGGTGGCACATGAGCTCTTTAGCACAGTACGGAGATAAGAGGGATTTGCACCCGGATCGAGGTAGTTGAAAGACAAATGGATAGTGGCCTATACTAAAAAATAGGGTCATTAACCAGATCAAATAAGGAAATTGTATGGGGATATGTGATAGCCACTCTACTAAGTGTCTGAAGGGATGTGAGAAGTAGAGCCTGGAAACACAAACAGGCAACATTGACTAGTTTTTGAAGGGGTTTGAATGTGTATAGAAAAGAGCAAGCAAGAGGCGGATGTAGTAGTTAATTTAACTGATGAGGAGAGGTTTTATGTTTACAATGTAAGAAATTAAGCTGGGGACGAATCTTGCCAATAATTGACTATTTAAAGCTTGAAGGTCATGGTTAAGATAAAAAACAGTAGATAGGCTCATCCCATTGACAGAGAACGACAAAGTTATAGCCTTGTGAAAGTAAGGATGGAGTACTGAGAAAGCAGCAAGGGCAAGAGGTGATTTCAAGAGCCATTCATTATAGGGGGAAAAGTAGAATATCTTTGGTTTGACTGAGTTTAGCAAAGTATGTCCCTCTGGTAGCAGATGGCTTCAAGACAGTTTGCTATGGTAACTTGTAGTTGGGGCACAATGTACATGATAAGTTTAGAGTTATCTGCAAACAAGTAATATAAAAATCCAAATTAAGAAATCACACCATATAGGGCAGTGATGTTAAAGAAGAGGGGAAGACCTAGGACAAAGCCTTAATGACTGCTACAGGATGTTGGATCAGAGCTAGGCCGCGCGAACATAAAGAAAGATTAAAATCTCTTAGCCAAGGGTGAGGCGTACCTAAGGAGGGATGTTTACCTAAACTGGACATCATTGTTTAGCAGTTTACTGAGCTTGCGGAACATAATGTGGCTTGGTCCAGGCAGGAGAATGAGGATGCAGGATTAGCAGGTGGAACGGTCAAATTTGATGAAAATGGAGACACTGAAAGAGCAGTCTCAGAGGATGACCTTTTTGCTGATGCTGAAATACAGTAGATTGAATGGACTAATTGCAGAGATACTGTTTGAGGGCCAATCATTCAAGTGTTTTTGTGAAAAATATGGAGCAGATTGAAAAGTAGTAAGGTGAGTGGAGTGGTTGGAATTTAATTATAGTGATAATGGCAGGAGTATGGAAGCATGCAGGGCAGAGAATTAAGTGAACAGTGGGGTGAGAGGGGGAGGGTGTGTGTGTGTGTGTGTGTGTGTCTTGCTCTCGTTAGGCAATAGATCAGCAATAGCAGTAAGAGATTTGCTTATGTGGTTTAGTGTTCATCAGCTTGTAAACAGCACCAAATTGTCTTATAATGGATAGACTTGTCCTGAAAGAGAGAAAAAGCAACTGCCAATGTATTTCTACAACTGGCCTCTGTGTGACAGAATGATACAAGGTGTAAGAAAGACAGCTAAAAGGGATAGCTCATAGGGTTACGCGTCTGTGAGGCAGGTTTGTGTTCCATTTGATTGTATGGTGCCAGGGAGAAGACGCAGCATTACATACTTCCCATGTTGAAGCATGCATTGGCAGAGTCAATAGGTCTGGCTTTAAAGTGCTGCACCCTGCACAAACTTAGACACAGCATCCTCTCTTCACTTTTGTGTCCTCCACATAGGCACTCCATACACTCACATTGCTGACCACTCATGCTACACTCGCATAGGCACAACTCACTCTATAAGCTCACAGACAAACACCAACCCTGCACTCTCACTAACAGCTCTCCCTGTAACCCTCCTTTACCCATGACTAACACAGACACTGACTGGGACAGCATGGTGGAGGCTGCTGTGTTGGAACTGGGGGGCTGTGTGGAAGATGGGGGACAATGGAGGAATAGCATGAAAGGGTTGGGGGGTCAGCCTAGCGCCCAAAATAATTGCAGAGAGGCTGCAAGGGCAGAATTAAGTGCGTCCAGCGCAGGGAGTGTCTGAAGGTAGATGGAAAGCAGGGGCACCATGAAGGAGGCCCGAAGGACACCAGCACACCAGGTATGAGGGGGCCCGGTGAGCACTTAGAGGCGCACCTGGGGGAGAAATGGGGCAGCGCGAAGGTAGAGGGAAAATTATACTCCTATGCCAACAGATTATGCCATAATTGCCACATATTTTTCTAACTCCTGCAACAGATGCAGTCTTAATGTCCCAAATCTTAATGCAAATTAAATTACAGCTATACTCACTGTATAGTTCACCCTTCCTTCCTGACCATAGACACTGGTGCACAGTGCAGCAATGCGTAAGCAGGAGCTTCCCTAACTAGATTTGAAACTGATATCTTTAATTAAAATGCCTGGTGTTGCAGAGCTTAGATGCGGCACACGTGCAGCAGAAACGACCTTAAAACTATCTTAACATTATTAATTCGTGAATAAAAGAGATGCACCTGAGATCGCAGAGGGTGTCACTTTTGCACTAATGACCCATATAAGCAACAGACTATTTGTAGCGGTTACTGCCTTTCGAACCGATACATTTCCTTTAATGTACCAGCCTTGTGGAGATCCCACTCCCAGTAGATAGTAGCAAGATTATTTTTCTTTGCACCTTGACAGCAGCAGTAACCACTCCTGAGAAGAGAGTGAGGACGCCCGCATTGCCCTATATTTGCTGTAGCTTATGACTCTGCATGAAACAGGAACCAAACAACTGCAGAAACAAATGGTTTTGAAGCAAGCATGCCTTTAAACCATTTGTGCTGCAGTGTTTGCTTGTAAAGCACTGAAGCACTACAAGCAGGAAACGTGGCCAGCCCGGCCCCCAGTAATACAAGCATTGGCATAGCCAATAGTTCTCGCCTTTGGGACCTTATAAGTATTTAGCCATGCAACAGTTGCACAACTAAATACTTATAAGGTCCCAAAAGCGAGACCTATTGGCTATGCAAAGCGGCCGCGAAAGTGAAAATAATCGCGGTAAATCGCGGTAAATCGCGGTAAAGCGCAGCTCGCGCGCCCGGGCGCATGCACTGTAGCTTTAGGTTGGCCTGGTAGCACTTTTTGGAGCCCTCTCAATAAGTCTTGCCAGACCAGCGCATGCGCTGGGTCAGGCGAGACCTAAAAACCAGCTCCCACCAGCTGCAAAAAAGGCCTCGACCAACAGTTGCCCAACCCTGTCCAGCTGCCTGCCACTTTTTGAGTCAGCAAAGAGCTGAAGAGATTGGGCCGTGGGATCTACCCAGAAAAGGGAGGAGGAGGGGGGGATGCTGACGCTCCAACATTCTTCTAAAAATGCTGCTTTTCTTTGACCAAGGGCACAAGTAATTTGCTTTTGAATGCTATATGGTTAACATTCGCAGAGAGACGCGTGCCACGCGTTACAATCTACGCAGGGTGGCCAACTGGATGGATGCCACTCCGAGATCGGGAAACTGCACACTTACTGCTTTCCCTAGACGATGAAAAAGCGTTTGATACCATTCATTGGCCCTTTATGAGGTATATGCTGGAGAAATTCGGATTCGGGCCAAGTTTCGAGATTGGGTAGCGCTGCTTCATACGAAACCCGTGGCTAGGGCCCGGGTCAAAGGGGCTCTCTCTGAACCTTGGCCAATACAATGGGGAACTAGACAGGGATGTCCCCTTTCCCCATTACTTTTTTCCCTTATTTTGGAACCCCTTGCCTGTGTTATTAGAACTACCCTGGATTAGGTGGGTTTGTGGATGATGTCAAAATACTCAATAAGGAACGCATATCTTTACATGCAGATGATATATTATTGTATGTGACCGACACCTAGTGTGACCCTCCCCCGAATCCTGCAGATTTTTGAGGTATACGGGAAACACGCGGGATATAAAATCAACTGGAGTAAATCCACACTATACCCAATTGGGGGGGCGGTGGAACCACAGGGGTTCCCTGACTGTCTACGATGGTCAACGGAAGGCTTAACATATCTTGGCGTTTATATTACCACTGATGTTGCTGAGAGCCTGGCACGTAATGTTAAGAGAGTTATCCTCAATTTTCAAGAGGACGTTAAGAGGTGGCGCTAACTCCCCCTACCTATAATGGGAAGGGCCGCCATGTATAAAACGATTACGCTTCCCCAGCTGCTCTATGTGCTGCAAAATATTTATCATAAAATCCCAGACACACTGTTCAATCAAATAATTAGTGAGGTACGCTTGCTTCTATGGGACGGGGCCTACCCACGAGTGGCACTCCAAACCTTGCAAAGAAGTGCATATAATGGTGGTCTGGCCCTCTCAGACATCAGGGCATACTACAGGGCATCCCACCTTATTGTTATTAACGAGTGGATCCATATACAAGGGGATCATTCGACATATAGGCTGGAACGACTACAATTTGGAAATCGTACATATCTCCATTACATATATAGTGGGAAGGGTAGTAGCCAACTACTTCAGGCAACCCGGAGGGCATTGGAGGCTTGGAAACACACTGAGAGGCAAATGTAATGGGACAAGAAATTTACCAGGGAGACCCCGCTATGGGAAGGGAATAGACTGTCCGAAATATTTTAAATAATGGGACCTAATTGGCATTTCCAAGATAGGGGACCTTTTAGAAAGGGGGGTGTTGGTCTCGTTTGAGACACTTAAAGACAGATACCAACTTCATGCTACACAAATTTATGCATATCTTCGTTTAAAACATGCATGGATGGCAAAGGAATTGGAGGGGGGGGGCACTACCAGAGTATGCCCCACTAGAGGGTCGCCTACTGCAAGAAGAGATTCCGGCTAAAGCTGTTTCCTACACATATAAAACCTTACTCAATAATATGCCAGATAAGCTTGGTCCACATCGAACCAAATGGGAGGAGACTACCGGAACAAAGGAAGACAGACTGGGAGGCCGCCCTCATGCACCCAAAGGAGGTGGCAATCAAGCTTCGATTACGCCTCATTCAATATAAAAATGTACATAGAATATATTTTGACAGAGCACGACTTCACAAGATACGGAGGGCGAATAGTCCGAAAGGCCTTCGATGTCATGGGATGGATGGGACTTTCATACATACCATATGGGAGTGTAGGGAAATCCAGGCATACTGGGTAAAGATCGTGGATGAGCTTAATAGCATACTTGAGGTCCAGATAGAAATGGAGCTGAAGTTCCTTCTTTTGGGTATTTCCATAGAGGTAGATATCCCACGACGAAAATTAATACTAGCTAACCTGGGACTATTGGTGGCCAAGCCTGACATAGCGAAATATTGGGGTGTGCAACAAATACCCCCACTAACAGAATGGAGGACACGTTTCGACCTATACATGGTTGCAGAACAGGTGACATACAAAGCTTGGGGCTGCCCGCGGAAATTTAAGAAAATATGGACACCTTGAATGAAATATTATGGCTTAGAGTTGGATGGGGAATCAGAGAGTGAGGGTTCATTGTCCGGAAGGCTGAGGGAAGAACCCTGAATGAGGTATATTATGACCCACTTGGCAGAGGTTCATCCCCAGTATCAAGGATCCAATCCCGAAGGGGAGGGCACAGTCTTGCCTCTTAGTTGCCCTCACACACTTTGAAGGATGTCATGCTTCATCATCGGGCTTTTGCTCCTCTTCGGGCCGGCGCTGCAATGCCCGACGGGCCCCCAAAGGGTCTCTTTAAAGAAATACTGGGAATGAACCACTGCCTCGCTCTTTTTCATCCTCTTCTTCTAGATCTTTCCTACTCTATATCGTTCCTCTCTTTAGACTGGGTGACAACCTGCACCCTCTACATGGAACAGTGTCCCTTGTGATTTAGCAGTCATTTGTGGAGCACGGACACTGGACCGAAACGAGCTCTTGGTCCGCCCCTCCTTTTGTTGACGTACAGTCTAGTTACAGCCACACATTCCACAGCAGCTCCAAACGGCGATTGGTTGAGTGAGCATGTTTTCATAGAGGAAAAAACACTTGAATTTACTACTGATGATAAGTCAAATTGTGCTTTTAAAATGCTTCACATACCCATGCTGATTAAATAGAAGGCCTGTTTTCAATTGCGCTCAAAATCGAAAGGCAGGGGGTGCAGCTGTGCAACCAGAGAGCCTTCCCATGCCTGTTTACAAAAAGTCAGAGCACTGAAACAAATCATAAATGCAAGCTGCTATTGCGCTGAGCAGGAACCCAAAAAAAAAAAAAGACGGTCCCACCAAGAACATATATACAATCAAAGCATAATGATATCATACTTAATCCCTGCAGCCTGGGAGGAATGAAAGAGAAACAAGCATTTGCACTGCAAATTGGTCTTGCATTTGTGAGAGTGAGAGGTATTGGTTTTGTAAATGTGAATGTCTTTTACCCATGTGTTTTGAATTGGAGTAGATGTTTGTGGTGTGGAGAGGAATTATGTGGCTTGGAATTGTTAGTTGTGGAGTGGTGTGAGGTGGAATTGTGTGGAGTGGATTTGTGGAGTGGAATTATGTGGCATGGTGGGTAATGGAAATATGTGGATAGTAATTATGTGGTATTCAATGTACTGGAATTTTGTGAAGAGGGGTTGTGTGTTAGAGTGTAATTATGTGGAATGCCATTTTGTGTTGTGGAGTTTAATTATGTGGTGTGCCGTTGAATTATGTGGCATGATGTGGAATTCTGTAGTGTGGATTGGATATATGTGGTGTTTTGTGTAATTGTGTTGTTGAGTTTAAACATGTGGTTTGTTGTCAAATTATGTGGTGCGGAATGGAAATGTCTAGAGCAGAATTGTGTGGCATGAAATAGTGTGGTGCTGAATGAAATTATGCTAATTGAATTTATGCTAATTGGAATTATGTGGCATGGTGTGGAGTGGATTTTTGTGGATTGTGTTACCAAGTTTAAATATGATGACACATAATTATAAAGTAAGGCAGCTTTTGACTGCGCATACATGTACAAAACATTATAATATTCAAAGACTTGTCCAAATATCAAAACAAAAGCATGCAGAGTTAATCCCCAGCGGTATTTGTGTTCATGAATTTAACGGGGGCTTGAACAATGCACATTTACTGGGGACATTCTTACAGTAGAAGGAAGCATGTTGGCATTAGTCCCAAACCAATAGGAGAAGAGTTCGAACCTGTCAGTCAGTAGCCAAACACAGTACCAGATGGTGCTAATTTACAGCTTCTGTAGGGGAGGGAGAGTAGAGGAATGAATGTGGGGCGGAAGGGGCTAGTTAGAAACAGCTTTACCGCTCAAGTTGTAATGCTATCCTACTGGAGTAAGAAGGGGAAGAGGAGAAAGATGGGCAATTTTTGTACTACTTTGGGAGGCCTCAGAGCTTGTGCTTTTTGCCATAGAAGTGTTTTCAAATGCTGGTTAGTAGTACAAATGTGACCTCTCCCTAGTTTCTTGGCAGCTGCGGGTGCCACGAAGAGCACATAACAGTTTGAATGTAGGCTGCCTTGCATACTAAAAAAGTTAAACGAGAGCTAGAGCTGTTGGCACAGTAAATGAACATTTCTTTTATTCATGTGTTATGACGTAGAGTGGATGTATGTGGCATAGAGTAGAATTATGTAGGTTGGATTGTTAGCTGTGGAATTGTACAGTGTGGAATTGTGTGGAGTGGATTTTTTTAGTGGAATTGAATTGCATGGTGTGCAGTGTAATTATCTGGTTAGTAATGTGGTATTGAGTGTATTGAAAGTATGTGAAGTGGGATTGTGTGTTAGGGGGTGCAATTATGTGTAATGCTATTTTGTTTCGTGGATTGGTATGTAGTCTAGTTTATTTATGTGGTGTGCTGTTGAATTTAGTAGCAGGATGTGGAATTCTGTGGTTTGGATTG
The DNA here is from genome assembly GCF_964204655.1 of Triturus cristatus. Taxonomy (NCBI): domain Eukaryota; kingdom Metazoa; phylum Chordata; class Amphibia; order Caudata; family Salamandridae; genus Triturus; species Triturus cristatus. The sequence continues at coordinate 652,714,843 of NC_140594.1, forward strand.
GAAGAATGTGGTGAGTCATGTTATTGTGTGGGTGAGTTTAATTATGTGGTTTGTTGTCAAATTATCTGATGTGGAATGGTGATGTGTGGAGTTGAATTGTGTGGCGTGGAACTGTGGCATTGAGTGCAATTATGCTGACTGGAATTATGTGGCATGGTGTGGAGTGAATATATGTGGATTGTTGTTACATGGTATGGAGTGGTTTTATGTGGGTTATATTTATGTTGAGTTGAACCATGTTGCGATGAGTGTACATTTTGGAGTTTAATTATGTTGGGTGGTGCTGAATTGTGTGGTAGTGAATTGTGTGGCGTGGAATTGTGTTGTGTGTCACACTAAACAACCAGGTATGCCACAAAATACCCAGGCAAGTGGAGCCATTCCCTTTATCCTGCATCTTCTTCAAATTATTCAGAGAGGATTCACATTAAAGAAGATTACCAGATTTGCCCAAGATCACAACATTTACTCAGGAGAGAGTAGAGATTAAAACCCAAGTCTACTGGTTCCACAGTTAACAATTTAAGCTCCAGATCTTTTCTAAGAAATCAAACTGATATTGGTTAGTAACTCATTTCTTACGAAGTCCATTTAGTTTTAAGATTTAGATTTTTTCATAACATTTTATGAGACAAGCAAGCAACAATATAAAACAAAAAAACTAAATATTTCAGACAAATTTGATGCATTTTTCATTTACCATTAGAATAGATTCTTGTAGCACTGATAACAATAACATTTTCCCTCATTTTGATATGTCTCCCACACCAACAAGGCCCTATCCATTGTAGTCAACAGCTGCTTGAGGGGGGAGAACAGAATTACCAGGGAGACTAAATTTTAACACGTCCATCCGCGTGCATCCCAGAGCACCCCAGTCACAACAGTACAGAAATAACATTTGACAGTAAGCAGTTAGGGTGTAAAACGGATTAAAATCATGAAACCTTTCGTGGGGATGGTGCGCGTCCTCTATGCCCATCCCCGCGCCAGGGTCTTGGTCAATGGAGTGCTATCAAGGCCATTTCGGATCGGCCGGGGGACGCGGCAGAGTTGCCCACTGTCGCCCCTTCTCTTTGCCCTCGTGATGGAACCCCTGGCCGCCCTGATTAGATCTGATCCCGTCCTTCGGGGCTGGGAGTGGCCTGGCCTAGAGGCTGACAAAATCGCACTCTATGCGGATGACGTCCTGCTGTATCTGAGTGACCCGGCGCACTCCGGACCCCGTGCCCTCTCCATCCTGAGCCGTTTCGGCCGGGCGTCTGGTCTATCCCTCAACTCGCGGAAATCGGTCCTGGTCCCGTTGCACCCCTCCAGGGAGTGTTTTGACTGGCAGGAGACCATTCCTCTCCGCCGGTTATCGTTTCAGTACCTGGGCATATGGGTCTCCCTCCTCCCGGAGCTGAGCTGGGCACTTAACGTCACCCCCCTGGTGAAGAAAGCCAAGGCGGACTTGGCGCGTTGGCACCAGTTACCCCTCAATCCGCTAGGGAGGGTGGCCCTCTATAAAATGATGATTCTTCCCCGGTTTCTCTATGTGCTGCAAAACACCCCCCTATCCTTTCCGCGACCTTGGTTCCGCGAGTTGGATGCGATGGTGACGAGATTCCTCTGGGGCAGTGGGAGGCACCGGCTGGCTCTACCGACGTGCCGCATACCCACCTTCGATGGGGGCCTGGGCATGTCCGACCTCTACCTTTATTATCTGGCCACCCGCCTGCTGGTCATTCACGACTGGTTTGGGGGGGGTTGGTCTGACACAGCCTACAGGGTGGAACTCAGAGATTTGGGCTTCTCCGGTATTCAGGATCGCCTGTATGGCGCTTCCGTATCCGCCTCTTGCCCGGATATCACCAAGGCCGTATTCCTGTCCTGGTGAGCGGCGCTCCGTCACACCCGCTGGACGGGGAGGCTGACCCGGGTCACCCCCCTGTGGCACGGGACATGGTTGCGAGAGGTCGCGGAGCTGGAAGGGTTTAGATCGTGGGACTTAATTGGCATTTCCCAGCTGGGGGACGTCTGGCGGGGCGGGCAAATGTGTTCCTTTTCAGAGCTGCAGGCGCGCTTCTCCCTCCATTCCTCCCAATTCTTTAGATACCTCCAGCTGCGCCACGCTATACGCACCTACACCCCGCTAGACGTCCGGCTGCCGGACCACAGCCCCCCGGAGGCTCACGTCATGCTGGGCAATTTGGGGAGGGGGGGCATTTCCAGGATTTACCGCTCCCTCGTCAACTGCACCCCTACATCCCTTGAGGGCCTTAAAGAACGATGGGAGGGCTGGGTGGGTCCCCGGGACGAGGCCGACTGGCGGGACGCCCTTATGGCCCCCCGCTTGGTGAAGGCCTCCGCTAGGCTTAGAATTGTCCAACTTTATTACCTACATACTGCTTATCTCACGCCGGCCCGCCTCCACGGCGCGGGCCTCTCCGGGGACGCGGCTTGCCCCCGCTGTGGCTCCGAGCCGGCCGACTTCCTTCATATGGTGTGGTCTTGCCCGGAGCTGGAGGGGTTCTGGAGAGGCATTGAGTCCGAGCTTACGGAGGTCCTGGGGTGGGAGGTGCCGCATGAGCCTAGACACTCCCTATTGGGCATCACGGATGGTTTGGATGGCACGCGCCCGGAACAGCTGTTCCTCATGACGGCCTTGATGGTGGCTAAACGGGACATTGCAGCGGCGTGGAAGCAACCACAGCCGCCAACCATAGCTAAATTGGGCGCCGGGGTGGACTGGTGTGCGGCGCAGGAGCGGACTCTCTATCAGGCACGTGGCTGTCCCAAGAAATACCGGAAGGTGTGGGGGAAGTGGCTGGGCAACATACCTTAGCGGGGTGGGTTGGGAGAGGGGGGGAATGTGATGCGTTTTTTCCTGTATTACTGTGTGGTGAAGATTTGGAGGGCCCGACAGTTTCTGTTGTTGTAATGCTGAAAACAATAAAAACTTGTTTATCAAAAAAAAAATCATGAAACCTACACATTTTCAGGAGTGCTACAGTAGGCAAAAACAATAAGTTTGAATGCTATATACAGTGCTTGCCAGTGAGACTATTTGCAGGCATTCCTATCACCATTATTTGTGTCTGATGCAATGCTGTAAGTGCAAGAGTGCTCCCAGACTTGCCCCTTGCTGACTGTGCCGCAGGATCGAAGCTGCACCCCACATATGAGGTTGACTGCACTTGGGTTGCTCATGTTCCTTTTTGAAGGTGGCCTCATTTGTCAACTCAGACCGTGCTTCTCATGAGGAGAGAGATTAGCAGCGATTTCCATAAGGCGGGCCTTTGTGTACAATGACATACCTGGCAAAAACATTGGGTTGTAAATGCTACTCAGTAATTGCCAGTGGTTTGGACTACTGGCAATTCTCCCACTATATTGTGTCCGAAGCAAGAAACGGGTATCAAAACCGTCCTAGAGGGTAAAGGTCCACGCACACCCTGCTTCACTAAGAACAGCAGTGCGAAATTGCATAGAAAAGTTGGATAGCAAAAAACTTAACATGTTCACCCCAATGTCTACAATATTGGGACTACGGAACAATTGTTTGCAAGCAATAGTTATGACAATTCAGCACTTTAAACTGTATGGCATGCCGGTTACAGAATCTCTTGAGACCAAAGTCAGGTCTGTACCCCAGAGGGTTGGGAGAGGTCGACTCGTGAAGCCTCGAAGGGCAGGCTATCACGCAGGTTATGCCAGGGAAACGGAGCATTCTGCTAGAAAATGCGCTGAAAACGTATCCTATATATCAAGCTGAGGGTCCCATCTGAACATAGGCGCACCATACACAACCATACTATTATTGATTCTGATGTACTTTAGCCACAAGTACCATCCCTCGCAGCTCGGGAAACACCAGCAACAGAGCAAAAAATGCCCAAAAAGCAATACTATTCATGTCATCTTAATAAAACCCACAAATCACTTTGAACTGCAAAGACTGTCCCTATAATAGTCCACAGAGTCACCGCTGCTGCCCTCTTCCTTGGAAAAGAACCGCTTAAATGACTCAGAAGATGGTGAGGCGGCAATGCCTCCAAAACCGGGAAGGAACCACGTCATGCTCAACCATTAACTTGCACAGAACAAACCACGAGGCTCACTGGTGGCGGAAGGATACAAAGAATAAACTACCCAATACATAATAAAACAAGCATTTACAATGCAATGGTCTCGGCATTGGTAAAGTTAGAGCTATTGGCATTGCTCATGACATTATTTTTGTTTATGTTTTTGTTTTTAAAACATTTAAAGAAACGGCATTGTTATTTACAATGTCAATAGCTTAATCACTCTCAAATGCGAGACCTATTGCATTTGCACCCACACACAGAGCCACCTACACACACACTGATTAACCTATTGACATTGTAAATAACAATGCCGTTTCTCTACATGTTTAAAAAACAAAAACATAAACAAAAATAATGCCATGAGCAATGCCAATAGCTCTAACTTTAACAATGCCGAGACCGTTGCATTGTAAATGCTTGTTTTATGTTGCTTGTCTTGCTTAGTCCTAATCAAAAACGTGTTTATGCCCCCACCACTTACTAAATTCACCAGCCACCACGACCCGCTGTACCACTGTGCCTTGTTGCAGCCCCACGGGTACCTAGGAGTACGTGAGAGTGTCATTTCTGGCTGCTGAGGGGCACACGGAGCTTGTGCTGACGTCAGGCAGTGCCCCGAGACGAGCACAGTGGTTGATTGACAGGGAGTCCCACGCAGTGGTAGGCACCCTAAACAGACCGCTGTGGTGAGGTCAGTTGTTGTAGCAATACAGCTGAGGGGCAACACCCTGCGCTCTTATCACGAGCAGCGTGGGAGAGCCCACGACCGCAGAAGCGGGAGGCGCTTCGAGGCAGAGCTGGGAGGCGCTTCGAGGCAGGATGGGAGGCGCTTCGAGGCAGGGCTGATACACTTTTTCGTAGCCTTGCGTGGGAATGCTGACAGTAGTCGAATAGCCAAGGTGGTTGCAGGGAGCATTGTGGTGCACTTTTAAGCGCTGTATGGTTTAGAGACAGTAATGTGAAGCTGTGAGTGCTGCGGGGCAGGATTCCGGGACAATTTTAGCATTTCGAGTGGTTGCCTGTAATAGAATCGCACTTAGTACTGCAGGGCAGGGCGGAGGTACAAAAATAATGTACATTACAAACAAAAAGATTCAGGTGCATCTTCTGAGCTGTGTGGGTGGCAGGACAAATGCCGGTCAGGACTGAGGTGCATCTTCTGAGCTGTGCGGTTGTGGCAGGGTAAATGCCGGTCAGGACTGAGGTGCTTCTTCTGAGCTGTGCTGCGGGTAGCAGGGTAAATGCCAGTCAGGACTGAGGTGCATCTTCTGGGCTGTGTGGGTGGCAGGGTAAATGCCGGTCAGGACTGAGGTGCATCTTCTAAGCTGTGCGGGTGGCAGGGTAAATGCCGGTCAGGACTGAGGTGCATCTTCTGAGCTGTGCGGGTGGCAGGCTAAATGCCGATGTTGATTGGGGTGCATCTTCTGAGCTGTGCGGGTGGCAGGGTAAATGCCGGTCAGGATTGAGGTGCTTCTTCTGAGCTGTGCTGGTGGCAAGGTAAATGCCGGTCGGGACTGGGGTGCATCTTCTGAGTTGTGTGGGTGGCAGGACAAATGCTTTATATAAATGCAATTCAAAACTTAAAGCACTTTGACTACAATAGACAAACTAGAATGGTAGTGTGCTAAAGTGTGATACTAGCTCCCTCAGTCCAGGCCGTGTCTCCCTCCCCCATGATCCCCCCTCCCCCCGCCTGTGTGTATCTCGCCCCACGGGGCCCGAATTCGCGCTGTCTTTCAACCGCTTGCGTTGGCGGCGCGGGGGCAGATGTTTAGCCATTCACAGTAAGCCTGTGTCAAGCGTCGCATGTCTCGGCACAAAGGCATTGTGCCATTCACGGAGCGCGAGCTCTGTGTGCGCAGGAGACACAGTGAGGGACTTCGCACAATAATCCCATAGCGGCCCCTTTGCTCTGCTTCTTTCCAAGGCGCCATCGAGCGCCGGGTTTTGTTAATATGCATTAGCCTTTCTCGGCTGATTGATCCAGTACAGTTTTCCCGGGAGATCCTTTGTCTTTGCCCAAATCCCCGAGCTTTAACCGACTTTCCGAGCAATCCATCGACCTTTCTTGATCCCTCCCATTTCGTTTCAAGGCATCAAAGGCAGGGCGCGTGTGCTGAACGCAGGAAAACCGTGTGCCATTTACTGTAAAATTTGGATATTTTCTCACAGAGACAGTTTACCTCACATTCAGAGCCGGGAATGTATCTTTGCACCCAAACCTTGTGGTTGAATTGAAATAGCGGGGGCGTTGCTGGGATTTTCCACGCTGCGAGGGGGCATCCTGTCAGAGAGGAATATTGTCAGTCGGGAGTGCGCGAGAGGGAGGAAGAGGGAGGGCGACCAAGAACACCATCCCCGTAGCGCAAATAACGGAACACCATCCCCATTGCAGTGTCATAGCATTCCGCCGCCGCCTTTCTCCGAGGCGAAGCAGAAATGCCTCGGAGAAAGGCAGCGGCGGTTTCGGATTCGGGGGCGTGTTTTTCTTTTCTCTCCTCTTGCCATTGGCTGGAGGAGAGAATGAGAAAAGTAGCAAAAAACACGCCCCCGAATCCGAAAAGGACGGGGGCCTGTTTGGAGAGACAATCCTCTTCTCCAATGGCTGGCCAGCATTCAAGACGCCAGCCAATGGAGAAGAGGAGAGAAGAGGGGCGGGTTCAAGCCCCTCTTCTCCAAAACATTAAATCTCCGGACTTCCGGTTCTGCCTTCGGCAGACCGGATGGTCCCGAGACCTAATGACTGAATTTACACGTCACGTCACCTCCCGACCCACTCTGGTTCAAGAAGCAGTGCCCATCAGCAGCCATTTTGGAACGGAATGAATTGTATAAAAGAATGCATTTTATAATATAAAAGGTGCTCTACGCTCAAAGTTGTTGGCACGCTCGTTATGATTTCTGCTTCTCTTTCAAAAATGGATGCAGCTATTTTTCAATAGGATTAAAAGAAAAAGTTTGCTTTACAATAACAGCAACTTAGCAAATTGAGCTCTCCCGAGTACCTGTAAAATATTTAAAGAGATCTGCACACAAAAAACGGAAGTTGCTGTAAGTAAACGAGAGGTGGCATTACTTACATGATTGCAGCACCTATCTTATTCACTCGAACCCAGTGAAATATCCTTAGAGGACCACGAGTCTGGAGTTGTAAATGACTGCCTCGGTTACAGAGACCTTACAAAATCAACTAGAGTGCCGACAGAAGAACTCGCGCTTGATTTATTCATTATTGTAAAGCACAACATCCACGTAGTATACCCGGGTGCTCAATTACACACTGAAAAAAACAGCAAAGTAAAACCAGAAATTAAATATTAGCAAAACGAAAAAGTTATTTGCCATTAGTTCTTCTGCCTGGTTATTGATCCACTGTTCGTATATAGTAGAGTGCAGTGATTACTGCTTAGTAAGGGCGCTGCTAGGTGAAGCGTGCGAGTGTATCTGCACAAGGAAAGGTTTTGGGATAGTAGCGGCTGGGGGCCCGTGAAGAGAATATGCTGGCTTAGTGAAGCTGCCTGATGGGTGCAGAAGTCTTGGCTTGTGTAATGACTTACAGAGAACAGCAGGGGTAGGTACGAGAATCCTTGCTGGCAGTCCCTTAGCATAACAGTGATGCACGATGGGAACACACATCCCTTTTCTACCCGATTTACACATAGCCATAGAAAAATGCTATATATTGAAGCAGCTATGGGCGCTGAAGCCAAACACTCAACTACTGAAACACAAGCAGGAAACAAAGGGGAAAAATAGTCCACAAACCACAATTAAACAAGCAAAGTGTAATGATCTAGTAGTTAGTCCCTGCTGTGTGGGAGGGAACAAAGAGAAAAGGCAGGGACAAAGAGGCAGGACTGACGACTTGCAAGCAAAGGATTTTTAAAGGACACTGAAATAAACAAATTAAAAATTGGGGGATGGCTTTAAGCCAATATGAGAGGTTACAAGGTCTTGAATGCTCGACCTAAAAAGGAGTGACGAGGAGGCAGGACTGACCACTAGCAAGAAAGGATTTTAAAGGAACACTAAAAGAAACAAATAGAAAGCAGGAGGTGGCTTTAAGCCCACAAGAGAAGTTACCACAAGTCTTCCAATGCCTGGCCTAAAATTAATGTATCCTTGTGTTAAATAACTGGTGCCCATGTAAAGCGTCCCATACCTTTGGGTCGAGCTCGCGCTATATAAATCTGCAAAAAAAAGAAAAAATGGAACAACACATCCCACAAAAGACCTGGTAAACTTTACGGAGCTCATTACTACCTATGAAATAGTGTGAATTGCAAATATCTTTGGAAAAAGAATGCAATTTCCGAGTGCCTCAATTTCCCTCCCTTGTCAATACAGAAAATGTTTTCATCATAACCGAGATGTGTACTGGGTGTTACCCATAACTTGAATATTTTAAAAGACCTATCAAACGATAATGTCAGTCGCTGCATAGCCCCGCCCCTTAATAAAATTTGAATCTACTCTGCCTGACCCCCTCCCCCACCCCACTATGCCACGCCCACATGGTATCGTATTTGACACGTAACACGCATGGCGCGCAACTATGACCAGTATCCGTTAAACGCATGCGCAGCTCTAGATGAGGAAATCCAGGCCTAATAGTGATGACGCAGTATAAAAACTGGACCGCGTGATGCACGGAGTAGCTGCGGAGCTAGGCTAAGCGAACCACTACGCAGGTTTCTTAACACGAGTCGTATCATGCCTAAAACAAGTAACGCTTGTGTGCTCTGGCTCGCAGCCCCTAGACATCCACTCACGTAAACACCAAGCCCGCCGCCGTAACTAGTGCACTTACTGTCCAGGTAGTGTTCCAGGTACATAGCTGTCGCCATGTCGTGTACCGCGCCCTTTTGCTTCCTCCGCTGTCAAGACACTTTTTCATATTCATGAGCTGCCGGCCACCGGTTGGTAGGTAGAGGCAGTGACGTAATGTATAGCAATGACTTCATTGCTAGCCACGCATCGGTTGAGGAGGGTGGAGTGACCCTGTGAACTGTTAGTCACCTTTAGCATGGACACTAAAGAAAGACTTCAAGCGCGCCGGTAGCGTATGGGTTGCCATACTACAATGGGACATGCTTCTTATGATCATCTACATGGTCATGTAGCGGAATGGCCATCTTGAAACTGGATACAAGTTCCTGAAAGTGCTTCTGGCAGAATTTGTGCATTGCAGACCATTATCCAGCATCGAGGTCGCGTCCACATCCTGTGATTCTGGGCAAATCACTTAATCTCCTCGTGCCTGAATATGTAATGTAAATACGGTGCTCATGTACAGCGCTCCAATACCTTCGGGTCGAGTTCGCGCTATATAAAAGATGCAACAAAAAAAAACTAGGCTGTGCTATAGAGGTCGCGTTGTAGCTTCGTATAGTTATATTTTATCCCCTAGCGAGTCAGTCTGCTCACAGATACGCTGCTGATTCATGGAAAAAATAACTCAACCATGCTCATTTAATGGAAGGGTAGGTAACTTTCCATTTGCACTACGCAAGACATTTTGCACGACCATAAACACAAAAATGGGGGGGGGGGGGTGCTTTTTGGGGTGGTTTCATTCCAAATCTCCGTCTCTAAATGAGGGATATAACCTAAACGTCAATTGAGTTTGCTGATTGTGATTACTATTCATACTTTTTTGAAAATGATTTAATTGAATAGGCTGTGGCAGGTGAAAAACACAAGGGGGAATTAGGAATAGACAGAGTATCTTGCTGAATGGGCACAAATTGTATTGCATTGTAATTGCATTTATATCGCGCTTGCCGCTTACTACCCCTGACGAGGCGTTGAATCGCTTTTTCTGCAAGTAGCATGCTACTCCGAAACCCATAAAGGATTAGTCAAAAATCCGATTGGCCGCACTCTGCTCGTCCTACCAGCGTGTTACCCCAGCACCTGCGCGCCATGAGAGGTACTTTACCTGTGAATACTTTTTCGGCAGCCTACGAGGCAACCCCACACACATACCTACTCCCTGCTGACGAGAGGCAACTACCTCGAAACACGTGTCCAGGGATGGCTAACGCGACACTTACTTTCACTTACAATTTTGGCACAGGCGTATTTGCCGATGCTACTGCATGGACCACAATGCCTTGGGGTAACACGCTGGTAGGACGAGCAGGGTGCGGCCAATTGGACTTTTGTCCATAAAGGATTAGTGTTGAATTAGTATAGTGAAATATGAAAGTACTTACAGTGGTGGATAGGTTAGTCAGTTATTTGGATGCGGAAGGATAGGAGAGGGAAAAAAGGTTTGTATTTGTGTAGCTCTTGTTACCCCTGGTGGGGTGTTGAAGCGCTTTTTTGGGCGAGTAGCACGCTACTCTGGAACCTATAAAGGATTAGTGTTGAAAATTATTATAGTGAAATATGAAAGTAATTTTAGAGGTGGATATGTTATTCAGTTATTTGGATAGAGAAGGGTAGCGGAGGGATAGAAGAGGGGGAAAAGATTTGCATTTATATAGTGCTTGCTACCCCTGATGAGATGTTGAAGCGCTTTTTTGGCGAGTAGCACGCTACTCTGGAACCCATAAAAGGATTAGTGGTGAATTACTATAGTGAAATATGAGAAGTGGACATGTTAGTCTGTTATTTTGATTAAAAAGATAGTGGAGGGATAGAAGAGTGAAGGATTTAGACTTTTTTTGTTTTGGAGGTCATAGCAGTAGGAGGAGGCTTGGGATGAGAGGAAAAAAAAGGGATGTGAAGGGGAAGAGTCAGAGGGAAGAGTTGAAAAAGGCTTGCTTTGGGGGATCGGTATAGTAAAAGAGGTGTCAGATGATGCAAGGAAGGGTAGAGTAGGGGAGAGTCTAGAAAGGGTTATTTTGGGGATCATAGTATGGGTTTGGGATAAATGAGAGATCATCCTCTACAGACCCCGGACTGGAGGCTTATATGTACCAACGATCTGGACTGGCATCAACATATTCATACGGCTGTGCTAACACAATTAATAAAACACACACAATTGATAGACCCTTCAAATTACAGACACATGCATGGCAGCATTTTAGAAGAGGAAAGTAGGACATTTGAAGAAAATAGAGATGTTTCCGCTGTTGAAACAGAAGCAATTTCAGGCAGGATCGACAGCCAAAATAAAAACCATTTTTGGCTAGAAAAATAGCGAGTCTCCTGCCTGAATCGGGTCTATTGGTATGTATGCAGACACTCTGAACCTGAAAACGAATAACGATGGGCATACGGGGACAAAATTCACAGTAGGGAATGCCGACTTATTTTGAGAATTTGTGAATATAAAGGTGAACATTTCTTTAGAATGGAGGTAATTTATTTAGGATGTATTTGAATGCATAGTCACCCGAGCTTTGGGTGGGATGGTGTCATGCACGTGTATGTTGTTGATTTTTGGGAAAATGCAATAAAGTTCATTTGAGAAAAAAATACTGTTTCTGAGTTATAATTTCGTTACCACCTCCTGGAGTAAGCTTTCATCACTTGCTATTTCAACGTTTAGCAATAAGTCTAAAAAATGAACAATATTTGTATCAAAATGGAATAAAATCGTCTGAAACACCAGTTGCAAATATCAGTATGTACCAGGCATAATGCCCAATAACTATATACTACCACTGAACCTAGTGGGTATGTTTTATCCACTGAACTAGGATACTTGACGTCCAATCTAAGCCATACCACTTCCCCCTAAATGTGCTGTTAATAAACACTGTTCTAAACCTGGGTAGGGCCACAGCACAGTAAAATTTCACTGGCATGGGCAGTCCCTTGCCATCATAATATGCCACCCCAAATGTATTATATTGGACCAGTTGGAAATGCAGAACCAAGAAACATGATTTTTTAATACTGGCATTCAATTTTGCCAAATTGTGTGATCTGTTCTTGGGCAATCACTGTTGATCTTATTCATCTGCTCCCTTTTTGTCAAGATTGAGAGTATTTAGCATCACTACAAAAGCTGTTAGTAAGCCTACGATAAAAAAAAAATGAACTGGATATTATTTGGAGGAGAGAAGTCCCCAGACTCATGGTATATTTACCCAAACACAATATGGTGGTAAATATATAACCTTTGTAGCAAGCAGCAGTGTGCTGTCATCTCAGATCTACAGTTAAATAAACTGTTTGATCCTGGGCAAATCATACTCCACATCAAACTCGTTTGTGTTTCGTGCCTTGAACTGCTCACTCAGGGCAGCAGTGGGCATGGCGGGCACAGGTAGGTCATAGTTACTTTTCTAACTAGTCCTAGAATATTTGGGGAAAGAGCAACCTTCCCCCAAATATTACAGGAAGCTTATATGTAATTGTAACAGCAGGCCTGGAATATTTTGGGGAAAGTTATACATTTCTCAAGTATTTTTAGGAAGGGCTGAACAGTATAATTTTGAACTGAAGAAAGACTACCCTTCATGAGCCTCTGTCCACTTAGTAACATCAGCACTTGGCTTAATGGAAGAAATATACATCAAGTCATAGTCTCAGGACAAGTCCAAGCACTGTAATTATTAACAAATTGAAGCATTTTTTAGGTCAAGCTTTAGTGACCTGTTGTATATGGTTTGTGGAGTTAAACTCCGCCCATTGCTTGCCATTTCTTCTTATTTGTCTATGCCAGTGTCCTTTACAAATCCTAGCTTGCTACTTGGCAATCCTTCCTCTTTTCCATCCTTTGTTTTTCTGCTTTCCTGCCATTCAGCACCAGCCAAGTACTGTCTCCTTGTGCTTTCAGTGTGCTCCTCTGGGGACAACTTTGTTTTTTCTTGCCTGCTCGTCACTTGGGGAGATTGAGAGTGCATGTTTGCTAGGCTGTTCTTACCTCCCCTGATCCTCCCATCCCAGTGTCCTCTGCAGCCTCTTTCCTCCCACCGCACATGGCACCTCTACACCGTGCAGGGCTCCCGCTCAAGTGTCCCAATTCACTTAATCTCCCTGCCCGCCTGTCGCTGCTAGTCCCTTCTCCCCTGACCCTGCCTTAACCAACCACACAACTGTGTAGCACTCTCTAATGTGAGTTTGGAGCTCATACAAAACACATGACAGCATGGGGAAAAATGGACGTTACGTCTCTGCAGACTCTCAGCTGATTTACATTTTTATTCATTACTATTGTTGCACTCCATGAGAGCGCATGTTCTGGCAGGCCATCTTCCCCTCCTCCCCCGTCCTTGCTTGCAGCCGGCTCCCACATCGCGGCTGCTTCGACCCACCCACTGCCCTAGTCACAGCACTTCAAATGCTTGCGTTTTCCGCAGGTGTAAAATAAGTACTTAATTGAAGCCACCTGACGGGGCGAGACAAGCGGCACAATAGGTTCTTCCATGTTCACACGTTGTGCACATGTCCCCCGGAAAGGAGACCTGCAGCTCCCTCCCCCGCCCTTCTGGCTGCTGCTACGCAGTCCTGCAGCAGTCTCAAACACGCCTCACATTACGCTCTTCTTCCATAGCCCCAATATCAAATGAAGTAAATTAGCTATTGGCACACAGTTACTTTTACAGAAACGATGTGAGTTAATCTTACAGTACTGCTGTCCCTAATTTTCATCACAAATTAAAAACATAGGAGTGTTTCGGGTGGAGGTATTAGCTGTGCCAAAGCTTTAATGACTGCAGTTCTTGTAACCCTCATTTGGCACCAATTAGAGGGCAACATAATTTTCGCTCGTGCTTTTATTTCTTAAAATACATTGCTTCCCCACACTGCTCAGACTGAGTCAAAAGCCACCCGCACAGCCAACCAAAGCCATAATGTACAATCTTGCATAAAAATTACATGAGTTCTGCACAAACAACCCATTGTTGGTGTCAGAGAAATGTTTATTATACATAATTAATAAAAACCGTTGCAAATACATGGCATTACAGACATTCTTGATGCTCATTTCATCATGCTAATTGTGCTCACTGCGATAGAGGTTGTTGCCTGTTGGTTTTCCCGCCGCCGAAGTCATTTGGGGATAAGCGCTGGTCTCTGTGGTCTCGAGTGAGGAGGGAAGAGACCAGAGACTACAACGCCCAGCACCCCAAGCGGCGCGCACGCCGCTCACGCCAGCAGACAGCGCTGGGAGGCGCAGGAAAGAGGAACAGGGCTTCCACAGCGCGGGACGCGGGCGGGCCCGTCTGCGCCCGTCAGAGCCTGAAGGAGGCCAGGCTGGGCCAAGTTATTGACATCTGTGGACACCGGTGGTCTGATATCGGACAGTTAAATCTGCTCTTATGCATGAAATACAGCTCACGGAGTGCTGACTGTCTCTGGAGCCCTGATCCCAGCTCGGTCAGCATCCCGGCATAGTTATTGATTTAGAAAAGGGCCCCTCAATTTCTTCAGGTGCAACGCCCAATGAAATGCAAAATGACGAAACCAACCTCATTGTAAAGCCCACTGAAGATCACCCATCTATAGCATGTAAACATGGAGTCAGCACGAGAGGGCAGAAGGCAAGCTTAACAAAAGGGCAGGACCCTGCCACCAGGAAGAAAAAAAACCTGGCTCAGAAACCAAAACGGATAAATCGTAAACATGAAGGGCACATTGGTACCTCTGATAGCGAAATACCTAGCAGTATGTTAGTGCCCGCGGCTACTTCCGCTAATACTAACACGAACATGTTATGGACAGACGAGGACGATATATGTAAAAAATTTGAGTTCATGATATCTACTTTACTAGATCCACTACTGCAGAAATGATGTCAAATAGAAGATAGGATGAATAAGTTAGAGTAAATTGGCTCTAAAGGATGGGCAGTGAATTACGATATTTGTAATTGTGGGGCCGTATCTACTACTCGGCCTATGCCTCAACCAATGAGGGTATCGAGTAACGCAAGGAATTACCCTATAATTAATGAGCCCAGCCCAAACATTCAACCTGTCCTCTCCACTGTAACTGACCCAGCGCATATTAGCTCCCTACATTTAGAAGGGAGACATTATCCCATATTACACACTCAGCACTCATCTTTAGTAAATCATAGGCTAAGCCCTAGGGACGGGGTAGCGATAAGGGACTCTGGAGTGCCACACATGCAGGGTGTGAAACAAAGAGGAGCTAATGATCTTTCTAATAATTTGAGCTTGGATCTCCCCCCGGATGCTACACCATATACTGTTGTTTTGGCAAATGTCCCCCCCCATAGTCTCAAATGACCCTGAACATTGGTCTACACTACGTAACAAAGCAGGTAATTTAGTAAGCTCTAGAACTGGGCTAAAGAATATTCTCTTTTCAGAATTTAAAAGGGTCCGTAGGATATCATGGATAGGTAGGTCCACAAAGCGCTTACAAGGTGATTGTGTGATCCTAACCTTTGGGTCTCCTAGACTGGTCCAGCTTATTTTTGACAGGGCAGGGAACTGGCAGGTTGATTCAAATGGTATTAACATCTTACCCGTGGGGTTCTCTTATCAACCTGCCTTTGTTTTAGATTGGGACCAGGGAGGAAGGTCAGCTTTAAAGAAAAGGAGAAATCCCTACGCAGTACCAACAAACAACCGCTATGAAATCCTTAACTCCCTGGAAGATAATGACTGACTTCCTGACCCAAAGCTGTCCTTATCTGATAACGTTATCCCAGTCTACCTTACCTAAGATATCCCTAATAGCGAGTCATCACCACAGATAGATTGCACTAGATTGATTATTGAGAATAAGGAAGACTTCAGAGGGAGAACTCCCAACACAATTACAGCACTAGTAACGGACAATGACGATAGCCCGGTAAATACACTCACAATGTGCAAGTGTCTACATGTTATTAACAAGAAAGCCCCCTGTAACCTGGTATCTTGGAATGTTGCTGGCCTGCGCTCAAAGCTAAGTGAGCCCACTTGGTGTGAGTTCATATTAAATCAAGACCTCCTCTGTCTCCAGGAAACATGGGTTAGAGATGCGATCCACATCAATGGGTTTAAAACACTACATACCAGGGCAATCGGAGGACACAGAGGAAGACCTAAAGGGGGGCTTTGCACTTATATATCTAATAATTTAAATGTTATGGTGGATCTTTATAGCGAGGATACTTATTATCAGTTAATCAGGATTGAACTAGACAGTAAGCAATGTTTGATTTTGATTAACATTTATAACAGTGTCCCAGTACTTAGCATCAATCATGTTATTAAACAGCTATGTAGTGATGTACAATCCCTATAGGGAAATTATACCAAAGAAACAGTTGTTATTTTGGGTGGGGATTTTAATTGTGCCTTATGTTCGCATTTGAATAGCAACATCTGTGGCCGTGAAGCAGAGGAGGGGGGTTTACTACTACCCATTTCTGTCATTCTAACCAGGGGAGATATTTAATGAGATGTTATATTGTTTAGATTTAGGCTTTGTAAACGACATGTGCCCGGATCCTGTTACTATGGGCCATACTTTTAATGGTAGGGGTTTGTGCTCCACAATAGATTTTTTACTTATGTCAAATAACTATGCTTCGAGAATTTGTACTTTCCATATTGACAACATTTCCTTGAGTGACCACTTTCCATTATGTTTGACAGTCACCTTATGGTTGAACCACTTAACTAATAGTAACAGATCTGATCAGATTTTAGATCCAATTGTCCTTGATAAGCAGAATGGTTACACGTTGAAATGGTCTATGGTCGATCCAGAATGTGTTATCAAACAGGTGGTAGATAACTGTAAAAATGCACTTGAAGTCTGTTTGAGTGAGGCATCAACTCTCACGAATATCCTGGGATCTTTTTCAGCCATATCCAGCTTGGTGAGGGAGATATTACATGTACAGAAATCAAGTAAACCTGAAACATCTGGTTGGTTTAACACAAAGTGTACTAAGGAAGGCTTATTCAAACTTAAAAAATGCTCTCCATATTATCCCTAAAAATCAGGATGCCATAAGACATGCTAGAGGGATGTATAAATTAGCAATCAAAGAAAGAAAAATAACCCTGAGAAATGAAGCTTGGAAGTCGCTCCATATGGCTGCTTTAAACCGTGATAGTAGCGCCTTTTGGAAAGCGGTCAGAGCTCCTTTTCTAAAGTCGGAAGGGGGTCCAAGAATAGAGATTGCTATTACTGAATAACAGTGGAACCAACATTTTAACATGGTCTTCAACGGGGAGGGAAATTCTAATAATAACTTAGATGAAACTTTTTTAGCCTATAGTAATCAACATTTTGACCTCCAATTTACATTGGAGGAGGTGAAAAGGGCCATTTCTGCTACTGTAGGAGGAAAAGCCCCAGGACCCGACAGTGTCCCAGCAGATCTATTTAAATCAAACATGGATCTATGGGGACCAGTGGTTACGCAGGTAGCTAATGCAAGTTGTTCTGCACCTTTTCTGTCTACCTGGGTAGAGTCAATTATCGTCCCCATTTTTAAAAAGGGTAACCGCCAGGATCCTGGATGCTATAGACCTATTTCAATGTTGGACTCACTGACTAAAGTAGTGGGTCGCATTATTCTAGCACGTTTAAATGTATGGGCACAGGACAACAACGTTCTTTCTGATCTTAAATTGGGTCCCGAGAAGGTGTGGGAACCACTGAGCAGGGCTTAAACATAGCCCTATTAGTGGGTAAATACACACGGGTAAAAGAAGGAAGATTGTTTTTAGCATTTGTGGACCTCACTGCTGCATTTGACTCAGTTAAACACGCTAAACTCTGGGCGATTTTAGATAAGATCTGTGTAGATCCACATATCCACTTTCTGAGACATTTCTATTTTAACGCTAGGACAAGAGTACAATTTAGTATCAGTGGTGGGTGTACCGCGCCAATTCCAATTCGAAGGGGGGTCAGGCAAGGCTGTGTCTTGGCCCCCTTTCTTTTTAATCTTTATATAAATGATTTGGAAATGACATTGGTTAAGGAACAGAATGATTACCCATGGGTAAATGGGCGCCCGATACCTGCCCTTCTCTATGCCGATGACGCGGTCCTTATGTCACGGACGCAAATAGGTCTACAAAAGGTTTTAAATGGTTTTACAGACTTTATGAGTAATTTAGGACTAATGGTGAATACCTCCAAGACCTTCATAATGAGATGTGGCAAAGGCAGCCGAAAATGTCGGGATATGTTCATGGATGTCAAAAAAATAGAGGCAACTAAGACTTTTTCGTATCTAGGAATACTATTCCATAAGGATGACCTGTGGACCCATGCCGTCATGTCAAAAAAGTTAGCCTTCCTAAGAACTACCACCCCACTTGCCCAGTTCTCGAAAAACTAGGGAGAAAACCACCTGTGGAGCTACTGTGGATTTATCAAGCTAAAAGTATTCCGACCGCAATGTATGGTGCGGGGGTGTGGGGTCTGGCTAATACTCAACCACTTCAGATCGTGGAAAACAATTTCTTGAGATATATTTTATCAGTACCTAAATGCACCTCGTCATTTGTTTGCCATGCAGAACTGGGCCTAACACATCTGTCAGACCTCATAAAACTGGAGCCGGGTCTTTTATGGCATCGGGTATGTACCAAGGATGAGACCAAATTAAATAGGGACATTTTAACTGATATTTTAAAGATGGAAAAGGCTTTAGTGATTCCCTGGCTCAGATATGTCCGTGATTTTATGCAGAATTTAGGCCACCCGCAGTATTTTACTGAACCATCTACCTTGCGGGAAGTATGTAGGAAAGATCTAAAAAAGGAAGGCTTAATGATGTTGGAATTGTCACGGTTGACTGTAGAAATTGTGAAACACACTGTACAAGATAACTTATTTTAAGTGTTTTTACCATTCAACCATACTTAACATTTGTACTTGGAGGCTACGATAGATTTTTACTAACAAGATTCAGGTTGGGAATGAATCTATGTTGTCATCCTGCAGTCTTTTTCCCCGCAGGGAATCACTATGCGGTCGTTTCAACGACCGCATTGTGATTCCGCATACCATTACTCCGCAAGTCGGAACAACAACTTGCGGAGGGGGGGCGCTGGATGTTGGAATAGTATAATTTACTATTCCAACACCAGTCTGTGCGGACACTAGGGAAGGTGTTGGATTTTAAATCCAACACCTTCCCCCCCCCTCCGCAAGTCGTTGTTCTGACTTGCGGAGTAATGGTATGCGGAATCACAATGCGGTCGTTGTAACGACCGCGTTGTGATTCCCTGCTGGGAAAACGTTACGTGGTAAACGTTATTTAGCCTTTTCTGTCCGTCACTTTCCGCCTGTTGCTGCTTCTTTTTAAAAATTATTCCTTTACAAGCGCACAGCTTGTTTTTTTAACGTTGCTTTCCACCCGTTGTTTTTCTGTCCGTCACTTTCCGCCTGTTGCTGCTTCTTTTTTTTTCATTATTCCTTCACGAACGCTTTTCACGAGCGCTGCTCATGTCATGCAGCACTGCCGTATGCCGCCTTCCCAAACCGCAATGCTAAACCCCCTTGTTTTCACAACGGCCACTTGCAGACACACCCTTCATGTACAACAGGATTTGTGGGGTTATTTTGTTTTGTGGCTGGAAAAGGTAGAGTTTTTTTTCATTTTTTAAAGGTGACGTTTAAATCATTATTGGCTTGGAAAAGAGATTTAGACTTAATTCTGATTGCAATTTTTGGCGTACTTCAAAAAATCATTTGTATGCTCTGATTGAGTGTGTACTCAGAAGTACCCCTGGGCACAATCAGGCACTGACTTAAGTGATTCCCGTTCATCGTGCACTAAGTAGTCGTCCCCCCCCCCCCCACCTCGGACCAAAGCAGGCGCCCACTTCTGTGCATAGAGTGAAGGTATGGCTGGCAGACAACTCTAAAAAAAGACGTGAACAGGGGTGACGGAAAGTAAGTTCTTTCTTTAAACTTTTATTTAGTAGTTTGTGTTTCAATTCAGGTCTTATCTTCCCAGGTTAATCATGCAAAATCTCATATTTTGAAAGCACTCTCTCCCTTACATCTCGCTCTTGCTCGCAAACACACTCTACACACAGCTCTGCTGCTTCTTTCCAGACCCCGGATCCATGGCCACCCGGAGCCTACTCCCACCATGATTCGCTGCAAGCTCCTGTCGGAGGAGTCAAGGCGTGGACCGGGAGCCCCTACTTTTGGTGCCATGCCCACCTCCAGAGGCAGTTCTGCACACTCTGCACCCCGAGCTGCAAGCCCCTGTGAGAACAGTCAACGCGTGGTCCAGAGCCCCTGCTTCCAGTGCTGTGCCCACCTCCAGGGTCAGGTCTCCAAACTCTGCACCCCCAGGTCCATGCATTTCACGCCCAACCCTAGCACAGAAATCTTAACTCCCATACTAATCTTTTGGGTCATCTATTCAAAATGGCTCTTTTCAAAAGAAAGCCGCCACAATCTCTACTGTACTACCCAATATGTGACTACATTCTGGCGCCAGTTTCAGACAAGGGTTAGAGGGTCAGTTTTGGTTGACTTAATTAGAGTGGCACCGCTTTACGGATGCTGCGATTTATCTCTCAGCATTTTGGCCACTTTGGGAGTCTGTGTGCCTTTAATAATTATTTCCACAACACTGTTAATCCTCTCTATGGGCCTTATCTTACACAATTTAAATATTTAAATTTAGTGTGGGTTCCTCTCTTAAATCTGTCCGTAATTCTTTTCCCTGTGCCTTCATACCACACAATGTGGGGTTACGGATATGGTCTTAACATTACATACTCTATTTCACATCAAAAGTCTACCTGGTACATTTGTATTAAACTCGCCTTTGTGGTTCTTGCTGTGGGTCTTTAGGTCTGCTAACTGTCTAAAGCAGTAAACGCAGTGAACTTAAATCGCAACCGGAGACTTGCACTCAAGACTTCTTCCTATAAATTCACATTTTGTTCCTGTTTTCCTTTGCTTCTCGCACTCATTTTTTATGCTCTCTAGAAATCATGTGTACTTGTTTTATTAACGGTTCAAGCATTGAAAAGTTCTGCAAGTCAGCGCTCTGCACACTAAATATCAGATTGTTTAAGGAACAGTGTCTGTTCGTCACACTGCATACAGCAAACACAAGCTGAGGACGAAAGGGCCCCCTCTGGTGGCGCCCTGTGCGACAATGTTTGTTGGCGCCCCCCCAATGACCACCTCCACCACGGATTCTCTCACTAGCACCCTTTAACAGTGACCACGTCTCCATAACCACACTCTCTCAGATGCATTGAATTAGTTATATAGCGCCACTCATACCAGTGTAGGGTGTCCGAGCACTTTGCATCACACGCACATTACACAGAGACAATCAATCTTAAGTGTGTAAATCAGTGTATAGAAAATGTTACATAAGCCAAAGGACTAAAAGTGTAGGAGTTACATGTCCTCCATACTGGTAGGCAGTATAGTTTAAGAGTGCTTGGTGTGGAGAAGCAGAAACAGCATAGTCGGGAGTTTTTCTAGCCAAATTAACCCTTTTTGCAACATTAATCAATGTTCTAATAGTGTATACTTTGCAGTGTGCATGCAGTTCTAGGATGAAAGTTAATAGCTCACTATTCTATATTTGGACTTCTCTTAATGGCATCCACCTTGACAAAGTAAGGACATTTGATTATCTGGGCCTAACATTGTCCGAGCAATTCGGGTGGGGCCTTCAGATGACCAAAGCACGGCTTAGGCTCACCCAGTCAGCAGGGGGGATAATGAAAATGCTCAGAACATCTGCTTTCAAGCCAGCAGCCTCTGTGGTGGAGATATACAAGGCTCAAGCAAGAGGGGCCACATTATATGGGGCGGAGCTTTGGGGGCATAGTTCTACTATGGATTTTGTGAAGCTAGAAAATAACTTCATGAGACAGCTCTTAGGTCTACCACGCAGCACCCCACTGTTTCCCCTCTTGGGTATGAGGCCAATCGATCAAGAGATTGCCCTCAGGCCCCTGACATTTTGGCGGAGACTATGGGTAACTCCCGAGCTGAATGCGTTTAAAGAAGAGCTGAAGGAGCTCCTCTCCAGACTCAATCCTATTAAAACACCTTGGTTGGCCCATATGAGAAGCCTTTCGAATAGGCTTGGAGGACCAGAGCTTTGGTCATCACCTGAGCTATCCTGTCCCATAATTTCTAGGGTGGACCTTATAAAACATTTTAGGCAATCCAACCTGCTGTCTTTACAGGAGAACGCTGAAGAGGGCAGGTTGACAAGGGAGTTTTTGCAAGTAAAGGAGGTGTACATGAAGGAACCCTTTCTGGATGCAATCCAGCCACCTATGGCGAGGAAACTGTACGCGCAATTTAGATGGGGGAATTTACCTTTGGCAGAGTACACTAGTTCATGGGCTCCGGAGAATTCGAGTGAGTGCCCTAGTTGTAAACTAACGGCTGAAACTGATCTGCATGTGCTGTTTTTCTGCCCGGCATATGTGCTACCCCGCAAACGCTGGGTAACCCAATTATGTAAAAACTTAGGATTTATTCGTTGTGCCGAAGCTTTTAGAGTTTTAAAATATGATACTGATCCTCCAATTGTATTCTCGGTATCTCGGTTTTTAAATGCCATGTGGCATATTAGGAGAGGACTTCTAAAGCATCTATAGGGGAGGATCAACTGGAGGCACCCCTTGTCTATTTTTAAAGTGTATTTAATGATTGTCCGGCTCCTTTTTTAAAAAAAAACTGAACTTGGTAGTATGTGTTTTTAATTGTGCATACACTATGAAAATGTAATTGTTGTATAAACTTTGGAATTTTTTTTTTTTTGCACTTTTATGGCCTGAACGGCCGAAATAACGTTTTTTACATACATATTTGGACTTTAAGTTATAAATTGCAAGTAACAAAAGGATGCCTCTTTTGAAAGCAGTAACCTGCTGATCTGTTTACATCATACACACTCTGTTATCTACTTGGTACACTTTCTTTGCAGCAGGCATATTAACCCTCTGCACTAACTTCACCTAAGTCAAAACCTCAACTATACAAAACACTGAACTCTCTCCAGGAAGATAATTAATCACACAAATTATCTTGACATTTTTGTGAGGCCTGGTAATTGCCGGGGGAAAGAAACGATGCAGCAGGTGCTTCAAAAGCA
The DNA here is from genome assembly GCF_964204655.1 of Triturus cristatus. NCBI lineage: Eukaryota > Metazoa > Chordata > Amphibia > Caudata > Salamandridae > Triturus > Triturus cristatus. The sequence goes on from NC_140594.1 coordinate 652,737,904, forward strand.
TAATAAACTTTCAAACACGGCGCCCCCAGGTAGCCAGCACCCAGTGCGGTGGCACCGGTCGCACCGCCCTAAAGCCGGCCCTGGGCCCCCTCGAGAATAGGAAGCGCAGGGCACCCTCTCACTGTTGGGGCTGCAGGGGAATCCATTACGCTCTGTCCTAATGCATTAACAGTGACCTACCTCAATGTCTGGTTGGGTGAGTTTTGTCATTAAAACATCTGTCAGTTTCTGAGCTGCCTAGTTGCCTTTTTTGTTGCCTCCTAAATTCAACAAGCATTGGCATGGTCAATAGGTCCCGCTTCTGGGACCTTATAAGTATTTAGTTATGCAGCTAAATATCCTTGGTGCAACAACATTAACTGTTGCATGGTTAAACACTTATAAGGCCCCAAAGGCGAGACCTATTGGCTATGCCAATGCTTGTTTTGTTTTTTTAAAGGACAAGTAGTGCTATCAGGCTCCGGCTGCCACTTAGAATTAGAGAGAGGTGTGTAGAGAGAGAGAGAGAGAGAGAGAGAGAGAGAGAGGTATGTAGAGAGAGAGAAAGAGGTGTGTAGAGAGGTAGGTAGAGAGAGGTGGGTAGAGAGAGGGGTAGAGAGACAATCTGAACGCCATAAGAACAAGACAAAGAATCTGCATGATTGTGTCTAAAGTAGCAGAACACCTACTTGTTTTGATTGTTTGCGGATGGGTGCTAGACTAAGATCGTTGGCCTTCTGCACATAATAAAAACAGACATTAATAATAATCGTCTTGTTCCAGGCATAAAAAGGCACACTGTCCACTTGTCTAATCCAGGGGCGGTGGGTGAGATTTGAAAGTGGTGGGGCGCAACCGAATTTGCATACAGCACCGTAGCGAGCGAGCGCAGCGAGCGAGCCCGAACCCCAAAAGGGGGGTTTGGGGGGGCTAACCCCCCCCAAGAAAATTTTGGAAAAAAAGAAGAAAAATCGTGCATTTTCAAGCAAATTTGAGAAAGCAGGAAGGTTAATAAAGCAATTGTGAAAGTGCAGTTATTACATTAATAGATGGCATAACATAGGTAGCTGCTTATTCAGTATTACCACAGAGCTTCATACATTCTGTCCTATTATGCTCAGGTGCTGAATTCAGACTATAAGACTCATGGAAATCTCAGCTCTAAGAGTAGAAGAAGTTGCACAGCAGTGTAATGGTTGCCAGGCTCGTTCCGCAGGAGCGTCAGGAACTTGAAGAAAAGTCCACAGTCTTCCCCTACGGCCTTCCGACTCTATTAGAATAGACTCTAGAGTAACGAATGGCACGCAAGGGGAAAACAGGGAAACAAAACAAGGAAAGGCGGGGGAAGAAAAACAGTCTTACAACATACTGAATATTAGACTCTAGAGTAACGAATGGCAAGCAAGGGGAAAACAGGGAAACAAAACAAGGAAAGGCGGGGGAAGAAAAACAGTCTTACAATATACTGAATATAAAAGAGGCAGCGCAATGCGCTGTTACCGTGATTCTGGTTGAGCTGAACTTTGTACACACACTTCACATAGGTCCACGCAAGTACCCCAAATATAAATGGTATAAAGCAGTGTTTCCCAAACTGTGGTCACATTCCCAGGGGGGTCCTCAGGCAGTAATTTTAAAAGCACAAAAAAGTTCCTTGTAGAATCAGCAGTTTTCCAGCAACAATAAAAGTGTCAAGATTACGTCGGTGATTAATGTACCTGCTGGAGAGAGATGAGAGTTGTGTCAAGTGGCAGCTTTGACTTATCTAATGTAGCACAGAGGGTTAATATGCCTACTGCAAAGAACGTGTACCATGCATTTTGAAAAACATTTTTTATGTGCCTAGGTTAGTGGGTTACTGCTTTAGTCACAGATTCTTTTGTTACTGTGCAGTTCATAAGTGACAATAGTAATCTAGCACAGTGACCTATAAACTGTCATCAAAGAGCTGCTTGCAAGCTGCATGATACAAGTTAGAAACATATGTTTGTTTCAAGTCTTTCATTATCCTAATCCTGCTAAAAAGGTTTATTTGGGTGGAAATACATTTTTATTGTTAAAGTCAATGCTAACCACTGTTATGTTCTGAATCCTGAGTTTGTGCTTCTCCAGACCAAGCACTCTTTAAAAATGCCTACCAGTATGAATAACATGTGAATCCTACACCCTGTAGTCGCATTTGCCTTATGTAACATTTTCTATACACTGATTTACACGTATGAATCATTGTCTCCATGGGGCAGATTTGCAAGAAAATTGACTGTGTGTGTCGCAAGCCATTTGGCTGCGCCGCACTGAGTCACTTTCGAAGCACAGGGATGCGACATATTTACAACAATATGTTGCATCTCTGTGCTTCCCCCTGTGCTGGCGCACAAACTGCTGCCATACGCCTGCACAGGCACATTTGCACCATGGTGCAAGGATGCCTGTGTCGTGGGGAGATTGTTTATGTGCAGGAAGTAACCCTTCCTGCATGTAAACAATCAGAAATGGCGTTTTTCAACTTCTAAGTGTGCTGCATTACAATTCAATATATAATGATACATTTGTTGTAGACTGCACCATTGTTTCCTAAATTGTCTTGGGGGGAGAGCCTCCCAAAGCCCCCTTTGTAGTGGTCAGGCGCACTCACTGCACTAGGTGTGCACTGTATGGGGACTGGTCTGAAAACATTTGCCTGGGCTGCTTTGGGTTTCCAGTCTGGCCCTGGCAGGAGTCTCATACTGCGAAATAAAACCAACCATTTAAAAGTTAGTCATGGAGATGCAGCGCTAACCCTCCTGTTTTTTGCAAATTCTTTCAATATAAAATACTAAAATCCTTAGTAATTCGAGTATCCGTTTTGTGTGCACACGTGTGTTTATTGTTTTCGAATTACTGTTTTAATGTTTGAAATTTAAGTCATACAAATTGCTTGGGGGTCCCCGGCTTCCAGTGGTGACTCAATTGGGGTCCTCAGGAGTAAACAGTTTGGGAACCACTGGTATAAAGGTTTTCGCAATTTGCCAAGGGGAAAGGTTTGATAGGCAACACAAGCAACGAATCGTTCACCCTGCGGGAGACAGGTCCGGCCAGTGAACAAAGGTGAGCAAATCTGTGTAGTCTCCAAATAGAACAAACACTACAAAACTTTTAAAAACAGAGATAACAATGCATTTCTTACCTCAATCAGAATTTTTTGTATTCAAACAAGTAGCAGCATTCACTTTTTGTAGATGAAATCCGCACGTCTCTCTTTCAGTGTAGCAAACTTGTCAATTACTTTCATGTTGAAGTCCGGTATCTTTTGGACTAGCTTGCTCTCTACAGATAGCATCGCCAAAGCATTTAGTCTTTCCTCTAGCATGGTGTTCCTGAGGAATGTCTTTATGCGCTTTAAGGCTGAAAAACATCGTTCAGCTTCTACTGTTGTCATTGGAGTCGTAATCACAATTTTTAGTAAAGTCACTGTCTCTGTAAGTGAGTTTTCCATATGCAGTTTATGAATTAAACTCAGCAAAGTCAAGGCGCTTGTGGCCTTCCGGTACACAGGCATTCCGTAGAGTACAGTTAACTCAGTTCTCAGCTGCTCTTTTTTGAGCATAGGATACGCTTCCACAGCCTGATTCAGAGCACGCTCAGGGAAGGATTCATCATATTGTGCAAACTCTTTACCTTGCAATAAAGTCGCACTCACCAAATGTTTTGTGAACGAAAAGCGTTCTTTCGCCTGCACAATTACAATGTCACATATCTCCTTTCCAATTCGAACCAGAGAGGTGATGTTTTGTCTGCGGTTTGCAAAAACAGAATGCTGCGGCAGTTTGCTCTCTAAATCTTCAACCCCATCTCTCACTTTCATAATCTGTTGTACAAATGCAGATGTATTGGCTTTCACAGAGACAGTATCTAGGTCTTTTCTTTGCAACTGATCGTATAACACATCAACAGGAATCATTATGTCATGAAATAAAAACAGTAAGAACTGAAACTCTTTGTCTTGTAGTGTTCTAATAAAGCCATGGGCTTCATTCTGACTTGTGTGATCAAAGTCTGCTCTGGATGCTATGGCGACAAAACATTTCTCAAGGCCCTCCCTCTGTTCAAAGATTAAGTTGACTGTACGAATGTGAAAGTTCCAACGAGTTGAGGATCCCCTTGGTACGCTTTTGTCCACAATCTCATGAAGGGCTTCTGTTCTTTTGGGCGAACGTGTGAAGAATGCTGCTATGCCTCCGATATCCTGAAAGAAGACTCGTGTCTCTCTGATCTTTGATACCGCCTGTTGCATAATAAGATTGAGTTGGTGGGCGTAACAGTGCACAAAATGAGCATTAGGGTACACATCTCGAATTCTCTTCTGAACTCCACTAAGGCTCCCACTCATTACGGATGCACCGTCATAGCTTTGTGCGATAAGCTTTTGTTTTTGAGGCAGGTCCGGGAAAATTAAGTCCAGTTGACACAGTATTGCTTCAGTGATGGTTGCTGCACTAGAGTCACTTAAATGCGTGAAGCCATAAAATCTTTCCACAATGTTTCTGTCACTGTCAAGGTACCGAAACACTAACACGGACTGTGTTTGAGTGGACACATCAGTGGTGTCATCAGCCTGAATAGCCACAAAGTCTGTGTTTCGCAACTCTTGCACAATATGGCTTCTTATAATTTCGAGCATACAGTCAAGGAGTTCATTTTGTATTGTATTAGAGGTGCCCTTAAAGACTGTAGCATGTGCTAAATGTCTTTCCAAATCCTGGTCTATGGTTGACATTAAATCCACTAGGCCTCGGAAGATCCCAGGTTTTGAGGAAGTTTCCGATTCATCATGGCCTCGCAATGCCAGTTCGAAAGCACCACAGAAACGAATGCAATCAATGATCTTGGATAGATTTTGTCTGTTCTTATCCACAGCTTCATTGTGTTTTTGAATGGATTTGCGATACGCATCATTTATCTGCTGCTCAATTGGTGCGTCTTCCCCCAACATTCCCAGTCTTGTCAGGTTTTCCAGATGATTTCTTGTGAGCGCATGCTTCTTTATTTTTTCAGCGATGTGCTTCAGGTCGACCATTCCTTGCCGTGTCCAAGAAAAGTCACCGCCAAACAGCAAGCAGGGGAAGCAGAACAGAGAATTGCGTATAGGGCAGCCTGTAAGCCAATCAGCTTTTGTGTACCAGGCATTTGAGAATGTACGTTTTGACATTTTTCCTCTGTCCTGGGTAGTTTGCTGTAGGTTTATTTCAGGCTGATGAGGTCCCAATTCTTTTAACTTCAGTTTTTGTTCAAGTGGCCGTGACTGGAATGACTTTGTAATCAGCTCTTGTACTGTATTCATGATGGGGTGTCGGGTGTTGCTGGCCTTACCAATATATATATATATATATATTAAAGAAACCTGTCAATAATCAAAGTACAACGTATAAGGTGCAGTGCAATAATATCAAATTTCAGTATAAATACATTATACATATATCTTGTGCATTATCCTAATACATCTCAAATGACTGCTAAAAATAGAGCCGTACTGCCTCCTGCCTCTCTGTGCCATAGTGGTTGCTGGAGGCACTGAAAGACACTGCTTGAGGGCCTTGAGAGTGACCACATGACATACATGCTCTAACTACGATGTAAAAAAATATATAGCATCAGTTGCCTTACCTTTAACACTGGTGTTTGCTGGGTTGTAGCCGGGGTCGGGTGAGAGAGCAGCAAAGGAGGTTGGGGTCCTCTTGTTGTTTGCTGGAAAATTGCCCCAAAATGCGGTAATGTTTCAGGTTGTCAGGTGCTGAAAATGAAAAGATAACAATTTATTTTTGAAACAGTAGGGTAATGAAACAAAGACTGTGGGGAAAAAACATAACGCTCCAATAAGCATTAATATTAACAATACCCATTACAATTCACAAAACAATAAAGGCAGGCTCGCAACGCACTGGGAAATTCACAGATTTCATTTGAATCAGATTAAATATTCACCAGTGTATATTCAAAAGTTAAAACTTTTATTTAGCTATCCGCATGTTTTTGGACGTCAGCACACGGTGGTGAATTAATGAGCCTTGACATTTCCCTGCCTACGATCTGCTTGTTTGAAGTTTTGAGAGCGGCTCCTGAATTATTAATGAAAGAGCTGGTAAAAGGCACTTTGTGCCGTGTAAAAGTCGTGCTTGCGCATTTCATCTCCTGCTCTATGAATTTGTCCTCGAATTGTTGGACACTTTCTAAAAGCCGCAGTCTCTATACGGGGCATACTAAGTTTGATGCATGTGGCCCCTAATGACTCAAATGGGACTTTCTGTAACATGGGAATGAGAAAAATAGGCTATCATTTAGGGTGAAAATCAAATGAAGACTTTTATAAAGGCGTTTGTGCAGGCCTTTTTTAATCCATTTCAAAGTCCACCTTCCCTTCTCGGCCCCATATTCACCTCCCTTCTACCAGACACTTAGCACAACTAACCTCTCCAACTAATGATTTATCTATATGCTGCATTTCAATTCACACCTCTTCCAAATGGAGACGGTTCAACTTCCCTGACACCTGCAGGCACTTAGAGCAGAGATACAGCCTGCTCTCGTCCTCTTGACAACTGCTTTGCATCTCAGTGGACACCATATTGATCCCGTGGATGTCAGCTTCAATTCCATCAAACACTGCAACGCGAACCACAATGCAGTCATGCCTGCGGCAACATTATGTCATGTATGTGCTTTGGAGGTGTGCTGCTGCAGGATCAGAAATTTGAAACGCAAATTCACGTTTTTTTCTTACCTTTCAGAAGCATGGAGCGCAATGGCAGGCAGAGAGAGGGTGATGCAAGTGTTGTGCACTGGCCTGCCAGGTTGCTGGCAGTGCATACACCACCCCCGCCCCCCCTCCCCTGTGTGGCAGCCCGGGCTGAAATAGCTTCCAGGGCGCACACACACACACGCAGCCGCCCCCCCACCCCGTATTTCACAGGTTTTTAAAAGACCATTCGCCTGTTAATGGGGCTTTGTTGGGTTTTCACCCCTTCTGGAGCCCCTGCATCGCCACTGACTATTGCTGGAGGAATTAGCACGTTACACAATACCAAGCCCTGTCAGCTGAAACCCCCGAGGAATCGGGTTTTTGCTTGCAGGAATCGGGAGGCGGGAGACTAGCCTTGAAATCGGTAGGCTCCCGCCTGAATCGGGAGAGTTGGCATGTCTGCTTGAACCCCAATCCTTCACGGACACTGGAGGCCTGTGCTTGCTATGATAAAATATTCCCCGTCCCACCTGTATTCTTTAATGCTGTCTACGTGACCTCTCCCTCTGGTGCTCATGAGTGCAATGCTGGGGTTGCCTGGTTACCAGCCTTGTATACCACGGGCACGTCACAATAGAGACTTTTCAACGTGTCATCATGCATCACCGGTGTATGGGTGATGACAGGTGTTGCAGTGTAGGGGGGGTGGTCGAGACACGGTTTTAATTCAGTTTCCTAAAAAAAAAAAAAAAAAAAAAACGTATTTATTCACAGAATGATTCTGCGATGAACCTCAAAGACGATCCCATCCTACCCGACCTTCTCCCCCCTCAGTGGCCTCTCTTTGTCTCTGCTGCTGCGGAGCCCTCCCCTCTGCACTTAGCGTGGTCCTCGTGACTTCACAGTGGAGGGCCTGGCAGTCACAGGTGCTCCAGCCACAGGATTCTGCTGCGGGTGCTAGCCTGGACTTTGTGACATCACAGTGGAGGGCCTGGCACATCACAGGTGTTCCATTCACAGGATTCTGGAGGTGCTGCTGGGAAGGCGCGGAGCCGAGCTAAGGCTGATTGTCACAACTCGCTTGCACACTCACATTCGTACAAGCACGTGCGATGATACTCACACAGGGGTGTCATACGCTAGTATTTATTAACTTTAACAATATAGCTGAATTTGTGCCGCTTTATTTGTGCCGCTCTTCAACCAATCACACCCAGGAGCAGTTGTTGAGTCTCTGCTTATAGGTGGGTCTCGCCTCGGGAAGGGTACCCATTCACAGTAGGAGGTCTAATTCATCACCAGGCTCGTAACGGGGCTCACTGCTAAGAGTTTTTAGAACAATCTTTACTGTGTGTCGCTCTGGGATGCTTCTACTTTTCCTATGAGCTTTAGCCATAGCTGCCAATTTCTCGAGGTCATTGTGTGATGTGCTGTTACAGTCCAGTTTTTTCCTCTGAATTATGGGACATGTAGTCCTGCTATATAAAGAAATAAACAAGACCACAAGTCCCGGAAATCAAGGAAAAAAAGTGGACTGGAACAGCACATCATGGATGGACCTAGAAGACTTGGCAGGGCTGCGAGAAACCTGTGCTCAGGTGTGCCTGATGTACACAGCGCCTACTGTAAATACTGGCCCAGATATACGTACCGAAGATCACACGAGTGGCGGCATGTGGTCGAGGTCACAGGGCTTTGGGGTCGCAGAGATGCCCGTAAACCTGTGGCCTGCTAAGAATGGAGGGGGCGGGGGGGGGGGGGGGGGGGCTGAGATCGATGTCTGAACTGTGAGTAGATTCGGGCGCAGGAGACTCGGTAATGTACCACTGACATCTGCACTGAAGAGTGAGTGACATCCACATCAAGTCATACGCAGGGTGAGAAGTGACACTCATGGAAGGGCCAAGAAGGGATAGTCGCAGGAGGGCACACGAGTCCCCGTTACGGGACCACTGAGGAACGGCAGTGAAAGAGAGCTGACTGAGGAGGGACGGTCCGCAGAAGCGGACAGTCACAACAGGACATCGGAGGGACAGTGACAGAGGGGCTGGGGCGGGACAGTTGCAGGAGAACTGTGGAGCAAACCTTGCGGGAGGCTTGTGGAAGGACAGGTGCAGCAGGACTGTGGAGGGACAGGTGCCGCAGGACTGTGGAGGGACAGTTGGAGAGGGCCGTACCTCTCTGCGGCCTCCAGTGGGATTAGATTTAGGATTCATAGTGTAATATGGGCTCTGTGATTTACCAGATCTCCACCTCACACGACTCTCACCCAGCCCTCGCGGCCGGAGCCCACCCTGCTTTCACCCCCCGTTAGGCCTCTCATCCCGGCTTCACCCCCTTGGCAGACCTCAGGCTCTCACCCATGCCACCGTCCCTTCACAGGCCTATAACCAACCTGCCTTCACCGCCTCATACTTATCATCCAGACAGCACCCCTCACGGCTCATTTTCACTCTCTCCCATAAATACTTGTATCATAAGCTTACCTTACCTATAGGGGAACTAATGAAGGTCCTGCGCAAGCAGTAGCCACACACACACCGTCCCTCACGACCACGAGGCTGGGCTCAGGCAGCGACGCGCACGAGTCAGTCGAGACAGAGTGAAGTGAACCCGACCGTTACTTACGTCACGCGCTCGGCATCCAATATGGATTGCCCGCCCCTGCGGTGACCGGCAAATCCTGGCGCAGTGGCGCTGCATGCAGCACCAGGATTGGCTTGGAGGGCACAGTGACTCCTCGCCCTGTTGCCCTTTTGCTGCCAGCGCTGCCGCCAGCAGGTCCTGCACCCCCCCCCCCCCCTACTAGCTAATGGGGCCGGCCTGGGTGCGCATGCTCGGGCAAGTTGCTGCCCGAAGCATACATGCGGGGATAAAAACGTTTTTTTAAACACACCAGCCAGCCCGGCCCGCCCCCCCCCCTCCCCTGCACACTCCCGATAAAGTCGGGTGCTGCCCGGCGCCGTGTAAATGGTAAGTATAATTATTTCGAGTTTAAAACATTTATTTTAATTGAATTCTTTAACGCGGGTCCAGGGCTGGTGGGGCTACGCCCCTACGCCCCAATGGACGCACCGCGGCTGGTCTAATCCTGGGCACTCTGAATTGTTTCTCAGAGTTCATCAGCCTTATGTCCCTGGTGACTGCTGCTCCTAGTGCCAGAAGCTTACATAAAGGAAGGCAATGGAGGCCATTGCATAACAGAAAATGCTTTGGGAGGAATAGGCCAAAGAAACAGGGAAATAATAGTATTGTTACATTATTTTTGTGTAGAGAATATGGGATCTAATGGAAAAAAAAACATTCTGGATAAACTAGAATGGCACATCAAATCTTTAAATAGGTTTAATCTTCAACAAGATTTTATTTCTTCTTAGTTCGTAAATATTGACATAATCTCACGATACACCTTCTGTTTAAACTTCAAGCACTCTTGCAGCATAAAAGAAACTTATTCACTTTAATGCATCCTTCTCGTGCCTGACTGGAAGCTGAGTTGTGCTTGTTTGAAAAGCTAATTTGCCTCCCTTGAGTGACTGGGTGGATTATCTTTCTAGTATTAAATGTAATGATATGTCAACTCTCAGCTTAGAACTCGTTTTGTATCCTAGAAAAAAAAACATTTGTTCCCGAGCACTTAATGTTGTTAAATGATGATGTGTCCTTTGCAAATGTGTTATTAGTGTCAAGCTGATCCGTCTCTTGGATTGAAAAATGCCCAGTGATTTAAAGCGCTATCATACATAAATAAAAAAAGGGGCCTTTTTTTTCTGAAAGTCTGCAGTATGTGTTTCAGTGTATTTCACAAGTCCCCAAAACATATTTATTCATAGCCCTTTGGCAGATTTGCAATTGGCCAAAAACAATATTTGTTCCGGTCTCTAGTGCTACTTGGAATTCGCGAGTGTGCCACTTATGCAGTGATTTATATATCCATTTCTCTGAGTGACTCTGCATTTGTATGTCATCCTGTAAAGGTGCCAAGTAAGTAGTTTTGCTAAAATAATATTTGGAGTCTTCTTTCACTGGTAGCACTTTACTTTAATTAATTTAGTAGTGATCTCCTTACTTTTCACTCTTTCATGTGGTTGCTGTTCTATGGAAGTATGAGCTGCTTTCGTTCTTGTGAAGGATTTCAAATACTTGCTTTTGCCGATGACAAGTTATCGAGCAGCATTTAAAATATTTGTACTCATGTATGTAGCAATAATGATGAAAATCGCTGTGTGTGTAGTATTGTAAAATTAATAACCACAATTTTCCTCCCAACCATTGGTAATGCGATTTTGCATGAACGTCGGGATTACCTCTTCAGCTGTGGCATTGGCAGGTGTTACTTTTTGTAGGTCGGTGTTTTCCCTACAAGAACAGTTTGTTTCACAGCTGCTGTGAACATGCAGTTTGTCTGCTTTCCCTCAGGTAGATGGGCTGGGAGGGTGAAACAAGCATTGGCATAGCCAATAGGTCTCGCTTTTGGGACCTTATAAGTATTCAGTTATGCAACTGTTGCATGGCTAAACACTTATAAGGTCCCAAAAGCGAGACCAATTGGCTGTGCCAATGCTTGTTTTTAAGCTTATGAGCACGATGACAGATTTGCAAGTGGTGATGGGGGGTGGGGGGGCAATTTAAGAGATGGAAGCGGGTTCCATTTAAGTGAAGTAGGGCCAGGTTGCCGTAATTGTGGTTGAAGTGTGGAGCAATAAAGGAGCTGGGTGAAGGGGGATTGTGAATTATTTTTTAAAGCGAGATGAGGGGCCTGCGATATCCCGGGAAAAACAGTGGACGGGACGGGGAGAGTCAGCCATTCAGTGGCACCAGCAAGGGATAGAACGTAGGGATAGTTTAAATAAATTATTTTAAAAAACACGCCAAATGGGAAGGGGACTAATCCCCTTCCCATTTGGCATGTTTTTTAAAATAATTTGGGGGAAGCAACTCGGAGAGTAGGTGTAAGGGGAGAGCAACTCACAAGAAAGAGAGTAAACAAGCGAAAGTGATCGCGATCAAACATCAAAGCGGCCGTGCGGCAGCGAAAGTGAAAGTAATCGTGGTCAAGCGCGGCGCCCGCGCACATGCACTGTAGCTCTAGGCTGGCCTGGTAGCACTTTTTGGAGCCCTCCCAATAAGTCTCGCCAGACCAGCGCATGCGCTGGGTCAGGTGAGACCTAAAAAGCAGCTTCCAGGGCGGGAACTGGCGAGGACCGAGGAGCATTAGATAGGAGGCCCAGCCCACCACTTCACTATCTTAACTTCTTTGTTCCAGAGACTGAAGCAGGGCGGGCCGGGGAGGAGCTTGACGCGGACGAGCCTCAGGGGCATCACGTTGGAAGCTCCTTGTTCTTTCGTTAGGTCTGTTCTGGGGAGTAGAAAGGGGGGCTAGGCCAGTGGTAAGGGTTGAAATGCAGGGAGCTTATTGCGTGTGAAAGCAGTTGCATTCGGCACATAAGAAAACAATGACGTTATAATGACAACAGGACGTGCATCGATCTGGTAAAAAAAAAGAAAATCAAGCTGGAGACCTGTGACTGTGTTGGAAGGGAGGGGGAGGGAGAGCAGGGAGAGTGGGGTGGAGGAACAGGGGAAAAGACACAAGAATGAAAGACAAGCGCGCGTGCTGGTAAAAAACGTTATAGTAAACAAGCACGGTGAGTTATTAGCCAATTTAATTATATTCATTGTGCTGACTGTGTAACGGAGGAGGCCTCAACAGGATTCAAATAATCAATTTGGCGTTCAACTCACTGGACCATCCTGCATTAGGCGAAGGAATTCTAGTGCTTAATCAGTTTCTAGAGACATGAGTCGCTGCACTAAAGAAAGCTGGAAGTACTCTTACTCACATCTAGTAAGAATACAGTTCGTATCGGGCCGCAGAGGGCAATACAAAAGGATCATCACTGGACACGAGTCACATCTAGCACCTAGAACTGAGTCAAAGCTCTACACGGGAAGCTCTGAGGAACAATTATACGGAAATATGTGAAGCGAGAATATCTATTTGGAATGCCAAAATGAAATGTTACAATTATACCTTTTTTTTTTAAAAGCACGCTACGGCCTGCTGCAGTATAGAGAGGCGTGGGGAGTGGAGGCCAGCATGAGCCTGGAAAGAAACCCACGGTCAGCAGAGTGACGCGATCTGTGGAGGGAGAGGGAATTGACACGGCGGCTGCGCGCGTGCACGTGCACTCAAGCTTGAGGCCAGGAAAAGCCTCTGGCAGCACTTTTAAAAGCCTGTTTACTAAATTTCTCACAGAGCAGCGCATGCGCTGGCTCAGCGAGACCTAAAAAGGTACTCGGAATGCAGGTCGACTCATGCCTTCTGCATCATTCAGAATACCTAATACGCCTCCAATGTACAACACAAAGTTCCACAATATGCCACATAATTTAACAGCACACCGCATAATTCAAATCCACAACATGCCACTCCACAACACACAATACCATTACACATTATAACCTCCATGACATACAATCCCTCTACATATTTTTAACAAGTTAATACCATTTAACTACTATCCACGTAATTCGAAAAACACACCATACCACATATGTCCACTATCCAACTCCACATCACACAATTCCACAGCAAACAATCCCAATACAACCCATCGCTACCTCACACTGCCACCAAACAGATCATCTTTCCCTCACACTCCCACTACTCCATCTCATCTTTCAGTTACACTTCTACCTCTCATCCCTCCCTCACACTCCCTCTCTCCTCTTTATACTCCCTGCTCACACATGCTACCTTCCTGTACCTCTTTGCGCTGTGCAGTAGGTCACCTCTCGTCCCCCCTCTTGTTGCTCCTCCAACTCGTCTCTCTCTCTCGTACTCTCTCACACACCCCTCTCGCTCTCTCACCACTCTTCCCGCCTCTCTCATATTGGTTCACTTCATGCCTTTAAGCAGTTTCTTTCCCATGCCTTTTCAACATTTATGTCCCTCAAACCGACGCTTTAAGTGTCTGTGGCCTTCTCTTCTCTTCTTTCTCGTTTTCTCACACACTCTTTCTGCTCTATCTGGAGTTCACTCACCACTTCGTGCACAAACTAACTATCCCTCGCTAGCACTCTCTTTTGGGCTGTAAGCACATATCTGGCTCTTCCTCCCCCATATCATTTTGTTTAGCCATTATTCTTAGAGAGTTATGTTCCATTTTGGGGGCATGGCATGATTTCAAGGGGACCGTGCTTTTGCAACATTGTTGGCCACAAGGTTAGGGGAAGGGCAGTGCATGTATTAAATACACTGTAAGCTGTGTGGACATCAGTATGTCAATTTAGGACTCTCCTTCCTTGGTTTTAACTCCAAGTGGTACCATAGCATTGGCACAGGGGAAGGTCAAGGTGATGGGCTGTTCGTTATTTTTTTAGAAGTCACATAGAGCTTGATTGGGGCATCACATTCATGGCCTGGACAGTGCCACCTACCCACATCCTTGAGGCTCTCGTAGCGAGGGCGCTTTCAAAAGGATACATAGCATTTGAAAATAGAGAGCAGTTTTAGCGGGGATGAGTTTAGAGCAGGCAGGCCTCAAGAAATCTATTCACCCTCTCGCTATGGCGAGTGATATTTTATCAGGGCAAGCTCTTTTTAGGGCCAGTCCCAATCTGGCGAGAGAGCTTCAGCTGGGGAAAAACAGGTGTTCTGTATGAGCAATAAAGACAGCCTTTAAACGTGGTTTATCTTGTCACATTTGCTCTTCATTCAAAGACACACATCTAATGTCTTATAGATTGGTGTTTACTTTTCTTTCTTGGGCAGCAAAGTTAGTTTTGTAAAGTGGACAGTTTGACAGCCGGGCAGGCACACAACATTTAAATAGCTCGTGAATGATATGTACAAATATTTCATTTGAAAAAAGGGGACCCCTACAAAACCAATAAGCTTGCTAACGTAGGGACAAAATTGCTATAGGTAAGAACTGTATAACAAGCTATCATTTAAAACTATGCCAACAAAAACTAGGTATATCAATAGCTTTGATTTAATTATAAATCAAAAGCAAGACAAAAAAGAATTAGTCAAAATATTTATTGTTATATTTAAATTTTTCAAGTCATTTTTTTAACTGTTCATTCATCTATTTCTTCAAGGGTGTGACAAAAATATACAGTACTACATTTTTTTTCCATAATACACAATTATATCACTTAAATATATACAAAGAATTGAATCACATGATCTGTTTTACAGAGAATGGTTTTGCAGTCAATATATAGTAGATCAAAGCAATGCGGAAGATGGAGACTACGCGCGTTTCGGCAAAACTGCCTTCATCAGGAGACCGTCTATTGCAATACAGCTAGATGAAACAAAAAATGACATAACATAAATACATAGTTATTACTATACAATATAAAGATGTATGTACCGTGAAAGTGGTCAATTATTAAGTTCCATATTTTTTATATATACATTTTTACATAGCAGCGGCAATTCTAATCTTTTATAAAGAAGGTACAATTCTATTGACTATAGCACATTTCATACATATTTTTCTAGGAGAGAGAAAGACAGTGAGGTCCTTTTTTTTAACAAAAAGTTATATTTACAATATATACAATACATAAAATTTGCAAAAAGAGGGACCATAAATAACCACTTTTATAATCCATCAAGAAACATCACATAAATGCCAATACTATTATACAATTCAGTATCCATACCATCTAAAGTGAATAAAGTAAAAACATGAAACAAAAATTAAAGAATAAGAAATAGTGAAAAGAAAGGGTTCAAAAGCAGATGATCAAACAACAGCCCAATACTAAGGATGTTATATGCATATTTTTATTTTAACTATATGCATATTTGGTCTCATTTTTTATTATTGAATCTGTGTTCACTGGTTTTTATTCTGTGATAAATGTTTGTTATTTAAGAGTTTCTAGCCAACATTCATATAATCAACAACTTACTATAGCATATACAGCTTCACATAGCTTGAAAGTGATTCTCAGGGTTATTCGGAGAATATTAGAACAACTGTGAAAAATATATATGAAAAAAATGCTAATCATTTTTTAATAAAAAACCTTATCGCGAGTTGATGTTAAAAAGAATATCTAGCTAAAATTATTAATGTAACTCACTGTACTTACTTTATAATTATGAAATCTAAAGGTTCCTTTAGTGTGTCAGCCGATATCTTTAATAGCATCTGATATGTTAGGGTACTGACCAGACCCCCCAGGATATAGCGGCATGGATTAGCAAATTTAGCGGCACAAATATGGAAATTTAGCGGCACAAATATGGAAATTTAGCGGCATTTTTGCGGCACTTTATTTTACTCATAATCATTCATTCTCAGCCTTAAATCAATGGAAACTGTTTTAGCAGAGTATTTTCTTTGAAATAGGCAACCTGGGATATGGAAGAGAGGAAGCAGCCCATAGGTGAAGGCTGTTATCCCTTGGAAATGCATTCCTCCATTTGCTTTAGTATAGGTTCTGAGAAGCCCATATAAGGGAGCGTCTAGTGGTGGATGAAAGAAGAGGCATGAGGTGGCATCAAGAGCGAGGGAGCATCCGGTGGTGGGTGAAAGAAGAGGCATGAGGTAGTATCAAGTGGCAGGGAGCATCGGGTGGTGGATGAAAGAAGAGTCATGAGGTGGAATCACGAGGCAGGGGGTGAACGGTGGTAGATGAAAGATAATGCATGAGGTGGAATCAAGAGGCTGGGAGTGTTCGGTGGTGGATGAAAGAAGAGGCATGAGGTATTATCAGGAGGCAGGGAGCATCTGGTGGTGGATAAAAGAGGCATAAGGTAGTATCAAGAGACAGAGAGTGTCCGGTGGTGGATGAAAGAAGAGGCATGCGGTAGTATCAAATGGCAGGGAGCATCCGGTGGTGGATGAACGAAGAGGCATGAGGTGGAATCACCAGGCAGGGAGCATCCGGTGGTGGATGAATGAGGCATAAGGTGGAATCAAGAGGAAGGGAGCATGAGGTATTATCTAGAGGCAGGGAGTGTCCTGTTTTGGATGAAAGAAGAGGCATGAGGTGGAATCAAGAGGCAGGGAGCACTCGGTGGTGGATGAAAGAGGCATGAGGTGAAATCAAGAGGAAGGGAGTCTCTGGTGGTGGATGACAAAAGATGTATGAGGTAGTATCAAGAGACAGGGAGTGTCTGATGGTGGATGAAAGAGGCAAGAAGTAGTATCAAGAGACAGGGAGTGTCAGGTGGTGGATACAGGAAGATGCATGACGCAGTATCAAAAGGCAGGGAGCATCCGGTGGTGTATGAAAGAAGAGGCATGAGGCGGAAATAAGAGGCAGGTAGCTTTCAGTGGTGGATGAAAGAGGCATGATGTGAAATCAAGAGGCAGCTAGTGTCCAGTGATGGATGGAAGAATTTTTATGAGGTGGAATCAGGTGGCAGGGGGTGTCCGGTGGTGGATGAAAGAAGATGCTTGAGGTAGTATCAAGAGGCAGGGAGTGCCCAGAGGTGGATAATAGAAGAGGCGTGAGGTGGAATCAAGAGGCAGAGGGCGTCCAGTGCTGGATGAAAGGAGAGGCATGAGGTAGTATCAAGAGGCAGAGAGTGTCTAGTGGTGGATGAAAGAGGCATGAGGTAGTATCGAGAGGCAGCGAGCGTGTGGTGGTGGATGAAAGAAGAGGCATGAGGTAGTATTGCCAGGCAGGGAGTGTCTGGTGGTCGATGAAAGAAGAGGCATGAGGTGGAATCAAGAGGCAGGAGGTGTCCGATGGTGGATGAAAGAAAGAGGCATGAGGTGAAATCAAGAGGCAGGGAGCATCTGGTGGTGGATGTAAGAAGAGGCATGAGGTGGAATCAAGAGGCTGGGAGTATGCAACGGTGGATAAAAAAGGCATGAGGTGGAATCAAGAGGCAGGAAGCTTCTGGTGGTGGATGAAAGAAGAGGCATGAGGTAGAATCAAGAGGCAGGGAGCATCTGGTGGTGGATGAAAGAAGAGGCATGAGGTAGAATCAAGAGGCGGGGAGTGCTGCATGTAAAAGAGGCTGTATTTACAAGGAGAGGAAAAGCAGTGCAGGGTGGCTTTACCTGTCCTTGGTAATATCGGGCAGCAAAATGCTTCTCCGGTACATTACACAAAGTGATGCACCGGCTGTGCAAGGGGCTTGTAAATAAGCCCCTCTGTTCTTAACAATGTTGGATGACTTAACTTGAACCGTCTCCACCTTTCCAGCTTTGTTGGACGTCAATTCCTTAATCCCTTCTTCTGTATTCTCTGACCTTTTAGCCATATCTATAGCTTTGGACAGAGTAAAGTTTTCAGTGCTCAATCGTTTTTCCGGAGTTCGCTTGTCTGAAATATTTTGTACAAGTTGATCACGCAGCACTTCATCTTTAAATCCTTTGTAATCACAGGTTGATACCAATCTATATAAATCAGTCAAAAAATTGTCAATAGACTCCCTAAGCATTTGACCCCCCTGCAAAAGTGTAAATCTCTCTACTACAACATGAACTTTCTTGCCATCATTTATATCCAGTTGTTTTCGGCCTATCTCGTAGTCATCAGTATCTGAAAACTCCTCCTCCTCTGGTAAAAGGGGTAAATGCTTTAAAATCCTACGACCCTCAGCACCTAAGCAATGTTTCAACATGGCTAGCTTGCTCAAAGTTGTATAAATGTCACTAACAATAGCCTCCACATACGCTTGAAGTCCTTCTTTGCATTCATCCCACAACACCACAGGTTCACCAGGTGTTCTGAGAAACTGAATGTGAGCCACTATGCCCTCCATGGCTTCAATAGGAATAAATAGAGAAGGTAGTCACTGATGTCACCCTCTCATCCCAACAAAACAAATTGAATTAAAGAAAGTAGTCACTAATGTCACAAGATAAAGACCTTGCACAAATCCTGTTTGTTTGCACTATAACTATAAGTGTCTCCCCATGAAACTTAGTCACCAGCAGTTGCTGTCTGTGTGCATTACCGATTTCGCGGGCACTTTTGTAAAAATTGCGATATTTTTACAAAAGTGCCGATTTCGCGGGCACTTTTGTAAAAATCGCGGCATTTTTACAAAAGTGGCGATTTCGCGGCAAACCGCGATATCGCGAAATCGCGAAATCCTGGAGGGTCTGACTGACTACTGTTGGATACTGTTATTATCCTTTCTGTAAACAGACAATATAGATAAATATATCAACTACATTTAGAAATGGTTGCTATCTAGACGTATAAGAATGTGAAATGATGGAGAAACAACTTACTGGAGACTGCTGTGGTCGTCCACTATCAAAACGTATTATAGTAGATCTCAATGAATGGATACCAGGTAGAAAATAGATTTTCTCGAATGAACAAGCCATATATCTAAATATAAAGAACGAATTCAGACTGTGAATGTCTGTAAACCAAAGTTAGTTCTTAACCTCTAAAAAGGGGGGGCAGAAAATGACAAAGCATATTTTGCCATGGTTTCTTTTATAATTCGTATCTATTTATATCCAAACTACAGATTATATGATTGGCATCGTGAGCTATTTATATCTTAATGCCAGAATGAAACACTTACTTAAATCATTTGTTGGTTTGGCTCAACATAATCAATAATGGTATCGAAGTGCGTATCCTTGGCTCTACAATGAGAAAAATTAAGAAAAGTAAAGCTTGTATGACCTCGCAATCTAGGTGTTGACAACCTAATTTCTAATTGACAAAACAAACTGTCACACAACCAACGACATATAGCCTCCATTAAGTAGCCATACCTGAATAAAGAGTGATATAACCAACGAACGGGGCCGCTGAATGATGTGGACACAACCGTCTTTAGACGTGGCTCAACATAATTGTCTTTGGTATCGCAATGCGTGCACTATATTTTAAAGTTGGAAAAGATAAAAGGTTATGTGGCTGGCGTAAATCGTCTCACAAGCTATTTATTTTATTTTAATATTTTCTACTCTGCATCAAAAAAAAGTAACATTTACGAAGCTACCGATGTTTAGCTAAGGTCAACAACCTCACCTTGTTTATAGTATTATAACCTCCGAGCGAAGCTTCTGGAGAGTAAAAACGAGAACCGCCATGATTGAGGAGCTCCGTTTCCGGAGGCTTTTTATTTGTATTGGCTATTAGTAAAACGCGCGAACTTTAGTTAAATTGGGTCGTGAATATTGGACGCCATCTTGGATCAGGCAGGCATGCTAATGGAGATAGAGATGAAAAAGAGACTATCTCTATATAGTCGGTGTCTAAAATATCATCATAAATTAGAAGACATAATTGCATCTAAATATGACCTTGAAATCGACAAAGCTATATTCCAATATTGCAGTGAATATATTCATGGTCTCATATATATCGCATTTTGAATAGTTTATACATGTGATAAACATCTATGCTTTTTAAGTAGAGTCGAGCGCCATCTTGTAAGGGAGTAATTATTGTGGGAAACTTTCTTCCGTGTAGTCAGATAAAGAGTATGCATAAAAAGATGTTTATATTTTTATTCATGAAATAACATCGCTTATTAGTATTGGCTATTAGTAAAGCGCGCAAACTTTAATTCAATTGAATCATAGATATTGAGCGCCATCTTGAAACAGGCAAACGCACTAATAGAGATAGAAATAGAAAAAAGACTGTCTCTGTATAGTCGATATCTATAATTTCATCATACGTTAGAAAACACGGTTGCTTCCAAATTTAACCATGAAATCAAAAGAGCTAATTTCTGATATTACAGTGATTATATTCATGGATTTTATCATTCATGAGAGAATGTCTTGTTGTAATCACTAACTTGTCTTCTAATTTTCCTTGTGTGTCTTGTAGTAGACAAAATATTATATTACACAATAGCCTGTTCCCACGGTATCTCTAAATTTAGGCCCTTGTTCATAGTGTCCAAAGTAAAGATACAAAAAACTGCACGTTTTTTCCTAATCTTTTCCAAGCATTGTCCATCTCTTATTGTGACTCTTTCTAGGATAAACCACCGAATATCTTCAGGAGTGTGGTTATTTTCTAGAAAATGGGAAGCCATAGGTGCAGCCAATTTTTTAGTTCTAATTGCTGACTTATGTTCCGTGAGTCTGGTATAGAGTGTGCGCGATGTTTCGCCTACATACCCTTTGTTACAGGGACAGATGAGCAGGTACACAATATTCTTGGTCTTACAATTATTCATATTCTTTGGTATAATTATTTGTCCATTGAACTGCAGTTCCTTCGTTTCTATCGTTAAAGGACAGACTTTACACATGCCACATTTAAAGTTACCTTCTATCCGACTTGTGCCATCAATGCTTCGCTGCATTGGCTCTTTTTGTTGGGGCATGCGGGATCGAACCACTAAGTCTTTTAGATTGTTATTTTTGCGATACGCAAAAAGTGGTTTAGGTATTTGATCTTGTTTTAGTGTGTTTACATTAAGCAAATGCCAGTTCGAGCAAATGATTTGCCGTATTTTTTCATTCATAAGAGAGTGTCTAGTTACAAACACTAACTTATCTTCAATGTACAAATATTTCAACATATATTTCAGTAATTAGGAAAGCACTTTTTTTAAAAGTCTTAAGTGAGATGGAAACTAATTTCCATAGGATATAACCCAAATCGGAATACTTTACTTTTAAATATTTGCTGAAACCTGATGTCCACACATTATCGTTTGTACGCTATGTAGTAGAATCAGTAAAACTGCATGTCAGTAGGAAAGTTTGTGGCAGGCATGCTGAACTCACATATTTTACCAAGTGCTCTTCTTTGTCACAATGCAGGCAAGCATTGGCATAGCCAGTAGGTCTCGCCTTTGGTACCTTATAAGTATTTAATTATGCAGCACAATATCCTTGGTGCAACATCAACTGTTGCATGGCTAAACACTTATAATGTCCCAAAGGCGAGACCTATTGGCGATGCCAATGCTTGTTCACTCTTGATACCATGGGCAAAGGAAATTAACCCATGAACCATGCAACCCGTGACAGAAAACATAACATAACTTCGTCACATGCTTAAAGAAGTACAGTGTTTCACGCTTCCTGCGGGGAGGGGGGCCAAACAGCTGTGATTCATCATGAAAGCAGCCAATGGCTGCAAATTACACCAACTTCACGTCATCTACA
This sequence comes from Triturus cristatus, assembly GCF_964204655.1. Lineage (NCBI taxonomy): Eukaryota > Metazoa > Chordata > Amphibia > Caudata > Salamandridae > Triturus > Triturus cristatus. The sequence goes on from NC_140594.1 coordinate 652,759,687, forward strand.
TTAAAGGTTATTCTATTGGTCTTTTGACGAAGCCTGCGTGAGCCGTAGCCCGACCTGTAGGGTAGAGGAGCGCTAACTAGAACCATGCCCCTTAAAGCACTGTACAGTGTAAACAGATTGTCGTAAACTGCATTTTACACTGCGACCCTGCGCGCTTCAACAGTATTTTGCGGATTTAACAGTATGAGAGGCGAGGCCAATATCAGGGGCAAAGTAAAACATCACTTCCGCCCACAATTGTAAGTCAAATATGAAAACTCACGAGAAGCTCCTGCGACTTGCAAGTCCCATCCTGAAAACGAATGACGCCATGACTCTGCTGTTGAAGGGCACCACGCGTAGTCTTTCAGCAGAGGCTTTTGGCCGATGGGTAGGCGGGCTAAGGGAACGAACGGTTGTTTCATTGGGTGCCATGATGTGGCGTGGGAAAGGCAGGTAACTTGATTGACACTATGAGCAATTTGCTTATACTTGCAGGCTGCAGCGGAAGAGAGAGGTGGAGGGGTGCACCCGCGAGTGGTGCGCCTGCGCTGGGGAGAGCAGTCTGCTCTTTTTCAAAGCACATACTCGTGCTTGTGGCGCGCCCTGGCGCGCTCCCGCAAGGTGTATGCCGCCACAAGCACGAGTATGTGCTTCGAAAAAGAGCTGAACGATGGCTAAAGGTCTCTTACGCAGCGCATGCTCGCTGCGTAGGCGAGACCTAAAAAATTAGACTTGTTGAAATAAAATATTTGCCTAGGATCACACAATTAAAGACAACGTTTATTTGTCAAGCTCATTCGGTGGGGTAAATTATTCAAGTCACTAGACCTGCAGGTATGGTAACATTGCAGCAGGTACATGAACACACTGCACTGTCTTCTCAGCTGACCACAGTACACTGGACGTAGGAGAAGAGAGCTTGTGGCTGTTATTTACAAAACTGACAAGCAGGACTCCTATGAAGAACAGCCCAATGTCCACCACGACTGCCCTGACTCCTTGAGGCTTTGCAGAATAGAGATGTGGGCCAGATGCAAATGCTTGTTCTTTATTCTAGAAAGTAAAGGGGAGGTGGAGGGGTCGCTTAGGGCTTTGTATCCATCAACCAAGCAACAGTGGCCCTTCTCAGACACGGGCTATGAGGTTCACTGACATGAGGGGAAAACCAATGCAAATTTCAAAGAGTATCACTAGCTGCTTTTCCAGAAGCCAAAATGATAAACCTTTTACTTGCAGCAAGGCCAGCTTATAACGACTTTTCGTGTGGGAATAAAAAAGAAATGCAAAGCGTCTTATTTATATATACACTGTTACACCCACACCACCCACTTACTCTCTCTTTATAGGTCCTTATCATTTCATTTTGTGCTTTGGCCGTGACAGGATGTAAGCTTTGAGATCGCACTCTACCTAAGCAACGGATCTGATCTTCACAACCTTCTCCGAACTCACATCTGATTGGACTTGACAGACGTAGACTCCCTTTCAATAACATCTTGGCGCGTGAAACTGTTAAAAACATCTGTTCTACTTGGCATCTAGGTCTTTTTAGATTTTGGTTTTGTGACCAGACTTGCAAAGAGTCTGTGACTAGTGAGCCATGAGAAAAACAGCTTTTGTATATGCCTTTCCAAGTTAATTTTTAATTTGATATTTTCTGCCTTGTCCTTTCCCACCCTCCTACAATTAACTCTGCGTCAGCTCCAGCAAGTAGCATTTGATCCAAAACAATAGTAGACAATAGGTGTTGTTTCCTTTTGTAGACAGCTTCAAAAGGATCCTCTATGAATGATGACTTCAGCCAAGAACTCTGGCCTTGGGGCCCTAGAGGTACATTAAGGCAAAACATTAAAGCACCCTCTACCGCTTCAGGGCAGGTTCCCGAACTAACCTTTCTGGATCCTGATTACTCGAAGCTCTCACCTGCACCCTGCTTTTACTGGCTTCGAAGGGTGAAGTATTTCTGTTGGGGTAGGAATGTCTCCTGCACGGTAACAGGACATGTACACCCTACCATGATAACCCAGCTGTAAATCTGGTATCCTTACAATTTTCTTTTGGCCTAGCCTATCATATATGCACACGATCCTGTGAGTTTTAAGACCTAGGGCGTGCCTCTGTGGTCTGACAGGGCACCCCAAACATACCCTTAAGCTGACATGAGACTGCTGTCCATGTCCTGGGACATGTAATGTGAGCAGGGGGTAGCAGATTAAGGTTTTTGAATCAATCTTTCACATACATTCATGATCTCATAGAAAGATAAAACATCCACATATAAGACATAAATGTTGATGAGTGTGACACGAGCATCATATGGTATACCTTGCACTATAACGAACCAACCATCAGGATATGAGGTATTATGTGTATGTCTGAACTACATACCTCACTCAAACAAAAAGAAAGCAACTCCCTCCCACGCATTGGGGTTATAGAGTAATACAATCTGTGTGATGCTTCCTGATGGTTTGTATAAAAGTGTTGTCTTTTGGATCATAGCTTAGCAGAGTACAGCATTGTTTATTTTATGTTCTATTGCTGCAGTATTTGTTGTGCTGGGGTAAAAGCCCAGCTTGCATCCTGTAATGCTGAAGTCAAGTCAGGGGAAAAAGGAGATGAGCATTCCTTTGATCTGCTGTTGTCTTTTTCTCCTGGCCATTTTGACTATCTAATCATTGTCCTAAATTCAAAATGCAAGTGATAGTAGAGTGTGACGGGCCCCTAGGAGGGGATCTTGCCTTCAGCATGCTCTACAATAAAGACTAGGGAAAGCTAGGTGTGATCAAAAATAGACTTTACAAGCCTTTCAACATTGTCTTTAAGACACTCATCTGTAGATTCCGGTATGCCCATGATGTTCAGATTGCTGGGCCAAGAGTACACTTTTAAATCCTCATTTGTTGCTTTTACAATGTGTAGTATTTTCTTTCGTTTTGATGTTTCTGGCAGTTGCATCAACACCTGAGATCTATCTTTCCATTGTATGAATGCGTTCAGTAGGCTTGTATAGCACTCCTTTCATGGGATCGAGTCTTGTTGTGGGAGTGTCTACTTGACTGTCAATTGTGGAAAGGCCCTGCTTCATGTCAGTGTCTGAGAAGGAGATGTCTTAAGCCACTGAGTTTTCAGATGGCTGTTCCAATGCTTTCTGCCCAGATTTTGTTATCCAGTGGGCTTTAAACGCGTTTCATATGTAGTTGTCATATCTGCCCATGATGCCACCCTGCGCCCCCCCCCCCCAGTCCAGAAAGTTGGATAGTGGATCAAACGCATATCTAGGATTGCACAAAGCAATCACATGGAGACAGTGGTATAGTTAGGATGAGGTTTCTTATTAAGATGTTTTTTCCTGTAGACCTCCCTCTAATCTTTAAAAAAAAATTTTTTATTGAGTTTGATGACCATCATATATACAGTACCAATTAGCAGATATCATTGTTACTTATACATTCGTACAATATACAGGGATCAGCAAAGCATATTTGTTAATTAATCACATCTCTGTCTGCAGTTCTGCGCATTTCAAGCTCCACCATTGGGGATATACATATGTCTCCACGATGGACATTCCATTTGGACCATTTCCTGTCCCACTTTTTGGGTCACCCCCGGTTTATAAATACTTCCTTCTCTGCTATCATGCACTTGTCCAATTCCTTCGTCCATGTAGTAGTGGACGGCGGAGTTGCCCCTCCCCACCCTCTTGCAGTTCCCGCCTGACCAGAGTGTATCTTAACGTCACCAGTTGTTGTTCGATGTCAGTAAGGTCAGTTGCTGCTCAGACATTTAACAGTCCCAGCTGTGGTGTGAGTGCTACCACTTTTCCCAGTGCGGTCTGTAAGTGATTTGTTGCTTCTTCCCATATATGATGCATAGCAGGGCAAATCCAGATAGTATGATAGAAGGTGGCTGGTTGTAGGCAGCCCCTCAGGCAGAGGTCATCTGGTCTTGCGCCTATTTTGGCCAAGGTAATCCCTGTCATATATGACCGGTGTAGAATCCTGAGCTGTATCAATCTAAAGCGAAGTGTGATGGCTGCTTCCCTAGGGGACATAAGGGCTGATTGCCAATCCTCATCATCAATTGGTCCCCGGTCACCTTGCCACTGCTCTCTAAGTTTACTGAAGGTATCGGGCAGGTTATTACAACGTTTTTTATACGTTAAAGTTATGGCTTTAGAGTATAGTGCTCCATCTAGCAAGCAATCTTCTAATGGCGATGGGTCTGGTATGTCTTTGAAGCTTGGAAAGGCCGTCTGTAGGGCGTGGCGTATGTGCAGGTATCGAAATAGTTACCCTTGGGCCATTTGGTATTGTCCCCTGTGTTCCTCAAATCGGAGGATAGAGCCCTTTTTAACCAAATCCCCTACCACTGAAATACCAATCATGTCCCATTTGTCGAACCCTGGTTGGTAACACAGCATGCCTAGTTTCTGTGCATACCAGAGTGGCGTTGCCTTGGTAAGGGTGTTAGCCCAGCCCAGTCTAGAATTCACTTGGTGCCAAACCCCTATTGTCCGTGCGGTGGGTCCAAAAAATCTACCTTTCCTGGTGCATGAGTATAGGGCACCTAAATAACCCGAACGGTCAGTTTGGTATCTGTCCAAAGCTTAGGCCGGATCAGTGGGGGGGTGATATATCCAGTGGTTTACTGCTACCAGTTGTGAGGCCCAATAGTAGAGCTTAAGGTCCGGCAATGCTATGGCCCCGTCATACCAATTTTGTGTCAGCTTTTTCATTGTCACCCTAGGGGCCTTCCCATCCCACAGCAGCGTACGGACCTCACCCTCCACTGCAGCGAAATATGCATCCGGGACACGGTTTGGGCAATTCTGAAGAATATATAAAAAGCGCGGAAGGGCCAGCATCTTGAAGATGGCGGCACAGCCCACTAGGGATAGAAGCAGGGACCTCCAGTGCATCACATCTATTCGTAGCCTAGCTAGCGGGGGCGCTAAGTTATAATTGTGAAAAAGAACCGGATCTGACGTGACGAATATTCCCAAATACCGGAACCCTTCTCTGGCCACGTCTATCGTACAATTCACTGGAAGACGAGGGATCTGTCCCCGAAGCACAAACAATACCGACTTGCTCCAACTGATTGCATACCCGGAATATTTCCCAAAGTTCGTGAATATGTTTAGAACCGCGTGTATAGATTTATAGGGGAGGCAAGATATAATAGTATGTCATCTGCATATAGGGATATTCGGTCTTCCTGACCCTCTGCCCTTTCAGCCCCCGTACCATTACGTCACGAGGTATCCACGCGGCCAGGGATTCTAATATAAGGGAGAATATTAGCGGAGACAGAGGACATCCCTGTCTGGTGTCCCTCTGTAGCGTGAACGCACGGGATGTGTAATTGTTGACTCTCACTTGCCCCTGGATATCAGTGTATAGCAGTTTAACCCATCCCAGAAATTTGGGACCCAGTCCCATCCTTTCTAGAACCCCAAATAAGTATGGCCATTCTATCGAGTCGAATGCCATAGAGGCATCCAACAACAGCACTACTGCATCTTCCTCCAGTAATTCTCTGCGCGCTAATACATTGTGAAGACGATAGATGTTAAGTGCTGTATTTCTCCCAGGCATAAATCCCGATTGATCAGGGTGCACTAGGGAGGAAATAACTGCAACGAGTCGTATGGCCAGGACTTTCGCTAGGATTTTAGCCTCTACGTTGATCAACGAGATAGGCCTGTACGAGCCACAACTGTCCTCTGGCTTTCCCGGTTTATGGATAACTGCTATGGTAGCTAGACGCTGGTCTGCAGGCTGTTGCCCCTTTTCATAGCTTTCATTGTACATGGCTCGTAAATGCGGTGCTACTTGAGAGGCCGTGACTTTTAGAAGCTCAATGGGAGTACCATTCGGCCCCATCGCTTTTCCCGAGTTGATTTGACCGATGGCATTTTGGATCTCCTCATCCGTCAGGTCTTTATCGAGGCTGCCTCTATCCGATTTTGAGAGGGTCGGCAAGTCACTGTCTGAGAGGAGTTGACGCGAGTCTTCTGCCGTGTATGTGGTAGAGGGAGAGTATATCTTTTCTAAGTGGTCCGCGAATGCCTCTGCTATGTCCCTGGGGTGAGTACGTGTCTCACCACTTGGGAGCGTCAATCTAGGCACCCATCTTGTGCCTTGTTCTCTCTTCTCCAACCACGCTAGGATCCTACCGGCCCTATCCCTCAATTCGTACAGTCTATGTTGGGTACTGCGGTGTTTGTCCACCATATGTTCTCTATTCTTTATTCTATACTCACCCTGTTTAGGCGCCAGTCGATGTTGAGTGTCATCTGAAGGGCTACTCGTGTGGGCAGACTCCAGTTGTTGGAGTTCTTCCATCTGAACCAATGCTCGGCGCTTCTTTTGAATATACCTAGTCTTTAAGGACAAGGCTTGCCCCTTCAGGACCACTTTATAGGCCTCCCATATGGTTTGCGCCAAGTCAACTGAGCCCATATTTTCTTTGAAGTAGTCACCTGTTTGTGTGCACAGTTCCTCTTTTATGTCAGGAATTTTCAGCAGCCACGGGTTGAGGGCGACTGTGATGTGTGGCTGTCGCTCCCAGTGTGTGAGTTCAATCTTAACTGGGGAGTGATCCGATATACCTCTTGGCAGGACTTGGGGGTGCCTAAAATCACCCAATGAGGCTGTATGCGTTAAAAAATAATCAATACAGGATAGACTTTTGTGTGTGTTAGAGAAATACGTGTAAGGTGTGTCCATCAGTTTTAGCACTCGCCCCACGTCTATCAACCCCATTGCTGTGGTGAAATCTGCCATGGGCCCGTTTGATCTCGCTTCTGGCCGCTGTGGGTGTCTATCAGTTGTGTCGTCCATCGTCATGTTATAGTCACCCCTATAATTAAGGTGCCCACTGGAAGACCAGTCAGCATGTTACCAAGGTCCACCAAGGCTGTCTTACCCAAAGCTGGTGGCAGGTATAGCGAAACCACGTTAAGCGCTCTCCCCTCCCACTGGGCCTCCAGAACCGCAAACTGTCCCCCCGGGTCTGTCCACGTATGGTGAACAATAAGAGTTGTAGTTCGTTTTACCAGGATACCTGTTCCCCTTGAACCAGTGGTGTAGTCTGCATGCACTAGGAGCTTGTATCCCCATCTAGTAAGGGCTTTGCGTTTTTCCCCAACCAAGTGCATCTCCTGCAATAGTACAAGGTCTGGAGAGTGCCTCTTTAAGTACTGTTAAACAATTCCCCTTTTAATTTTATCCCCCATCCCGTTTACATTCCAGGTAAGAACAAAGAGTGATCGGTCCCTTTTATCCCTCATCATATATCATATTGAAATTCGCAATACAGTAGATTAATGATAAAGGACAAGTGTCTTGTGGTACTGGCTGAGCCCATGTGTCTCCCCTCTGCGTATTTCCCCCGCTACTAAAACCAGCTTGAGCATCAGTACATAGCAATATACGATAGTCACGTTGCAAGTCAACCAAACATTGAAAACATGAACAACCCTCCCTCCTCCCCTCCTCCACCCCCCCTCCCTGCCCCCCTGCCCGTGGATGTAAAACTACCCACTCCCCAACTAGGCAGAGTGCCTCTTCCCCCCCCCCCACCCTCCGAGAGCCTGAAAAAAAGCGGGCTTAATCAGTCCCCATCCCCGCAAGTTGCACGTTACATCTTGCCTGTTTCGGTTTATACATTTCCTGTACTTTTTAAGTGTCCTGGGAATATCTCCCTCTATGCGGCGCGTTCAAACTAAACATGTATAAATCAATTCCCCCGGCACCCACAAGTGTATACTGGTCTTAGGAACAGTCTCACCAATTCCGTAATACATATCTCCAGTGTCTATGCAGGCTCACTCTCCTTCTTGTTCCTGTCAGCGGAGCCACCAATCGATGTCTCGTCCAGGTTCCCCCTCTGCTGTCTGGGTCCTCCATTGCGATCGCTTCTCTGGCCCCCAACCCTTCGCCACCCGTCCAACCAGTCCCACGTCTCCTCCGGGGATGAGAAGAACCACGTCCTGCCGTCAGATTCCACTCTGAGTTTAGCCGGAAAGAGCATGTGGTATTTCACTTCACGGTCTCGAAGCTCTTTTTTCACTGCCTGAAAGCTTCAGCGCTGGGCTTGGACTTTGGCAGTGAAATCAGGAAAAAAGATGACTTCGCTGTTATCAATCCGCAGGGGCGGGCTGGATCATGCCGTTTGCACTATGATATCTCTGTCCCGGTAATTAAAGATACAGGCGATGAGGGGGTCTCAGGGGGCCCCAGGTTTCGGCCTACCTCCTGGCACTCTATGTGCCCTCTCTATCGAGAAATATCGTGACAGGGTCTTGGGTTGTAGGTGTGTGGTTATCAATTCCTCCACATACAGGTCAGCCGCCGGCCCCTCGGCCCGTTCCGGAAACCCTAAAATGCTTATGTTATTGCGACGGGCCCAACCTTCGTAGTCATCCAGTTGTTGCGCCATTCGCCCCGGTCTATTCTGTAATCCCGCCACCTGCGTTTGGAGCTGGGAAGTGTCTGCCTGCAGCGCTGTCGTGGTAATTTTGAGTTCCTTAACCCTCTCGTCCATTTTACGAAAGTCTGCTCTGATGAGAGATACCTCTACAGTAACTGAGTCCATTGAAGTGCGCACACCGTTGATAGCCGCCATGACATCGTGGAGTGTTGGCTCCGGCCCTGGCTTAGGGTTAGTCTGCGCCTCCGTTTTGTCCATTTGATGCACTTCTCTTTCGTCTCCTGTTTTATTCCAGGCGAATTTGGCAAGTTTGTTTTGCACGTTGGCTTTTGGACCCCTGCCCGTTGCCATGTGTGCACTTTGAGGTCTCTCAAGTAGATAGTGGAACAGCCCTAGGCCTACCCGCCGCCTACACAGCAAGATCGGTGATTTCACCGTTGGCCAGTCGGGTTTCCCCAGGGACACCTCTCACCAGCTCTCCTAGTTCAGGCCTCTCCACCTTTCGAGGGCACTTACTGCATATGGGCACTCCGCGCCAATGGGGGGCTCAGCAGATCCCTCCTTACTCGCCCACTCCCACCACCAATCGTCCGTCTGGCTGGGTAGTGTTGTTGAGTATCTCCACTACATCGTTAGCTGTACGTGAACCCGAAGTGTCTCTGAGTGTTCGTCTCTGGGTTGGTGGAGGTACTGGCACTCCTGGTTAGAACGTGGGGAGTGGGGGAGAGAACGACGCAAACTGCCCGATCAGTGCGTCCCTGCAGGTGGTGGTGGTTGCTCGCACCCTCTTACCCGCTCGTGGACTGCTCCCTCTCAGTGTACTTATGCTGCTTCTGGGACCTCCTCGGTCATGAAGACCCTTCTGTCTGCTAAGTCGACTCTAGCTCCTCTGTCTCCGATGCCCTCGCGCGGGCCAGGGTTCAGTAGGATTTACCCCTCATCTCTTCTGAGCTCCCATATCATGCTCAATTATCCATGGGATAGGGTACACTCGATCAGGCCATTAGTAGCACGCTGCCCCAGTTGCATGAGTTATTCGCCTCTTGCGGTGTGTGGGTCAGGTCTCCTTAACAGTCAGTACGAGGATGCGAGGAGGGGAGGGGAGGCGAGCCGCTATCCTTGGGCGGCCTCGACAGTGTCTGCCAGATTATAGTTGTGCCCCGGGGCCACTCAATGCACCCCCTCCGCTGCCTACTCCCTCACAAGGATCTCTTTTCCGGCAGGGTCCGGTCAGGGCCTAGCCGGCCTCCCAAGCCGGGGCCTCTATTTGCAGCCTCAGCCCCAGGACATCCACCTCATTACTGCCGGGCCGCCGCTTTAACGATCCGGGCCCCACACGCCTCCGTCACCAGGTCCGCCACTCCCTAAGGCCCGTAGTTTGATCCGGAGCTCTCCTCAATGGGGCTGCAGTGTGTGGGCGTTACTGAGGGCAGAGCGCCACTCTCAGGTGCCCAGGCGCCGCCATGCTGATTTCTCCGTCTTTGTCTGTGCAGCTCACCCGGACACGGCAGCGGAGGCTCCACTGACCCCCAATCATCCACCACAGGTCTCTCAGGCCGTGTCTCCCTCTCGACATGGGTTTATATCTCAAATTAGCACAGGCTTCGACAGGATAGCCGGCGGGGATGCGGGAGCTCACCTAGCTAGCGGCCATTCTCGTCAGCTGCTAGCCACGTCCCTCCCTCCCTCTGATCTTTGGTGCGGTTTGCACTTTTGAAATGTTTATGCTTGCATGAGAAGCTGTTACTGGGGGATCTTGCTCATCTGCTATGTGGTGGCTGGAGTTTCTCCTCACCAGAATAAAAGTTGAACTCTGGATTTGCTACAGCAGCTCCTGTGGTCTCATTTTCATACTGGTGACAACTGGATCCATCTCAATAGCTAGTAATGTTAGAAATATACCCTTCAGCCTGCAGGAGGTTGTCAAAAACGAATTGGAGTGTCTGTGTGCAGATGGCATAATTGCAACCGTTGAGCCTTCACAAAGTGTGGCACCTGTGGTAGTTACCTCCCCAAAAAATACTAAGGTGAGATCAGACTTTGTGAAGTCCTTAGAAATCACGACGGGAATGTGATTGAGGATAAACACCCCCTGCCCAACGTCACTGATATGGTTAGCTTGTTAGGAGATGCCAAGTTCTGCACCACCTTGGACTTGACTTTGGCTTATCCCCAGGATCGACTGTGAAACAAGTCTAAAAATGTAACCACTTTTATAACACCTTACAGTGTTTTTTTAATTTTTTTTTTTAATTTTGACAGAACAGCTTTTGACCACGGTCATGAGTCTTTGAAAAACAGATGCTGCAGAGCAGACATTTTGGGGAAGGTTTCAGGTGTAACGTTTCCCATTTTTTCAGCATAATTTGTTGATATTCACCACCTATTTGGAATTGCAACTAGGCAAAGTCAGGGCGGGATTAAGGATTTTAAGTCTCAAGGGTATTACTTTGAAGGTGTGCAAGTTTGGTCAACCAGAAATTACCTACCTAGGCCATGTAATTACAGCAGAGAGAGTTTAATCCATGGATGACCTTATCAGGTTGATTTGCCTCACCCCTCCCAAAAAAGAGCTATCCAAGTATTTTTAGGAGTGGCTGAGTTCTATAGTAGGCTTATTCCTAATTTTGCCACTTAAACGTGTCATTCGCAGTTTACTCAGGAAGGGGGGTTCAGTTTAACTGGAATAAGGGAACATCGAAAGGAATTTTCTAATACTCAGTCAAGTCTAGTCACAGCATAGTGTTTGTAAAGTTTTGTTCTGGGGATGCCTTTCTTTGTGGTTACAGAAGCTGTCGATAAAGGTTTGGGGGTTATCTTGAAGCAAAGGCAAAACAATGAAGAGGCAACCATTGCATTTGCTTCAAAGTCATTGAAGGGAGCAGAGATTCGTCATTCCACGATTGATAAAGAAGCTTTGGCTGTTTATGGGCCCATAAAAAATTGCAAACAATTCTTGAGGGGTGTAAGGTTCGTCATTCAAACTGATCACAAACCACTCAAAGAAGATTTTGGCAAAAAGGAGTTAGCAAGCATTTCTTCCTGCATCTGGTTGCTTTGCAGGATCATCTTTTTGTAGAGTCATACATTTCATTAGTTGACAATAAGATACCCGATTGTTTATCAAGATTGGTTACAGATTACTTGTAGATTGAGAGGATAAAGATGCATGGAGGAAAGAAGATGAGGTCAAGGTGTGTGCACTTTTTGATCGTTGTGCATCTGAGGATGAATGGTTGGAGGAAATAGAGAATGATGTCTAGAGAGTCAGTGAAGCCATTGTTAATGGTTCTAAATATTTTGAAGGTGATGTGGACCTGAGGAGTTTTGAGTGTGAGTGGAATGATTTGCCAGTTAGCAACAACTTGCTATTAAGGGGAGGACGTAATGGCGTCCTAGAAGTGGCCCACTGAAATCACATAGGTTTCAATGCGCCACTTCTACGAGGGTTTTTTGCAGGGGAAATACCACCCTGCATACATTATACCTGGCACCGGTATAATGTGGTGCAGGGTTTTACAAAGTGACGAATCTGCTTAGATGCATCACTTTGTAAATAGAGCACAACATGGCGCATTTTTTATGCTGCCGGTGAGTCACAAAAGGTGACGCACGGATGGCGTAAAAGTGACACAAGGGCTCATAAATAAGCCCCTAAGTTTGTGCTTCTCCAGACTAAGCACTCTCAAACTATCATGTCTACCAGTATGGATGACGTGACTCCACCTTGTGGTCCGCTGTCTTACATAACATTTCATGTACACTGATTTACACACCTATGATTGATTGTCTCTGCATGGAGTGTAGAATCTGTTGGTGCAGTTCACACATTAGGGTCATTTGGGTATCTGCAAAACTCAGGAACACCTGACTGAATCACGGCGTCCTTTGTTCTTGCCAGTAGTAGACTTCGTTCTGAGGCACCACTGACAGGCGAGGCAATCCGATCACAGGATGGGATATGCTACTGCTAGCGCTGGAGCCTGACCCGGACTGGCAGACTCCCTGAGAGGCTGGCGGTTGGGAACTGCCCCCAGGATCGCCTAAGTGGACAGCACACACAGTAAAGGGGGAGGGGGGGAATCTGGCCTTCCGGTGTCTCACAGGGATACACAGATTATGCCCGGATCTACAGCGGTCCTTCCACTCGACCATCCCAGGGCAACACTTGTGGGGAGTTATGATGGCACGGGCAGCTGTCTTGCATGCTATTTGGGCAGCTCACTCATACCTCACATTCACAAACATTGATAACCGCAGCTTCAGCATACCCAACACACTATATACTTAATGTCGAAAAATTAAATGCTTGGGTGTTGTATCAGACTAATAAGTGATGCAGAATATTGTCTTCATATGGTACAATGTCAATAAAGAGCAATTTTAAAAAAAAATGATAAGACTCAGACACTAAGGTCATCTTCTATGATTTGTCGGGAAATTCCTGCAGAGGTATGGCAGGAAATAGCCGTGGATATTGTAGTCCTTTGAGTTCTGGTGATTTGTTTAAGTATTTGCTGATGTTATGGAGATGCAATCAAGGTGACCTGAAGTAGGAGTGGTACATGAAATTACAATATTGTCTGTTATCAAGTTTTTGACTAAGGTGTTTTCTTGAGAAGGAAATACTCAGTGTATCCTAACTGATAATGGAGTAGCCAATTTCAAAATAAATGGAAAGATTTGAGTGAGAGAGGTATTATGCACAAACAATGTTCTTTGTATCAAACAGAAACCCACAGGATGGTTGAGATGTTCAATAGGACATTGAAGAAGACAATACAAATTGCACGGTTCGGAGGGAATTATTATATCAAAAGGGTGAAGATTTTGGTGGAGAAATATTGTTGTACTTCTCGCACCACAACAGGTGTCAGCTCTTTCGAATGGGATAGGAAGCGTAATCCATGTACAATGGTGTCGCCTCCTTGGGTTACTACCTAAAGCATGAACACCACCAATGTAGAGAAATTGGCAGAAAAGAAAGATAAAGGGAACTTTGAGTGAAAGGGGAAAGGAAAAGACAATTTGACATTAGAAATGCAATTATCCTTTAAATGTAAAGGTTGGACACATAGTGAAAGTGAAATTACCAAAAGGGAACGAGCAGTTCCTCTCGTTTTGGTATGCTTTGCAGTGTGGTCAAAGTTTTTAAGGGAGATGTGAAACTGAAAGATGGTAGGATTTGGAATTTGAACAGAAGTGGGCAACAACAAACACAATAATTCCATTTGCCAAACAGGCTTTAGGACTAACTCCTCCACACTGGATAACATAGTTACTCCATCCTACCTCGTCCACCAGGCGAACAGCCAGAAGTCTTCAGCTCTTTATGCGTGCTTTGTGGATTATTTGTCAGCGTTCGACCTGTGGACAGGGGCATTCTATGGAGCAAACTCCATGTGTGGGGCATCCCAAGCAACCTGCTTAATGCCATGATATCATTGTATCATTGATATCAACTTGGGTGAGGGTCAAGCTGTCAGACACAGCGTTAACCAGGAAGATCAACACTAACCAAGGGCTAAAGCAAGGGAGCGTCCTAACTCCAATGGTGTTTAATCTATACACAGCCAGTGGCTGTGGATCCATTGGGGCGCTGGGGCGTTGCCCCACTAATGCCACATGGCCCCAAATTCATTCTACTACTGTCTAAGTTGTTGTCTATAAAACTCGCTAGTCGCTCACCACTGACACTGACGCTAACACGGTGCCCGAGGCAATCAGGACGCTGAAGGGGGTGGGGCTGCGGCAGCACTCTGGGTTGACTGACAGACAGTCAGTGACAGCGCACTAAGCGCAGCAGCAATAGTGCGCATGTTCGGTTTTGGGCTGGTCATTTTTACTACCAGCCCGAACATGCGCACTAGCCTTCCCCTTAGGAGAGCGAGGGTTGCTTCATGCCGAAGCCCCCGGTCTCCTAACGGGCGGGGAGTATCCCTGCTCAAGCCAATCATGGCGCTGCTGGAGCAGCGACTGGATTGGCTGACAGGCACCGCGCAGCACGACACGCGACACACACACCTCGTGTTCAGTGCCTACTACTCGGGTCACCTTAGGTTCTCCTTGGTTGGTTAGATTTTCATCACCAAATGAAAAAATCCTGATTATCGTCGTTGTGATTTAGACGTAAGTGTGCATTTTCCATCGGTCACTGTGAAATATTGACTGGCGGGGTGTTTGTATTCAGGTGCCCGTGATGCGGTGTTATAATGATTAGTTATTATTTTTTAATGTCTTTGCATGGATGTGTTCACAGAGGCATCACGTCCCTCGAAGCACAAGGTAGCAGGAAGCAACAGCCACGTGTTTATGGTTGGGATAAGTGAAACTTTAAGCATCTGGGCAGCGACACTTCATCGAGGCTCCAGATATACAGTACAGACACCTATGAAATATAAAATTACACATTGCGTCAATCACCTCCCCTGCCCCTTCCCGCCATACTCTTGCGACCATTCTCCCGCCCTGCCTTGTGCGCGCCCGTGACCCTTCTCCTATCTCTCTCCCTCGCGTCCCCGGCCTGTGTCAATGGTGCACTGGGTGCAGTCGCACCAGGAGCCGGCCGTGTGGGCTCGTTGGTCCCACAGCTATGGGTGTGCTTTTTTTCACTCTCAGTACGTGAATATGGGACTTGCCTTATGGTCCGCCATGGTTAGCCAGTGTGAGAAGTTCGCCTGGCATATGCTGGTCACTAGTTATAGTGGCCACCTTGCACCAATCCAATTCGACTCTTAAGGTGATAGGTTAAAGACAACCTTTAAAGAAAGCTATCCTAGTGGTAGCTGTGGAGAGCAGCCTTCAGGCTAAGTCTTGAAGGAGTGTTAAGCTTATTGTTTTACCATAGATAACCTCTTGAATAACCAAATGAAAGAGTAGTCCACACAGGTATATATATATATAAACTATATGTATTTATTCTAGTAATAACCCCACTAGTCTCTTTATGAGGCTAGAGGTGAAGATACAATTCAAACAAGCATTGATAGTTACAATAAATAGCACTGGAATCACAAGGCCCGGGGGGGGGGGGGGGCCAAACCATATATCAAAAAGTGGCATAAGAACCACAACAATTCTACAGACAATGCCTAGGACATTTAGGGTCGCTGGCCCCTTGTGAAACCACCCAAGGTAGTGAGGAAGGGGACCCACGGGAGACGCGTGCAGTGACTGAAGTTACTGTCGGGATCTCTATTATAGCCTATGGAGAATGTCGCGGTTTCATTTTACAAGTTTAAAAACACTTCTAGCAGGAGTTCAAGTTCAATACTTTAGAGTTAAGCTTTTGAAGGGCCCACACCCACGAGAGTACCGAGGTACCACTGTTACCTGCCCCAGGAAAGCCGGGTGCATAGGTCATTTTCAATGTCAGGTCGCGGGCTGATTTTCAATGGCAAAACGGGTAGAACTGCTGCTAGCCACAAGCGTCGTCGTTGTCTTGAAGAATGAAAATGTAGATCTTGTAGAGAGGAACCTGAAAGCAGAGGGGACAGAGTCTGGGTCACGGCACAGTGACCAGGGGGCTCAAGAGAAGGAGCCCTTCAATGTCGGTTGCTTCCAGGTCGAAGAGGTGTAGCTTGGATCATCAGCCACGGGGTCCACGAGGCTTCAAGGAAGGCCAACTTCTGGAGGGCGACTGTCCCACGAAGGATGAGGGTCGCTGCAGTGTTAGTGTCCGGATTGGATCCACTAAGCCTTGGCAACCGCAACCCACGCAAGAAACACAAAGCAGCTACTGGTGCAGACCCACGAGCTCTGAGCGAGGTTTCCAGCAAGGAGACTGACGAGCAGGCCTGGAGCAACCAGGGGAACTCTTGGAATCGAAGATTGTCCTCCGCTAGGGCCCACAAGTCGAGAGACAAGGGACTGCGGAAGGCAGCAATTTGGCGTGCGTAAAGGTGCGCCCACGGGTCGCCGGAGCGGGCTAGGGCGTCGATCTTTGGCACAGTTGCTGCAGAGAGGTTGGCTCAATAATGGGCCAAAGCACGACTTCCCCACTTGTCGGGGTCGGGTGCTATGCAAGAGGTGGCCGGTGTCCTGGGGTATTGGGGATCTCGGTACCCACGGGGTCCACGGTGCAGAGCTTTGCTGTGCACACTCACTGGCCTCTGGGATGCTTGGAAACCTACCTCAAGGTTGGAAAGAGTCATCGATGTCCGAAGGAGCAGCGAGGTTCCAACCGGGTCACTTGCAGTGTTTCAGGTGCCTGCCAAGCAGGGGGGTAACTCCTTTACCCCAAGGGAGATTTCTTCAGGTAGCTGTGCGGCAGCAAGTCGAAGGTCAAGACTGTGGGAAAAAAAAAAAGACTGTGAAGTTCAAGAATAATCTGAGGCTCTGGGGACTCAGTATTCACCTTTATCTGAAGATTAGGGGAGTGTCCAGATCAGAGCCCACCAATGAGAGGTCAGGCGGGGATGGCTGGCTACACCCTCTCCCCTTTGTGTGTTTCCCGCCAGGGCAGGGGACCGGATGCCCCTGAACCGTTTCCAGGCGGTGTATGCAGAATGTAGGCACTGGAGAAGCCTACGTGCAACTCTGAAAGGTATCCTATGGTGCACCCACCCAGTTCCAATCCACATAGTCTGTCTGGGGAGGTGGGAACAACTCCCTGCAACAGGATCCCTATTGTCCAGCTGCCGTGGCTGGAGTTCTGCCCAGCAACAGGCAGCCAGAGTCGTGTGGGTGGCGGGTAGCATCCATTTTGTACTTCGTGTGCACTTTTAAATTGGTGTCTAAATTCTGGGCTGCTTGGAAACTCACCTCAAGGTAGGAAAGAGTCGTCGATGTCCGAAGGAGCAGTGAGGTTCCAACCGGGTCACTTGCAGTGTTTCAGGTGCCTGCCAAGCAGGGGGGTAACTCCTTTACCCCAAGGGAGATTTCTTCAGGTAGCTGTGCGGCAGCAAGTCGAAGGTCAAGACTGGGAAGTTCAAGAATAATCTGAGGCTCTGGGGACCCAGTACTCACCGTTATCCAAAGATTAGGGGAGTGTCCAGATCAGAGCCCACCAATGAGAGGTCAGGCGGGGAAGGGTGGCTACACCCTCTCCCCTTTGTGTGTTTCCCGCCAGGGCAGGGGACAGGATGCCCCTGAACCGGTTCCAGGCGGTGTATGCAGAATGTAGGCACTGGAGAAGCCTACGTGCAACTCTGAAAGGTATCCTATGGTGCACCCACCCAGTTCCAATCCACATAGTTGTCTGGGGAGGTGGGAACACCTCCTGGCAACAGGATCCCTTTTGTCCAGCTGCCGTGGCTGGAGTTCTGCCCAGCAACAGGCAGCCAGAGTCGTGTGGGTGGCGGGTAGCATCCATTTTGTACTTCGCGTGCACTTTTAAATTGGTGTCTAAATTATGCCGCTTTTCCCATATCGCCCCTCTAGCAGGGGGGAATCATGCCTTCAGTCCCATGGCTGGATTGGGGGTATGATTCCTACATGTTTGACACCAAACACGATATGGTTCTGTGTAGCCATTCTCAAGTTATCACGCGATCGCGATATACTTATAATGCGGTTGAGAGTATATGGTATGGCTACACTACAAACAACCCAGTAATGATTTTACGAAGGTTGCAGAGGGGCCCTACTCAGGTAGAGGTCCCCCTCACACATATCTCAGCACCCTGCCTTGTAGGATTAGCAAGGCCTGCTCTAGGGGTGACCTATGAGGATATATGTGTTGTATTAAGTGGGATACAGGATACCTATATCCCTGTAAGGAGTGCAAGCACCACCTTACCCAGACTACAGTAGTGGTCTGGTGGTGTCATTTGGTATGGCTGTCCCAGGGGTGGCACAATAAGTGCTGCAGCCCCTGGTAGGCCTCTGAGGGACCCATGCCCTGGGTACTTAGGGTACCATCTACAAGGGTCTGGTAGGGTGTCCTCAGTATCCAATTGGAATGTACCTAGGGTACTCACATCAGTTTTAGGGAGGAAGCAGATAGTCTGGGGTCCTGGATAGCAGGATCCCAGCCAGACTAGTAAAAAACCATCCAAATATCAGGCAAAAAGTTGGGGGCAACCATATAGTCAGATTCCACCTTCCTACAGCCAGCGTGTCATGTGCCGTACTGCAAATAAGTAAATTTAATGGGCTCTTATGTCCGCTGGTTTAACTGTGGAATACAGCAATTATCCGGAATCTGTGGGGCCTTCAGGTCTCTGTATCCCAGTGCCACTGCACCTGCTGCATTGGTGGAAATTGCGACCCTGCAGCCTGCTACGCAACTAGTCAGGGTTCTTTAGACTCTCCGCGTCTGTTCTCGCCCCCTCTCTTTTGCCCTCGCCCTCTAGTGCCCCCTCGGTTGTTCGGCTGCATGTCGGTGGACGGGGAACGGTGGCTCTGCCTCGGTAATGCCTGGTGCTCAGAGGGCAGGCATCTTGAGGCCGTCCCAGCAGAACCAACCTTTAATTGACATGTAAGTCTCCGAGTAATTTATGTCTTGCTTTGGAACAGGTTACGAGGGTTTAGAGTATAGAATAGATGAGAAATCAGGGTTGGTGTGTGCGTGGGGGGGGGGGGGGGGGGTGCGGAGGGGGGATACACGTGAAACATGCCGCTCTCAACAGCATCCGTTACAGGGCGAGTCGCACCCGTAGCACGCTCAGCACAGTGCGCGCAGTGGAGTACACAATTGTGGACACGAGTGTGCGTCATTGGATTCCATTGTATAGGCTATGCTTCCCGTGCTTCTATGCGCATTTAGGATGTATTTCCTGCTGCCTCTGTGATAGATAGGTTCGCGATATCAGTGAATCACATAAAGTGCTCTGTCACCGTCACGTCATTCTTGATAGCTCAAGTGGTGTCATCTGGTGGTCAATCACATAATGGCATTGGGTTGTGAATCTTATCACACACTGTCAGCTGTGAAGTAATTATTCATATCACGCGATGTATGTTATATATATTTTTTTTAAATCACGCGGTGCCATGTTTGGCGTGTAAGACTCATCACAAGCGGGGTGG
Source organism: Triturus cristatus (assembly GCF_964204655.1). NCBI lineage: Eukaryota > Metazoa > Chordata > Amphibia > Caudata > Salamandridae > Triturus > Triturus cristatus. Next base: position 652,779,082 of record NC_140594.1, read on the forward strand.
CAGGCGTGGGAGGCAGGGAGTTCTTCAGTCAACTTTGACTCCGTGTGTCAGGGTGTGGAAGGGGCTCTGATGGGAGTAAAGTGCCTGTCTCCGCTCTCCAGGTGGACTCAGGCACCCGGCGTCTTATATTGTTGTGTGATATCATGTTTCTTGTGTTATGCTATGTAGTATGTATGCTCTGATATCCTATACGTTTAACCATTGCACGCCCGGTATTACGCATTATGCTCTGCTACACTTATATCACGTTATGGCAAGGTACGTTGTGTTTGTTTTGGCATATTAGCTATGCAATCTTATGCTTTGTAATATGGTATGACACGTGAGGTACTCAGCAATGCATTGTATCTCGAACTCTGTTATGAAGCTCTGTGATTATACTGAATAAGCAGCTACCTATGTTATATGACATCTCTTTATTAATGTAATAACTGCACTTTCACAATTGCTTTATTAACCTTCCTGCTTTCTCAAATTTGCTTGAAACTGCACCATTTGTCCACTCTTTTTTAAAAATGTTACGGTGCACCTAAAACACATTTGCGTCACCTAAAGGATACGGCTGCACTAATTACCACCAGACTCTGCCGGCTGCACTCTGCCCTACAAAGCCCCACCTCAGCCGCTATCTAACTTAATCTGCCTCAAAGCTAACTAATGCAGATCCAGACCCCGCGTTTGATCCCTTTTTTAAAAATTATTTTACTTATTTGCATTCATTAACATATACAAACAAAAGGCCAAATGAGATCAGGTTACAATATGAGGTTGTATCTTCGTATAAGGCCTCTAACTACAAATTGTAAAATTAGAAAAAAGAAAAAGAAAAGGAAAAAAGAAACAAAGAAAAGACACATGGCACTGAACAATGGCAGATAGTCTCTAGTCTAGATGTTCATAAGCGGATCTCATCCTACTTCCTTTCAGGGGCTCTAGCAGGTTGGGTCCGTCTTGAACTTTGTGACAGCTCCTTTTATGTATATAAGTCTGAATAGACTACAGGCCTGGGAAGAAGAATACAATATTCTAAGCACTTTGCAGGCCGGCTTCAGGAAGGGTACTTCAACCCTCGACCAGATCTTTCGTCTCCAGGTTATATTCTGGAAGTCTGTGAGTATAGAGGGTGGCAGCCTCTACCTCATTTTTGTTGATCTAAGATCAGCATTTGACCTGGTTCCGAGGGAAAAACTGTGGGCCGTTCTGCAATTGCTTAATGTTCCCCCCTATCTCTTAGATGTTCTGAAAAGCTTACATAAGGCCAACTTTGCTCAGGTCAGATGCGGAAAGTATGGCGAACTCTCTGAACCCTTCCCTGTTTCCCGAGGAGTCCGACAAGGATGCGTGTTAGCGCCCACGCTGTTTTGCCTATACATCAATGGGCTTGTAAACCATCTCTTAGCCCTTAAAGACATCGATGTCCCTAGGCTTGCCTCGGGCAAGGTACCGGCCCTAATGTTTGCCGACGACACTCTGTTGTTGTCACGCACTCCTATGGGTATTCAGCGCATTTTAGATGGCTTTGTAGACTTTTGTAGTGATAGGGGCCTCGAGATCAACCTAGCCAAAACTAAATTTATGATTCTTAATCCTCCCAAACGCACCCGCCCCAATCCAGTCTTGAATGGCATCCCCCTTGAACGGGTGAAAACGTTTACCTATCTGGGGATTACACTCCAAGAAGACTTGGGGTGGGGAGGTCAGGTTCTTAATTCCACTCTTAAGCTGACCCAAACCACAGGAGGCATGGCTAGATTATTTAATGGTTCGGTTTTCAAACCAGTTACACCAGTGGTAGAAATTCTTAAAACCCAGGCAAGACCTGCTTCAACCTATGGAGCGGAATTATGGGGTCATTCCAAAATAGATAGCCTATCGAGGGTTGAAAATTCCTTTATAAGGAAATTATTAAGTCTACCCTCTAGTTCTCCCTTGGTCCCCATTAGACTCGACCTGGGATTGCTTCCAATTGAAGAGGTGGTGGCGGCTCGGCCCGTCCACTATTGGAAGAGACTATGGTCCAATCCGGACCTGGGAACCTATAGAGACGAATTCTTGGAGCTCTGGCCCATAATTAAACACATGAATATCCCTTGGTTAATTCATGTTAGGGACATTTGCTCCAAGATTGGTCGTCAGGACCTTTGGGATACTCCAGGAAGTTCTTGTTTAGCTGTTTCTAAAACCAATCTGGCTGAAGAACTCAGACATTTTCATTTAATACGTTTACATATGAACCCAAAAGTAGGTAGGTTGACTGAGCAGTTTCTCCTGATCAAACCGAACTATGGGAGGGAACTATTTTTGGATCTGATTTTTCCCATTGTTGCTAGGAAGCTATATGTTCAATTTAGAATGGGCACTTTACCACTCAGGTCTTTTACTTCTAGATGGGACACTAATAGGAGTATCTCATGCCCTGCATGTGGCTACAAACTGGAGGATGAAAAACACGTGTTCTTTTTCTGCCCAACGTACCATACCCATAGGAAGCGTTGGGTGAAATTAATTTGCAGGAATCTTGGTTTTAGAGACTGTGCTAACGCGCTGCGAGTTTTAAAATACGACACCCACCCCCCAATTGTCTTCGCAGTTTCACGCTTTTTAAATGCTGTATGGTTGCAGCGTAGGAAATTCTCCACCAATTGTTAATCATTTGAATATTTTAAATTCAATCTGACTATTTTATATTGTTTTGGTGGTTAAAATGTGTTCTGCTTTTTGACATAAAATTTGATGAAATGTATTGTTGCTTTTATGGCCCTTGTGGCCGAAATAAAGTTTATGAACGAACGTATATATGGGAGGAGTTTAAAACCACTTCACCCTTCACTGTTGGCTCAAACTTGTCAGCTATGCCTGACTTGTACCGGGCAGGGTATTGATTGATTGGTAGACTAGCGAGAGGAACTTAATCTTAATTATCGTTGCTGTCTTGGCTGGATGGGTTGATTCATTTGGGTCTCCTATAGACTTGAAATATTCACACAAGGGTTCCCAGATGTCTTTAGGGCAAGATTTAGGCGGCATCATGTCCCAATAAGGAGACAGTTGGTTGCCACCAGTTTACGTCTTACGGGAAGCACCTCTTTCACATATCTGAGGAGGCCCAGGATCCTGCTTTTTATCCATTGATATTATGTGTCAATTACGTCAGAGGGTACTACAAGGACTTATCCACTTTTCTTTTCTTTTATTGTTCTTTGTATAAGATGCCTTTTAAATGTTCTATACTGTCAAGGTTTTAATTAACCATACAATAAACAAAATTCTGACTAAGTGGCCCAGCTAAAATCAACAATATTTAAAGAAGAGAAGCCCACCTGAGGTATTCACATTCTGGGACAAGAAAGACGGTCATAGGCTAAAAAGCCAGGTTCACCTTCAAGTAAAGGTGGGCTAATACTTCTAGACTCTAATGCAATACTTTGGCTACATCATGCATACAATACTGATATTACAGCAAAAATACACTACAAAGCTCCTAGAAATGTGCTGTCTCACCCATAAGGCAATTGAGGCATTCCAAATGGGCACCAGAATAAACAATAAGAGGCTCCCAAAATAGACTGAACACACAACGCCATTTGTGCTGTCAATTTAATGCATGGCACATATACACTGATTTGGAAATGGTTACCTGTTAAGTATCTCCTGTCTCACCCCCCCTAACCTGTGGCTTTAGGATTTATGATACAATGAACAGCAGGTGATTACCACATGCAATGTTTATGCCTTCTGGTCTTCAACTAATTCTGTCTACATGGACAAAGTATGCGATCTGTTACAATTAATGAAATGTGTTTTTCTATACTATTTTTTCATATGCAGGTAATAACCCAGTGACACAGAAAAACTCAGAATTTACTGCATGCCCGATTGTCAACTAAAAAAAAAACACTTTTTTTTTTTTAACACAAACACTTTATATAGGCACCACACACATAATTGTTGGTTAGTGTAACCAGAGGGCCCAAGTCGGGACGAAAGTCATGGAGCACTTGTGAGCAACATTTGCAGAAACAGGCTCTTGGGAGGACGATTCCCCATTGTAATCGCATCGGATACCCTGAATAAAATACTGCTGTTTTCACTTGGTGTCAATCAATCAATCAATCAATCAATCAATCAATCAGAGCATTTGTATAGCGCGCTACTCACCCAGAGGGTCTCAAGGCGCTTGGGGGAGGGGGGTCCGCTACTGCTCGAACAGCCAGGTCTTGAGTTGCTTCCTGAAGGAGAGGTGGTCTTGGGTCAGGCGGAGGTGGATGGGGAGGGAGTTCCACGCCTTGGCCGCCAGGTAGGAGAAGGCTCTTCCTCCCGTTGTGGCTCTTCGGATGCGGGGGACGGCGGCGAGGGCGTGGCTGGTTGATCGTAGCTGGCGGGTGGGAGTGTAGAAGGTCAGGCGGTCGTTGAGGTATCTTGGGCCTTGGTTGTGGAGAGCTTTGTGTGCGTGGGTGAGGAGTCGGAACGTGATTCTCTTGCTGACGGGGAGCCAGTGCAGGTGTCTCAGGTGTTCGGAGATGTGGCTGTGTCGGGGAATGTCCAGGATGAGGCGTGCTGAGGCGTTCTGGATGCGCTGGAGTCTTTTGTGTAGTTTGGCTGTGGTTTCTTGTAGCACTAATGTTGGTCCCTTGCCTCCTTTTGTTAGGAAGATATAAGGACAGTGCATTAAACTTTAGAAAAAGGCTAGTAAAGCCACACTAGAGACATTTCACCACCTGTGCAGGTTTCCTTTGTGAGAATTCCCTGGGGAGCCCAGTTTATTCAACTATTGTCTTAAACCAAGCGAGGAGGAGGCCAAATGATGAAGCATGCTACCTAGGTCAATGAGGACCCAGCATTCTTTTAAATAAGACATCTCAGCCATCATTACCGATACCATGATCTCAGATTATGCAACTACAGTATTCAATTCACGGCACTTGTAGAGCGCACAGCTGCCTCTGAAGCTAGCGGAAAGCTCTGGAGAAATAAGCCAAAAGAGCATTGGCCTACAGGCCCACTAGACAGGAGTCGGAAAGCAAAGTTTTGAGAGTCTTTCTGAAAACAAATTCAGAGGGACTGCACTGCAAGCTGAGCAGCAGTGCATAGTACAATTTAAAAGCCAGGTAAATTACAGATCTACCATCTCTTTTAGTTTTGTGAATGCGATGAACTTGGAACAGTTTGAGATTATTAGATCTCAGAGATATAGGTTGGAAGCAGGTCTTAAATCTTCTTTGGAGGTAAATAGGACCTTTGTGAGTAAGGCCCTAAAGACAAAGGGGAATGTCTTAAATTGGATTCTCTTGATGACAGGAAACCAGTCAAAATTACGAATATGATGAGACACTGGAGTACGCGGAGGAATCTTTAAGATTGGGTGTGCGGCAGAGTTCTTGATTGTTTGTTGCCATCGAGTTAGAAAAGCTTGCAGACCCCAATACAGACTATTGGCGTAATCCAACTTGGCCGTGACCAAAACATGGACAATCGTTTTCCGTAAGTCCTCCAGAATAAGGTGAAGCATGCTTCTGAGAGACCTAATGGTAGTAAAGCAAGTGAGGGATATAGACTTGATTTGGGGCTCAAAAGTGGGATTCAAATCGAATATTACCCCTAGGTTCCAAGCCACAAGAGCTGGCTGGGGGTTGAGGGAGGGCACCCAGTTCAGTTGGCCACCAGATAATGGACTCCACAGAGGTCCTGGTGCCAAAGAAGAGGATCTCCGTTTTTTTGGGAGTCAGCAGACATTTCAGCAGAGGGAGCAACACTGCTTGCTTCCAACTTTAAGGAACCAATCTCAGAGAATTATTAATCAACTTATTATGGACAGGGTTCACCACAGAAGTGTCAAGAATTAGAATGGCCAGAGGGCATGGGGGGAACCAGATTTACATGTTATAAGTTCCGCTGCCGAGTTCTCTAGGGAAATAAAGCCAAACCTAGTAAGAAGAGGGCCTGACTGAGTAAAAAAAAAAACGGGAGGAACTTGCATAGTGAACTGCTCACAAATGTTTTTGATCTTCTTAATAAATAAATCAAAAAGATCTGGACATAACTCCGAGGGAGAGAGAACATTTTCTTTTGCTTTGGGAGAAACAAGGAATCCACAATTCTAAACGGCTCACGGGGCTCATTAGGTGCCTCAGAAATGGAGGAAGCAATGTAGATTTTTTGAGCTCCCCGGATGGCTGTAGGATAGCTTTTCAACGCGGCCTGACAGGTTGCTTTTGACTCTTTATCATGAGCAACACTCCATCTCTGCTCAAGCCTTTTGCATAGACTTTTTTCCACCTTAAGTGCATCCAAAAACCATGGTGCAGAAGGCTTTAATCTTTTAGAAGTGCAGATTTTTAGAGGGGCAATATTATCCAAAGCATTGACCAGCCAATTAATAAAGCTGGTCACGTCAGATTCCAAATCTCCGCTACAAAGGGGGTGGACTGGATCGTCTCCACAAGCCGAGTTTCAGAGATTTTATGCCAGGGTCTGGATGTTTTCCTAAACAGCCCTTGCGCCAAAAAAGGAGCTGGGGAAAGTACGCTGATAGGAACCAGAAAATGGTCAGACCAAGAGAGCTTTAACGTAGGCCTAATCTGAACTGTAGTAGGGTTTGATATAAAGCAGGTCACACTCTTGATCTCATTTTGAGAAGGTTCCATTACAAGTTGTTCCAAATTGAAACCTTCCAACGAGGTCAGGAACTGCTGCGGGAGTCTGTTATTCTGGTCATCGACATGCAGATTGAAATTCCTAATACCACACAATTTGCAGGCAGTTGGTCTAGCACCTTATGTTCAAGAAAAATGGAAGGTGCACTTGTTGCGGAGTCAATCAATCCGGCCAAGTTTGTTCCAAAAATACTTCTTTATTTAGTTAATCTTAACATTGGCACACAGCCAACGCGTTTCATTCCCAATTGCTAGAGGGAACTTCGTCAGGGCTCTTGAATGTCCAACTGAGTAGTCGATATAAATTGTATGGTAGGTAAGTGTGAACCTCAAAAGACACAATCAACCTCGAATGAGAAGTAGACATGTGTTGAAGGATCTCGCACCCAAGAAATAGGGGGATCCAAATATCCAGAATTAATTTGAAATACACAATGGTCCAAGGAACCGCTGGAACTTCAAGGGACTTATTAATTAAAGGTTCCTGATGTGCGGCCTGTACACCATAGTATTCTCGTGTAACGGCATGATAACCGGCTATCACCTCATATAGTAAATGTAAGGAGTCAACAGAAGCATGGGGGGGACTAAGTAAGCACTGCAGACAGCGCAAAGCAGAGGGCTAAAATAAAAATAAAGGCCAAACCTTCAATATTATTGATGCTCACCATTTTTTCTACTATCAGTCAGTGTGTTGGATTGAAAAATCAGAAGAGATAGCCAGGGCTATGTCAGCTGATGGCCAATCCTTAAGCCAAGTTTCTGTTAGAAACATCAGGTCACAATGGTTCTCGGCGAGTAAATTAAAGATATCTAGAGCATGTCTGGATAGAGATTGACAGTTAATGAGACAGGCAGAGTAAAATCGACCCAGAGTGGCAGAAGCCTTAGCATATGATCCATTAGAAGGTATTATGTCCCCATCCCTGCCAGAGGACAAACTGGACTTTAAAAAAGCACTGGAGTGGGGGAAAACCGCAGACAGTGCATTTTATCTCATTGCCCCCCCCCCCCCTCAAACTGGGACCAGCTCACAGAAATGACTGCAGGAAGCAGTCTGGAATGTCAGCAGTTCATCCCTTGAATATGCTTGAAATGGGGCATTGTGGCAGGGTTTACTAGCAGCATGGCTGGCACCGGACGCCGACGGGCTTGCCTTAGGCATGTCCGTACCATTGTGGCCATTTGGATCACTATAGGAATCCAACTGTTCTAATTACCTATAAACATGCAATATGCGTGTTTTGATACTTTAATTGGGAGAATATATGGCAGGTTGCATAATGGTTTAGCCTCTCACACCTCTTTTTTTTTTTTAAGTTCAGAAAGTTTTTATTGAAAGAAAATGTTCAAATGTTACAAAATATGACATAAAAATAAGAAAAGTATAACAATAAAAACAAATATCAGGATAAGTAATGGCGATAATATAGGCTGTAATATGAAACATCAAAGATTCAAAATAATTAGAAGCAAAAAAACTGGTACTTGATATGAGATAAGGTAATAAAAAGGGATATGAGATATACAATATAAGCAAAGGAAAGTTAAAAAAGAAAGAACGGAAAAAGAAAACCTTGTTTAACAATAACAGGAAGTCATGGAGGTTTAGAAACTTCTTGTTGTAACGGAGATAAGGACAGAGAGGTACAAGCACTTAAGTCAAAACATACTGTGACTGGGCTCCACAATTCTCTTCGCTTGCTGGCTAAGGTTAAGGGATAAACAAAAGTCGTGTCCAATCTGTGATTGTAGCAAACAGCGTACCACCAAGCCTTATAAGATAATTTGGTATAATCTTTCCAATTTTTAGTTATTTGTTGAAATGCTACAGCTAATAGTAAATCAATTATCCTAACCCTACAAGAACAATGATCCCAAATAGGAGAAAGACTTCCTAAAAAAATGTGACATACGGAAAAGGAATGAGTGGAGGAAAAAATTCTATTAATTTGAGACCAAACCTGCTTCCAGAAACTAAGAACATGGTGACAACCAAAAAGCATATGGAAAAGGCCTGCACATGGTGAGGAGCAGGACCAACATTTGTCAGAGGCATCTGGGAAGTGTTTGCTAAGAGTGAGTGGTGAAAACAATAAACGATTATAAATAAAAAATAATGTTTGAGTAGTGTTGGCAGCTCTAGAAGATCTACGAATCTTTAACCACAGCTTGTCCCATAACTGAATGGACCAAGAAGAAGTAAAATCTTTTTCCCACTCTTCCTCTGTCACGGTTTTAATGCGGGGGAAGGACTGAGTGTGGAGAAGGGCATATATATTTGAAGCTTTAGAATGTTTAAATAATAAAGAATTCAACGAGGACACATCAGAAGGTGCGTGGATTGATGAAGAAGGTACAGCAAGGTGAACCTCGTAAGCCTGCTGTACAGCGCGAGTCAGTAACAGATATTTGGCTCGAAAAGAAAGAGGCAAATTGAAAGAAGTGGCAGCTAAATCAAAGGAAATAATCTGAGTATGTTGAAACAATTGCCGTACCCAAATAAGGCCACGAGTTCTCCAGGTTTTCCAAAAAATTGGCTTATTGTTGATCAAAATAGCTGTGTTGTGCCAAATAGGTTGATTAAAAAAAGATGAATCTGGTGAACAGGAAAGAAGTTTAAAAGTGTGTTTAAGAATGGGAGTTGAGATAGACTGAGGTCTACGTGAAAACATAAGGTATTCTTTGAAGGAAAAAGGAGAAATGAAAGACTGTTCTAAGGTCAACCAGAGAGGGGAGGATGATGAGGAGTCTTCAATCCAATGAGAGACTTGATGTAATAGGAAGGATTTATGATATAAAGAAAAGTTTGGGAAATTCACCCCACCCTCTCTTTTAAAGCGCATTAGCTTATATAAAGACATACGAGATTTTTTATGTCCCCACAAAAAGGAAGACAGAATAGAGTTAATTTTCTTGAAATATTTCAAGGGAATAGCAAGAGGAATGTTGGATATAGTGAACAAAACAATGGGAGAGAGCATCATCTTAATTGTGTCTAATCTTCCCCACCACGATAGATAGAGAGGATGCCATTTATTAGTAAGAGTAGATAATTTTTGTATACAGTCGTCCATACACTTAGTGACAGTACCCGAAAGAGAGGAATGAAAATTAAGGCCCAAATATTTAATAGAATTAGGACTCCAAGTAAATCCTGAAGAAGAGAAGTCATCTTTGAAAGTCATTTTAGTAAGTGGTAATATTTCGCACTTATCTTTATTTAGTTTATAACCAGATACCTGAGCAAAAGAATGAACTTCATCTAAAAATGCTGGAAGGGAGGTATCTGGTTGGGATACGAATAATAAGACATCGTCCGCGTAAGCTGCCATTTTAATGTTGGAATTATGAAAGGTAAAACCATGGATGCTATCATTCTGACGTATTCGTAAAAGAAAGGGTTCTAAAGCAAGATTAAACAAAAAGGGTGAAAGTGGGCAACCCTGTCTAACCCCTCTCCCTAGTAAAAAATAAGAGGATAAGCCCCCATTAGCCGAAATTGCTGCTCTAGGACAAGAATAAAGGAAGGAAATCAGGGTAGAAATTTTTGATCCAAAACCAAACCACTTCAGAGTTTTAAACAGATAAGGCCATTCAACCCGATCAAAAGCTTTTTCTGCATCCAAAGCTATTGCTGCGAGAGAGTGGGGATAGTGTGAAGTCTTAGAAATAATATCAAAAAATAATCTAGTGTTGTCCGACAGCAATCTGCCCTTAACAAAGCCAGACTGTTCTTTCCCTAAAAGCTCAGGTAGGAAAGACTCCAAACGTAAAGCTAATGCTTTGGAAAAAATTTTATAGTCAATGTTTACCAGAGAAATAGGGCGATAATTTTTACAGTGCTGTGGATCCTTACCCGGTTTCGGGATAATACAAATAAGGGCATCAGAGAAGGATACAGAAGCGGAGCCAGTTTGAAGAAAGGTAGAGAGAAGCAGATGTAATTTGGGGATTAGCAAATTTGCAAAGCAGGAAAAAAACTCAACAGTAAAGCCGTCCGGCCCCGGAGCTTTCCCATGTTTGAGAGTATGGAGAGCATGGAGGAGATCGCTGTGAGAAAGATCGGATTCTAAAGAAGAGAGGTCTGGAGGAATATCGAAAGGAGGAGCAATGGTTGACAAAAATTGGGAAATGGACTGCTCAGACGAGGGTGTTTCTGAAGAATATAATGTTTCATAAAAATGTAAAAATTCTTGTAAGATGTCCTCGCTTTTGTGTTTCAATAACCCATCATGACCATAAACAGATTCAATGGTGACTTTGTTTTGTCTCACCTTTAAATAATTGGCCAACAATTTACCAGCCTTATTCTGCCCACCATAAAATTTAGCGCTAGTCTTTAAGAGAAAATTAAGGCATTAAATGTGGAGTCTTTATTAAATTGAAGTTTGGCAGAGATGAGATTGTTTAAGCAATCCTTTGATTTAGAAGTATAATATAGGTGCTCTAATTGTTTAATTTGGGAGAGTAGAACATTAGTATCTTGTTGGGCTTTCTTTCGCTTACGTGAAACATAGGTAATGATGAAATCCCTGGCTGAGGCTTTGAAAGCATCCCAAACTACAGGAAATGGAACTTCACCTGTATGATTAAGCAAAAAATAATCGTGAAAAAAAGATGTAAAAGAAGAGACAAATTGTGCATCAAGAAGGAGAGCGTTATTAAAACGCCATTTTTTTAATGGAAAGAGGTTTCCGTAATACATCCAAAGTAATAGAAACTGGAGCATGGTCCGAAATTAAAATGGAACATATGTCAGAAGAGATAAGGGACTGGGTAAGGTGATGTGAGATAAAAAAATAATCTAGCCGAGATTGCGTTTGGTGAGGGGGTGAGAAAAACGAGTATTCTCGCGAGGTGGGGTTGCAGAGTCTCCAGGCATCAGTGAGTTTGTATTGTGCAATGAGGTGAGTGAAAGACTTTTGTGATTTATGTGGAATGTAAGCGCTAGCTGAACATCTATCCAAGAAGGGATCAAAAACTTCATTACAATCACCCACTAAAATGAAGTTATCAACATAATGTTGAGTGATCAATGGAGCTAAAGAGGCCCAAAAAGAGGCGTCCCCACATGTTGGAGCATATACATTTAAAATGGAAATGAGAACATTGTCTAAAATAAAATTAACTAACACCCATCTGCCTGAAATATCAGCAAAATGCGTCACTGACTTAACTGGAAGAGATTTCTTAAATAAAATCACAACGCCATTACGTTTACCATCCCCTGGGGAAAAGTACACTTCACCCACCCAACCTCTCTTCAATTTGGCAGACTCATCTGCCGATAGGTGGGATTCCTGCAAACAGGCTATATCTGCATTGAGTTTGGTCAAATGTGATAATACTCTCTGTCTTTTAATTGGCGAATGTAAACCTCTAACATTCCAAGAAAATATTTTCAATGGCATAAAACATTGTTAAAAAAGCATATCAAGGTACCAATTGAGGAAAAAGCATGAGAAAGAAAAATACTAAAAGCATATATGCATATTAAGAAGAGACAGCAGAAACAAAGGAAGAGAAATTCATATGAAACAACAAAGTGAAAGCCAGTTACATGATGAAGAGAAAAAGGGAAAATAAGAAAGAAGAGGAATAGAGAGGAAAGATGAAAAGACTGAATCAAGAAAAAAGAACAGAAAGTGAGCTGAGGAAAAGCATAGCTAAAAGAGAAGTAATGTGCTAAGGAACATAAAGAAGAGAAAGAAAGAGATGTAAGAACAACAGAATAAAGGAAGGAGAATAAAAAACTTACATATTGTTGAGAACAAACAAAAGGAGAGGAGGGTGAAGGCCACATAAGACAATGACGGGTCATGAGCTCCAAAGGGAAGGCAGGGAAGAAGGATAACCGCGACGGACTCCAAGGACATGAAGGAGGATGATGATGTGAGGGGAGAAATCTGTGAAAGGGGGGAGAGAGGAGAAAAGTTAAATGTTAAGAACATATAGATTTAACGTATAAACAAGCAATCAAGAAAATAGTATAGTCATAACAATCATGAAAACCAACAAGGAACCCGGCCTAAAAGCATTAATATGAAACAGGTGAGTGGTCACCAATTAAGAAGAACTAGAGGAAGCCGCAATGTCCATTTTGATAGCAGATTGAGAATACAGAAAACTCTTTAGTTGCAGTGGATCATCATAAGTAGTAGTCTTGTTGTTGAAAGTCACCTTGAAAAGGCAGGGATGGAAAAGCCCATATCTCGCTCCCAAAGAACGAAGCTGTGGTCTAAGTGAAAGGAATTCTTTGCGCCGGTCTGCAGTGGATTTAGCATAATCTTGTGCAAAGAAAAGCTGATTGCCAGACCATGTAAGGCGAGGAAGAGCCTTGGCAGCAGACAAAACGGTAAGTAGATCTGTATATTCCAGAAAAAAGAGTATAACACCTCTCGGCCTTTTGACATGAGTAGTGGAGAATCCAGTAGGAGGAGGACCTAAACGGTGAGCCCTCTGTATGTTGAGACTAGTGGACTCCGGCAACTGGAGAAGCTTCGGCAAAAAGGACTTGAAAAAAGCAAGGGCATCAGACCCCTCTGAATTTTCCGCCAGGCCATAAATGCGAAGATTATTCCTTCTACTTCTGTTCTCCAAATTCTCAATCTGCTTGTGGAGTGCCGAAACTTGGAGAGATAATGGATCAACTTTGGCAATAGAGGAAGTAAGAGTATCCACAGATTGTTCTAGAAGGGTCACACGACCATCAATAGTAGACCATTTGTCAGAGAGCAACTGAAGAGTAGTCTTGGTTTCCTCAAGAGTAGATTTAGTTTCCTCAATAAAAGGGCGTAATGCCCTAATTTCTTCCAAAAGGACATCCATTGTTACTGAGGAGGTTTGTTTGGGAGGAGAAGGAGGATCATTTTTTAGTCGTTTGGTTGAACCTTTGGTGAGGCCACTGGTTTGTGGAGCTGAAGCAGATGAAGAACTTTTAGCAGGATCAGAGTAGTCAACCATCTCTAGGCACTGATATCTAGAGCTCGTGTGAAGGAGAAATTTGCGAGGAGTTGAAGGAGGCTTGCGTAGTTCCTTATATACTCTACCCATAGAGGAGGTGACAAGTGCGACTAAAATATACCACAGCTAGTACATGAGCAATATAAGATTTACAACATGGGTGAAATCTGAAGAGTCAAATATGTCCACATATAATAGCAGTTATGAAGTATTTAATGAATCGTCATAATAGTGCTAGAAAACTGAATTGCGTACAGGTAAATGCATTGAGAGGTAAATAGCACAATATAGAGAGCATGAAACGAAAATAAGATACATAAACATATTGAATCTGACCAAAATCAAAAATGTTATTGTAACATTTGGAGGAAAATAGGCTGCAAGGAAAAATGTTAGTGGCATCCACAAGCGTAGATAAATCAACACTCTAACACTACAATTCAAAGAGCCAGGCCAGTTATGCTGTATCTTTCTTACACTGTAGAGCTCAGTGGGATAAGACCTCAAAGGCCAACTTCAACAAGATGGCGGCCGGAGTGCAAAAGTAAACACCTCACACGATCACAGAATAAAAGGAAACGTGTCACCGAGGTGTGGAGACAACAGATGATCCAGCGCAGAAGGGAGTATTGTCCAACTAATGACAAGTCAGACTGCAGCAACACTGTGACTCGATAACAAGAGCCAAAGGTGACAGGAAACATAAATCACCCAAAAAGCGCTTCAACATAAGCCAAATCGATCCAAAGAAGTTAAGAGGGCATTGTGAGGTAATCAGCAGGCTGTCAGTAGGGAGAATTAACGTGTAAATCCGCCAGCAGCTGAGTTCGTCAGAAGACGTTAAAAGCGAATCTCCGGCAGCATGAATACAAAATGGCGGCCGCTGCATTAAGTTTCAGTACCTCACGCAGTTGCTGAATAAAAAAGTATACCCACAGGTCAAGTCGGGCAGCCAAAATCACCCCATCAGTTCTCCACCCGTTCCGAAGTCGGAGACCATGACTTCTACGGGTTAACAGACCACAGGGAGTCCCGTCGGGGTCCTCATCCTCCGCGCCGTCCGGGAGAGCTACAAGGAAGCCGCCATCGTCCGCGGGCGCTAGCCACGCCCCCAGCCTCTCACACCTCTTAATGTTCATTTTTATTGCCAAATGAACACTCCGCTCTTGATTTAGCTGAGCCTACAAATAATCATGTTTCATTACATTCAAAGTTGAACAACTTGCTGCAATATCAGCCCGTTCTCTTCATTCAAAGCACAACGTTTTGAGGGCAAAGGCCATGTGCATGGCTGATGTCCCCGTTAACCAGCTGCTTCTCTGGATATTCATTTCCTATCATCTGTAACTCACAATAGTATAATTTGTTTAAACCCGCCCCCCAACACATATCCACCTGCATTAGTTAAGATGGAGACCGACATAGAATCCACTCCAGTTAGCTATCTTGCATGAAGTCGCTTGGTGTGATAATGTCGCCATTTAGGCCCAAAATAAGAGGCTTAGGGTACGGTACTGTTTATCATACAAGGTCCCTTTATTTATGAATAGACAGTCATTTCAGGAGATAAAGTCCATCAAGTTAAGTTCTTTCTTCCTCTTCGGTGCAGGTCCATATTCCGAAGCTTCCTTTCTGGTCCTTCAGGAGAGAAGTATATCGAAAGCAGGTAAGTTCTCCATTTCTTTAGTAGTCGAAAACCATCACCCTCACCGTGCTTTAGTGTGGTGGCCACTTTAATGTTGGGCTCAGAAATAATAGTGTGATGAAAGGGTGTAAAGCCTCTTGGAGTTCTAAAATGTATAGGTATAGGACCTTTATAGAATACTCTTTAAGAAGGTGTATAATAATTTGTAGTTATAGGGTGATGAGAAGCAGAATAGCGAAGCCTAAAAAAAAATATCAAAAGATCAAAAGTAGCCACAAAAAAATCAAACAGTTCCTGTTTAAGACCCCAACTGTTTTTTGTTTTATACGGCACAAACTCGACCCGAAGGTATCAGAGCGCTTTACATGAGCACCAGTTGCGTTACAGACGGACACATTCAGTTTTTTAGGTACGGGGGAGAAGTGATTTGGCCAGAATCAACAAGACTCTTCTACACAAACTCCAAACCATCCAGAACACCGCAGCCAGACTCATCTTCGGGACCCCGCGTCACGAACAGATGACCCTACACCTACGAAGCCTCCACTGGCTCCCCGTCGAGAAGAGGGTCACCTTCAAGCTCTTCACCCACGCATCCCTCTACAACATCAGACCCAAATACCTCCACGAGAGAGTATCTTTCCACATACACATGAGGAACCTCCGCTCTGCCGACCTCGCCCTGGCAGAGGTCCCCCGCATCTGCAGAAGCAGATCGGGCGGGATAGCCTTCTACATCGCAGCCAAGACCTGGAACAAGCTCCCTGTGAACATCAGATGCTCCCCTACCCTGCACACTTTCAGAAAGGACCTCAAGACCTGGCTCTTCGACTGATCCGGAGCCGCCCCCCCTCCTTAGCGCCTTGAGACCCTAACGGGTGAGTAGCGCACTATACAAACCCCCTGATTGATTGACAGGATGTTGATCGTCCCTGACGAGACTCGAACCCAGTTTCCCAGCTTCAAGGTCGACCCCTTTAGCTGTTAGGCCATATCCTCCTTCCAAATTACAAGTGACCCGCGGTCTCGGTGTCCTTCATACAACCCACTCATCTACCCCTCCAGGCCCTAACCCAGTTACACACCTGCATTAACATGCTGGGACAGCTGTCCCACTGGCGAAGTTTTTGGTTTAGAAGACTCATATGGTCCTTCCGTGTATTGCCATCAGCCCCTTCGGCGTGGTTGGGCTGCCCTGCCTCCTCCATGCAGTCTTCGTAAGTCGCAGCTGCTGTAGCCATCCTTCGCTGTTCCCGTAACGCTTCAGGGATCTTGATCTCGTCTCCTCCGGTCTCCGCTGCGAATCCTATTGGCGTTTCACGCTGGTGACTCCACCCTCAATGATGTGTCTTTTTGTATTGGTCTGGTCTGCAAGACCAATACACAAGGGCCGCCTCCTCCGTTCCAGGTGAATCATCATTAAAAAGCACCTGGAATGGCCTGTGGAGGAAAGCTTTCTTTTGCTTGAACTCTAGGCAAATAGGTCTCCTGATCCCACATCCCCTTCCTGTAATTTTCCTGCTTGGTGGAAACGGGAGGATAGTCGGCGTTGCCGTGCTCGTCTTTCCTGTGCCTCACTTCAAAGTGCCAGGGTTGTAGAGACAGGAACCAACATAGAACTCAGTCGTTAATCCCCTTATTTCTGTACAACCACGTAAGAGGGCCATGGTCTATATAAGAAAGAATGGATCACCCTTCTAAGTAGTATCAAAGTTTTGCAATGGCCCAGCTATGGGCAAGAAGCTTCTGCTCGATGGTAGGATATTTCTGTCCCCGTGAAATACTTTCCTACTAATATAAACAGTTGGTCTTTCATTGCCTTCCTGATCGGTTTGTGATAAAGCAGCCCCAATACCCACATTGGATGCATTTATTTGTAAAATGAAGGGTTTATCAAAGTCAAGTGATATTAATACTGTACTGGTTGTAAGAGCAGTCCTTAGCTTATGAAAAGCTTCGAAAGCTGTGGATAGGGGCGGGGGGGTGCTCAAAAGTTTTTGGGTAGACAAACTTAACGAGGTCTATTAGGGGTGGTAACAATTCAAAATATTGTGGGATAAAGAGTCCTAGCAAACCCATTCTCTTCTGGTTTTTGTAAAAGGGGTATCCATTATAGCCTTGACTTTATCAATTGGGTTTCAATGACTCGCTTTTCTAGAAGATTTCCCAGGTATGTATTTGACTTTGCTATGCGCAGGTTTTGATTACTTTGCGTTGATGTGAAGGTTAGCCCTTTTTCGGTCTCGCCTGATTCAGCGCTTGCGCTGATCTGGCCGAGACATTTTGTATACAGGCTTTTCAAAGTTCTGCCGTGGCCTAAAGCTTCAGTGCACGTGAACATGCACGCGCGCAGCGCCATGTGTCTTTCCTCCGTAGCACGTGATCGTAATCTCGATCACTTTCACTTTCGCGGCCGCGTCATTGCCAAAGCTTGTGTATGTATTAAGGCCACATTCAGGGATTTCTTACAGCGTGAACGATCTTCGAGTAAACAATTAACATCCCACCAGGGAGGTTCTATGTAGTCGAGGCCAGACCGATACCAAGGCAACCTCTTGAGCTCTGCAATTCATGATTCTGTAAGAACAGTTCGTAACTTTGTTTGGATTCATCATTAGTCAGTTCCGATTTTATCTACAGTTTCATGACTCTCCACGCACTAATCTCGGTTTTAATTATGGTGTCCAGTTTAATGACGGAGGGTCGTGATTTTATCAACCTCTGCCCCCTCACGCCGTCCTTACGCACCCCTCCGTCTAACAGCCTCTCGCCCCCTCTTTCTTTACCATTCTCTCTCTTTACTCTTCCTGTCTGTACACCTTCTGCCTCTTACTCTCCCTGTCTCGATCTTACTCTCCGTTGTGGTCTCTGCCTCACCGGCGTCTCCCCTCCCATCCGCCTCTGTTTTCGTTTTGTCGTTTTCTTTCCTTCCCCGCTCCACCACGCTTTGCCCTCCTGCACTCTTCTGCCGTCGCCGCTTCGCTCCCTTTCTGTCGAACCTTTCCCTCCCCTTCCTTCTGCTCGTCGCTTCTTCCCAGTCATTTCTCGCCCCTTCATTCTCCCCTCGCCCTCTCCCTCTCCACCCTCGGTCTCTCCCTCTCCACCCTCTTCCCTCGCTCTCCCCTGAGAGGGCAGGTGCAGGGGTGGGAGTCAGGGGCAGTCGTCTTTAGCACATTAACCTTTTCCGGGCAGTGCACAGGGGTCCAGACACATTACAAATGGTCAGCTTTAATCATGATGTCAGCTCATTAACCCACAGAGACCCCACACTGCAAAACCATTTCAGAGCCAGTCCTTCATCGCCGGGCTCGGCCGCGCCTACATCCCTGTCCGTCCAAACAGTCCCGCCTGTCTAAGTCGACCTGCTTGGCCCCAGCCCTGCCTGCCCCGCGTGCCTCGCCATCCTGCCTCTGCCTTCACCCAGTTCTGTGATTTCATCTCTGCCTGTCCATATAGACCTGATAGTCCCCGGCCCTGCCTTCAGCTGTGCTTTCATCCCTGCCCCAGCCCTGCCCGCCCCGTTCCTTCGCCCTCCCTGTCCACCCAAACCCGCCTGCCCGTAACCCTCTATCTCTCTGTCCTGCCTGTCTCCTCCCATCCCCCTCCCGCCTTGCCGATAGCAACACATTGCTTTCCACTAGCTTTTTGTTTGACACTCTTATTTTTGGCCCCATCTTCGATGGTTTTTATTTGTGTTAGCCTGTCCTTGCTCCTAGCCTAGTTATCTCTCCGACTCATTTAAATATTCTGCAAGTGTCGGATTTTCGGGGACTTTCTTCTTTTTCTAAAAGCCCTCCATGAGAGTGCATGTGTTTCCCACATGCTTTGCGTTTTCCCACTTCTCACAGCACATTTCGCTCCCTAGAATTATAAACAAAATATTTTCCACCACTTTGTCTTAAGCGGTCACTTTGATGGAGATTTGCACTTTAAGCCTCTATAATGTGCCCTTACTCTCCACGTTGCACTCTTGTTCGTTCACTTCCAGCTCCCCATGTTGCTCTGTCAGTTTGCGTCTGCCACCTGTGCCTTCCAGGCTGTTTCCCCCGGCACACCCCAGTGGTGCTTCTTTCTGCCTGCCCTTTGTGTTGCTTACCCGCTCTCTCAGATTCCACCCCTCTTTTGCTTTCCACAACTGGTTTCTTCCCTCCACCTAATCTTCAGTAAAGAAAAAGAAGCATTTGCAATGCAATAGGTCTCGCATTTACTGGGGGACGGGCTACCCACATTTCCTGCTTGTTTTTTTTTCTTCAACGCAGTGCTGTGTGGTATGTTAGTATCCCTCGAATGCAAACACCAGACTGTGAATAAAGGACACAACATCATTTAAAACAAAAAACCCACTGTACAACTAAATATGTACAACTGTAATCTGTACAACTAGTATCAATAAATGCGTTTTCTAGAAGTGAACCACTCCATAATTGTCCAGTGTCCCACTCAATAACTGTCAGCTATGGCTTTTGCGTGTTGAGTGATCGCCATTCAGATGCCGAGAGGAGCCATCCTGTACATGTGCATTTTGTATGGACATCTTTATGTTGCAAGTACCTTATACTGCTGGCATAATGTAAAACTCTTTTTTTGCAAGCTCAAGCAGAGCTGTCATTTTGGCTCGATGTTAGCATCTTTATTGCTGCCGTAACTGAAGAGATAACGTGATTTCTGTTTGACAGCATTCCTTTCAGATCTGCCAGAACACTGAACAGAAATACTCAAAGCTGTCTGGTACTTGCTTCTTATGCTGCTGTTAAAAGTTTCAGTTACAAAGTCGTTTTCCGGTCCTACCTTTGTCTTTTAAAGAAACAGGGGGGTCGTAATTTAAATAAAAAACAAACAAACAGGGAAACGTGAGGGGCTGCCTTCTTCAATGACTGTTGAATATTGTTTTCTTTTTCTTACTTTTTTAAAGAGAACAAATATGGAGTTTTTTCTTTATTGTATATGTCTGCAGATAGTTGCTTTACTTACTTATACATTTTATGCTATTTTGTATTTGTATGCATTTCAAGGTGAAGCTTCTTTTACCTGAGGTCCTTTGCTGGAGTATATATGCACTGCCTTGCTTTTCCCCTCACTCTCCTTCCTTCTGCCTCACACTTCTCTCCTCCTCACTCTCCGTCCTTGTGCCTCACGCTGCTCTTCTCATCACTCTCCGCCCTTGTGCCTCATGTTGCTCTTCTCCTCCACACGCTCCATCCTTGTGCCTCACAATGCTCTTCTCCTCACTCTCCGTCCTTCTACCTCACGCTGCTCTTCTCACTCTCCTTCCTTCTGCCTCACACTGCTCTTCTCCTCACTCTCCATCCTTGTGCCTCACACTGCTCTTGTAATCTCTCTCCGCCCTTGAGCTGCTCTTCTCCTCACTCTCCTTCCTTCTGCCTAGCGCTGCGATTATCCTCACTTTCCTTCCTTGGGCCTCACGCTGCTCTTCTCCTCACTCCCCTTCCTTGTGCCTCACGCTGCGATTATATTCACTCACTGCACACTGCTGCACGCCGCACACTGCTGCACGCCGCACACTGCTGCACTACTCACTGCTACATGCTGCACGACACTGCTGCACGCAGGACGCTGCGTGCTGCACACCGCACACTGCTGCACGCCGCACACTGTTGCACGCCACACACTGCTGCACGCCACACACTGCTGCACGCCACACACTGCTGAATGCCGCACACTGCTGCACGCCGCACACTGCTGCACGCCGCACACTGCTTTTATGCAAGTTTATGCTACTGATATTGTAAATGACAATGCCTTTTATTTGTTTTAAAACCAAAACATAAATAAAAGGCATTGTAATTTTACAATGCCAATAGCTCAAACTCTTATAAATGCGAGACCTATTGCATTGCAAATGCTTGTTAATTCTGTGAGTATCGAATGAAAATGACAATTGCTCTTTCCATGTTTTACTATATACAACAATGATGTCTAGGTAAGCTGATGAATACCCTGATGTATTTGTATTAGGGAATTCAGGAGCCTCTGGAAGGTGGCAAGGGCACCATGTAGGCCAAAGGGGAGTACGGTAAAGTGATAGCCTTTGCTACCCCTGATGGTCTCGGTTTTCTCCTGATCACTGGGATCTCAGCAAGGGATTTCCATCTAGCTTAGTGGATAGCCCTGAAATCAATACAGAAGTGCAAGCTCCTGTCTGGTTTCGGTACCAACATGATTGGAGAACACCATTTACTGGTGGAGGTAACACTGACTCCAATTTTCAACATTTGTTCAATTTCTGTTTGGAGTGCTTTGCACCGAGCTTCCAGCACTCGAGAAGGGTGTTGTTGTTTAATTACTACTCCCTCTGGGGTATGGATAGAATGCACAGCAAGGCGAGTCCTACCAGGCACATCTGAAAAGGTGTCAGAGAAGTGGTCTGTTCAGGGTCGTTTTTTCTAAATCCGTGAAGGTGTCATTGATATTGGTTTCCCCAAGGATATGACCTCTCTAGAATGTATATGTCCGTGGGTGGTAAACCTAACCACTTTTCAAGACATTAATATTGTATATTTGTTTCTTGTTGTGTGATAACTGTGATTGATAAGTAAACTGTCCGATTTTCTTTAATATCTTATAAGGACTTTGCCATTCAGCTTTCATTTTGGTGCTGGAAGATGGTAACAGGACTAGGACCCAATCATCTACGTTGTACTCTCTTCACTTCTTTCTCTTATTATAGAAATGTTTTTGTTGACACTTTTCTAGGTTCTCAAGAGCCAGTGTTCGTAGCTTCCACAGACTGGCTTTTATTGAGTGGTATAGTCTAGGAGGCCGTCGGTTTCTTAGTTTTTATCCATTTCCCATACTTCCTTAGCAATCTCTAAAACTACAAAATTGTCGGTCAAAAATAGTTCAAAAGGGAGAACCCCAAGCTACTTTGTACTTGGCTATGGAGGACAAATAGGGCCATGGGTTTGTCCCACTGTTTACCATCTCCAGACAACATATTTTTAAGGATTAGCTCAAGACTACTATTGTACCTCTTGACCAAACCATCTGTCTGAGGATGGAACACAGATGTCCTTCAGTGTTTAATATTCAATTGCCTACACACCGGTTTCATAAGAAATTCGTGAGAATTTCACGGGGAAAACCCATGCGGGAGAACACTTCTCTTAGGTGACAGGCAATGGATTTGGTGGGAATATTTCATAATGGTACAGCTTCAGGGTAACATGTTGCATAGTCTACTAATACCAACACGTGTTGTTATTCTCTGGCCATGCAGAAGCAGAGGTCCAATAAATTCCATGCTGATTCTTTCAAATGCCTTCCCTATAATAGGCATGGTTTGTAATGGCACTCCGGGAGGTTGATAAGGATTTTTCTTCTGGCATACACGTCACTCCTGACAATACTGTTTAATTTGTGCACAGATGCCAGGCCAATAAAAGTATTTTAAGATGTCTTAACTTTTTAGCTAAGCCACTGTGACTCGCTTGCAGGTGAGACTGTGATGCAGCGCGGAGTGCAAAACCCCTCTCTACTGCCACAGACTAAATGATCTCACACACGCACACTATCCATACATTCGCTGGTGGGGCCCATAACACCAACACACACTTACCATTAATTCGTGCAAATGGCGATTATCCTCCTAAGCGCTGAATAATGAGGGAGGAAGATACCACTTTACCCTAATGAGCAACAAACCTACAAACCCTTCTTATACTCATTAGGCCCTAGATTCCACATTTGGTATTACCCTCATAACCGGGACGGATCTGCTAGTTGTGGTTTAAGTGAAATACTAATACTCTAATTAACCTTTACATTAATACATTTCAATGAATAAACAACCCAACTCATTTCTGTAGATATTCAAATTCAATTTTATATTAAATCATCCATTTGATCAAGTTGCCATTCATATTTACCTATTCTGGCTAAAGTTGTCCTCTATGTCAAATCTGGCAGTCTCGCAAATCTATGCCCATCAATTTAGCAGGTTAAGTTCATCAGGATTTTGGGCATTAATTCAGTCCGTCAAAGATTCAGGCTAACAGCTGTCCTGCAGTGTCACCGTCCTCTCCGTCAGCATATCATCAGGAAATCGAAAAGCGCGATCCGACGAATCTCATTACCTCTCTATTCTACCATAATTTATAGTAAAATCACATTCCAAAAGTATCGAATATTATTTTAGAATGTCTCTGATTGGTCAGTCAAATTTGTTCACCAGGGTTCCCATGCGGTAAATGTCTCTTTAGATGTAGTTCATAATTTTTCCGGTCCAAAGTATCTTTTTATTGTTTCTTTCAGGGCATCTGGCTTGCAGCCCAGAACGGCCTTGGTAGGCACAGTCGCATTAGGGTCACAGGAAGACCACTGCTGCTGATGGTGACGCATGTGCACTTCACCCAAGCCTTGTTCAGCATTGGCAGTCGGGTTAGGCACCAAAGTCAGCCATCTTTCGGCAGGTCAAAATGGTCAACTTAAGCAAAGAAACACAAAAACGTAATTAATACATAAAAATGACTAATAAAATGTTATTCCCTCGCTAATACCCATATGTGTGTGTATTTATATAGCCAAAAGCAACACTCAATGCGGTTTATACTTACAAAATAAAGCACGAATTACAATTATATCACCAAAGCGACATGTATCATGCAATGTTCTAATTATCTATCATTAATATGCGTACGAAATTTAGTTCACGTCATTAATTAGGCCATGCAGATGCAAATCCCACGTGCATTTCGGTCATTAATAAGGTTGGTTAGTTATTTTCACATCACTCCAAACCATTAGTACGATTATAATTAATTAATTAATCTAATTAATAAGATGACATGCAAAATGGGGTGGGTATACAAAATTTTGCATAACCCGCTCCAGCAATCCCCCCTTTGGTGATTTGATCACCACACCACCCAAAAAAAAAATCTGTCTTTACGGAACCTTTAAAATGTTTTCTTGCTCTTAATCATAATTCAGTTTCACCTACGTCTTCTCTTTTTACTGATTCATACATACTCTCATTCCACTCCTCCAATTCTATTTCTTCAATTTCTCTTTCTTATTTCTTATCTTTTCTTTTTGAATTTTCTCTTTTTATTCTTTTCTTATTTTTCTTGTTTCTACAGCACATACAACATAATCTTATCATTAAAACTATGCAGATTACACATGTTAATGGAAACAGTATTTTACCTATAAAAGTACTACCTATTTTCACTAAGAAACTCTTAACAGCAGCTATTTTCTTTCCAATTCTGTCCCAAACACTTTCAACATCCAGTGGTGCAAGTTCATCATGCAATTCAGTAATATTCTTAATAAAAGTTTTCAGATCTTTGCTTTCATCAGGAATGTAAGTACAACAATGTTGGACTTTCAGCATTCCACAGACTCCACCCTCTTTTGCCAATAAAATATCACGGGCAAGTCGATTTTGCATTACCATAGCACGCATGGCAACCATCTCAGTATTAACCAATAAAAATCCTCCAGCGGTGCTTGTTGACAAGCGATCCACTACTGTTGACAATTTTCTAATTTTGTTTGCATTCAGAGTTATTCCCACTGCTGGTATCAATGCCTGAAAAATATCACCTACAATTTCTGCCCAAGATTCTCTCTTGGTCCTAGCTAAATGATTACTTAAGCTATGTACGCCATTTTCTCCTCTATCCATATGAAAGATTTTTGGAAAGACCAGGCCTACGTAACATGTGCCATACCAATGGTCTGGCAAACGATAATATGCCCTGTTCCCACAAATAAAATATAATCCAGGAAAGACTGGATCTCTTCCACCTTTGAATCCCCATCCAACCATGATTCGATATGTATCATGGCACTCACTATTACCTAGAAAATAATTATCATACACAGTTTGATTCCTTTGAATGCAAAATTTCCCTTTGAGGCCAATCTAAAGCTATAGTTGGACTAGCTTCTCCTTTCAAATGTTTTTCTTTCTCTATATCCCAGATTGTTTTCTCCACTTTCCCTTCTGCTGCTTTTCTTTGCATTTTCAATCTCCTTTCCTCAACCATGTCTAGGAATGTCTTTACCTCCTTCTTCAAACTACATGTTAAATTGTTTATAAAAATATACTCTAATGTTAGTTCATTAGTTTCCAAAAAGAATTCACCTAATACCTTAGCAGGCTTCACTTTGTTCAATTTATTATAAGAAGGCACTTGCGCAAAAATGTTATCTACATCTGAAAAATAATATTCTAATTTCTCTGTCTCATAAAACAAACTAGCTATTACACTACATGTTATACCATACGTTGCCGGAAGGTGATGATATGTCACTCCTTCAGAAACAGATGCAGGTAACTGCATACATACGTAGCAGTCCCGTACGTCCATTGTCTTTACATATTCATACAATAATTTTGAAAACACATTGTTAGAAAAATCTGTTATTGACCTGTCTTTATGCAAATAATTTTTATCTATTCTAGTTGGAACTACTTTTGGAATTTTCCCTATATTAGTTTTATTCTCACTATGTCCTTCTAATGTGTCTATAGTAGCCTTAAAGGAAATGACAAGAGCAAGGATGCTCCATAAAAGCATTAATAATCCTGTACAACAACACATTTTACACCATCTTTTCATGAATGTACATCTACCTTTACTACTTTCTATGTTAGCCATCTTGTTAAAATGGACCGTGTCTTTTGACTTAGCCTCTTTTACTTCACAACTAGTTTTTCTAACCTAAGGTTCTAACACCTATTTGGTTCTACCAGTCACTATTTTTAATTCAATATCTTGTTTTCTTTCATCAATAGTTTTCTTAACTTATTCAGTTTGGCATCTCATCGTTCTTCACTCTCCTCTCGTCTTCCAAATATGGATTTTCCTGAACTTCCGTTTCTTCTTCTCCAATGTCGGACAAGAGAACTCTCAGGATTTCCGATTCTATTTCATCCTCAACCACTTTCAGTACAGTCTCCTCTGGATTTCTTTGACTATCTGCCTCTTCTCCCTGTTCAGGCAGAGCCACGTACGTCCATTCTGGTGACTTATACTTCTGGCTAGGTTTCCTTGTTCTTATACTCTCTTCGTCTTCAGTTAATTCGTCTTCTTTTGATTTTTCTTGACTTGTCACTTCATTCACCTGTTCAGCTCTCGGTGAATTCACTCGTGTCAGTCTGTATCTCAGTTTCCTTATTTTATTGGGCCAAACATCATCTCTTGCAACTCTTTTTACTTTACTTCCTTTGTCATTCTTTTCATTCCTCCAAGCTCTCTTTCTTAGAACTCGACTCTCAGGTATTTCATTTTCACTCTCTTCAGACTCTGTCTCAACTTGCTTTGTCTTTTCAGCGACTTCTTCCACCACTAGTTTTGTTTTCCCTACTTCTGTCCCTCCTCGGGTCTCCGGCACGCCATCTTCCTGCTGGCTACTTGTCCCTTCACCTAACTCGATGTTGCAGTTCCCTACACCTCCTCGGGGGTCTTCCGCAGAAATCTGTCCCTCTCTCTCTGTACCTGTCCCTTGTTCACTTAGATTTGTTACTTCAGGTGGAATTTCTCTCAGTCTCTCATCTGGTACTTCCTTTTCACGAATTTCTTTTGTTGCATCTTCAGTACTCTTTCCTCTTTTCTTCCTGTGTTCCTTCTTGGAACCCTGCGCTTCTTGCTCGTTTCCAGAATCGCTAGATTCGGAAATCTGCAATCATCTTCTCAGAGCGACACTTCTGGGGACTAAAGCTGATCTTTGTTCTGTTTCCCCCCCTTTCAGAGTTTCCTTGAGTCTTTGACCCTTCGTCATCTGATTCAGTGCTCGATTCTGATTCATCAAAGTATTCTTTTTCTGTGCTGTCCACCGGATTTGGAATTCTCAATGTATGACTGGCATGGATCCAGTTTTTCAGTCCAGCACACTTCACAGCTGTGGTCGTGGTCAAAATGACTTGTCGTGGTTTTCCCCACCTTGGAACCAGACAATTTCTTCTTCTGTGGACTTTTATCCTTACCCAATCACCTGGGCTCAGATCATGGGCTTGCTTCTTTTCAAGTATGGTGGCATCTGGTCCAACCTGATGAAACACAGAATGAACTGCGTCAGTCAGGCCTTTACAGTATTCCAACACCATGTCATCAGAAATTGTCATCAGCTGGTTGACTGGTATAAACACATGTCTCATTGCACGTCCCATGATTATTTCATGAGGACTCAATCCTGTGGTTCTGTCTGGAATGGCCCTGATTGTCATGAGTACTAGAGGCAAGACATCAGGCCATTTCATACCTGTGGCCAAACACATTTTCCCTATTCTATTTTTGATAGTACCATTCATCTGTTCAACCACACCAGAAGCCTCTGGTCGGTAGGCACAATGTAGTTTTTGTTGTACATTCAATGCTTCACAAATTAATCCTACAATCTCATTATGGAAATGTCCTCCTCGGTCTGACTCAATTGTCACTGGGAACCCGAACCTAGGGATGAATTCTCTCAACAGTAGCTTGGCTACTGTCAACCCATCATTTCTTCTTGTTGGGAATGCTTCCACCCACCTGGAGAATAGGCAGACCACTACCAAAACATACCTCAATCTATTACAGGGAGGCATCTCAATGAAATCTACTTGCATTCTGGTGAAAAGCCCTCCTTCTCGACCTATTGTTCCCAGACTCACTACTGTCTTCCTGCCAGGATTGTACTGCTGACATATTAAGCATCTCTGACAAAGACTCTCTGCCACAAGTCTGAATTTTGCATTGTACCAGGTCTGCTTAAATGACCTGATCATAGCATCTCATCCAATATGTCCCTGGCCATGATACATCCGTGCCATGGTAGACATCATGCTATCAGGCATAACTGGTCTTCCATCTCTATAGACCCACACATGATCCTTTTCCCTTGGGGCACATCCTGCTTTTACCCACTCTCATTTCCTCATTTCCTGCCTCATCCTGCACTTGTTTTACCTCTTCCCAAGTTCCCACAATGTTAGTGAACATCAATGAGCAAGAAGACATTTCTCTTTCCTTAGTCCGATTGACCGAATTCTGATTCCGTGCACAATACTGTTCCCAGTGGCAATATAATCACCACCTTGACTATGTGCAGCACATTTTACAACAGCCAATTGTTTAGGCAGCTGTATCGCCTCAAGCAACTTTCCAACCACTTCTGCATTCTTAATGGGAGTTCCACTCGAGGTCAGGAAACCTCTTTATAGCCATAGTTGGCCGAAATCGTGGACGACTCCAAAGCCATACTGGCTGTCAGTTATCACAGTCACTCTCACACTCTTTCCAATCTTGCATGCTCTAGTCAAAGCCACAAGTTCAGCTACTAGGGCTGATTTCACTCCTTTCAAATATGATGCTTCAATTACTGCTGCAACTGTGCATACTGCATACACTGCACTCAGCGCTCCTTCATCTGTTCTGAAACATGACCCATCAACGAACATCACAAAATCACTTTCTGGCAAAGGTACATCTTTTATGTCTGGTCGTGGTTTGGTACAAAAATCAAGTACATCCAGACAATCATGATCAACTTCATCTCTTACCTCCACAAACTCATTATCAGGCAACAATGTTGCTGGATTCACATTCACACATCTTGCAAGACTCACATTAGTTGCACCTAATATGACCTTTTCATACTTAGTCAGCCGACTGTGTGTCATATACTGAGTACGACTCCTTGTCAACAGAATCGCTACATCATGAGGTACAAACACTTTCAAAGGATAACCCATCACAATTCCTTCACTCTGCTCCAAACTTCGACATGTTGCAGCCACTGCTTTCAGACATCCAGGTAAACCTACAGCTACTGGATCTAGCATTGATGAAAAATATGCAATTGGTCTTCTCAATTTTCCATGTTTCTGGGTCAACACAGAAAGTGCACATCCATTTCTCTCACTGCAATACAACTCAAATTCTTTCTCATAGTCAGGCATACCTAATGCAGGTGCTTCACACAAACCATCTCTCAATTGTCTAAATGCTGTGAATTCTTCTCTGCTTAATTCAAGGGGGTCTTTTACATCACTTCTAGCTAATCGCACCAAAGGCTTTGCGATCAAGCAAAAGTTCCCTATCCACTGACGGCAGTACCCTACCATTCCCAAAAACATTCTTACTTCTCTTTGAGTCATGGGAGCTCTCATTCCTTTTATTATTCTGATTCTGTCTATTGTTATTTTCCTTAGTCCTTTCTCAATGTTGTGTCCCAGATACTGCACTTCCTTTTTACAAAACTGTAGTTTTGCAGGTGACACTTTAAGTCCTCCATCTGCCAAATGATTCAGTAAGGCTATTGTATCTACCTCACAGGCTTCACATGTTTTTGACACCACCAAAAGGTCGTCAATATATTGTACCAGTACAGAATTTTCTGGCATTTCTAGATTCTCCAAAGATCTCTTTAACAACTGATTGAATATTGAGGGGCTCTCTGTATACCCCTGTGGGATTCGGCACCATGCCAAAATACACTCACCATAACGTAATGCAAAAATTTGCTGACTGTCATGGTGCAATGGGATGGAAAAGAAAGCATGACACAGATCAATTACTGTGTACCATTCTGCATCATGGGGAATCTGATATAAATTCACTGATGGATTTGGTACAATGGGACAACATGATACCACAATTTTATTCGCCTTTCTCAAATCTTGCACTATCCTGAATTTCCCATTAGGCTTTTTCAGTCCCATTATTGGTGAATTACATGGACTACTCATTATTTCTCTCAAGATTCCTTGTCTGATCATTTTCTCTATTATAGGAGTTACACCTTCAATTATTTCAGGTGTCAATCTGTACTGTGGAACATTTGGATACGTTACTCCTTCTTTTACAGTTATTTTGACTGGATCTACATTTCTCATTAATCCTACATCTTCTCCAGTGAAATCCCAAACCTCTGCTTTTACAGAGTTTCTCAGTTCTTTTGGTAATTCATCAGGGTTGAATACAGCATACGTTTCAGTAACTTCACTTTCTCTGTTAGCTAGGGTCATCTTATACAATACATCAATATCTGGTGTTTCAAAAGCTATCCCATCCGGAGTACAAAATATAGTGCAATTCATTTTGCACAACAGGCCCCTACCTAATAAATTCACAGGACTGGTGTCACACACCACTGAAGTACTGGGTCATTTAGGAACCCAGCGGTGCCAGGGGTAGCACCCTATGACTTCGAGTTCTTCCCGTCTTGGACCACAGAAACACAGAGTCTTGCCGTGGCGTCAAGGATCATTTTATTATTGACTGCAGCCAGTAGCAGCAATCCTAGAAGTACACACGGGTATGTTCTCAGGAGACTGCTCGACCTTACAAAAACCAGTCTTCTCTTTATATACAAAATATCATGCTTCAGGCACACATTCCTCGTTTTACGATATGGTCATTCATATGTATTCATTACAAACGAAAAGGCAGAGTCACGATGACCATCCCACATTTCAGTTCAGCCAGCCCACAATTATTTACCCAGCGAGGCTCAGATCCCTCATCAGATATCAGCAGACCCCAATAAACACGGGCACCTCCTCCTCGTAGAACAGGCGATAAAGCAGGAAGCAGAGTCAGGTGTGAAAGAGATTAGTCGGGGGCTTGTGTGGGATGAAAGGCTTTATGGTGTGTCAAACCCTGATGCTAATCACAGGTGGCCGTAGGAAGGGGAGCTCGTGAGACCGGACTGACCTCGGGCAGTGGAGCCAGTTCGCACAGGTCACAGAGAAGTCAATAGAAGGTACATGTGTTCTGAAGGCCTGTGCTTGTCCTTAATGTGCAGCCTATGTGAGGGCAACCATAAGATGACTACCGCTCTAAAATGGAACCCACAAAGTCAATGTGTAATATCGTATACAAAGTGAATTTATCGATGAAACGTTATGCAAAACACTTGTACATACCGCATTGGCCATTCGCTGTCCGCTGATACCGAAATAGGCAGGGTAGGGCCATGCCTCCTACGTGGTCCCAAAATTTAAAGTACCACAGACCCTCCTTTTGCCCTTACATAGGCAATAACTATACTCATATTAATCCGAGTCCAGGTCTATATTCATAAGGTCATGGAGTTGTTGCTGTAGCATCATCCTATTGCTTAGCTCGTCCCTCGTTACAGGTTTCCTTATACACGATGTAGCACAGAGGCCACATACTGTAGGAGCACACTGTACACACAGACAGAACAGGAAAAGAATGGCTAAGATCATTCCAATGACCATCAGAATCTTCCATCCCCAGGCAGATATCAGTTCCCAGAACCACCCCATCAATGACCAATCTCCTTTATCCACGTGGATAGATTCGGATATTTTATGCAGTTTGGAGATCGCTTGATAGACTGTTGGAGCGGTATCTGGTATGAAAATGCAACAGCTAGATTGGATGACCTTACATACCCCACCACAGTCTGCAAGTATGACGTCTAGAACCATACGGTTCTGCAAAGTCATGAGGCGATCCGCTTGGAGCTCAGCTGTCAAATTACCAAGGGAACCAGCCGTTACATTAACAGTGGATTCAACTACACGAGTCAGTTGTCTCACGTTCCTACTATTGACCATCGGTCCCCAAAATGGCAGGAAACCCATAAAGAAGTCTCCCGCTTCCTGACCGGCAGTATCCTCCTGACTAACAACGCCTCTCACAACTCTGGTCTTGTGATAATCAGAGGCAGCAGTAAATGTTGGCGGTAGCAAATTTGCAATATAACATGTGCCCGAGAAATCAGGGGGCAACCATGTATATGCTCGGTCATTGCAAACAAAATATGTACCCTTGGCAGCCAAAAACGCAGGGGAAAACTGTGATGGAAAAGTGTACGTTTCAGTACAGTCACTTTTCCCCAGTTGAGCTCTTGGATTCTGACCATTGCCTTGTAAACAGAACCGACCTATGTGGGGTACGACCCAAATTGGGGATGAAATTTTTCGCTGCTTTTCACCCAGACTAATGCTATACCCCGTCGCGTTCCAACCTACATAAGCTCGTAATTCATCCTTAGGAATAGATGAGTATGCGTCGATATCTCTGCTCATATCAGCAACTCCTTTCATTAAGGCCTTATTGTTCGTGCTAGGTCTGATGGAATGCGGTTGTCGCAGGGAGTAGGCATCTAATGCAAAAAGAAACATAGTCTGGAATGCCCATGATGATCCATTATAGCTAAACGGCAGCACTAGATATGGGATACCCTTATTAATTGTATGTGGCATTAAACCACACTCCCAGGAATTGATGGTATTCATAACTAGTTGGTGCTGGTGCAGCAGTTGAATAAACAAGTTGTTTACGAACTCAGACCGTCTAGCTTGTTTGTGTTCAGGCAGAGGGTGGAAAGAGTGCAAGGAGACAGTAGGAGGCTGTACAGTGGGTGCAAATGGCACTTGAGAGGACAAGAATACATAACCTACAGTAAACATCATCATACTAAATAGTACAAACAGACATAATAATACAAAACGTTTGCTCTTCATTATTTTACATATTTTTTGCTTAAAGTTCATTTCCTCAGCGGGTCTCTCCAGCTTGAAAAACTCCATCCTCTAATCGTGCTGTTCGCGGCGGGTGAGTTTCTTCTGCTTAGGAATACACCTGTCAGTCCAGGGAACGCCCCAGACTAACCAGAACCGTTGACCTAACGTCTCCGGCTTGTACCCCAAAGTCTTGGCACCGCGACCCTACAGCTGAACCCGGATGGTGGTTCGAAAAAGAAAAACCAAAAATAATAAAGTTTCTCAGATGAGAGAGAGCTGTACTGTCAAAAATATCAAAGAAAAAGAATTTTTATTTGTCCATAGTTCTAGGCCTCAAGTTATAGCGTTCTCGTCCGGGTACTGTCTGATCTTGAAACAAAAGTTCAGGCTCTGTAGTATCCAATCGGATTGACGGTGGCACAGCTTGTTGCAGAATATTGTCACTTTCTTGCTCAGAGCTTGTTCCTTTCACACGCGCATCGCTAAAAGGCAGAAAACGAGGCACGGTCTCAGTTTCAGAATCAGAGATCCCCTCCTGGACCCACCGGTCATATGGCAAAGGCAAAGGGACTCTTTCACAGTGGACGCCGTGGATCCAGTTCTTCTTTCCTTTCACTCGGACAGCCCATCTTGTAGAAAGAAGGACGAGATGGGGGCCGGTCCAACGGGGCTCATCATTCTTTGCCCGTTGAAAATTCTTCACCAGCACCCACGTTCCAGGATTGAAAGGGTGTCCTGGAGCTTCAGAGGCTTGAGGCAGAGTATCGTGCACCTGTTGGTGTAAAACACGCAATTTAGCCGTAAATTCATGCAGATAATCAAGCAGTATTGGATGTTCGATTTCACTGAATTTTGTAGGCCTTGGCACTCCCCATATATTGGCCGGGCGGCCAAACACTATTTCATACGGACTAAGTCCCACTCGTGAGTGCACAGTCATTCTTGTTGACAGGAGTGCTAAAGGCAGCGCGTCAGGCCATTTAAGACCAGAGCTTGCTTGAATCTTAGCCAATTTAAGTTTTAAGGTGCCGTTATAGCACTCTACTAATCCAGCTGATTGGGGGTGATTTGCAGCGTGAAATTTCTGCTAAATCCCTAGCCCCTCACATACTTCTTTCATCACTTGACCCACAAATTCACTCCCATTATCACTCCAGACCATTCTCGGCATTCCAAACCTAGGGAAAAATTCTTTGACTAGGGCTTTAGCTGTGGACAAGGCAGTGTTGTCTTTTAAGGGGTATGCTTCTATCCACTTTGAGAAGGCACAGACAACGAGTACATATTTTAAATTGTTGCACCTTTCCATGTGGATGAAATCTAGCTGCAAAACCTCGAACGGATACGTTGGAGGTGCAAAATGACCAGCTGGAGTTGGGGTTCCCCTACCAGGATTGTATTTCAAACATACCATGCAATTCTTGACCACATTCTCTGCACATTTAGGAATTCCAGCGTTTTGCCATACTGGAGCCAACAGCTTACAAATCCCTTTTACACTAATATGGGCCATTCCATGGGCCATTGTCACCACTGCAAGCACATACGCATCGGGTAACAACCAACGCTGATGTTCTGACAAATCGACCCAACAACCTTTTTCATCCAATCTACTCGTACTTTCTCAATTCTTTCTCTGTGGCTTCAGCTTGAAGGGACTTCACGCTCTCTATCGTGTCTTCACACATTCCAACATCACCAACCCACCTTGCAGGGCCTGCAACATACATTCGATTATTTACATTCTTTGCTGTTTCTTTTGCGATTTCATCAGCAAATGCATTACCACGACCAACATCATCGGTAACTTTCTTGTGCGTACTGCATTTCACAATCGCAACTTGTAGCGGCAAGGTCAGTGACTCAAGGAGATCATTCACCAACTGACCATTCTGAATTTTGGTTCCATGCGAAGTCAGGAATCCACGTTCTTTCCACAAGCGCCCAAAACTATGGGCCACGTCAAAAGCATACTGACTATCTGTGTATATGTTCACCCTCATACCTTTCGACAACACACATGCTCTCGTAAGTGCAATTAGCTCTGCTGCTTGAGCCGAGTTATGTGGTATACGTGCGGTTTCAACAACCGTGTGCAAAGTCGTGACAGCATATGCAGCAGTTGTATCACCATTCGGAAGCTTGAAGCATGAACCATCCACCCATAAGGTACCATCACATTCAACCAAGGCAGTATCTTTAAGATCCACTCTCCCTTTTGCTTCTTCTTCTGTTCTAAACAGACAATCATGCTGTTCAATCTCATCTGTGTATGCTGCAATTGGCAATAAGGTAGCTGGATTCAATGTGTTGCATCTTTTTATGTGTACATGATTCGCTAATAGTGTCAACTCATAACCTGACAATCGAGCACTAGTTAAGTGCTGTGTCTTGGTCCTGTTCAACAACGTGTCCACTGCGTGCGGAACCATCACAATTAACGTGTTATTCATTACTAACCCAGCAGACTGTCGAATAGAGACAGCTGCTGCCGCTGTGGCTCTCAAACAACTTGGCAATGCTTTGGCTACCGGATCCAAAGTTGATGAAAAATACGCGCATGGGCGCTGCTTGTCTCCAAAAGACTGTGTCAGCACTGACAATGCGCAACCTGCTTTCTCGTGAACATACAATGTAAAAGGCTTGCTGTAGTCGGGAGTGCCCAACACAGGAGCTGAACAGAATGCCTCACGCAATTCGGAAAAACTTTTCTGACACTCTTCAGACCATGGGACGAGATTCGGTGTATCTTTGTATGTCAATGCTATTAAAGGTTTTGCCAGCAAAGAAAAACTCGGGATCCACTGCCAACAGTAGGAAGTAATACCCAAGAAAGCACGCACTTCTCTCTGTGTTCTTGGCACGCTCAATTTTGCAATGGCCTGAATTCTTTCTGGGGTCAGTTTCCTTCCCTCCTTCGAAAAGAGATGACCTAAGTAGGTCACTTCTTGTCGACAATATTGCAGTTTTGAGAGAGACACTTTGTGATGGAAGGCAGACAAATGACGCAACAATGACACCGTAGCTTCTTTACAAATCTCCTCAGTATCCGCGGCGATTAGTAAATCGTCAACATACTGGATAAGGGTGGCACCACTAGGTAAAACAATTGCATCAAGCTGTGCTTTTAAAGCATGGCTGTATATTGATGGGCTTTCACAGTAGCCTTGAGGAGCGCGTTTAAAACGGAAGCTACGACCTCCTAGGCTAAAACCAAAAATGTCCCTACTTTCCTCTGCAATCGGGATGCTAAAGAAAGCATTCTTTAAATCAATCACTGAGAACCAAGCAGCGGAAGCTGGAATCATAGTTAACAAAGCAGTTATATCAGGGACAACTGGAAACTGTGGCACAACAATCTTATTTACCTCTCTAAGATCGATCACAAATCTGTAAACAGGTGGCTGTGAAGGGTCAGTACGTTTTAAAACCGGCAAAACAGGGCTATTGCAAACGTTACCTCTTGTCTCTTCAATTACATCCTTTTCAGTCAGATCATAGATAATCGTTAGCAACGCTTTTTCACCTTCATTAGAGATCTTGTACTGGGGAATGCGTGGCAATTTAACATTGGCTTTCAAAGTTACCACGTACGGCGGTATTTCCAAGAGACCCACATCATTAAGACCAGAAGCCCAAAGAGCGTCCGGAAAAAATGACAATTCAGCTGGCAGTTCATTCCTTGACAAATACATTGGAGAAATCACTTCCCTACCAAGTGTAAGTTGTACTCCCGAGGGGGGACAATATAATGTCGCATGTAATCTCTTCAACAAATCTAATCCTAACAGGTTTTCACCACAACCTGTCGTTAGGATAAGGGGTGCTTTCAGCTCACAAGGTCCAACAGAAAGGGGCATAGGACTAGAGATCGGGTTCCTAACCGGGGTGCCAGAAAAACCTACTGAAACATTCGTGTTGCCAGACAAAGGTGCGCCAGGGAGTTTTGAATGCATAATTGAACTTTTTGCAGCACCAGTATCCAACAGAAAAGGTTCTGACACACCCGCTGTAGTCACCTTGACATACGGTCCACTCTGATCCACTGGTACTGAAACAACTCACTCTCTTTGTCTACGGCTATCCTAGTAATCATTACTTTCTACATTTTCATCCTCTGCATAATAGTCATTGTTATAGTACTGAGCTGTCCTACCAGTTGCATTGGCTTGCTGATCAAAACTATTAATCGTATTTTGAGATGGAAGAGGACGCGTGTTCTGGGGACGACTCCCGCGTCCCCTACCCCTAGCAGCTTGTTGACCACCTCTACCTCTGGTGCTAAAAGCGCCATTAGCGCGCTGTAACAGAATAGGACAACTATACTTGAAATGACCCTCTTCCTTGCAATATGAACATTGATTAGGGCCCACAGGAACACGTGGTTGAGAATACTCGTACCTTTGCACATTTCTCTGAAACTGTGGCTGTTGCTGATAATTACTCTGGCCACCATGTGGCGGGTAAGCTTGCTGTAAAAGAATTTTCGTTTTTAATTCTTTCGTTTTCTTGTCTGCTTTATCTTTCTCATCCTTATCTCTATTTTCGTAATACTGTGCGGTAGCCAGTATTTGCGCTGATGAGGAAACAGCCCAAGAACTCTCTGAATCTTTTAACTTCTTACACAACTCGGGAAGCAAATTATGCACAAATTTATCAACAAATAATCGTTGACCACCTTCCGTACTCATATCTTGACCACTGTGGTCAATAAACGTTTCCTCAAACCTGGTGAAGAAATCAGACACTGTTTCATCTTTCTTCTGCTTACACGGAGACAATTTATCCCAATTCACACGCATCGCGGGCATTAAAGTCTTCATGTAAGCAATGATTCTAGCAGGGAGTTCTGCTATCAAAGGGTCAGGCTTGGCACCACCATTTTGTCCATCATTAGCAATAATAATATTAGCCCATGTGTCACCTAACTCTGCAGCATGATCTGCATTACGAATCAATCCCCACAAAGGCTGTGGAACAACATTTCCAAACAACATATCTATGTCAGCTAGATTCATGATACATGATTCTGCCGTCTGTGACAACTCCTTATAATATCCTGCAGGGTTTTTACGGGGATCAGGCAATGTCTGTTTAAGCGCTATTACTTCAGATCGTTTCCAAGGGACATGCACCCAAACACGCTGGAAATGAGCTGGAGCAGCAAGAATACCGTTATTGGGATCAGCCGAAACGGCTTCTTTCCATACCGGAGGGACTTCTCTCATAGGGTATTGTCGCACTTTTTTACCATAGGGGTCATGCTCAAACAGTTGCTGGGAAGGATCCTCAATCCTAAAAGACAACAACGCCACAACTGCTTTTTCGACATCAGAACCCACAATCGTGCCTTTTTCGAATTCAAACCGTAAATGACACAACTCCTGTGGAATTGCTTCTAAGCCATTATCCTCTAATTCCTGACAAAGGAAAGCACACATCTGTTCAAAAACGTATCTCTGTTTTGGTGCTTCCCATTGATGAAAAACACTTAGAACAGATTCCACATCATATCTCGAAGGGTAAACAATTCATCTATGTGCCATGCGGTCTAATACTTTTCTCTCTTCAGAACCAGGCAACTGACTACGCAACTGCTTTCGTTGTGAGCCAGGGATCACACTAGATAACCCAAGGAGAGGCGACACAAAACTAGTAACCGCACTAGTTATGCGTTGTCGTGCAGAAGGAGAATATGACATAAGAACAAGGGAGAAAACAGAGGGAAGCACAGTAGGTGTAGATGCAGATGCAAGGACAGTATCGGGAAGAGCGCCAAGGGAGGCAGTTGGTGGGGCAGGCAAAGTCGCAGAAGGCAAAGGGGATGCTGGCAGCAAAGTCAGTGGCCCTTGAGGGGGCTGCACTACAAGAGCAGGCGCCGGCTGAGGAGGAGCTGGCGGCTGCAGGAAAGCTTGCGGCACATTAACTGGAGGCTGTGCATTCAAGGGTTGCGGAGGTGCTGTAGCACTCTGCGCATACGGAGGTGGCGAACTCAGCAAATGTGACATTAGGGGATCTTTCTCCTTTTCTTTTAACACATTTTGTTGAAGGTGCGGTAAAACTGGGTAACATTTATCGATCCCTAGTTTACGCTGTCTATGTAACTGCTCATTCATTTGTTCCTCCTCATTATCTTTAAATTGTACAGCTGCTTGCATTATCGACATACCTTTTTCTCTCTTATTTCTTTTTGCTAATTTAATTTCCTTCTGTTTGGCTTCCTTTCGCCATAGGCGGAAAGAATCAAACATCGCCGGCCGGGCTTTCTTTTTAAATAATTTAACTTCCAAATTGTCTAAGATATCTGTATCGAAACTACCATTTTGGGGCCATTTTAAAACGCCGTCCTTCCTCGTGTATCGGATCCATACTTCATTATATGCAATGGGGCCCACGCCATGTTTTACATAAAGCTCATAAGTTGGAGTTCCAATTGGAGGAACCGGACACGAATCCTCTAATTGGGAATCCCTTTTACAACCCAAACAAAACAAGTTTCCAAATATACTAGAACCAGGCATCTTTGCTCACTAGTCTAGTTTCAAACTTCAAAGGATTATCAAAACGCGATAGTCTCGTGAATACACGAGTCCTTCGGCTTTGGCGCTTGCAAGCTCCAAATCAAAGCGATCCCGAAGGTATACCAAAACTAAGAACCAAACTAAGAATTAGGAGACGCTCCACTTATACTTAACTGAGGTATCGATGACGTCACCAGAAGACTCGGTTAATCGTTTCGCTCTACCAAATTATCAAGGGTCCAAAACAGGGCAATAGTCAGGGCAGCAGTCCTTCGTAGCCGTCAGCAAGCGGGGAACCTCGCAGCAAAGACTTTCGGACCACGCCGACATGCAGGGGTCGATGAAGTGGCGGCCTTCCTCCAGAATTTCCACACGAAGCTCCTCACGAACCTCTGGCTTGGACCAGTACCGCTGAAATCGCCCCGAGTTGGGCGCCAACTGAAGTACTGGGTTATTTAGGAACACAGCGGTGCCAGGGGTAGCACCCTATGACTTCGAGTTCTTCCTGTCTTGGACCACAGAAACACAGAGTCTTGCGGTGGCGTCAAGGATCGTTTTATTATTGACTGCAGCCAGTAGCATCAATCCTAGAAGTACACACGGGTATGTTCTCAGGAGACTGCTCGACCTTACAAAAAACAGTCTTCTCCTTATATACAAAATATCATGCTTCAGGCACACATTCCTCGTTTTACGATATGGTCATTCATATGTATTCATTACAAACGAAAAGGCAGAGTCACGATGACCATCCCACATTTCAGTTCAGCCAGCCCACAATTATTTACCCAGCGAGGCTCAGATCCTTCATCAGATATCAGCAGACCCCAATAAACACGGGCACCTCCTCCTCGTAAAACAGGCGATAAAGCAGGAAGCAGAGTCAGGTGTGAAAGAGATTAGTCGAGGGCTTGTGTGGGATGAAAGGCTTTATGGTGTGTCAAACCCTGATGCTAATCACAGGTGGCCGTAGGAAGGGGAGCTCGTGAGACCGGACTGACCTCGGGCAGTGGAGCCAGTTCGCACAGGTCACAGAGAAGTCAATAGAAGGTACATGTGTTCTGAAGGCCTGTGCTTGTCCTTAATGTGCAGCCTATGTGAGGGCAACCATAAGATGGCTACCGCTCTAAAATGGAACCCACGAAGTCAATGTGTAATATCGTATACAAAGTGAATTTATCGATGAAACGTTATGCAAAACACTTGTACATACCGCATTGGCCATTCGCTGATACCGAAATAGGCAGGGTAGGGCCATGCCTCCTACGTGGTCCCAAAATTTAAAGTACCACACCACAAATCGGTGCATTTCTGAAAATTTCCCTATGCTGACTTTCACTGGTTCTGTAAGATAGGTCTTAATCTGCCTGTTGGACACACCAACTACTTGGATCGTTTCATCCGAGAGAGGAAGATTCTTAACATCAGCTGATCTAACAGTTGATCGAGTAGCACCAGTATCTACTAGGAAAGTAATATTTTCATCATTAACCCTCCCATCTACGAAAGGTCCTGTCTGGTCTACTTCTAGAGTTGCGCCAAGTACGCACTCTTCTTCCTCCCTTCGGCACCATCAATAGCTCTCTTCTGAGTCACTCTCATCGCGTTGCAGCCAATACTGCGAAACAGCGCTGGCGCGCGGCAGTTTATTTACCTGTTCTTCATTGTAGAATCCCGATTCACTACTATACTTCTGTGTGTTTCTGCTCTGTGGAAAGGGCGGCTTTGGCACCTCATTCTGTGGGGGAACAACTTGCTGCTGTTGCTGCAGTTGACCACTCACCTCATGCTGCACCTGCGGGTTCAATGATGGATTTTCATTGTTAGTACTCGGGGGAAATTTACACTCGGATTTCCAATGCCCTATCCTGCCGCAATTATGACACGGAAATTTCTTTTTAGCTTCTTCAATGTTCCCTTTGTACTTCCCATTATTACATTTTGGCTTGGTCCCTGCTTGTTCCACCAATTGTGCTTCCTGTCTCTCCGCTACCTTTACCTGTGCCCACATTGCCTTCTCCTTTAACTTTCGCTGTTTTGCTTCAATTTCATCACTGAAGTATTTAGCATGTCTCAATACTTCATCTATTTTCCTGTTTTGCCAATCTACCGTATGCTGTTTAATCATATCACCAATTTCTGGTCGTAGTCCATATACAAATCTGTATACAAAATGGCCCAAATCCTTTTCACTCAGATTCTCATCTCCACTAAACTGCTTAAAAGCTTGTATTAGCCTCTCATAGTATGCATGTACTGACTCTTTACTTTCCTGGTGTGTTCGATCAATTTTTACCCAGTCTGTTTCTTTAGGGGGCACTTTATTTTTTAAAAATACCATAACCTGCTCATACTTCTTCATTACCTCGGGGTCTGGTGCTCCTGTTTTAGGTTCCCTTGGATATTCCTTGGTTGGCCAATTTATCATCAGCTTACACTCTGACCATAGGTCTGCTGGTACTATTATGTCAAACAGTTTATTCAAATCAATCCATAGTACTTTAGACAATTTTACAAATCTGTCTACCTGTCTGTACCACTCGACAGGCTTTTCGCGTAGTCGAGGGAAATCATTCGTAAATGACAAAATATCCTGTCTTGTCCATGGAACATGTACATATCCTCCTCCTGGAATCTCTCTCATAGGGCACTCTGTCACTACCTTCTCCTTTTCTCTCACAGGGAAGGCTGAAAATGTCTTATCTGAGGCATCATCGCGTTTTCTATACCACCTGCTTCTCCATTTATCCACGTCTCCCCATTTTCTCAACAAAATGATTATGTCCTTAATTTGACCTATTCGTCCTGTGGTGTTCATGTTCTCAATGCCTTGTCAGTGAATTCTACTCGATAAGTTTCTGTAAAGCTTTTACCTTTTCCATATCAATACCCATTTCATTTGCTACTTCTTCTAACCTTTCATGCAAGTTTTTCGCTCTCCAGGTTGCACTTTTGCACAAAAATAATAATTCTTCATCCTGATAGGTTTTCAATTTTTCTGTCGGGATAGTCCCTACGATTAATTCTTCCAATACCATTCGTAACTTGGCCACATCAATTGATTGGGACTCTTTGTCTTTCCTCTGCAAGCTTCTCAACCATTCACTTAGCTCATCTGTTGATGGTCCTACTGGTTTCTCTACACTTCCATGTCCAAAATCATTTTGTGTTTCTGACACTGTCTCTATCATTGTCATACGTCTCTGCGCAATTCTGATCTACAAATGGATTATTTGTAAAATTTGGTTCCATTACACTCATAGTTTGCCTCGATGGATTCTCATTCTGACTCACTCTTGGTTGTTCTACAGGGTTACTATTTCTGTAAGGGACTGTCAAACAATGCTCACTGTCCTTCTGTTTTTCAAAAATAGGCATTACTGGACCTATCGTTACTAGAACAGTTACTGCTTCTAGATTCTTGGTCAATTCTCTTATTTTCTCAGTTAATTCCAGGGTTGTTTTTGCCAATTCTACGGAATTTTCGCCATCTGTTCTTCCTTCTGATCTCTTTTCTACCTCTCTGGTACCACTGTCTTAACTCAAACTTAGGGATTCCGGTTCCGTTTTTATAATTCGCACTGTTTCTCTCATTGGGGCACTTGGAGTTAACATTTCTGGTTCTGATCTATACGGTGGTGAATTTTTA
The DNA here is from genome assembly GCF_964204655.1 of Triturus cristatus. Taxonomy (NCBI): domain Eukaryota; kingdom Metazoa; phylum Chordata; class Amphibia; order Caudata; family Salamandridae; genus Triturus; species Triturus cristatus. The sequence goes on from NC_140594.1 coordinate 652,821,965, forward strand.
TAAAACAGATCATCAAGAACATTATCCTCAGACTCATTCGCTCCATACCCTCTCGACTCCAAATTATGCCTCTTTTCTGCACACTTTCGACCCTCATTCTCTCCTACAGTTCTTACAGGGAACACACCCTCAGTCATGCTCGCATCTCACCATCTTTTCATTCGATCACTATGCGTTTCGTGTCCGTATGGCCTTCCAAACCAGTACCTATATCCTCTACCACTTCTTTGTCTCTCGTTCATGCATTTCGTCTTCCCATTCTGTCAAAGCCTCAAAATGTGTCGGTCTAGGTCTTGGTTCCAAATTCATCATTCTTTCCCTTAAGTTTCTTAAAACAGCCAAATTAAATTAACCATGCTCTGGAAAAGCTAATACTCCATCATCCTTGGTGTATCTCACCCAGTTATCCAACCAAATACAAGTATGATACCCATATTTCGTAATCATAAAGGATGCAGGGGTTTTCGGTGGTGGAAGTAACTGTCCTTTCCTAGTCTTAACTGGTTTGTCTTTCTTAAACCACTTCTTAATTCTCCCTAACCAGGTCTTCTTCTCCTTCTCTGGCGGGTCGTAATACATTTTCTTGTCTTTCGCGCAACGCTAGTTCCTCTTTATAACTGTACCGCTAATCTATCCAATCACAGCGCGTCTTCACACTAACGCACCTATTCAGAGCGTCCATGTCACTGTCACAGTCCTCGAATCCTAGCGCGACTCACACTAACGCACCAATAAGGAGCGTCTACGTCACCCTGTTTCTTCTCCAATCCTAGCGCGGCGTACACTAACGCACCAATCCGGGGCGTTTCACAGTTCTGACCGACTGTCCAATCCCAGCGCGGTCGTTCTGACGTCAGCAGCCGCTGCGGCAGCTCCTGCCTACCCCTCCTTTACAAATCCGCTCAGTAAGTTTTTGTTTCAATTTCTACACTTCTGTTAGTAACAACATAGAAACATCTCCATTGTCCGCTTCGCTAACCAAAGAACAGCAAAAAGACCTTTCTCACGAGAATGCCGTCTTTCCCGAGAGCAGCGCTTACCTCTGCCCTACTACAGAATCATTACTTCCGTTGATAAAGTAGCACATCCCTCTACTTCACCCTTCTAACAAGCATTAGCTAATTGTTTCTCTAGTATTTAAGACACATAGTTGGAGACCCAATGCTCCTGAGAAATAAACCCAGAGTTTCGCAATCAACCCAAATGCCTTTGCATTCACGCAGAATCCGGTCTTTCCCGAGAACAGCGAACAGTCTGTCCTGCTACAGAATTATGACATACGTTAACAAAGCAGCGCTTACCTCTCCTTTGTCCTTCTAACAAGCTCAGAGAGTACCTATTACCTTTCCAGTGATAAGCGTTATCGGAATGCCAGTTGGATCCCTGGTACCTAAGACCAGAACTTCACAGGTAACCTTCGCTATCATACACACTTCTCTCACACAGAAAACGCCTCTAATGGCAACACACGGCGATGTCACCGAATCAAACCCAGACAATGCGCCGTGCAACTTCAATTGTCACACGTTTCCCCTGTGTACCTACAGGGCAACAACAATTCCGTCTTTCCCGAGAGCAGTGCTTACCTCTGCCCTACTACGGAACCGTTACAACCTTCCGACTTCCTACATCCCAGAAGCCGTGCTTACACTTATAACTCAACGTAACTCAACATAAAGTGTTAGTAAATAAATCAATACCAATCAATTTACCAAAATCAATAAGCAATGTACAAGCAATAATCACTAAACCAAACAATAACAAACCATCATTCTGCTACCAGAAAAACTGATGCAGCGCGGAGTGCAAAACCCCTGTCTACTGCCACGGACTAAATGATCTCACACACGCACACTATCCATACATTCGCTGGTGGGGCCCATAACACCAACACACACTTACCATTAATCCGTGCAAGAGGCGATTATCCTCCTAAGCGCTGAATAATGAGGGAGGAAGATACCACTTTACCCTAATGAGCAACAAACCTACAAACCCTTCTTATACTCATTAGGCCCTAGATTCCACATTTGGTATTACCCTCATAACCGGGACGGATCTGCTAGTTGCGGTTTAAGTGAAATACTAATACTCTAATTAACCTTTACATTAATACATTTCAATGAATAAACAACCCAACTAATTTCTGTAGATATTCAAATTCAATTTTATATTAAATCATCCATTTGATCAAGTTGCCATTCATATTTACCTATTCTGGCTAAAGTTGTCCTCTATGTAAAATCTGGCAGTCTCGCAAATCTATGCCCATCAATTTAGCAGGTTAAGTTCATCAAGATTTTGGGCATTAATTCAGTCCGTCAAAGATTCAGGCTAACACCTGTCCTGCAGTGTCACCGTCAGCATATCATCAGGAAATCGAAATGCGCGATCTGACGAATCTCATTACCTCTCTATTCTACCATAATTTATAGTAAAATCACATTCCAAAAGTATTGAATATTATTTTAGAATGTCTCTGATTGGTCAGTCAAATTTGTTCACCAGGGTTCCCATGCAGTAAATGTCTCTTTAGATGTAGTTCATAATTTTTCCAGTCCAAAGTATCTTTTTATTGTTTCTTTCAGGGCATCTGGCTTGCAGCCCAGAAAGACCTTGGTAGGCACAGTCGCATTAGGGTCACAGGAAGGCCACTGCTGCTGATGGTGACGCATGCGCACTTCACCCAAGCCTTGTTCAGCGTTGGCAGTCGGGTTAGGCACCAAAGTCAGCCATCTTTCAGCAGGTCAAAATGGTCAACTTAAGCAAAGAAACACAAAAACGTAATTAATACATAAAAATGACTAATAAAATGTTATTCCCTCGCTAATACCCATATGTGTGTGTATTTATCTAGCCAAAAGCAACACTCAATGCGGTTTATACTTACAAAATAAAGCACGAATCACAATTACATCGCCAAAGCGACATGTATCATGCAATGTTCTAATTATCTATCATTAATATGCGTACGAAATTTAGTTCACGTCATTAATTAGGCCATGCAGATGCAAATCCCACGTGTATTTCAGTCATTAATAAGGTTGGTTAGTTATTTTCACATCACTCCAAACCATTAGTACGATTATAATTAATTAATCTAATTAATAAGATGACATGCAAAATGGGGTGGGTATACAAAATTTTGCCAGGCCAATAAAAGTATTTTAAGATGTCTTAACTTTTTAGCTAAGCCACTGTGACTCGCTTGCAGGTGAGACTGCGCAAAGAATAGTACCTGTTCTCTAAACTCCATGGGAACAAGAAGCTGAGGATCCTCATTCAAATTACCAACATGATACAACAACCCTTTCCTCATACTAAAATGCAGGAATGATGAGTTGGGCTCATCCTTACTCTTTTGCTGTTTGCCACACATTTTGTAGGGAGGCATCATTTAACTGATCAATTCTAAATTGCCTAGCTAAGATCCATGGCTCTGACTTAATAAAGACTGCTTCCTGGGACTCCTTCACCGGAACATTCATTCCTCTTCTCCTATTCAGATTATCTTGTAAGAGGTCTAAATAAAAACAAATAGTGGTTTATCAATTCAGTAAGTGTGGGGAGTACCCAAGCTTCTACACAACTTGTTTTCGTGATTAAAACCAGCCAGGCTACTGGTTACGTTTTTGTTTCCACATGTACACAACTGATGCATACAGTTTTCCCTGGGACAAATTAAGACAAATAAACTAGTTAATCCCCAACAGACTGCCTGCACCCCAAGTCAAAGTGGGCAGTTACGCACTGATCATTAATACATAGACTGACATAATAGATGGTGCCCGTCTCTTGAGCATATAGAATAGACTGAGGAGCATAACTAATGTCCATAGGTTCTTCTTCCAGTTTTTGTTTTACAAAATCGGCAATAGGGCCCCATTCAAAATATTGTGGTCCAATGTTAGTATTGGACTCCTGGCAGACCATTTAGCTTTTAGAGGGCTTAGGGACCGCTTTATATGGCTTACCAGTCCTGACTCAAGGAGGTGGGGTGGCTTTGGCCGTCTTTTCCCATTCTAGTGGTATATTGAGTGACTGTGTTCAGGAAAATGTTGTGGCCATCTAAACTGCCTGTTCTATCGAGAGGTTCGTATGTTGTCTCACCCATCTTTGAGTTTGAGAAGGCAATGCTTTAAAATATTGCTCAATATAGATCTTATTCACGACTTGTTGTTTAGTTGAGGTTTGAAGCTTTAGCAATCTGTCTGCAAGTCTTTCAACTTATAAGATAGGGTTTTTGGAGCGTCTGATGGTAGTCCCCTTTCTTTACAGAATTTGATTCTATAGGTCACGTCTTCAACCCCACGAAGATCCAAAATGGCCTTCTTTATGTCAGTAAATGTAGCAGTACCATCTGCATTGTCAACTTGATAAGCAGCTTGGGCTTCAGTAGACGACAGCGGTGCTAAACAAAAAAGCCACTTTGATTGACCATGAACTAGCACGTTCCCCAAAAAACAAAATGCGATTGGATCTTCTCCTGCAACATTTTTGTTATGGGACCCGGTTATAGTGCTGTTAATCCTCTTCCTTGAGCTATCCCTGAGACGGCTTGTATCTGTCCTTTTGACATTTTAGTCATATTCTCACCATGTGCCCGTATGGCATTGCTAAAGACTGTACAATCTATTTCAGCCTGAGCCATGTGCGTCGAGATTTCCTGGGCCTCTGTAGGCTGATTTATTAAATGCTTGATCTTGTATCAGAAGTCAACGATATGCCCCCATTCTCCACCGATTATGATAATGTCACCTTTTAGGCACAAAATAAGAGGCTTAGGGTACAGTACTGTTTATCCAAAGATGGTCCTTTTATTTACGAATAGACCATCATTTCAGGAGATGAAGTCCACTAAGTTAAGTTATTCCTCCCTCTTCCTTGCAGGTTCGGATTCTGGAGCGTCCTCCACCAGTCCCTCAGGAGAGAAGTAAATCAAAAGCAGGTAAGATCTCCATTTCTTTAGTAGTCGAAAATCATCACCTTCACCGTGCTCTAGTGTGTGGTAGCCCCTTTAATGTAGGGCTCAGTAATAAGAGCGTGATCAAAGGGTGTCAAGGAAGCCTCTTAGAGTTCTAAGATATATAGGGATAGAACCTTTATAGAATACCCTTCAAGCATGTGTATAATAATTTGTAGGTATCAGGTGATGAGAGGTAGAATGGCAAAACAAAATCAAAAGTAAACACAAAAAAAAGAAATCCTGTTTAAGACCGCAATTACGAGTGACCTGAGGTCTTGGTTTCCCTCATACCACCTGCCCGTTTCCCCCTCAACACCCTGACCCGGTCACGCACCTGTATGAGACAAGCCCCTCTTGGAGTGCGGTTGGGACAGCTGGCTCGCTGGCCGGGTTCTTGGTTGAGAGGACTCACACGGTCCATCCGTATATCGCGGTCAGCTCCTTCAGGGGGGTCATCAGGCTGCCATGTCTCCCCTACGCGGTCTTCAGAAGTCGCAGCTGCTGTATGGGTCCCTTGCTACTCCCGTAGCACTTCAAGGGTCTCGATCAAGTCTCCAGTCCCCGCTGAGAATACTCTGTGTTTTACACCATCATGACGCGGCCCCCAATGACGCACCTTGCGTCTTTTTGTATTGGTCTTGTCTGCGAGAGCAATACGCAAGGTTCGCCTCCTCAGTTCCAGGTGAATCATTGTTGCCTTGAACAGCCTGTGGAGAAAAGGGTTCTTTTACTTGTACTCCAGGCAAATAGGTCTCCTGGTCACACTTGGTCTTCAGCGGTCAGAAAATGCAACAGGCGTAACCACTCCGCTCTAACCCAGCTAAACAAGAAGCAGAGGTTGAGCTCATTGGATCCCACACGGTTTGCTGCAAAGGACCTTGATGATCAAATATGGAAATACTAGTATTTAGGCACCACCGGCCCAACTCCAAGGTTTTCACTACATCAAGCAATTTAAAGATTGATGAATAAGGGCAAAGTTTCACTTCGATTCTACTGGCAAAGTCTGTAAAGATGCCCTGTACCAGTATTCTAGATCCTAGCCAGACAAACTCGGAGGTTAGTGTGGTGAGACCGCTTGGGTCAAAGATCCATGCAGTCATGTATAGCTGAATGCATGAAAACCACTTATTCATGTACAAGTTGTCAGTGTCCATTACACTAACTCTGCCTGGTGAAGCCAAAGACATGAATTCGAACTCGGGGAGAGCCCTTCTACCTCTAGGAGGTGGACACCAAGTAATTACTCTTTATCAGTACACAGGTTGGTCCATGCAGATCAACCCAAAAGTAAAGGGATAGAGGCCAGTCTCTTGCTCAACATGTCTCTCCTGTGCCCACTGGACACCCGAAGAGACCACTACAGATTTGTAATATAATACTTTACAAAGAGTTAAAAAAATAAATAAAGCAATTACACACACAATGTGGAAGGGGTTCCTCTAATAATACTAAACTAAATGTTCACCATTCATGCTTTTATCTATCCTCCTTTTAGCATCCATAATGAACAAAAAGACATCACTCTACAGTATCACCAGTACATTACTGGGACTCTAGCTAGGACACCTTTAGTACCATAGGGAGCATAATAACAAAGCCCTTTCTGTTGATATTGACATACAATACATTTCGAATCACTTTCTGTTAGGGGGTCATGCATCTCGGAGATTTAGCTTTCCAGTTGGGTACATCTTCCACTACATCTGACATGGAGTTCCTTTTATTCGAACGCCACTCAGCTAAGTTGAAGCTTGCCACAAAAGCCAGGGCCAAAGAGTTTTTGCCCACGGGACCTTCAGGCCTTTAGAACACTCCATTTGGCATCATCGCTATTCTGTGCGCTGGTCAAGCAACAACGTTAAGAAGCTCTATCACTGTACTTCAGGGCTGGCTGAGATTCATGGCAGTCCTAGGATATTTTGAAAGGAGGGAGAGTGCAGAGGACACCTGCTCAGGGGTAACCGGCGTCGAACCCCAGCAGTGAGTGCCGGAACGGACTGGGTGCGGGGCTGGGGTTTCCCAGAGGCGACCTGGGCAGGTTTTGCTTACTGATCTGAAGATTAGTGTGGCATCTATTTGATCATTCTGTAACCATGACCACCACACAGCTTCAATGGAGATTAAAATGCCATCTTAAAGTAATATCGAGGGGGAAATTGTGGTGGTACGGTTTCATCTACTCTGCTACCAAATCAAGGTAATTGTTCAGAACACTAACTTTCAGAGGATGTCACCAAGATAAAGCACTTGACAAAAAAAATACAGCAATTAATCAGTACATTTTGACAGTTTATATAAACACTGCACCTTCTAGCTGCAAAATGTGAAGTCCGGGACTAAAGCCGTTTGAAAACACAATAATGCACTAAATTCCATGCAAGAGACTGCACCTGACCCATCAGAAGTTATCTGTGGCGATATGAGCTAATGGGTAAATGTGGAAGCTAGCAGCACTACACAAGCAGCTCAGTAACAACAGAGCCAATCAAAGATCCTACACTGTAGAACTCGCATTCCTCTCTTGAGGTGCTAGAGCCTAGTAAGACTGGAGAACCTTTTAACCTGCCATAATAGGCAGGGCCTTCAGTCCCTTAAGAAAACAATGACCAAGACTCTTAAGCTAAAACATACGGCAGGTGATTTGTTTTCACTATTTCAAGCTGGAAATTTATCATAGCAGAACTTCTTGCTTCCAATCGAAGCCAAAGACCGGTAGAAAGGGTTCAACGGACGCACCTAGCATCCTCATCGCATGCTCACCCCAGTGCTGTGGGAGATTCACTCGTCAAATACTGCTGAAGGAAGTTTAAAGGAGAAAGTTATGCAAGTCTATCACATCCTAAGATTCAGGAGCCAAAAGTAGTGATTTTAGAGAAATCTTTAAAGAGATCAGGGAAATGAAAACTGCAGATAGACAACTGCTCAGCTAAAAGATACAATCAACTTGACAGAAGACAAACTAGCACAATTTTATAGACAAAATAAATGTGATTAAACAGAGTGCCCAGGACTGTGGGTATAAGTGGATTAAAGTTAGAGATCATTCCATGCACTTAGAGAAAGATGGTGTAACTGAAAAAATTAACAGGAAGAGCTGAAAACAGCTCACATCTGTCAATTCTACGCTTCACAGGCATCCCTGAAGATAAAAAAGATAGTGTACGCACAGGAGGTATTTAAAAATATGTTTTGCTAGACCAGAATCAAGAACTTACTATTAAGAGCACATAGACTTCGCTCAGAACCTTCTCCCCATCTTAAATATCCAAGGAAAAATCTAATCATTTCTTTAGACTACAAGATTAGGGGACACATTTTGTCAAAGGTTATCGTCAACAAGTTTTTTAGTGCAAATAAAGATTACGAATTTCATATCTCTTCAGCAGATAGTGGACACCGCGCAGACGCAAGGAGTTTAAAGGCATTAGGTCTCCATTTTGCTCTGCATGCACACAAAAGTCTAGCATTCAACAGACTAGAATTGACAAGTTTTGCATAACTGACATTTAAAGGTCTTTAATAATCTTAGGTAATTTAATAGTTTTAGGGAAGATCAACATTTTTCATTTTTAAAGAGCAATTGCACATTTAGAAATCATAAGGGTATTTTGCTTGCCTCAAACCATGTTTTCTGCCCATAGTGGGTGGGTTGGAGACAGAGCTTCTGGTAACAGGTGTTAAGCTACTGGCACCACTCCCTGGTGCTAAATGGAACATCAGGAGGGACTGCTCTGTAGTCTGTGCATTTGCCGGAAACCCTCTAGGAACAGAATTGGGAAACGCCATGGGGTGGCAGGCTGCCTTTCAGGGTGCCAATCATTTTTCTTCACCTTTGCAGCATTCAGACCCGTAGCAATTTACTTTTAATGCACTCTTCATTGCGAGTTTAGAAATTCACTGTCCAATAAAGTTAGAGGGGTCATAATCAAGTCTGATTTGTGAAGTACGGCTAATGACCCGTGAAGGTATCCAGGCGCTAGGTCTGTGCTGGGATTAGCCGAAGAGTCATGTCTCTTTCGGAGGTGAAGGGGAAGTTTGTTCCAGGATATGGGGCAAGGAAGGAGATGCGTCCCGCACTGTGGCTTTGGCAGATGCGGGGGAATGTGGGCGAGTCAGGGCACAGGTGTCTGGAGGGCCAGTGGACGTTCAGGTGGTGGCTGATGTATGCCAGTCCAAGGTCGTGGAGGGCCTTGTAGGCTCTTGTCAGTATCTTGAATTGGCAGTTTTTCAGATTGGGGAGCCTGTGGAGGTTCCTGAGGTGAGGGTGATGGGGGTCCGTTTAGGGAGGTTAAGGATGAGTTTGGTAGCTGAGTTCTGCATCATCAGGAGTTGGGTGGTGATTCCTGCAGAGTGCACTGCCATAGTCCAGACAGCTGGTGATTAGGGCTTGAGTGATGGTTTCCTGGTGTTGATGGGGAACCATCTGAAGATCTTTCAGAGCATGCAAAGTGTGGAGGCCGGCGTAGCAAACTTTTCATGGGGAGTATGTTGTCCAGGATTACGCAGAGATTGCAGGTGTAGTCTGTCGGTGTGGGTAAGAGTTCAGAGGGCCACCGAGTGTCATTCCACGGGGAGCTGTACCCAGAAATCAGCACTGCTGTCTTGTCCGTATTGAGCTTCAGGCAGTTGTTTTTCATCCAGTCAGCAACGCTGGTCATGTGAGGAGGGGGTCTATCTTCTGCATTTTTCCATCAGTTGGGGAAGGTGCAGTGGTGATGGATGCGTTGAGAATAGAGGTGAGTTTGTGGCCGATTTCTTTGCTCAAGAGGTTGAAGAAATGGTGGGGGCATGGGTCAGTGGGTGCTCCCAAGTGGATGGAGTTCATGATGGCGGTGGTGAGCTGTTCCCATTTGGTGAGCAGATGGTTGTGGGTGGCGTGCATTGGTGTCTCTAGGTTACAAATGTCAGTGAGTTGGGGGTTCCAAGTTTCTGTAGATGGTGGATATCTTGCCCTGGAAGTAGTCTGCCAGGGTGTCGCAGAGTTCCTGGAAGGGGGGGTTCCTGTTCTCGGTGGCTGACAGGCAAGAAAAGTCTGACTGTGTTGAAAAGTTCCCTGCCATGATTGGAGCTGGTTTCGATGCGGTCTGCCAGGGCACTTTGTCTTTTAGGGGTAGGTGGTTTTTGTGGAGGGCTGGATTGAAGATGGCTCGGTCTGTGGGCTCTTGGCTGGTATGTCTTCTTTCTAGCCATTTGCAGTTGCGTTTCATGGTCCTGAAATCTGGTGTTTACCAGCTTTCTTGTTTGGTGGATCTAGTGGTCTTGGCAGGCTCGATGAGGATGACCTTATCTGTGCAGTTGGTGATCCAGGCAGAAAATCTGACAGCTTGTACAAGGTTGGTTGCGGGGTCAAGATGGGTGGTGTTTGATCAGTCTTTCTGTTCCAGCTGTGGTAAGAGGAGCTGGAGGCTTGGTTGTGGTGCATGGGGTCCCTGCGGAGTGGAAGATGACGGGGTTGGTCCATGTGAGTTCAGTGACATGACTGTAGTGGACTGTCGCTTGCAGTGAATAGTGGGTTGAGCGTGTATCCTGCGCGGTGTGTAGGGTTGTCAACCATTTGGGTGAGGCTGATGTTGCTCATGTTTTCCAGGAGGTTGGCAGGGTTTTCATCTTTGGGGTCGCTGAGGTGGAAATTGAGATCACTGAGGAAGATGCAGGCCTCGAAAAATCCAAAAAAGTTTCCTAGACCTGCAGGTCTAGTGACTTAAATAATCTAATCAACCTAATTATAATGCATTTGACCCATAAACTGGTTTCAAATTATGTGATCCTGGGCAAGTGTTTTAATTGCAAGAAGTTGTTGTCTTCTTTATCACATATGAGAACACCTTCAAATACGCGAGTTTAGCATGTCTATTGTACAGAAAACTATTATTTGATTTAATAGACTAAACTTTTGCTCCATATACAATACAAATCTAGCCACATATAGGAGACACATGACCTGTGACTTGCCTCAGTTCATTAGCCACATGGTCATCATTGCGGGGCAGGAACGTTTCTCAAATCATGTTTAAAAACGATCACTTTTAATAAATGCATATCTAAAGCATAAAGTAGCAGCACACTGTCATTTGCAATCAGCAGATTTAACATTGAAATGACCACAGAATTTCCCCACTGACGTGGTTTTAAAACCATACAGTGGAAAATGTCTGGAAATCGAGTTCATCACACTTATGAATTACAAAAAAAAAGTTTATTATTCCTGAACTATTTTTCAATACTTGTACTATTTATTTACAAGCTGTTCAAATGTTGTTAGAAAACATTTTTCAGCCTTTTGTTTCATAATTGTCAGATAACTCACTTGACAAAAATCACTAACTATAATAAGAGAAAGAAAATTAAACACCATTTTCCAGGAACAGATGAGCAACAATTAGTAAAAAGACAAACTGACATTTGACCTCTGTCCTTGAACACACAGCAAATGTTTCAAGAAAAAATCCAAGATTTAAAGGCGTGTTTATTGCTTATTCACTTTTTGAATGAACAGAACACCAGTTTCTTTCAGCTTAAATTAACTTGCCAGCACAGATGAGTAAATGAAATAGCTCAACCTGATAGAATCTCACTCGCAATTGCGAGTGAATTTTTCAAGGTCTGTAGTACCTAGTCTCGATGGCAAGTGGGGCGATGAATTTGGGGATGGCATTGGAGAAGCATGGGCGAGGTCTGGGGGTCTGTAGGCAAGGGTGCCTCTGCCTTTGGCATGGAGTTGGAAGGTGAGGTGTTCCATTATGTGTGAGGTGTAGTCCTCGATGGTGGTACTGCAAATGGTTTCTTTGTAGATGATGGCGGAGCCACCTCAGTGTTTGTTGGTGCAGTACCAGTGTATCATCTGGTTGCCATTGTCGCACTTGCAATGTAGGGGACGGAGGAGGTGGTTGAGTCAGGTCTCATTGATTAAGCTAACGTCAGGGGTGAGGGTGGCGATGGTGTCCCAGATTTTAGTGGCATATCTGCAGAGTGATCCGGTGTTGAGCAGCAGTCAGTGGAGTGGCTCTGTGGCAGTCGTGATTGGTAAGGGTCGTGTGGTGAGGCTTTTCATGACAGCGGGAAGTCCTGGGTTGCTGGTGAAGAGGCAGTGATGGCAGGTGAAAGGTCCTACAGTTGATCGGGAGATGATTCAGCAGTTGTTGCAGCGTCTATGGATCTGAGCTCTGGGGCAGAGTATCTGTGGACGGCTGGGCAGACTAGCCAAGTAAGTAGGTCTCAGGAGAGCAGGGCGCTGGGTGGCAGGAAGCAGGGGTGACATTAAAAGGAGCAAGCGGAGGCGGAGGGGGCATGGCCAGCCATCATGGCGACTCGGACGTGACTCCGATCGGATCTGTCCCAAGCCTCGTGAATTGTGAATAGTAGAGGGTACTAACTGCCCCTCTGACCCGGGCACCAGCAGCGCGAGAGCTAGTGGAGTCCAGAGTGTAGCACCGTGCTCTAGGGTGCCTTGGCATCTCCGCAACAGAGGAGGGGAACAACAACCTTTAGATCACCACAGCGCCTCGCAAAATGGCAGCAGCGAGGGTCTGGCGGTAGAGGTAGAAGAGCGGCTGCCAATGATCAAACCTGAGGCCCCTTCGCCTCCCGCTGAAGATTGCCTCCGGTGGAGCCCTTAGGACAAGTGAATTCTCCCGGGAGTAGGATTTTTGCCGCACGCCCGCCTTAGAAACGGCCGCGCCGGGGGGCCTCTCAGCTGTCTTGCAGGAGGCAGAGGCTAGGGAGGTCCGCCTAGGCTGTGGGGGAGCCCCTGCATGGATGTGGAGTGAGCCGGGGGTTCCGAATCAGCCGCTTGACCCCCTGTGTATGCTGCCTGACCCCAAAATGGCGCAGTCCTCCTGCCTTGAGTCGCCAGCACGGTGCAGGGGATAACAGTGACATGAGCAAGTACTCCCCCAGGACGCTGGACTTCGGGCACAGGTGCAGTCTCCACCACAGCGGTCCCCACACCCTAGGAGCTCCTGTGAGGCGCAGGGGTGACACCTGGCCACAACATGGCACTGATCGCACACGGGGCGCATCAAGCTTGGCGCAGAGGTGAGTTTTGACCCGAGAGCCCAATCCCGACCTTTATTAGACTGCCAGAGCAATAATCGCAGTCTCCTCCCTTGGAGGTCCCAGCACTACAGTGTGTGTCATGAAGTCGGGGGAGGAAGCGAGGCGAACGTAGTGACCATGCTCGACCTCCCCCAACGGTCAGTGGGATACTGAGACTGGGAGAGCAAGTGGCCCGCGGCAAAGCGCCCCAAGAAGAGCAACCACTGGACCCACATGCTTGCCATCGGTGAGGTGGCCCGAGCTGGCCATCTCCTCTACATCCATATGCCACCCAAAAAAGCCATCCCCAACAAAGTCTCCAATTACTTTTCCCCACCAGGTGACAAATCAGCCAGGGAAGGGGAGTGGCAGCCGGGTCCCAGCATGGTGCCCACCAGGGAGGACCTGCTGGCATCTCTCAGGGACTTCCGAAAGGAGTTGAGAGAGGATATCAAAACCGACATGGATTCCTCCTTTGAAGCCTTCAGAGCGGAGATGAGGGGGAAGATGGTGGCCATGCAGACGTGGACTCAGTGGGCTCGTGCACACTGGATTTGGAAGCAAAATGCCAAGACCTTGAAGAGCACCTGGGACCTATGGAGGAGTGCGCAACGGAACTTCGAGACCAGTTACGAGCATCTGCCTTAAAGTGCAAAGATTTGGAGAACGGCGCCCGACACTACTACGTAAGAGTCAGGGGCCTGGAGGAAGGCTGCGAGGGACATGACCTGGAGGCGTTTTCTGGTTCTCCACAGTTCTCGGGGAGGGAGGCCCGGAGGTGTGACTGGAGCAGGCGCACAGAGTGAGTCCAAGGGGCCCGGATCCAACATGAGACCAAGGGACGTCCTAGTGAAATTCAGCTCCTTCAAAATAAAAGAAATGGTGCGCCAAAAAGCTAGAGGTTCTGACAAAATCACCTTCCAAAGCGCCACGAGCTCTGTGTTCCAAGACGTGGCCCAGGACACCCCAGTACGACGACAGCAGTTTTAGCCGATCACAGAAGCCCTGCTTGAGCGACAAATCAGGTACCGTTGGACTTATCCCTTTGCTATTGCCTTCCAAATGGATAACAAGCAATTTCACTAGACAGTGATGGAGGAAGCGGCGGCCCTGCAGGGACTTAATCCCCTGCCCCCTACAAGAGGGAACACTTCAAAGCACGGCGAAGGGGGAACAGCCTAAGGAACGGAGAGGCGGAGGTCCGTGGAGAGCAGGAGGGAAGCCCATGTACTGAAACATGGCAGTTAACTGTCTTTCCTGGAATATCTGGGGGCTTAACTCCCCCCAACAAGAGGCAAGCCCTATGGAAATATCTAACTGATCACCAGATTCTGATAGCTGCTCTGCAAGAGACCCACCTAAACAAATGTGATGAGGGCAGGTTGAAACACAAGCAATTACCCCAGGTCTTCCGATCCTCTGCCCGTACGAAACAAAATGGTGTGGCCCTACTCTTCCACTCCTTTATCCCCTTTAGCCACCAAGCCACAAAAAGTGATGCAGCAGGAGGTTTCTTAATAGTACGTGGAGAGATCAAGGGGCGAGCCTGCACCATTGCCACAAAATATGCGCCTAACACAGAGCAATCAGAATTTGTGGATTCCTTTCTCTCTGCCCTGGAGGGGTTTTCTTCAGGGAACATTTTACTGATGGAGGACTTCAACCTCATATGGGACCCCACACTGGACACGACTCAGTAAGACTCTCAAAGCCTCCCTCCAGCACCGGTGCTTATAGGATGCCTGGAGGGAGGCTCGCCCCACGACAAGGGATTACTCCTTTTTTTCCACACTCCCATAGAACCCACTCTAGAATAGATCATATTTTCATCAGTTAATCCCTTCTCTTCACAGTGGCCGACACCAGGTTCCACCCAATCTGCCTCTCGGATCACGCCCCCCTGGAGCTATTAAACTGGCCAGCTCCACGCCCAAAACACAGGAGATGGTATTTACCCCAACTTCCTCACCAGGGATCGACTCCTTAGGGATGACTTACGAAAGGCCATCACAGACTACTTTGAAGACAATGATCCCACCCTCACCTCTTCTGCCACAAATTGGAATGCCTTTAAAGCGGTTATTAGGGGAAAATGTATAGAATTAGCCAGCACACTTCGCAAACAGCAGGAAGGAGAGAGGCTCCTCTTAGAAAAAGAATTACAATTAGCGGAAAAAATCCACCAGGAATACCCTTCGTCCCCCACACACCAAGCAGTCACCTCGCTAAAGTGTAAGCTAAAGGCCATATACACAAATAGAGCAGAGAAGTCTACCTTATGGCTGCAGGCCCGTGGATATGAAAGTGGCAACAAGATAGGCACCTTATTGGCGCGACAACTAAGGGTAAAGCAAGAAAAAGAATATATCAAGCAGATAGTGGATAAAGCAGGTGTCGTCCATCTCAATGAAGAGATCAAGGTGAATGCCTTTGGGCAGTTTTAGAACAATCTCTATTCTGCGGCGCCAGTTTACACCCAAGCCCAGGAAGGCTACCTGGGATCTCTGAAATTACCCCAGATATAGGCCCACTCCAACGAGGAATTCAGCCAGCCCTTTATGAGGGAAGAGGTCCAGAGAGCGATAGATGCATTGAAGTTGCAGAAAGCCCCGGGCCCCGATGGGCTTAACACCCACTTCTATTGTACGTTTGCTTCGGAACGACCTTCCCCACCTGGTGAGCCTTTTTAACGAAATAGCAACTGCCCAAAGAGTGACCGACTATGGGAGAGGCACTAATCTCTGATTCCCAGACCTGGAAAAGACCCAAAGGCATGAGCCTCATACAGGCCTATTGCCCTCTTGAACCTGGATGCCAAATAGTACTCTAAGATTCTGGCCTCCCGCCTAGAAAGTCTTCTCCTTGCACTGATCAATCCGGATCAGTCAGGGTTCATCATCAAGGGTAGGCAGACCCACGACAACTTGCACAGAATAGTGCACCTCACAGAGAAAGTGCAGAAGAAAGGTATCCCCGCGGCCCTGCTCTCATTGGACGCGGAGAAGGCCTTTGATCGGGTCGACTGGGCCTTCCTAGTGCGCACCCTGAGACGGTTCGGCTTCAACTAAACTTTTATTGGTATGGTTCGGGCCAATTATCACTTCCCCAGGTCGAGAGTCCTGGTGAACGGGGCAGCTTTAGATGTCTTTACGCTCTTGCGGGGGACAAGGCAGCATTGCGTCCTGCCCCCCATGCTATTCGCTCTCAGCATTGAGCCTTTTGCACAGAGGATCAGAGCGAACCCTGACAAAGGAGTGGCCTTTGGCACAGACGCCCACAAAATCTCCCTCTTTGCGGACGAAGTGCTTCTCCCGGTCACCGACCCACTGCTCTAGTTACCCTTCATACAAGACGAACTTGAGCGTTTTGAGTGCGTCTCAGGCTTCAGGGTGAATTGCGCAGTCTTTCTTGGTCAACCTGACCCTCTCACAGGAAGTGTTGGAGCAGGTTAAGGAGACCTCTCCCTATTGTTACACGGGTTAAGCTTACTCCAAAAATATCAGGCCTTTATAAGGCCAACTATCCACCCTGGATGACAGATTAAGGCGGATTTGACTCGCTGGAAAACGACCTACACCTCCTGGATAGGGAGAATAAATGCGGTGAAAATGAATATCCTCCCTAGATTGCTCTACTTATTCCAGGGCCTCCCGATCCCTGTAGACAGGGAACTATTTACTGACCTGAAAAAGGTGATCACAAAATTCATTTGGCAGGATCAAAGGGCCCGACTCTCCTACCGGGTTTTAACTAGGCTGCAAAAAGAAGGGGGGGGGGGGAAAGAGTAGCTCTCCCGGACATCAGGGTATACCACCAAGCAGCGTAATAACGGAATGGTCTGAGAGATTAACACTGGCTCCATATGGATCACCAGATCACGGGCAGGACCATATGGGACCTCTTTTGGTTAAAGAAACATCATAGGCCTCTAAATTCAGACATCAGTACCCCCACGGCTACTACCCTGCGAGTGTGGGACCTTCTTACTAAAACACTTTCCCCGACTTCTTTCCCCTCACCATACACTTTAATCCAGATTTCTCCCTTGCATTGCCGGACAGATCCTTTACGCAATGGAGATGGGGGGGGGGGGGGGGGGGGGGGGGTCATGATCTCCCACCTATATGAGAAGGGGGAGCTCATGACATTCGCAGAATAAATGCGTGGAGGCCTTCCACCTACAGCCCTTGGAGGGCTTCGACTACACAGCTCAAACACTGGGTGCAGCAACCCCTGGTGTGGTTGGCGCTACCAGGGACCTGCTCCCCATTGAGAAATTCACCCAATCGGGGGCTTCCTCCAAAGGATCCGTCTCCTTTCTCTACGCCCTCATTAGGGCAAGGAGCCCACAGGCGCTGCCGAGGCACAGGGATTTTTGGGGACTCCATCCTAGCTAGACCAGCGGAGGAGAAGCAACAGAGCTGTCTATACCAAGACTTTGCCAAACACAACCATTCTATGCACGAGAGAGGCTTGCTATTAAATAATGTACGATTGGTACTTGTACCCACAGAAGCTCCATAAAATATTCCCGAATACTTCGGACAGATGCTGGAGGGGATGCGGACTGTTGGGTGACTTCCGTCACATCTGGCGGGACTGCCCCTCGATCAAACCATTCTGGAAAGAAATTCTCTTACAGATTAAGCAGATATTAGGGTACCCCATCCCGGAGACCATGGAACACACCCTCCTAGGGCTTCGAGACCCGCAACTGAAAAGAAACGTCTAGCGATCGAGCCATCATGTGGCTTTGCCTAGGTGCTGCCAAGATGGCGATAGCCGCGGCCTGGAAAAAGACAGAAGCTCCGCCCCCTACACAGTGGCACGCATTAGCACTGGAACACTTGACGGACATTACAGAGGGTACAAGGAAGGGTTTTGACTACATCTGGTCACCGTTGGTAGAATATATGTCAGAGGGGTTACCCTTTTTGCATGTAGCCCCAGACTGCGAGCACTCCACCTATTCAATATTTAACCAAAGAGTGAGCCCAATATGGACACAGATAGGGGGGTGCCCGGCGACCCTTGAGTCCGCCCTACAAAGACTCCCGCACAGGCATACACCCACCATGTATACTTGTTTGGTTTATAGACAGGTTTTCTGTTTGTTTTCTTTTTCGATTTTCTATTTTTGGTTTTCTATCTGGTCTTCTGTTAAAGCCCAGCTTAGGGCTCACAGTTTGAGCATGACACTTCCGTACACCTGAGCAGAGGTCCCGTAACAGGGCACTTGACCAAGGGAAACTCTAGACGATACCGAAGGTTTAGATTGGGCCCTAAAGGCGAAGTCACCAATTGGGCCAAGTCCTTGTTGACAAGCTGTGTATACCTGGTAGCCATCTGTAAAACTTGACCTGGTTTTAGTACTGGATATGTCAGCCATGTTTATCTTGTATGGATATAAAATTAAATAAAAAGATTTTGAAATAAAAAGGAGCAAGCTACGATTGGCGCAGACTTGTGTACGTATGATGCAGTGAAAGAATAACATTTCACAGACCATTCAAATCAGGATAATTAAGGTTTACTGAACAGCACAAGTAACTCATTTATAAAGTAGCACAGGTAATTGGACAGAGAAGACTGAAAAACAAATCAGGCTATTTAGTATTTACAGACCGCACAAGTGACTAACTTACATACAGCACAAAGTCAGAACATGCAGCGGAGTAAGGCAATGAACAGGCAAAAGAATGATCCGAAGGCCGTCAGCAAGGGAAACAGAGGATCATGGTAAATGTTAAAATATGTAACTCATCTTTCTTTGATTAATCATTTTGGCCTGATTTAAGATAACCCCAAAGCTTTACAGAAATTGTGTTTTCAGTAGATAAATGCTCGGGCAATCTGATATTAGGTGTGATTTTAATGTTCGGCAAGCGTTGAACGAAATATATATATATATATATATATTCACTGAAAAAACCATAGGTTTCACACATGTTATAGTTAGCGGAAATTTTACTGATAAAAAACCAATGAAGGGAGGAGGAGCCAAGATGGCGGACGGACAGGACGTCTGAGCTCCCGGCTCCGCAGCCCGTCTGCTGTTTACATGACATCCTGATCTTTAATCCTGCCTACGGCGCGAGCAAATGTAACCACGAATGCGCTGATACTTCCCGCATTCCTCCGATGTTCCCGCCGGCTTTTTTGGTCGAGGATTCATAGAGTTTGCCGACTTTGGACTTTGCCCACGCATTCTGGCCCGACCACCACCGCCGGACACCGCTTATCACGTACGGTGAGACGACCTGGGGCTGGACCGGCGCCGGGGGAAATGTGACCGGACGTGGAGTGGGCGGCCTGGCGGAGCCTTCTTCGCGACGGAGAGAATTCCTGTACGATTGGGTCCGGGCTGGCGAATCTTCCTTTGTCCTCCTACCAGCGGTCAGAGCGGTGACCGTTTGAGAGCGCCCACCACCCGCATTGCAACACAGCCGAGGGCTCTCCCATCGTGTGAGCCCCGTATAGCGAGCAGCAACTCCTCTTGCCCTCACTATTGTTCCTCCGTCCTATGGAGTCGCCCTCACCCCTCCGAGGTGGGCTGGCGGCGGAAATGGTGTCGGCGCCGGTCTGCTTCGCCGGAGAGGCGGAGGCCGCCATGTCCCTGACGCAGGCTTCACTGCCTGCTGTCGAGCTGGAGGGTGTCCCGGTGGCGCCTTTACATACAGTCGGCATGCTGCAGCAGGGAGCAGACCTGACCTATGGTGATATCCTTCTAGCCCTGGGGGACTTGCGGGCGACATGGTGCCAACGCACTCGAGAACTGGAGTGGAAGATCGATGCTGCTATGCCATCCAGGGAACTACTGCGGTTGTCTGACCCCCCAATGCCTCTCATTCCCTTTGAGGCGGATACAAATTGGCGACAGGGGGGTACTATGGATCGTCCTCTCCCTGGTTACAGTGTCGAGGGTTTGTCTAATGATCAAGTTGCAGATACAAAGCTCCCTTCCACTTTACAAGCTGAGACTCTGCCTCTGCGGGTGTTGCCGTGTCTGCCTCAACATCGCCGGAGTGTGTGCCGTTCGGTGGGGAAAACTGTGTTTGTCACTATCGATGTGGTGATGGTCTATGACTGGGAACTCTCGCTTCTTCTCCCTCTGCGTCTTCTTTGCCGTGAGCGGCCATCTTGCTCCTTTGTTCTGCCTGAGGTACACTCCCAGCGGCGGCCATGTTTGGTGGGGTCTCCGCGTTCAGGCCAGGGTTGATGTTGCCTCCCTTGATGATCCTGCTTGACCGCCTGGCATGACCCGGACTAGAATATTTGCTTATGTATCGGTTGTGCCGCATGTGTGTAAATTGCTACTGTTTACCGCGGGGGTGGATCTGTGGGGCCGCTCAGGATCGGGCCGGGGCTGGGCGATTTTCTTTAGTTTGCTGTACGTATTGGCGGGCGGGGACTAGGATGAGGCTGCTAATTATCTGCTTTGCTCGCACATTTGAAATGGAGTCTCCCCACCTGCCGCTTTGCTTGCTTCTTCAGTTGTGCTGATGATTTTCAGGGTGGGGGATGCTTAATGGGCTGTGGTGACCGGGAGTATGTAACATTTCCTCCTCCTGCCTTCTCTGGGAGTCGGAGACTGGGAGGTTATTTCCCACTCTCCGGACTCTCTTTCCTACTTGGGGTTCATTTGGGGCGACAGGCATGCCTATTGGGGGGGGGTGGGCCATGGCCTTCCGCTGGTATGCAGGGTGGGGGGATGGGATGTGTTCTATGTCTTCTTCGTCTCTATGGCCCTCTCTCTCTTTCTTTCTCCCTTCCTCTTTGGTTTCCTTTTCTTTTATGTTTCTTTGTTTCTTCGGGGTCGGGGTTCAGTGTTAGTAAGGAGCTTATTGTGTTTTATCATTCTGTGGTATAGTGTATGCTCTTCGTCCCTGGATGGTGGCCTCCTGTCTCCTTACCAATGCCTTCCTATATAACGCTTCCTTCTGGGTGCTCCGTGAACGGTGATGTCTCTCCTGGTCAGTGATTAGCTTCGACTCTGTTCGAAGTACACTACGTTGTACTCGACAAAACCATAAAATTAAACCTTTTCTTATCCTGACATTATTGTTCTATGTTCTCCAATGTCATAGCGGCCGGCCCCGAGGGGGTTGTAGGCAGACGCTGTGTATTGTGCATCTATCGAAATAAAGGTTTTTAAAAAAAAAAAAAAAAAAAAAAAAAAAAACCAATGAAATTCCCCCGTTATAGTTAGTGCAGGCAACTATAACTCACGCGACCGCAATCCTCTGCTGATGCTAATACTGTATTTAGACACTTATTTGCCCATGTCTTCTTCCATACATTTTTAGCTATACATATATTACAAATATTTTTTTTTCATAAAGACACATATGTCATCAGCAGAAGATTGCGGTCGCGTGAGTTATAGTTGCCTGCACTAACTATAACGGGGGAATTTCATTGGTTTTTTATCAGTAAAATTTCCGCTAACTATAACATGTGTGAAACCTATGGTTTTTTCAGTGAATTTGCAAGGTTTTTTAAATGCTAATTCCTAACTATAACGTGTGTGAAACCTATGGTTTTTTCAGTGAATTTGTACGTTTTTTTAAATGCTAAGTTACTTTACGCCATTCGTGGCGTGCGCGCCCACTTAACGCAGTTCGTTCCGTGCGCGCACGGTGCGCTTCGCGCACCGTGCGCGCACAGTAAGCACGCGGTGCGCTTTGCGCACCGCGCGCCCACTTTACGCAGTTAGTGCCGTGCACGCACGGTGGGCACGCGGTGCGCTACGCGCACCGCGTGCCCACGTTACGCTAGATGGGCCATGTACGCACGATGCGCTTCGCGCACCGTGCGCACATGGAGGACATATGATGCACTTCGTTTTGAAAGGTAATATTTTAATTTTTCGTAATTTTTATAAGCCATGCACAAATGGTGCCCTTCGGGCACCATTTGCACACGGGGTGGACAGAGTGTGGATAATTTTTTTTTTCATTTTATTTTTTTTAAATATTATAGTTTATCTCATATGTTATAAGCCATGCACAATTGTTGGCCTTCGGCCACCGATTGCACACGGGGTGGGGAGAGTGTGGATAATTCTTTTTTTTTATATAATTTTTTACCGTACGCGTACGGTAAGCGTAATCGGCGAAATTAGCGAAAAAAAATAAATTCTGTTTTTGGCCTTGGGGGATCTTTGGGGACTCCCTCAACATGGCTATATGTGTGGGAGCTGTCTAAACAGCCCCTTTACATGTTTTTGTGCTTTGTATTTTCATCATCACTCTCAGTGCGAGAGAGAAAATGGCGGCCGCCGCTTCCTGGTTTCGGCCGATTAGAATGTTTACTAAGATCTAAGAGCCAATCAGAATCGCGCTCGCGCACGCCACCGTACGCGTACGGTAAGCGTACCGTAAGCGCACCGTAAGCTGGCTCAGATATATATATTGATTTAAAGGCTATTTTCTCAGAATCTACTGAACAGATTTACACCAAACCTACAAAAGGCACTTCCTTGACCTGAGGACTACCTCTCTGCCAAATTTCAAGTAATTCTGTTCAGCCGTTCGGGCTGTAGCCCTGTCTAAAGGTCCTATGGAAAAATGCATGGGAAAAACGCGTTTTGGGACCCCCCTTTTATCTCAGCCCCCGCTTGACGAATCCCCCCGAGACTTTCAGGGTAGGAGCGGAGCGTAGTGCCCCACCTATTTTGAAAAATTCGCGAGGATTCGTCGACCGGCGCCAAAGTTATTCAAAATAGAATGTTGCGGATTTCCTATGGAAACGTGGTCCTAACTATAACTACCTACTGGCGACCGCCAGTAGGTAATATATATATATATATATATATATATATATATATATATATATATATATATATATATATACACACACACACACACACACACACACACACACACACACACACACACACACCAACTTAAACCCAAACCTATTTAAGTAATCGGATCTTAAAAGCAACAAAAAAAAAAACCACATTGACAGATCCTTAGTTTTTTTTTTTTTTTTTTTTTTTGAAACCGTTTATTACAATTTGAAAAAAGTTACAGGTATGGGCCTACAACCACTCGGCCGGCCGCTAGAGTGACAAAAGCATATTGCATACATACAGTAAGAGTCTCTTGGCAGTGCAGATTAGCAAAACAGGAGAAATCAATGTTGCAGGCCGCATAGCTCCATGCCCACCGTACGGTTCCCTTTTATCAAAACAAAACAACACAAAAACCACACCCGCAAGGCAACCCGCGATCCAAAGTGACAGCACGTGCTCCATAAGTGGGGGATCCCAACCAGCAGCAGAACTCTGGAGAGGGGAATGGGAATAGATCAGGGACTGGGGGACCGCGTGCCCAAGGCCGAGGGAGGGGGGCCATCTAGGGAGACGGAGCAGGCGAGGCAGCCGGTAGCTGTGGCGGCTCACAAATACCCCCGCGGTAGGCGTTCCAGGGGCCCCAGATTTTCACCCACGCCCCAGGCTTACCCCTCGCCACATACACCACCTTTTCACGAAACATACACCAATCCATATGTTCTTTCCAGGCCAACACCGCAGGGGGCCTCTGGGATCCCCACAATTGAGCAATGTCACGCTTAGCTATCATGTATCCCAGAGTCACCCACCGCGTCTGCGGGACCGAATAGTCATTTGGTTCCCACACATTCAGCAAGCATCTCCTCGCTTCAGGCAACAGCGCGACACGCGTAACCACACGCAGGACCTCATGCACACCACGCCAGAATCGCTCCACCTTTGGGCACTCCCACAGTATATGCATGAAAGTTGCCAACGCGCCACAGCCACGCTTACACATTCCGTCACCAGCAAAGCCCATACGTAGAAGCCTTGGCCCCGTCACGTAAACCCGGTGAAGGATCTTAAGCTGGACGAAACGAAGGCGAGCCGGGATGGCCACCTCTTTTGGAGAGGCCACCGCGGAAATCCAATCCTCGTCGTCCAGCTCTAGCCCGTCGGCAACCCAGGCCTCGCGGAGACTAGTCAGCAGGCACGATCTGTCGTTGATCAGTTTTTTATATATGAGGGAGATCGTGCTGTCTGGGACATGGCCATCCAGCACTCTGTCCTCCAGGGGGGAAGACTCCGGAATGGACGCGACATCCGGGAAGACGGAGCCCAGCGCATGGCGGACTTGTAGGTACCGAAAGTACTCACTGCCCTGCAGCTGAAACTCCGTCTGCAGCGTCGCAAAAGTCTTGAATCCCCCCCTCGTCCAGAGATCTCCCACAGTGCTGATTCCGATCGTGTCCCACTTCTCAAAGCCCTTCGATGTCCACAGGGAGCCCAACCTCTCTGACGCATATAGCGGTGACGCCCGGGTCAAACGGTCCTTCCACCCCATAGCTGCATTAGCTGCGTGCCAGACACGCACCATGACACGCGTCGGTCCCGTCAGACGGGGGCTGGGCGCGGCAGAGTAAAGCGCTCGATTGTAGTCGCCACCGGGCAGGAGCATCTTGTCCATCTCAAACGCCGGGTTCAAGGCGGGCCCGTAAAGGCCATGATTAATTGCAGCCAGTTGGGTGGCCCAGTAATACCGTTTAATGTCCGGGAGGGCGACCCCCCCATCGTACCACGGGAGCGTCAATTTAGCCAGAGCAATGCGCGGCCTCCCGTCCCAGAACAGGCGCCGCTGGAGGCCCTCCACCTCACGGAAGTAGCGTGCCGGAACCAAGTCCATAGTATTCTGGAGGGCGTAGAGGAAGCGCGGCAAGGACATCATTTTAAACAAGGCCGCTCGGCCGAGCGGCGAAAGCGGCAGACGCCGCCAGCGCACCACGTCCTCCCTCAAGCGCTGGAGGGGGGGCAGCAAATTCCGCTCGTAACGGGCCTCCGGGTCAAGAGTGATATATATCCCCAGGTACCGAAACCCCTGGGAGGCAATCTGGATCGGACAGTCCCGTGGTAGGACCGGAGCCTCCCCGGAAAGCACATATACACAGGATTTCGCCCAGTTGATGACAAGGCCTGAGTTGCGACCGAATGAGCGCAAGACATCAACCAGGACGATCAGTGATTTACGCGGGGAGGCGAGATAGAGGAGGATATCATCAGCATAGAGGGACACACGGTCCTCATGCTCGGGGGTCCAGCGGAGACCACGGATGGAAGGGTGCCACCGTAGCCACTCCGCCAGGGGCTCCAGGGCCAGTGCAAACAGGAGAGGTGACAAGGGGCAACCCTGTCGCGTGCCCCGCCCCAGCGCGAACGGGGCCGAGACTCGCCCATTCACCACCACCTGCGCCAAGGGGCCCGAGTACAACAGTTTGACCCAGCTAATAAAGCCCGGTCCAAATCCAAATTTCGCCAGCATCGCCCAGATGTATGGCCACTCAAGCGTGTCAAACGCCATGGTGGCGTCCAAGGACGCCAAGATGGCCGGCTCCCGCACAAATGGGACACGCGCGAGCACACCGTGCAAGCGCCGTAGATTGAGCGCCGTGTTGCGGTGTGGTATAAAGCCAGATTGGTCTTGGTGGACCAAGTCGCCCACCACGCCAACCAACCGGTTGGCCAACACCTTGGCGAGGATTTTGGGCTCCGCGTTCAAGAGCGAGA
This sequence comes from Triturus cristatus, assembly GCF_964204655.1. NCBI lineage: Eukaryota > Metazoa > Chordata > Amphibia > Caudata > Salamandridae > Triturus > Triturus cristatus. The sequence goes on from NC_140594.1 coordinate 652,847,530, forward strand.
TCGGCCTATAGGATGCGACCCGTTCACGGGGCTTCCCCTCCTTGTGGATCACCACGATTGTAGCCAGATGCTGGTCCGGCGGGGAGGGAACCCTGCGAGTGTGCCGCCAGGAACATCGCACGCAGGTGGGGCACCAACACATCCGGGCGTAGCTTGTATAGTTCGATAGGGATACCATTGGGGCCCATGGCCTTGCCAGATGCAACCGAGCGAATAGCCAAGGCAATTTCGTCCGAGGTGGGAGGAGCGTCCAGCGAATCCCTCCACCGTAAGGGAGGGCAGTGCGATGTCCCGAAGCAGGGCATGGGAATCTTCCTCCGAGCAGGGGGAAACCGGGGAGTAGACTTCGCGGAAATAATCCGCAAAGCAGGAGACAATGGCTTCCGGCTCGGTGGCACACGCACCATCCGCACTCTCAATCAAAGGAACCACGCGACTCGCTCTCTCCCTCTTGTCCAACCACGCAATCAATTTGCCAGCCTTATCACCCACATCATACAATCGCCCCTGCTGCTCTCGACTGAGGCCCCTGGCCGCCTCCGTGACGAGGGCCCGATAGGCCGCCTGCTTTAGGTGTAGAACATGCAGCTTGGCATCTGTAACCCCGCTCCCCAGGTCACCCTCCAGTTCTGCAATCTCGGCCTCTACCCGGGTCACCTCCTCCCGCTCGCGCCGCCGGGCATGGGAGATAAAGGAGAGGGCCTCCCCTCTAAGAACTACCTTAAAAGCCTCCCACAGGGAGATGGCCGAAGGGACCGACCCCACATTCTCGTCGAAATAACGCTGTAAGGATTTGATCAAATCGGCACGAATGGTGGGGTCGCGCAAATACCATGCATTGATTGGAGCCACCCTGCCATCCCCCCTCGGGAAGACATCGAAATGTAACAGCAATGGGGAGTGGTCTGAGATACCCCGCGCCAGATGGCGCACCTCCCCCACCCTCCCTGCATGGGCCGCCGGGACAAGGATGTAATCAAGCCGCGAGAGGCTACCATGGGCACCCGAGTGGAAGGTGTATTGCCGCTGTGCGGGATGCTTTAGTCGCCAGCAATCCACCAGGCCCAACGTGTCTAGAAGGCCGGGCAGCCACGCCTGTGCCCGGGGGAGGTCCCTGGGGGGATGGCGATCCATAGACCCAGAAGCTACCGCATTAAAGTCCCCTCCAACCACCAGCAGGCCACTCGGAAGGTCCAGGAGGAGGTGCCCCAGGTCCGCAAATATGGTGGCTTGTAACCCAGGCGGGACGTACACTGATATAAAGATAAACACTCTACCCTCCATTCTTCCCACCAGGACAGTGTAGCGTCCCCTCTCATCATGGCGCACCTCATCGATCTCCAACGGGAGCGAGTTCTTGATCATAATACCCACCCCCCGCGAGCCCGAAGTGAAGCCAGAATGGGCCGCCAAACGATAGCCCCGCCGATTCATTGCCTGAAAGGAGTTACCTATAAGGTGTGTCTCCTGCAGGAAGACAACATCTGGTGAAATACGTTTCAAGTACTGCAGGACCACACCACGCTTAATCCTATCCCCCAGGCCGTTAACATTCCATGACAACACAGTCAAATCCCTACCCCCCATCATACGTCGAAACAATCGGTCGTCCCCCACAGAGCATCTTAAAAACAACAATATAGTAGCGGGTTTGCCTTGCGGTGCAAACAAACACACCCCCCCCACCCCCCCATCCCAACAGAACTCCCCCCTCCCTGCACCCCTGCATGAGCCCAGACAGCCCCCCCCAAAGTGCAGTGTGCCCGTCGCCCCATAGCTAAAAACTAACTAGTCCCCCAGAGGAGGAGGGAAGCCCCCAACAGACCCCGCACGACCTCCATAGGAGGGGAACATATGCAATCAATAAATGGGGAAGGAACATCGTCCAGAGCAAGGCCTATTCAGTCACCCCTCAATTCTGATCCGGCGGGCCCTCCTCGCCAGCCGCGCCCCCCCCGCCCCCCCGGCCCCGATCTCCAGGCAGAGTGTCCAACCAGTCCCCAGCCGCCTCGGGCCGGTCAAAGAAGTGCGTGCGACCATCCACCTCCACCCTCAGCTTAGCCGGAAAAAGCATTGAGTACTTAAGGTTCAGGTCCCGTAGGCGACGTTTAACACCAAGAAAGCTCTGTCTCTGCTTCTGAACCGCCGGAGTAAAGTCTGGGTAGAAATGCACATCCATGTTGTCAAGCTTGACCGGTCCCTGTTGCCTGGAGGTCTGGAGAATAGCATCTCTGTCCCGAAAGTTAAAAATCCGGGCAATGAGAGGCCGCGGCGGGGCACCGGTCTTAGGTCTGCCCCCAGGGACCCGGTGAGCACGCTCCACCGCAAAAAGCTTACTCAGCCCCCGGGGCTGGAGATGGGTAAGGATCAATTCTTCCACAAAAAGATCCGCCGGCCCCGCCTCTCGTCCCTCCGGCACCCCCACAATACGGACATTATTCCTCCGGGCCCGACCCTCGGAATCCTCCAGTCGCCGGTCCATCAGGGCGCTCGCCTGGCCAAGCCGGCGCACCTCCTTTTGGAGGGCCACCACATCCGTCGTGAGGCTCGTTGCGGTGTGGGCCAGGGAATCAACCCGGTCGTTCGTTTTGGACAAGTCTGCCCTCACAAGGCTCACATCCACCAGGACCGAGTCTATTTTTTGCGCTAGGGTGTCGAAACGCTGGTCCACCGAGGCCTTCATCTCTGCGATGGCGCCCATGACGTCCCGGAGGGTCAGATCCACAGGCTGAGCAGATGCCTCCGTCGGGCCCGCCGGGGATGTGCGCGATGTCTCCGGAGAACCCTTCTGGAGAGTGTAGCGGTCCATACTGTTAGCTTGGTGCGCCGTGCCACGGCGGGTCGTCTTCACCTTCGCCCGGTCGCCATCTTGTTTGGTGGACATGCTTGCTCTCCCACCGTCGTGCCAATCTCCTCGAACGGGCCGCTATACCAATTCACGGGCGCCGGGGGGAGGCGGGGGCGACCACCGAACCGCAGGTCAACCCACAGCCGGCGGGTCAGCCGGGCACTTAGACAAGACCACACCACCGCACCCCGCTCCGCAACCCTACCTCGCTTGAGGGCAAGGAGGGCGCAAAAGCGAAAGTGAAAGTGCGGGGTACGCGAGTCGCCCAGCCTTGCCCGCCGCTGTTGTTCACTTTGTCCCCGGATCGCCCCACTACTCCAATCCGGGGGGCCGGCGAGGAGAAGGCCGCAACCTTCGATCGGTGCTCCCACCGGTGTCCGGGGTCCAATTCGAGCCCGAAAAACGGGTGGCGCCTCAGCTCGGGTTCCCCGACACAGTCCCCTCAACAAGGACAGGATATCGCCAGGATTAATTCAGGAGGACGCGGAGGTCCTCGGGAGCCTCGCACCTACGCGGCCATCTTGGTTGCGCGCTAGGCTCCTCCTCCCGACAGATCCTTAGTTGATGGATAATCCAACAGTTTGCATATTTTCTTAAACATTTTAATACTGCAGCACCCCTCGATTTTCTTTTTTTTTTATATCTTGACATATTAGAAGGACACAACCAAAATGATCAGTAATCCATTCTCAGATCACTGAGTGATAGGAATACAATATTTGCTGAGTTCTAGTCAACCCCCACTGTCAGGTGGCCCTTTAATAAAATATTACAAAATGAAAGGTGAATTCGTGGAAAACATTTTTTACAGAATCATTTTTCTAAAGAAATCTAGGTTCAGTGGAATTAGCCTTGCTTTGGAGGGATTTTTAAGTTACGCTTCAAGATTTTTATTTGAAGGAACAAATGGTCAATGATAAAACAGAAGGCCAACAAACGTACAAGGAAAGTGAATATGTGAAGAAGATAAAATTGGTAGAAGGAAGATTTTCTTGCATCATTTTAAATCACCACATCAAACTCTTAAAAATATGGCAGCGCATTACACCATCAAATACCCAAGATAGATTCGGAGATCAACTTCATAACACATATGGGAACTACAGAGACTGATATCTGCTCAGGAAGTATCTCTGATTTAGAGTTCGGGAAGGCTTGAGGGGACCGCAGATACCCACACAAATTATATGAATTGTTTTTCCATATTTAGGATCTATCATGGAAATTCTATAATGAAATTTCTCAACGTCCGGCCTGCACCTCTCTTTACGATGCCATTTGTGTGTGTGTGTGTATATATATATATATATATATATATATATATATATATATATATATAAAAAATCTACTGGCAGTTGCCAGTAGATAGTTATAGTTAGGACCTAGTTTCCATAGGAAAAGCGTTTTTTCTTTTCCCAATAACTTTGGCGCCGGTTGACGAATCTTTGTGAAATTTTCAAAACTTGTTGCCCGCTCCTATCCTGAAAATTATGGTGTGATTCGACAAGCGGGACCCAAGAAAAAAGGGGGGTCCCAAAACGTGTTCTCCATGTTATTTTCCATAGGAAACTTTAGACACGGCTACAGCCCGAACTGCTGAACGGAATTGCACCAAATTTGGCAAAAAAGGTAGCCCTTGGTTCAGATAGAGCCCTTCTTGTTAAATGGTGTAAATCCGTTCAGTAGTTCCTGAGACATTAAAAAAAAAAAAAAGTAAGAAAATCAATTTCCCATAGGAAACTTTACACACGGCTACAGCTGGAACTGCTGAACGGAATTACACCAAATTTGGTAAAAAGGTAGTGCTTGCTTCAGAAAGCACCCTTTTCTTTTTAAAGAAATGGTGTAAATCCGTTCAGTAGTTGCTGAGAAAACCAAAAAATAAAAGTTTTGATATATAGAAGCGCGGTGGATCCGTGGACCCTCCCAACCACGAGCTTTATTCTAATTGGCTGTCAACACTCCAAACCAGGAAGTGTTGGCAGCCATCTTGTGACTCTGTAGAACCTAGTTACAAGAAAAGAGTAAAAGAAACACGAAATACAAGAAGGGGGCAGGGTAGAAACACCCTGACCCCCTAGGCCTGCTCAGGGGGTCCCGCAAGGACCCCCGGGGCCCATAACAGCATTTGATTTAATATAAAGAAAAATAACGGCCGAATTCGCGCTAGGTGCGCGAATCCGTCCGAGAAAACGTTAAAAAACGAAGCGCGGGCTCCCGCGCTTCGTTGTATTGAAGCCCCCGGGTGGGCCAGTGAAAAGAATGTGTGGGGGGACCCCAATCCCGCCACCTCCCCGGAGCTTGATTATAGAGTTGCGGGAATGCACGCAGCCCCGGGGACCACCACCCCCAGGGCTTCTTTTTTAATGGGTGGGGGGGGCCTCCAAGGCTACCCCAAACCCCAGGGACCGCCACCCCCGGGGCTTTTATTGATTATTTTGCAGGGTGCACACGGCCCCCCACTGCCCCAGGGACCACCACCCCAGGGGTTTCCTTTTTTTTTTTTTAAATACACCTGTGTGGGGGAGCTCGAGCCACCCCCCACATGCCCCGGGGACCTCCACCTCTCCAGGGTTGTGCAAACGTTGGGAAGGGGGCCACGCGGCCCCCCTGCTGGAGCGCTGATGGCCCTGGGGACCGCCACCCCCCAGGGCCGGCTCTTGCAGTGTCCCAGGGTGCCCACCCCCGGGACACTGCTGTTTGTTATGGCAGGGCGGGAGCCGTGCAGCTCCCGTCCTGTCACAGCAAACTGTGGTTTGGGTTATGAAAGCGAGAGCTGGAAACCTGCTCTCGCTTTCAAAAATCAAACCACATTGCTTTTCCACATGGGGAGCTGCATGTCAGCTTCCTATCAAAAACAATGTGTGGCCATGCCCTGGGGGGGGGGGGATGGGGTCCCCGGGGCCGGAATTGGCCACGGGAGGGGGGGGGGGGGGTGGTGCATGCAGCCCCCCCTCCCATTTAAATTACAAAACAAAAAAAAGAAAGGGGGCCAGGCCCTGGGGGGGGGATGGGGTCCCCACGGCACAAAAAAAGGCAAGAGATGGGGGGGCCACACAGCCCCCCTTCTTTAAATTATTATTACTATTTTATTTTTTTTCAAAGCCGGCATCGTGGCTAGGCCCCGCCCCCCCTGCAACACTCAGCAAACGCACCCCCTGGCACGTTTAAAGTTGGGGAGTTAATTTCCCTTGAACACTGAGGGTCCCTGGGGCCAACTAGCCCACCAGGAACCTCCAGTATGCACCAGGGAGCTGCGTTGCAGAGAGGTGTTCAGAGGCCCCGCCCCTTTATACACCTCTCTGCAACGCAGCTCTGTGGCGCTTACTGGAGGTACCTAGTGGGCTAGTTGGACTCCAAGGACCCTCAGAATTCAAGGGGACTTAATCCACCCAACTTAAAACGCACCACGGGGCGTGATTGCACAGTGGTGAAGGAAGGGGGCGGGGCCTGAGGTGGCATGTGTGCAAACACGCCCTGCGGTGCGTTTTAAGGTGGGGAATTAATTCCTCTTCAATCCTGAGGGTCACTGGGGGCAAACTAGCCCACCAGGTACCTCCAGTAAGCACCATTGCGCTGCGTTGCAGAGAGGTGGTCCAGGCCATGCCCGTTTTTACACCTCTGCAACGCAGCTCTGTGGCGCTTACTGGAGGATTCAAGGGGACTTAATCCCCAACTTACAACATGCCAAGGGGCGCGTTTGCAGAGTGGTGGAGAAAGGGGGCAAGGCCTTTGTCTACCTCTCACCAATCCCACTGTGTGGGGCTTACTGGAGGTTAAAGGTAGGCTAGTTGGCCCCTAAACGACCCCCAGCAGTGAAGGGGACTTCAATCCCCATCCAAGAGAGCCAGGGAGCACGTTTATAGAGTGGTGGGCACAGTGGGCGTGGCCTGGTACGAGTACTTACCAATGCTGCTGTGTGGGACTGACTTGAGGTAATAGTTTGGGAAGTTGGTCCCCAAGGATGTCCTTGGGGGCCAACTACCCCTCTTGTTACCTCCAGTAAGTCCCACACAGTGGAATTGCTAAGACGTCTTTGGAGGCTATGGCCCCCTTTCTCTACCACTCTGCAAACGTGCCTCGTGGCAGACTACGGGATGGGGGCTGAAGTCTAATTTAGTCCTGAGGGAGTTTGGGGGCCAAGAATCCCTCCTGGTACCTCCTATTAAGTCCTACGCAGCGGAATTCCTGAGCGTTGGTTGGACACCCAGCACTCTTTCTCCACCACTCTGCAAACGCGACTACTAGTTAAAGTAGCATATTTCTGCACCTCTGACTAAGAGGTAGGTTTAATCCCCCTGCCCTATTATGTATTAGGGCCTTACGGAAGTCATGCTAATCACAGGGGTACCCAAACACATAGTGTTCCCTAGTTTATGTAGGTGTTTTCACTGTATTCTAAGTGTCTTTTTGCATAGCACTAGCTCTAGGCCTGGTTAGTCAGATTCAGTTACCACCAGTACCCGTCTAAAGAAGTTGTGGGTACAGGATGATTTTGCAACAAGGTCTTTCTGCTCCTCTGTTGGTTCTTTCTGCACATGTCTCGCTTCTTCCTGCACTTTTCTTCGTCTTTGTGGACTTCTGTTGCTTCTTTCTGCATTTCATTTGTGCGTGGTTTCTTCTTTCTTCACATGTCCTACCCTCTGTAGGCATAGTTAGAAACTAGCATTTAAAAACCTTTGTAATGCACTGAAAAAACCATAGGTTTCAGGGGAAGTTATAGTTAGTTGGACATTTCACTCGTACAAAACCAGAGAAATTCCGTTATAGTTAGTTCAGCTAACTAGAACTCACGCCCCCGCAATGCACTGCTGATGACGTCACATATTACATCACTCATGACATGGTCAGGGACATCACTGATGACATCTCAAATTACATCACTGATGACATCATCCATGTGATAATTTGATGCATCTTCTCACACCCTAATATAACCTTTGATACACCCACTCTAAATTACAGACTGCCATTCTCAAAACAATAGACACTCCAAAACCAATAACTACATACACACTCACTGATTATTAGGTTTACATACACATCCACTCACTCATCCATACAGTCCCTCATACTTATGGTCACTCAGTACAGGACTATCATATGCACTCACACCTATATAGACACTCACACCACCACTCATCCATAGAGGTACTCACACACCTAGCCAGTCATGCAAATAATTAATCACACTGCCATTTACTCACCTATACAGTTATACACACACCACCTCACTTACTCATACAAATACTAGCACATTCTTACGCTCTTATACAATCGGATACAAGCGCACACATCCATAAAGCCACTCACAACAACACACTCACTTATAGCCATTTATATACTCCAACACACATATATACTGCCTTTCACAAATGTAGTTACTCACACATGTACCACTGAGATATACATTCACTCACTAACACACCCATACACACACCCACCCACACAGTCCATCACAGATGCACTCCTGAAACAATGCACCCAGTGAAATCACCCACTCACACATCTATGCAGTCACACCCCCACACACACTCAAGCACCCATACAGATACTCAGACAACCAATCAATGCAGCTGCTTACACACCAACAGACGGATACAGACATTCACACAGTTTAGTCACTAACCCATGCATTCAGTAAGATACGTTTAATCACTCACTTCTAGTCAGTCACGCACCTACTAAATCATCCATTCAAACACTTATACACCCACTCATTCTTCAATACGCCTTTCTCTATATATTTTAAACATTTAAACTTTACAGAAACACAATCACTCGATGATGTCATCAGTGATGTCATTTGAGATGTCAGTGATGTCACTGACCAGGTCATGAGTGATGTAATATGTGACGTAATCAGCAGTGCATTGTGGGTGCGCGAGTTATAGTTAGCAGAACTAACGATAACGGGGGAATTTTGCTGGTTTTGAACGAGTGAAATGTCCAACTAACTAGAATGCCCCTGAAACCTATATTTTTTTTTTAGTGTGTATGTATGTGTATATATAGTTGAGTCCCTTGTCCATGTTGTTCACCACTTTGTGTATTTTATTGACAAAAAAATGGCGCTCAGGCATCGTGAACAAAGCAGCGCGAGTCTGCTGAAACGCGTAGATGTTAAACTTAGTGTAATCTTATAATGGAGAAATATATATATATATATATATATATATATATATATATATATATATATATATATAATGCTCAATCCCCGCCTCTCCTCCCTTTCACTCTCGATCGGGTGCTCGATAGTGCAGTGACGGAAACCGCACGGATCTACAAAATCCACAGCTCACGGCACAAGTTAATGGACCAAGCACTCTCAGGAACGGGTTTCCCAAAGTTTATTGGGTTCCTCACACGACTATATATATATATATATATATATATATATATATATATATATATATATATATATATATATATATATATACACACATACACACACATGAAACCAGAGGAGGCGGGTCGTATACACCCATCAGTCTGCTAAGTGCAGATCATGAGTTGCTCACGAAAATTCTGGCATCGTAGTACAGGCTCTAGGCCATCCAGACCATGATGGCTTAATTCCTTTTAGACGATTGGTGGCGAAGTTTAATAAAATTCATAAATTCTTTCACTAAATGTTTATGGAGACACCCTCATATGTGACACATAAAAAGCTGAGTTTGGTTAATTGGAATACACTGCTGGTCATTTTACAAGAAGAAGGCATCCTGTCTCAACTTACCCAAATCTCAAATAGCATTTTCAAAAGCTTTCACCACCATAACAGATGCCCCAGTGCTCCTCAAACTATTTATGGAGATTCGTTGAGATAGAATATGTCCCTCTTCCTACATATCAACATTGAAACTGTATGCATACGATTTGATTTCATATTTAATGGCTGATGGCACTAATCAAAACATTGTAGATGCGATGCAGGAATTTTATATTGGTGAATATAGTATAAACAAAAACTGATACACTTATTTAAAACAATGGCTGAATATGTCGCACAAGGCCTCTGGGTAAATTACATGCCTGTTCAGGTAGTAAACTATTTAGGTACATTTATTACTACTCACTATCCTGAATAATTCCAAACTCACCTATCTTCCTATGATAAACTAAACTGAAAATTAATTTTACAGGTTGAAAGCTATGCCCCTCTCAATTAAGGGACGGACATGTAGCATGATTTACATTGTCGATTCTGTCATGTTTTCAGCATTAGAAAAACTGGCTTCTAACTTCATATGGTGAAGACATCAACTCAGATGAAAAGTGCTGAATTACAATAAACAAAGAATATGGAGGTTTAGCAATGTCTTACCTTAAGATACATTATTTTGTTGCCTTAGACACTTTTTTTTAAGCCATTACGAATAGCAACATAAAAACTAGATCTTATAGTAGAATTCAGATTCATGAGTGAGTGGTCATAGATTGTCTTTTTATGAAGTACCCAAAATGTACTACGGAAACTAGGTATACATTTCTTCAAATTATTTACCATTGTAAAAAGGAAGCTTTTTAGACTCATTTCAGAACTGCACAAATTATAATCCTTGGAGTAGGCCAATATTTCAGTCTAAAGGTAGGAGGGATCATTTAATAAAATGGGAAGAAACCGATTACAAATCTCTGCAATTTTTCGTGGGTAATGTTAATGTTAGATGGTTGATTTATTACGCACCTAAATAGTATCCCTCGTTTTAGGTGCCAAAATATTATTGGAGATTGGTGACATATTAGAAATGAGTCGGAGTATACGTTTTTTTGGAATTCCATTTTAAGTTTAAAAACTTTACGATATTCTGACATTTCATAAGATCCGCATATAATATTTCTTGGGTTCACCATATAGTTATACTATTTAAAGATTTGTTTATATGTCTATGCCTGGTCCATGTTCTATAACTGGACTAAAATGGAATTCATTGCCTATTCCCTTATTTTCAGTGTTAGGATAAAAATGCACTGTTAAGCTATTGGAATCATATGCTCTCACTACTAACAGCACAAACGTTTAAGGTATGGAGCTTTTTTAATGCACCATTGCTGCTTTCCCCACTTTCACACATGCGTACCATTGGAACTTTAGTAATTAATTTTAAATTAAGAAAGTTGAATGTTTAATGCAACTAGTTTGCTAATCCTCATGCAAAAAAAAGTGCTTCCCAATGATTACCTTGACAGTATGCGCAATAAAAGGTTTACTAATATTGCATTGACAGTTCAACATGCTTGCAGATCTCGTCATAGAACGAAAGCAGTATTACACTGCAACACATTGACACTTCAATGCATTTTGCTGGTCTATCAGAGCAATGTACTTAAACAGAGTTCTCAAAAATGGCTTTTTATAAACATTCTAGGTTCTCAAAAATAAAAGACGAAACCTCATAAAAATGGAATCCATGTACCAAGTGGGATGAGACATTCAACAGCCAAGAAACAACGGTTGAATACTCGAACTTATGGCTTCACTTCCAATGTTAAAATGTAGTCAAAATAGAATTGCCACAGTGCAATGTGCCCATTTATTTGCAGTATTATGAGAGTTTCGTTGATTATCCTAGAAAGAAAAAAAAAGTCGCTGCACATATTTTTAAACAATTTAATGTCATAATTAGGTCATTAAAAAAACACAAGCAGCCTAAAATCTACCCACGGCAGTTTACAATCTTTGGTCCGTTCTAATTCACATTCCTATATATACACGACCTATTTAACACCAACTGGTAACCGAAAACCAATCAAAGAAGAGTTTATAACAGTGAGTCAACTCACTCAGCAGCAACAAAATTAAGATAAGGCAAAGGTTACTGCTCCTTGCTGCAGCAAGGGCAGCTCACAAATACATAGTCAGGCAATCCCACAACAGAGGCAGTGCTGCATGTCCTGTTAATTATTAACAAAGAAAAATAATAATCAACTTGGCATGCCACACAAAAGCGGTCTATAAAAAGCATAAGAATGACCACCACCAAGGAGGACGAAACCAGCAATATTGAAGACTTCATTATCTGGTGGAGTTTTCTTAAAGGGATCGCAGGCAGTTAACTTCAATGAAGTTTAAAAAAAAAAAGGCACCTGTGCTCAGATTGAAAAATAGTTAGAGTTACCCCAACAATCTGGTAATACATTTGAAGTCAGGAGGCAGTGAACCAGTCTGGTGCTGCTTCAATACCAAGATGGCGACCACTGGGTAGGAACTGAAGCCCAAAACCGTTCAGTTGGGAACTGGATTCTGCTTATACACAATACAGCAGCGAGGCAGGGCAGTGTATGAAGCGAGACACCTACAAAACGCAACAGCATTCATCCATGGCAGCATAGATATTTAAAGCCCTTGACAAAAAAGTCAGAATCCCTAACCTGTTCCAGCAGCAGTCCAGCTTACTCTGCTACTCAAGCTGAGGAGGGACAGTGTTGCAGTAAAATGGATGGGTTACATGCAAAATACACAACAGGTCAGATATTGTGGGCTCTACGCACAAAGTGGAGTAACATCTTTATTTCCAAAGCTCTCCAATAGGCTGATGATGGGCTTCTTTCATAGCTTCCTCAGCAAGAGATCGGATGTCACTGTGCAAGTCTTCAATGGTCTTGGAAGCATCAATCACCTAAATTATCCCCAAAAGAAAAGAATCATAAGTAGTATCCTGTAGGGATATGTACACACAGTAAACACCACAAAGGTATGCAAGCAGATGCTCAGTGCGGGATAAGACAGACATTGTTTCACCCTCTGAACTACATAGGTTGATCTAAATGTGGTCACCCATACGCATCACTTCAGAAAGCATACAGCAAAGATAGACAACTTATCATGTCTAGATCAAGGGTGCAGTCAAGGTACTCAAATCTATCCAAGGGAAGATAATACAGCCCATTGCTACTATTAGGATAGTCCACCACAGAGAAGTTCTAATTCTAAACCCACCTCACCTGGTTTGCCTAAGTGTGACCGGACTCACCTTGTTTATCCAACTCCTCCACTCACTGACAGTCCCCTTCCCCTCTGGGGTCATCTTGCCATGGGAATGCTAACCTAAAAACATCTGTGCCACTGAAGCCAATCAGGAGTTACAAGTCAGCTGTATTTGCCAAAGACGAGAAATTTTGTTTGTACATCTCATAATATAAACTTTATATTTTAACAAGCTAGAACACAAGCACAATGGATTCACATGTAGCAAATTATTAAAAAAATACATAAAATAAAAAAACACAGGAATTCTATTTTTGACCCTGGGTCAATTTATCTTCTTTTCCATCCCATTTTGCTTAGTTGTTCATGCGCAATATTTCTGCAAATGTAAGACTTACCTTCCAGTTTAAGGACTTGTCGTTTCTGAGCTCCTGAAATCTCTGCAAGACTTTTTTCTGGAAGGCAGTGGTCTCATAGCGCTCAACTCCAAAACCACCCCTCTGCTCCGCTTCAGCTGTGCTCAGCTCAAGGAACAGGATCAGATCTGGCTTCGGAAGTCCCACATCAGGCTGTTTACACCAGTCCAGCGAAAAGTTCTAAACAGAGAAATGAGGCTCAACACTGTACACACAACACACTAGTTTTTTCTAGCACCAAAGAGCATAAACAATAGTCACAAAGAGGGTTGCCTCTGACAAAGAGGACCTAGAACATGATCTAAACTGATCTACAGAAGTCTTACCTATGCATTCGCCACATTTTAGTAGACCAAAGTTGCAGCAAGTAAAGGAAGAACCAGGAAATATCAGAAGGAAATGTACTGGAAAGGAAAACAAAGGAATTCCCTCGTGGATAAGTAGTTTTGCTACGACTACCAACGTTATCACCTGGAACCTATTCACATCTGTCTGTGCTTTGGCCAAGCATCCGACAACCTCACCATACCACCTATGGTAAACGGCACATATCACCACCCCTCTGATTTGTACGTTTGCAACTTACCTCTTTGGCGCTGGTGAAGGCCACTCCCGAGAAGGCATATCTGTCCACCACCAAGGTGATACCACTGTGTAGCTTCTGCTTCATCCATGCTCTAACGAAAAAAAAGGAATGGATAAGAGATGGAAGCTGTCAGTCAAAAAAAAGCTGCATAGCAAAAAAGCACCCCAAACAAACTGGAAATAGAGGTTTGTAAAGTAGCCTTTTCTATGCTGCAGGTGCAGTGAACTACTCTAACAAGATTGCACCTGGTAGGCTGGTGAACACTGCCCTATTGTATTTGAATTTCAGGGCACTGTGCCATCTAGTTTAATAGGACATAGCTTTCTATATGGACACCACCAAAGGAGGCTGCACTCACATAAACCCCAAGGGTGGCTTGAATGTTTGTGACTGCACAAATAAATAATGGTCCATGATCACAGGTTTGATAACTAGATTAAAGTGACAGTTCAAGGATTTATCCTAGAACTTCAGATCCAATGAGACTTTCCCTTGCAGGACACTTAAAGCAAACTTCTTACTAGTGGAGAAGGTGAGAGATAAAGTAGGATTACTTAAACCACAAACACATATTACTGCTTTCCAACTGAGGATCTCAAAGTGTTAAATAAGGGGACACTGAAATACCAACGATTGCTGGGATCGATCTCTATAGACTGGTATGGTGAGCACAGGAGAAGTGCAAGTTACAGCTGTATATAAATATATATTTTACACTTTAGTTTGTTTTCACCCATATAGAACTATGTCAAGTTGCAAACCTTCGAAAAACAAAACACAAGAGCTCTGACGTCAAATCCAATTTCTTCATCACTTTGCTTCAATTGTTCTACAGGTACTAACCCACAATTTTTTGTTCAATTTCAATACACTAGTATCAAGAACTGATATTCTCTAGAGCAGTGATTTCTAAACTTTAGAACCAAAACTCAGTTTTCAGAACGAAAAACTTTCACAACCCACCTATCTTTAATTGACGAGGCAGGGCGATTTTTTTATGTAACTAAAGCATTGTGTGGTAGAACGGTCATTTGCAGACATCACATTCTCCATTGAAATTGCCACTAAAATTTGCAGACACAGTTTTACTGATAAAACTATATAGAATACAAATGGTAGCGTGGAAATCACATTTGTGAAGATTTCGCATTTGTGCACCACCAAGCAAAGTGTCTTGATTGTTTTGATCCAGCACACTTCAAAACTACACAAAAGTGCTTCATTTTGGCTTTCCCGACTGCTGAATGCATCTATGAAGTGGGGCAAGATTTGACCCTAACTATGGAATCACACGGTAATGCATTGTAATTTTCTATTGAAATGGCCACTACTTTTTTACAGACCGATATTTATTGATATGACTATATAGCACACAAATGATGTGTTAAAATCTGATTTATGTATTTCTCATTTGTGCATCACCAAGTAAAGTGTCTTGATCCTATTAAAGGCAGTTTCTACCACTTTTCATAATTACAAAAAAGTAAACAAAGAGCTGCATTTTTGCATTTCTAACAGTTGAATGCATACAATTAATTTACAGATATTTACATTTTGTTGTGTGTTGCTAAAAACGACATCCTACAGCCTTTCCTTTCACACTCCCAATATTCCTGCAAATCTGTTCCATAATTTACATTAAAAACTCATTTCACTTTGCAGGCCGCTAAGAAAAATAACTAGCACTTTCACCTATGTGAGATCTATTGGCTTTGTTCATTATTATTTTTCTTTTTTAACATGTTGCACATCAGCAGGAGCAACACATGGGAGGAGGTGAAATGGACAGCGGAGGAGGGTGGGGGTGAAGGAATGCAGACGCATGCACTCCAAACAAAAGTGTTACAAAATAAAACCCTGCCCCAGACCCTGCAGCCAGTGGAAGGACGCTGGCCACATACAGGAAGCTGTACTTTATCTATGCTCCACAGCAGGGTCACAAAAGCCAGGAGGAAGCAGAGACGAGGACGAGGCTGACCAATAAAAACAAGCATTGAAAATGCAATAGGCCTCGCCTTTTATTAAGTTAAAGCTATTTGCTTTGCTATACTTAATCAAAGGCGAGACCTATTGCATTTTCAATGCTGGTTTTCTCCTCCTGTCCCCTTGGCTGCCCCGTGACACACCCAACCACACACCCAACCACACACACACAAAAAACCACACACACAAAAAACCACACACAGACACACCCACACAAAAACCCACACCCACACAAAAACCCACACCCACACAAAAACCCACACCCACACAAAACCACACCCACACAAAACCACACCCACACAAAACCACACCCACACAAAACCACACCCACACAAAACCACACCCACACAAAACCACACCCACACAAAACCACACCCACACAAAACCACACCCACACAAAACCACACCCACACAAAACCACACCCACACAAAACCACACACACAAAACCACACACAAAAAACCACACAAACACACACAAACACAAAACCACACAAAAAACCACACACAAACACAAAAAACCACACACAAACACACAAAAAACCACACACAAACACACAAAAAACCACACACAAAAAACCACACACAAAAAACCACACACACACACACAAAAAACCACACACAAACACACAAAAAACCACACAAACACACAACCACACACAAAACCACACAAACACACAAAACCACACAAAACCACACAAAACCACACACAAACACACACAAAACCACACACAAAACCACACACAAAACCACACACAAAACCACACACAAAACCACACACAAAAACCACACACAAAAACCACACACAAAAAACCACACACAAAAACCACACCCAAAAAACCACACACAAAAACCACACCCAAAAAACCACACAAAAAAACCACACCCAAAAAACCAAAAAACCACACCCAAAAAACCACACACACACAAAACCACACACACACAAAACCACACACACACAAAACCACACACACACAAAACCACACACACAAAACCACACACACAAAACCACACACACAAAACCACACACACAAAACCACACACACAAAACCACACACACAAAACCACACACACAAAACCACACACAAAACCACACACACACAAAACCACACACACACACACAAAACCACACACACACACACACAAAACCACACACACACACACAAAACCACACACTTTCACCAGGCACAGACACCATCAGTCGTCAGTGCACGCTTTCACCTGGCACAAACACCACCAGCAGTCAGTGCACGCTTTCACCAGGTACAAACACCACCAGCCATCAGTGCACAATTTCTAAAGGCGCGCGCACACACACACACCACCAGCCGTCAGCGCACGCTTCCACCAGGCACACACCACCGGACGTCAGTGCATGCTTTCACCAGGTACACACACACCTCCAGCCGTCAGTGCACGCTTCCACCAGGCACACACCAGCCATCAGTGCACAATTTCTACAGGCACACACACCAGCCATCAGAGCACACATCAATTGTTAACGCATCCACAATTAACTATTGTAGCAATTGCAGTATGGCGCACTTTACTTTTAAACATATTCATCTTAAGCGCAGCATGCCACCATTGCTACAAAAATACACATTTTTTGGGCCTACAATTTATAGACTTTTGTTGCAATTAGCAATGCCAATTGTTCAAACTTAATTAATGCGAGACCTATTGCATTGCAAATGCTTGTTGTATTTTCCTTTCCTCTGCCATTACTCTTGAAACGAGTCTCAGGGTGTTTAGAATGGCTGCGAGAGCGCGCTCTGGTGTTCAGACTCGAGGCAGTGCGAGTTTCGTGCAGCGTCCGTAAGTTGGTCAAAAAGGTGTGCAGAATACAGGGACACCCAATTCTCGGCTTCTTTACAAAATACAGACACCCATTTGCAAAGCACTGTTCAGGCGGGTTTTGGGTGCATGGAAGTGGTGTTGTATCTGGATGCATTAACGAAGCTTAAGACTCCAAAGTACCGGTAGGGTACCACATTATGCACGCAGCAGTCACCAGACTAACTGAGATATGTTCATGACAAGCCATCAAGCAAGTCTTGCCATACAGATGGACCAGAATCTAAGGCAGATGGGAGCGGACCAGGGGATCTGAAAGAGCGAGCGTAGAATGGTAGTGGTACGCTCACTTTCTTGCCATCATACGAAAGTGCAGGGAAATGTAACGCAAACCCAATTTAAATAATTGAAGAGAACCGTTTGACAGTGCTGTAGCACTGCGGTTCTTAATCTTTTGGTTTCTGTGAATCCCCACAGGATCACTTTTGGAAGTAAGATGCCCCTAACCTTGCATAAAAAACGAACACAAGTAAAACATAATCCAGCCTAGCCATTCTGTGGTAAGGGCAGACAAAGAAAGCAACTTCGACCTGTTTGGTACAAACCAGGCCCTCCCCAAGTTAGTTCCAAGCAAACTTAAAATACCTCCCGTGACATGCCTGGGCGACCTCAACTCGCATAAGAGGATCATGTGATTCACCACTTCTAAATCTTTGTGGCCTAACCAGGCATTAATCGCCAGAAATTCAGCAAATTTTATTTTGGCAGACCTGGGTCAGAATATTAGGCCTGAGAAATGTAGTCACTTCTTTTGGTTATATGGGTGGATCAGAGGGGGGGGGGGGGGGGGAGCATATTCTCAGCTGCCGCTGTATTCAATACCTGTGTGAACTGCAGTTAGCCCCGGGTACACTGCAGCTAAATCCGAGGAGCAAAGAAAAATAAAGCTGAGCTCAGTCGAGGCGCTACATTTCCCCACACAGAGCACGATACGCCTGTCACCTAAAAACATTGATAAACTATGAAAAGATCAGTCACCGAAAACGCAGTATTCCAGAAGGGGCATCTTGTGAATGCTCAGGCCAATTCATATATTGGTCTAAATGATCGCTACGATACCCCCTATGATGGCTTGGTAATGGTTCGGGGAAGTGAATCCAATTTGATAAATAACCTAGTTAGTGGTATTTTTCCTGCTGTATATGTACTGAAATTATCAACCTTAACAGATAATGAAACAGTCCAGCAACTAACACCACAAGACCCAGCAAAGTGAGAAATTTGGCAAATTCGCACAGGGAGCAATAGAATTTTTTTCTCAATTTTTTTTTCTACACAGATGCAGTGGTACAAACTGATGCTCTACAACATTGTAATTGACTCCACCGGAAACAGAGCACTTCTTCGAGACCAGTACTCCAAATCGGAGGTGGGTGCAGACAGCACATGCCTGCCTCGGCCACGATTACATTTGGGGGTGTGGACAGACACCTTTTTAAAACCGTAACGCCGATATTTAGCCCGTGCAAATCTCAATGGGCCTGGTTAGCTTTCATAACGCACAAAGACTTCACAATCAGGCACAATTGTCAGGCAATTAAAAAAAAAAACACAGTAAGTTCAGGATAAAAAATATTTATTGTTGATAAGTACACAGTATAATCTCTTAGAGCAAGACCAATTTACAGTCAAGGTTGAGGCAGACAGCAAAATTACAAGTTATTTACTAACCGGCATTAAATATTCAAATTATCTTGATAGTTATCTGGGGACCATACCATAGTTACGTGCCCCGCTGCAGCTTAAATGGTTAGTAACTGACACAAACATAGGATCTACTACTGATAATGCACGACTGGAAACGTGATGCAATAGTAGCAGCAGCTAAAAAGGAGTTATTAAAAATGGTATTTATGATTAATAAAGTATGTCTATTTAAGATATAGGCAAGGTGTCACAATAGATCTTAAAGTTGCATAATGCGTTTACCCTAGATTGACCTAAAGGACATTATAAGCCTAAAAAATAGCCTTTCAGTTCAGACCTACCTAGTGGATGTGGTAAAGCCTAATGTACTCTTCAGTGTTCTAACATTTTAAAGGTAAAATACTTTTGGGAAGATATCTGCACTGGTCCAGTCTAATTCCCTAACCATTTCATAGCAAAGGGTATTGCAATATGAAAGTACACCCCAGTTAGCCTGACTGTTAAGTGAAAGTTATCAACCAAGGAACAGCAGTACCAAGCGAAACTCGGAGCCTGCAACTAGAGATCCAGGTGTACAAGAATGTTGTGGTTCACTCGGTGGTAAAATATGAACTGGCGCGGGGCCGGAAGAATGAGACTATACGGTAAAGTGCAAGGAAATGCTATCTTTGTTCAATTGTGACAAGTTTTACAAAATTCCTAATGTTTAGGTATGTGTACAAGTACATAGATTAATCGAATTTTACTTTTATTATCGTCCACTCTAAAGCTTTGGTGGAAAAGGTTAGTGATCCAAGACTATATTTGCCTATTTTGTTGCTCATGGTTACTATTTAGAGAAAAAAAGAAATGCAATCCATAGCGTTTACACAGTATGGATTGTTCACCTTCTGGTCCGCTCGTGTGCATCAGCTGAAACAAAGAAATCAATCATATTAGGATTTAGCCAGGAAAAGGTTTGAAGCAAAAGTAGTATTCTCACACAGAGCACGAAGATTGAAATGGCTAGCATTAGCATCTTCATCCTACTGTACTTGTGCACGATATAAGGTATAAATAGTGTCCCAGCGATTGAGGATAGAACCAGCCGATGAGAGCAGCTGGCACCGAAGACATAGCACTGGGGATTTCTCTACCTCCGAACATTACACATCACGGTACGGGATAACCAGGACATGCCAAGAAATGGAGGCATACGCACACAACACCGTGTAACACGAGTTACAGATTAATAAGACTAAAGACCTTGGGGCTTATTTACAAGCCCCTTGCGATACCGGTACATCACTTTTACCTCCCCCAAAGTTAAAAATGACGCCAAAGTGACACAAGGGGCTTGTAAATAAGCCCCCTAGTGCATTGCGCTTAATGACTGAGAAGCTATTATCCCTGCGTCCACCAGACACCAATCAGATTCGTACATTCAACTAAACAGAAGCAATCAGATTACGTAACAAAAAAAATGTGACTAAAGATTATAGAGCGGTATACCAACAAATATCGGGTTCATGATCTGCTTTAGAGCTCAAATACTACATGTTCATAAAGACAATAAAAGGTGTTATGCTAGATGCAAAAGCGCAGGCCATTGAGAAACGGACCGCCGTTTTGAAAATAGGAATTTGAGGCGAAGGGCAATACTCAACGAGGATGCATTTTATAATCCACGTGGTAATAACCCGCTCGCGTCCAGATGGTTCTAACGTTAGCGACAGACCCTCTGCGCACTTTAAGGCAAAGCAGGTCTACGCTTTGAAGGCTATGGATGGGTTTTTGCAGGCGCGTGAATAGGAGGGAAAAGAGTGGCAAGCCAAACTGCGGGCGATGAACGTAGTACGCATGATCTACTATTCGTAAAGGCCCCTACAAACAGTGCTTCTTTACCAAGCAAAGCCCAGCCCCATCTTTGCGCAAGACGTAAAATGCCCCACGTGTCTAAAGGGGAAAACTATAGGCACACAATATCAGGACTATCATTTCAATCACAGTTCACCCACACACACACACGTAAAATACACACCTACCAGCCACGACTTTAATACCGGTAACCGCACAATATTTTAGACAGAATTACTCAGGTAAATTAGCGACGTTCGATAAACGCCATGCTAAAAACTATTATTCTTCTGAGAACTTATCAACAGAACAACTCCTACTCACCGTCTCTCATCACACCAAGGTAGAGCGAAAGAAAGATGTGCGACATTAACAGCATTTATATAGGGCGAAGACTGAATCTGCGCATGTGCACACAGTTTTTCACCCTGGACCGATAGCTGCGGGGCAAGTCGTGTGATGTAATCTGTGAGGGTGGGGAATGTGAGCACAACCGTTGAGAATTTTTGAAGTGGGCGGGCAGCTTTCTAGCCCCAATCCGCACATAGGGGTACAATTACAAACTGTGAAGGCTATATGGAAAAGGAGGCGTGTTGTGGTGAGCTGAGAGCGAGACTTGAAACACACAGAGGCGCAGGCGAGGGAGAAGCTTTTCACGTGGTCAAAGATGGCTCCTGGGCGTAAAATTAACAAATCTGACAGGTCCTAACAAGAAGAAAGACCACCCACTGACGAAAACAAGTGATCTGTCCCTCCGATGACCCGCCCGCCCGCCCTCCCTCCCGCACAGACGCCTGCAGAGCCCCCAATGCTCCCCAGTCCGCTTTCACTTTCGTCCTTTACAAAAGCTTTCTAGTCTTTATGGGGCCATATGTGTGAAACACATGGCCCCATAAAGATAAGAAAAGCTTTTACCACAAACTTAAGGAACCGAGACAGTCCAACTGGGACGGCTCTAAAAGAGAAAAGTGTACGTCACCAGACGCCCTTTTCCAATGGCTGGCCACCGTTTAGCATAAACGGTGACGCCAGCCAATGGAAAAGAGGGGCGGGGCTTAAAGCCCACTAGAGAAATCTCCTCTAAATCATTAAATCTCGCCAGCGAGACTGCGCATGCCTGCGCAGTCTACGCCATGCAAGACCTAAAAAGAAAGGAACCTGGAGTGTTGTCTGATCCAACCAATGGTAAGTAACGGGAAGCCAGTTTTAAGATTTTGTTTACAAGAGTTTTCGCAAGCACAACACAAGCGCTATGCAGGCAAAACCTAAAAACCATTCAAGGTGTTAAAAATAAGCTGCTGTTTGAAGACATAGCCGGACGTTAGACCTCTGTCTTTGATGCCCCAGCACAAAAGTTAGACGATAAAAAACAGAATGTAAAGGCATCTTTCTTTATTGCTTGAACTTTCCCAACCCACCAAAAATAGGCTTGCGATATACAGTTTTTTTCCCCAAAACACTGCTCTAGAGCAATAGTGCTTTAAATTGCAGTCCACAATGCCTACTAAGGGGGCCCCTGGCCGTTTAGAAAAGAAAATACTAGCAGACTAATAAAGTGCATGCACAAAGCAAAATGTACAACTGAAAATTTTAAAACTCATTAAGTGTACAGGATTTTGATACTTGAAGATAAAAATTAAGTTGGCATCCTTAGCTTGATTTGTGGGAGCAGCACAAGTACAGCAAACTGAATCTAGTATGGATTGGTGGGCTCAACTGAAGCACTTGTTTGTGCCAGCAAAAACAGCATGCTTTAGGTGCAAAAAAGAAAGTTATATGCTATAGTCTAGCATATTTCTGCATCCTTTAGAATAATAACAGTTGTATATTTGGCTATTAAAAATATATATTTGTGCTTTTTTGATTAATACTGGTTTCTGTATTTATGGTGCACTGTTGAGGTTCAAATCGCATAAGTTGCTTAGGCTGGAATCCAGTAAATATTGAGAGGGGGGGTGGCTGGGGGGTCACAGAAGTCAAAAGGTTAAGAACCAATGCCCTAGAGAATATTTAGTTTGAGAAAAGAGATGGGATTTTTCTCATTGGTGGGTGGTCCTTTTTTGTTGTTTCACCATTCTCGTATGAATAAAGACCAAGGCTATTCTACTAGAATGGAATATGCTACTCTTCTAGATCGGTAATAGAAATACTTTGTATAGAAGGCAACTTAACATAAATGCCTTAAATAAATCTGTAATATACACATCAGCAGAAACATTTTCTTGGTAACTTTGCACATGTGCCAATCATCGCTCTGCGCCAAGAAACTATGCACGGACATTTGACAATACATTTTAATATATATTTTGTCTGTTGGAGAAGTGGATGTGTTCTTTCCCATAATACAATTACCAATGCACCAGTTATTTGAATATGCCATTCTTAAATACTTCTAACCAATTTATTTTACATCTATAATTCGAGAAATTACAGTCAGGGGATCTAGAATTGGTTTTTCCTTGTATTCACTGTCAATGAAAGGGGTAGAAAGTGATCGCAGTGGTAGGAAAACCTTGAACTCCGATTAGCTTTACGCCCGAACTGGACCATGAGCTATCACAGGCAGGGAAAATTGTTTTAAGGCTTTGGGTGCTACAGAATAAGAAAAAGACCAGTTACACATTCAAGTCTGCCTTCTGTCACTTGCTGGGCTCTACTAGGTAGGGTGACCATGTTTTGCCTGCTGTGCCGCCTTTAATAGATACCGTTTCACAGCAGGGAAGTTAGCCTAGGGTGTGAGCTCCAGGGAGGAAGTTGTTGCTTTCCCCCAGAACAGATTAGCCTGTGTTAGAAGTAGGAATGAACATAGCTCAAGACACTTGAGCTATGTACCTTTTTTTAAATATATATTTAAACTAGGCTCCTCTGGAAAGGTTATTCTGGTTTAGGAGTAGTTCCTTACCTGTAAATCCAGTTCTGTAGTAGGGGTATCTCTGTTATAGTCATAATCATGTGAATAGTCCCGCCTATGTGTGTGGACCCCGGAGTAATCGAAATAGTCTTTTAAGTTGTCCTCTTCTGCAACCCTGCATAGACACTTAAGAGAAAATAAAGACAAATAATGCAGCCTGAAATAAACAAGGCTACTCTGGCCAGTACTTCATCCTGAAGTGAAAAAGGATAGCCAGATAACACTGAAATTTAGACATTTTGCTAAGTTTCACACATAGAGAAACTCCCCTTCACAAAAATCCTTTGTCATGATAGAGAGGAAGGGTTGGACAGACAAGCCCCAATAGGCTGCCATTATGTGTCTGTAAAAGGATACTGTGCCTTTAAGGAACCCTCCAGAGACCCTCGGTATCCCATGATGCACAGCCACAGGCTAGTTACTTTCAGTTTTTTTTGGAGGTGTATAAAGCCAGGCCTGTAGCATTCAGGATATCATCTTTTCATCCACCAGGGAGGAGGGCGGGTTGCTTATGACTAACAGATACCCCTACTACAGAACTGGATTTACAGGTAAGAAACTACTCCTTCTGTAGTAGGGGATCTCTGTGTATGGTCATAATCATGCAAATAGAATGGCAAGTTCATCCCCACAAACCCCACCCAGCGGTGGAAGAAACAGACAGAACCACTACTGTGCAAATAAATTTTTCAGCGAAGCCTGCCCAACCTGAGCATCTGCCCTGGCATCAGAGTCCAGGCAGAAGTGCTTAGCAAAGGTATGAACTGACTACCAAGTGGCAGCCCTACAGATGTCTGCAATGGGGACATTGCGCAGCAAAGCCGCTGTAGCAGCTTTACCCCTGGTAGAGTGAGCCTTAGGCTTACCCCCTAGAGTCTTGTTAGCTTTCTGGTAACATAGTTGAATACAGGACACAATCCACCTAGAGATGGACTGTTTAGAGGTAGCAAGACCAGTCCTGACCATTCCATAATTAACAAATAGTTGATTTGATCTACGAATCTTCTTAGTCTTATCTAAGTAGAATTTCAACAACCTGCTCACATCGAGGGAATGAAGGGACCTCTCTGCCGGAGAGGAAGGATGCTGAAAAAACGTGGGCAACGTGAACGTCTGATTCACATGTAAATCGGACACCACCTTAGGAAGAAACTTTGGGTGAGTTCTCATGACAACTTTAGATGCATGAAGCACAGTATAGGGCTCTTGGCAACAAAGAGCTTGGATCTAACTCACCCTGCGAGCCGATGTTATAGCTACAAGGAAAGCTGCCTTCCAGGATAGATGCTGTAGAGAAGCCTTATGAATAGGCTCAAAAGGCTCCTTCATTAGTCTAGGCAGCACCACATTAAGCTCCCACGGAGGCGAATGACGCCTAGTGGGAGGAAACGCCTTCTTCAAACCTTCCAGAAAATCTTTGATGACTGGGATTTGGAAAAAGGAAGTTTGTGAAGGGCATTTCCTATACGCAGTTAAAGCTGCTAGGTGAACCTTAATGGAATGAAAGTTAAGGCCAGATTGAGCCAAATGCAGTAAGTATGGGAGGATGACATCCTCCTTGCAGGATGTAGGGTCTGAACCCTTAAACATGCACCAAATGCAGAATCTCTTCCATTTGTATGCATAGGAAGTCCTTGTAGACGGTCTTTTTGCCTCTTTTGATCTCTATGCAGTTCTGAGGCAGATTTAAATGTCCATACTGCACTAGCTCAGGAGCCATGCTGCCAAACTCAACGACGAGAGGTTGGGATGCACCATCTGCCCTCCGACCTTCGTGAGAAGGTCCTGCCGACACGGAAGTCGAAGATGCAGCAGGAGAGACCGGTGTAGAAGGTCTGTGAACCACCACTGTCGACTCGAGGCCATTCCGGAGCAATGAGGATCATGGTGGCCCTGGACTGGGACAGTTTGATCAACACTGCCGGGATCAGGGGAATGGGTGAAAAAGCGTAGAGAAGGCAGTTCGACCAGTTGATCCACAGTGTATTCCCCAGCGTCCCCAGTTGGTAAAACCTTGATGCGAAGTCTCGGCATTTGCTGTTTTCTGCGGTGGCAAACAGATTGATGTCTGGAGTGCCCCACCTTGCGAAGATGCCCCTCAACACCTTGTCGCTAAAGACCCATTCGTGGTTTTCTTGAACGAGCCTGCTGACCGCGTCTGCCTGCGCATTCTGTACACCTGGCAGATGAGTCACCGTGATTGTCAGTCCCCTGGCCAGCAGCCAGTGCCAGATCGTCTGCGCCTCCCGAGACAGTGCTTGTTGAGGTAATACATTGTTGTGTTGTCCGTCTGTACAAGCAGGGAGCTGGTGTGGAACGATGGCTGGAAGGCTTTCAGCGCCAAGTGAACTGCTCGGAGTTCCAGAAAATTGATGTGATACGTGGCCTCCGTCTGGGACCACGTCCCTTGTATTTGAAGGTGTTCCAAATGCGCTCCCCAGCCGTGGAGAGACGTATCCGTCACAATGGTTTGAGTCAGTATCTCTTTGTGGAACGGGATTCCTCTGAGGAGATTGTGAGGTGAACACCACCAGTTCAGTGACTGGGAGGCGTGTTGCGACAGTTGGATCCTGTCCTCCCAGTTCCCTCGTTTCTGGTCCCACTGATCCTCCAGACATTCCTGCAGAGGCCGCATGTGGAGGCGTGCATGTGGAGTGAGAAAGATGCAAGAGGCCATCGAACCCAGGAGAGAGGACACCGTCCTCACAGTCACAGAAGGAACAGTCATGAGATTGAGCCTTTCCGAAGGATCAATAAGCATCGCTCCTCCGAAGGACACATGCGCGTCGACGGTGTCGCCTCGACGGCGAGCGACGATGTCTCCGGGACTCATATTGACGGCGACGATGTGTCGCCGTCGTCTGTGACGTCCGACAGCGACCTCGTCTGAGGTCTCGACATCCTTCCCCTCGACGTTGATCTTAGATGTCGTTTGGACCCAGAGCCCTGGGTCGACAGGGAGCGTATGGTAGTCATACCTGGCCTCGACGTTGTTGCCTTCGACCGGGACCTGCATGGTTTCTGAGCCTTCTTACGATTGGGGAGCCCCCCAGAGGCCGACGCATGGGTTGTGGAGGAGGAAAGGCTCTCTCCATGCCCAGATGTCCTACCTGCAGCCTGTTGTCTTCTCTGCTCCATGCCTTGAAGACGAATCTTCTCCCTGTCACGCAGGGCACTCCTGGAGAATGACTTGCAGATGACACAGGTTTCAGGAACATGAGTTGAAGGAAGACAGAGTATACAAACCCTGTGAGAGTCCAATTTGGCCTTCTTCCTGCCACATTCTGGGCACTTGTCAAATAAAGATGGCATTTTGACAAGAAAAAGGTTGCTAAACTGCCCCAAAAAGACAGCAAAAGGAAGATAAAGGCCTCAGACGTCGAGTGAAACACTCAAATTCTCAAAAAAGCTAAAATATTTGAAGATATACCACTAAAGGTAGAGCTCAATGCTCCAGGGTCCTGCTAGCAGGAGCCGGAAAAACAGAATTGAAAGTAACTAGCCTGTGGCTGTGCAGCATGAGATACTTAGGGTCTCTGGAGGGTTCCTTAAAGGCACGGTATCCTTTTACAGACACATAATGGCAGTCTATGGGGGCTTGTCTGTCCAACCCTTCCTCTCTATCATGACAAAGGAATTTTGTGAATGGGAGTTTCTCCATGTGTGAAACTTAGCAAAATGTCTAAATTTCAGTGTTATCTGGCTATCCTTTTTCACTTCTGGATGAAGTGCTGGCCAGAGTAGCCTTGTTTATGTCAGGCTGCATTATTTGTCTTTATTTTCTCTTAAGTGTCTATGCAGGATTGCAGAAGAGGACAACTTAAGAGACTATTTCGATTGCTCCAGGTCAACGCACATGGGCGGGACTATTCACATGATTATGACTATACAAAGAGATCCCCTACTATAGAACTTAATTTGTCACAGACGGCAAAAAGCTAGCTAGAAGTGTTAATACGCCGGTTTCAAAGTACTGTATATCCAGGCAGTTTCAAGTTGTAACAGTGGTAGAATAATATGTAAGTAATGCATTTCCTGTAAAGACGCCTGTAAGCTCTGGTTACAGGTTTCAAGCATCACAAGGTACCTCAGAAAGATAATCTTCCTGCTATAAAGCATAAGGGCCGGGTGAAACTCTCCTGAGGTATTTGTGCATTTTACAGGTCAGGCAGTTAAGTCACCAACATTTATTTTGGGGAAGATAATTTACAGATTTCATCCTTTTGTTATAGCGATCCTGGTTTTAACGGGACATCTCAAGTTACAATACTGGTAAGACATAGAGCCGAAACATGTCGACCTACCAAGACCAATCACAATGGGCTGAGGATCAATAACACATCCACAACAGCACCACTCTTAAATGTCTTTAATATTATCCCTTTCCTGACTATTAAAAAAGTCTATGTGAATGGAGGTAATTTTAAGTCACACCTCTTCTTCAAGAACCACCCATCACTCATGACTGTTGCAAACCAGAAAGTCTACCTGCTGGTGGAGGACAGACCACCTGGAGAAGGGAACACTCGGGTGAAAAGCATAACATTGCGTCTTTACCACCCAACCGTAGGAGCGGAGAATCAATATATACTGCACCATATGTTAGCGTGAATGAACGTCTCACTGAAAAATACATAGAGACTGTTAAAACCGACAAGTGAATCCTTTTTGGTTAACAAATCTACCAATAATAGAAGCTGAATTAATCTCTGCTTCTCTCCCCCTCCTTTTTGTGGTATGAACAACAGTAGGGGGTAGACAGAAATGAAGCACTCTGACAGTGAATGGTTCCTGCATAGTCAAAATTGCTAGCTACACACCAGGTTATACGATTCCATGTTTTTGTGCGAACACTAAGGGTATGCACCTCAGATTAGAATTATGAATGCCCTGGTACAGGATACAAAAATGTGCAGGATAAATTCTAATCTCAGATGCTCATGTACAGACGAAAGAAAATGCACCAAGAGAAATCAAACTTTCACTCCTTACACTTGCTCCCATCGATTGGCAGAAAAAAGTAGGTGCACAGTGTGATCGTCCAAATCGCTCTTCTTCTCCAGATAGGAGCTGATCAGCCGGCCAATCTCAGTTGTTCGCTCTGTCAAAAGAAAGACCATTTAAACTTAGACAAAGACTGAGAACACTGTTCCAAATGTAGGAGAGATGTACAATGGAACGTAAAGGTGAACAGGAGGATGTGCCTGCCTGCCAGTCTTCTGCTATTTACACTCTTCCACACATCCGCAACCCCTCTTTTCTCCTTCCCAATGACCCGCACACACTGATCCACATCACACCATAAGTGGTGGTGGTGATGTTGGTGAAAGTAGTGGTAGCAGTTAGTGGTTAGGATGGTAGCGATGTGGTGGTAATGCTGTTGGTAATGATGGTTCTGGTGAATATAGTAATGGTGGTGATAATCGTGGTACTGGAAGAGATGGTAGTATTTGTGATTGAGATAATGAGGAGGTTAATGTAATGATGCTGGTGGAGGTAATGATGCTGAAGGAGGTAATGGTGCTGGTTATCAGGAGGGAACAGTGTAGTGCTCACAAGGAAAGGGGGTAAGCCAGGAGCCAGATTGCAGAGAACAAGAGCAGAAGTTTTAAATATAAAATCCTACATAGGAAATAATTACTAAAATAATGGTCTCAAATGCAAGAACATAAACTGATTTGTAATGGTAATATGCCATCACTGATAATGGAATTACCAGGGCACAAAAAGAGCCACATCGCTTTAGGTTAAGGGTATAAGGTAACACGACCAAACAATAGATCGCAACTTACTCAATGCTGCTATGTTTCAAACCTCCTATTTACACTGTATGCACAGAAACAACCAGTTTTTTTTAGATAAAAATATATATAATTTCATCTATACGAAGATGTTTAAACCTCTTAAACATTTTGCCTTACAGATGCTCTAAAAACACTGCAGGAACATAAAATTACAATAAGTTGTTGTACTCATCACAACATACAACAATTTCTATCACTCACTCTTATACCTTCTGTTGGACAATATCAATGGACAGAAAAGGTGATGGAAGTTAGGCTTGTAATTTGTCTAACCACTAGCAATCACTCAGGATAGCATACAACCCCATTCTCTTGCCCCCTAGGTCACTTGAGCTTAGACTGAGACCAATGCAAATCAGTCTGGGTCAACGGGATGGAAAGTTACTGAGCGATTGGCAGTGGTAAGACTTCGCATCAGTTTTTCTACTGAGTTGGTCTCCAGTTGAATATGTGTGGGCAAGTTTCCAAATCCTGTATGGTTAAATTGTTTTACTGTCAGCTGTTATTTTTGTGGGGGGTTGGGGGTTAGTTGATCTTTTATTTGCCATCCTGACTGAGAAGGTGCGGATTAGTCCATGTGACTAGTGAATGTTGAGTTGAGACTGCTTCTGGGGTGGAAAACATAACATGCAACGTATAACCTGTGTGGAAGGGCCCAGTGATGAACTGTAGCAGGTTGTTTGCGTTTAGGTCTTACATGACTATTTGGGTACAAAATATTTATTGTATCGAAACAGCTGTTTAGGCCAAGTGCATATACATACCTTATCACAGTGGTATGTCAAGTCTAAGCATGGCCTCATTCTGGAGATTGTAGTGGGGCAGGAGTGGGTGTAGAGCAACAGCCTGACAACAAAACTCAGAGGCTTGGTTTTCTCTTCACCGTAGATCAAACTACCAGTATAAAATTCCAAAAGCAGGCTTAACCCTACACAGGGACGAGAATACATAATTCAAAGTCATTGTGTGGGTTTAGCCTGTTTTTGGTCTTCTTCCGTATGGTAGTTGGGCTTGTTCTAAGAGAAGGGTCCCTTGCTCTTAAAGGGGATTGCTGTTGATAAAGTGGAGGAGAGGGGGTAGGCCAAGTAGTACGAGATAAGAAATAGCCAATGTTTTTGATAGAAAAAATAGGGAGCACCACACATCAAGAGAGCATCACATAAAGGTGTATCCCTCTCCAGGCCTCTGAATGTATGGTAGTGTTGTAGAGGAATCAATTACTTGGCAGGCTGGCTCTGCATAAAGCACCAACCTTACAGAGGCACCAGCTGGAATACAGTGAGGAGAGAAAGGGCTGTTGGTGGGAAGGGACAGTGTTAGGTGTGGCGGCAGTAGGAAAAAATGACAGCTGGAAATAGGGGCAGTGAAGGAAAGAAGAGGAGCAGCGATAAGGGACAGGGGCAGTAGCTGTCAATGAGAAGTTGTTAGAAATGGGATTTTTGGTCGGCTAGGGCATGGGCCAAAGTCAGGCAGAAGCCACCACTCTAGTCAGGATAAGGGAGTTACACTCTTAAAATAACCCCTGTTCACCCCCTTGGTAGCTTTGCACGATCAGCCAGGCTGATCTTAAAGGCAGTGTGTAAAGCATTTGCACATAACAATAATACAGTGTAAGCACTACAAAAGGACACCACACCAGTTTAGAAAAATATCCAATATTTTTATATATTTATGACAAGACCAAAACGATTAAAATCCACAATACAGTACTAAAAAATCTTCAATTATCAAAATATGATTAAAAAATAGTTACCTGATGTCGATAGCCCCAGACTGAGCTATCACGGGCCAGCTACGGTGTTGGGAAGACCCACAAACAGTACCTGTTAGAAATGCAGGGCGTCTGCAACCTCTCGTTGAGCTTCCAAACGCACGGTGTCCACAGGCGCCCGTTCCGGAGGTCAGTGAAGGAGTCGTCGGGGCCCTTGAAGTCACACGGTTGCAGGTCGAACTCCCCTCTGTTGAAGTCAGGAGTGCTGGCAGGCGTCAGGTGATGCGGTGCGATGCCCTCAGGTTGCGGTGCGATCAGCGGCTCGGCTGTGGTGTCAGAGAGACCAGGGTCGCTCGCGGTGCAAGGTGAAGGCGGTTCCCGTTGCAGTGCTGGCAGGTCACGGTGCAAGCCATGGCGTCGTCGCAGCTGAAGCACAGTTGTCAGGTGACGAACTGGAGTCGATGGTGCTGGTATCAGTAGGCCATGGCTGCGGTGCAGGATGAGGGCGGTGAGTCGTGTAACTTTACGAGCGGCGCCCTCGAACCACGGTGCAAGCTGCGGCGTATATTTCGGTGTGGAGCGGCATCTTCGGGGATACCAAGGCATCTTTGTGAAGCGAGGCAGTGCGGAGCCCACAGGTCGCGGTGCGAGCAGCAGCTCGGTGGCAGCGTCAGCAGGCGTCATCGGTGAGACCAGGGTCGGATTGCGGCTGTGCCCTCCGCGGTGCCTTCAGGATATGGAGTCAGCAGCAGCATCGTAGACGGTGTCTGGTTGCTTTTTCCTCTGTTGCAGCACAAAACACACAGTCCCCAGTGCTGAGGGCAGGTGAGCTAGAAGTCTTTGCTGTTCCTGAGACTTCTTGAACATGGGGCAAGCTCTACCTCTAGCCCTTAGAGAAACTCAAAAGTAGATTGCAGAAAGTTCAGTCCACTCCGTTCACTGCCCAAGACAGAAGCAGCCACTGCAGGCCAACACAGCAAAGCACACAGCAAAAGTGGTAGTCCCTCCTCACAGCTTCTCCAGCTCTTCTTCTTGGCAGTCTTCTTGATCCAAAATAGTTCAAAAGTTCAGGGGTCTGGGCCCCAATATTTATATCCCAAAATCCTTTGATCTCTTAAGCAGAGTGTATCTGTGCCCAGCCAGAACCAGTTCTGCCTTCTCTGGTGTGACTTCCTCGCAGGAGGTGGAGACGGCATGGTCAGAGGAAGACCAGGCTCTTTGAGGTGGCAGGAAATCTCCCCCGTCCTTAATTGCAGCACAGGTCTATTCAGCCCTTTCCTGACCCACCTAGACTATCTGGAGCCACTCTTGCTCCCCAGCCTTCTGTCATCCAAAACCCAGACCGGCAATTCACATTCCAGCAGAGGCACACGGGATGATTGAGCAAGAAAATACCTACTTTCTAAAAGTGGTATTTTCAAACACAGAATGTAAAAATCAGCTTCACTAAAAAGATGCCTCTTTAGATTCGGAGTTCAGGCATACTAAACTTTATTTTCCTACCTAATTCCCCCGGTCAGTTAGGTTTATAAGAGGACATAAACAAACTCCCCGTTCTGTCCTATGGGGAACAGGTAGCCTTACAATAGTGAAAAACAAAATTTGCCGTAATTAACTATCTGGACATGCCACACACACCAGGGCATGTCCTACCTTTCACATAAACTGCACCCTGCCCACAGGGGTACCTTGGGCCTACCTTAGTTGTGGCTGACATGTAAGAAAAGGGCGGGTGAGGGACTGGCAAGTGTGCACTGGCCTAGTCGACATGGCAGTTACAAGCTGCGTGCAGACTCCGCAATGGCGGGTCTGAGGTACCTTTTCCGGGCTACTCACGTGGGTGGCACAATCAGTGCTGCAGGTCCACTAGTAGCATTTGATTTACAGGCCCTGGCACACTCAGTGCACTTTACTATGGACTAACAAGTAAATCAAATATCCAATCATGGAAAAACCAATCCATAACACAATTTACCACAGGAACACTTGCACTTTACCGCTGATCAGCAGTGAGAAAAGTGTGCAGAAACACTACGCCAGCAAAAACAGTCTCAAAACACAGAGGTCAGAAAGCAAAAACTCATGGGAAACACGCCAAAAGATGCCAAGTCTAACGAAAGTGAAGAGCAAGAAGTGAATAAAGATGGGAATCTATGCGCATATGCACCAGGCAAAACATTGGCGGCAGTGCAGCAAGCTTTGCTTTCACATAGACAGCAGCTGAGCAGGCTTCCCTCAAACACTGATAGTATCAGGGTGGCATTCACTGAAAGCCAGAACAGGTGCTGCATTGGCCACAACAATGCAACTTCCACTCATACAGAAGAAACGCAGCAGAGTTAGCAGGAGGGACACTATTCTCATACTCACAACAGGTAACAGTTTCAACAGAGCATGCTTCCCTCAAACACAACACCCGTATGGCACAATATGAAGATTGGTTGGTAAAAGCGCCCCATGCCGTGCTTTCACTTAATGCATAAACTGAAAATCTGTACGTCTGTGAACCAGTGCAGAGTTTCTGCGATACAACACCAGAGCTCTATGTATTGTAACGGTGAAATTAGGGTGAATGGATCCTCAAAATAATTTAACTGAACATACAACTGTGGGGATAGTTATCATAGGGAAGGGGGTCGTCAAGTACACAGAAAGGGCATAAAGAAGGGGGGAGGAAGATCTTATGAAGTAGAATTGATTGAGAAAATGTTAACGCTCCCTCCAGGTATTGATGAAACAGAAAGGTCTTAGGCTGTTTTCTAGTGATAACAATGAGAACTCCATGCACACAAAGGGGAGAGAAG
Organism: Triturus cristatus; assembly: GCF_964204655.1. NCBI lineage: Eukaryota > Metazoa > Chordata > Amphibia > Caudata > Salamandridae > Triturus > Triturus cristatus. Next base: position 652,881,862 of record NC_140594.1, read on the forward strand.
AATTTCAGGTTGAGGTGCTTGAATCTGTGTAAGAGAGTGAGAGTATAATATATACATATCTATCCCCCTCTAAAGTCATAAGCCCTAAATTCACAAAGCAACATGGGGGTAATGCAGATTCTACTCAGCTCTTCCAGTAGCACTTTTCAAGTTCTTCCCAGACAGCACAAACCTGTTTTCCAAAAAAATAAATAACTAAAGGGCAGGAGAGACTTAGTAAAGCTTTGGGGCATGACAAAGGCCAAACGACATGTAGAAAAGGCTATGTGTAAAAAAAAAAAAAAAAAAAAAATGCTTGTGCGGCACATGAAAAAGTGGTTTGTTTTGTGGGTAAATTTGACAGCAAACCTTTTAATTACAATTTATCTGCACAAAAATAGTGTACGGTACACAGCATTATAGTTCAATTTGACGAGTAACCTAAGCTGTAGTAATATAACAATTTAAAGTGCCAGGTCTTGAGGGCCTTCCTGAAGGTGTTCAGGGAGGGGGTGTGTGATATCGACTGGGAGTTCGTGCCAGGCCTTGGCCACGATGTGGGAGAAGGCCATTATCCCCGTTTTGACACTGCGGATGCGTGGTATATTGGCGAGGTTGGCGGATCAGAGGGTCCTTTTGGGTATGTGGAAGGTAATTCTGCCGTTGATGTATTGAGGTCCGGTGTTGTGTAGGCATTTGTAGGTGTTGGTGAGTATCTTGAAAGTGATTCTCTTCTGGACGGGGAGCCAGTGGAGATTCCATAGGTATTGGCTGATGTGCTCGTGTCAAAGGATACAGAGGACGAGTTTGGCGGCGGTGTTCTGTATCGTCTAGAGCTTGCGGAGTAGAGACTTGTTTATGCCGGGGCAGAGGGCGTTTCCATAGTCCAATCTGCTGGTAATGAATGCATGAGTGACTGTCTTCCTTGACTCGTGGGGAATCCATTTGCAAGTCTTACGTAGGATGCGGAGAGTGTTGAAGCAGCTGGGGGCGATGGCATTGACCGGTCGGTTCATGGAGAGGGAGGTGTCAAGTACGATGCAGAGTTTTCTGGCGTGGTCCGTGGGGGTCAGGGTGCCGAGGGCAGTGGGCCACCAGGTGTTACATGCCGTTCGGGTGGGTACGAGGATGTGGACTTCGGTCTTCACCGAGTTGAGCTTCAGGCAGCTGTTGCTCATCTAGGTTGCAACATCCTGCATTCCTTCCTGGAAGTTGAGTCTGGTGGTGGTGGGGTCCTTGGTGAGTGAGGATGAGGTGGGTGTCATAGGCTTGGGATACTAAGCTGAGGCCGTGCTGTCGGACGATGGTGGATAGGGGGGCCATGTAGATGTTGGAGAGGGTTGGGCTGAGCGCTGATCCCTGGGGATCTCTGCAGTTGATTTCAGTGGGTTCAGATAGGAAGGGTGGCAGTCTGATTATTTGGCTTCTGACGGTGAGGAACGGTCGGATCCAGTTGAGGGCAGTTCCTTGTATGCCGGTGTCCTGTAGTCTGGCGGCGAGTGTGCGGTGGGAGACAGTGCTGAATGCTGCAGATAAATCAAGTAGAATCAGGGCTGCGGTGTGGCCTTGGTTGAGGAGGGTGCGAATGTAGTCTGGCAGCAAGTAGGGAGGTCTCGGTGCTATGGTTACTGTGGAATCTGGTTTGAGAAGGGTCGAGAATGGCGTTGTCCTTGAGGAACCTTGTCAGTTCTGCGTTCACAGTCTTCTACGCAACTTTCGCTGCGAAGGAGGAGTGATATGGGGCGGTAGTTCTTGAGGTATGTTGGATCTGCTGAGGGCTTCTTGAGCAGGGGCCTGACTTCTGTGTGTTTTCGGACGTCGGAGAAAGTGCAAGTCTCGAAGGTGGCGTTGATGGTGCGTCGTAATTCTGGTGCTATGGCGGTGGAGGCTCTGTGGTAGGTGCGGTGGTTGCGGAGTCAGGCGTATGGTTGTTGAAGTTGTTGTAGAGGTTTTTGATCTTCAGGTGGGAGTAGGATCCAAGCTTGTTGCAGGAGGTCCTAGGAGGGGGTGATGTCCGCGGCTTCGCGGGGGGGTTTGGTGAAATCCTGGATGATGCTGAAGAGTTCCTTGGGGTTGCTGGAGTTGGCAAGGATTTTGTTGTGGATGAAGGTCCTTTTGGTGGTTCTAATGTGTTGGTGGTATTCCGTCATGGCGTTCTTGTAGGTGGTGTGGTTTTCAGGTGTCTTCTTGTTTCTCCAGGCGCCTGAATGTGCGCCTGGCTTTTTGGAGGTCTGTGGTGAACCAGGCGGCTTTGCTGGGGTGTTGCCTGTCAGAGTTGCATAGGGGGTGAGTTTGTCAGCGCAGTTGGAGATCCATGTGTGGAATTCCCTAGCTGCGAGGTTGGCATTGGTTGCAGTGGTGGGGGTGTTGTGGTTGGAGTTGAGCTGCTCCTCGTGACTCTGCTTCAGTTCCTTCACGGGTGGGTTTGGGGAGCTTGGGTTTGTCGACGAGAAGTGTACACAGTGGTGGTCGGTCCACGGGGGTTGCATGGTCTGACTGAAGTAGACGCTGTTTTCTCTTACGAAAATGGGGTTGAGGGTGTGTCCTTTGTGGGTCGGTGTGATGACGAGTTGTTTCAGTCCGAAGTTGGCGAGGTTGTCTCGTAGGGTGATGGAGTTGGGGGTCGCTGGGGTTGTTAAGGTGGAAGTTAAGGTCACCGATGAGTATGTAGTCTATACTGTATAAGGAACAAGCATTTACAATGCAATGGTCTCGGCATTGTTAAAGTTAGAGCTATTGGCATTGCTCATGACATTTTTGTTTATGTTTTTGTTTTTCAAACATTTAAAGAAACGGCATTGTTATTTACAATGTCCCGTTACCTGTGTGTTCTTCGTTGCTGGACAGGTGCTGTTCATGCCCTATGCCATGAACAGCATAGGGCATGAACTACGTGTGTACGCGTATGCCAGAGCGAGGGAATTTTTCTTCTTTTTTGGTTGCAGTTTTATACAGCGCGAACTCAACCCGAGGGTATCCGAGCGCTTTACGTGAGCGTCAGTTTCATTACACACGGACACAGTCATGGGAGATTAAGTGCTTTGCCCAGAATCACAGGGTGTTTGAGCCTCCCACTAGCCTCGATCCTGGTTCCCCAGCTTCAATGTCGGCCGCTCTAGCCGTCAATCCACATCCTCAGTGTGTGGAGAAGAGACCGGTTTTCTGTAAAGTCACATTCGCGATTAGACTTCGAAAGTCTTTCTGTAACAAGTCAAAAGGTTTGTGTTCAGTAAAACTCCGAGACAGGATCTGGGAGTGAAGTGCCTACGCTCTGCCAAATGAAGAGCCAGCTGATGAACCAACAAGAAAAAGAAAGAAAGGACTCTAAATGCGTGAATTTTGCCGTCACTTAATCCAGTGTCAAGTTATGGGAACGAGCGCAAGCAGTTGCAAAGAAAGGATTTACAGGAGGAAGTTTTTATACTGGCTACCGCTGCAATGGAACTGCCACGGAGGAGCTTCTATATGGTTTGCTTTAAAACTGGCATCCGAAAGCGGCCACAGGTTCTTCTTAAGTTGCTGTCCCGTATATTGACTCCGGTGACCACAGGCACCTTCCACCTCCAACAGCCCCCAGCGCGTCCTACCGGGGCCCTTACCTTCCAGTAGAAGACACCTAGCCGCTCCAGTTCAGCGATGCTCACAGACCGGTTGAGCTGCAACTGATGTGGCTGCCTCTGGTCCTCCGAGGACTCGTCCATGTACCACGCTTCCACCATGTTTGCAGCTCTGTATGCAAATAAAAGCTTGAGTCACAAGGCAAAGTAGGAGTAGAGCTGCTTTCAGCCCGCCCCAAATGGGGAGGAGCCTTGCTCTACGTATGCAGGTAAAAGCTAGCGTCACGAGGCAAAGGAGGAGTAGAACTTCTTTCAGCCCGCCCCAAATGGGGAGGAGCCTTCAACACACCACCCCCTCCCAGCTGGTGTCGTCATTCCAAGTGTGACAAAGTTGAGCAAACGCCAAATTTGCTGGGAGAGGTGGATTTGTCATTAAAATAATCATCAAATAAATCACGCATTAGAAATGTAAAACAAGAATGACATGGACCCCGAGCGCCAGGGGGAGGAGAGCGAACAGCGCCAGTCGGACGCAGGAGCACCGAGGGAGCCGATAGCAGGGGGAGGGGACGAGCACCAGCCGGGCTGCTTCTGCTCGGTACGTCTCGGCCTGACACCCACGCCGAGTAGATTTCTTTTTTTAACCCTAACCAGCAAGAATGACATATGGACCCCGAGCGCCAGGGGGAGGAGAGCGAACAGCGCCAGCCGGACGCTGGAGCACCGAGGGAGCAGAGAGCAGAGGGAGGGGACGAGCACCAGCCGGGCCGTGGACGGGGATGACGCCATGAACACCACCGTCCTTCTCCGAGGTCAAGCAGAAATGCCTCTGAGAAACGCAGCGTCATTTTCGGATTCGGGGGCGTGTTTTTCTTTCTCTCCTCTTCCCATTGGCTGGAATGTTTAGATTCCAGAGAAGAGAAAGAAAGTAAAAAACACGCCCCCGAATCCAAAAAAGACTGGGCTTAAATGGACAGATGCCCCTCTCCTCCAATGGCTGGCCTCCATTTAGGAAGCCAGCCAATGGAGAAGAGGGGCGGGCTCAAGCCCCATACTAGAAAACATTAAATCTCGCCAAGCGAGACTGCGCAAGCGCAGCCTTCGCTAGCCGAGACCTAATAAACAAACAGTACAGGTACAACAGTGATATCTCAGAAAAGACAGTACTGGCACAGACAGTGATACAGGGCGACGGCCAGGTGAAAACAGGGCACAGCACAGAGCGGATAACAGCGGCCTCAAACACCTACCAAGTGGAGGTCAGCAGGGGCAGCGGCGGAGCACACATAGCGGAGCTGCTGGGGAGAGAGCAGGTCTCAGACCAGAGATCAGAGGTCTTGCTCTGACACCCAGTTAGTGTCTCCAAGATTATACTTAATAACCGATACTTAAGTTGTGGAATCTTTTCCTTCTTGGAAATAGACACTTTAAACTCCAACTGAAGGAAAGAGGCCACATTCTGGATCAACATTAACTTGTGTGCTCCCAGTCAAAGCTGCCCAATGGCAGAATTATAGAAGTTTTAACTAGATTCCAGCTTGCTCCTCAAGTGCTCTTGCAGAGCTTCCCTTTAGCTTTTCCAGGAAAATTGCACTGGAAAATGAATTATTTCACTTAAGTTGAAAAGGAAATTCAGGAGATAAGCACTCTTGCACCTCTCCCCTCTGCTGGATGTTGTTGAAATGTGTACCTGGAATTATAAACCACCACTTTCAAAGATCAGTCAATAAACTATATTCGGTTTTTGTTTGCAGAACCATAAAAGTTACACAGATACAATACATAAAGACAATAAAATATTAACACTACTTAAAAAAAAAAAAAACAAGAAAAAAAAACACAGACTTCACTATAAATAATCTAAAAACATGTCTAAAAGAGAGACTTCTACGTGTCCATAAAGTGCCTAGATTTCAAAGATGCTTTTAAAAACCCTACTATAAAAATGATACAATCATCCTTCAACAATTGAAGGTACATAAGAGCTGGTCTGACTTGGTTAAAATTTAATTTCTTTCAAATAGGAACTAACAAATGCCTCCTGGGGACGTCATATAAGTTACAAAAAAACATAAAGTGCAGCAAATGCTGAGGAGACTTTCTGTCGCAGCCACAGGACGCTAGCACTTGACCTCTGGAAGCCCCCTTAGGTCTTGCTAACAGGAGGTGAAAAAGGTTGAACAGGAACCTAGTTAAAAGAAATTTTTCATGTGTCGTCAAGGAACCCATAAGATATGGTTCTGACAAAGGTGTTGATTTAAGCGGTAGGTATGCTCGAACTCATGGTTTCTGGACCTCTACTGTTTTCCACATCTGTTTGCCTTCGGCTCAGAAAGGCAGACTTAGTTAATTCCACATCCTTTCTGGGTTAAGAAATTGGATGCCCCGCCCAATCCATTCGAACCCTTTTTTAATATAGTTAAGCCAGGGAATACGAACCATATTATCTAGGGCCAGGCACATTTTTAAGATCAAATGAGTGAGGATTAGGTCTTTATTTAACCAACACTTTACCAAGAAAATCAAAGGGCGTAAGGCAAGAGTGTCGCTTAGGTAGGGGACACCCAATTCCTCGTGTACCGCCATATTCGAGGTTTCTCGCGGGACACAATCTTTTTAAAAAACAATTTTCCACTACCTGGAGGGGTTCTGTTGCCGTGTATCCCCAAATCTCACTGCCATAGGATGCTATCGCTAGACTTTCTGCTTGATACATTAGCAACATTGCTCCAGTTGGTTTCTTCCCCACTTTTGAGGCAAAATTAAAAATTGCTGCATTTGCCCGAACCAGATCCCCTTTTTTCTGATTAATGGGTCCCACTTAAGTTGATCATCAAATAAGACCCCTAAATAAGAAAAGATATTAGTGCGGGGAATCTTATTACCAGTTCTGAACTGTAAGCTCCTCTTCATATGCCTCCCCACCCTCATGACATAGGACTTCGAGGTATTAATGGACAAGTCCCGGTCTGACATAAAACCCGAGAATGCAGCCAAAAGAGCTTGGAGACCCAGTTCAGTTCTGGATAGGACAGCGTCGTCCACGTAAAGCAAGACTGGGACGCCCCGCTGTCCTACATAGGGGAAATCAGTTTGAGTTGCCCTCAACACATTTTCTAAATTGTTAATATAAAAATTAAATAAAAAAGGCACCAAAATACAACCCTGACAGACACCCTTCTTAATCTCAAAGTCCCTTGTTACCTGCAGATCTTGAGTACCCAACGTTAGCTGTGGTCGATGAATGCAGGTCCTCAAGAAAGTTGAAAATGCTGTTTTCCACCTCCATTGCCCTCATGGCCTGCCATAGCATAGCCCCGTTTACACAGTCAAAAGCAGATGACAAATCCATGAAGGCAAGGTGGATGGTTCCAGAATGTGCTACAGTGTATTTATTCAGTATCATAAAAAGATTAATACACTGAGCAACAGTGGAGCTGCCCGGTCGGAAGCCATACTGGACGTCCGACAATATCTTGTTCTCATCCGCCCAGCTTGTTAGTTTTTGTAAAAGGACACGACCCATCACTTTGACCACTGAATCGATAAGCGAAATTGGTCTGAAACAGTGAGTACTGTTTCTATTGCCCTTTTTAAAAACTGGGACTATGGTTGAAGAAGCCCATGACTGGGGGCACCCATTCTTAGCTGTGCCATTAAATAGGAACTCAAGAATCGGAGCCCAGAACAGAGTCTCCGATTTGAATAAATCCGGGGCGATCCCGTCTGGGCCTGGAGCTTTATTTATGGTTAGCCCTTGGATCGCTTCCAGGATCTCATTCATGTCAAAACTTATCACAGCATCTTTCCTATTTTCGGGCTCTCTAAGTAGGCTCAAGCGGGCATTCAATCATAGTTTCAAAGTGACATACCCACTCCTCTGTGATGTGAGCCACAAGGCCCACACTTCCTTCCTTATCAAACAGGGGTCCATTCACAACACTCCAAAACCTGACACTGTTCCTCAGAGTACTAGAGTTGATTACCTCTTTCCAGGCATCTTCCTGCAGGGCTCCCTTACGTTTGGCCAGGGTTAGCTTATGTTCCCTACAATCACGAATCTCTGATTGGATTCTCGGTCTTGCTGCCAGAGCTTCCCCCAACCGTTTAGCTGATTTGGAGCAGCTGGCATCAAACCATCTGGGGCCCTGTGACACAGTGCCTCTAGCCGGAGCACTTAACAATTCCCCCACTGTTTGCGCTATTACCCCGTAGGCGCCAAGGATCTCGTTGGGAGTGGACCTCTCAGATGTGCATAATTTTAGTTCCTGGGCACAAGAAGTTTTTTCCACCTTATTAAAAAAAAAATAACGGGAGACACCGGGGACCATTTTAGTCTGCACTTTCCATCAGTTGATTTCAGGGTACCCCTATTCAAAACCTCCCCAGTTTTTATCAATAGTGGGCCCGACATATAGACTGATACAGGGTTATGGTCACTGAATTCACTAACTACAATGTTAAAACCACTACAAAAAGATTGTAGTGACGAAGAAATTAAAATAAAGTCAATGAATGATCCTCTTCCAGTTCTTTTGAACATTGGTACAGGGAACTTGGTATGAGGGTCAGTTAAGGACATCGTGACTACTAGATCTAGTTCATTTAACATTGTTCAACAGTTCCCCTTGAAGATGGTGTTCAAAATGAAAGCCCCTCATACGGGGACAACCCAACTCTGAGATGCAAGATGATGAGGGGTCACCGCAAGGGTGTATATTGAAATCACCAGAAATCAAAAAGTTACAAAATCTGTAGCCCATGGTTTGTTTTATCATTGCACCCAGATTGGTGATATTACACACCTCATGCGGACAAACCGTTGTTATAAAAGTTAAAGATTCCCCATCTAGTGTCCCCCCTACTTACTGACAAAGCCAGAATTCCTAAATATGTAGATGGGGTCACCTGCAACTTGCAGTCAACGGCCACCAAAATGTAAGTAACTAAGCCCCCCCCCTAGGTCTACCACTTGCCGATGGAATGGCCGGGACAAAAAATGCCTTGTAGCCTTCCAAAAAAAGGTTACAGTCCACCGACCACGTTTCTTGTAAGCAAATTATAGTGTATTGCTTCACGTAACATACCCACCGAGGATCTAGGAACTTATTAGCCAGCCCAGCAATGTTCCAGGATAAAAAGATATTAAACCTCACTGCTGTATGGCTCACATCTACTGCCCCTAAAGACTGAAGAGGAGTAACTGATAATGATCCAGGGGACACAAGGGCCTTCAGTCAATCGCAGTTCTCCAAGCCGGATAAGGCTGCGAATCTTATCTGTCAACAATATGTGGGTGCCACACAACTGCCCATCCAAAGCAGGAGCTAAATGGGTTAAGGCGAAAGGCTGTTGCCTGGGAGCTGGATTATTTATCCAACCTCCTCGATGGCGTACCCTATGGGCATTATCTAGCATTTCCCTGTGGGGGGCAGACTTGTAAAAATAACCCAAGGGTAAAGCCTTAATAACAGATCTGGTGAGCGGAGTGAGGCTAATGTCCTTGGATAAAATGCGCCCTGCAGTAAAGGGGTTGTCAAAATTTACGATAACACAATCACCAGGGTCCAATTTACGTGAGGTCCCCATCCAACTAACCCTACGTGCCATAAGAATATTTTTGTATACACAATGACCCATGGTGGTATTGTGGGTAAATCAGTGATTTAATTTGTTTCTCAGCTGCGCGTAATCTTCCGTTGCCCCAATAGGGAGAGGGGGTACATTCCCCAATACTACTACATATGGGGTAGATTCAGGTGGAAGATCTATAGTCGGAAGATTAAGTAGCTGGTTTTCCCTAACCACTGGCCCCCTCTCCCTATGCGTCACGGGAGATCCTACTCTGCTCGTGGAATGTCATAAGGTGGCCGGAATATCTGAACTTCTGGACCTGGTGCTTATAAGGCTATTCTTATCAGTTGCTACAAACCTTACAGTAGACCCACCCCCTGCTCCTTCCCCCACAACTCTTTTGTCCCTTATGACTAGGTCATCTATGCGTGTGGGAGGACTAACTGGGGGCATAACTGGAGGATTACATCCTAAAGTCCCCTCCAGCTTGGCCAACCTAGCTTCTATCACACTTATTTTTTGAAACATAGGGTCTAGTAAAGTGGATAGCATAGTTTCTAGCCTACTCCAGAAATACCCCTCCTTGGTGTTATCAAAATAGTTGCTCTGGCGTAAACTGATTCATAGAGGTGGAATTACCCTCATTAACAACATTAGTGAAGAGGACAGATAGTGCTTTCCCTCCAGGGGTGCCCTGTGCTGGTTGTTTTTTAGATTGTATGTACCCACGTCCCTTTTTTTGGTAGGGGGGATTCATTAATACAATCTGGTTTAGGCTTAGCCTTCTGCCCTCTAGTAGTTACTTTAATTTTCATAGGAGTAGGTTCAGGCTCCTGAGAAGAGCAAGAGCCAGGATTTAACATTATGGCTGTAGGTGGGGATGGGGGCGGGCTAAGCCTAACTAAAGAGGCATCCTGGTTTAGTGCCGGCAGAGAGTCGGAGAATGCAGGGGTTAGGGAAAGTCTACCTATCGGGGAGTGTGGATCTAGGGATAACCTTTGTCCTGTCATTTGGATTTCATGAATGAGGGCAGATTCAGCCCTCAAGAGGAGAGATACACCAGACATTAAAAAAAGCAAAATTTGGTAGTATTGGCCTAATTACTAAGTGCAATACATAGACTACAAAATACAAAGTACGATGTGCAAAGTACAATGTGCAGGTACAGTTCAAAGTTAAAGCACAGATTACTAAAGTGACAAAAACGAAACACCTCAGGGCCTTAGTTGTACTCCTCGCAAAGTGCAAGGTGCGTTTTAGCAGCAACAATTAAAATGGTTAAGCAATAAACGGCACTAAAGTGCAAGGTGCAGTGCAAAATCCAGGCACAATCAATCTTGCAAGGACAGGTTAAGTGGGTAACGGAGTAATCACGCCTTGTCCATCAAAAAAGGTGCATGGGGGATATACAGGAGTCAAAACGTCACCCTACCTACCGGTCAGGTAAAATGAGTGATACCACATAGAAAAGAACAACAGTACCTGTATAGAGAACCTTAATACTGGTGAGAAGGGGGTTGGCCCTGCCTCTTCCTGGCAATGACGGGCAAGCCCTTGGCCCGGGCACGCCCGCGCGCATCCCGCACTGCGGGAGGGCCGCTGTATCGTTATCGCACCCCACGGCGCGGTGACGCGGATGCCGGTCACAACAGGTTTGGCTTCCCAATGCATCCCGCGCTGCGGGAGGGCCGTGTTATCGCACCCCACAGCGCGGTGACGCGGTAACGTGGATGCCAGTTGCCAAGCCCTCTGGGAGTTGTAGTCTGGTGTCTCGTTGGGCCGTTTACCTCACGGCCGGTAAATTAGGGATTCTGCAGACTTCCTCGCGGCAGCAGCAGAAGCTGCAAAGAACAAAGATCACTAGCTGCTACTGGTCTAGACTGAATCAGTCTTTCACTGCATGTGTTGCACTCTTTCAGACCTTGCTGCTTTCTGGCTTTATTGCCTGGCAGCTTATATCTTCTTATTCTCTTTCTTGAAAGAAGGTCCTACACATACTTACCAATACCAAGTAGGGAGCAGGAAAGGAGGGGAGGAAGAAGGAGAAAGCACAGGAGGAGGAAATTAAGGCGGAAGAAAGGAGTTGGGGAGGAGGAGGCCAACAAACTGCACTTAGAATCTCAAAGTTTATAGTTTGCTTCTCGTTGATGCACTATGGTACACTTATTCAGGTACTAACAGGATGGGTGCCAGAATACCAGTGTTATTTTCTGAAGACCATCCACCATCTTGCTCTACAGTATATCTCCATTGGAAAGTAAGGCCCGGTTACATGTCACCCATGGTATTAATTAGGAGTATTCTTCCTCACTCACTTGCTTATTTTACAGTGGATGTTAGAAGGTTCAAATAATTTGTTTAGCAAAGTTGACACTGTAGCATCTACTATCTATTCTTTAGAACTCTGCATATTGGCTTATGTTTGGGTTTGTCTAACCTTTTGTATTTACCTGGAGCCCTCTTATACAGTTTGCAACTTTTTGCTAGTGCAACACAGCACTGTATTAGTCTCGAGCTCCCCTTTGTTGCAGAGGGCCACGTTAAACATTTGTTTGAGGATTTATCACACTAAAGATAATGTGCTTGTACTATCAGCTGCATAACACGGTCTACATTTTCATTTGATGTCCCTGCAAAGACCAGACCAATACCTTTTCTCTCATTATTTCTGCCACCTACATTGTCATTATGCTTTACAAGTCCATTAATTGAGGTAATCACTTTGCTAGTGAAAAGGAGGTGCTTTGGTATGGTCAGCGACTTTCTTTTGGGGTACAAATCTCATCTAAACAACTTAAATAATTGTTGTTTCGGAAAGTTGTTTACAGTAACTTGTGGTGCAACAGATCTCACAGTCTGCAAGTAAAGGATTCAAGATCGAATGCCCCTGCAGAAACAGTCTGCTCAAAATGTTTTGGGTTACAAAAAATGTCATGATTAAATAAAAAGCAATCCTTCTCATTTTCACGAGATATACTCAAATAACCAGCATTGTGTGCACTCCGAATGTTTACTCTCTGCTCGAATGTGCTCTAATTTTCTTTTTGACGTAATGGATCAGCAGTGCCTCAGAGCAATTTAACTTCAAAGTTCTACCTTTTTAATTAGAACTGTGCCTTTTGATGTTTTTGAAAAAATAAAATAAGCCTCAATACTGGAAGCACTTTAATTGTGGGGTTCAGAGTAACTCTGCTGAGCTCTGGGTAAATTTCGTTATTTAACGTAGTTTTTCTGTTGCCAAAGTACCGTTTTTGTGTTACTCAAATGCTGCATAAACATCAACTGTAGCTGTTCCCTCAGCTGGTCCAATATTTGTTTTTCTGTATACAGGTTCCATTTATTAATTGGGCTGGACTACTGCCTGGCTCAAAATCAAAGTTTCCTACTTTTCAAAAGACACTGCCATTGTAGGTGCCCTGCCTGAGGAGGTTTTGGCCTTCAGAGCTACCATGTTTGATGTATGAAATTTAAATTCTTTCAACGCTTTGTACTTGGAGGCTTTTACACAACTTTTTTTTTTTTTTTAACCGACGTCTGGTTAATAGTGAAACCCAGCTATTTCGTAAAACAGAATGGTATTTCTTAGTCTCCTCTTAGGTTTATTCATGCAGCTATACTGCAAGAGGTGCTAAGCAGTTCACAAACCACTTCAGAGGCATAATATTTGGGGGGCATTTTCTACTGTAGAAGGGACTTACCTTACTGTTTTCTGTCCTTGCATGCCGCAATAGGGGCACATTTCGTTTAGAGCATACATAACCTGCGACTGGTGCTGTACCCGATAATTATTTCTTACTGTGCCTTCCTTGTCCACAATTTATTGGTAATTTATAATTACAGGGGCTGGTTACTTTGAATTTTGTTCATTAGTGTAAAGGGGCCATAAATTGTTCAAGAGCAGATTGAGAAGGAAAACCTGCTGCACTCAGCTAACCTCTGTGAGAAGGTGTACTCTGCATGAACCTTCTCCTGGGCGTCCATAATTCTTCTCCCTAGGCTACTAAAAGACCAAATGACTGAATCCTGTGGAATCTAAATTATACCTTGGCAAGCGTTTATTTACATTGACGTTTCCTTGTTCTTTTCTAAATTCTACAGAATAAATCATGCCATTTAGAAAGATTGTAAAGCATTGAACTTGTTTACAGTTTTGATAAGCAGACAGACCCAGCTTTTGCATTATGAAGGCAAGATCAGTTCGCTTTTCCATGGGTTGTTTTTATTACACTTATGGTGTCAGAAAGCACAAAATGTTGAGCAATACAGAAATCCAGTGCCCAAGGCATATACGATGAACAATGAACAGCATAATCTTGCTCAGAGGGAAGTCATTCAATTTAGTCCACGTTCCCAGGCAAATAGATGGAACTTGGGTCTCCTGGTCATTCTGGCACCCCTTTCTACAAGGAAGGTGCATACATGAACCACACTGATGCCCCCAAGTGCCACAGACTAAAGGAGGGGTTCTAAAACCACATGAGGCATAAAGAATACAGGAGGGAAAGTGGGTGGGTAGAAAGCAGGATATGGTCCTAAAATCATGGTAGAGAACCTCCAATCCACTCATCTTGCAGGTGAGCAGTGGGATGCCAGAGCTTTACCACTTATCTTAAAACTATATAGAATATGTAGACATGTACACATACATGCATACACTCGTATACAGAGGCATATACACACACCAGCAGGCTTCCAAGACTAAGACTCTTTTCCCTGATGCTGCTCGCTGTTTGGTGCATCATTCTGCCTCCCATGACAAGATTTCATTGCACTGTTTTTAGAGTTTTCGTTGGATTAAAAAAAGCCATATTGGAAAGCAACACATTCAACGTGGTAAACAAATGCTTATTTAAAGTACGCTGTAAATAATTATGTAAACGCATCATAGTTTTTGTCGGTCTAAATATTTCAATATTTTCCATTGTTGAAAGAAATTGGCAATTAAAATGCAAAAGTATACTGAAAAATACAGATTGCAAGTAGGTTAGGATGCTTACATACAAAATGAATGCCTACATCAGGTGCTTGTTTTATTATGTAGGCTATTGAAATGCCTTTCCATGAGTAAGATAGATTCACAAAGACGCATGTGTATGTGTGCATCCCTGGAAGGCTGGCCATGAAACTTGACAAGAGTGCCATCAAAAATGGCCAAGGCAAAATTATTAAAACAAGAAAAATTATCTAGCGTCCAAACACCAATCAAGCATTTGCAATGCAATAGGTATCGCATTAAAGAGTTTAAGCTATTGGCAATGCAATAGCTTAACATCTTGCAAATGCAAGACCTATTGCAATTTTTTTTTAACTAGCACCCATGCAAAGAAAGGGGCGGGTCCGACATTAACGTGAAACCGCGGCATGGGGGCTTTGACAAAAAAAAAAAAAGCATCTGTTTGTCAAGTTGACAGAACTTGTTTGGGGGGGGGGGGGTAAAAGCACCCATGCCACACTTTCACTTTGTCAGCCGCGTGCCTTTCTTTACAGGTGGTTTGTTTCAACAAAGGGGAGTGGCCTCTATGAATGTAAAAATCGATGCATGGGCACTAGTAAACAAAATAAATAAGTAAGCGAGGCCGCTAAATGCGGACCGCGCTGCTAAAATAAATAAACAGTCGCTATAGTTAAAGCGGACCACCATTACTAAAAATGAAAACAGCGGGCAGCGTGCTGCAAGGTAGTGGGTGGAATAGGGGGGGAAGCGCATTAAATAAAATAGTGCTCACCGACTTATAAAGCAGACCATGTAACGCCACCAGTAAAAGGTCCAGTAATTAAGGGAGGTAACAAATGCAGACCAGGCGGTATTAAGGAAGGACCAACAAGCCGAATAACGACTGGGAAGCCAGCATTTATTAAGGACAATGACACAAGCCAGTTAAAAATATGGGCGAGAGTGGACGGGGTTTCAAAGCTCCACTACTCCATACCTTGCAGCAGCGCATGCGTTGCCCAGGCTCGATCTAAAGACTATGCTTTCAGCCTAGATTTGGAATTTAACGTGGGGACACTCCGTGATGGAGTAACCATTGTGCTTTATAAGTGGTTATAACATAACATAACAAAAGTACAGCTGTTCTATATGTCATGCAAGTACTGGGCAAAAAATCTAAAAAAGTGACCACTCATGTCACAAATTATTTACCATCATAATACCATTAGAAGGGTAGGGAGCTCCGAAATGAACCCTTATATGTTGTAGCTACACTGATTAGAGGATATATCTGATTAATTAATCTTGGTATCAAGCACTGCTCACTAACACACAAATTGCACCTAGACAGACCCAATCTTTTGGGAGGGGGCCCAAGGCACACAAAGGGCATTACTGGGCCTCAACCATGGTGGTGAAGCCACATGCAATTGGTGTTCAGAAGAACATCCACCTATGGATATGCGAACTTGACCACAGACACTCACAGGCCGATTCACAAAGGGCCTCTGCACTCGCAGTTGTGGCAGGGGCCTGCAGTCATGGCAGTGCTGCACAAGTGCCGGGCCCCCACCACTAGTGCGGAGGCCCTTTGTAAATCGGCCCCTTATGCTTCACTAAATTCGCATGGTACCTTGGGCAAGCAGTCAAGTGATTCTCAGTCAGATAATGTGGGGGTCAAGAGCTCAGAACTAAACAGTCAACCAGAAGAAAAGAACACAACGTCTAGCCCTGTGATTCGGTTTTGAATAAAATAAGGTACTTTAATCACACAGCATACCATAATACTACACTACAATTATGGTAATGTGACAGACGGAAATCCTGTTTGCAACCTTGAGGCCCTATACCCTCACATCACTAATCGAGATACCACAGGTCTATAATCCCCGTTTATTAATCCAAGATGCTGCTTATCAGGCATTAGTGCAGCTCTCAGCCATTCCTAAGGACTACATGTACCCAACAATTCAGTGCACTTTTCACATTTTGTGCTTAGTCACAAAACTTCTTAGCCCGTGCTGGGACCTCTGTTACTCATTCTCTTGTTCTCTCACAGTTCTCAAGCCCCACGGTTACCTGCGTTTTGGAGTTCAGGCAGGTGCAAGGCAGACTTGTGCAGCGGTGCCATTTTCATGGTCTCACTGAAATCTTGAAGATTAAAGACTGCAGTGTGGCAGCTCCCAACAGGTCTAGTCTAAAGCAGCCGCAGCCTCACTAGGAAGGGTGCACACAACAGGATGGTGCAGCCTGCATGTAGATCAGGAGGGATTCAGTAGTTGCGGCCTACAGGCCAATCAGGGCGTTCGCCTTAGCGTGGACAGAGGTTGGCTCCAAATTCGGCAGCACCTTAATCACAACAGGCGATCGATTTCACACAATACTTTATTTCTGCCGAATTCTTGGTGTGGTGCATAATCAAAAACCTTTAGGGAAACCACTTGAACTCATGGGTCGCTCCTTGTTACACTCTTGAAGTCTCTCGTGCTCTCTGGCTATTCACCAACCCTGGGAACAAGCTGGCCTTCTCCTACTAAACAATTCCCCTGTATGGCCAGGCACAGTACTTCCCTGTCAGCAAGCAAGCAAGCATGCAGACTTCAAGGCTCTAGAGCTGTGCAGACCTTCAGTTCATCCTGCAGAAAGTGCAAACTACAAATGATGCTCCTAACCTCCAAAAGAACGTCATGAAGGACTTGGAATATAGTATGGTAATTTGGATGCCACTTTTATATGCATTTCCTAGACAGGAGGGGTTGGAACCACTGGAAAGTTTTCATAACAATTTAGAGTTGGTTTCCTTTCAAAGGCCATTTTCTGGCTGTTCCCGAGAGCCTTTGCGGAGGACGGTGCTATCACTGCAGGCAGCAATGATGCTGGCTCCAAGCAGAATTATCCAAAACAAGGGCACATCAAAGGTAGCGCAAGATCTCTGCATCTCGCAGTCATCAGCCTTCATGAAGCAGTAATCTTGGACTGAAAAGGCACAGGCCCTGCTTCTAAACATTCTCACCTTGAGCAAACACTGCTGTCCCAGCCTTCACACCTATTATCTTCCAAATGTCAGATGTCCATAAGAATTTAGAGAGTTGCAGTCGACGAAAGACCCACAACTGTAAAGACTGACTAGACTCAGAAAGTGCCATGATACCATAATAAATGGCAGAAGAGCGCTATACATATGCCGGGAAAACACTTCCAAAAAGCACTGCAAATACATGCCATCCAATGTGCAGAATAATCACCTGTGGCTGAGATTAAGTCAAGCATGCTTTCCATCTCTTTGTGGTTTATTGCATTTAATCTAACACGGTCACATTACTCCTTGTCGGCACCTCCAATGGTGAAACCCTGTTCCTAAAACTGAAGCTATTGCCTTCCAGTTCTTATGGCAATACATAAGAGAGTGAGACACAATAGAAAACCTCTTATTCACTGTAAGGGCTGGGATAGCATGCGTGGCACACTGCACTGTCCTATCCGTCTGCTCATCTTTCGCCCACTGGCCGATGAGCCATTAGAAAGAAATTAACCTGTATTCTCATAGACGGTCACAATTCACTGGAAACCATCTTCACACAAAAGCAGGACATTGGTAGTAGCTAGATGTGTGGGACTATCCCTCAGAAAGGTCTGTTAGCTACTCCAACATGGACTCTTCTTTCTGTAGTTCTGCTCCCAATACATAGCTTTAAGCTATTGAGAAACTTGCACCTCCCTAAAGATGGGAGGTATCTACAACCAACAAGGATAGAGCTAAAAGGCATTTAAAAAAACGTATACGTTTAGAATTCCCACAAAGTAACAATTGCTTCTATTTATTTTCGTGCAGAATAAGTGTCAGCCACTCACAGAACGGTTTCTTTCTCGTCTATTTCTGAACAGTGATGGAGCAAGGATTCACATCAAAAGAAACTTGCTTGTATGCAATCCTCTTAAATAACCTGTAATACTATAACCAACCTGTCCGTAAGTACTGAAAGTGCATCACATTCAATTTAATTGCATCTAGGGGACGCTTTCCTATGTGCTTCTCCTAATGAATAATAAGAGTGTATTAAATTGGCCGCTTAAACGCGGGAATTCTTTTGCGCAGGCGTCTCCCACATCATGTGGTGTGACGTTCTTCTGTCGCTTGGGGGGCGGGGGGGAACTTTGCAGCTGCGCAGTAACATCTAATATGGCCGCTACAAAAGCAGCACACTAATGCGCATGATGAGCCGAAACTAACCTATGCACGTACTACTAAGCTATTAACGCAAAAGATTTATTAAGTAATTAGGGTTAGAGTAGAAGTAAGTGGTATACAGTGAATTCAATGAATTTTGTATTCCAACATGTTTCTCTCTGACTTTATTAATAGTTCGCATTTGGGCCTTGGAGGGTGACTGAGGTCCTCATCCTTTGTGGCAAACACGCTTGTGCCCTACATCTCTGCTCTCAAGTCAATGAAGTCATTTGACGGACTGCCCAAACCCAGCAAGGACATGAGAAAGTAAACTCCTGACCCTACGAGAGGAAGACCCAGCAACATTGTACCTTAAAATTATCGATCATAATACGAAATGTTTGTGGGAATAAAGCTTGTGGGTATTAAAATTAAAGGGCGGGGAATTAGACAATAAACTTAAGAAAAATATTGCACTTGGTATGGTGTGATGTTCTCTCCCCACTGCTTGGCCCAATCAAACTACGGGTGAACATGGAATTGAGACATTTGGGGGTGGATCATACACTTGAATTTGGTATAACAAGAAGTAGGTATAGATAGTTTGACACTTGATGCTGATGCTATGCTGAGATGCTGCCAGATTTTGCGGAAATCTGACTGAAGAATCCAACACTGGGGAAAATTTGCGGAACAACCGAGGAGGCACATCTAGGGAAGGGTCCGGACGCGCCCGAGCCGGAGAGAGTAGCACCAGAGAGGGGTGTAACGCTGGCGTTGCACTAGAAGGTCACCTTTCCCTGTCCTGAATCCTAGACTCTCTGATGTCGGGGTCCTGACACCATTCTAGGTAAATATATCTGTAGGGTAAATGCGCCGTACTTGCTCTGTCCTTTCTCTTCTCAGGTGCTGTCATTTCAAGAATTTATTAATGCAAACTGAATTATAAGCCATCTGTACTATGTTCCTGATGGAGACATCAGGTTTATTCAGGTCTATTTTGATTTGACTCACAAAATTATTAATTCAGATAAACTTTTAAAACTCCCAGAGTCTGTGGTTCTTTAGAATAAAAAGAAATGCATTATTGTCTTTACTCCCTATTCTAATCTACTACTAGATCTTATCGAACGTCCATTTACTCAGGAGACAGGAATGGTAAGAATACTGGTATAAAGGTTTCCTAGGGTAAAATAAATTGATGACCAGTGGATATTTGCCAGCTAATTGTGTGTATAAATGTATATGGGCCCAAATGAGTGTTGTGTGTATGAATGTGTAGAGCTGGTAAACTCCGCTGCATCAACAGCTCCACCTCTGCCGGTGTAAACAAGGGGGTTTTACCCTTTATTAGAGGTCTACCACATGAAAATACCTCCTATTTTATCTTATAGTCTTGAATACATTCCAGCTGATAAAAGGCAAGCTGTACATACGAGAGAAGGGAATCTGCTTTGTAAAATGATAAAAGATAATCAAGCAGTCCTTGCCCAAGCTCTATGCTTCGAGTAGTCTATAGTTAGCTCCTTTGCTACAGACAGTGGCGGCTGCTATTTGAAGGCTGGGGGTGGGAGAGGGGGTCAGTGAATTAACAAATGTTTCTCTTTTTTAAATTACACTTACTTTTCAGCAGCTGCCCCCGCCATCGCCTTCTCTTGGTCCTCTTCCCTGCTTCCAGGACAGGAAGCAGGATGCACCCAGCCTCCCGATAGCCAATCACAACGCTGCAATGCAGCATTACGATTGGCCTGAACAACATGGATCAGCACTCAGTCAGAGATCTAGGCTGGGCATATTCTCCATGCAGGCTGTAATGTAGCCTTCATGGCGAACATGCAAAGTACACAAGAATGTTTGGCCGGCCCCAGAGGGTCGGTCAAACATTATTGCGCACTTTATGGAGTGCAAACCACCCCTCCTCCCCTCCCCTGTCAGCAGAGCAGTCCCGTTCCTGCATCAACAAGGAAAAAAAAATGATACTAACTTAGTTATTATAATTTTATTCTTCCTTTAGTGAGACTGCTTAAAAGCAGTAGGGCGACGCTCCTCCACCTTAGCGGCTCGCAACTGGCTAGAGCTATAATCAAACGTAAAATGGGCATACGATTTATTATATGCCGAACCAGAATCCTTAAGGGAGCTTACTAAAACTCAAGACATTTAAAATGAGTTGATCCAATAATCTTTTACAAGGATCCCAGCATAGCGTTAGATTTTTCACACTGCACAGTAGCATTTTTAAAGTCTTGGACACCCGCACTTCTGAGGTTATTTTTAAAAACCCTGACCGTGGAATAAGCCATGATCTCGACGTCAAGCACTGTTTCGATTTATCACAGTACACACATTATGAAGATACTACAGAATAGAAGACTCAGCAAGGATACTTAGGATTCACATTAGTACACAGGGTACAACACGATCATTCTAACGCAGTTAGGGATTTTACCACTAAAAGCGCTTACAAAAAACTAGAACAATTCCAACAATACTACAGGTTTATGTGATCTCTGTATAGAGGTGTGCAAGATATATTTCATGTATTGTTTACTTGCCCAAACATAACCTTGGTAGAGGGCAGACGTCCCTATTACCTATTTGTCTGAGATATATCTACTGAACAAGGTTTATTAACTTATTTACATCGCGACCCAATGACTATACCTGCCATAATTTATTAACAATTTTATTTTTTATTTAAACATACGTTGTAATTGATTTTATATAGAAAATCTCAGGTGTATTTTTATTCTTTTGTTGACCTCAGAAGAGGTCCAAATCAAATAAAATCAATCTTGAATTGAAGGTTGGTTCACATTATTTCCGAAAAAAATCGTATTCTGGCTTTGACTCCTTTAACTCATTAAGTGTTCTGTCTATTTGGGGAGCAGCAATATCGGCGGGAGGCTCCTCCTCACCTGGAAATCGCACTAACTCAGCGCTCCCTCCCGCAGAAACCAGCGCCTCTACCAGCCGGCGGCACTGGGTGCTCTTGCCAGCACGATCCACGCCTTCCAGCACAATAAGTGCACCTCGGCCACATACCCCCGCCATTACAACCCTGAGCGTCCCGCCACAGATATAAAAACAGTGACGCCAACACGCGACGTCAGCGTACCGGAAGAGGTTTCACGCACAGAACGCGGGGTAAGGGGTGGAACGTAGTGGTCGCTGCTATACGAAACGACCAACTTGTGCGACTTCCCTCCTCCGTGAGACCGCACCTCTTTCCATGGGCGTGCGCTCAACCTCCTAGACTCCACCCCTTTAGGGCGGACCTACCATCACGTTCTGAACGAGGTAAGCAAAACGGCTGATGAACATTGCCCCAAAAAATGTGCGTGATAAGGCAGATCTGTAACTCTAGGTTTGCTTCCAGACTTCCACCCCTAACATGCATTACAGTTTTGCTACGGTCATAGTTCCATGAAGATTGTCGTCTTTGGTATAATCGTCCTGCTTCAAGCATTGCACGTTAAAATGTGCTCCAGTGGCGCAACTAAACCCGAACTTGGGTGCGGGCTAAGACTCCCAGCCATGGCCGGCTCAAGCGCTGGTGGCGGGTTTTACGAGTCTTTTTTTGGCGCTCTCCTCCCCCCATATCCTCCTTCTTCATGAATTCCATCATTACCACTCTCCAACAGTGCACCTCATCTCTCCCTAGCCTCTCTATGATGTACTTTTTTAGGTCTCGCCAACTATTGCGTAGCAATCGCTATACGAGACTCTAGTAAGGGGCTCCCAAAAGTGCTCCCAAAAGTGGATTGCATGGCGAGCACAATCACGTGTATCGTGCCGCCATGTAATCCACTTTTGGGGAAGCGCTTCAGCCCACTGGCGCGTGCACTGGCGACGGGCATGCGGTTACGCGCACAATGACGAGCAGAGGTGCCATATGGCTTTCCTCTCTCGTCATGGTGCGCGCACATCGCACACCACTCGCCAGCCAGCCTGCTTTCACTTTTGCGCCTCAGTCTTGTTTATTTAACTAGTACGGAGTTTGAGCCACCCACGGAAACAGGTTGCTTTTTTGATTGTACACGCTGCGTCCTCATTCTTAACTGTGAGCGCTTTTCGATTAAAATCAGCTCGTAAACAAACACATAATTCCACTTATGTCCATAGAAGTCCACACCGCCACACTTTGATGATGTGTGTCATCGTTACATTGCCTCAGTTCCAGGCTGCGGTCGGTGGCGCTTCACTTCCTCATACTGAAAGTAAAGCTCTCGGGACTCACCCTTAATTCACTCCTGAACAGCGATGGCCTCCTCCCTCAGCTCTTCTATCACTGCGTGCTTTGTAGTGTTACTCGGAACGTCAGCGCGTTCTTCATTTGTTGTCAATGCTGAGCGCGGACGGCAACAAAGCAGAAGTATTTTAACTCCCAATAACAACACGTTTTGTTCTCGGTTATTGGCTGCTCTGAATCAAGCACCACATGATCTCGACCAGTCGGGTGATTTCACAAGACCGGGCAACTCCGAGAACGAGAAGCATTTGAGCGAGGCTGCTGTTGTGGTGCGTCGGACTGCGACTTCCCCGCACCACCATGAGCCCGGCGCGGGTCCTATGGGCAGTGGGCTTGGCGTGCTGCATGGGTGAGTTCTGTTTTTTCTGTGAGTTTTTCTGGGGTTTGTTCGTGTGGGGGATAGGTGGCTCAGGATACCTGAGGCAGTACAAAAACCCAATGGAACAGGAGTGTGTCAGGTTAATACTGACTTTATTTAAATAATTTTACTTTCCATGATTTTCTGTGCCTGATAGCTTCTGAAGAGTTTGTCTCACAGACTAGCTGACACGAACGGGCGGCGCCTTTGAGGAACAAACCATGCAATCGGTGCCGCCACTTTTCTTTTTTTTAATTATACTTGTGGCACTCCACAAAAGCGCTTGCATTTGCAGGCTGTTTCTCACCCTCCCAGCTTGTTTTCTCACTTGCAGCGTTGTTGTTGTTGTACTGCCCCCTCCTGCTGTCTGTCATCTGTTTTTTCTCAAGAGTCAAAAAAAATAAATAAGTGAATTCCAGTTCGTGATTGAGAAACTGCTTTACGGAGGCATCATCATGCTAGCGATCCCTGTAAAGTTCTAAGGATGTGATTGCTGAGAATCATTTCAAATCCTTCCGTTGCAAGGATATGTGAGTTAAATTAGAAACTAAAAATCAACATCACATATGTTGCACAAAAAATACCGGTAAGTAATGCATCTGAAATAATAAATCCTTTTCTAATTCAGCTTTCACCAGCGATTTTAGTATGTAGGTAAATCCAAGCAGTGTTTCGTGCCCATTGCCGATTAACATCAGATTAAAAAGAATGTACGAACGAAAAGTACTAATAATACCAGTATTTAATAATGAGTGCAGACCACAATATCAGTAAAATTAAAGATTAATAGCTAAACTATTTAAACCACAACATCCGTAGTAAAAAAAATGCAGGCTAGTAAGAAATGCTGATACAAACCATCACACCTTTGTCTCTAGGGCGTTTCTTGGAATCTCCTCACTGTGAGATAAACACTGTTGAAAGCTACATGTACCCCTATTGCACTTTTTTTTTCTTCCTGCTCCTGGCTTATTTATCCGCCAGAAGAACTGAGGCTTTTGCAACCGATGGAAGCTCTCAACAAGGTTAACAAGCATTGGCATAGCCAATAGGTCTCGCCTTTGGGACCTTATAAGTGTTTAGCTATGCAACAGTTGTATAACTAAACACTTATAAGGTCCCAAAAGCGAGACCTATTGGCTTTGCCAATGCTTGTTTTAAAAATAGTATCATAGTTCACTCACACAGTTATGTGATCTGCATGGTACCCGTTTTTTGAAGCAGGCACATTAACCCACCGTGCTACTTTACGATGAGTCAAATGGCTAGTAGACAGACTTCTGAAATTACACTAGTGGGAACATTAATCTCCAGAGTTATCTTGATATTTTTATTGTTGCTTGAAAACTACCTGATGCACAAGAAAGTTCA
The DNA here is from genome assembly GCF_964204655.1 of Triturus cristatus. Taxonomy (NCBI): domain Eukaryota; kingdom Metazoa; phylum Chordata; class Amphibia; order Caudata; family Salamandridae; genus Triturus; species Triturus cristatus. The sequence goes on from NC_140594.1 coordinate 652,906,054, forward strand.
TAGGCTTTTAAACCAAAAATTATTTGTAAACACAGCGCCCCCTACCAAAATCAACGTTAGGAGCAGCTGCTCCAGTCACACCGCCCTAAAGCCTGTCCTGCTCCCCAGCAGTGAGGCAGGAAAAGCATTGCCAGAAATGGGGTGCAAACTGATCTCATACCCATCAAATGAGCAAGTGGTTTGGCGTGATAAATCCCCCCACATTCCAGCAAGTAAAACAAGTTAACAGATTTCTTGTAGAGGATTTAAGTCAGAATAGACTTCTCCCCTGAGAATTTTTTGAACATTTTTGAATCAAATTTGCTATAACACCTCAGACCCTTATGGGCATTCATGAATTATTCCAGTACTTTCATGGTGCACCAGGGAAGCCTGGCCTTTCCTAGGAGTAGAACTAGTTTTTTAGGTCTCGCCTGAGCCAGCGCATGTACTGCTCTGGCGAGACTTTTAGTAAGGGCTGCAAAAAAATGCTACCACACGCGTTTGGTGGCCTAGAGCTTGCGTTCACGCGAGCGGGCGTGCGCTTACGAGCACATGCGCCATCTCGCAGGCACCCTTACAGCCGCGATTTCTTTCACTTTTGCGGCGCCGCGATTACTTTCACTTTTGCGGCGCCGTCATCTGTCTTTCCTCTAGCTATGGTAGCTGGCACCCGATTTTGCATGGCGCACTTAGTAGTCCTTCTTATGCCACAGTATTAAAAACAAATTCTTGTGCATCCACCAAAAAGCAAAATTTGTAGACTGTTAGAAGCCAGTCTTCACTTCTGGTGGGAGGCTGTCAATTTCTATTTTTAATAAGAGTAAAAGCTCCGCTTTTGAAACCACGTGCTGGCAAAGCCCAGAGTGCGGCATTCAGTGCGCAAACTTTAGAAAGTGTCACATCTCCAGCTACAATACTCTTCTGTTTTTTACACCACACCCCACAAACTTAAGATGCCATTAAATTATGAATATCGTGAAGGATGAACGTCTGCAGCTACAGGATACTTCCATTTTTACAACCACAAGGTGGCAATCCCAGAGTGCTCTAAGTTATGCAAGTCTTGAACGGAATATCATGTCCAGCTACAGGAGCCTTCTGTTTTTAAAACACCTAGCGTCCGTTTAAAGGGCCCAAAAAAATAGTTTTTCTAAATTGTGCAAAGACCTCAAAATTAGGATTCGCAAATTATGCAAAACTTCAAAGGCGTAACATGTCCAGCTACGGGACTCTACTAGTTTAAAAACACAGGGCACAAGGTCAAATGCCGCATACCTTATGCAGACCGTCGAAAGTGTGATGTTTACAGCTATGAGAGTCTTCTATTTTTTAAAACAAACATTAGGTGCCGCATACATTGTGCAAACTTTGAAAGAGTAACGTCTGCAGCTGCAAGATTTATACACCCCATTATGGCAAATCATAAAAGGGTTGTTTTATTTTGAAAACCACAGCTCGCAGGCTTAGAGTGCTGATTAACTTTTAAAACCAGCGCTCGCAGGTTTACAGTGCTGTCTTACAGGTTTGTTATATTTTTAAAACCATAGCTCACAAGCTTAGAGTGCTGCATAACAGGGCTATTTTTTAAATCCACTGCTCGTAAGGTAGGGGTGCTGCTTTACAAGTTTGTTATATTGGTTCACAAGCAGAGTGTCGCGTAAATTATGCAAATACTTGAATGACTGACTTCCACAGCTACAAGATTGTTCAATTTTTAAAGCCGCAGCTCTCACGCTTTGCGTGCGCATACATTACGCTAATACTTGAAAGAGTAACAACACCCACAGCTACAGGAATGTTTTATTTTTTAAACGCAGCTCGCTCGGTTAGCTTGCCGCATAAATTATGCACAATTTCAGGAACCTCTATGTAGTTCCCTGTTGTTATAAGTAGAGCCCTGTTCCTTCTCAAGGTGCACGGTCTCTGGGAGAAGGAACAGAGTACTATCAGTGCTTCTCCGGCCTGTCTTTTGCAGCGGGAGCCAGCCTGTGTTCTTAGGGGGTGTTAGCGTTGCATTTGAGTCACGACCCCTATATTAGGCTCAAATATTGCGCCCAGAGTGTTCATTGAATAGAAAGCAGCTTTTACACTGCTCATGTATGGGCACACACTATGTGCACAAAAATCTGCGCATGTTTGCAGGTATCTGGACTTTTGTTTCTGAGTCTCTGTATCTCTGTGTGTCTACATAGCGTGCTATTTGCCGAAAAAGCGCTTCAACTCCTTATCAGGGGTTGCAAGCACTATATAAATGCAAAGCTTTTTCCCTCTTCTATCCCTGCACTGTCCTTCATAATCCAAATAACTGACTAACATATCCACCACTCACATTACTTTCATATTTCACTATACTAATGTACGACTAATCATTTATGGGTTCGGGAGTAGCATGCTACTCACCAAATGTGCTTCGACGCCTCGTATATGAATGCAATTACAATACATCCGTGGGCGTGTATTTATCCTCCAGTTTGTGTCTCAGTTATGCGTTTGTATGGTTGCGGGTCCGCATGCGCGTTTCTGTGTATACTGGGTGTTCTCAGGAGGGTAACATTGGGACTCACAACATACAGTTGGCCTTGTAGGGACACTTTAGTTTGAGGTGGTGGGGGGGGGGGGTCAGATGTATTTGAATGGTTCAATTGATAATATACTTTGATCATCCTATTTCTTGCGACAGATGCTGTGGAATATTGTATATTCTGTTCTCTTAACATTTTATCTTGCAACGCTTGAATCTTTTAATGATTGTACGGTGGTTACCAACCAAGAATAAGCAATAAATAAAATAAATATTAGAATACTAGTCTTTTCCGAAAAGAAAGGGTGACGCGCCTCTGCCCCGTGGATGGGATTCGGGCATTGTAAGGCGCTGCCGCTGCTACCAGGGCCTTTGTTTCGGTTTCGCGCTGCAGGTTTCACTTCCACGCTTATTCTGACAGCCCACGCAGGCGGTGCTGGTGTGTAAAAAAACACCGAAAGACCATCTTAAGAACGCAGGGAGGAGAGACTTAGAGCAAGCATTGACATTGAGAAGTTTGTGTGTGGCAGAATGAAGCAAACTACCATAATTTTTTTTGGGGGGGGGGGGGGGCGGAGGTGGGAGCATGATGAAAATCTGAAAAAAGGTATTATTCGTAGTGTTGTCATGGCCCTCCTATACTGGCAAGAGCAGTCGGGCACCCAGCAACAGAATCCTTATGCATTGGCATAGCCAATAGGTCTCGCTTTTGTGACCTTATAAGTGTTTAGTTATGCAGCACACTATCCTTGGTGCAACAACATCAATCGTTGCATGGCTAAACACTTATAAGGTCTCAAAAGCGAGACCTATTGGCTATGCCAATGCTTGTTTTCAAATGTATTAAGTCAGTATTACTTCCACTATACCAAGGTAATCATTTTTTCATGGGTGAGCCTAGGAGTACATTCAATATGATAGTGTCAGAAATGTACCATGGATACTTTAGCCATAGCAATGGGTACCTTACTAAATTCCCTCGTTTAGACAAGGGTCAGAATTTTGCCATTGACACCCCCTATAAAATGAGTAAGGTAATCTTATGACAATAGTTACCTCAAATATCAGTTCCAACATTTTCCGAGGGATTTACCCCATAGGCTAAGAATTAAGTGCATCATGTCAGGGCCTTTGGCCAGGCGTGATGGCGTGTGTTCTGTGTCTCTGCCGCTGGGTATGACTAGGCTAGCTGCTTTCTCAGACAGTTTAAGTCCCCACAGCCAATGATGGTGCCTTAATGAAAGCTTGTTAGGGCCTGCAGTTTGCCATAGGCAGCACCTCCTATCCGGATTCTTTTAGTGCCCTTGCCCAGAAGGCAAGAATAACCTCCAGTATTCTGGACCAGCAGCACACTTGCATGAATAACACACATTCACTGACATGCACATTTTCACTATATCTCTTGCACCGTTTAGTACGTTTGTACTCTGTCACACTCACACACAGACACTCTCCCACTCATACTACCATTAGTCAATCTGCTTTTATTGTGTTAGAAAAGCTTGCCTTACTGCTTCTGCATACATGCATTGCCTTTTAGTGACGCTTAATAAAAACATATTCTCTATAAGCTATTCAAAAATAATAATATATAGCCTTGTCAATGTTTGCTACAAGTATGATGTGAATGAAAAGTACACTTTCTTAAAATAGCTGTACCAGGCTTATATTTAGTTTCATGAGTGGATCAAGCAGTTACAGTGTTGGAAATGAACTTATCCACCTTCTAACAGGTATTATCACAGCATCCAACTGAGCTTATGAAATGCTTGACGACTCCTGCAACCATGGATTTTATCCAGTAACACTTTGCATTTTGGGGTTTTTGAGACCCAACTTATAATGTAAAAAAAAACCTACAGGTCCTGGAATGAAGCATTGTGGTCAATGGAAAGCCAGGAATAGCTGAAGGTTTCACACGATCCTCAATCCATCACCATACCCCAAAGCCTCAGCTCTGGTCTCCCTTTGTGCCATCCCACATTCTCAGTGCCATTGTTGCTGATGGAATTAAGTAGGCATCTAGAATCATGGAAGGAGCAGGTATTCTGTGTGTGCCATTGTAGAAATATGTGTATACTCACGAGAGTTGTGTAATTTTTATATGTGCAGAGTAAGAGGTGTGCTCATGTAAGTGTTGGTGAATAGTGTGGGTGAGTGCAGAGTGAGCGGTGCAAGTGCAGGGTGAAAAATGTGCTGATGTGATTGTCGGGTGAGCTGAATAAATGCAATGTGAGATGAGGGCCCGAGTGAGTGTCGGGTGAGAGGAATGCATACAAGAGGAGTGAGTGCAGGGTGGTGTGAGTGGTGGTAATGCAGGGTGAGTGGTGTGCTTGTGTATGGTGACGGGTGAGCGGCAAGAGTGAAGTGTGATCTGTGAGAGTGACTGGTGAGTGCATTGTGAGAGGAGTTAGTGCAGAGTGGGTGGTGTGTCCCTATGAGGTCCGGCAGTGATTGTCCCAATGTACAGGCAGGATGAACAGAGTGTCTGTATGAATCCAGGCTGAGAGGTTTGTCTGTGTGAGTGCAGGGTGAGAGGAGGAAGTGCAGGATGAGAGCTGTGACTCCAGGGTGAGTGCTGTGTTTGTTTGCGTGGTGTGAGTACAGGGGCAGTGCTGTGCACATGTGAGTGAAGGGTGAGCTGTGTGAGTGACAGGAGTGCCTATGTGAGTGCACTGGTGGCGATGTGACAGTGTGAGAGTAGGGTGAGAGGAGTGACTGCCGGGTGAATGATGTGACGTATTGTATTGTAATTGCATTTGTATAGCGCTTACTACCCCTGATGAGGAGTCAAATCGCTTTTTTCGGCGAATAGCACGCTACTCCGGGACCCATAGAGGATTAGTGTTGAATTAGTATAGTGAAACATGCAAGTAAATTTTAAGTGGTGGATAGGTTAGTCAGTTATTTGGATTCGGAAGGATAGCAGAAAGATAGAAGAGGAAAAAAGGTTTGTATTTATATAGCGCTTGTTACCCCTGATGGGATGTTGAAGCACGCTGCTCCGGAAACCCATAAAGAATTAGTTGTGAATTAGTATGGTGGAATATGAAAGCAATTTGAATGGTGAATATTAGTCCGTTATTTGGAGTGAGAAGGATAGCGGAGTGATAGAAGGGGAAGAAAGGTTTGCATTCATATAGCACCTGTTACCCTTGATGGGTTTTGAAGCGCTTTTCTGGCAAGTAGCACGCTACTCCAGAACTCATAAAGGATTTGTGTTGAAAATTAGTGTTGTGAAATATGAAGTAATTTGAGTGGTGGATATGTTATTGAGTTATCTGGATAGAGAAGGGTAGGTGGCGGGATTGAAGAGGGAAAGAGGTTTGTATTTATATAGCGCTTGCTACCCCTGATGGGGTTTTGAAGCGCTTTTTTGACAAGTAGCATGCTACTCTGGAACCCATAAGGATTAGTGTTGAATTAGTATGGTGAAACATGGAATTAATTTGAGTGGTGGGTATGTTAGTCAGTTATTTGGATTGAGAAGGGTTGGGGAGGGGTAGAAAAGGGGAAAAAAGGTTTGCATTTGTATAGCGCTTGTAACCCTGATGAGGTGTTTGTTGGGGTTCTTACCGCGTTCGGGTTCTTTGCACGGAACCTGGAATGAAGGTTCCGTGCAGGGAATGTGGAGCGGTCGGGGTTGGCAGTTGCTGCCGGGGAATCAGAGTGTCTGGACCTGAATAAAGAAGCTCTACTCACAACGCCGTATCTTCTTTTCATTGGCGACGGGCTGGTCCGGCTCTCGGTTCCCCCCTTCATCGGTCCTGTGGTTCCGTTTCTGCCTGCACTGCTGTTGTAACGGCGGGAATTCGAGAAAATTGAGCGTCGTCGAGCTTTGGATTGCCGGATTTGAAGTCTCCCTCCGCTGCTTTCTCTGCTGCTCTTCCTCCAGATTTGATTTCATCGTCGGCGGTGAGAGTGTTTGTTTCCTTCCCCTTTTGGTGTTGCTCGGCGCGTAGATCGGCGCGCGGCGTAAGCGCGAGCGTCACGCTCTGACGTCCCTCGCCTGGTTGTGTACAGTAACCTTGGCAACTGGATGTTCTGAAGCATGCGCTTTAGATAAAGGCTGTGCTTGGAGTTCAGCGTTATTCTTGCAGTTTTTTTTGTTGTTGAGATGGCATATGGAGCAATATTTTGCATATGGAGCAATATTATGGAGGAATAGTTTTACCCACAATTCTTTAATCTTGGGGAAATATACAGTCTTGTTCACGGGAAAGCACTTTTGCTTGTGCAGGAATGACTATATACAGTTATATGCACATTTAATCATCCTTAAGCTCAAGAGAGCATCTCTGAAGTTTAACTAGTGTATTATATATTTTTTCTTTTTCTTTTCTCTCGCTAAAAGACACTTTTTTGTAGCAGTTGAAGGATTCCTAAGTGGCATTTGCAGCATAGTGTTAATCTTAGTGGCAGCAACTCACCCACGCAAGATTGACAATGGATAATATTACTGCTCCACCTCCATTTTTACAGTTACCTGGTCCTCCTCCTATGCTATGGCCACAATGGAAGGCCACCTTTGAGGCTTATTTGGAGGCAATCGATGGTGACACTTTCACATCCAAGAAAAAGAAGGCCTTACTAATGTACAATGTAGGTGCTGAGGCAAGGTCAATTTTGCAAACTTTACCTCTGGAGTCGGTGTGGACGTGCACCAGTGGTGGTGAAGATGGGGATGCACTAATTGTCGATGACTATGCTTCTCTGGTAAAAACTCTTGATAAAAGATTTAATCCCAAGCGCAATGTAGTTCTGGAACGGCACAAATTTTTACAGCGTGCGCAGATGCCTGGTGAATCCATTGATGACTTTGTTGCTGCTCTCAGAATTTTGGCTCTCAAATGTAATTATAGAGAATTTCGTGATGAAATAATTCGTGATCAGCTAATTGAGCGTACTTGTGACAAGAAAGTCCAACAGAAGCTTTTATCCTCTGATGATCCTGATCTTGAGACTGCTCTTATCTTAGCAAAGAGTGTTGAGCATTCTCAACTCTGCATGAAAGAGTTAAATACACCTTTATCGTCATCTGAAACCATTTCTGCATCTCAGGTCAAGCTGGTCACCACAAAAGCTTCTGTTAAACCAGCCAAGAGTAGTAACGTCAATGCTTCCCGGACACCATCTGTGTCCAATTTCCCCAAGGCGAGAGTTGAACAACATCCTTCGTGTTATCGTTGTGGTAGCACCTCTCATCTGGGAAACTTCAAGTTTTGTTATGCCATAAATCAGACTTGTTTCAAGTGCGGGAAGAAAGGACACTTAGCACGGATGTGCAAGGCAACTGTACCGCAGAGGGTACCTCCTCGTACTGTGAGGGCCATAGAAGAGGACTGCGTGTATGAGGATGATGAGCGCTACGAATTATTAATGTTGTCTTCATCATCTATACAAGAAGAAGGGGTTGTAGAGATAGCTTCTATCGGAGAGGGTCAAAGAAGGAAAAGTCCTGTGTGTATTATAAATGTGAACGGGAATGGCATGAAGTTTCTTGCTGATTCCGGTTCCCCTTTTACTCTGGTTAATGTCAAGGATTTTAAAGGTTTGGGCAGTATTCCGGTAGTCAACTCCTGTATAAGAATTTTTGCGTATGGTGGCAAAAGAGTGAAGGTACTAGGCAAATTCAAAGGAAAGTTAGAATTCAAGGGTGAGTGTATTTTCGGTACTATATTCATAGTGGAAGAAGGGGCGAATTTGTTAGGATGGCATGAACAAGGCGAACTTGGGATCATCCTTGATCCTAATCACGCCGACATGGTGCTGTCCAAACGGGAGGCTATACAATACTATGCTAGTCTTTCAGAAGCTCCTCCTGTACATACTATCACGACGGATGTGTGTGTTGAGAATGATTGGATTAAAAGTTATCCTGAGGTTTTTAGTGGGAAGTTGGGCAAACTTAAGGGTTTTCAGCACCGCATTGTCCTCAGAGATGGTGTAACGGCTGTGGCGCACAAGGCACGGAAAGTACCACTCAGTATGCGTGGTGAATTGAGGCTTGAGTTAGAACGGTTATGCGCATTGGGGGTGATCGAAGCTATTGAAGGGTCTGAGTGGTTGTCACCCATTGTTTTAGCGCGTAAGGCCGATAAGTCCCTTAGGATGTGTGTGGACTTGCGCGATCTGAATGCGTGCATCTGGGTGGATCGACAACCTCTACCCAACATTAATGAGATGTTGTCGACTTTGGAGGGTGCCAAATATTTTACTTCTCTTGACATATCTTCTGCATACCACCAGGTCGAACTGTGCAAGGACTCCAGACATCTTACGTCATTTGTGACTCCTGATGGAGCTTTCCGATATTTACGCATGCCGTTTGGGTTGGCATCAGCTTCCGCAGTGTTCCAGCGTCTCATGGGAAACTTGTTCAGGAACACTGTGGGAGTGGTGTTTTTCCAGGATGACATTCTTATTCACGGGAAGACCATACAGGAGCACGATGTCAGAGTTAAACACGTTTTGGACATAGTCAAATCTAGTGGTCTGACGTTAAGAAGGGATAAATGTAAGTTTCTGCAAGATGGGGTAGATTACCTTGGTCACCATATCTCTGCTAAGGGTGTAGAACCAAAGATGAAGTTACTGGATGCCATTAAGGATGCACCTGAACCTATAAACAAAGACCAGTTACGCTCTTTTCTGGGGCTAGTTGAATATTACGCTAAATTTGTACCCAACTTTTCAGACAGAACTGTATGTTTGCGTAGTCTTCTTAAGAAAAATGTGAAGTATACCTGGTCTGAGCAATGTGCGTCTGATTTTAGGTTACTCAAGGAGGCAATAGTACAGGCACAGCCACTTAAACTTTTTGACATCAATGACAAGTGCATTGTCACAACCGACGCCAGCAATGTGGGTCTAGGTGCTGTTTTAATGCAGAGGAGATCGGACAATAGGGAAGAAATTATTGCTTTTGCATCCAGAACACTTCGTGGTGCTGAAGGAACCTATTCTACCATCGAAAAGGAAGCGTTGGCGCTATGGTGGGGTGTACAGTATTTCCGTAATTTTCTGTGGGGTAACAATTTTATTCTCAGAACTGATCATAAACCTTTGGTAGACCTGTTTACCACCAAAGGTGGTGGTAGAGCTACACCTCGCATTGCTAAATGGCAGTACAGACTAAATGAGTTCAATTATTGCCTTGAGTATGTTGCTGGTGTGAAGAACTGTGTGGCTGACTGTTTGTCCAGGCTGCCTCTTTCTGGAAGTGTTACTGAACCTGCTATTGACTTTGTGGAAATGGTGTGTGCGGTCAGTACTGTTGCTGATACGGGAGCTGCCTTATCTGAAGGGGATTGGAAACTGGCCATTTCTGAAGATGTGGAGCTTTGCAGGGTAGTTGATTTGGTAATTCAGGGTTGGCCCAACAGTACTGCTATTCCTGAGGAATTGATTCCCTATTCGAGAATTAGTGACGAGTTGTCCCTGGTTGATGGGATTTTGCGCAGGGGTGGGTTGCTGGTTGTTCCCTTGTCATTACGCAAGAAAGTTTTAGACCTAGCCCATGAAGGTCATTTGGGTATTCGAGCTATGAAGCGGAGGGTGAGAGAAGATTTTTGGTGGCCAGGTGTTGATAGGTCCATCGAGCATTGTGTCAGGGATTGTGGTGCGTGTGTGCTGAGTGACAAATCTCAGGTAACCTGTCCGTCCTCCGTCAGTCCCGTTGCAGTCAAGGAGATACCGTGGTTTAAACTGGCTTTTGATGTGGCTGGTCCATTCAGTGGCTTAGGGGTTTCTCCTAAATACGTGTTAGTTTTGATTGACTATATGTCCAAGTGGCCGGAAGTTAAATTTGTGGATGGTATCAACTCAAGTGTGATTATTAAATTTCTGATGGAGGTTTTCCTTCGGGAGGGATTTCCGGAAGAATTGGTGACAGACAATGGTACGCAGTTGGTGTCTACTGAGATGCAAAGTTTTCTGAGCAAGCATGGCATCAGACACACACTTACCTCCCTTTACCATCCACGTAGTAATGGGTTGGTTGAGCGTTTTAATCGTGTCATCAAGGAACAATTACAGTTGGCCTCTGTTAATGGTTTTGATTGGAAGGTTGTGATTTCGGATGTGTTGTGGGCTATGAGGACAACTCCACACTGTAGTACTGGAATGTCTCCATTTTCCTTGTTAAGGGGGAGAGTTGCGGGTTCAAAGCTTAACAAGGATTGGATGCTAAGGAAGGCAGTGGATCCTCTAAGGTTGGGTGCGGTGGTGGATGTTAGAGCTGCCACTCAAGCCAGGTATGGTTCAGATTGTCCTAAGCAGTCTTCTGTGTGTGAAGGGGATTGGGTAAGGATTAAGAAACCTGTTTTTGTTCGTAAGGGTTTCTCTCGGTTTTCTGCTCCTGTTAAGGTCAGTAAGGTGAGAGATCATGTGGTTGTTCTGGAGAATGGCAAGGTCTGGAATAAGTCTGCTGTTTCTGTGGTGCCTAAGTCCAAGGTGGAGTTCGTGAAAACCAAATTTGGTGTTGATACTCAGGGTACAATTCTACCTTCCAGCACTGATACGCATGGTGGTTGCACTTCAGAAAGCAATCTTGCTCCTCAGCAGGGTCCTTTGAGAACTAAGTTTCTTCCTGCCAGAACCAGGTCATCTCCTGTTAAGTTACAGGATTATGTTAGATTTTGACTTTCTGTATTTTGTGATTGATGTGTTTACATGTGGGTGTGTTCGTTTATAGGTAATTGTGGTTTGTGTTTTTTTGTGAAGGAAGGGGGGTGTGTTGGGGTTCTTACCGCGTTCGGGTTCTTTGCACGGAACCTGGAATGAAGGTTCCGTGCAGGGAATGTGGAGCGGTCGGGGTTGGCAGTTGCTGCCGGGGAATCAGAGTGTCTGGACCTGAATAAAGAAGCTCTACTCACAACGCCGTATCTTCTTTTCAGTGTTGAAACGCTTTATTGGCGAGTAGCACGCTATTCTGGAACCCATAAAGGATATGTGGTGTTAGTATAGTGGAATATGGAATTTGATAAGTGAACATGTTAGTCTGTTATTTTGATTGAAAAGGATGGTGGAGGGATAGAAGAGTGAAGGATGTTTTCTTTTTTTTTTCTTTTTTAGGTCATTGCAGTAGGAGGAGGCTTTTGGCTGAGTAAAAAGGGATTTTGGAGGGCAAGAGCCAGAGGGAAGAGTTTAGAAAGGTTTGTTTTGGGGGTTCGGTATAGTAAAAGAGGTGTCAGATGATGCAAGGAGGGGTAGAGTAGTAGAGAGTCTAGAAATGGTTATTTTAGGGATCATAGTTGTGGTATGGGGTTTGGGATAAATGAGAGAGTAAATGTATAGGGTGAGAGATAGGAAAGTGCATTGGAAAGAGTAGTAGAAAGTAGTTTGAGAGGAGTCAGAAAGTTGGGCTAGAAGATATATTGAGAGAAGTATAGGCTGAGAAATAGGGTAGTGCATTGGAAATACCAAATTAGAAGAAAGTGATACATATATAGATCCATAAGTACATTGAAAGTATATAGATGCATAAAGGAGGTGACTATATGTAGATTAAAGATATTGATAGAGGTACAGGATGAGAAATAGGGTAGTGAATTGGATATGCTTTTTCAGGAGAAAAGTAACCGACACACAGATCCAAGTACATGGAGGTACATAGATGCACAATGTAAGCAAGTGCATGTAGACCAAAGATGATTTATTTTTTCAACATAATTATTGTACATGTTTATACAAAGCAATACACAAAGATAGGTACATATCTATAGTGTAAATAAATGCTTATATACAGAGGGATATACTGTAAATTTCTGTTTGCGTATGGTGCTTATGTGGGTAAGAGCCAATTCTTGGGTAGTATTCTGAAGATAAGGTGGTTGTCGGTGGATGTTATGTTGGGGGGGTAAAGAGTTCCATAGTTTGGCTGCTTGGACAGAGAAGGATGTGCCACCCATGTTTTTTTTCTTGTATCTTGGGATTTTGAGGCGAGATGCCCCTTTAGAGCGGAGGTTCTTTTGTTGAATGTGTTTGCTGATTTTATTCCTGATGAAGAGTGGTCCCATTCCATGTATTGCTTTGTGGGTGATACAAAGTAGCTTGAACGTGGATCTCCTGGCAACCGGTAACCAATGCAGGACTTTCAAGCCAGGTGAGAAGTGGTCTTGCGGTTTGATATGCAAGAGTAGTCTGGCAGCCGAGTTCTGAATCAGTTGTAGTCTTTTCGTGGTTATTAAAGGTGATCCGTGGTAAAGGCTATTGCGTAATCGAGTTTGGACAGAACAAGGGAGATGATAGCTTGGACTTTTTGTGGAAATCCTAAATGAGAGAAAATCCGTTGCAGCGTTTTTATAGTGACAAAGCTTGATCTTGCTAGTTTGTCCACTAGGGGCAATTTTTTATATGTAATAATGTGTAAACACTTTCACTAAGAGATCGATGCCCAGTGTGAATAAAACACTGTGTGCAACAAATATCTTTTGTCTTAGTTTTGCGTTTGAACTTATGTTTTGAACCATATGAATTTTGTGCATTGTATTATCGCATTCTGGGACCACTGTTCCTACGTACAGTTTGTCCACTTGGGCATTCATCAACAGCTTGGAGTCCATGGTCATTCCGAGGTTTCTTACTTTCTTCGATACTTAAGGCAGTGATCCCAATTCAATAGGCCAGGCGGCAAGCGGGTCATAATGTTTCCAATCGCACACGTGAGTATTTCCGTTTTGGAAGCATTCAATTTGAGATGCCTCCAAGTCATCCACTGATCCACGGCGCTGAGACAACTGAAAATTGGGGATTTTCCAGTGTCTTTGGGGCGTTCCATTTGAAGGAGTATTTGCGTGTCATCTGCATAGTTATGGCACGTGAGGTGAAATTGATTGATCAGTTCTGGTAATGACTTCATGTAGATGTTGAAAAGCATGAGCGAGATGAATAGATCCTTGAGGGACCCCTGCTTTTGTGGAGTATGGTTTGGACGAGAAAGGTGGGGTATGGATGACATTAGTTCTGTTTCGAAGGTAGGACGCAATCCAGTCTAGAGCAGTTCCCTCTATGCCGGCTTCATATAGTCTTTGTTTCAGAGTGTCATGGTCAACCGTGTCAAAGGCAGCAGAGAGGTCCAAGAGGAGTAGCGCAGCAACCCTGTTGCGGTCTACTGTATTCTTCAGGTCATCCCAGATGGCAAGGAGGGAAGATTCAGTGCCTCTTCCCGGACGGAATCCTGTTTGGAAGTCTGAAAGTATATCATTCTCTTCAATGAATTGTGACATCTGGGCGAACGCTGCTCTTTCTATCAGTTTGCCCAGGAAAGGTCCATTTGTAATGGGTCTGTAGTTGTCAGGGTTCAGCGGGTCCAAGTTTGTTTTCTTCAGTAAAGGGCGTATGTGGGACTTCTTGAGTTCTTCTGGAAATATTCCGGTAGTTAAGGATTCGTTGATGATTCTTCTTACTGGAGTGACAGCAGAAGTTGTTAAAAGAATTGTCTTGAAAGTTTGTGGTGGACAGGGGTCAGAAGGGCTGCCGGCAGGCCTGCTTGCTTTGACCAGGTCCATAAATTCTTCGTGTGTGATGTGTTGGAAGAAACGTAGAGGCTGGGTTAGAGTATTCTTGGATTCTTGTTTAGTACTAGAGTTAGTGCTGGTGCTTTGTTTCTGTTTTAAGTACGAGTCCATTGTGTCTGCATATGAGTTTGGGTGCTAGTGAAAGTGCAGAGTGGGAGGAATGAATGCATGGTGAGTGATGTGCTTTTTTGAGTGAGACTGCAGAGAGAGCAGTGAGAGTGACACATGAGTGCAGGGTGAGAAGTGTGCTCGTGTAAGTGCAGGGTGAAAAGCGTGAGTGGTATGAGGTCAGTGTGACCACTGTGAGTGCAGTGTGAGCTCTCTTGAGTGTAGGGTGAGCGGTGAAAGTGACAGTGAAAGTGACAAGTAAGTGGTGTGTTGTGCGTGCAGGGTGAGCAGTGTGCTTATGAGTGGGGTAAGAGGAGGGTAAATGGCGTGAGTGCTTGGTGAGCATTGTGAGTGCAGTGCGATCACTGTGAGTGCAGTGGGGGGAACATGAAAGTGAAGGGTGAGCTGTGAAAATGAGGCGGGAGTTGTCTGAATGCAGGTTGTATTCCCGGAAACCTGGAGTAACTCAGCATTGTATTGACGGCTGGCATAGGGTTTCAGATACAGGTTATACTATTGCTATTATTGTATTAATCAGGGATGGAGGAAATAAATAATGTGCTGATCTTGCAACAAACTTTCAGTTTCTCCAACAAACTTTCAGTTTCTCGATTAGAGTTGCCAACTGATCGGATTTATACCGGCACCACAGGTATTTCAGTGTCCCAGCCTGTACGAAAATATGCAAAATCACCTGAAGGCAGTAATTTTAGCACTTATTTGTGCATAATGCAAACAGCAAACATAAATACCACTTTTAAATGTGTTCTAGGGCTCCATTAATGATCCATGACTAATAATTAAAGGGAACAAAAGCAGAAAAGTCGTGTTACAAATGAATACATACCATTTTATTTAAAGTCCTATTTAGTGTCAAGGAGAGGCCTTTGCAAACTCCTTAAACAACAACAAATGGTCAGTATTTTTCTCTAGGAAAGGTGACATTCATACTCGTGAGATGCCTTTTCATGAAATGTCTCTCCCACTGTGGCAAAAAAACAATTACAATTGTAAGGAATAGGCAGAGTGGGGACCCAGGGGTTCTAGAACCAGTAAAAAAACACAAAGCATCACTAACCAGTTTACAAAGGCATGTAAACGGCCTTTTAAAGACCTGTGAAAAACGTGGGTGTGGTGGAGATAAGACTCCAGACACTGCCCAGCTGAGCCCACAGCACCTCAAGCTGCTGCAACCTGGCCATGGACACACGATGGAGGGGGCTAAAGCCCTTTTGGCCCACTGGGCGTTTTACACCTGCCTGCCTGTAGTAGCACCTCTAGGGCGACCACCGGAAATGGAAACAAATTCTGGACAGTAAAGGTAAAAATTAAGAATATAGGGTCAAAATATTAAAATTAAAGCTAAGAAGCCAATTTATAGGCACCTCTTAGAAGGAGTCTATAATCGATCTACGTTACAAGAACTTGTATTTACTATATTTTAAATAGCACTATTTATTCACCGTGCTCTGTATGTGATTACCTATAGGAATATCTTAATCAGGTGGTCCATTGTGTGCTTGTTAAATGATATATTGGTGCCCTTGGCACAAAATCAAGAGATCCACCCACAAACCAGAATCTACTCAAATAGCGACATTTTGATGATGTTTTTGAATATTTTAAAACTCGTATCAAAAAACTTTGGCGACATTGAAGTAAGGGATTTTTCACCTGCTAGTTAAGGCAAGTTAAACAAAAACATTGTGTTCCCCGTGCCCACTGTTAGGTGTCAAACACAAAAACGATAAAGAGAGATAGGACAGGAGCATGTACAACAATATGAAAAATCCCTCGCAGGTAATCCGTGGTCATCATACCGTAAATTTGCCAAATAGGTAAACACTATGTGCTGCATAGTGCATTGTTATCTACTGTGTGTTGTTGCCCCACCAACTACACAGAGCACCACCACCACACAACACAGTGCACCACTACCCTCAGGACATTCAATTACATCCTGAGGCCCACTGCACAGCCACCCTCAGTACAGTGCACCACCAACTGCAGTAAAGTGCACTCTCACTAGGGCCATTGGAATTATGCGGCAGGGGAGGACCATATTATGCGGCAGGGTTGACTAAATTATGCAGCAATTAAAAAGGCAAATTATGTAGTGTAATGCAACTTATTTTGAGATGGAACTGCTTCATTATTTACCTCTTTTTTTTTTGCACATGGTACACAATCTTGGCAAAAATCTGACATCATTAGTACCAGTTTAGCAATGAAGTACTGTAACATACAACTGAAAGATGACAGAATAACATTTATGAAGGGCCTTCTGTTGCCCACGACCACGTGTCACCGCGTTTTTACCATCTTTTGATCCGATCGAGCTAGAATTTATTTTGTTAAAATCTGCTGATTGCCCTGCCTCTGGACCCCTTAGTACTTCTATCCGGGGAGGTTTGGGAGGATCCTGTCTACCCATACACCCCTCGAGCAAGTTGCTCACCTTTCCTCACCCGCAACAAGGCTAACCATAGCTCACACCTGGAAGGATGCTCTGCTGCCTTGTCTTGCTCTGTGGTGGACTATCTATGCTATGGAACGATTGACTGCAGTACTTACAGACACAATGTATAAGTCTGAAATTACTTGGCTGCCCTTTATGTTAAGAGTGATAGGGCAAGTGTGAACCCAACCACCACTATGCCTACTATTGTACAGTGAGCTCATATGGGGGGACTTTCGTCACCTGACAGCGAAGTCGAGGGGGAAGGTGATTGGCTGTTGCGACAGGGTCTGGCACTGCTGTCCCTGTGTAACGACAATCTACTCGCTTAATGGTTTTTTTCATATAATGTATTGCCTTGTCTGATAATGTGATGATGTCGCCCTTCTGGTTAATGTCCTTTTCCTTTATTCCCTGGTGCAGTGATCACCCTGCATTCCGCCCCAACCTCAACCCCACCACTTAACCATACTCCCTTGTTTGTGTTTTAATTCCCTTACTCTTTATTGGGCATCAGTAGAGGTTTAAAAAAAATCTGACGATTATGCAGTTGATGACGGATTAATTGGTAAATCTAGCAACTCCATAGTTATGCAGAAAACACCACCACCACAGAAGTACACAATTCTGACCATCACTAACTGCACAGGGTCAGTTAGGGCTCTGGTCCAGAAATTGAGGGCAAGACCAGGCCAACATTTGTGTTACAGCAGAGGGCTTACCTCAAACATCTAAGCTCACTCATTTGTGCCAAACACAAACCAGGCTGGGTGAGGTGCAGGATCCTGCCAAGGGCTGACCCTGAAGAGGTTGTCAGAAAATGGCAATATTTAAAAAGTGCAGCACAGGTTGCTCAACCTGCGCCCTCCAGAACAAGAGACAGTAAGGTAGCTCCCATTGTCAAGTGTTATATGGAAAGACAGAGAGCAACAAAAAGAAATATAATATAAATAAAGTCCTTCTATTCAGGTAGGATATTTAGAGCTGCGTGACAGACCTGGTAATGCTGAGACTGGGTAAGACTATGTAACGTATCAAATTAGACAGACTGCAAGTTTCTATCTATGGGTGCGACATTAGGACAACAAGTAACTGTGTTTGAAAATGTTTCTCCATGATATGCCACAGTGGACAGCGATGTTCTGATGGTGCTATATGAAATGGGGGGCAGCAGTGAAGATTATATTGTGGGGTGGCTGGTGGCTTTGCTAAAGGGAATGAGAAATTTCCTAGCTACCGTAAAGGCAAATTTCAATTCTAATGAGGATATGGAGATGAAGATTATGCTTAACCACTCTTTACTTTTCTTACAGCAGTCTTAATAAAAATTGACATCTCCTATGAACATAATGTAAAGCCACAAACATGACCAATCCAACCAACAATTTCGTTCATAAGAGTACATAACGTCATCATCCTCCATTAGACCTTTTTCTTTGTGAGAATGGTAGCATCAGGATCTCTTCCACAGGATCTTTCCAAACCTGATTGTTTCTCCTCATAGCTTACAAAAACCAGAAGACAGGTTAACCTACCGTCCGCAGGTGGCAACATATTGTATACAGTAGTCATAATCTTAAAACTAACTGTTTGGACTCAAATTGTAACACAATTAATATTAGACTGATAAGCACGAACAAAAATAAGTATGCTGACATAGATCCTGACCTCCTTCCCAACACTGGTAGGGCTCTGCAGAGAGAAGGGTAAGGGATAACCTTTGCTTCCGTGTCGTTAATGAAATTTAATTTTTCCTTTATGTTAGGTAGGTAATTTGTAATTCTATGTCAGGACCGGAGGTTCGATTATGCGTGTTTAAAACCTACTTACCACCACAGAAGCCAATTGAGAGACTGGCTTGAAATAACATTTCTTAAACATGGATTCGGAACACCAGTCTCCAGTTTGTAAGATATCTTCCAGTTTAACACCTAAGGTGTAAGCCTTAAAGGGCATCACACTCCTGGCTGAATGAGCACAAAACATCGAAATGTCAATACCTGCCTCTTGCATTACCAATCTCACCCATCTAGTCATAATGGGCGAGGAGACCACTTGATGCGGTTTTGTAATGGCAATTAACAACTGTTTCACCCCTCTGTGCCGCAATTCATGGAGATACACTCAAACTTTTTCAAACAGCACAACACGCGTAGTTTGGGCGAATCCAGAAAAACTGGGTACAGCATGTTGGTTTTTGTGCATTGTAAATACTAAACATCACTTAATCCAGAGAAAACCACCTACCAGTTAGGTCCGAAGCACAGACATCTGATACACTTTTGCATGATAAAAGGCACAGCAGCATGGTTAGTTTAGTAAATAGCTGCTTCCTATAAAGATCAGAATTGTTTGGCTAGCTCATAAACAAGCGGAGCACTTTGTTCACACCCCATATCTGGGTAAATGTAGGTTTTGGGGGGGATAGACAGTTATACTTTTCATTAGTTTACGTATTAAAGAACGTGAACTAACTGGCTTACTGGTAACTGGAATGTGTCCAGCCAAGATTTCAGATTGGAAGGAATTGATAGTGGAATATACCCTACCTTCCTTCTCCAATGCTGCCAGAAAATGTAGAACGTGTACAATCTCAGAGTCCGCAGGATCTAAGACTTGTTCCAGACACCAACTGCTCCAGGCAGAGCATGCCAATTTGTAGCCTTTTTGCACCATAACAGAGGAAACTGATCCCAAAAAGCCTGGTATGGCCCATTTTTGCCAGAGATTCTCCATGCCATCAGGGTCAGCAGATTGTCCTTGATAATCAAGTGGATTTCTCCTCCTGCTTCCTGTAAGATTCCCTGAAATGTTGAAAGGATCAGAGGACAGTCGTTCGAAATCGCGAATAAAAGTGGGAACCAAGCTTGAGACTCCGAGAGCGGCATCACATGGATCATTTCCGCTCCTTGACATCTGGTCTGAGTCACTATCCTAGTGATCATTATGAAAGAGGAAAAGGCGTAATTCAACCCCTTGCTCCAATCCTGAAGGAATGTGTCCACCTCGGTGGCTTCGGGATCCGGTCTCCAGGTGAAGATCTGGGATACCTGCACATTCAATATCAAGGCAAATAGATCCCTGACGGGGCTGTTCTATCTGTGCCATAGAAGAATAAAGACCTGTGGAGGCTGCATCCAGTCGCTGGAATCCATCAAGACGCGTAAGTTCCAGTCCACCACTGTGATGGAACTACCCGGGAGGTGGATCGCTGACACTCAAATTACCTTCTCCAGGCAGTAATGCCAAAAGTCTTTGGCGATCTTTGCCAGAGTCTTGGATCTTGTACCCTCAGCTTGTTAACATATAAATGTAAATTTGTAAATGTAAATTGATACTTGTATAGCGCACTACTCACCCGCAAGGGTCTCAAGGCGCTTGTACGAATACCGCTGTGGAACCCATCCTGGCTTTCCCTGTGAGGTGTCCACTCCTGGGCACCCCCAAGGTGGAGGCCAGGCATCCTTAGCGTTGTGGGGGCCGTTGTGGAGATTAAGCAAGCTATTGCCCAGAGTTGCAGAGTGGGACTCCATGATTGGAATAGGCACCGAGGTGAGAATTGTCAGGTCCGTGGAATTTTGAGCCCAAGACCCGCCGAGGCGGGGAATTGAACCCTGGTCCCGGGCCAGATCTCTGCATCAGGGTCTGCCGCTCTAACCATTGAGCCACACTTCTCCACCTTGTTATCTGTTTATGCACCAATCACTTTAACATAAAAAAGACTCAGTGTATAAAAAAATTGGCCAGTTTGCACCAATCATGTCTACGCATGAAGCAATTTAAGAAAGCAAGTTTTTTAAGGACTAATGTATTTGGTGAATTTGCACTGTCCGGTTTTACATCTTGACGCACCAGCAACTTGGCGAACTCCCTTGCTTCCAATTAATTCAAGTTAGGATCGATACTCTCGACACAAGTCTCCTGAGAACATCACAACAGGAATGAGCTAAGCACCTACTACTCTAACTCCTTGTTTGCATACTGATTATCTTTAGCGCATTGTATATGGCACAAAAAGCACATAGCCGGATGTGTTTTTTACATGTTTTTAATTCTACTTTCTCACTCCTAATTGTAATCTTTTAATTAACTGTACCATAAAATTAGCTACTTACTTACTGAGGCCCTTTTACAGGACATTTTTAGACCACAGTAGTATTTAACCGAACTAAGCTAGTCCTCTACTGATGGGGGAACCGTACCGGCCCCCTTTTTACAGATTTCCCTTCTGGTCAGTAAAATCAAAGAAAATAGCAATGAGGCGTGTTCCTTGCGTAGCTGAGCATAAATATCTTTATCCAATCCAAGTACTATCAAGGAGCGGCTTACCTTGATTTCATGACCAAGAATTTCGGTTAGACCTTGCTTACTTTCTCTCAATAAGAACTTGGGGCTGGGCAGTTCATAATCATGTGCCTATCGTCTGCCTCCTTCCCGCCACACTTCTTGCACGCCTGCTACCCAGCAATTTTGGTTAAGCCCTGTGAATGGTAAACAAATGATTTTTCTTTAATGGTGTGGCCTTAACTGTTGAATAAAGCAGAGACAAAGATGTACTCCAAACTTGATCATTGATTACCCCTGGTAGATCCTACTCCCAGTGTTGGGAAGAGGGGGGCTACCCTTCTATCCAATGCAGTGATAAATGTCCAGTACCACTGGGATACTTCTTTTTTAGGTCTCGCCTTGCTATCGCGTAAGCGATCGCAAAGCGCGACTATTGTAAGGGGCTCCCAAAAGTGCTCCGAAAAGCGGATTGCATGGCGAGCACGCGCACAATCACGCGCATCGTGCCACCATCCAACCATTTGGCATCGCACTTCAAAGGGTCCGCTCCCCCGCCTGGAATGCGCTCCCCCGCCCCCGCCAAGCGCGCGCGCCACGCTCCACCAGGCTTGTTTAATTTAACTACTTAATTCCATTGACAAACACAGCTCTCAAATTTCCCTGGCCCATGTGTGAGAAGCACAGCAAGGCCAGGATTTTGCTTTGCATTTTTTAAATTTTTTATAAAGCGCAAACTCGACCCAGAGGTATTGGAACGCTTTACACAAGCACCATTTGCATGACACGAATTCACATTTTTATAGGCACTGGGAGATTAAATGATTTGCCCAGAATCCTCGAACATGGTTCCACATTTCAAAAGTCGGCAGCTCCGGTCCTAACGCCACATCCTCTCCCCGAGAGATCTGCATTCTGGGGGGGTAGTCCTGTTATTCCATTGTAAAAGCAGGACGACTCCCAGAATACAAAGTAACATACCAGGCTTGCGTGAGGTACTCATGCATTGACATGGGAAACATGAGAGTTCTGCGAATTCTCTTAATACCGGGCCATCAATTTCGCATCTTTCGCCACTTTGACACTTTCCAAAAAGTGTTTTTTTGATCAAATGATCAGCTTTTTATGAAACACTTATCCTCCTCTCAAACTCTAAGCATTCTAAATTTTAGAAAGACACGAGGAACGATCTCGAGACATTTGCTCAGGATCACACCATTTGACAGAATTCAGCAAATCCCCATGCTCCTTCTTATGCTAATTCTAAAGCCAGCATTTTCTCTCGGCAGCTGCCCTTTCTGGATATCTGGCTTGTTTTCTGCATTGATTATTGCTGCACGCAGAGCTGTGTGCACGGATGAAAAATACTTCTAAGACCTAAACAAACACGTCCTGCCTCGACTGCTTAACTAGAGACCCAGTGGGGAAAAGACGCTTTGGGAACAGTCTGTAATACTCTGTAAATGGACTTCTGTTGAACTCATTTCCCTTTACCTTATAAGCGAAAGGAGAAGCCCGCCTTGGCAGACCGCCCATAAGTAGAAAATAGATCTCACGAACAGACAAAAGCTATGCTTGACACCATAAGAGAGTCCAAGCTTCTTAACCAACTGTTGCATTCTGGTACTTGTAGCTTCAGTTTTACCATGGGCTCAAAATTCTCACTTTGCAAAGTCGCCCAAAGAAGCCGTTGCCGTTGCCAGAGACAAGCCTGTTGTGCGGCTTGAGCCCTGGCTTGTCTTTTTTTGGTAGGCAGGAGAGATTAAGTGAATTGCCCAGAATCACAGGATTTGGACGCGACCCCGAGGCTCGAACTTTGGTTTCCAGCACCAAAGTTGGCAGCTTTAGCCGTCAGACCACATCTCTCCCTCTTTACCATTGCCTGAATCTATTTAATAATATTTTCATTTTTAATTCTAAATACCTGCTCATGGACAAATGGTAACTGGTCACAGTTTAAGATAGACCTGTCAATTTCTTTTAGTGTACAAATGTTATTGCATCGTAGTCTTTCTATTATATCAGTAGCCATGCAGCCAGTGGTGCTGACGAAGGGTGTGGAGTTGGGGGTGCACTCTTTCGGCAGAGATGCCACGTCATTTGCAGCGATATCCCCGATTATCTTTAATTAACCTTCGTTTCTTTTGTAACTTTTGAAATTATCTTAATGTGTAGCTCAGTGAATAGTGGTGAGTTTTTTTTTTTTGCATATCTATATAGCGCAAACTCGACCCGAAGGTATTGGAGCGCTTTACACGCGCACCGTATTTACATTACACATTCGGGCGCGGGGAGATTAAGTGATTTGCCCAGGATCACAGGATGTGGACGCGACCCCGAGGCTCGAACCCTGGTTTCCAGCACCAAAGTCGGCAGTCTAGCGGACGGACCACATCCCCTCCCTGGTGCTTGACACAAGGCGCTTAATAGATGGAAAGCTACAGTTTTTATCAGATAAGATCGTAAAGTGCTAGCCCAATAAAAATAAATAATTTAAAAAAACGTACGAGACTTCAAAGTCATATTCATGTTCACCCAAAAGAGTTGCACTTCTTAAACCCTCCCCCTCCCGCCCTGTGGCTATCAAAGACCCCATGTGTGTGGAAACTTCTAGCTTACCCTCCAATGGGAAATGTGCCCCACCCCCCTCTTCAACCCCACCCCCTCAACATCCTTGCCAAGGGGGGCAGGAACAAATGGCAGGGTTTAGAAACAGAAGTATATGGCTTTACTGCCCTAGAAGGCACGATGGTCAAAGGTTCACTGGAGGCCAATGACAACGAGGGGGGTCGCGGGAAGGATTGTGGGGGGGGGGGGATGCTGAGCAGTTCTTTTAGCAGATACATCTTCTGCAGATTCGCGCACACAAATAAAAACATGAATGCGTATAGGCAGAACTTAAACTCCACTTCAGATCAACGCTACAGGATTTGTGTGCCAGGAAACCGAAATCGTTTGCAGCAAAATTACTTTGCCACCCCTCCCTGATTTAGAGGGAGACCCTCTGTTATAGCTAAAATGCTTGTGTCTTTCGCCGCTTTACGTCCTCCTTTCGTCCATATCACGTGAATTACGTCAAGGGATAAATAAAGCCCTCAAGGCTTCTGATATTAAAATGTCCCTCCTAGAGGCTTCCACATTTGGGCTCCCGGGAGTAGTAACAAATTTGCAATGGATACAGCCTACAAGCTGCTCAAACTTTTTGGTTGAGAGGAGTTGGCCTAACGGCTAGGGCGCTCGACCTCGGACCTGGGTTTGAGTCTCGGTAATGACCCTGAATATCCTGTGATTCTGGGCAAATCACTTAATCTCCCCGTGCCTAACAAAAAAAAATGAATCTGTGTCCCCTTGTAAGGTAACTGGTGCTATGTAAAGCGCTCTGATACCCGATTTGTTTCGGGTCAAGTTCGCCCTATATAAAACTCTGGCAAGTGAAGTGTTTAAAATGATACTTTCTACTGTAAACTTGACCTGTGAGCCCCGAGCTACACACGTTTGTGTCTGTGTCGTGTGGACTCAGTCATTCAGCTTTTTGGGGTTCATTTTCACATGAATGTGCCCCTTTGAAATGCAGAGGGACTCTGGTGGCGAGCCCACCTCTGCAGCCCATTGTCCCCTTAATGAAGGGGCCCTGGTTATCATGCGAAGCGCTTTGAATGTTTAAGGCGCTTTGCCATGTGAATTGGTTGCATGGAGTTCAACTTGCATCAGGAAAGGGGGCTCTGGGGGCAAACAAAACATTCTTAAGCTCCTTTGGTTACACCTAGGGACACGCTGTGCACGGAGGCTAGAGAACCCCTAGCCACAGCTCCATTTTACCCTCACGCTGTGCACGGAGGCTAGAGAACCCCTAGCCGCAACTCCATTTTACCCTCAGTACACTTCTGCAAAGCAAAATAGACGGAGGGACGGGGCAGCGGCTGTCCACAGCGCAAGCACTAATTAGCCAATAGCTGTGAATGGTCTTGTTACATCACATGTGACATCCCAGTCTCTCCTGGTTGTGCAGAGAGTAGCAATCTGTGGGCTAGGGGTTTCAATTTACCTTTATAAGCATTATGAGAAAAAAAACAGCAAGAAGAGTACTTTCAGGTAAAAACCCCGGGCTTGGTGAAGGATTCACAAATGATTCGGGGCCTCTTGGCAGCCACGTTTAACCAATGACTTCACTAACGCAACTCTACGTTTTCTTTTTATTTTATTTCGTTGCTAGCTCTAGCAGCAGGTTATGTCTGTCACAAATCACTATTTATTAGCATACTGCTGTCTGGAGTTTTTTTAGGTCTCGCGCCTAGCGATGCAGTGCGCATGACTGCTCGCGCAGCGAGAGTCCTTTTGTCCGGGGTTTCAAAACAGAGCCTGAAATCGCACACAGGTCAGAGTCTTCTTGTCATGTGCTTTATATTCAGACTTGTCCTTGACTTCAAACCAGAATGTGCTGGCGGTAGGAATTTCACAGCTCTGCCCAAGTCTCACTTTTTAGGTCGAGCCTAGGGCATTACTTCCTAACATCTGTATTTGTCATTATGATTCCATTTCAATTTGCCTTTGTTTATTTCATTGTATTCATTCCAATTTGCATTTATTTATAGGCACCCATTGTTTATTTAATCTTATTGTTTCTGAATAAAAAATGTTTGTAGCGCGGGAGATCCTATGCCGAGACTCGAACTCGGTTCAAACGTCCCTAAGTCTGCAGCTCTGTACGTTACACCGCGCCCTCTCAGGTCGCTTACTTATTCAGTGTGGCTGTGAATATCTATTAAAATGAGAGGCGCTGTGAAAATTATACGCATCTAATCTAATGCCCAAAATAAGAAAAGCAAAAGTTTGTGTACTGAAAATGTTTTCAGTGTACATCATATGAGCATTATTTAATTTGTGACCATCTCATATACGTATTACCACAAAAGCAACTGTTATCCTTGACTTTCACCGGTTGTCAAATCGATTATTAGGAACAATTCCAGAATTTGTTCCCCATCTATTCTATTTAACAGGTGTTGTCCTGCTTCATAACCAATGCGCATGCTAGGGGTATCCAAAGATATTGGAGAAGACGCCTCACTCACTAGATAGTGACATGCTTCAACATGGGCGTCTTTCCACACCCAGGTAAGATAGTACTACCTGGGCGGACTCAACCACAAGATGTTTATGGGAGTTCTTATATACATTTTTTCTGGTTATGCAGGGAACCAGTTCGAAAGAGATTTAAAAATACCTACAGGTGTCCCCAATCTTTGATTTTATTCGTGGGGTGCCTGGGGTATCAGATAAAATCGTGATTAATCGGGTTATTTTGAGTTTGTTTGTTTCAAATATACCCTCTTGTAATTGCCAACATGTTTCGGTCCACACTACGAGTCCTAAACGGATCTGGGACCTTCTTCAGGGCTGTACTATCTGTTCAATGGTTTCCCTGACTGTAGTGCTACATCTAAACTTTAGTTGGACTGAGGCTTCTTGCACTCACCTATCCATTGTGCTTCCAGTAAAATTTATGAAAGAAAGGACAGAGAAATTATACGTATTATTTACGAGGGGTTCCACCTAGTTTGTGACAATCATGCGCCTTAAGTGTGTTCTAATTAGTAACAATCTCTCCAAGGTTAATTATGCTTAATTGATAAACCTCACCCTGGTGTATTCTGTGTTTATTTACCCGTGTTTACTAAGCTATTACTTAACCCCTTCCATGCTGCGCAAATTCCGCCGCTGTGCTGACGGTTTCTTGCGCGGGCGTGGTCATGACGGAACGGTTCCGTCATGAGCACAGCTCAACCGTGGCTCATGACGGAACCGTTCCGTCATGAGCACCGAAGGGGTTAATCTCTCCATGTTGTTTCCAAGCATCACAACACGTCCTAAACAAATTAAAATCCATTTTATGTTGGTGATGATTAATTCTCACAAAACTACATCCATCACCTCTTACATAGTGGGTTTTTTGTTTCATATGTGTGCAATTATGAGCACATACTAGATCACTAGATTACACCTCACCCGCGACTTTTGATATTATAGTTTAAATATGTTTTTAAACACAGACAAGCTCTCTGGGATACGTTTCTCTCACCTACTGGTAGGTGCAATTTTTGCACCATGCGGGTCTCGTGACTTAGGGTGTCGTCTTGTAGTCACACACTATAGAGTGAAAGGACAACGCTTCAATTTTCAGTACTCTCAAATCTCTTCTCTCTGAATGTGTTACAGGTGGTCATTGGCACTTCACATCCTACTATTTCATTCATGTGATATACTAACCCCTTCAACCCTTATAGCCCACTCTCTTGTTTGTGTTTATTTTGTTTTGCTTCGTTTGTGTGATACTCTAAATTCATTTGTTCATACCTTTCACATATTTGAAGCCCGTAATAACATTGGCTGTGGTTTCCGGGTATTTATATATTCAAAAACACACGACCAATCGCTCATCAATCATGCTTTATGATTCCCCACAGGTATTCTCGATGTTATCAAGACCCCTTCTTTTTATATTCTTACCAAGATGTGCGGTTTCAAATTTAAGCTCCAACATTGATGTGCGTATTCTTATATATTGTCATAGTAACGCACACCGAGTTCGAACTTTCACTCAGATACTTGCTCATTCGCCACCCCATACATGTTGCCCCTGCCCGGCTTACTTTGTCAAAGAACCGACACCATGTATCCACCTACGGAAGTCACCGCCCGCCGTCTTACTGATCTGGCATTAAATGCCTATTTACTTCCGTATCGTTCATCATTTCCCAGCGCCCGCTTCCTGATTGGTTGCGTGACCCCAGCAAACGTGAACGCTCATCACGCTATGCGCTGGTTGTGCAGACTTCTGGGGGTTGTAGTGTATTCTTCGCTCTGCGTGTATTTTAACACATCTATCCAAATTATTATAAAGCAAGGGGGGGCCCCAAAGTTCTTATCAATGGCCCTATTATCATTACAATCTACCGCTAGGACCAATGGTTTGCTCGTTAATTAACGCGCGGTATAATGACTGCGTCTATACATTTTTTGCGTAACCCTCGTTATGTTTACTTCGTGTCATATATATTCTTGTGAGAGCTACATATCCCTATTGCATGTGGCATTCTTCTCTGTATTTATAATCTCACACAAGCCAATGGACGTTGAGATTATGGATTAGTTCTATCTTAAATCTCCCACCCAAACACTATTATGACCACTACCATTGTGAGGATCATCATTTGATGTTAGATTGGCTGCAACTCTTTTGATCCCGCGGTCTAATGTTATGTGATTCTGTATACATGGAAAACTTTGTTTGATTCATACCCAGATTTTTTCACTACTCCATCGGTAATATTCAACCGGGTCTCTTACTGATATATATATCAAAGATCTTTTATGTAAATTCCCATATATCACTTCTACTACTGTAATCACGTAGTCTGTACTGGTTTCATTGTTTAGATGGGGGGGTTCCTCATGTAAGCATTGACCAAGGGATATCTTCATTTAACCCCAGTGTGGCGCTAGAAATCCGATAGATCCACTGTTGTTCTAGTTTTAAGAGTTGTTTTTCACTGCAATTACTAGGTATTTTCTCAATGATGGACCATGTAAAATCGTTTTCAGTATGTCCTGTTATTTGAAAATGACGCATCATCTTCGTTGTTGTTTTCCCGCATCGAAACGTGCTTCGATGTTCATTGATTCTCGTCTTAGCTTTCCGTGTGGTCATGTCTATATATGTCTGTTGACATTTACAGATCATAATGTAAACCACATTTTGGCTATTACAATTTGTGAAGGTTCTTTGTTCCCATAATCTCATATACGTGCCACACACGGGACTCATATGTCCAAAGTATGTTCATAGAAAAGTATCCCCTTCTCATATCGCATCAGTGGAATTCTGTACTCTGTACTGTGTGGTGTCCATATCAACGTCGTGCAGTGGATATGCAGGTCGCCTGTGCTGGGTGGCTCTACCAGGAGGTGAGCAGTGTGCACTTTTAAGGATAAGACATATATCTGGGCTGCTTAGCTCACACTGGTGTTGAGCAATATGCTGTGTGGCAACCCATGCTGTGCTCCCTATGATGTGTTTTGCCTTCTTTTGATCTAGAGTTCTGAAGCGGCCCATGAGTTGGGCACGGGGGAGCAGGCTATTCCCTGCATGGTACATTTCCAGTAGGCAGTAACGGTAATTACATTTGCTTTCTATTGGCTTTTCTAGTGGTGTGACTTAGCCCTTGCAAGATCCACAGCCCTCCTTTATATGTGGTCTATAATAACCCCATAAGAAAGAGAACAAGTATTTGTGATGCAATATGTCTCGCATTACTGGATGTTTGAGCTATTGGTGTTGCATATAATAATCTTTATTAAAAAGTTTTTTTGTTAACAAATATCCCAGCAGTAGCATAAGTAAGCGGTCAGTACCTAATGTAGCTAATAAAGGTCATTTTACAACTCCACAGGATACCTAGTAACAGCCCCTTTTCTTGCTTTGTGGATTTAAAATAAATTATTTGTGCTACTGCTAGGGTATTTTTTTAACAAAAAAACACACAAACAAACATTACCATTTGCAACGCCAATAGTTCAAACTTTCAGTAATGCGAGACCTATTGCATTGCAAATGCTTTTTAAGTTGTGCCTTGGTCCCCATACGTACAAAGAAGGCCTCTAGGTCTGGTCGCCCTGACTCTGCAAGTTGTTAAGACCACCAGTAAGTCAAATGAATACATTTAAATTTAGAAACTATGCCATTTGCTAAATCGGCAAACTCATGCCAGGATGTCAAGGCCTCTCCCCTTCTGAAATCTCCCCAAGTGCGCTAATTCCCTCCTTGCAATGGGCAGCTCAATTTGTCCTTGAGCCACTCGGGTATACCAGGGAAATCCCAGATTAGTGAGGGGTCTGCATAATAGTGAATGCCCAAGACTTTCCTGATATATACCCAAACTTTTAAAGCAGACAGAAGTACTTTCAGCCTAATCTGTTTGAAAAATGTGGGGTCTCATAATTTAAACAAGAAGTTAAGCAGCGCCAGCTGTTGCAAGATGGCTCTAAACAGGTCTTCCATGTAGGAGTTATCCAATTCACCAGCCAGTGCCCTGAAAAGTCTTAAACTGGAAGACATAATAAAGAATAAAGTCTCGGAGAGCCAGTCCTCGATGTTCTACCTTTTGCCTCAGTTTCTTCCAGACTATTCTCGACCCCTTGGAAGCCCAAATAAAAGTACTGACCATTCCCTGCTGCAGTTTTTGTAGTGTGTTTAGAGCGAAAGATAGCGGTATTGTGTTCAACCAGCATTTTAACCACATTGACCCTCCCACATATGCCCATCAGGAGATTCCCCCATTTCCTAACAAGTAAACCTATCTCGCTACACGCCCTAGCTAGATTTATTGATGCTAATTCCTCAAGAGATTTCGTTATCTTTGAGCCTAATAATCTAATCTGGGTTTTAGACTGATATCGTGGAAGTGTGCCTTCTTCCTTTGTGGCCCTTCACATCACTTCAACCTTTCCCATATTAACTAGGTATCTTGACAGTTTCCCAAAGTTTTTGGCAGGTTCCTCCAGTATGGGAACTGCTGTTTCTGGGTTTACAGTATATAAGATTATATCATCTGCATATAATGCTAGTTTAGTTGTTAAGTCTGCAGCTTCGAAGGGGATAATACTGTCGTCCTGGCGTATCAGTTAGGCAAAGGGCTCGATATGTAACTGAATAAGAATTGGGGAAAGGGGGCACCCCTGCCTTGTACCCCATAATATTAGAAAAGGAGGGGTAAATTCCCCATTTACCAAAATCCTAGCTGTTGGTGCCTTTTATAGAATGTGTATGATACTAATCATATTACTACTAAACCCATAATGACATAATACCTCCCACAGATACTGCCACTTGACTCTTATCAAATGCTTTAGCCACATTGATTTTGGAGAATAATAAGGAGAGATTAAAAGTTTCTGCCATATCGATTGTGGTTATTAAGTGATGTGTCAATTCGTGGAGTTTTCTCCCAGGGACAAACCCTTTCTGTCCTAATTGGATCAGATCTGGAATAACGAAAGCCTTTTAGCTAAAATCCCAGTGAATATTTCATAATCACAATTGAGGAGGGATATCGGCCTGTAGGAGTCTGCCAACTTGGGGCCCTTGCCAGGTTTAAGAATCATTACCACAGTGACTTCATACCATAAGGGCGGGTTTGCCTTGCCTGCCGTAAAGATCTCAATAAATATCTGCTTCCAAAAAGGCATCAAGACTGTTATCAACCTCTTATAAAATTCAGCAGGTATCCCGCTTGAGTCTGCCACCTTTCCATTCGCTAAACGTTTTACTTGGGCTAATATCTCCTCATTTGTGAATCCAGCTGCAGGATCCTCTATCAGCTGTTCTGTGAGCCGTGTGAGGTTCTTACTGTCAAGCCAGTCTCCTATGTGTAATGAATCCGGGTCTGGATTTTCTCTGTAGCCTTCACTCAGGCATCATAACATTTATGTCTTAATCTCTTTAGCTGAGTTACAGATCTTATTTGTCTCTAGCTGTATGAATCCCTCTATATTATTCCTTCTTTATTCTGATCTACGCAATTCTTCCCATACTTATAATGCTGAAGCCTACTGGCTTCCCATTTGACTTTCAACCTATCTTCTAGGTAAATTTTGAATTCCTGCTGCAGCTGCTTTAATTATTTCCTCATGACAGAGTTTGATTGAGAGCTCACCTGTACTTCTTGCAATATAGCATCCTTTCGAGCTCTTTCCCCCCAGTGTGTTTTTCTGAAAATCATGCTCTTTCCTAGCGTGGATACACGTAATCTTTGATATTATTCCTCTAACATAGGCCTTATATACTTCCCATATCATTACCGCACTAGCTGTGCCTTCATTATGTCTAAAATAATCTATTGTGTGAATAATCAAGGCTTCAATGATTTCCTCATCTAATAGAAGATCTATTTTCAGGGACCATCTTGGGGTAGCTCTCCTGGTTGGCAGATCCAAAACCAACTGTACTGCTGAGTGGTCAGGTAAACTTATGGGGACATGCTTAATTGTTTGCACTTTGTGTACTAATGCAGAATGGAGAAGTGTGGCTCAATGATTAGAGCGGCAGACCCTGATGCAGAGGTCTAGCCCGGGACCAGGGTTCAATTCCCCGCCTCAGCGGGTCTTGGGCTCAAAAATTCCACGGACCTGATAATTCTCGCCTCGGTGCCATTCCAATCATGGAGTCCCACTCTGCAACTCTGGGCAATAGCTTGCTTAATCTCCACAACGCTAAGGATGCCTGGCCTCCACCTTGGGGGTGCCCAGGAGGGGACGCCTCACAGGGAAAGCCAGGATGGGTTCCACAGCGGTATTCGTACAAGCGCCTTGAGACCCTTGCGGGTGAGTAGTGCGCTATACAAGTATCAATTTACATTTACAATGCATGATCCAAAAGGAAGTAATCAATACGTTAAAAGTGTCTGTATTTCTTGTTATAAAAAGTATAGCCTCTCTCATTTCCCTTAATCATTCTCCATGTATCAACTAGGGCTAAGTCTTCTTTCATCATATCTCCTAAAGATGCTGTAGATTTACACATGGCTGTGTTTAGGGTGCTCGATGTCCTATCACTTTCCCTGTTTAACACCACATAAAAATCTCCTCCAGCTAAAAAGGGTGGTGGACAGTCAGACAGGGCTAGTTGTACATGCCCCAGGCAAGTAGAATAATCACAGTTTGAACCGTAGTATCCTGCTCAGGATATTTCCCAATCTCCGAGCTGTAAAACTGCAACCAGCCACCTTCCTGAGTTATCTGTTTTGTAGTTAACCGATCCTTCCCCCTGTTCTTCCATATAAGTATGGCTACCTTTTTGTACTACTTGTTTGTTCTGTACAAACTGCTTCTTGTAGCCATGAGTAACTTGAAGGTCACCCTGCATTCCTGTGCTTCCAGGTGAGTTTCCTGTAAAATGACGAACTGGGCAGCTATCAACTTTAGGAACTCTTAAGATCAGATTAAACCTATTCCTCCTTCTTAGGCCATTCACGTTGCATGTAATAATCTGAACCATGTCCCCCATCATTGAACACCTTTTTGAGTGAGGAGTGCACCTTCTCAAGGGCTATGAAGGTATAAACAAATGTGTCCAAATCTTTTACGAAGGCATTGGCAAGAAATTGACCGTTTGTCCTGTGGACCTGCCTTAGTGGAACAAGCTCATCAAGCTAGGGGTTCCAAGCGAAGGAGGAGAGAGAACCACAGTTCAGTGGAAAAGGTGTTGTTGGCATTTTCTAAAAGGCAAAGCGCCCTCTGGGTCCATTCTGAGAAAATCTCTGGATCAATCGGTTCTCCTGTTCACTTGGCGTCTTCTGCCAATTCCATTATGTTCGTGTTTGGAGCAGCAATAAGTGTGTCCTGACATAATTGCCAGGACCTCTCTATACCCCTCTTGGGGTCTTTAATGAGCCTTCCTGTGAAAGTGACCATGGTGGCATCCAATTTAGGAGTGGCAGTGACCTTGCCCTCACTGGAGAGCCTCGGGCATTCTGCCCGTTATTTATTACTCTCTTCCTTGTCCAAGGGATTCCTCGGTCGTTGGTTGTTGAGGTAAAATGCCACCTTGGAGGATCACTGCCACTCTGAGAAGTGGGGTGTACTGGATATCATTGGGATAACAAAGGTCTTTGCCTTGATCCCGGTCATCAAGGTTTGTGAACAGATCAGTCTTCAATTTTAATTACCCGAGGGATGCAGATCCCTCAAACGTTTGGATGCCTTGTCTGAGTCTTAGGAGAAGTGGGAGTCCATGTTGTTATGCTCTTGGCCTTGATCATGGTTAGACCATGGGACACATTAAGCGGTAGGATAGGATAGTTATTTTTAAAGCGCTCTAATACTGTGCCGTCTTGGCGCTGTGTCTGTGTGTGTGGGGAGACTGGGCTGTAGAACCAGAGGTTTAACTTGAAGGGAACAGCTAGGTCTTCAGCGATTTCCTAAAGATCATTGGATTGGCTTGAAGTCGCATGGTGGGAGGCAATTGATTCCATAGCTTAGCTGAACAGTGTGATAAGCTCCTCCACCCCCCCCCCCCCACCTTGCGCTACGAATTTTGGGTGTGTGGACGAGACCCGGTTTGTGGATCTGAGGGTTCTAGTGGGAGAGTACCAGGAAAACAAATTCTGGATTTCCACCGACCTACCTCCATATAGATCCTTATGCACCATACAGAGATCCTTAAATTCCACTCGTTACTGGACAGGAAGCCAATGAAGTGACCTTATGCCTGCCGAAGTGGAGTGGCCTTTAGGTATGTTTAACAACAATCGAGCCGCCGCGTTTTGTAGTGACTGTAGTTTCATACTCTGAGACTTGTCAATACCCATAAACAGCGCGTTGCAGTAGTCTAATTTCGAAAGAAAAAACGCTACTACAACAGTTTTTTGAAGCTCCTGTGGAATAAAGGGAATATTTTACGTAAACGTTGTAGTAAGAAGAAGCAAGAGGAGGTCAGACGATTGACCTGGGCCGAAAAGTTGAGCTGATCGTCAAAGATCACTCCAAGGTTCCTGACTTCAGATGAAAAAGCCCTCTGGCACCCGCCCCTACCTGGGGAAGGTTCCACTGGGTAGTTTGAAATAAGTGATATAATCTATCAAATGAGTCTGCCAAAGCCTTAAAGGGTTTGTAACCTGAGGCCCCGCTGGGAGACGTCACATACACCAGAACCGTGTCTGTGGCAGAGTGCCCATAGGACGTTTGGGGTTCTTGGTGGAGGCACTCTGTAATTTGTGCTGTATGATGGCCATTGCATTTTCTATTAGCTTAAGACTGCAAGACCAATCCTCCCAACTACTTCAGGATCAATGTCACATTGCTGCCCCATCTCAACCTGTCTTCCATACATGTGGTCATCTGCCATCCTAAAGTTAGGACAACCTAAAACACTACACTCCAAAAGATTCGAGGAGAGAAACTCTAACATGACAGTGGAAAAACTGTGTGCCTCTGTCTATGGGAGAATCCATTTAGATGTGAGCGCAAAAGCTAAAATGGCTGAAAAGGCTCTAAAAAGCAATTGATCCTGATTTCTGTTCTGAGGGTGAAAAAGTGTGCCCGCTCCCTAAAATCCTTTACGGGTGAGGTGCAACAACAGTACAGTTGGTCTTCCGACTGCAGATCACAGTTGCTGATAGTGCGCAATGCTGCGGCGGTACAGGAGACAGAGCAGATCCCTTTCAGTCCCTTTCAGATGGGAAGGCACATACCATGCTAACAGACCTCCCCAAGCACTGACTTCAAAATTCAATGACTGGAGTGTGCAGTGGGGAGGGAAATGTGCAATACAATATAAATTTACAACAATCAAAACTACGTAAATTATTAGCTTAATCAATGTGGGGAAAAATCACTTAACTGCAGCTGACATGAGCAGTAAAGAAAGAGGAATAACAGATGCTGATGACATGTTATATACTATTATGGACGATATTATTGTTTAGTTTGGTCACATGTTTGTGGCTTTACATGGTGTTAATGGGAGTTGTAGTTTTATGTAATGGATGCTATGAGAAAAGTAAAGAGAGTTTAAGCATAAATATTCGGTCCTGACAGAATTAGGGCTCATATAAAATATAACATTGTCCTCAGAGTTTTGAGGTGTTTTTAAGAACGATATCTCGGTGCATTTTGCCCCAGTTGTATACATTTATCTGTACTTTGCAAGTTAATCACGGCAGGGTTGACTCGTAATTTTGGACCAGACGCACAAAGAATTTTTGCGGGTGCAAATAGCCCAATTCGCAGAATCTAGGCATTTGCCACCGCAAAAATATTTTTTCAAATGTACAAAATGCAATTCAGCAACTCGTTACCAAATCGCAAATGCAAATTGTGATTCGATATTTGGAAGAGCCATGTTTAGGGCGTCCCTTCCAAATAACAAATCGGTATGGTATGAATTACTGTTTTGTTACATAATTTTGCTCGCAAAACGGTAATACTTTAACAACAGTTTTAAAGTGGTGATGACTTATTTGCAATTAAGGAGGGGTCCTCTCGGGACTCATTCCCCTTTGAGAATGTTAAAAAATATATTTTTCAAGAGCAGACATTCATAAAGTCTAAATACATTTCAATAAACATCCCAAACCCACGTGAGAAAAATGAAGTAAACTTTAATAAACAAAACTACACCAAAATTCGAAAAATCCAAAATGGGGAACTGGAGATGAGGATTTTTAAAACTGTAAGTAGGAATAGCGCCAAGAAGCACAAAGTGCCAATGATAATAAATGGCCACAGTAGACTGGGACCTTGGCACCATGTCAATGTTGACCGCCATGGAGCACCAACCAGGTTTGTCCTGGTCAAAGATTTTACCTTCTGACTTTAGTCCTTTAAGTCCAAATTCACCACAGTGGTACAGTTATAAAGCCTCCAGGATCTCTGGTTGAGGCACTTACAAACTCACAGAGTGTCAGGTAGAGGCCAAACATCTGGGTCCAATGTAGATCCATTTGCCACTGATCAGATGGGCTAAAGCTGGAAATGGCCTATTATACCTTGTTGTGTCCATATAGCTTTTTTAAAAATTTTAAACTTGATTTTTCATTTTGCAATAACAAAAACACATTGTCAATGATACAGCATATAGGAGCATACCTTTGATGTAATTGGCAATACTTGGTACAGGTGGTAGCATCAGAGGTAAAAAGGCACAATAGGGGTACATATTCATGCATGAGTATAACACAGTGAGGTATAGGCATGGGACACACCAATAACACCCAGGCCGCTTGCTGCTGGAATCAATTCTCTCGCCCCCCCCCCAATCATGATCAGGTTGGTCTTCCCCACCCAATCGCTTTCCCCACTTTCTAGTGTATTGTGAGCGGAGGGCTCTCCCTCCGCCAACCCCGAAGTACACATTTCTCGCCAGATCATCAGGTCCGCTTGTTGCTTCTCGTCCCTATGGGTAAGTTTCATATGTGCTTTTTCGGCTAGAGACCACTCTCTTACATCCTTGAGCCAGACCGGCACTTCCGGGCCCCTCGTTCCCATCCATGTTATGGCCACCCTACGCCTAGCTAGCACAAGTGTTAATTGTAGCAATTTATATGGAAGTTTCCTTTTCTTGGGCCTCCTGACGGACACAAGTAGGCAACTCAAGGGTTCCGGTCTCGCCTGAAGGCCCGTGGTTGCACTAATCCTGCCGACCACCCCCGCCCAAAACTGCCTGACTGCCGAGCACTCCCAGGCCAAGTGGAGAAAGCCCGCTTTCTCTATAGCGCACCTCGGGCATCCATCATCCCTGTCACATGAAATGCGTTTTAATGATACCGGGGTTAGGTAGGTGCGATGCAAGAAATTGAAGTGTGTCAGTTTAAATCTGGCATTGAAGGAGACGGTGCGTGTGAGGGTGCCTATGTATGCCAACTGTTTCTCTTCCAACTGGAGGCTTAGATCCCTCTTCCAGGCAGCCCTGGACGGCGGCGCTGGGGGTGTGGAGTCCTATTTCATAGCTTTATAGAGGAGAGAAATCAGTTTGCGACCAGCACCGCACGTGAGCAGGATATCTAAATTGTGTGTCGGATGTAGAATGTCCGGGTATTGTGGCCAGGTGACCTTTACCACCTACTGAATACCTCTATAGTGTAGGAATTGGCCCTGCCCGTGGCCAAAGCTCTCCTCCGCCTGTTCATAATAATAATGTATCGCTGGGAAAAAGGTCGACAAGGACCTCGCAGCCGCCCTCTCTCCAAGGTTGAAATTACATATGCCTTCCCATGTCAGTAAAGGGCGCCAGTATCCAGATCTGCAGCTCCCTTTGAAATGGCGCTTTCCTTAGGACCTTTTCGACAAACCAGTGCCACATGTCAGCCGTATGTCTCACCACGTAGGGGAGAGTTGCCTCCGCTCCCCTTCCCTGCATCAGCGCCTGCTGAAGTCCGAGGGTATCCACCCAGCCTGACAGAAGGCATTTCTCTCAATTGTCAGCATCAGTCAGCCAATGTGCCACAGATTGTAATTGAGCGGCGTAATAATATAAATCAAAACGTGGGGCTTCCAAGCCACCCTCCTCATAGCTGCATATGACCGTGTTTAGGGCTACCCTACTTTGCCGTCCTGCCCAGAGCAGGGACGTGAGAATTCTATTCAGGGTCTTGAAGATACGCGTCGGTAATGGGCAGAGTGAATTCTGGAGGACATATAAGGTCCTGGGAAGCATCACCATCTTAGAGATGGCCAGCCTACCCATCAATGACAGTGGAAGGGTGTTCCAAAACGTCACCGAACGCTGTAGAGACATGATTACCCGGTCTATGTTCCTGGCCAGCGCCTGTGTGTCCGTCTGTGCAACCTGTATCGCCAGGTATCATAAACCCGCCCGCTCCCAATGCAGCCCCAGGTCCGGAAGATCCTCCAGGAGCACCGAGGCTAGGCCTGCCAATGGAAAGATCAGTGACTTGTTTCGATTGAGCCGCAATCCAGATATCTCTCCAAATCTATCCAATTGACGCAGCAGTTCAGGTAGTGCGTCTCAGGGAGAGGCCAAATAAAACAGGGCATCATCGGCGTACAGGGAGACAACGCGGCTCGCGTGGCCCACTCTAATTCCCCACTGATCCATTTCCGCTCTGACCCGGACAGCAAATGGTTCTATGACCAGGGCGAACAGTAGGGGACACCCCTGGCGGGTGCCCCTACACAGCTGCCATTCTTCTGAGCGCCCCCCCCCCAATCTACCGTATCAAATGCCTTAGCGAGGTCGATGGAAACCAGTACCATCTGTTCCTCCTGATCACGTACTTCATGCATTACATTATTAAGCCGGCGCAGATTCATAGCCGTGTTTCGGCCTGGTATAAAACCACATTGGTCCTTGTGTACCAAATGTGGCATATATGGCCCTAAGCGAGAGGCCAAGAGTTTACACAGAATTTTAGCATCCGTGTTAATCATTGTAATTGGTCGGTACGATGAGGGCTCATGCGCATCTCCTCCCGGCTTCAGAATCATACATAGGCTTTCCTGTTTTCAGTTTCTATTTTTGGTAAATTCTGGTGGGGTTT
Organism: Triturus cristatus; assembly: GCF_964204655.1. Lineage (NCBI taxonomy): Eukaryota > Metazoa > Chordata > Amphibia > Caudata > Salamandridae > Triturus > Triturus cristatus. The sequence goes on from NC_140594.1 coordinate 652,944,979, forward strand.
TTTCAGTGTTTTCAAATGATTTCAATACCTTAAAAAACAGTGGTTATCAGTGGTTACACATTTCCGCACCATTAAAAACAACAGAAACCGTGTTTTTCCAGTGTTTATGGACCTTTTTGCATCTATTATTGCTTGCTTTCTGCACTGATAGTTCATGGTATATAGACAGTGTACTTACAGTGTATATGAGGTCCAAAAACATTTTTACAAATCAAACTTATCGTAGTACACCATACAATATTTCTTCAATAAGTCTTTGGTCAAGCACACTCACTCTTTCCTTCCCATGTAAACTTTTATCCGTGAAAAGGCCCTCTCAACATTGGCACTTGAGACGGGCAACGCCAAAATAGCCAGTACACAATTTGCTAACTCTGGCCACTGAAATAGCTTTCCATGCCAATACTGGTGCACCTGAAGATTGCGATTCTCTGCAATAGGTTCGGCAACATATGCGTTGAACTGGGATATATGCCCTCAGAGTTATTGAAGCGGTCAAAAATGAAGCGGCATTTTTGAAACTCTGGAGAAAATTTCCCTTTACCGAAGGGATCTATAACTTGTGCAGAGTACTACAGTGAGGTTTCATTAACTTCAAATGCCATGGTTGGTGAAGGGCTATTTCTCATACATTGTAAAATAAAAGTTCCAGAATTGCTCCTTAACATTTCTTTGCTTACCAAGTGGCAAGCACTCTAACATGGTACATGTTGCAGGGCCAAAGTAACTAAAAGTGTCGCCCAGCCTACTCTCAAGGAGATGTTTCTCATCTACACTGTTTATGCTAAACACTTGGTAGACCAGGGTGTTTTCAGACTCTAGTTTTTTATTATGTCCACTACAGCAGTCATGCTTTCCTGTAAAAATCTAAGAATGCAGTAGAGTAGACTTTATTTCAAATCACTATCAATGTGTGACCAAAGATCCTCACATTTCTTGCCTTTGGCATCATCCCGCAGGAAAAGTTCTGTAAACGGTTGCCAACTGGATCATATAGCATTCATGGCCTCTAGGACTGAGAACCACCAGCTGAGTGACACAGTTGGGATGACTCTTTCTTTGATGCCACACAAAGCACAAAGGGCCTCATGTAGGTAGCTAAATACCGGTCGGAAACGGCCGAAATTCGGTAAATATCCCGTTACCGAGCGGTATTTAGCTATTTGAGATGTAGGAGGCATATTTCAGGATTCGGTAAATTACCGAATCGGTAAAATACCGATTCGGTAAATACCGAATCCTGAATGTAGGGAGCACTCTAAAGAGTGAAAATTAGTATTAAGAATTCGTTATTTACCACCAAATACAGGTTGGTGATAAATAACAAATACCTTGCAAAAAGTAATATTTTGCAGATTTAAGGGTGCCATGTGGCAGACATACATGCCCTTAGGGCATGTATGTGCGCCACATGTGCACACATGCAAGATTCAGGGGTGCAACAGGGTGTCAATGTGACACCCTGCCACCCTTGAATATGCTCCCCCCATTACCGAATCGGTATTTACCGATTCAGTAATGAGGCATACCTTCCCATTGATTCCTATGGGCCTCCAGGCCCATAGGAATCAATGGTAAGGTATGCCTCATTACCGAATCGGTAAATACCGATTCATAATTACCGAATTATTCCGATTCGGTAAAATTTACCGAATTATTACCTACATCACATTTACCGATTCATAAATACCGAATCGGTAAAATTCGGTATTTATGAATCGGTAAATGTGAGGCTACCTACATATGGCCCAAAATGAGAAATATTTGCGTTTTAGTTTCCGCGCAAAACAAAACAGTGCACCAGAATGGACTAAAAAGTCAATAGCATTCGTCATTAACTCAGAAGATTGTAAAGTTTCAGCATACCATCTAACAAGTGGCAAGGATCTCTTACAGGGAAGCACTTCAGCTCAGGTATCGATTTTGACAGGTTATCACCCAACTTTTTCATATACGTACCTGAATCACTGCAAATACAAACAATAACATTCCTTTCTTTGTTGAACTTTGTAATAAGTTTTTGCAGCACCATTCCAAGTGACACTGCTTTCCATGTTTTCCAAAAGTCTGGTGTAATGTTTACACCAGTATCCCAGATGCTTGGTGACTACACTCGTTTCACATATACCTGTTACTATACCTTGCATTGAATGTTTAAAGCCTGGGGTATTTGGCAGTTCACCTACTATCAATACTAACTCACTAGAAAAGGCGGCTGATGTATCAAAGATTTTTAACCATTCTCTGTAGGTAAATGTGATGGTACATATAGGGAAAGATTTTTATGAAATCTACATTTTTCCTATCAGTGAAAGACTCAAACGTAGCCAAAAAATCAAATATGATTTTGATATTTCCTGATTCTGCTCAGTTTAAAAAATAATTAAACAACACCTAAAACATGCTTTTAACCAATGTTCCCTCTAATTGTTTTCCTCTGTGTGCGGCAGTGTAGGGTCTCTGGGCGCTGCAGTCATGGCTATGTGCGCCAGGAACCAGACCGTGCGTGTGTGCAGCGCCAAATATCACTCCAAACTTTTGCTTAAAAATCTGAGAAGATGGTGCATTTCCACACATACAGTGCCACGTTAAGGGTCTTAAGGCAGATTTGCAATTTGGATACACCCGCCATGACATTAATTGGTTACACAGGCAAGTACACTTCAGGTTTACAAAAGCACAAGACTCCAACTGTGGTGCCATCATAAGATTTTACTAAAGATTCTTAACTGGAGCACTGTTCATTTGGTGGGTAAATTTTGAGAGCATACACAAGATTACATATACACAATAAATTGTGGAATGGAATCTTTTTGCTGTAGCCTGCAACGTTCATCTTCATTTAGCAATTTCAACTATTGCCAATACTGCGGGATACATTGCTTAATTTGTAAAACAATAAGTGCCGGGGCTCAAAGCTTAGCTCAGATGTGCATTTATTTCTGTCTGTGGCCCTGGATGAAAGTTTGTCGAGGAAAAATATGTAATGGTCCTCAGGGTGCGGTAATGATGGAATCCGCAAAGGTTCAGTGGACTCTGGTGCCCCAGAGTTGTCCCTTAGAAGGTCTGGAAGGAGAGCTATCCCACCTGCTTACGTAGCGGAGTATTTAAGATAGATATACTCTTTACATATTAAGAAACATGCAAGTCGAAACCTTTTTCGCATTTATCTTTTCTCATGTGTATATGTATGTGTGTGTATATGTGTATATATATATTCACTGAAAAAACCATAGGTTTCAGACATGTTATAGTTAGCGGAAATTTTACTGATAAAAAACCAATGAAATTCCCCCGTTATAGTTAGTGCAGGCAACTATAACTCACGCGACCGCAATCCTCTGCTGATGCTAATACTGTATTTAGACACTTATTTGCCCATGTCTTCTTCCATAAATTTTTAGCTATACATATATTACAAATATTTTTTTTTCATAAAGACACATATGTCATCAGCAGAAGATTGCGGTCGCGTGAGTTATAGTTGCCTGCACTAACTATAACGGGGGAATTTCATTGGTTTTTTATCAGTAAAATTTCCGCTAACTATAACATGTCTGAAACCTATGGTTTTTTCAGTGAATTTGCAAGGTTTTTTAAATGCTAATTCCTAACTATAACGTGTGTGAAACCTATGGTTTTTTCAGTGAATTTGTACGGTTTTTTAAATGCTAAGTTACTTTACGCCATTCGTGGCGTGCACGCCCACTTAACGCAGTTCGTTCCGTGCGCGCACGGTGCGCTTCGCGCACCGTGCGCGCACAGTGAGCACGCGGTGCGCTTCGCGCACCGCGCACCCACTTTACGCAGTTAGTGCCGTACACGCAAGGTGTTTCAACAAACAAATGATGGACGGAATGCTGACAATGCAGACATTCTCCCCCAGTCAAGAGATCTGGGTTAAATCCATCGTTCTTTTGCCCACTACGCCACCCCAGTTCAGACATGGCCATATGCAAATCAGTCTTGACCCTGTGCCTCATGGGAACAGTCCAGCCCGAACTGCCAAGCCATGTCTTCCCTGGACCGGAATCAAGCATCCTAGGACCGGTTTCTGGCTATCAGCCTTCATCAGCCAGGATAGCTTGACTCCAGTGGCGTAGTGAGCATGGGTCCCAATGATGAAGGGAACAGAGTCTTCCTCTTGAACCTTAGACTCTGCATCGGTACTTACTTGTAGGTACCACTAAAAAAATGACTTCATAAACACAACAGCTCTTTTTAGAGCTCCCTAATTTCTAAACTCTTAAATCTGCTTTTCATTTATTTTTTTTTATTTTTTTTACCGTACGCTTACCGTAAGCTTACGGTACGCGTACCCCGTGATTTTTTTTAAAATCAATAAATGTTTTTTTTGTACTTTTCTGTCCTTCTTTGACCCCCTTACAAATGTTAGGGGGTCTGTAACTCTCCTCATTGCCCCCTTTCCTTGTTTTCTCTGTTTTTTTTCTGAGTGAAACACACAAAATGGCGGCCGCCGCTTCCTGGTTTCGGCCGATTCGAATGTTTACTAAGATCTATGGGCCAATCAGAATCTCCTTCGCGCACGCCATGTTTCTTCCGTACGCTTACCGTAAGCTTACCGTACGCGTACCCCGTGATTTTTTTTAAAAATCAATAAATGTTTGTTTTGTACTTTACAGTCCTTCTTTGACCCCCTCACAAATGTAAGGGGGTCTGTAACTCTCCTCATTGCCCCCTTTTCTTGTTTTCACTCTTTTTTTTTCAGAGTGAAACACAGAAAATGGCGGCCGCCGCTTCCTGGTTTCGGCCGATTCGAATGTTTACTAAGATCTAAGAGCCAATCAGAATCGCGCTCGCGCACGCCACCGTACGCGTACCGTAAGCTTACCGTAAGCGTACGGTAAGCGTACCGTAAGCGGGCTCAGATATATATATTGATTTAAAGGCTATTTTCTCAGAATCTACTGAACAGATTTACACCAAACCTACAAAAGGCACTTCCTTGACCTAGGGACTACCTCTCTGCCAAATTTTGAGTAATTCTGTTCAGCCGTTCGGGCTGTAGCTCGTTCTAAAGGTCCTATGGAAAAATGCATGGGAAAAACGCGTTTTGGGACCCCCCTTTTATCTCAGCCCCCGCTTGACGGATCCCCCCGAGACTTTCAGGGTAGGAGCGGAGCGTAGCGCCCCACCTATTTTGAGAAATTCGCGAGGATTCGTCGACCGGCGCCAAAGTTATTCAAAATAGAATGTTGAGGTTTTCCTATGGAAACGTGGTCCTAACTATAACTACCTACTGGCGACCGCCAGTAGGTAATATATATATATATTCACTGAAAAACCATAGGTTTCACACACGTTATAGTTAGGAATTAGCATTTAAAAAACCTTGCAAATTCACTTAAAAAACCATAGGTTTCACACATGTTATAGTTAGGTGGATATTTCACTCGTAAAAAACCAATGAAATTCCCCCATTATAGTTAGTTCAGATAACTATAACTCGCGCGCCCGTAATCCACTGCTCATGACGTCACATATTACATCACTCACAACATGGTCAGTGGCATCACAGATGACATCATCCTTGTGATAGAGTGGCGGTCGCGCGAGTTATAGTTATCTGAACTAACTATAACGGGGGAATTTCATTGGTTTTTTACGAGTGAAATATCCACCTAACTATAACATGTGTGAAACCTATGGTTTTTTAAGTGAATTTGCAAGGTTTTTTAAATGCTAATTTATTTATGTATTATTATGTTTTTTATATATTTATTTTACAATAAACTACGTATTAAAAATGTTTTTTTTTTTTGGTTTTTCACCGTGCGCGCACTTAAAAAAAAATTTACTTTTTTTTTTTCTGCCTTCGGGGTCCTTCAGGGACCCCCTGACAACGGCTAGGGGGTCAGGAACTCTCTACCCTGCCCCCTTTTCACGTTCGCCACCTTCCTTTTTCACTCTCGCACTGAAATGAAACAAAATGGCGGCCGACACTTCCTGATTTCGACTGATTCGAACGTTGACTAACATGTAACCACCAATCAGAATTACGCTCGTGCACGTTAGGGTGCTCGCACGGTGCGCGCTTATAGATATTTATATGCTTTTAAATGCTATTTTCTCAGGAACTACTGAACAGATTGACACCAGACCTGCAAAAGGCACTTCCCTGACCTGAGGACTACCTCTCTGCCAAATTTCAAGTAATTCTGTTCAGCCGTTCGGGCTGTACCTTCGACTAAAGGTCCTATGGAAAAATGCATGGGGAAAACGCATTTTGGGACCCCCCTTTTTTCTCGGCCCCCGCTTGACGAATCACCCCGAGACTTTCAGGGTAGGAGCTGAACGGAGCGCCCCATTAGTTTTGAAAATTTTGCGAGGATTCGTCCACCGGCGCCAAAGTTATTCAAAATAGAATTTTGAGATTTCCTATGGAAACACGGTCCTAACTATAACTATCTACTGGCGACTGCCAGTAGATAATATATATATATATATATATATATATATATTTTTTTTACAACAAATGACGCTCGCACTCAGGAACCTTGCAGATATTTTATTCTTTAACAGAGTACCCTTCTGTTACACCGACGCGTTTCAGCCATGTCGGCCTTGTTCACGGTAGGTGACACCATATCCTGTTGCAATTTAAAGCATTTCCTATGCAACATAATACACCCCATAGGCTTCTGGGAGCTGTAGTTTTTACTTTTAGTGAGTTTTTTTAACATAAATAAAGTTTTGTGGTGAACACCTTGTAACAGAAAAAAACAATTAATTCAATTTCCCAAGGCACCAATAAAGCGTTTCGACAGTTGTCAATTGTTACATCACTTAATTGAATGAGAGTAGATTCCCCAATGTGGGTTTGAGTAAGTGGTACTACTCGAGGAATGGTATTTTCAATGTATACAACCTGAATGTTCCAGTTCTATAGTAGCCCAAATCTAAAACATACACAATGGCAACATTTTAACAATTTAACCACAGATTTCTCAATGAACCGGCATTAGTGGCCAGTTACGGTTCCCTGAGTATACCAAAGATTTTTTATGATTTTTTAAGTTATGCAGAAATCAACTTGATCAATGAATGTTTTGCACAAAAATAGGGAAAGGAAATTGCAGAGATGGGTACGTAAGCAACAGACCCTAGTGGTACAGTCCTACTAGAGGTGTACATAAAGTTCCTCGTCCAAGTTCATCCCTCTCGGGTGTTTAGTTCGAAGTCGAATAATGTATTTTGATTCGAGTTGTCTCAATTTTTTCTGACGGTCGCCCAATCTCTCATTGGTTTCGATGGAATCAATTGCAAAGAATGACATGTTCATCCAGTTGCCCTGCTGGCATGCTAGCATATGTTTTGCGGTAGCATAGGAAAGATCTTTGTTTTTGACCGCTCTGACATGTTCCAAGATGCGTTTTTTTAGCATGCAGATAGTGCTACCTATGTAGAGAATACCACAATCGCATTGAATTGCATAAATGACAAATTTGGTGGTACAGGTTATTTTATGTTTGATGTGAATAATTTTGCCTTCTGGGTCAGTAAGTGTCTTCATGTTTTTCCCAATTTTGCAGGCTTTGCAACTGTTGCATTTTCTAAACCCTACTTGTTGCTGCGTGAGCCAGTTGGATTGCGTGGGTTTGATGCCTTGAAAGTGACTCTTGGTAGTAAGGTCTCGAATGGATTGGACCTTTTTATATGCAATTGACGGTTGTTTTCCGATAATCGGCATCAAATCTTGATCCTGTTGTAAAATCGACCAGTACTTTTGGATGATTTGTCGAATTTTATACGATTCTTTGCTGTATGTGAGTATCAACCGGGGAGCAGATTGATGTTCAGTGATTGATTGATCCGATTCTAAGTGTTTCTTGACCAGAATGTCTGTTCTACTTTTGGTTTGAACTCGTTTCATACATTGATCCAAGTCTCTTCTCCTGTAGCCACGCTTTTGAAGTCTCTTGGTACATTCAAAAATTTGATCCCTCGCATCTGCATCTTTTGAACAGTTTCTTTTCATGCGGATAAACTCACCATACGGAATGCTTCTGAGTAGAGCTTTAGGATGAAAGCTATCTGCATGTAGGATACTATTAGTGGCTGTTTGCTTCCTGAATAAAGTTGTCTCAATTTGATCATTTTCAATGTAAACAGATATATCAAGGAAGTCTATTCTATGGCGGCTGGTATTGCACGTAAAGGAGAGACCAATGTTGTTATTGTTGAGACTATTGAAGTATGACATGAAATCTTTTTTATCTCCGTTCCAAATTAAAAACAGATCGTCAATATATCTTGTCCATAGAATAATTTTCTCAAGTGCTGTGTTGTTCTGTGGTCCCCATGCTATTTCCTTCTCCCACCATCCCATTGTGAGGTTAGCGTAATTGGGCGAGAAGGAAATGCCCATGGCACAGCCACATAGTTGGTGATACAGTTGATGATTGAACAAGAATATATTGTTTTTCAGACATATTTCAATCATGGTCAATAGCATGGCTGAATGTTCTAGTTCATGTATGCTTTTTTGGCGTAAAAAGTAGGCACAGGCATTCAGGCCAATCGAATGTTCTATAGAAGTATACAGTGATACTAGTATCACTGTATACTTCTATAGAACATTCGATTGGCCTGAATGCCTGTGCTATTGACCATGATTGAAATATGTCTGAAAAACAATATATTCTTGTTCAATCATCAACTGTATCACCAACTATGTGGCTGTGCCATGGGCATTTCCTTCTCGCCCAATTACGCTAACCTCACAATGGGATGGTGGGAGAAGGAAATAGCATGGGGACCACAGAACAACACAGCACTTGAGAAAATTATTCTATGGACAAGATATATTGACGATCTGTTTTTAATTTGGAACGGAGATAAAAAAGATTTCATGTCATACTTCAATAGTCTCAACAATAACAACATTGGTCTCTCCTTTACGTGCAATACCAGCCGCCATAGAATAGACTTCCTTGATATATCTGTTTACATTGAAAATGATCAAATTGAGACAACTTTATTCAGGAAGCAAACAGCCACTAATAGTATCCTACATGCAGATAGCTTTCATCCTAAAGCTCTACTCAGAAGCATTCCGTATGGTGAGTTTATCCGCATGAAAAGAAACTGTTCAAAAGATGCAGATGCGAGGGATCAAATTTTTGAATGTACCAAGAGACTTCAAAAGCGTGGCTACAGGAGAAGAGACTTGGATCAATGTATGAAACGAGTTCAAACCAAAAGTAGAACAGACATTCTGGTCAAGAAACACTTAGAATCGGATCAATCAATCACTGAACATCAATCTGCTCCCCGGTTGATACTCACATACAGCAAAGAATCGTATAAAATTCGACAAATCATCCAAAAGTACTGGTCGATTTTACAACAGGATCAAGATTTGATGCCGATTATCGGAAAACAACCGTCAATTGCATATAAAAAGGTCCAATCCATTCGAGACCTTACTACCAAGAGTCACTTTCAAGGCATCAAACCCACGCAATCCAACTGGCTCACGCAGCAACAAGTAGGGTTTAGAAAATGCAACAGTTGCAAAGCCTGCAAAATTGGGAAAAACATGAAGACACTTACTGACCCAGAAGGCAAAATTATTCACATCAAACATAAAATAACCTGTACCACCAAATTTGTCATTTATGCAATTCAATGCGATTGTGGTATTCTCTACATAGGTAGCACTATCTGCATGCTAAAAAAACGCATCTTGGAACATGTCAGAGCGGTCAAAAACAAAGATCTTTCCTATGCTACCGCAAAACATATGCTAGCATGCCAGCAGGGCAACTGGATGAACATGTCATTCTTTGCAATTGATTCCATCGAAACCAATGAGAGATTGGGCGACCGTCAGAAAAAATTGAGACAACTCGAATCAAAATACATTATTCGACTTCGAACTAAACACCCGAGAGGGATGAACTTGGACGAGGAACTTTATGTACACCTCTAGTAGGACTGTACCACTAGGGTCTGTTGCTTACGTACCCATCTCTGCAATTTCCTTTCCCTATTTTTGTGCAAACATTCATTGATCAAGTTGATTTCTGCATAACTTAAAAAATCATAAAAAATCTTTGGTATACTCAGGGAACCGTAACTGGCCACTAATGCCGGTTCATTGAGAAATCTGTGGTTAAATTGTTAAAATGTTGCCATTGTGTATGTTTTAGATTTGGGCTACTATAGAACTGGAACATTCAGGTTGTATACATTGAAAATACCATTCCTCGAGTAGTACCACTTACTCAAACCCACATTGGGGAATCTACTCTCATTCAATTAAGTGATGTAACAATTGACAACTGTCCAAACGCTTTATTGGTGCCTTGGGAAATTGAATTAATTGTTTTTTTCTGTTACAAGGTGTTCACCACAAAACTTTATTTATGTTAAAAAAACTCACTAAAAGTAAAAACTACAGCTCCCAGAAGCCTATGGGGTGTATTATGTTGCATAGGAAATGCTTTAAATTGCAACAGGATATGGTGTCACCTACCGTGAACAAGGCCGACATGGCTGAAACGCGTCGGTGTAACAGAAGGGTACTCTGTTAAAGAATAAAATATCTGCAAGGTTCCTGAGTGCGAGCGTCATTTGTTGTAAAATTGACTTCTGGCCGCTGGCTTGGCCCAACACTCGCACCCGCTGCTGAGCGATCCGAATCTAAGCCGCATTGCAGTACATATATATATATATATATATATATATATATATATTTGTATTATAAGTTGCGGGTCCAAAAACGGATACGGCGCCAGCGGATCTTAGACTGGTGCGGATGAAGGACGCCTTCTTGGGCATTTGCTAAGTTTTTGTGCAGACACTCCCGTGGCACAAATTTGCATAAGCGCAAAGGATTGCGTCTGTTTACTTTTCATCACAAAGGCCCTTCATGGCATCGCAAAACCATGCAGCTCCCCACGAGCGTCAGCACACCCGTTAGTGTATCAAGGGCTTGATGTCTTAGACTATTGGAATTTTGCAAGAATTACTTGGAAGAGTGAAGTTGCAACGATCAAATAATGGTTGGAATAAGCCACCTGCTCCAACATTCTAGCGAATGTCTTTATTGTGGCGTTCCCCTGTTTAATTTAGAGCATTACTACATCATTGACCGGAACGTTGAGATATCATTATAGCCGTTCCAGCCATGGATCGCATTATTAAAAGAAGACAAAAGAAAGTGACCCTAAATTGTGGTAGCCTTCTAACCTGCCGCAAGAGGCCATGTGGACCGTTTCTGGTCCCCTTCCTTAATTTTTGCTCTTGCCTTCAAATTAAACCTAGCATGGCGAAGCAAGGCTTTAGTAAGCGGCTTAGACCATAGCGGCAGGTTTTAAGACTATATCTTATCTGCTGTGCGCTTAGCCAGGTGGCGGTAAAGAATGCTGCTGTGATGTCCTCCTGTGCCATTGGGACAGATTGGCATAGCGTTATAAAAAGTTTAGTCTTGATATTTAATGAAAGAAGAAGTTGAAAATAGTGTTTGTAGGTGTCACAAAGTTGTTGCAGAAAATTCCTGATCTGTACAGGAAGGGAACGGACAGAGTTGCGTTTGTGGAACAGCTAACTGCTATAAATGGATGCTCCTTTCTTCATTTGAGGAAGGGCTGGAAGACGGAAACAAATACTGAAAGTTTCCGCTCCTATTCTGATGAATATTAGGATCAAAACTGTCCCGACAAGTATTGATTCCCTAGTGAACGAAATCATCTGTACAGGAAACATAAACCGTATTTTGGATACTTCGATAGTGCAGAGATGCCTAAAGGTTTGTAGGGCCTGGAAAAGCTGCATACGTTGAAACCGGGTGGTAAGACGAGGTGTTGTTCATGTCAACGCTTTCTTGGATCGCCAGGCATTAAGGGTTCATCTCAAAGTGAAACTTTCCGTTATATTCCGTAGCAAATGGATACCCAGTGGGGTGATTAGCGCGCTCTACAAATACTTATTGATAGTTTTTGCGGGAGGTCTTTCACAGCGCGTGACCCCTGGTCGAATGCCATCGTCTTGTTAGGCTCGTAGATGTGAACTGGGGAAGAGTTCCTTTGTTCAGGGAGACTAAAGACATTGTCATACATATGGTCTGTGGTCCAACATTTAAAAATTTAAAGGTAGCTGGTTGCTGCTCCTTTTGTTTCCACGCTTGCAATCTTGCCTGGTCGCTTCTCATGCACCAGCAATCAGTGTGACTCTTTTGGCAGATTGACAGTTCAGAATCTGGACCAAATATTCTGATTGAAAACTGTCTTCCTGCACAGTCTTGTGGAACCTGCAGTTTTGTGACGAGTTTTCCCAATTTTCCCTCTTGTAAAGCACTGCAGTAATCAAAATGATTGCAAATAGCACTTTGCCTCTGAACATGTAAATCACTTTCAGATAGGAAGTGGAACATCTCGCAAAGATATTTTAGGATGAAACTTCCAGAAAAATCCGTCTTGGCTCGAGCTTCAAAATCAAGGCAGTGAACACGAATACACAGTTTTGGCACAGTATGATGTGAAATTAGAGCACGGGTGCGGCTTTGCTTCGACAGAGTAAGTGCTCTGGTGATTCAGTCTGATCTGTAGTAAAACACACTCTTCGCGCAGTCTGACTATGCATAGCCATCTTGAAACTGTAATAGTGCTCATTTAGTGCAGCGCAGAAAACTGTGAAAGTAACGCTAGATTGTCTTTGCTGTGAGTTTACCAACTGGTTCTCTTAATTTTTCAATAAGTAAAAATGTGTTTGTTGCTGGGAGCCAAAGCATGAAACAAAACTATGGCTACGCTCTGTTTACCTTATTGAACTTTAACTTTCACACTGTAGTCCTCTGTCTGTTTCGGGAGCAGAGAGCAGGGAATCCGCGTGTGTTAGGAAAAGGCAGGCTGAATGTGATTGGTTGCTGATTTCGATTATGCTGATTTTTAAAGCAGTGAGTCACCCAGGATCTACTGAGCATGCTTTATTGCGAAGAATGCATCTGCCTGTGCATCTTTAGATCATTATTTTGTGGTGTTACACAGCCATATGTTTTTGTTGGAGTTGATGATGCCGAACCTTTTCTTACTGTACGTATGAATGGTTTTTACTTTTTCTGTCCGTGTGAGCTACAGTCGTCGGAAATAAGACTATACGGACAGTGTTGCGTTTATGCAGGTACTGTTCGGTAATGATGACCGTTCATCTCTTCCTTACAGGAGAGCTGGAGGAAGGCAACACAAAGGATCACAAGTATCCCCGCAGTTGTGCATAATTAAAAAAACAAAAGTAAAGTCTCAAACATGACGTGTGCTTTAGCACACGCAGTGTACGACACTCTGCATTACTTTTCTTACAGTGCACAGCTGCGGGTTTATTGGGACCCTTTGAGTTAGTATTCATGTTAATTGCAGCGCCCGTGTGTGCTGCAATTAACACAAAAACGAATTCAAAGGACCACAATCAGCCCCGCAGCTGTGCACTGTAAGAATCCTCATCTCTGGCAATGAGGAAATGGCAGTTTTTCGCGCCGCTCGTATTTTAAAAGCGGCGGCGAGAACGGTGTCGCGGGAGTGCGCGCTAAATACAGCACACTGCGCGCTTAGGGTGACTTCTGTGCGTGCGCGCAGCTTATTGGGAATAGTGCTTCTAACCCCTGTATATTCAGACCAAAGACAACAAAAAACTGAAAAAAGGAAGAAGAAACAATATTTTAGTGACATCCCTAAACAATAAAATTCAAGCAGAATAATGTTAGCCCACTCGTTCTTTCTGCTACCTTAAATAACAAAGTTATATTGTATTGGCCCCTTCAGAAAGAAATAAAAATTACTCTTTCACTCTATATTTCCTTTCTTAGAATGGCATTTAGTTTGAGGTTGTGTAGGTTTTTTTTCAGTGTTTATATGTTTACACTGGTGAGGGCTATTTGCCTTATGGTGGGGTTTTATCAATTATTATAGGTTTAAACCTAAAGCCCCACAGCCTAATCATACATATCTCCCCCTGCTTCATGCTGGGTGGGAGATCACCGCGTTCAAAGGCCTCAAGATGCACCTGCAATAGGAGGCAGGGAAGCATGCCCACAAATGCCTGATAACTCAGGAGGATACCCGTCACTCCCCGGAGATTTAGCTCTTGGTAACTGCTGCAGCGCGGAGTGGACCTCCCCCAGTGTTAGGGGCTCTTTGAGTTCTTTCTGTGCCGATTTAGGTAAGGGAGATGAGCTGTCTCACTGACTTCTGGGTCCGCGGCATATACTATCTGCAAGTGGGATTTCAGGACTCGCAGTAGCCCTACCTCTGAGTGGATCAGGCCACCAGTGGGCTCCCGCAGAGCCACAATTGCGGCAGGGGCTTGTTCTCGTCGGAGAACCCACTAACTACTCGATCTCTCCCCTTCCCTATGGAGGCATTGTCTGTATTGTGTGAGGGTGTATTTGTCGAGCCTGTCCCAAATGTCATGGATGTGTCCATATAGCTTTAACACAAGGTCGGCCTTTTGGCCCATGGAGCTCACTACTCAGTCCTGGGCACAAGAAAGAGCAGTTCCATTTCTTTCAGGTCTCCTCTCAGGTCACATACTGGAGGTTCAGTCATGTTCAGATCTTCCTTGGGTCCAGGATTGTTTTGAAGCGGCTTCCTGGAGATACACCTTTTCTCCTCCTTCTACAAAGCTTACTTGAGGCAGGCCCCCACATATACCACTATTTCATCGGCCTGAGACCACTCTGAAGAGCAGATGCAAGAGGTCATCCGGGTTGAGCATGTCGGATGTGCCATTCTCCAAGGCATTAGGCTTAGGCATCAGGAGACCGGCAACAGGGCTTGGAAGGGCCCAGATCACCATCCAAGTCTCTATGGGAGTTGTCCACACCCAAAGGGTCTGGCATATCAGGGGCTTTAGCCGGAAGAAAATCATCCTCCGTACCTCTGTTCTCCAGGGAAGGATCTAGGCTATTGTGGCCATCGGGCACAGAGAGAGATTGAGACCAAAAAGCCATTTTCAACTTAACGAAATAAAAGAATTTAGATTCACACCCTGATCAAGCCTCCTTTTGCCCCGCTCTCTGGCAGGGGGTTTATCATGCTGCCCTTGAGTCAGAGAGCACCCCAGGAACCCGGACATGTGTCTCCCGGGAGGTTGGATTCATGGTAACAATAGGAAATTTGTAGTAGTCACGTTTCCAGGCGCACAACGGCTGAGGTGACCGCATGGTGGATTGAGGTGTCCACCTCCTGACAGAATTCATCTTCGAAAGAAGAGGGACTCCTCCTTCGTGTAAGCTGCCACAGATTTCTGCATTGTGGTGCAGTTATTTAGCTGCCAACTGTATTGAAGTAGCATGGAAGGCTATGTGTGGTACTGGTACAAACCCAGTGGTGAATAGGAGCCCAGTGGGCGCATTTATGGTTCTGGGACAGTATTCACCCACTTTATCTATGGGGTAAGCAACCTGATTTCTGCCCCTGTGGTGGTTGTGGTAATAGGTTATCCCTGTGTAATGCAGACCCCAGGGGGGGCATTGATACCGAGTCAGTGTTCCTTTATTTACGAACCCGCTTGCTGGGAATTTGCCTCCAGGTACGGGGGGAGGTCAAGGCTCTGTGGGAAGTCAGTCTGCCATTTGAAGCTTTCAAATGTAAAGCCTGTGCGAACCGTCCAGGGAGCAAAGAAGAGTGTGTCTTGTGTTACTGTGCTCCCGTGAAACTGGTACCATCTGGTGGTCGGATGAACTTACGCAGCAACACAGTCCTGCTATTGAAAACAATTGAGATAAGCTCTGCGCTGAGTAAAGAGCGCTGAAACATGTTCCTGAAGTGCCTTTGAAAGGCAAAAATTTAATTATATCGGTTCAGTGCAATAAAAACATTTAAACACACTAATAGCATACTTTTACAGAGGAGAACAGGAGATACTTAACTCAAGGCTGCTGGAGCAACAATGAAAGGAGGGCATAGGAGTTCAAGAAGGAATATAAAGGACTGTGATTTCTTCCTTTCCCTATGGTGTCTGGGGAAAGTTAGTTCTTACGGTTATATTAAGGCTGCGGTACATTAATAAAGTGAAAAAAGTTGAGCATAAGCCCCGCCTCCGGACCCGACATAGAATTTCCTACACCCTTCATGTATTTTTTTTATTTTTTTAAAACCTTTATGGGAAACTCTGCATATCTCAATACTTTTCCTTTTCACTTTTGTTATCATTTACTCTGTTAACCCATGACATGGATTGTTCAATTACTTTAGTTGTTTTAATGATCTCATCTTACTCGGGATCACTCGAAATCCATAACTCTTCCTGAATTCTTTTAGAATTACTATTGACCCTTGCCTGGTCTCTAATCACTTCATTTTCTGTAGCGCAAAATTTACATGCTTTGGCTTACTACTCAAAGCAGTGAGAAACTCATCAAACTGTTCCTTACTTTTTTCCCCTGGATGTAGAAATCATACATATACTGCTGGGTTTAAATCTTTATTTCTTTCCTTTGCAAAGTCTAGTCACATTCAAAAGGATCAACAGCTCTCTTTGCTGGTACAATAGGAGGTAATGCTCTAAAATGTTCTTGTCTCTTGGAGCCAACATAATGAAAGTGTACTTTTTCCTGTTGACTGGTATCCTTTCAGCTTCAATAGCAGTTAAGTACATCAACCTCTTTCCACCTGTTCCATCACCTTTCTATTGGAGGAAGTTTTTCAGGAGGGTTAAGCGGCATTATGACTAGAAGTTATAAAATACCCTGATTAAATTGGTATGTTATGTTATGTTAAAGACATTTCTATGGCGCACGGCTACTCGAGTGTCCCGGCGCGGAAGTCAAAATGAAGCATAACTGAAAAAAATGTGAATTAGATGAAAAGCAGAGTTTTTAACCGTTTCCTAAACAGTTTAGGATCTTGGATACCACGCAATTCCTGGGGAAGGGAATTTCAGGCCTCCGCTTCCTTGTAGGTCAGGGAGCTACCCCCCATTCCTTAGAGGTGGAAACGGGGAATCACAGCCAGTAACAAAAAATTGCCACCGTAGGACTAAAAAAATGTCTAAATCAGTTCAATGGTAAAATAGAATAACACTTTGAAATTAGCATTAGAAACACAATAAGGAACATGTAATTAATGCAGGAAAACTGCAAACTATGATCGACTAACTAAGTCAATAAGCATGGCTGTACATCACCGAAACAGCTAAAGTGGCAGACCTCTCTCATTATGTTTGCATATCACAGAAGACTTGTTTAAAGAATTTTTATAGATTTTTCTCCAACTATTGCAGCATGAAATCAATGTTACATACAGTAGTCTCGTGCAAGAGAGCTAGGTAACTTAGGACAGTGCAGGAGAAGGTAGTTCTGCAGCATTTTCTTCCCTAACACCCCCACCCCGCCCCCTCTCTACCCCCACCCCTTGTCAGTGTGCCCGCGGCGGACCCCTCCCGGTGAGACATATAGTGCCCCACGCAGCCAGGGAGCCAAACTCAAAATTATGGGATAAGCCCCATCAGTGTTCTCAAAAGGACAAAGGCTGCATGCTGCCACCCACATGCATACTACTCCTGCAGCTCGACCACTCTGCACGTCTTAAGAAATTGTACGAATACCGATTTCTCTTGGAAAGTATTCAAGTGGCCTCCTCCTGAGCAGACTCCCCGGCGGTCCCAGTGGGCCCCTCCTCACTCCCCATATTCCGGGCCATGCGCGCCTGATCCCCACCCTCCTCATCCTGCTCCCCCGGGCAACGTAGCTCCTCCACCAAAGCTCCCCACACCCTAGCAGCGTCTAGCATCTTGTCATTAGAAGCACGCCTGGCCAACTGTAGACGAAGCGTCCCTCCATTCCCCGCCCAAACCAGGAAACTCGCCTTCCACCTCCTAAAGATCGGCCCTGCCCTTGCCTTCCAATGCATGGTAAGTTCCCTTTTTGCCATTATCAGCCCCAGATCAATAAATTTGCTTGTAATTTTTGTACGGGGGGTGTGCGCAAACCAAAGTAGAAGGCACGTTCCCATGTCTACTGCCAGCTCACGCTCAGTCACTTGATTCACACACGCCACCACATCTGCCCAGTAAGAGCCCAGACCCAAACAGGACCAGAACATATGTCTGAAGTCAGCCCCCTCCGCATTGCACCGAGGGCATCCCGATGAAGAGCCTCCGAAATACCGCAAAATCTTTGCCGGAGTTAAGTAGGCTCTGTGGAGAGTGTAGAATTGGACCAGTTGAAACCTAGCGTTGCGTGTGCCCTTCCAGGTTCGCCGCAACAGCTGCGACCATGCCGTCTCCGGGATAGGCCTACTAAGGTCCCCCTCCCATTTCTCCCGCAGGGTCGCCAGGGGCGCAAGCCCCTCCGTGGACAGCCGCCCATAGAGACAGGTAATGGCCTTAACGGTGCCTGCCGCCATAACGACGTACTGACATCCCAAGAACGTTGGGGGTTCCGACAGCCCCACCCTCCAATGTTTCCGAATCCCGGACACCAAGGCAGAGTGAAGGAGATAATCCCCCCTCGGCAAGTCAAAATCCCTCTGCAATTATTGGAACGGCAACAAAACCCCATCTCTATATAGGTCCCCAAGCATGTGAACCCCACATTCCTCCCAGCCCGCCAACGCTGACCAGCCTCCGCCATGTGGGAGAGCCGTACACATGCCCAAAGGAATTTCTGGGGCATATGGGACCACGAAACCCGTTCGTTTCTGACTGCGGATCCAGCAGAGCCGAAGCGTGCGCTCCTCGAGCGTAAGCTGGTCCAACCGGAGTTTTTGCTGAAGCACAATAAATGACAGCACATGTCTAGGGATGATCCTACCCTGCAGGCCCCCCCGGGCCTCTGAACTCGCGCGCCACGGCCTGTGTAAGCCATTGCAGCTGCGCTGCCAAATAATACCATTCAAAGTCTGGAGCTGCCAGCCCCCCCTCCACCCTCGGTCTCAGAGTGGCCAACGCCACCCGACGTCTGCCTGTTCGCCAAATGAACCCTGTCAGCAGTGCCCGGAGCGTCTTAAAAAAGGAAGCCGGAATCCATATCGGCAAGGTGCGAAAGAAATAAAGCAATCGCGGCAGCGCTACCATTTTCAGCAGCGCCACTCGCCCGGCCACCGACAGCGGGAGGGTGCGCCAGAACGCCATACTCCCCTTAAGCCCCCTCAGCGCGCCACCCACATTGCCCTCGAAGAGATCGTCAGGAGCGTGAAATATGCGGACGCCCAGGTATGACAGGCAGACAGGTTCCCAACGTAGGTCGGCAAGCGCCAAGGGCGCCTGGGTCCCAGGGGACAGAGGAAACAGGCAAGTCTTAGCCCAGTTAACTTGCAACCCCGAGAAGTAGCCGAACTCCCGGAGCAGGAGTCTAGCGCCCCGCAAAGAATCCCGCGCATCTGCGAGATACAACAAGAGGTCATCCGCGTACAGGGATATGTGGTGTAGCTCTCCACGCAGCGGAACCCCCTCATAGAAACGTCCCTTAGGAGCATGCGCCGCTAAGGGCTCGATCGCCAAGGCAAACAAAAGTGGGGACAACTAACAACCCTGACGAGTGCCTCTCTCTACCCGACAAGCCACTGAGATAGTACGTTCTGTGCGGACTCTAGCTGTGGCAGAACGATATAACAATCTGGTCCAGCGCACGAAGTGGTCCCCCAGGCCGAACCCCTTCAGCACCCGAAACAGATACGGCCACTCCACGCTATCGAATGCCTTTTCGATATCCACCGACAGTACCACGGCCTCCGATGGGCCCTCCTCCCGGTCCCCCATGATCCGCACTAACCTTCAAATGCATGCTGCGGTATTCCTCTTGGGAATGAAACCCGATTGATCCGGATGTACCAATGCGCCCATGTGGCCCATGAGTCGCGTGGCCAAGATCTTACTAAGGATCTTATAATCCACCGAGAGCATGGAGAGCGGCCGGTACGCCGACCTGGAGGATGGGACCCCATCCTTCTTCAGCAACGGTACAATGATCGCCTCCCTTAAAGTACCCGGTAGCTTACCCACGTCCCACACCTC
This sequence comes from Triturus cristatus, assembly GCF_964204655.1. NCBI lineage: Eukaryota > Metazoa > Chordata > Amphibia > Caudata > Salamandridae > Triturus > Triturus cristatus. Next base: position 652,964,956 of record NC_140594.1, read on the forward strand.
CCTATACACCGCCTGCAGACGCGGAGCCAAGGTATCCAAATATGCGGCATAGAACTCCACTGGGAGCCCATCCACCCCTGGGGTCTTTTTCCGAGCCATGTGCTTAACTGCCGCTCTGATTTCTCCTATAGAGATCTCCGCCCCCAGTTCAGAACCCTGCTCCGGATCCAATTGTGGCAACTCAGCAGCTTCTAAGTAAGCGTCCAGCCCGTCGGGCAGGGCCCACATTCTACTCTGATACAGCAGAAAGTAATAGTCCAGGAATTGGTCTTTGATCTCCCTTTGCGAGTAAACTAGGCCCCCATATCACAGAAGACTTGCATTAACTAGGAAGCATTGAGAAACTTTAAGAATTTTGATGAATAAGACAGTCATCTAGAAATAACCAGGATAATAATTTCATGCTTGTCAGTAAATTGCATCCCTCGCCACACAGCTCCGCCTGGTAGCTGTTGCCCCCTGACCGTTTCAGGTCCTTAGTTCGAGGCCCTCTTCCACCTGCAGGCACCCGCCTGTGCCTCATCCCTAGTGGTCCAGTGGGGAGCATCTCTGCTCTGCTGGTGCTCTCTGCCCTATGTTTTTCTGCTTTCTGCCTTTCTGCTCCTCTGCTCTGTTTTCACCTATTGCTTTTTTTCCCACTTTCTCTAAAATATCAAATTTTTTTTTTGTGCCGTTTATTCCCTTCCGTGCCTTGCCACTGCTCGTCCCCCACAGCCCGCCCCCCCCCCGACTGGCTCAGTGCTGTTTCCCGCTTCTCACCTCCTAGCTGTTCCCAATCACTACTTAATGGCAGCCTCTGGACGGCCGCGTTGCTGGCGCACCAAAGGCAAACCTGTCTGCGCCCGCCCACGCCTGGATCGCACCCTTCGCCACAGACCCCGGTCCTCAGACCATCCACCGATACGACTACAGCACCCTCCATGTACTCCACTCCAGACGGTCCACCGCCTGCCACCTTGCATCACTGAAGAACACCCATGTCCAGTTTACCGCACAAACCACAAGAACCAGACCGACCACCTCAGATGCATTCTACTCAACACCTGCTCCATCGGAAGACACGCATGGAGACAGGGTCGGACTGGGAACCACAACCGGCCCTGGCAAAGTGCTCGCCCGCCAAACGGGGGGGGTTGTGGTGCCGCCGACCTCTTTGCCAGGACAGGTTTTCAGCCGATTTTGTTACAGGGCCGATTTTGCAGGCCCTGTAACAAAAACGCCCCCCAGGGGACCAAAACCGTCCCCCACCCGTGCGGCCCACCGGGGGATTGCCCTGTGCCCGCTATGGCCAGTCCAGCCCTGCGTGGAGATCAGGGACCTTCAGCAAAGCCATAGCCAACTACATCGCTCACTACGCTCTCTCCACAATGGACTATATCCTACTCAGAAACCTCAATTTCTACATGTACAATCTCAACTACAACACCTAATCTCTACTGGAGAACGTTGCCACCATCGAACTCAAACAACTGGTCACAATTCCAACCTACTTAGCAGGACACACACTCGACCCCTTCTTCTCTGCAAGCAACAACATATCCGTCAGCCACATCTCCAAACCACACTGGACCACCTTCCATTGCGTCCACTTCTCCTTCACCAAACCCACCGTACACAACCATGCCCACTGCGATCCTCACAGAAGCTGGAACAAGGTCAACGAAGACCAGCTCACCACCTCCCTCAGTAAAACCCCACCACCGACATCGAAGGACGCCAACACCTCAACACGAAACCTCAACCGCTGGATCTCCAACTGTGCCAACACACTAGCTTCCTTCAGGAAACCCTCAGTCAAGCAACCCTCCAAGAAAGCCAGCTGGTTCTCCCCACCCTCCAAGAGGCCAAGCACACCTGCAAACGTCTCGAGAAAAGATGGAGGAGCAGCAAGATCATGACAGGCCATGCGAGGGAGGGAGGGTGGTTGTGGAAAAGATTTTTTTTCCTTTTCTTATTTTAGCTGGCACTGCATGCCTGAAGGGGAATAGCAATGTGTGTCACCACTGAGCTCCTAGAATAGAACGAACTGTCATTGATATATGGAACATTTGTGGTGTTAATTGCAAACTGCACTGTCTAATGATTATGATACTGCTCATCATTGTGACGGTTTAATACCCACATGTAACACCTGTGAAACCTAATAAAGACACGCAGCCTTCAAAACCGCCATCACTGCACACCACCACTTCATCAAAACAACAAAGAAAGCAGCCATACAGGAACCTATCAACGCCAACACACACAACAGCAACAACTCTTTGCTATGGTCAAAGAATTCGCCAAACCCAGCACAGAGAGAGCAGACATTCCCCCTTCTCAAGACCTCTGCAACATCCTTGCCACCTTCTTCGACCGCAAGATCAAGGAGATCTATGACAGCTTCGCAACCCAAGCAGACATTGCCGAACTCGACCACCCTCACCCTGACGACACCCTCAGGATCATGAAGAGCATCCACTCCAGAGCCTCCTCGGATCCCTGCCCTCACCACATCTTCAACAGAGCCGGCACCTCTATCACACCCAAAGTCTGCCACACCATAATTTGCTCCATCAAGTCCGCCACCTTCCTGGAAGACTGGAAGCATGCAGAGATTAACCCCCTACTGAAGAAACCCTCTGCCGACCCGACGGACCTCAAGAACTACAGACCCATCTCTTTGTGCCCCTTCCAAGCCAAAGTCATTGAGAAAGCCATCAACGCCCCATTCTCCGAGTTCATCGAAACAAACCACATCCTGGACCTCTCCCAATCGGGCTTCAGAAGCAACCACAGTACCGAAACCTCTCTCTTCGCTGCTGCAGTCGACATCCGCACCCTCCTCGACCGAGGCGTAACTGCTGCTCTCATCCTTCTCAACCTCTCAGTCGCCTTCGACACCGTTTGGCACCACGCCCTTTGCGCAAGACTCCACTACGCCGGCATCCGTGACAAAGCGCTAGAATGGATCTGCTCCTTCTTCACTTGCCGAACACAGAGAGTCAGCCTTCCACCTTTCAACTCAGAACCCACAGGGATCACCTGCTCCCTGCGCCCCATCCTCTTCAGCAACTACTTGGCCCTTCTTGCAGCCATCATCAGAAGCCACGGACTTAACATTGTCTCCTACACCCAGCTGATTCCTCCCTCATAGACAAACCCACAGCTGCCAAGAGCAACTTCAACAACGAGATGAAGGCAGTCTGCACCTGGATAAAGGACAACTGCCTCAATTGTAACTCCGACATGACCAAAGTCCTCATCCTGGGCTCCACCCCCTCGACCTGGGACGACTCCTGGTGGCCTGCAGAGCTGGAACCCCCCCTTCCCCTCCCCCACTCACGGACCACTCACAAAACCTCAGCATCATCTTGCTCTCAATGAACTGCCAAAACAACACTGTTTCGTCCTCCTGCTTCCACACGCTCTGCCTGCTTCATAAGATGTTCAAGTGGATCCCCTCTGAGTCTAGGAAAACTGTCACCAATGTGCTTGTCAGCAGCAAACTCCACTACGGCAATGCACTCTACGCCGTCACCACCCAGAAACTCCTAAAGAAACTGCAGAACATCCAGCACACCTCCATCAGACTCATCCTGAACATCCCACACCGCAACCACATCAACAGCCACCTGATAGACCTTCACTGGCTACCTGTCAACAAAAGAATTACCTTTTAAGCTCCTCCCGCATGCCTGCAAAGCCCTCCTCCACAACACCGAACCTGCCCAGTACGATGGGCGATAGTTAGTCTTCCATAAATAAATTTGAACCACAAAATGCAACTTGTCTAAGATGGTACTAAACCTTGCTAGATTATGAATATCTGCATTTTTTGTAGATACATCACGTTTATTTGGACCACATGTCACGTATTGTGCTCTACCACCTCTTATTGCTCTACTCCTAAACAAAGTAATAAAAGTGACAACTTTCTCTGTGCACCCAAAGTAGGTTCACAAACAGTTGCAGAATTCTGGAAAACCTTCTTATGCTTGTTCCAGTACATTGGAAGATCTCTTGGATGGTTAAAAAAAAGGTGTTGGAATCACAATGTGCATGCTTCCTTTCAGAAACAAAACTTTTTCTTTAACCATTCTTTTTATTGATGACAGTGGATTGATATCAACATTATTCCATTGCATAATACAGAGATTTACACATTTGTATTGAACCATGCTTTATCACTTCCCTACTTGTGCCTTACACCCTTTTCACTACTCTTACCTTGCCGGAGTTACTCACTAACTACGGAGGGATCTGTGGGGAGAGGGAGGTGCACAAATATTCCCTCTATAAACATTCCTTTTGTCACATATTTGTGTCCATTTCTTGGGAGAGCCCTGGGATTTGTACACTGTCTTTTCCATTAATATGCAGCAGTCCATATCCTTTTTCCACGCCTTGGTCGTAGGTGCCTCTTTTGTCCCCATGCTCTCGCAACGTTGCGCTTAGCTACCACCATTGTCAACCTTACCCAGGTTTTCTCTTTAAGAGACATCTACCAATCTCTGGCTCCATATTTGTTCTGAGCACTTCCTCCACACATTGGGAGCACTTCCGGACAGTATCTTCTAATGTGTACACATTCCCAGATTATATGAATGAACTTACCCTCTGGCCACATTGCCTACCGCACCCGGAGTCCTCCCTATAACCCATTTTCACTAGTGCCGGGACTGATAGATATATTCTATGCAATACTTTAAGTTGTACCAGACTAAGCCTTGAAGAGATGGCAACCTCCCTAGGGGAGGCAAGGGCCTCCTGCCAGCCATCATTCCCCAAGTCTACTATATCATTTTCCCAGTTCCTATGGAGCTGCAGGAGGGGGTCTGGTGCGCTATTGACAAGTTTCTGATGGGTCAGGGAGATCTCTTTTTTAGGCATATAATCTTCAAGAATTCTATCCTCAAGTAGGGAGGACTCCAGGGTCATTTCACCTTTGGGGATGATGGTCTGGAGAGCATGTCTTACATGTAGATGCCTAAACCTCTCAATTTCTGGTAGCTTATGTTCCTGCTGTAGCTGTTCGAAGGGAATTACTTATCTCCCTTTCCCCATGTCCCCAACCTGAGAGATTCCTATCACATACCAGCGTTCAAAACCCTTGGTATTTCTCAATGTTCCAAGTTGCTCCATATCCCATAGGGGGTGGCCTGCGTGACCTTTCCTGGCCATCACAGGCTTTTGTTGACCGTATGCCACACCTGGACCGAGTGCTCGGTTGGGCCTGTTAATCATAGTTTTGCTGGTTTGGAATTCAATGCCCTGGTATAGCTCCCCTCAGGCAGGAGTCACTTCTCCATTCTATATCCCTGGTCATCTTGAGGCCTATATGTACACTGATTAATGGCTACTAACTGTGTTGCCCAGTAGTATTTTCTGATGTTGGGGAGTCCTATGCATCCATCGCCCCACCCCCTTATTAACTTTTAGGCCGCTATTTGGGGTGGCTTTCCTACCCAAAGGAGCTCTCCTTGCTCACTTTCAGTATCTTTAAAATAAGTGGTAAGGACTGGGCCTGGTGAATTGTGCAAAACATATAAAAAAGATGGGAGGGACATCATTTTAAATAACGCGGCACAGCCTAATAGTGACAGAGGGAGGGTCTTCCAGTGCCGGATCATTAGTGATATATATTCCGAGGTATTTGAATCCCTCTGGGGCTCTTGCCACCTCACTTCCCTTAGGCAGATGGGGGAACTCGCCCCTCAATGCAAAGATTACTGACTTAGTCCAATTTATTGTGTATCCAGAGTATTTCCCGAAGTTTGTAAATATATTAAAAACTCTGCATTGAGGCTTTAGGTGACGCCAGATACAGCAGAATGTCATCTGAGATACGGTCTTCCCAACCCCCTGACCATCTCAATCCCCTTATCATTAGGTCTTTCAGGATCCATGACATCAATGGTTCTAGTGTCAATGCAAAGAGCAACGGAGACCGGGGACAACCCTGCCTCGTCCCTCTTCTAAGAGCAAATATTAGCGACTTTTTATTGTTCACTACCACCTGCGCTAACGGGTCAGTATATAGGAGTTTGATCCAACTCATGAAGCCAGGGCCAAATCCCATTTTCATCAGTACTGCGAATACATGGGGCCATTCAATTGTGTCAAAAGCCATGGTGGCATCCAGAGACATGACCACTGCGTCCTCCCTAAATGTATCTACTCTCCCCATTACCCCATGTAATCGACGGAGATTCGATGAAGTATTTCTTGCTAGCATGAATCCTGACTGATCTTGGTGAACCAGTTTCGAAATAACCTGTACCAGAGGTGTGGCCAGTAATTTCTCTAAAATGATGACCTCTGCATTGAGCAGTGAGATTGGCCTGTACAAAGAGCATTTATTTTTAGGCTTACCTTCTTTATGAATGACCACTATAGTGGCTAGTCTCTGGTCAACGGGAATTTTCCCCATTCACGACTTTCTGAGTACATAGCTATGAGGTATGGGGCTATTTTACTTGGTGCTAATGTGTATAGTTCGATGTGGAGGCCATTGGGTCCCATCGCTTTTCTGCACAGTAGACCCCTGATGGCTTGCAGTACTTCTTCGTTTGTGAGTTTACTTTCTCAGTGATGACGTTGTCAGCTAAAAGGGCTGGGAGGATCATGTCTGACAGCAGAGCCTAGGAATCCTCTTGCAGGGTGTCTGTATGGGGCTTGTATATTTGCCAGAAGTATTTGGGGAACACGTCCGTTATTCCTTGTTGATCGCTTATCGTTTCCCCTGTTTCTGCGGTAAGTTCTGCGACCAGTCGGTTCGCTTATTCTCGTCTGCCAAGCAATGCAAGCAATTTCCCTGCCTTGTCTCCCGCTTCATACACTCTGCAGAGCGTGGCCCTGTGGAGTGCTCTCGCCCCATCTGTGGTCAGGCCGGTGTATTCCTTCTTTTTTTAATCCTAATTTGTGAGGCGTTTCATCCTCAAGCCTCACAAGTTCAGCATTTCTTTTTCTTTACGGGCCCCTGCTACTCGGGAGATGCTGTGGCCCCTCACCACCGTTTTTTAAAGCTTCCCAGAGCGTCTGGGCGGATCCCACCGAGCCTTCATTCTCACGGAAATAAATTTCAATCTTCTGTGTGACTTTTTCCATTACTGAAGGGATCCTAAGGTGCCATGGATTTATAGGTGCTACTCTTCCCACCTGCTGTTCTCCCACCTCCACCAGAACCCATATCGGGAGTGGTCAGAGATACCCCTCACTAGGTGACGTACCTCTCTAATCTGTCTGACCCGATCTGGTGGGGTAAATATATAATCCTAGAGAGGCTAATATGGGCTCCGGAGTGAAATGTGAACTGTGTCTCGTTGGGGTGGTGGCTACGCCACGCATCCACCAGTCCAACCGCTCCCATAAAGTCTAGGAGGTGTGTTAGTGAGGGATGTGTGTCTCACAGGGGATATCGGTCGAGCTGTCCAGACAGGACTGAGTTGAAGTCTCTTCCTATTAGAAGCCTTCCCTCAAGGAGAGATAGTAGTAAGTTTCCCAAATCCATAAAAAGTAATGTGTGGAAGCCCGGGGGGGACATACATTGACAGTATTGTGAGTGTGCTGCCCTCCCACCTCCCTGATGCTACCGCGCATCTACCCTGTACATCCGTCCAGGTGTGTTCAATCGCTACTGGAAAGTTTTTTTCTAATCATAATTCCAACTCCCTTGGATCCGGTGGTAAATCCAGAATGTACTACAAAATTGTATCCTCATCTAGTTAGGGCTCTACAAGTATTACCAATTAAATGTGTTTCTTGCATCAACACCACATTGGGGAGTGTTGTTTTATGTATTGGAGTACAATCCCTCTTTTAAGCTTGTCCGCGAGGCCATTCACATTCCAGGACAGTAGTCCAAGTCCTTATCTTACTGGAGGACCCGTTCTTGTTCAAACTTGCTTTCCTCTTTGTCCTAACTTCTTCCATGGGGTCAGGGTGTCCCCTCTTTTGCACAAGCAATACTATGAATTGGATTAGGGCGTGTGAATCTGCATCTAACACTGTACAACTGTGTATTCTCCACTTGCGTGTCATGTTTCTGTCATCTAAACTATGTTCTAAACCCAACAGTGACCAACCTCCCCGCTCCCTGATTCCCAATATCTGGGCTTAAAACTGTCCCTTTTCCCCAACTATGCAGAGGGCCTGTCGCCCCATCCCCAAACTATACTAAAGGTTGTGAGGGGATGGACTCTCTTCTCCTTTGCCTACCACTATTACACATTTTAGTACATGCTTTTCATCGATGTTACTTTGGGTATAATGCTTAAAGTCACTTAGCCGGGCTTCAGCCATTAACTCTGGTGGCGGTACTGTTCTGTTCTGTCTTCAAGTCTCTCCACTGCCGACTCTGTTACTCTGTTACATCTGTGGCCGCCGCCTCTTCTCTATTCCTCAGGATTATTGCCATTGGTTACCTGTCTTTTTCCTCTTGTCTGGTACCGTTTGTCTTTTGGTGGGTTTCTCCTTTTGTCGCTGAGAGTTATTCCCCTTGATTGACCTCCACCCATCCATCCATTCTTGCGCCGTTTCTGTGATGTCGAAAAACCAGGCCTTTCCCTCTGCCTCAATGTGTAGTTTGGCTGGGAACAACATTGAGTATTTCAGCACCCTTTCTCGGAGCAATTTTTTGATTCCCAGAAAGGAGCGCTTCTGCCTCTGGACGTTTACTGTGAAGTCGGGAAAGGAAGTTATCTCACTATTTTCGAATTTAACTATTGGGGCAGTGCGGGCTGTCTGTAAAACAATATCTCGGTCTCTAAAATTAAAGAGTCTTGCCAACTGTGGTCTCTGGGGTGCCCCTGGTTTTGGTCTTCCTCCCAAGATTCAATGAGGTCTTTCAACCGAGAAGAAATTGGATAGACCCTTCGGTTGTAGGTGATCGATTATTAGGCCTTCGTCGAAATGGTCAGGTGTGACTTCCTCCGCCCGCTCAGGGACTCCAAGTATTCTAACATTGTTACAGCGTGACCTTTCTTCATAGTCATCTAGTTTACTTTCCATTATCATGCTTGCGGCCGGTAAGTCCTTGATTTGTTTTTGCATCGTTTTGGAGTCTTGGCAGAAGTTGGTTGTAGTCGCGTTGATAGTTTTGACTTCATCGCTCATCTTCTGGAGATCCGCTCTGATGAGCATTACCTCTGTCGTGATCGAATCCATTCTGTTTTCGAGCTAGATACGCACACCAATGATAGCTTCCATGATATCTTTTAATGTGGGGGTCTTCCATTTCCGATCTCATTCCGGACGCGATCTCTGCCTTGACTGCTGCTCCTGTGTCAAAGTCTTTAGTGTTGCATATCTTTCAAGCTTCGTTTGGTGGGTGCCTTTAGCACCCCTGCCCCCTGACATCCCTCTGGGCGTTGATGTGATCTGTAGTGGATGGGAGGAACCTACCCGCTAGGTATCGTCTAAGCCCACCAGGGTACTGCCCGCCACCTGCCCATGGAGTGCGATAACTGGTCTCACTACCCGGCCTGGGGGGGGGGGGGGGGGGGGTTTATTGTGGAGTTTTTAGTAGGTCCCATCCCGCCTCATCACCGTTTTGTCATGTCTTTCCGGTTGCCCAGTCCGGAATGCCACATATTGTATGCAGGCTTTATCGATGGGTGTATTTGTGCGGCGGTCTTGTGCTTCTGGGATTGCTCCTGTGTGTGGAGTATTGGATGTGCACTGGGGCCTTCCCCGATGCCTGACTTCTACTGGCTTTGTGCCCTTTGTCACTGGGTAGGAGGGGGTCCCAGAGGCAGGGGCAAAGCCTCCCGCCCCAAATCGCATCAGTGCTCTTGCTCTGCGTCGTGCTCGTTTTTGTTGTTGTTTTTTTTCCTCGTCGGGTCAATCACTTGGTTTGCGAGAGCACACGGTGTAGGCTTCGTCCGCAGGAGTTGCTTCTAGTGTGCGCTCTCTATGTCCCTCTCCTTTATTGCCGCTCGGCCTCTCAGTCAAGATGGCACCTCGCCGACACCCACCTCGATCTCCATTTTCTCCACCTGCTCTTCTCTCAGCTCGCTACGGCCTCTCCTCGGCCCCTGCAGTCTTAGGGCCACGGTTTGATCGCTGCGATCGGTGTATGTAGGTGGTCCTGCCTCTCACCTCCGCTCCTGGGCTCCACTCTGCCTCTGTGTTGCGCACCTGCCCACAAATCGAGCCCGCAGTTTCTGGGCCGTAACAGGCAGCTGTACGTCTCATCCGTGCGGTCTGCTCAGCGGTTAGGCGTGCAGGTACAGGGATCGCACCATAGTGTACCTGGATCATCAATGTGTTGCGCCTATGCATGTGGTGGATTTTTAGTCGGATTAATCGGTGGTAGGGGCGAGAGAGTTTTGGAGCCTCTCTAGTGTGCATCCATCATTTCCCCCCCGAATCAAAACTTTTAACTCGACTATAACCCAAAGGTGACAAACTTAATATGTTGTGACAAATCAACCTTTATCACGCACCAGGAGCTTGGGGTTGAATACGTGGATGAAATTATTAAAATGGCTCCCTTGGTTTTGTGGTGCTCAATTTTGGAGAACCCACATGCCTGATTTAATAGGGAGATCATCACCAATGGACTGAAAATCCCTTGGCTCAAATATATAAAGACGGAACTGACAAACCTAGGGAGGCCTGTCCTCTTTTCCAATCCTCCTGCCTGGACAAAAACTGATACGTTTTCGGTGAAAAACATGTTTAAGGCGATAAGGTGTTGTCAAAGGGAGGAAATTGAAATCTCAAACATCACTGTAAGAGATTATGCTGTGCTTCAAACTACAACAGTCTTTGACCATATTTAGAGTGGGTAGACCGTACCTGGGATAGAATGCTATTAACCTGATTCAGGTTAGGTTTTGTGAGATGGCAGCTTGGTTTCCCAATTGGCCAATTTGACCCAACCAAAATATTAATATGCCTGTGTGATGAATCTCGCCAACAGAGTCTGCTTCCTTATACCTTTGTTGTCAATTCTATTCTGTTTGTACTAAAAGTTTTTTAATTCCAGTCGTTAGGGAATGGGGAATTAGAGACGTTGTGGTTCTGCCCTGGTTTATTTGCAACAACTTAACTTCCTATCCAAGAGTGTAAATATTTGTTCCTTTTTAAAATGTGCTATTAATAGAAGAAAAACAATGTTGTTTTAGTTAGTGGGGAATTTACTGTTGGGCTTGAATCAAGACTTTAGGGACATCCCGTTTCTGTTCTTTTACCTCAGACCTTAGTCAGTCAAATCACTTTATTTCGCCAGTTACTAAAAACAGCATAAAAAGTATTCTATAAAACAATAAAATCAAGATATACATTTTGAATTATACAAAAATAAAAGTTACGGTAAAATGTATAAAACAGTTAAAACATAATACATCATGACTGAATTTTCTGTTCGATGTTACAGATATAGCTACGTCACTTTAAAGTATGTTGAAAAAACAGAGACAAGCAGTAACAAGTAAGCGAGTCAGACAACTGTTTAAAAAAATAAAGGGCTAATCGACATTGCCTCAGACTGCATGTGTGCAAGATTGGGCAAATCTCTTTATCTCTGCTCTATAGAATTTACAAAAAAACAACAAGTGGACATCACATCTCTTAGATTGAAAAATCACATCAGCAAGGGGGCAGAGCATTCAAGGTATATATTTCACCAGGGGGTCCGAGCATCAGGGGTATGTAATTCATACCAAACCTTGTTAGCGGAAATCTGTAGTGATGGTATGTCACAAAAGTTAGATAATTCAAGGCCAGAAGAATTTAAGAATTTATTATGGGGTCTAAATGATATTGTCTCACCCTTGATTTCCTGCAGTTGACTTCCCATCTCACTTCTCTCTGATTTTCTATGAAGGAATTTTTCAGTTCAGACCTAGAGATGGTAATACAGGTCAGTGGGCCACCAAATAACTTGAGGAAGCCATTGGTATACATGCTATTCTTAACACATTGCAACCATTTTATTCTGCATAACTCATCCAGCTTTAAACAATCTAATATATCTTGCAGTAACTTTAGAGTTTCCCTCCTCCATATTGAGTGCCACAAAAGGGAGGGGGCAGTATAAATGTGGTCTGAAATAAAAGGGGCATCCAATTCAGTATGGCAAATATAGGAGGAGCAGGATTGGGGAACGCCTAGCAGACGTTTAGAAAATTTATCGTCTATTGATTCAAGACTATCAGCAGATACCACTCCCTACACTGCTGCTCCATAAGTTGCCACTGACATTGTTTTCGCTCAGTCTTTTGTATGGTTTCTATGAGGAAGCTAAAAATTGCCCCTATGCTTCTTTCCATCATAAGGCCCGTATTTGCCACCATGTTGAGCCATGTGTTTTTCTAATCAAACAATACCCCTGAATAGGGAAATGATTCAATTACTTCCAAATTCCTTCCTTCTATATTCCATCTAGTTTGTTTTCTCAATCTAGCTCCTGCCACAAGCACAAATGATTTAGTTTAATTCAATTTCAAATCTAAATTATTCATGAAGCTTACATAGGTGTCTATTAATGTCTGCAGTGCATTGCTGTTCCTAGCCAGCAGAACCGCATAGTCTGCATAAAGGAGTATGGTACAGGGGCAACATTAATAACCGGAACATCCCAAGTAGTCCCAACCAATGCGGCTTCTACACCATTCGTGTAGAGGGAGAATAAAAAGGGCGCAAGTACGCTCCCCTGCCTGACTCCATGAGCAAGGGGGGGAAGGGTTAATAACAGCGCCCCTGTCTCCCCATGCGCACGCAAGCCATGGCTGAGGAGTAAGACTCCTGGATAAAGTTTATTATTGACTTATCTATACCCATGTCAGCCATTATGGACCAAAGCTTCGTATGGGCCACTCAATCAAAGACACCTGATAAGTCCATAAAAGCCATATACAAATGGCCTGCTTTAGCTGCTGTGTATTTAGCAATCATCAAATTTAGATTGAGACACTGATCCACTGTCCCTTTAGTCTTTCTAAAACCGTACTGGGATTGTATTAGTATCTTCTTCACTTCAGCCCATGCCTCTAACCTGTTTAACAGGAGGCGGCCCATTAATTTTGCTGTACTATCTAGTAGCGAAATTGTGTGATAGTTTTTTGCTAGCACTTCGTCCCCCTTTTTATAGATCGGTACAGTTACCGACTTTTTCCAAGAAGGAAGGGTGTTTGAGTTGGACACAGCGTTAAAAACTTTAGTAAGTAGTGGTGCCCACTGCTCCTGGTTTGTTAGAAAGAAGTCAATTGGAACCCTGTCAGGTCCCGCCGCCCTCAAACTGCTACATTGGTTCAGCGCTACTTTAATCTCATCCAGGGTAAAGACTAGATTAAGTCCTTATGGGCAAGTGTGCCGAGATATCACCCCAACTGGCCCCCCTCCTCTTCTATACCAAAGACCCCTGAAAGTAGCTTACCCAATCGTCCTCTGTCACATGCTGCTCTAAAGAGGGGTCTGACTTTTCTCTGAGGAACGGTGCATTGATTATTTGCCAGAAATCCCTACTATTTTTTAAAGTAGCTGCTTTATTTATTAATTTATCCCATACCTCTTCTTTTAAAGCCCATAATGTATTCTCTCTTTCAGTTTTATAACTGTGGTGTAAGGAATTTACCAGTAAGATGTCTCTTGGGTTTGTACGTAGGACAATACTGAGCTTTTTAAGTGCTTTGGTGCAGCATTCATTGAACCAACGCACTGAACCCCCAGCTATTCTACTAGGACAGCATAGGAGATTTGCATTAATGTTGGTTAGAATTCGCTCAAAGGCTGCCGAAGATTTCTCAGGCAGCGAGAGTGGGTCTAGCCAGGTTAAAATTTCCTGGTACGTAGTTGAGACCATGTTGTGGGTAAAATTTGGTACATCCACCTTGTCCAACTTTAAAATAATGTAATTTTTCCTTGCAAATTGAGGGTTTGGGGACTCGTTCACTCGAGGTGGAAGTCTTCGTACCCCAAGGTATTTTACTGATAACTGCCGCATGATGACTAAAACAATAGATTATTGTCTTAGTCATGGAAACCTGGGATCTTATAAATTCAGAGGCCAAGATAAAACCAATCATTGTCCTATAAGATCGAGCAAAAAAGTGTATGTGCTAGTAGACCTGCGTTGACATCTACTGGATTTATTATCTCCAGATTATAGATCAACAGTAATCTATTTTTCTGTTATATACTGGTAGACCGAGCCAGACGATACACAGGCTTATACACGTGTTTCAGCTCTTTGGCAGCTATTCTGGATATCGATTTAAATTGGGAGAAATCGCTAGTGTTCCCACTCACAGCGGACCTCCAGCCCCTTTCATCCGCTTGTGCTGCGTTGGAGCAAGGCAGGAATTTAAATATCTGGGAATACATATTTTCTATGTCAGAAAAGGACTTCATAGCTTTTAACTTGAATTCGCAAGTAGCGAGACTGTGAGAGGATGTGGTCCTTTGGAGACGCCTTCCAGTTTCATTGATGGTAGAGCGGTATTCAAAATGATGGCGCTCCCTTGCCTGTTGTACACGCTACAAAACGCCGCATATCAGATCCCCAATACTTTCTTTGCAACAGTTGACAGTCAGCTTAGGAGTCCACTATGGAATGGGGGGGACCCGCGCATTGCGCTTAAAGTTGCAATTAGGAGTTTATGAAGGGGAGTTGGCGACCCCAGATGTTAGGGGATATTACCTGGCGTCACAACTTGTCAATATAAATGACTGGGTCTTCTCCACAGTATTGGAACCAGCCTATCGGGTGGACAGAGGGGCAATGAGGCCACGTGGCTGGTTATCAGCCCTCTACTGTAAGGGAGTGGGGGAATCCTTTCCAATACACACCCAGAAAGTGAGACGAGCATGGTGGGAAACAACAAAAAGACTGGGGCGTGCTGGAAGGGTGACGGAGCAGACCCCGCTCTGGGAAAGTGACACACTGAAGGAAGTGAGGCAACTGAAAGGCTTTCGCAAGTGGACCCTCATAGGCATAAAACGACTGGGGATGTATGGAAAAAATCACTACTTGCAACTCAGACATGCCTTGCAGAGTCATATAAAAGAAGGAGACGTGCTGCCGGACTATTCTCCATTGGAAGATAGGTTGTTACTAGACCCAATGACAGAAAAAGTGGTGTCTCTCACCTACCGCAAAATTATGAATAATTCTCTGGATCCCTTGACCTCTCTGAGGGAGGTGTTTGAATCTGATGTAGGGCTTTTAGAAGAGGAGGATTGGCGGGAAGCAGTTCAAAGCCCTAGGGAGATAGCTATAAGGTAAAGGTTTAGTGTAGTCCAACTACGTATCCTTCATAGGTCATACACCCCTAATACGCTTCATCATAGGCTGGGCTGGAGCAAATCAGATCCCTGTATCAGGGGGTGTGGGGAGAGGGGCTCATTCTTGCATATACTCTGGGAGTTCCCAAGACTCCAACAGTTTTGGAAAGGGATAGTTTGTATCCTGGCAAGAGTTGTGGGACAACAGGTGCCAATAGATGCCAGATGGCACATACTGGGCATCACAGGAGACATTAGTTGGCTCAGTCACGCCAAGAAGTGGTCGATGTTAGCAGCTGGTGTTGCCAACAGGAATATTGCCAGAATCTGGGGAAGTGCTGAACCTCCAAGGATTAAAGATTGGGGGGAGGATTTAGACAAGTCAGCTAGCGGAGAAAGCAGTATATCAGAGCAGAGGATGCCCAGGGAAATGGGAAAAGATCTGGTGCCCGTGAGAGGCATACAGGGCAGACATAGGGTGACGCACACAGGAAGGTTGTTGCTAGTGAGTATGCTCATGTGAAGGATGGTAAATGTTGATGTGGAAATGTAATTACATTGTACTGATACCTACCTGTCCGGTTTGATCATGTATATAAAGCAATAGAAATTGGTGCCCTACAGTTTGTTAATAAAAAGAGTTTAGAAAAAAAAACAATAACCCATTAAGGCGGCACCATAATTATTATGGCTGAAATGACAATTTGTTTCCCCTTGGTTGTCTGTCACACCGCAAACAGGAAACTGTGTCTTGTTACATGTATGAATAGTTACATGTATGAATATTAACATCTCCCATCCATAGACCATCTAGAGGAGTATAATGAAATTCCTGTAGATGTTCTATGTTTTTCTCAATTAGGTTAATCGCCATGTCTCCTGCAAAATTGTTATACAGGTAGGTTAATTAGGAGCCAATCCCTTTCATGTCGGCCTTCACATAGGAGGATGTGGTAACATGGTGATGTATTTCTAAACTCCCCACCTTTACAAGTTATTAACCTGACAAGCACCTCTCTTGCACGGCCTGCTCTAGTTGGTATTGTAGGCATCTGATAAGATCGAAACCGTCTATACTAAGCGTTTGTAACTCCCATGTTTCTTGTGAACACAAATATCATAATTTGAAACGAGTTGTAACCATTCTTGATCCTCAGTTTTCTGCCTATATCATGCTATATTCCAAGAAATAAATGTCAGATTATGCAGTTCAAGACCCGGAATTGATGTTGAATTACTAATGGGGGCAGTAATAGGGGCCTGCAGTTCAGACTGGCTGGAAAGTCAGTTGCACGCCTCAAGGTCAGTTAGTACCTCGTATCTATTTGTTGTTGGTACTGCTAACCAGTCTTCAGAGAAATGTTGGTTTTGATTTTGTAAGGGGGGCGTCCTAGCTTGTGGGATATTAAAATGTCCTAGAGGTTTGTAAAAAAAAAAAAAAGTGAAGTAGTACAAAGATCTGTGTTTCAGAGCCAGGAGCATTTGGAAGTTCATGTAAAAGATGCTCCACCAACCTATGGTTGTTAAAATGCATCACAACACAGTCCCTCCCAATAGATTTATGCTGTGGCCCACCCATTTTACCTGTCTGGCTATTATGATGTGATTGTACCTCCTAAGGTCCCCCCTACTAAATTTAGTGAGCCAGTGCAAAACCTTGTCCATCAGCTGCGATGTTGACACTACTGGTACTGTTTGAGTTCTGGTGTGTTGGCCAAAATAATGACATATGAGCATGCTAGTGGGGGTAAGTCCAAGTATTTTGCCTGCAATAAGGGCTTTGTTCTTTCTGTAGCCATGGAACCATCCGTTCTTGTATACACAATATTGTCTCTATTTGTTCTACTTCTCTCCTCACAGTTGAATCCAGGCCTATTCCGTCCCCGGCTCCCCCCACCTGGAATGGGGGACAAATGTGCAATGTGCTGATAGAGGGCACCATTATGTTGGAAATTCAAAGTAGGGTTGCTTGAGCAAGGTCTGTCTTGCTCTCTAGGTGGCAACGTCGGAGTGGGAACTCTAACCTCAGCGACCCCATGTGTGGTACTTACAGGGTCGTGAGGGGAAGATCCCCCCCAACCGATATCCGTTGAGAGACCAATTGGGGATGCCTTTGATCGTCTCTCGGTAAGATCTGGAGGGCTTCCCCTATCTTTGCTAGCCTGTCTGTAATTGGCTGTAGCACAGAGTGCAAAATTTGGTCCTGTTTTTGAGTCATGACGTCCTCTAGGGGAGATGGGATGTTGCTGGTATTACAGATATAGTTGTAGTGTCCTTCACACTGGGCTCGTCACCCTATTTTTGCACGTCTTGGGGGCCTTTAGATTAGTGTTACAACAACTGTTAGTGTTTGTTTTAGCCCTCCCCCTCTTCCGTTTGCTAGGGGGTTCAATTACCGGGCTGGACTCATTTCCAATACAGTTAGTCTCATTGGGAAGCTCCCTCGAGGCCATCAAGGTTGCGGGGCTTGTACTGTCTGGAATACTCCTAGAGGATGAAGTACCCTTTCTCAGGTCCTCATGAGTAATCGTAGGAAGTCTTACCTCCTCCAGCAAGAGGCGCTATTCTGTGACCTCTATCTCCTTCGAGAGGATGCCGGCCGCTCTCATCAAAGAGTCCAAGGTGGATAATCTCCCCTCCCCAATCACCGGGCCTTGTTTTCCTCTTGGCCATGGCAGTGATTTTAGATTATCCACTTCAGAGCCAAAGTGCAAGGGGGGTTGCCCAGCCCAGCCTCCTCTGGGCGATGACGGGCGTCGACAGGCCCGCTCTTAGCCCGCACGCGTTCTGTGCCTCAGGAGACACGATGCGCTTTTGAGCGCAGCCTTGAGCAGGGGTGGTTAGGATGTGTAGTCTTCCCCGACGGCCTCACCTTGTAGGCTCCTTGCAGGCTGACAGGCTCGTAAACAGGCAAGCGGCTACACTGCCATGGGAGAAGCGGCGCGCTTTTGAGCGCGGCTGTGAGCAGGGGTGGGCGGGATGTGTAGTTCTTCCCGACGGCTTCTCCTTGCAGGCTTCTTGCAGGCTGACAGGCTCTCCGACAGTAAGCAGACAAGCGGCTACTCTTTTAGCTATGAAATGATTCTGTTTAGATTTTTATGTCTCTGTTTTACATATATTTATAAGGGTTCATTGGGCCTTGTGAAACTCATTGCTACTTTGTATTTGCACGTTACTTATTATCATTGGAACTGGAAGAAGTAAGGTTCCAATAAGGATTGGCCTGGCTTCAGCCAGATATGATGTTGGACTTAAAAGGTTCTTTATAATTTGTCTGGAATCGAGCCCATACTTCATCTTTTGTCGCTGTGCTCTTACTTGTATTTTGCACAATAGACTGTTGCGGGCATATTAATGTTGTGATTTCGATGCACTTTTATGGTTAATTGTATAACCAAAATACATTTTTGGGACTGGCTGACTTTGTCACATTAATATTCAGAAAGGAAAGTTTATAAATCAATAAAAATCCTTAAAGTAAATGTCACACCTAAAAACACATCAACTGCACTGGGAAGTGCTGCAATAATATGTCTTGCTTGGTTAAAAGCTGTCAGCAGCTGTAGATAACACTATAACAAAAATATTAATGATTATTCCAAAATATATTCAAGTTATGGTGTGCTCATCAATGTTTCAGTGCAAGCACACTTTTTTAGGTTAGATAGACAATGTCATGGTGTGCCTGTACCTGCTCTGGTGGTAGCAAAGTCTTAATCCCCGTGCAGCTGTCGTGTTTAAAGAAAAGTGGATTTTTCACCATGGCGAATCTTAGGAGATTGGGGAGGGTGAAGCCCTTGACTTCTGCGTTATCATCTCCCCATATTTCTCATGAGTTATTTTACTCTGAGTCTTGCTCAGCTCAAACAATAGGTTATCTCCCCCTCTCTCCCAGAGCGGAGGCTATTATCCATCCTGCCTCATCTGCATGGTGTGAAGAACCTTCTAGTTTTTTCATCAACAAGATCCAATCTCTTCAAGCTGATTTCGATGTCGGCAATAGTCTCTCAGCAGGGAACACTTCCCTTAACTGTCTGCCTCCGGATTCGCCATCTACATTGGTGGCCTTCACAGCCATTGCTCAGTCAGACTCTTTGGCTGTCCTCAAGTCTCTTAAATCTGGATCACCAACTGACCCCTGTTCTGCTAGGCTGCTGTCTATGTCTGCATAGAAGGTCAATACTGTGTTAAATCGAATGATCAATATTTCTCTTTCCAAAGCCACGGTGTCTACAGCCTGGAAACATGCCAAAATTGATCCATTGCTGAAAAAACCTTCTCTTGTTCCCACCATCCCTTCCAGCTATCACCCTATCTTTCTCCTTCCTGCAGTGGCAAAAGTATGGGAAAAATTGGTTAACAGGCAACTATCAAATTATGTAGAACTTCACGGCTTGCTTCACCAAGCACAATCGGGCTTCAGAACCACGTACCCCACTGAGACAGTAGGGATTCGAGCCTCGGCTCCTCCCTGTTGCCCGCTGCTTCCCTTGTGGTACCTCTCTTCTCCATTATTGGGCCTTAATTTGCTTTCGTTTTTGTCTTTGCCTGTTGTGCCTGGTTGTTTCTAACTGACTGTGCCCTGCTTGCCTATTGTGCCGTTTCGCCCGTTTTTCCCGCTTCCTTCTCCCCCCTGCTGCTGCTGCCCCTGCGGCCCCTCCCCTCTGCTGTTTCTGGAACCTATTCGACTCCCTCTCGCCTGAAATCGTCTTCTTCACAGAGACCTGGACCAACGCATCCTCCACCCCCAACATCAACACCGCCATCCCGGATGGATACAAGATTCAGAGGAAAGACCACCCCAACCACCCTGGAGGGGGCCTAGCCATCGCCCACAGGAGCACCCTCCGCCTCACCACCTCCAGCGAAACCTTGCCTTCTGCCGAACACCTGCACTTCTGGATCCAGAACACCCCAAAGCCACACTCCGAGGAACCCTCATCTACAGACCCCACTCCCCCCGGACACTCTTCGCCACCACCGTCACTGACTTCATTGCACCCCACGCCATCGCCTCCACCAGCTAGATACTCATTGGAGACCTGAACTTCCACCTCGACAATCCCAGCGACCCCCAACGCCACCATCCTTCGTGACAACCTCACCAGCATCGGACTAAAATAACTCGTCAATACACCAACCCACAGAGCAGAACACACCCTCGACCCCATCTTCGCGGCAGGAAACAGCGTCCATTTCAGCCACACAACGCAACTACCATGGACCGACCATCCCTGCATACACTAAGCTGTCGACAAACCCAAGGCACCCAAAACAGCCCCACGCCCACCACGAAGGAACTGGAGCAAGGTTACCGACGAACAACTCAACTCCACCCTCACCCGACACAACCGCACCTGGGCATCCGACGCAAACAAAGCTGCCAGAGAACTACACACCTGGATCTCTGACTGCGCAGACGAGCTCGCCCCGCTGCGCAACCCCGACATACAGCGCTCCAGGAAAGCCGCCTGGTTGACCACCGCTCTCCAAGAAACCAGGCGCACCTGCATATGCCTGGAGAAGAACTGGAGAAACACCAAGACACCCGAAAACCACTCCACCTACAAGGACGCCATGACGGACTACCACAACCAAATCGTGGCCACCAAGAGGAATTTCATCCACAGCAAAAACCTCGCCAACTCCACCAACTCCAAGGAACTTTTCAGCGTCATTCAAGAATTCACCAACCCACGCAGCGAAGCCACAGACATCACCCCATCCCAAGTCCTCTGCGACAAGCTTGGAACCTACCTCCACCTCAAAATCAAAAACCACTACAACAACTTTGTCGACCACCCACCAGGCACCACAGACGGCCCTCCGCCCCCCCAGAGACTCCAGCGGGCCCAACTGGACACCGATCACGGCCGAAGACACCCCCTCGGCCATAAAAGGCATCCACTCTGGAGCCCCACCGACCCCTGTCCCCTGACATCTACCACAGAGCCACAGCCGCCATCACACCCGAACTACAATGCACCATCAACACCACCTTCAAAACGGGAACCTTCCCAGATGACTGGAAGCGTGCAGAAGGCAGACCCCTGCTCAAGAAGCCCACAGCTGACCTCAAGAACTATCGGCCCATCTCGCTCCTCCCCTTCGCAACCAAAGTCGAAGAGAAAACAGTCAACAGGGAAATGACGCGTTTCATCGAAGAGAACGCCGTCCTCGACCTGTCCCAATCCGGATTCTGAAGCAACCACAGCACAGAGACCGCCCTACTAGCCTCCACAGATGACATCTGCACCCTCCTGGAACAAGGCCACTCCGCAGCCCTCATCCTACTCGACCTAGCAGCTGCCTTTGACACGGTCTCCCACCGCACACTAGTCAGCAGACTACACGACACAGGCATACAAGAAACAGCCCTGGACTGGATCAGATCATTCCTCACCGGAAGAAGCCAAAGGATCAGACTACCACCCTTCCTCTCCGACCCCCACGACAATCACCTGTAGATTCACACCGGGATCATCACTGAGCCCGACACTCTTTAACATCTACATGGCTCCCCTCGCAGCTATCGTCCGACAACACGGCCTCAGCATCGTATCCTACGCTGACGACACCCACCTCATCCTCTCCTCACCAAAGACCCCACCACTGCCAAACTCAACTTTCAGGAAGGAATGCAAGACTTCGCAGTCTGGATGACCAACAGCTGCCTGAAGCTCAACGCCGAAAAGACAGAAGTCCTCGTCACCACCCCTTCAGCATGGGACAACACATGGTGGCCGACTGCCCTTGGAAACCTACCTACCCCCTCAGACCACGCCAAGAACCTCGGCATCATACTCGACTCATCACTCACCATGAACCACCAGGTAAAAGCCGTCACCTCCAGCTGCTTCAACACCCTCTGCATCACCCGCAAGACCTTCAAGTGGATCCCCCCCCCCTCCCCCTAGTCAAGGAAGACGGTCACCCACGGACTAATTTCCAGCAGACTGGACTACGGAAACGCACTGTACGCCGGCATCAACAAGTCCCTACTAGGCAAACTCAAGACTATTCAGAACACCGCCACCAGACTCGTCCTCGGCATCCCCCGGCATGAACACATCACCCAGCACCTACGTAGACTGCTCTGGCTCCCGGTAGAGAAGAGAGTCACCTTCAAAATCCTCACTCACGCCTACACAATAACGGACTCAAATACCGCAACGACAGAATCAACTTCCACATACCCAAAAGAAACCTCCGATCTTCCAACGTCACACTGGCCGAAACCCCGCGCAGCCACAGAGCCAGAGCAGGTGGGAGATCCTTCTCCCACGTTGCAGCCAAGATATGGAACAACCTACCGGCAGACATCAGACGAGCCCCCTGCATGAACACTTTCAGGAAGGCCCTCAAGACCTGGCTCTTCGGCTAGACAGTTCTACGGAACATTCAGCTCTCTATGGACAGGGTCCTGTTTACCTGAGAAAGCGCTTCAGGTTTTATGTTTCCAACAGGCAGCTGCGTTCAGCTACGCAGCTTCTTGCCCACATTCTGATAGAGAGTTGGAGTGAGCTCTCTTGCTTTCAGGGCAGCCTCGGCCTAGAACCTTCTTCCCTTGGACCTCCACAGCATTCAGGACCCAAAGCTCTTCAGGAAAAGGCTCAAGACTTTTCTTTTCATCTAGCAGTGTCTACCTGCCTTTCCTTCCACCAGGTTTCCGCCAGGACACTCTTTGAATAGCTGTGCGTGCTATAAATCCCATAAACATAATACATAATACACATAAACACCAAAATGTCATGATGTACATATCCGTGTTGGTCTCAAAGCACACACTTTTGCAAGTCACTGATTCATGGTGTACCTGTTACCATGCCCTCGCCCTGCTTTACAAAAAGTCAAATTATATTTTCCCCACTCATGTGAGGTAATACTGCCTTGCAAGCCCAACCCTATATATTTGACATCTAGGTTTTGCCTTCCACTTACCATCTTCAGTACCTTCATTCTGTCAGTGCACTTTCTGTCTGATTCAGTGCTTCTGATCCAGTGCTGGAAATACCACATTGTGCCGATCGCTGACATTGAAGACACATTACACATCCACTATCTCTTATTGGCGACCAACCCTCCGGAGAATACAGTGCAGAAGTTTATGCATTCAACTGCGGAGATATGTGGAGAGTTGAGTTTGAAACCAGGAACATGCAAGCTTCCATTGGGGTTATGCTTCAGTTGAAAGACAAGAGTTTGCGTTCCAGTGATGTGCAATCTTTTCACTGCTGCCTTAAAAATGGGGATTTGCCTCATGTCTGACTCTATTGTAAGGTTTATGCTTGCCACCACATTTATTCAGCATCTTAAGAAAGCTGCTTCCTCTCATCAAATGGTCATGCAACCCCCTTAAGCTTCATTGTGGTTGCATCCTCAGCATGTTGAGCTGTCTCCTGTATTCACAGTCATCACCAGTGTAAGATCCAGGTGAAATGAATGCTGTCCATGCCTGGTATGGATTTACAGGTAGGTTGATTCTAAAGACACCTCAGCCACAGCCTGGTAACCACTTGCATTGTTCAGAACATAATAGTTAACCCCACATAATGACCTGAGCATTCTGTAACCTATTACAATGGTAGCAGTAGTTTTACCAATTGTCACACATCCCCAATATGAAAAAAGTAGATAAGTATTATATGCAAATACATTTTATAAACACAAAGTGGCAGTCCAGAAATAAGTGTGCCACAATATCAGACGCCCTGCTACCAACAGGTGTGAACATAGAATACACCTAAAGCTTCTGCTGATAAGCAATCACACAAGACGATATTGAAGCACACAAAAATCAATTGTAAGCTTTGATATAGGTATGACGCGTGAGTCCAAAAATGTGACTGGCAGTTTATTAAATATAAATTTACAGAGACAGTCATTTGTGCAACATACTCCCTGTATCCATCCATCACACATACACACCACAATCTGATATTTGTTTCAATGCTCAATACAATTTATTAATAGGCCATGTAAGGCATAACAGAGAATCTGTTGGAACACATAATTTTCGGGTGGTTTCCAAGTTGTCTTAATGCGCGTTTCCTCAGGAGTTCCACCTCCAAATAATATGCTGAACTGGTAAGTATTTCAAGATGATGATGAAGCTGTGGAATAATTAATAGAAGTCACAGACTCAAACGCAGCCAGCAATTCCAGGTTAGAAAACTTCAGTTGCGCAAGAAAAAGAGGGATGCACCAAAGTATTGAAGGACCCACAGGCCAGGGGTCATATATGATTCCTTCTGAATTAGAGTTTTTATTACACACTTATAGTAAAGATGGCTATAACGATGAGGCGATTGGAATGCTGCTCGATGGCACGGTAAATAATCCTGATACAGTGGACGAGCTGCTAATCCACTAGGTGCCACAACGTATACATGGTTCGTTCAGATAGGATCCGATGCAGACAGCTCACACCTGAAACTGATCATCGCAGTATTGCCTCCTGTTTGCAAATCAATAGGCTGTCAACCAACAATCTGGAACAAATAAACTGCTATTCAGCTTGTTTCTCTTCAGTTCAATGCCAAATCTACATATTATTCCTTAATGTGGCTGGGAAAATAGGGATCCCCGTATCCATCTCAGCTCATCCCAGAATCAGGCCTAGCAGCTAACCAACACACCAACCCTCATATGTATCATCTGCAATAAGCCGTAGGCCCCGACCTCTGACACCACAAGACAGCACGGTCAGGGGTACATGAGGGGCCACAGAACAGCTTTCCGACCCCCTCTGCCTCATGATAGCAAAAAATCATATTACTCAAGACCTAGGGAAATACACAAAAACCCAACCGAAAAAGCTCAAAGTTAGCCCTAAAGAAGTCTCTAGAGAAAGGGTGGAGTCGAGGTACCTGGCGCCACAAGGGAGAGTCACGTTGCACACCACATTCTGGGAGCTGAGAGATACCTGATCTTGGGTCATGTTCCCACCCCCAACACACTTAATAGCGACATGCCCCTTCCTCACACAGTCCAGCGCACATGTAAGTTGGGAGACGCAGCCCACACCGATGGCCCCTCGATGCATACACCAGGAGAGACAAGTTCTTGGAAAACTTGGGGCGCCCATAAAACCGTAGCTAAAAACGGATGTGACCCATTCATATAATCAAAACATTTTTCACACTAACCCAAGCAACCACTTAGGATAAAGAGAAGGTGTGGGTGGAGGGGGCTCAACAGCTCATAAAATAGATTAATTCACCTGATTACCAATAAGCCACCTTTAAGTTTTAACTATCAAAAAGATACTATGACCGGGAGCACCTTCCTGTACCCCACAAAATAATTGTGGAAATTAAGTGTGTAAAGGGAAGTACAGGAACCCTGAAGGAAAAATACAAAATTTAAGATGGCGCACCTACAAAGTTTTCTGAATTAACCAAATGAACCAAGTTCTTATCCAACAGGTCTATAATCGAACCTCCAAGTGCACCACCTTTCAGCTGCCACATCAAAACCCCATCTAAAGTGTGCGAATCAACTGCAGCGTGAACTTTTGTGGACTGTTAAAGAAAAAAAATCCCCAATCACAAGAGGACTGCAGACACCTCCCCTCGATCCATACGAAGACCTGCAATATATTGAATATGTATTTTTGCACTTCTATATACCCTCTGTATATGTTTGGTGCTTCCGCACCTATACACTGTTAAAGAACCACCCGGCCAAATGGAGTCTGATCAGAAACTATCACTAACCCCAAAACTAGCATTCCACATGCATTACACAGTGCCCTTTTAACCAACATGTGTTAACCGCACATGACGGCTGTGGGCTTCAAGACATCAGCCAGGTTTTGCTACGTCTGTTCGCTGAAAACGCACACAGTAGGCACAGGCAGACTTTACTTGTCCCAAGAGGTAGCCCCTTAAAAAGCAAAATGCCTACTCCACTGATACCTATTCAGAATCGGGGACAAAATACAGCCCAACAAGGTAGAGCCCTACAGGGTGGTAGTGAGTCTAACCCGATACAAGACCAACTCAATGGCTCTATACCTTTTCACCGAGCCTAGCGATATCCAAATTGAGCTACTTAGGATGCACACCATAGGGGAGGATATTGTGTGGCCCTGGGACTCCTCAGAGAAGAGATTTTTGGAGGTAGCAAAATCCCCAACCCAATACACAAACACACATCGGCTCCATCCTCCATTGCGGTCCAAGGGTGGCCCATAGCATGTCTAAGGTAGTCTTCTTTTACAACAAGTAGACCCCAGACATGCAGTTCCTGTGTAGGGCTATCCAGCTTGATGATACGAAGGGAAATGAGTCTCATAAGGGAGGGTTGAACCAAAGCATTGACACCACATGTCAGGAAATCTGGAATGCCGAGGTGGGTGGATACACTTGGCTAGAAGGGAAGTGGCAACTCCTAACTGTATGGAAACTTACACTGTATTCATTGTGTTTGAGATGTAAAGGAACACTTAAACTGGGCACGGATGAGAACTGCAGCACGATCGTGCACAGTATAGATATGCAGTGGGGCATCTCCACACTGATGGATATCTACTGGCAGTGTGGCGAGTTTGCCTACACTCAGCTTGCCCTCGGACTCTGCTCCCTGTTCACCATACACAAACCTACCTTTGTAATTCACGTAGAAGAATTATGAGACTTGTACCATCATCCGCTAAGAAGGAAGACGACCTTACTGCATCAGGCTCTTGAAAAAATAACTGTCGATTATTTTGGCTGAACTCAATACAAGAACATTCCAAAACAATTCAGACTGTTCTCGAACACACAAGTGTCGGCGGGAGGGTCAATGCACTTCTTCACAGTGCAGACAAAAGCTAATGCCCGCTGGCTTCAGATAACCAGATGGGAAATGCTTAATGATGAACAGCACTGAGCTCGGCCTAAATTCAATCAAGGAAAAACTGAGTGCAATCCGCCTCATGGTGATGCAGCATCGGTATGTCTTAGACTTAATGACTGCGATGAAGGGAGGGCTGTGTGCCAAGATTGGTGCGTCCTCCTGCACTTTTATTCCAAGGAATGACCTAGATGATGGGACATTGCCACTTGAATGCAAAGAAACATAGATTTAGGAAACAGATTCAAAAACAAAATCAGCGTTACTCTTGAGCCCAGAATTAGTAAGAGCTTAAATACTTTTTATTCAACATTTTATTTTTATGATTTTATAGAGAAAAATATATATATTTACAATTGCATGTTTAGATTTACTGTTCATGTAAAGATTGATCACAATTCTTTAATTAATTATACATGTGTAAAATTGTCAGACATAGATAACATGGGAAGTCTCCTCAATGTAAACATCAGTATATAGGTTACACATTTGACAAGACAATATTCAAGGACTGCTGAGCAAAAGGGTTGAGCGTTACTATGGCCTTAGGATGTATCCACAATCCTACGCGCGTTTCGGCATGTGCCTTCATCAGGGGGCCATACAATATTTTCACCAGTACCTAGGTGAAATATAAACAACTGTCAAGAGTGTGCTGAATATTAAAGTTGATAACAAACAGAGATTCTCATAAATGTCCTGTAGTGACATTCTCTATGAAATAACAATTAAAATCACTAGTCAACTGTATCTTATTGGACATCTTTTAGTAGTGAACTAAAAAATGCTGTACACCTTATACAAACCCATCACCAAATGTGACTTTTGATTGAGTAACCCATTGGTTAAAAAGTGTCTAAAGATAAGGCTAAGAGATAGATAGGTAAAAGGAAGGAAACAAATAAATAAAGAAGATATGGCTATGCCCTGAAACTGGGTCAAGTGACATGGAAGCAATGAAGACTTACGAATAGTGAGTAGAATAAGGAGACCGGACTTGTGCGTCTTACTCGTGTATTACAGAGATTCTAGGTTCCTTGGTAAGTATACGACTTAAATGTGTCTGGAATAAAGGAAAAAGAGAGAGATGTGTATGATGAGAATATATGGAGACCGGCGTGCTAAGTATATCAAATTCTGGGAAATATGAAGCTAACCTGCGTCCAAATGGATGGAGTATGCGGTCTCGCTAGGAGGTTTATTTTAAAATATAGAAAGGGTACGATGAACGTGGTGTTTCATAAACATGCAGTCTGGGTAGACTACGACCCATACGATAGTCTAGATGGAGAAGAATGAAATCAATAATAGAGAACTCGTCTTCAGGATGTTTAAGTATAATGTAACCTGAGCATAATGATATAACTTACAATCGGGCGAATCCGGTTCTTAGAGTTTCATGTAAAGAGGAGAAAGAAGTTGCATACGGAGGTCTAGTAGTTGGAAAAAATGAAAAAACGTAGGTCGGTGGTTGTAGCTAATAAATCAGGCTGTGCTGAGCGTCAGATTTATATGTGACGAGTGTGGGTCGACTTACTTATAAATGTGTCCGAATTGTATCTAGAGGGTCTTCGTGTAATTGGTACAATCCGGTAGATATAACGTTTCTCCAGTAGCTTCAGTGGACGAGCATACATCTAGTTCGTAAAAATCTAATGAGAAACGATAGCGCAAATCAATTTGTAAATGTACGTGTCTCCTCTATTGGTAATATTTTTCCAAAAAACGAATCCAAATACACTTACTTGAAAATATACTAGGCGCGAACCAGGTAATGTTCTCTAGTAGCATCGGTAGGTGGACCCGCATCTAATTCGTGAAAATCTAACGAGAGAAAATAGCGCAAGGCAATGTATGAGTGTAAATGTCTTCTCTAATGTGGTGTGTTTTAGTAGCGAGTCACAATGTACTTACTTAGGGATATGTTACTACGCGACCCAGAGAATCGTCATGGTGCACACAGGTGTCGCCGGTACGTTGCCTTGCTGCTCTCGCTTCGCCGGTCGGAGGGGTATTGATGCGAAGCCTAAGGACTCTCATATAATGCTTGTTTCATGTGATTGGAAGACGGTGTGGTGTTGCAGAGATAGAGAGAGGACTGCCGCTCATAGGGGTGATACATGATGGTAAATGTAGCGGCCATCTTGGAGGGGAGATAATAACCAAAGTTATATTGGAAATTGCCAAATAGTAAATGGGGATAAATTAGGAGTCGACCTGATAATAATACAAATATATGGCCATACCAGTTGTCGTGCAAAAAAGATGGCCTATAAAGATCGAAGAAAAGGGGGAGACACAATTGGAGTAAAGAGAGTTGCGTATACTACAAGCATGGATTACGATCTACAACTTAGTTGCTATTGTATTTGATGACTTGTTCCCACGGTATTTCACTGTTCATACCTTTAAGGAATGTGTTGAGATGGAAAATCCAAAATACTTCTCTTTTTTTACGTATACTGGTACCCGTGTTGGTGGAGTTGTTTCTGACTTTCTCTAAAATAAGCCACCGTATTTGGTCTGGTGTATGGTTCGCTTCCATGTAGTGGCGAACCAAGGGGGCTTGAATTTTCTGAGTACGTATTGCTGACCTATGTTCTGTCAGTCTAGTGGATAGCATTCGAGCTGTCTCTCCAACATAGCCTTGATTGCAGGGACATAATAGCAAGTATACAACGTTGGTGGTCTTGCAATTGGTGAAACTCATGAGTGGTATGCTTTTGTTGTTAAAGGTGAATTGTTTCGTTTCTATCGCCAAATCACATGCTGTGCAAGACATGCATTTAAAATTGCCAACCAGTTTAGTGAGGCCAGTACTGCATAGTTGTGTTTGGATGACTGCAGTTTTGTTTGGTAAGCGTGATCTTACTACCAAGTCTTTAAGGTTTTTATTTTTTCTGTATGCATACAAGGGTTTTGGTAAGGCTTGATTTTTGGGTTTGGTGGCATTAAGAATATGCCAATTCGAATTGATAACATGGCGTACTTTTGCATTCATAGTCGAATGTCTTGATATGAAGACCAATCTAGAGTTGGGGGTTCTTTGGCGGGGTGTTAACAAGTGTTGCCTGTCGTAGAATCTTGCTCTCTTGTACGAGTCTCGTATGAGGCGTTTGGGGTAGCCTCTAGTTAGAAATTTCTGCTTCATTTCCTCAGATCTCAGATCAAAGTCTCGCAAATTTGTGCAGTTTCGGCGGAGACGCAAGAACTGACTGAAAGGTATGTTGGTTTTTTGTGTGAGGGGATGGAAGCTGTCAAAGTGAAGAAGTGTGTTACGTGCTGTGGGTTTCACGTATAGATCTACCTCAAGGTGGTCTCTATTGTTTTGGATTTGTATGTCTAGAAATTCCACCTTGACATTGTTGGAATTAGCTGTAAAGAAAATATTGTCGTCACATAAGTTCAACCAGGAAACAAATTGTGATAGGTCCTCAGGGTCTGCTGTCCAGATGAAGAAGACATCATCTATATATCTGGACCATGATGTTATAGATTCACTGAAAGGGGCAATTTCATTATATATGAATCGTGTTTCATATAGGGCCATGTAAATGTTGGCCACTGTGGGAGCACATGATGCTCCCATACTGACTCCCTTCGTTTGTTTATATAAGGAGCCATTAAATTCAAAGGTGTTCTCCGTGAGTATCAACTTTAGGCACTCCAAGATAAATAGTCTTGGGCAATCAATACTAAACGTCTCCATGAACCAGGCTACTGCTTCTAAGGCTCCCGATTGTGGAATATTAGAGTATAGAGCTGTGATATCCATGGTAACCATGAGTTGTGTATTTTCATTGAAGGGTAGATTTTCAATTTTAGTGATGATATCACTGGTATCCCGTATGTAGGATGGAATCTGTGATACAAATGGTCTTAAAATAGTATCTACATATTTCGATAGTGGTTCTTTAACAGATCCTATGGTGGTTACTATTGGTCTGTACGGTGGATTAGTACTATCTTTGTGTATTTTAGGGATGCCATAAATGGCTGCCATTTTGGGTTCTCTGATGTTGAGAAATTCCCATTCGTTTTTGACAGATCTGTTCCTGTTCGAGAGCTTGTGTGGTGAGCTGAAGTATGGTGTTTTGTACCCTTTTAGTAGGGTCTTTAGTGATCTTGGAGTAATGACATTGGTCATTCAGCATTTGATCCATTTTCTGGATATATTGGGATTTATCTAGAATGACTATCCCTCCGCCTTTGTCACAACTCTTGATAATGAGGTCTTTATTGAGTTTTAGTGATTCTAACGCTAGATGTTCTTCGTACGTGATGTTATATTGAGGCGGTAGAATATATTTGGTAATCGCAGAAAGTTTGTTGAACACTACATGTTCAAATACTGAAATTTCAGGTGCCACCTGTTCTAGGGATGGAAGAAAGGTAGAAATAGGCTTAAGGCCTGATCTGTTTACTACTGAAGATTCTTCTTGATTATCTTCGAAGAAATTCTGTAGTCTTATTTTACGGAAAAAGGCCATCATGTCTTTGAATAGTTCAAATTGGTTCATGTTGCGATGTGGAACAAAAGAAAGACCTTTAGAGAGAAGTGTTTCCGTGGTGTAATCTAGAGGATGACTGCTTAGATTGAAAATGGGGATTTCTTTTAGTCGCGCCAGTACTGTGCATTCCTGGTCACCAAATATTGATTCTGGTTGGTATACGTGGCGGGAGCTTGTTGGTAATTCTGGGGCGGGGTGTATTGTTGGTTCGGTGGTGGGGGAGTTTGTTGGTAATTCTGGGGCGGGGGGTATTGTTGATTTTGTAGTTGTTGAAAATTGCCCCTGTACCTGGGTTGGTATCGTGTTCTCCAACGTGGTTGAGAATTCCTGCGCCTGGATAAAAAAGGCGGGGTATATGTTTCTCTGCTATTTTGTGCTCTACTTGGGCCACTTGATTGATGTTGATATGGTGCCTCACTATCTGAATCAGTTGTGTCCGAGAAAGTAACTACTTTCTTGTGGGACCAATTGGTGGTATATGAATCAAAGGAATCTCCACTTGGCTCTGGTTGGTAATAGTGCTCCGCTAGATAGGGGTATACTTTTTCTTGACTAAAGAATTTGATGTCTCTATTGAGTTTATCTGTCTTTCTTTTGAGTAGATAATCATTATAGGAATTCATTTCCTTTTCTACTTCCGTTAGTTTGATCTTGGCTTCTTCTACCGCGCAACTATCTTTAAGTTTAGCTTCCAGTTCAGCAATTTCCGTGAGTAGTGTTTGAACTAGTTCCTTAGCTGTTTCAACGATTAAGATCATATAGTCCCGTGAACATCTATTAGAGATGAGAGACCAACGTTCTAGAAATTTGCGTATCTGTACAAATAAGCCTGGGATGTTGCGTACTCTAAGGCCTTGGGGTATGACCCCTGCTTTCAAATACTCTAGCATAAATCGTCCATGGAGTTCAATTCTTTTGGTCTTTTTCATAAGTGCTAAAAGTTTTTGGGTGTCTGTATTGCTTTGCCAAGATGATGCAGCGGCAGTGGTCATATTAGACGTCGATTGCCCAACTAGGGAAGCAAAGTCTTCGTCAGTGAATCCAAAGGTGGGTAGTTTATCCATATTGATAAATGGAGTGGTATCAAGTCGTTGGAATTGACTTTAGGTATGTGCTATATGTATCAGTGCAAAATTCAAGACAAGAAAGAAAAGTGGGGTTATATACAAGGGAATAAAAGGAAGGGAAATGGATGTTATTGACCCTTCACTCAAACGTTGGACTAGTGAGAAAGATAAAAAAAGAGGGTGTATTAAAGAATAATAATACCTCTTTGACGAAACCCTCGCACAGACAGGCTGTGGAGTAAATATATGTGTGAAGAACAGAGGGTTACCCCTAATTATTTTTCCTAAATCAGGGTAAGAAAGAACTGAATGCAAAGAAACATAGATTTAGGAAACAGATTCAAAAACAAAATCAGCGTTACTCTTGAGCCCAGAATTAGTAAGAGCTTAAATACTTTTTATTCAACATTTTTTTTTTTTTGATTTTATAGAGAAAAATATATATATTTACAATTGCATATTTAGATTTACTGTTCATGTAAAGATTGATCACAATTCTTTAATTAATTATACATGTGTAAAATTGTCAGACATAGATAACATGGGAAGTCTCCTCAATGTAAACATCAGTATATAGGTTACACATTTGACAAGACAATATTCAAGGACTGCTGAGCAAAAGGGTTGAGCGTTACTATGGCCTTAGGATGTATCCACAATCCTACGCGCGTTTCGGCATGTGCCTTCATCAGGGGGCCATACAATATTTTCACCAGTACCTAGGTGAAATATAAACAACTGTCAAGAGTGTGCTGAATATTAAAGTTGATAACAAACAGAGATTCTCATAAATGTCCTGTAGTGACATTCTCTATGAAATAACAATTAAAATCACTAGTCAACTGTATCTTATTGGACATCTTTTAGTAGTGAACTAAAAAATGCTGTACACCTTATACAAACCCATCACCAAATGTGACTTTTGATTGAGTAACCCATTGGTTAAAAAGTGTCTAAAGATAAGGCTAAGAGATAGATAGGTAAAAGGAAGGAAACAAATAAATAAATAAGATATGGCTATGCCCTGAAACTGGGTCAAGTGACATGGAAGCAATGAAGACTTACGAATAGTGAGTAGAATAAGGAGACCGGACTTGTGCGTCTTACTCGTGTATTACAGAGATTCTAGGTTCCTTGGTAAGTATACGACTTAAATGTGTCTGGAATAAAGGAAAAAGAGAGAGATGTGTATGATGAGAATATATGGAGACCGGCGTGCTAAGTATATCAAATTCTGGGAAATATGAAGCTAACCTGCGTCCAAATGGATGGAGTATGCGGTCTCGCTAGGAGGTTTATTTTAAAATATAGAAAGGGTACGATGAACGTGGTGTTTCATAAACATGCAGTCTGGGTAGACTACGACCCATACGATAGTCTAGATGGAGAAGAATGAAATCAATAATAGAGAACTCGTCTTCAGGATGTTTAAGTATAATGTAACCTGAGCATAATGATATAACTTACAATCGGGCGAATCCGGTTCTTAGAGTTTCATGTAAAGAGGAGAAAGAAGTTGCATACGGAGGTCTAGTAGTTGGAAAAAATGAAAAAACGTAGGTCGGTGGTTGTAGCTAATAAATCAGGCTGTGCTGAGCGTCAGATTTATATGTGACGAGTGTGGGTCGACTTACTTATAAATGTGTCCGAATTGTATCTAGAGGGTCTTCGTGTAATTGGTACAATCCGGTAGATATAACGTTTCTCCAGTAGCTTCAGTGGACGAGCATACGTCTAGTTCGTAAAAATCTAATGAGAAACGATAGCGCAAATCAATTTGTAAATGTACGTGTCTCCTCTATTGGTAATATTTTTCCAAACAACGAATCCAAATACACTTACTTGAAAATATACTAGGCGCGAACCAGGTAATGTTCTCTAGTAGCATCGGTAGGTGGACCCGCATCTAATTCGTGAAAATCTAACGAGAGAAAATAGCGCAAGGCAATGTATGAGTGTAAATGTCTTCTCTAATGTGGTGTGTTTTAGTAGCGAGTCACAATGTACTTACTTAGGGATATGTTACTACGCGACCCAGAGAATCGTCATGGTGCACACAGGTGTCGCCGGTACGTTGCCTTGCTGCTCTCGCTTCGCCGGTCGGAGGGGTATTGATGCGAAGCCTAAGGACTCTCATATAATGCTTGTTTCATGTGATTGGAAGACGGTGTGGTGTTGCAGAGATAGAGAGAGGACTGCCGCTCATAGGGGTGATACATGATGGTAAATGTAGCGGCCATCTTGGAGGGGAGATAATAACCAAAGTTATATTGGAAATTGCCAAATAGTAAATGGGGATAAATTAGGAGTCGACCTGATAATAATACAAATATATGGCCATACCAGTTGTCGTGCAAAAAAGATGGCCTATACGGATCGAAGAAAAGGGGGAGACACAATTGGAGTAAAGAGAGTTGCGTATACTACAAGCATGGATTACGATCTACAACTTAGTTGCTATTGTATTTGATGACTTGTTCCCACGGTATTTCACTGTTCGTACCTTTAAGGTATGTGTTGAGATGGAAAATCCAAAATACTTCTCTGTTTTTACGTATACTGGTACCCGTGTTGGTGGAGTTGTTTCTGATTTTCTCTAAAATAAGCCACCGTATTTGGACATTGCCACTTGACATCCAATCACTGTACCTTTTACAAAGAGAGGTGTGAGGAGGGGGGTGTCCCTGAGCAGAAGTAGTTCTTGAATTGGTTCTCCTGTCTCCCCGGTTACTTTATGGTCTGTGCACATTGTTGTTGCCAGTTTTCATTGTGTTCTTGTTTTTGTGTGGTTCCATGCAATTGGGGATTTTCTGCTGAAAAAACGCAGTCCTCACATTGGGTAGAACGCAAATAACTAGGAAAGTAGTAATTTCCAAAACCAACGAAAAACAGGCCCCTAATAAAATAACTGTCATGTAGTATGGGTTAGATAGTGTAGTTGAAAATGAAACTAGAGTTGGGAATGTTAATATGGAGAAAGTTGATGTCAAAATGAATAACGATACATTCAGGTATACAAACGAGATTGCATTTTTATTAACAGAATTGCCTGTTATGAAGTTGATGTCAACCCCGACTCATGAATACATTGGCAGGTGCCGAGACCCAGGCCCGAACTCAAATATGACAGGCCATAGATGGAGTGGCATGTAGCCAACAGACAAACACGCGAACAGGAAACCCCAGATCAATCCCACAGATAGGTGTAGCGACACCACAATGGTCCAAGTAGATTGGCCCCAGTTAAGCACACATGGCAGGAGGGGTGTGTGCGCTCCCCAAAAAAAGACAAAGTCAGATGTCACATAAAGTTAGGAACACATAGTCAATCAGGACACAGCACACACAATACATGCGTGATCACGTGCTCCCCATGCCAGACATCTGCACACATTACTTACTGGTCGCATTGTATCCGTGCAAGGTCGAGGCTCACCTGGATTTTGTATCCGATGCATTAATTTATGACTCCACCAATGGCGGGTCACATTCCTTACCAAAAAAGGACCAACTGAACTGTTTAAGATATTCAATGAATTGCCTAAAGCGTGCTCCAGAATGATTGTAAAGTTGAGACAGCCCGCAGACACTATGCCTGTGAGTTTGCTCCCGGCTGCACTGCTTAATTAAACTGTTCCTGTTTTGCCAAACGCCTACTGTCTCTTGTTTTTTCAAGGTATTTCACGTTTAAGCAAACTTTACACTGACATTTTAGCTCTATGGTTAAGGATATAAATTGATGTACTACAAAAGTTTGCACAACATTTTCTTTTACTGTATCTAACATATATTTTCCTAGATCCCACAATTTGGCCTGGTATTTTTAGTTTTTGAGCATATTGTAAAGTGGATTTCCCACATAGACACTAACTGCAGTGCGGCCTAGCTCCAAATGCAAAATAGATTAAGAATTAATATTGAGATGATTTATCAACAAACATAATGCAGCACACCATCTGATAACCAGTTTCTTACTCAAAGTACCATTATATACAGAGACAGAATATAGCCAAGCAATTTTGACTTAACCTGAAATACTTATAGAACAGGTTCTGAAGAAAGGCTGCCACAAGACTTATTGAACAAATGTAATCTGTTACAGATTGTATTAATTTTTTGATTTTAATATTTGTAGTTGCTTATCACAATCTAACAAGGGAGGGGAACACATTACTACATAACAATATTCTGAAACTGTTTCTAGTGTGGCTTCCTTTGTGTTGAATTTAAAAGTTTCCCCCCAAATTCAGATTTAAGTAGGTTTTGTTATTGTGGAAAGCTAAACAATATAGTCTTTGAAGACCTACATTGATAGAGTGTAATGCCATTAGTTAACAAATGGTTGAATAGAATGTCAATATCAGAAATTAATAAAGAGCCTAATAGTTTTCATTATGTCTGCTGGGCAGATATT
The DNA here is from genome assembly GCF_964204655.1 of Triturus cristatus. Taxonomy (NCBI): domain Eukaryota; kingdom Metazoa; phylum Chordata; class Amphibia; order Caudata; family Salamandridae; genus Triturus; species Triturus cristatus. The sequence continues at coordinate 653,001,999 of NC_140594.1, forward strand.
AGAAGGTAAACTTAAAGGTCTTGAGGTGGATATGGCTGTTAAGTCTTTAGTGCGGGTTATAGCTGGAAAATAGGTAATCTTATTCTGGATTTGCCTCTTGGTTTGTAGGACATAGAGGTCATTAAGGTGTTGATGTCTAAATTGATCTGAGATTAGATTTTAGTTTGTCTTGGGTATTTGGCTTATTGTCTCGATGGGCCTCAGACTGCAATCTTTCTTAAATGTTTTATAAGATTTTAAAATTATAATAAATGTATTTGATATTCACAGAGAGTGGACATGTCTTCTTACCCTCAAGCGTAGGCTCAAGACACATTGGTCCCACAATACAAGACTAGGGGTACTGCTGTAACCCATGCTTTTTCTACTCCTGAGATGCATATCTACTACTGTTGCCCATGCTATAACGTCTTAGTGGCTATGTAGGTCTTAACTGTCCAGTACAGCATTTGACACCCTAAATTCACAAGCATTTAGTCCAAAAATGTTGATATGTTATTGATGTTTATTTTTGCATTTCAGGTCAGCTATGGCCAGCTTCACTCTTTTACATCGTTCAGTTTGGAACACCTGGCATTCATCAAAAAGGGCAATGACAAGCTGTGGTTTTAGAACATTTTGTGTTAAAACAGGATTCATGAACATCCTCAGCCAGAAGACACGATTAGAGTGGACAGTGGCCTCCAGTCGTAGATGGAACAAACTCTTGTCCCTCAGTTCACCCAGAGGGCAAGGTTTCTGCTCTACACCACCCCTACCTTCCCCGGAGCTGTCACTTACTGCCAAACATTATGGGGTGCAGAGACTGCCGTTCTCCGACGTGACAGATCAGGACCTGGAGTTTTTCAGTCAACTTTTGCCAGGGAGAGTTGTCACCGACCCTGATCTCCTGAAACCCTTCAATGTGGACTGGTTAAAATCAGTACAAGGTAGGTAGCATATCCCCTACAATGGCATGCCTCTTCTACTGTTCAGCAGCGTCCAGATTTCCTCCTTTGATCTAAACATTTGTGTTCTTGACTGCTCCATCTAAAAGTAACACCTGCTCAATTGAAACCTAGCCTGTGTTTTACATGGGCATTTGGTTAAAGGGAAATCGTTACATTACTGAATATTGTCATGAATGGGTCAATAGGTCAGCCCTAAGTTGTGATCACCACCTTCCACCAACCCCCATGCATTGTGCAAGCGCTAGTTAATTGCCAAGCTTGTTTTAAAAAAAAAAATTATTCATATGGTTGAGGTATGCTTCTGGTGTGAAAATTCTGAGTATAAACCTTTAGAGAGAAGTTGGCAGTCTGTGGGGAGCTTGCTACTTTCTACCAGTGGCTGTGGAATCTCCTGACAGATGATTTATCTCATAATCTTCACTTTGCCAAATACATTGAGTAGTCCATGCAGAGACTGTGGACTGGTGGAAGAGGGGATGCCTGATTAAAAAATGTTTATAGCGTTCCCATTCAAGAAATAGCCTGGGATAGTCTTACAAATTGAAGCAAGATCATGAAAATGGAGCTTGACAACTTGCAGAGCAAATCTAACATTAATTCAAACACAGCAAATCAAGATTCTCCTATATTTATAAAGCCAATGAGTTCGGCAGCTAGAGTACTAGTGTGTACTTGCTTTCTGATGTGAATAGACCCCAATTCCCCAATGTAATTTGCAGTTTTATTAGACGTTTTGCTCTCAGGATCTGTAGGTGTTTATTTGTGTTCTTTGACAAAAGTGAACTTTTGAGTAGACGTGGGCCAGTGCCCAATAATCGAACACCTGGGCAGACCTCACTGGACGCAGGGCAACTGGGTACATTAATTCTTGAGGACAATGGCAAGTTTCCAAATCAGCATATTGAAAACCTATGCAAATGACAATGAACTAGCAAACAGGACCAAATATACTGAGCGGATCTGGTTAGTGTTGAGGTGATTCAACATCCAATTGGTTGTGATGCGCGAGATGAGGAGTGAATGAACATTAGACATGTTGGAGTGTATAACTGTATGACTAGTTAGCATTTTTTTTATTGCATCCTATCCATGCGGCAGCAGGAGTCTTGATTGGTATTAGTGCTTGATGTTGACAGAGCGAATGTGTAAGAGATCATCCTCTGGTGCAGTGTGAAAAGGCGCTTTGGATACCTGACTGATTTGAAAAAGCTTTGGTACGATGGTTAGGCGGCAGCTGACGTGAGAGATTTGCAACTGTCTGAACGGAGCCAGAGATGAGGTTCACTGTCACCAATCATACCAATGAATTGGGGAGGTCTTCTTGTTTTGATTTAGACATATTCAAGCCTTTTACTAAGTCTGAACATGCCTACACTGGGTGTCACTGGAGTTTGAGTAGTTCTCACCAGTCAACAAAAGGGTCTAGTTACAGAAAAACACAAAGGGCAAATAAAGTTCTGTTGTAAATAAACTTCACTTTCGCTTGAATCCACAGGGATCTTCCCACATGACAAAATATTAAAGACTTGATTTACAAAATATCCCTGTGCAGATACTAGAAAGCAATCCCCACCTCCTTACATGAATCACACAAAACCCACTGAAAAACACAGTGCAAGTAAGTAATGCAAATGGCCCAGTATGACTTCTTATGTTGAAGTTAACCAGGCAGCTTATCTCTCTGGTTGCTAAGGCCTATTAGGGACAACCTGCTGTTGCTTACCATTGGCTTTGTTTTTTTGTGCTCGCATTTGCTTACTTTCTCTTTGATTGGGTCCTCCTATTCTACCACCAGTGCTCGCTTTTTCAGAGGTCATTATTTTCATAAAGTACTGCATGAGAGTGCATGTGTTTTCCAGCTGTCTTCTATGTATGTCTGTGTGGTTCTCCCTGCCCTCTAGGTTGATTCATACCCTCCCTGCCCCCTTTCTACTTCAAATGTTGTATTCAATGCCAAGGGGCTTGAAGCTTGCACAGATTGGTTTAAGAAACGTGTAAAAAGTAGGGTAAAGGAATTTGAGGAAGTTGCTCTTCAGGTTACAGTATTTCATCTTCAGAAGGTGGGTTAGCCAAACCTTTCTTTTTTTTAAATTCAAAATGGTGTATTCAGTTTTACAGAAAAATGTATAAAAAAGTAAAATTTCAGTCAGGTTACAGCACTCATTGTCTGGTGATTGAGTTATACGTAAGTGAGAGAATACATTGGTTGTCGAATTCTACGTGATTAAACATATTTGCAGAATTTAAACCTATATCATTGTAAGTCAATCAGTTATAAGTATGTATACAGAAACGATGAGTTCGTCTGTCGTAAGAGACTTGGCTCCAGTGGGTGCAATACAAAAAAAAAAGTCGAAAATTAATAGAAAAAGATAAGCAAGTAAAAGAAAAAGTAAAGCCATCACCATAGGTTTGATGTTATAGTTGTATGACAGGTAACAAATCCAAAAGAAGATGTAACTAGGGGAAAAGCATTGAAAGCAGCATGCCTGGAGCTCATTGTGGTTGAATCTTTTCTAAGTATTCCTCAAATGTATTCCAAATGAGGAATTTCTCAATGTATTTATCCATGGTAGTGAAAAATTCTTCCAAAAAGTGATGAGGAGCGTGCTTAGTAAAGAGTTGAATATCTGCGTCAGAATCATATTGATTGATTCAACTCTGCCCCACTAGGTCAAAAAGTTTGGGGACCATGTTTCAATAATTTGGTTATTATTTTTAGGACTAAGTTCTCATTGTGTGATATAGAGTCCTTTAAATCATCTTTAAATTTGAGTCCTAAATATTTTAGGAAATCTTTGTGCCAGGATAAACCAGAGTTTTCCAGTACGTTTTTGTCGCAAACAATATTGAGAGGGTAGACATAAGATTTATCCATGTTGAGGTCAAACAAGCTATTCTGAGGTAAGTTGAAGTGGATTTAAAATAGCCCGCTTAGGCTGTTCCTGCTTGTTCTGTGATGACTAAAATGTCATTTGCATAAGCTGCTGTTTTGAAACACTTATGTTTAATTTTGATGCCAGCGATCCTCCTATTATTTATGAAAACTAATAATGGCTGAAAGGCTAACAAGAACAAGGCAGGCAAGAGTCCGCATCATAGTCTAGTCCCTTGTTCTAACAAGATAGAGTCTGATGTAGTGCCCCTGTAGGAATCTGCTTCTTATGGTTACCCCCACTTTTTTGCTTCATGTTACACTGTTTTTGACTAGTCTGACTGGGATCCTGCTAATCAGGACCCCAGTTGATCTGCTTTCTCGCTAATCTGTTATGTCCTGTACTTAAGGTACACTCCAGATTGGATAATGAGGTACCCTTGTCAGTCCCTAGTATATGGTACCCATGTACCCAGGGCATAGGTACCCCAGAGGCCTCCCATGGGCCGAAGCATGTATTATGCCACCCATGAGAGGCCATGCAAAATGGAACTAAAGGCCTGCCTTTGCAGCCTGTGTAAGTTGGTGCATACACCACTTACTTAAAATATAGATTTACTATATCGAAGGGTCACTACACTTAAAACCTATGTCACCCCTTTTTTTTTGTTGACACGTTTTTTATTGTTTTCCAAATCAACAACTCAACAAACATCCCACTACCTCCACCCATCCAGGAAATACCGCACATTTATCATCAATACCAATGATTCAGGAGAAGGAACATCCTTCCCACACAGTCCCCGTCCCCCCCCTCCCCACCCCATGTCAGTGTGCCCCCGTCCCCTACCCCTCTTCCGATGTGCCCCTCCTCCCTAATAAATAAGGTACGGGAGCCCAACCTCTCCCTAAGCAAACAGAGCCTTCCCTCATGCCGAGCCAAGGTGTATGCGTCCAGGGCCTACCGCCATTCCCCTTCTACTCCCCACTCCCCGCTACCTCCTGCCTATCAGATGTGCTCTCCCTTTCCCCAGCATCAGACATCAACCCCTGAAGTTCCACCACCAACGCTTCCCACGCCCGGGCCGTTGCAAGTGCCTTCTCATCGTCCCTCCGAAGGGCCAATTGCACCCGGAGCGTACCCTCAGTCCCCGCCCATCGCGCCAACGCCGCCCTCCACCGCAGGAAGCTAGGCCCCCCCCGGGATTTCCAGTGCATAGTCAGTTCCCTCTTGGCCATTATCAACCCCAGATCATAAAACTTGCTAGTGACCTTCGTACGGCGAGTGTGGGGAAACCAAAGCAACAAACAAGCCCCCATTTCCAGGGCAATGGAGCGGTCCGTCACCTGGTTCAAACAATCCACAACATCACCCCAGTAGTCACCCAACTGCGTACAGGACCAAAACATGTGCCGAAAGTCCGCCCCCTCTCCCCCACACCACGGACACTGAGAGTGTACCCCCCCGAAATATCGCAAGATCTTGGCCGGCGTCAGATACGCCCTGTGTAACGTAAAAAACTGGACTAACTGAAACCGGGCATTCCTCGTTCCCTTCCAGGCCCTCCGCACCAGCGTGGACCACGTGGACTCGGGGATCGCCTTCTCAAGGTCCGCTTCCCACTTCTCCCTCAGGGCGCCCAGAGGGTGCAAGCCCTCCATCGACAGTCGACGATAGAGGCAAGTAATGGCCTTAGTCGTCCCCGCCGCCATCACTACATATTGGCAACCCGCGGCGGTCTGCGGCTCCGAAAGCCCCATATTCCAATGTTTCTGGAGGCTCACCACAAGGGCCGCATGGAGCAGGAAGTCCCCCCGCGGGAGCCCATAAGAGTCCTGCAAGTCCTGGAAAGGCAACAGCACTCCCTCTCTGAATAAGTCCCCTACCATCTGCACGCCCAGCTCCTCCCAAACCGCTAGCCCAGACCAATCTCCCCCATGCGGGAGCGCCGTACACATCCCCAGGGGGATCTCCGGGGCATAGGGGTGGACTATGGCGGCCCTCCTCTGACACCTGTTCCAGCACAGCCGGAGGGTACGTTCCTCCAAGGTAAGCTGGGTCAGGTCTAACCGCTGGTGGAGGACTATAAAGGCCAGCACATGCCGCGGAATCAGCCTGTCCTGTGGGCCCTCCGGGCCTCTATACTCCCTGGCCACCGCCTGCGTAAGCCATTGGAGCTGGGCCGCCAAGTAGTACCACTCAAAATCCGGGGCTGCCAGGCCCCCCTCTGCTCTCGGCCGCCGCAACGTGGTCAGCGCCACCCGCCGCCTTCCCGAGCCCCAAATGAAGCCCGTAGACAGTGCTCGTAGCCGCGCGAAAAACGACGCCGGGATCCATATAGGAAGGGTGAGAAAAAAGTAAAGAAGGCGTGGCAACGCCACCATTTTCAACAGCGCCACCCTCCCGGCACACGAGAGTGGGAGCGTGCTCCAAAACCCCATGCTACCCCGCAAGCCGCGAAGGGCCCTGCCAACATTCCCCTCCAACAAATCAGTCTGGGTATGATAAATGTTAACCCCCAAATATCGTAGGCAGCTGCCTTCCCACCGGATCTGTCCCAACGCCCGCGGGGTCTGACCTCCCTGCGACAGCGGGAACAAGCATGTCTTGCCCCAGTTGACCTTAAGCCCGGACAGACGACCAAACTCCTCCAAAAGGGCAATCGCTCCGCCCAGCGTGCTCCCCGCATCCGCCAAAAACATCAGCAGATCATCTGCATATAGGGAGATATAGTGGGCATCCCCCCGCAGGGAAACTCCAGCATAGGCGCACCCCCGTCGGGCATGAGCCGCCAGCGGTTCAACGGCCAGGGCGAACAACAGGGGGGAGAGGGAGCAGCCCTGCCTCGTCCCCCTCCGTACGCGGTAGGGGGCCGATATGGTAGCCCCCGTCTTCACTCGGGCCGTGGCATCGCTATAGAGCAAGGCGGTCCAGCGTACGAAGTCCTCCCCCAATCCAAACTCCCGCAGCACTCGGTATAAGTAGGGCCATTCCACACTATCAAAGGCCTTTTCTATGTCGACCGACAGTGTGCAGGCCTCCGGGTATACGTCCCGGTCCATCTCCATCACCCGCAACAACCGTCGAACGGAAGTGGCCGTGCTGCGCCGAGGGATAAAGCCCGCCTGATCCGGGTGGATTAAGGCGGTCATATGGGTCAAGAGGCGCGACGCCAGTATTTTGCTCAAAATTTTATAGTCCACCGTCAGCATAGAGAGCGGACGGTACGCCGTGCGCGCACCGGCCTCTCCTCCGGGCTTCAGTAAGTGTACCACAATCGCCTCCCGAGCAGAGGCGGGCAAGCGCCCAAGCCACCAGGCCTCACTGTACAGGGCCTGCAGCTGCGGTGCCAACAAATCCGGGTAAGCCGCAAAGAACTCGATGGGCAACGCATCCGCCCCCGGGGTCTTCCGACGGGCCATGTGCCTAATCGGCGCGCGGATCTCGCCCAGCGATATAGCACCCCCTAGGTCTCTCCCAGTCTCCAGGTCCAGTCGAGGCAGACGGGCCTCCAATAAGAAGTCAGCCAGGCCCTCAGGCTCCCCCTCCATAGTGCTATCATACAGCCCAGCATAATAACTGGCAAACCGCTTATTTATCCCCACCTGGGAATAAACCGGGACCCCCCCTGCTTCAACCAGGGAAAGTATCGGCTCACCCCGGGCCGTCGGATTCGCCAACCACGCCAGAAGGGATCCCACCTTATCTCTTTCCGCGTGCGCTCGCATAAGATAGCTTTTATGGTCAAAACAGCGGAGCTTCTCCACTCGCACCGCCACGCCCTCACGCGCCTCGACAACTGCCGCCAACTCACCGTCTCCCGCCTGATGCGCACGTTCAACCGTCCGCAGCTGGGCCTCTGCCCCCTCAACCTCCTTCAATAAAGTCTTCCGCACTCCAGCCGTGGACGATATACAAACCCCCCGAACAACCGCCTTAAACGCATCCCATTCCGTCGCCCGGCTTGCCGCCGTACCCGTTATGCTCAAAATATTGTGCTATGCAGCCACTAACCTCAGCCCGGAAGACTGAGTCCTCCAGCAGCAAGGGGTTAAGGCGCCAAGTAGGAATTGCTTGCCGCTGCCTGGACCATTGCAGCATCCCCACACAGGGATTATGGTCCAAGATGGTTTTAGCTAGATATTCACTATGCCGCATCAAAGTCTGGACATCCGGGGAACACAGTATACCATCCAATCGGACATACAACTCATGAGGGGTCGAGTAGAAGGAGTAATCCCTATCTATCGGATGATGAGTACGCCAAGTGTCCACCAGGCCCCAAGTATCCTGCCAGGCCCGTCTACTATTGGCCACCCGACGGACCACCGTCTGCGCAAGGGGCGGGTGGGACCTGTCCAGCTCAACATCAGTCACTGAATTAAAATCCCCTCCCAACACCACCGTCCCCGTCAGATACGCCGCCAACTGACAAAACCTATGTCACCCCTATAGCAGGCCTTGACAATCCCAAAGGTAGGGTGCTTGGTTCTTAGTGAGAGGGTGCCACTGCATGAGCAGGACACCCCCGCAGCCTACAGAGTCCATTCTTCCGGGTTGTTAGTGCTACAGCCATTTATGACATATTGAGTGATATTACGCAACAGCGTGATGACCAACCCTGAAACGGCTGAAAGTAACCCTATTGTGTTTGGTGTCAAACATTGTGGAATCATACCCCCACACCGGTAACTGGTGTGGGAGGTATGATTCCACCCCTCATAAACAAGCTTTGTGAGGTCTCTGGTGTTCCCGGTACCAGCCTTCTAGTCCCGGCAGCCCAAAATGGTTGCTTCTGACCAGAGACATGTTTCTGCCCTCGTGCTGCTGAGCCAAACTCCAGCAGAGGAAGGCAGACAATAGGCATCCTGTCACTGAGAGGTGTGACCACCTCCCAGACAGGATTTAGTGTATTAGGCCTGGGTGGGTGCACTTGCTAGCGACCGAAAGTCTGCATGAGGGGCACATTTGGTGTCCCTGTGCATAGTCCAGTTCAAACCAGTCCTGGAAGCCGTTGGCTCCTGCTCTGGCACTCTTTCCAAAGCATTGTCTGTGCCTGTGCCCCATGCAGGCTCCGTGCAGAACCTGTGGAGCATCAAGGACAACCGAAGACATCTCCCTTGGAGAGGAGTCACTCCCCTGCAACTGCAGGCACCACATCAGGATTGACCGGTCTGCTGCTCCTGAGCTCCTACAGACTCCGAAGGCTCCAGCAACACAGGAGGTGGGTTCCATGTCCCAAAGTTCGAGCTGCCCTCCCGCCAAGTTTGAGATCAGATTCCCTCATGGGGGCTGCAATACCCATACCCATGTGCACCGCATACTTTGTTGCCACAACCTCTGGCATTATTTCCACCAAAGAACTTCAGCCTCCCCGCACTGAGGGCTCTGTGGGCTGTTGCTTTGTGAAACTGCTCGAGGTCCCCTCGCGACTTTTGTGCATCCGGACTGTGGGTCCTCTTGAGGGTCATCTTTGCTTTTCGTAGGCTCCTCCAGGCTTGCCCTGCCTCCCCTGTGTTTGGTGGGTCTCCTGGACCTTGCTGGTCCAAATCGTAACCTTTCTTGACCATCTACGTGGGTTGCTGCTGCCAAGGCTTGTTGGTACTCCAGCCGGACACCGACCCCTCAGCACTCAACATCCTTTATGGGACAGCTTGTATCCGGCTCCTGGTCATCCTCGGCGTCTCCTGGTCCCGGTGGCTGCAGAGTCAAGTACCCCCTCAATGCACCTGAAGCACCCAACATAAGTGGGCTTTCGTCTACCGAGCCCCTGGTCACTCCTGAATGTCCCAGACTCTGTCCCCTCTGCTTCCAGGTACTCGTCTTCACCAAGAATCCACCTTTGGATTCTGACGGACACTTTTCTTCTTCTCAGCAGTGCCTCTTCTTCAAAGTCCTCCATAGAGATCGACGGCGGTTTCCGACGCCACTTAAGACCTATGCACCCGGCTTCCCTGGGATAGGTAACTCTGGTACTACAGTATCCACGGGTGAGGTTGCTCTCCAACCTCCTAACTTCCACAGGGTTTCTTCGAAGTCCACTCGGAAGGGTCCTTAAACTTTAAAGCTTCAACCACGACTCTCTCATAAAATTGTATGTAGCACACGTTTGTGTTCCCACACTGCACCCGTTCTCCGTGGGGTCCCTACTTACTCACCTTGGGTGGTTCCTTGGGGTCCCAGCGATTCTACATCCTCTAGACACTGTCTTGACTTGAGTCGTGGTTCTTATACCACTATATTAGTATATGGTTTGGTCTCCACCTGGAGCCCACTACTGTGTATTAGTTACAATTGTTTCTGTGCTACAGTATTGTGTGCTTTGTGAGTATCTTGGTGTAGAAGATACTGTGTCGTACTTAGAGTGTGCTATAACAATGCATACATATTTTTATAACTACTGTGTGGTTCTCATTTCATTTAACTAATACTATAGGGTTGCATTCTGGTAAAGCAAGCTGCTTAACATTCCTTCAAGACTAAGCCTGAAGGCTGCTCTCCACAGCTACCACTTGGATAGCTTTCTAAGGTTATCTTTGACCTCTTAAATCACCATAAGGGTTGTTTGGACTGGTACAGGGTGCCCACTTTAATTAGTGGACAGCATATACCAGGCCAACTTCTCACAGCCGTCAACTGTGATTCATTCACCTGGGTTAAAATAAAGAGCCATAAAGAGCCATAGTCATCTTTATAAATGTGTCTCCTAGACCAAATGTTACAAAGACATTAAAAAAAATAACCACGACACCTTGGTAAATGCTTTTTTTGGCATCAAGAGGTAAACCCACAACAGGAGATTTTGTTTTTTCTTTCTATGTTTATGGTATGGCATAGAATTCTGATATTATCAGTCGCCAACTTGCCATTCATTAATCTTACTTGATATGTACCAAATAATGGTGGTAAGATTCTCCCAAGTCTTTGTGCTAAAATCTTTGTGTATATTTTGCAATCCAGATTTCTAAGGTGTACAGGGCTGTAGGTTTTTTGGTAGGCTTATATCCTTCCCTTCCTTAGGGTTAAACATTATTAATGCTTCAGCTGTCGTTGCTGCAATTACTTAGTTTCTATAAATTGCTGAAAAATTTCTATCATAGGTTCTTTCAGTTCCTCCCAAAATAAATAAAAAAAAATTGTGCTATTAGCCGTTGGGCCCTGGTACATTTCTCTCTTCTAGTTATTTTATTATGGGTAGAATTGAATCCACTGTAGTCTCCCTGTTTAAAAGTTTTTTGATCTTCTTTAACCCCTTCAGTGCCACGCCCTTTCCCCGCCCTGTGCCGGGCATTGCATTAGCGGACGGGGTTCATGACGAGATAGTCTCGTCATTGGCACAGCGCAACCGCGCTCCATGACGAGACCATCTCGTCATGGGCACTGAAGCGGTTAAGACTAGATAGGTTTAAGTTGTTTGGAAATTCTATTCCATTTTCTGGCTTTATTCATTTATTTTTGTCATATAGTTTTTGGTTAAACTCAAAGAAACTTTTCGAGATTTCCTCAGGATCTGAATGTATTTTAAGTTTCTTGTCCTAAATTGTTAGAGCTTGATTATTAATTTGCTTATATTTAAGATACCTTGTTAACCCCTTTGTTGCGGAGGACAGCTCCAAGCCCTCCTCCACACTGCTCCTCATGTGGTGAGGATGGCTTCAGGCCATCCTTTCACCTGAGGCAGGGATTCCCTCTGGTACGGGCACCAAAGGGATTTCCTTTCATTTAAAATAGCCTTGGGAGCTGGGAAAGAACTTCCGTAGTTCCCGCGGCTATTTGATTTTTTTTTCTCTGAAATGACGATCGGTTGATGGCACACTGCTGTCGTTTCTTTGAAAGTCAAATGAGCCGATCGGCTTATTTCACTTTCACTGCTTCGGTGCTCGGGGGCAAATCTCATTCCCCCAAGCACCGAAGCACATGGGAGAGGTATCACTTAAAAGGGGAGAATCAACTCAGGAGGGCGATCCCCATGCAGGATCCACTCCACTAGCCACCGTGCATTTTTATTTATTTGTGGGGAGTTGTCCCTTGGGCAAGGGTATCTCCTCATAATTGGGGCAATATTTTAGCCATTTTCTTCACCCATCCCCCCTGCCCCAGGAGGAAGATCGGTCATGTGTTGATATGCCTCCAAGGGGTCAGAAAACCACTAGACACAAGGGACAAAATACATGTTGGGGAGCAGCCTCCTGGGCCAGGGTTGGTCCCCATTATTTGGGAAATATTTTGGCTGTTTTCTGCCCCTCCTGGTCGAAGATCTGCCATTTTTTAGGCCGATATGTCCCCAAGATCTCAGAAAACCACAAGACACCAGGCATTTACACGCAATTGAAAATAAGGGTATCCAGGCTCTGTCCATGGGCATGGGAAGATTAAATGATTTGCCCAGAATCACAGGATGTTGAGCCGATGTCAAGACTCGAACCCGGATCCCCAGCTTCTGGTCGGCAGCTCTGACTGCTGTGCCACCACCTCTCCTAATACATGCTGGGGATAGGCAGATCGGCCATATTTTTCCAGTCGATCTTCCTCCAAGGGGGCAGAAAACGACTAGACACCAGGGATGTATACATAATACATGTCGGGGAGCGGCCTCTTTGGCAGGGTTGATCCCCATTATTGGGCTTTTTTTTTGCTCCCCTGGGGGCAGATTGACCATATTTTTAGGACCATCTGACCACAAGAGGACATACAACCACCAGACTCCACTGAATATATGGCATATTTTTAGGTCAGTCTGCCTCTGTAGGAAGCCACTAGGTGGTAATACTGTGCAGGGGTTCCCCAAAAGTGCACAGGGCTCATTGTAAAACCCAAAGTGCTCTAGTAGTGGTAGTGTGAGCGAGCAGCCTTAGGCCTAACACAGAGGAGTGTAAGACATTTGTTTCACAGCAGTGATCAATAATGGACACACGATTCAAGAAGGAGATCCAGACCAATTTCAGAAAAATGTACTTTGTATTTTAAGACCAAGATCTTCGTAATAAGGTATGTTGTTTTTGTTTAACTTTGTTCTATTGATTTTGGCATTGAGACAAATACATTACAATGCAACATATATACCCCTGTAGGTATGTGGAAAAGTAACCCCAGACTTCTCCCCCGTCCCCGTTGTAGCGACGCAATTTAGCAAAAGTTCGTCGGGGTAGCGAATGTCCATGGGTGCAGGTTGGTCCAGGGCTCCCGCTACTTGGTCGCGTATCCCCCCCAAACTGCCCATACAGAACAAAATTATTCCTCACCCCAGAACCGCCCCGCCCCACCCCCCCCCCCAACCGGTGTGCCATGTCCTTGTCTCCCTAGGTGTAAGTTGTTTTTAATTAAAAATACTTTCCACTTTGAAAAATCGGTGCTTAGAAACTTCTCAACACTGCCCAATGTCATCCTATGGGGAAAACAATATTGCGGTTAAACAGGTAAGTACTGCACTTACAATCCCAGTCTTCTGAGCCAAAGGTCAGCAAGGGCCAGGGTTCAGGTGAGTACCAAAATTGCATCACCAACGACTCGGGGGCAGATGGGTGCGGAGGTCAAAATCGGAGTTCAGCCCAATGCTTTCCAATGGAGACAGGGGGTATCTTGAGCCACACTGCTTGCAGGTAAGTAGATCGGTTGCAGGGGCCAATCCTTGGGGGGTTACGTTAAGCACGGGATCCACAAAGCAGCACCAAACATACTCCACCAGCAGCACAGAGACGGACTGGTGCAGGGTGCAATTTCAATATTGGGTGCCCAATGCTTTTCACCAGGGATTCTCTTTTCGGCACAGAGGCTGCAGGTGTGGCACCGTAGGTTTCAGAAGGGAGACCACCGACAGCAGAGGTAAGTAGAGAGGTAGGGGGTTGTAGGGGCACCCTCAGTTCAGCTCACCAAGGGCTTTGGGTGCAGCGGGGGCCTTTCAACGTTGCCATCTTCTTGCCGGTCGCGGTGGGTGGAGCCTCTGGATTCACACTGCAGCTGCTGTCGTAGGGGTCAGGAGCGGTCTGCCAACGCTGCACACGTGTTCAGGAACGCTGGGGAGACTTCACTGCATAGGTAAGCCACTCAGACTCTGCCCATGGGCGTCTGGTGCAGAGTGGGTAGGAGACGTGGATCTGCCTGGATCCGGAGTCATTAGAGAAGGTTTCTTCTGGACAGTGTGGAAATGTGGATTTTCCTGATCAGTTATGTCCCCTATCTTGGACCCCAACGGTTCTATATGCATGTTACAAGTACATGTATGTTCCCTCCAGTTCCAGTTTCTAAGACGCAAACATATGTGTGTCTACCGTCAACATGTTCTCTGTCAGATCCGCCATCACAGGGCTGGATATTCGATTCCTAAGTATGAAAGGCCACCGACTTTATATGGCTAAGTTACTTCATTTTTACAGTTCAGGCAAGTAGGCCCGATTCTGTCCTCAAGCCTTTCCCTGCTCTCTGTCTCTGACAGCTTCAGCTTGAGCTCGCATCTGTATCCATGAACTTTGTCCTACTCCCTGTGCAGCTAACGGTGCCTGCCTCGGCCAGTTTTCGCCTGTCTGCCAAGAAGTTGTATTTCACCTTCGAATTATCTATTTTGCTCTTCAGCCGATGCATTCCTGTCTAGTGATTTAGGTAAACATTTCCTTTAGCTCACAAGCAAAGGACTCAGCCTTTCCGTCCTCCTGCAAGTGATTCATAGTCCTGTTGCCATGGAAAGTTTTCTATCCCTCGCATCTCATATAGACACTTAGACGCTTGTACACGCACACAGTCAGTATAGAATAGATTCTGTCCGAGAGTCTCTTCCTTGTGGATAACATAGTTCTTTAAACATAGGATGTTAGATATGATTTGGGATTAGGTTGACTTGACCCCCAGACTTCTCGTCTCCACATGTAGAGCCAAATGTCAAGTCCCCTTCACCCCCTAGTTGCACGTCAGTTACACGTCATGCTGCTGCGCGCGCATCTATGCCAAGTATTATCTTATAGATCCACCTATGTCTGATAATGCAAACCAATCATGTTTCTTTTATTCCTTATTACGCCTAGTTTCGATTACGTACCTGTTTCGTCACTTTTCTTATCAAATGTTACGCCTTCTACATTCATTTCATTGTAATGTACTTATTATAAAAATACATGTCTGTTAATAAATTATTGTACTTCACTTCCTGAACCCTCGTGGTGACGGAACCTGAAGGCCGCGACTCGAGTCGGCCATTTTGAATGGAATAAAGCCCATTAGAAAACCTCTTATACCACGGATTCTGCCTCTTGTTATTTTGAGCTATTTTACTTTATTTAAGATCCCGTATGAAATTCAGTCCGGTATTTTTATTTACCACATAATGGCGCCCGAACAGGGACACTTTCTCATCTCACGCGCCGGCGGTGCGTTGCAGGCCCGGTCTCCTGCCACAGCTGGACGGACCATAAACGCGTACCAGCAGGATTTCCTGTAAGCTCCCTCCGGTCGAGCGGGGGCGACTGAGGCTGCGATCAACCCAGACGAGGCGGTGAGAAGTGCGAAGTATCCCGACCAGAGCCTAGCTGAGAGAGCAAGATCCGAGGTATACAGAGGCCCACCAGGTTTTCCGAAATCCCGACGTCCAGAGGGTCCGCTGTCCGCAGTTATCGAGTCCTGTCCATTCTCTGAGGCCTTCCGTTTCAAGGAGCTACTCGGTGAGTACCATCGCCGGGGAGGCGTGTTGACGCGCACATAGGTTGTGCCGGTCAAGACGGATTTGGGTACACAAATCCGGTCTGCACTGTTTAGCAGTGTATATGTACTGTTTAGCAGTATATCAAGTATTCCGAAGTATTCAGTTATTGTCAAGAATTCAGCGTGGTGATTAGTTAAGCAGACTGTCATCATTGTCGATCATTGTTATAATGTTTAATGTTTAATGTTTAAAGTATTCAGAAAATGTCTTGCATATTGTGGTATGAATGACTGTTCATTGTACACTGTTCATTTATTGTGTTTTTCGTATTAAGAAAATTCAAGAGTAAGTATCAGATCAGTTGTAAATATGCCGCTCTTCTCGAAGTTAAGACAGATTACTACTAGAAAAGGGGTGCTTGAAGAAGCAGTTCCTATTCCTCCTAGGGACACTCCAGGACATTTTATGTACCATAAACATGGCTTAGATGCCATATTGTTTCTTGATCTATGGGTAGATTATACCAAGGGATTGCCGGAAAGTCAAAGGTGGCCCGTAGCGGGAACCTGGGATGCAGAATGCATCATGAAAGTGGAGGAAGAGTTATGGAAAAGAAAGGTCAGACAGTCACAGAAAGACGCTGTTGAGTTATGGCGTAAAGAATCTCATAGACGAACAGAAAAAGCACGTAGACAAGAAGAGAGGAGTAAAGAAAGTTCAAATAAAGTTCAAGAAAATCTATTAATTGAGGAAGGTATCCGAGTGAAATCAGAACAAGTGAATAGACAAAGAAATGCTCTTATGAATGGTATGTATCCCCTTCTAGCCGAAGGACTACCTAAGGCTGCTCCAGAGATGCCAAAAGACTTGCCACCCCCATTATTTCCAATTAAGGTACATCCAAAAGGGCATCCCAGAACCGCAGAAGATGTTTTTCTTTCCTCATATCTAGACGACGCAGCTCCCGAGTATGCTAACGCCACACCACATAGACCGTCTGGCGGAGGGGTTCAACGTCAGGATCAGGTATCTGTCCCCGTGCAACAGCAAGTCCCGATACAAGCTTCGGCAAGCACATCTGTTTCCGCATCTGTCTCCGCAGTCGATCCTATAGGGGTATCGACACCCATAGTTGCTGTGTCACGTTCAACGAATCCATTCACACCCGACGCCCCAGATGGGGCCACGGGAGGTGCTAGCAGTACCTTTACACCACCCAGAATAAATAAACTTGTTTTTCAAGAGTCAGCGCATTCACGTACGCCTAAATTCGTAAGTGAACGTACGCTTAAGGAACTCCTTGTAAATTGTAGATATGACCCAGTGGTTGGTAAAGAGGACGAAATGGTCCTGGCATCATTACGTATCAGGCGAGCCGCAGAGTATTTAGCAAGGTTACCAGGAATGACTACGCATCTAGATAACATATATCATTTTGTTCAAACAGGACGAGATCCAGGATGTATTAACAGAGCTATGGAATTCCAGAAAGTAGAGATACAGGGGGAACTGTTACGTTTCCTCATAAACTGTGTAATCAGAAATCAAGATCGTCCGGGGGTAGACCCGAATGCAATGCTTATTCTTACAAGATGGAGTCAGAATATATCAGAAGGGAGACACGATAAGCAAAATTGTATAATAGCCATGTGCCGAAAAATACGTAAAGAAATAGAGCGTATTCATGAAGAGAGATTGGGAACAGACGAGTTTGAGCAAGATGAAGTGTCCGAATCAGGGAATTCCGCAAGACAGTCAGAGACCATAGCCTATGTAGGCAGAGGAAGATCCTGTGAAAATACCAGATGTTTTTCTGATCCCATACACTCTGTATGTCCAAATAATAGCAGAACGTATCCGACGCCTGTAATAAATCTGAAATCTCCTGAACATTCGTTTCAAGCCGCAGATAAAATACTACGAGAACGAAGAGGTTACCACCTCCTCGATTCCATTGATGAGCAAGAATTAGCCAGATCAGCCGTTCACTGGATTGACAGTCCTGAAAAATACGGTGATGAGACCGTAGCACACACGTTTTTTAATCTCAGTACAGATGAACAACGTTTAGCTGGAATATATATGATTCAGCAACTCCTCATATTATATAAGAGCCAACATGCTGACCCTGGTCCCTTACCTGATATATTAACGGAACTACTCACGAACAGATGGAGAGGTTCTAGTAACAAGCTAATTAAAGAGATATTAGTGTCACGTAAGCAGTATGTCCTTTTTGTAAGTCCGGATCCTCTCTCGCTGCCCCGCAGAGAAAGAGCGCCGTACTATATGGATAGACAAAATCCCCTACGAGAAGTGCACCCAATAAAAGGCGAAGACAATGAGTTTCACCGTGTATTTGTTTACACACCCATATCAAAAATGGAATTATTAGAAATGAAAAAAGTAGTACCTAGTCATGACAAAGACCCAGCGGGTTTCCACCGAGAAATTAAAGACATGTTACTGATGGGAGAGTACACCTTTCCTGATATTATGACGATATTAAAGGTGCTTTTGCCTGCTGGCATTTATGAAAAACTGAAAGAAAAAGAGTGGGAAGTGGGAGACCAAAAGATAGACTGGACAGCATTAGCAGAGGAAGAAAGGGGCCGAGCTGCAGGTTCAGGGCTCGGGGATAAAGTTAAACTGTTACCAGGTTTACTAGTACAGGTACTGCCACGTTTATTAACTACAAAAAAGGAAGATTGGGGTGCAATCACAGCCTGTAAACAAAAGCAAGATGAAGACACAAGCGATTATTATGCTCGATTTGAAAAATGTTTTGGTATAAATAGTGGTATAAAAGCAAGTAGTGACTCATATCCACATTTATTTGTGACAAAATTAGTGGAAAATGCATTGCCTCCAGTAAAGAATAGAATATTGAAATTCGAGAGTACCTGGCAAAGTAACACTCCGTCGCAAATGCTACAAATGTTACAGTATCATCACAATAGAATTAGGGATGAACAAGAACACGAGCATAGACGCATGAAGGATACAAAAATGAAAATGCTAGTTTCTCAGACAGTACCAGCAGATGGTCACAAAAAGGGTGTGACACATTCTGGTGATTCTGCAGTTCCTGTAAAAGGAACCTGCAATTACTGTAAACAACTAGGCCATTATGTACATGATTGTCCAGTCCTGAAACGTAATATAGCTACAGGTATTGCAAAAGAGAGACCACGATTAGTTAGACAAGATCAGAATGAACAAGGAGCTATGCAGCATGGACAGTCCATGCCAGTTCAGCAACAGTCCATGCCAGCCTCACAGCAACCCATACAGTTTGTGCCAGCTGCACCACCGTTGCCTGCTACTGCCACACAAACCACAACACGACAAATGTATCAGACTGCACAGTATGAATACCCTGAATATCAGCGCTACGCATGAACCAGCCTAGAGAGGGAAGTTGACTTACCGCTTATCGAGATTCCTGTAGATCAAGAAGGACCTTATGTACATAGTGAATTATTAGGTCAAGATAGAAAATTCTTACTCGATACAGGGGCAAGTCGAACAACCATAAAACGTAGTGAAGTTCCAGGGGCACCCCTCTCAGGCTCTCAAAATGTTTCCCTTGGTTTTTCGGGAAAACCTATTGTTAATGAAGTATCACAGCCTCTACCACTTACGATAGGACCTTTGACACGAACTACAGATTTATTGCTTACTAAATCATGCCCAGAAAATCTGTTAGGAATTAAGACTCTGAAAGCACTAGGAGCCATAATATGTTGTTCTCCGGAAGGAGTAAGGTTGTTTTTGCGTGATTTTAAAGGTCACTATGTGTCTAGAGACATGGATCCCCGACTACAGACTTTACCAGTACATCTATGGGCACAAGGCCCTACGGATGTTGGCTGCATGAACATTACACCATACCGAGTTACACTCAAGGCAGGAGTGGTATTACCACGAATGCGACAATACAAGTTACCGCATGATGCTGTAGTGGCTTTGCTGAAAATCATTGATGAGCTGATTGCCCAGGGAGTAGTTGTAGAAACAGACTCCAATGTATGTAATTCACCGATAATTCCGATTCTTAAACGAACTGATCCTACTGCTCCACCAGTGTACCGATTGGTTATTGATTTGCGTGAACTAAACAAGTGTATTGTACCACAATTCCCTGTGGTCCCTGATATATCATCATTGTTGACAGCAATTGATTCCGAAGCAACATTCTTTACTGTAATTGATCTCAAGAATGCCTTTTTCAGCGTCCCAATAGATCCGGAAAGCCAATACTTGTTCGGATTCAGTTTAAATGGGCGCAGTTTTAAATTCTCACGCGCTCCCCAAGGATTCACAGAAAGCCCCAGCATCTACAGCCAAGCATTGAAACGAGAACTTGACAGTATCCACATGCCAGTCAATACTGCACTGCTTCAATATGTCGATGATCTGCTGATCACCGCGAGAAGCGAGTCAGAATGTGAAAAGGCTTCTCTGACAGTTTTACATTTCCTAGCCGACAAGGGGCACAAGGTGTCCCCTTCTAAGCTGCAATTCTGTGTTCAGCGAGTTATTTATCTTGGTCACTCGCTGTCCAAGGAGGGAAGGCAGCTTACACCAGATCGCATCCAGTTAATTGCTAACATGTCAATACCCCAGACACAAAAGGAGGTGCGAGCTTTCATAGGCCTCACTTCATATTGTAGGCAGTGGATCCCTCAGTACGCATTTCTAGCAAAACCACTCATTCAGTTAACCACACAGGAGGCAGCCACATCGACTGTTCTCCCTTGGACTCAGGAACATACACAAGCTTTTGAAAGCCTAAAGGAAGCTTTATGTCAAGCACCTGTTTTAGCAACACCATGTTATAGCAAACCTTTTACACTCTTTGTTACAGAACGCGAAGGTACTGCCTTGTCAGTACTCACTCAGGATCAAGCAGGATCACGCAAGCCATGTGCTTATTTTTCCAGTACATTAGATCCCGTAGCTCAGGCTTTGCCTGCATGCCTGAAATCAGTGGCAGCGACAGCTTTAGCAATCAGACAAAGCGATGCCATAGTATTAGGACACCCATTGACAGTTCAAGTACCACATGCAGTAGAGGTTCTTGTGAACCGAACACAAACACAACACTTGACCATAGCAAGACTTACCGGTTATGAACTGACATTGTTTCAACCACACATAGAGATCCGACGGTGTAATACATTGAATCCTGCTACACTATTACCTGTAATTGGAACAGACCCACTAGCTCA
Source organism: Triturus cristatus (assembly GCF_964204655.1). Lineage (NCBI taxonomy): Eukaryota > Metazoa > Chordata > Amphibia > Caudata > Salamandridae > Triturus > Triturus cristatus. The sequence continues at coordinate 653,022,688 of NC_140594.1, forward strand.
TGATTGTGTTGAAATCATTGAAATAAAGACGAAACCTAGACAAGACTTGACAGACGTTCCATTGTTAGATCCAGACCTGACGTTGTATGTAGACGGATCATGCATGAGAGCAAGTACAGGAGATTTAGTGGCCGCGTATGCAGTCACAACAGACACTGAAGTTATTGAGACAAATTGTATAGATACTTTGTCAGCCCAAGCAGCAGAACTTATTGCTCTAACGCAAGCCTGTATTCAAGCCACAAATAAGAAAGTTAATGTATACACTGACTCACGTTATGCATTCGGAGTTGTACACGACTTCGGCGTGCTGTGGCGAGAGAGAGGTTATTTAACCTCCCATGGTGCCCACATTCAGCACGGACCCCTCATTCATGCTTTGTTAGACGCAATACATCTACCCACTGCTATATCGATTATGAAATGTAAAGCACACACGAAGGTTACTGATACCATTTCTCAAGGCAATGATTTAGCTGACAGAACAGCTAAACAGACTGCTCAGAATCGCACATTAGACATGACAAAGCCAATAGTTCAGACACCAACACAGTGTATGACAATTAAGGATCCCACACTTGACGTAATTGACATACAGACACATGCCACAGCAGAAGAAATAAAGAAGTGGACTGAACTAGGAGGGATCCAGACAGATCAAGGATGGATGACGAAGGAGAAATCTGTATGGTTTCTCCCTGATTCCATGGTTCAAGCCATTATAGCTACAGTTCACAGTCCAGCACATTTAGGAGAGAAGGCTATGCTAGACAGCATTCAGCACATTTGGTTCAACAAACATTTACGAGCAGCAGCTAAACAAAAAGTTCGTACCTGTATGATATGTTGTCAGTTTAATCCAGGAAAGAGTGTTCCCGTAGAGCAGGGTGGATTTCAGCCTCCTGACCATCCTTTTGAAGTCCTCCAGATGGATTATATTCAGATGGAACGTTGTCGAGGATTCAAATATGTTCTCGTAGTTGTCTGCGCTCTCTCCCGTTGGACAGAGGCGTATCCCGTATCAGATTACACTGCCCCGACTACTGCCAAGCAGCTAGTTCGAGAATTCTTCCCACGGTACGGTTTACCACGTGTTGTATATTCAGATAACGGTCAGCCTTTCTCATCCGAATTAATGAAACATGTCTCACTCTTGTTGGGATATCAGTGGAAATTCCACTGTGTCCGACACCCCGAGGCAGCAGGTCTCGTAGAAAGACATAACCAGACACTGAAAATCAGATTGTCCAAAATATGTAGAGAGAAAGGTGTCGACTGGATAATAGCATTACCAGTTGCACTCTTTTACATGAGAATGGTAGCACACTCTAGAACAGGGCTATCCCCGTATGAGGTGATCTTCGGTAGACCGCCGAATATGTGGGGGACGCCTATACCACGTAAAATAACTGATGTTGACTGTAATATGCTGACAGATTACTTGGCTTCCTTGATGTCTGCACTACAATCTTCTCGTTCACAGGTAGCTGCAGCCTTTCCCGACAACACTGAGGCGAAACCCCATGACGTTGTTCCGGGTAATCTTGTCTTTGTGAGAAATTTCGACAGGAAAAGTCAACTGGAGCCCAGGTGGAAAGCACCCAAGTTGGTCCTGTTGACCACAAGAACAGCCGTGAAGATCGAGGGACGCAAAGGGTGGATTCATTCCAATCACATAAAAAAATTTCATGGACTACCTTCAGATATAGACACTGTGCCCTGCACTCCCTCACAGACTGATTCAAAACTTCCTTTTGTTGAACAGAATGACTCTCAGTGCTATAAATTAAAGCTTAGGCCCAAACAGTCGAGCAATTTGATTGTTTAAGTCCTCTCCAAGGTGAAGCGGTTGAATTGTCTCCGACATGTATCCCTTGGACCTGAGTAGAGAAAATACCCGAGAAATGTTGAAACGACAGGCGTATTGTAAATCACTGCGTAGCCACTGTATTGTGACTTTATTAATTTTGTTTTCCTTGAGTTTTTTAATAGTTACTGCAAGTATATTGTTGCATATGTATTATCCTGTTTCTAAACGTGCTTTCAATATAACTGATGAACATTCTTTTAGTGACCTATCGCCACATGAGTTGTCCTATAGACTTGCGCTGCGCAATAACACATTCATTAGTATGTTACATCATTCCCATCAGACTAGTAATGCGACCAATTGTTGGGTGTGTGGCCGACTCCCTCCCTATCAGAATAACAAAGGAGTTCTGCCTTTCTTTCCACATCCATTCACACACAATGGCTCCTGTGGAGCATGGTTTAGTTTATTAAATTCCATAGACCCAGACACAGCAGTTTATCAACAACACTGGATATGGGGAAATCTGAATATAGTTTTATTCAAAGTCTGTCACCCTAATAAGGAGGGTCACCCCAGTAGAACAGGAACTGATTTAGAGAATGAAGTGTATAAATTAGGTAATTTTACGCCTAATCTTATGATTTTGAATGTCAAATCCGAAGTTGAACTAATTCTGCCCACTATGTCAGTATTTCCAGTTAAGGGTGAATTATGTGTGAGAAAGTTGGTTCCATACATATGGGCCATAGTAAATGTGTTACTACAGTAGAATATAGCGATCAAGGTAAATCTTCATTTAGAGCTTCTCGCCATTCTTACTTTATATGTGGCCAGACGGCATATATGCGTCTGCCTCTGGATTGGGATGGTACCTGTTACATAGCATTCCTTTTGCCACCTGTTTTCCTAGCTCCCCCTGATTATTATCGAAATGTTCATTTAGTACATAAAAGAGAGCGGAGAGATCTCCCAGTTGTCGATTATACTGAGACGGCATGGGACAAGTATGTAGATTTCAATAAAGGTATCTTTCCCTATATAGGTACAATATCAAATAGTAAGCTGATACGCAGACTCACCAAGACTCTTGAAGCTGTAGTAAACGAGACTATAGCCGCCCTAGGCAATCTGACAGAGGAACAATCAGTGATGAGAATTGTTGTTCTCCAGAATCGTCTTGTCCTTGACGTCATCCTGGCCGATAGGGGCGGAGCTTGCAGGGTCATCGGATCCAGCTGCTGCATATTCATACCAGAAAATTCGCCATCTGTATATAAAGCTATAACACGCCTTCATAAGATTGTAAGCCAGATACACGAAAATCCAGGCACTTGGACGTGGTCCGGGTGGTTTTGGAGTGTGATATCAGCCTGGGGATGGAGAGTTCTATCCTTCCTAGGTATTGGCCTTCTTATGCTCTTCAGTTGTTGTTTATGCCTGCAAAGTGGACCAGCGATTTGTGGTCTGTGTGCCACATCATGCATTCCATATCACAGGTCTCGTTCAGAATGCCGGAAGGAAGAAGAAATGATGCTCCATGAGCAAATCAATGGAATGATGAAGATTGATGTCTCGTGAAGGGCAAGAAGGGGACAAGGAGGGAATGTGGAAATGTGGATTTTCCTGATCAGTTATGTCCCCTATCTTGGACCCCAACGGTTCTATATGCATGTTACAAGTACATGTATGTTCCCTCCAGTTCCAGTTTCTAAGACGCAAACATATGTGTGTCTACCGTCAACATGTTCTCTGTCAGATCCGCCATCACAGGGCTGGATATTCGATTCCTAAGTATGAAAGGCCACCGACTTTATATGGCTAAGTTACTTCATTTTTACAGTTCAGGCAAGTAGGCCCGATTCTGTCCTCAAGCCTTTCCCTGCTCTCTGTCTCTGACAGCTTCAGCTTGAGCTCGCATCTGTATCCATGAACTTTGTCCTACTCCCTGTGCAGCTAACGGTGCCTGCCTCGGCCAGTTTTCGCCTGTCTGCCAAGAAGTTGTATTTCACCTTCGAATTATCTATTTTGCTCTTCAGCCGATGCATTCCTGTCTAGTGATTTAGGTAAACATTTCCTTTAGCTCACAAGCAAAGGACTCAGCCTTTCCGTCCTCCTGCAAGTGATTCATAGTCCTGTTGCCATGGAAAGTTTTCTATCCCTCGCATCTCATATAGACACTTAGACGCTTGTACACGCACACAGTCAGTATAGAATAGATTCTGTCCGAGAGTCTCTTCCTTGTGGATAACATAGTTCTTTAAACATAGGATGTTAGATATGATTTGGGATTAGGTTGACTTGACCCCCAGACTTCTCGTCTCCACATGTAGAGCTAAATGTCAAGTCCCCTTCACCCCCTAGTTGCACGTCAGTTACACGTCATGCTGCTGCGCGCGCATCTATGCCAAGTATTATCTTATAGATCCACCTATGTCTGATAATGCAAACCAATCATGTTTCTTTTATTCCTTATTACGCCTAGTTTCGATTACGTACCTGTTTCGTCACTTTTCTTATCAAATGTTACGCCTTCTACATTCATTTCATTGTAATGTACTTATTATAAAAATACATGTCTGTTAATAAATTATTGTACTTCACTTCCTGAACCCTCGTGGTGACGGAACCTGAAGGCCGCGACTCGAGTCGGCCATTTTGAATGGAATAAAGCCCATTAGAAAACCTCTTATACCACGGATTCTGCCTCTTGTTATTTTGAGCTATTTTACTTTATTTAAGATCCCGTATGAAATTCAGTCCGGTATTTTTATTTACCACAACAGGTCTGCTGTCCACTGGAGATTTGAGTCTTTTCCAAAGGCAGCTGTCCTCCCAGGATTTTAGAAGTCCCTGGCTGCAAGACAGGTCTCAGGTTCGCAGAAGCTGGAGACAGGCAGGTAGAGCTGGGGCTAAGGGAGTTGTCGTCTTCAGTTTTCTCTGCAGGGTCGTCTTCTTTCTTCTTAGGTCATTGCAGATCTAGTTTTCAGGTCTGGGGGAGCCACCCAAATACTAGATTTAGGGGCGTTTTAGGGGAGTAGCAGGTAGGGCCAATGGGCACCTTATCTGGGGGTGACTACACCCTCTATCAGGCCAGTGGAAGGGGGGCATAGACCTAGCCCAGATTGGTGGGGTCCCCCACCTTCAAGATGGCGGGGACTGAAAGATGTGCTTTACCTGGCCTCTCGTACCTTAGGGGTGTAGTTAGCAGAGGTTGGTACACCTCCTATTTTTCTTGAGTGTTCCTATCAGTTTTCCTGTCCAGTGTAGGGGTGTGAACAGGGGGCTGCCATCTGCTGCAAGCATCAGAGTCTGAGGGTCGCATTACAAAGACGGCAGGCCTTTAAAGCTCCCCTCTTCGAGCACCGGCCCATACTGGGGGAGAAGACATGACACCTCTGCCCAGGATGTGCATTGTTTCTGGTCCCAGAGAGTAAGAACTCTCTAACCAGGGGTCCAGAACCATGTCTAGTGGTGGCTGGCTGCCTACAGCCGGTCAGAGACCACACTAGGGTTGGCAGGCTTGCAGGGGGCATGTCTGAGGTGCCCTCTGGGTACATGGTACAATCAATCCCACACTGGCATCAGTGTGGTTTTATTGAAAGGAGTAGTTTGGTACCAAACACTCTGGTGTTCAGTGAAACCATCATGGGGCTGTGGAACTCAAGGTGTCGAGTTTCCCGCCCAGGTACTCTCTATGGCTTCACTGGCCCTTATAATATTAGGAAATGGATCCGAATATCATAGGGGTATATCTGCTCATGCAGATATGCCATCACCTGTGGTATAGTGCACACTGCCTAAGGCCTGTGAGGCCTGCCAGAGGTGTGACTAACCTATGCTTTTAGACAGTGCTTGTTGGTATAGCACCCAGGTAGGGTGCCATTTCTTCTTTTCTCCCTTACAGGGGCATGCAAGTTGCAAGGGCAGTGTCATGGTTACAGTGAGGGGGGGTCCCAGGGGACCCTGTTCAGCTCCTACGCCCTAGGTACTCAGAGTGCCATTTTCTGGGACATACAGAGGGCAGAAGTGCTAATTAGGGATTTATTTTTAGGGAAGGAGCACTGGCACAGAGAACCTCGTTGGCATTTACCCTGTGCACTACATTCAAAGCCAGGCAAAAAGTGTGGGCTAACCATGAAAAAATTGGCATTTTCTCACAGCCTCCAAGTGGGAGTAGAAAACCACTAGACACCAGGGATTTACACAGAATACATGTCAGGGAGTGGCCCCTTGGGCAAGAGTCGCTCCCTATTATTAGGGAATTATTTATGGCCATTTTCTGCCCCTCCGGGGTGCAGATTGGCCATATTTTTAGGCCCGGACAGAAAAACACTAGACACAAGCGATTATTTTATTTAGATGTCAGGGAGTGGCCCCTTGGGCAAGGGCCACTCCCCACTAATGAGGAAGTGTTTTTGCCATTTTCTGCCTCCATTCCTCGCTGACAGATCAGCCATATTTGTAGGACCATCTGCCCCCAAGGGGGGGGAAGAATACTGCTAGATACCAGTGTATGTGTGTGTTGTGACCAGCAGCAAGTCACTACACACACACCCCACCATGAAAACGTCAGTCGACACATTCCACCAGCTTCCAGGCGGTGTGATAGTTGTATCTGAACTGGCATCTGCCTGATGGAGATTGTGGGCTGGCGATGTGTTGGTGGCTGGTAGCCAGTATGTGTACTGACTTGCTTGCGGTGTGTTCGTAAGTTGTCTGAGGTTTGGATGTGTGGTGGTGTGATTGGTGTGTTAGTCCTGTTGGCTTATGAGAGTGATGGTCCCTTGAATGGAACGGTTTGTAAATGTAAGTGTTGTGTTATGTTGGGCCTGCAGCTGGCAGTGTGAATGGTTTTCTGTGTCTGACCCAAGAAAGGTGTGTGAATGGAATGCTATTGACCATTTTATTCCTACATATTTGTGTGGGAAACTTGTGGGATGACAGGGCCGGCACAAATTTCCTAGCACCCAGTGTTCACCCAGGTCTCCCGATAAAAATACTACCTCACTTGGCTCACTCACACAAGTGAGGTACCATTTTAATCGGAAGACCTGGGGGGACACTGGGTGGTTGGACATTTGTGCCGGCCTGTTGATCCCACAACTTTCTCACACCCCGTGCCCATGAATTTAACTACTTGTGCAAAAACATTCAGTGCTTCTGACACAATCCCGGCCCTTAATTTCTCGAGACTGTGTGCTTACATGTGTATCCCCATGTCGGTTGTGCCCTGTTTCAGTGCGGCCAACACTCTCCCCTACTTTTGTGAACCATGAATCCCCTCCCACCACCTCCATTTGTCAGAAGCCCTGGCCCATGAGACTTGCCTGTGGCTGCGACCCCGGGTTGTAGCAGCGGGAGCCGCCGCGTCCGTCTGCTTCTCTGAACGACTGAACTTGTACGCGGTGTCCAGGGTTCGTCTGTCCGACACTCTCGGTGGTTCGCCTCCGCCTCCCGATGTCCCCATAGTTCCTTTGCTCCCGGTGCTGCTTTCAGTTTGCAGCTCCTCTGTACATGTTGCTTCCGTGCTTGTTCCCGGTTCCTCCTTTTCCACACACTCAACAAGCTCTGGCAACTCTCCTTGTAGGGCCTCCTCGGCAGCTGATTCGTCCCATCCAGAGGATGATGTGGTGACATCACCAGGAAACACTACACCGCAGCCGCGTCCACCTCCGCCCCCTCAATCTGTCCTCCCAATTGAAGAGGGAGAGGAGAGCCACCGCTGGGCTACACCACACATCCAAAAATTGCAAAGTTCTAGCTGCAAAAGGGTTAAGACTTTACTCATCTGATTTCTTTTGTGTTTGGTTGTCCTCTGTCCTGCTCTTTTACTCAGAATCTTGTTGTATTCATACTTTTTACTATTAGAAGATCTATAAGTCTTTCACCTTTCTTTGATCTGTATTGTAATTCCTATTTTTTAATCTCTCCCTCTTGTAGGTTCAGTTTTTCTTTCTCCACCTTATTCATTTGAGCTTAAATGCTTATCAGGGGCCTTCTAATCATTGCCTTAAAAGTATCCCAACGTAATTGTGGGTTAAAATCTTCTTTGAGTTTTTCTCTGAAAAGCTTCTCCATGGTTTCTTTTATTGCTTCATGATGTATGTATTAGTGAAGATTAAAAAGTAATCTATTCCAGAAATAGTTTGATGTGGATAGAAAAATAAGGTGTAGTCTCAATTATTTAGATGTTGCAACCTCCATGCATCTTTATAGGTGTATTTGTCACAAAAATTCTGTATAACTTTGTGTGCCAAAGGTGGGTGAGATTTGATCCTAGATGAACACTCCAATGTTAAGTCTAACACAAAATTAAAGTCACCTCCAAGCATGGTAATTGCATTATTGGGTGTCTTTGCTAATAGGTAGTTTATGGTATTCCAAAATTCCACATCACTAACATTGGGTGCACATATATTGAGCGTGTAAAATTCCTTACCATCTTTCTGTAATTTGTTGAATATACATCTTCCTTCCTTGGCCACGTGAGCTTCTATGATAGATCAGGCAATTTTGTTTTATTTTCTGGGAAACAAAATATGTTACTTGCCCAACCAACATATAAGGGGGCTGATTCCTTCTCCGTTTTTTTGTTTCTTGAAGAAACATAATGTCCCCTTTGAGTTTCTATAGTTATTCTGAAATCTTACGTCTTTTAACTGAATTGTTAATACCTTTTACCATTTAGTGACACCAACTTGACTACACAACTTTTCTGACTAGTTAATGTCTATTTCAATATTGGCAGATAGTATGGGTTGATAGAAAGTTTGATATGTTATGCTCTGAGGTTACAAATATATCTTATCATATGAGTTCACCAATCATACATGTTATTTGTTGCCATAAATGGATGGTTAAAACAAACATGGATACTTAGAAGGCAATTAACTAAACGCAGAAATCCGAAAACCCCATTACCCTCACTCCCTCCACATCCCTCCCACATTCCTCTTACCCACCCATTTGATGGGAACTGCATGTCGGCAACCAAGAAAATGTATATGCACTCCGTCCCCCATCCCACCCTACCTCATTTGTATCATAACTTGTATTTAATGATACAACATACAACAGCATTATTAATTCAACTTCTTAACAAACCTTGATGTTTGGATTTTAATGGAATTAGACTGGCAAACAATAACATCTGCAGAAATATTAATGCATTAAGCAATATTTCTTGTTAGCCTCTCAGACCGAGCAGCATATTGTCGAACCAACTAAGGAAATAAGTCACAGTGGGCTCTTATGTGTTAGCTAAAATATTTCATTTCCTTCTGTCTTATAAGGACCTTATCAGAAGTTAAAGTTAGTAATGTATTCTAAGATAATCAGTCAAACTATGTATGCTGGCAGTTCACAGGATTGAAGTAGTAGGCCCTACATTAGTATACTCATACATTGCATTTGTAGATATTTTTCCAATAGAAGTCAAAACAACTTTAACCTAACCAACCAGAGTTCTTAGACACCTTGGAAAAGCTTGAAAGCTATCATCTACCACCTTATCCATCAGCTTTCGAACTAGATGTGCCCATTTCTGATTCCTGTATGTTCTCAAGAAACAACATTAGTTCTTTGTAGTCACTAGAAATTTCTTGTTTGCCTTTGTATATTATTTTAAAGCAAGCCAGGCGTGCAAGGAGAAGTGTATATTTAAAAGACATAACTTGGTTGTTAGTGCCACAAATCCTTTCTGGGTTTGGGCAGTGTCTTTGGAGTAATCTTGAGTAATGCTGATTCCTTTACCCTCATAGGAGATGAATTTCTGCTTCCTTACATAATCCACATGTCGGTGTCTTAGTGGCTTGCATCTCGTAGGCGCACTCATTGATGGTCTTTGATGAGAGCAATCCGGGACAAGGTGTGCTCTATCCAATAATTCAAAATCCTTGAAGACTAACTGGGTCTGGTGGCTTAGTGGACTAATTTGTCCACTGTAGGGGCCTGTGTTGGACCTCATGATCACAAGTTTAAATCCCAGCGGGTCCACTTAGCCTTTCATCCTTCTGAGGTCGATAAAATGAGTGACATAGAGTTAGATAACAATAAATATCTGTTATTCAGTGCCAAGATACCCTTACAAATACACATGTTATGTTATGAAGAATACAATGCCTGTTTGTTTCAAAATCCATTTTTCTAAGAAAAGACGTACAAGTCTTCTTGATCCTCTGCACCTTCAGGAATCCCAACAATACGTAAATTTCCTCTTCTCTTGTTATCTTCCATTTCAGCTACTGTTTTGTGCATAATTTAAGACTTTGATTTTGTGTTGCTTAAGGCTTTCTTGCCCATTTAGGAGGGGTTTTCTCTTCTGCTCTCAGTTTTGTTATTCTCTCAGACATTTGTTTGAATTCTGATTGTAGGCCGGCAATGTCCTGTTGCATGATGTTGTTATTAATCTTGGTGCTTTGAGCTAGTTCTAACACTTCAGGGAGCTTTTCCAGAAAAATGTCCATAGTATAGTGGCGTTGATATCCGATTTTATTTTCATAGGCGAGTCATTATTTCGCTGGTCAACTTTGGTGCTTTTTAGCCCTGATTTTTGCTCTGTCTCCGCCATTGTAATACCAGCCTGAAGAACCATTTTTAAAGCAAATTTACGTAAGAGAATAAGTTAAGTGTACACCTCTGAAATTGTTTGTCAGATATTGCAGAATACCTCACTTAGCGTGGTTCATGTGTCACATTGAGATTGTGCTTACGCCAGTCTGTTGGGTGCACTACATGTAGTATATTAACCAAAGATGCAATTTCTAGCCCATTTGTTAGCCAAGAAACCTGATCAGTGTGGATTCTAAAACGCAAAAGATGTGAAAGGAGGTTTATAGATGCCCATCTATTCATCTGTTGCCTCAACATTGCTTTGTCTCCATTATACAGTACTAGAAAAGGCAAAGCAGAGGAGAGGATGTGGCCTAATGGCTAGAGCAGTCGACCTCAAAGCTGGGGAACCAGGTTCGAGTCTAGGCAGGGACGCTCAACATCCTAGGATTCTAGAAAAATCACTTCATCTCCTAGTGCCTACCAAAATGAATGTGTCCACCTGTAGCGTAACTGGTGCTCATATAAAACGCTCTGATACCTTTGGGTCAAGTTTGCGCTATATAAAACTAACAAAAAATTATAATAATTGATGTGTGCAGGATGAGTTGTAGTGTCCTTGTCATGCTTCCAAGTGTTCTTAAATGTTGTAACGCTACATTATTTACACAGCAAAGACAGTGTCTTTTTTAAGAAGGTGGTGTTGTGAGGACAGGAAGTGCTCATGTGACAGCAGCGCTTGAATGCACAGATAAATTCCCTTGCATGCTGCTCTCATTGGAAGCATTGATCAGGGGCTTTGTTGAAACTAGGCATCCTTTGATTTCTCTTCTCTGTTGTAAACATGTTAACTTCCCTCATTGCTGTTGCAGTAGAAATGCTAAGGCATGTCCCCATTCCTAGGATGCCCTGACACAGCAGTGCCAACTCCAGACTCATTTGGATCTAAAACACTATAACAGCAAAGAATTTGTCTACCATTCTGCTGCCAGGGTTAGTTTTTTTTCATTTAATATTTTATCCAGTGGTTGTTGTTAAGTGTTAGGACTGAATCAAACACGGACTAGCACGGGAGGTATGACGTGTATTCATCATCCCAGGAATTAGTTGTCTTCCCATGCTCCTTCTCTTACCGCATATGGGGTCTGCTTTCTGGAGTTCCTCTTTTTCCTCTCTTTCTCCTCTATATCACATGCTTCACCATTATCCTATAGCTTCCACTCTGTTTTCTATGTTTATTAGGCTTCTTTTCTTTCTTTCCCATTCTTCATTTTGCGTTCAGTTATCGATGTGATGAGCATGTGTACCAACTTCATTTTCACTTCATTTGTCTCTCCATGTTGGCCACTCTCTTTTTGGGATCGGTTCTTCGTCCCCTGTGTCTTTCCGCCTCTCAAGCTTCATGTGCCGTTGCTTCCCAGCACTCTTTTATTTTTTGTTTGTGGCTGGATCTCCATCTGTATCATTCTCTATACACAATACAAACCTTTGTTAAGGGAATGCACTGGGATCCATAAGAAGGTTGTTTTTCAGTTAAATTAGATGCCTTTGTTTGAGCTTGTGCCCCTGGTGCCAAAAGAGGGCCAGCTCTTTAATGGGCTCTAATATTAAGCAAACAATATGTTGTGAAGGCTGACATGAAGACAGACAATAAAAGAAATGTACTTCAAACAGTGCAGAGCTAACAGTGTCCCAATCAAAGAAGAAGTCTCTGGAGATTAATTCACATTTTCGGCCTCTAAAACCACCTTTTGTATGTATTAGGCACAAGATTTTAATATGTTTCAAAAAAGAAAAAAACAGAACGCTCTATTTTGAGCAGTGCCCAGCCCTTAAGTGGGTTGAGCACCAGTTACAGAGAGTTATATGTAACCTGAAAAAAATCACATCTCCGTGAGTTGACTGCTTTTCATCCTACAGTGATTGATAACTGTGGTACCATTTGAGGGAGGTTGTATTAACTCTTAATAAAGCATCCTGTAGATGTGATGATTATTAGGCCTTGCGTATAGGCAGCTTTTAGCTGCCTGTTTGGAAACTATTTCTTGCAAACCATACCAGTGCTTTTTTTCAACAACATTGCATCTTAACTAATCACCATACCCAGGGCCGAGCAGATCCCAGTCCAGCTGCACATGACCATTATGCTGTATCTGCTCCAGCGCCTCTTTTTCACAAACAATGAAATGCCCACAATAAACAACCCAGCTCCCCCTAGGTCTAAGCCATCAATCAATCAGTGGATTTGTAGAGCGCGGCTAATCACCCAAGAAGGTTGTGCTGGTTCATGATGGAATCAGTTGAACAGCCAGGTCTTGAGTGCCTTCCAGAATTCTAGGAAAATAATGGAGATCCGGAGTAGCTAGGGGGAGGTAATTCCATGTTTTCGTTGTGAGGTAGGAGATGGATTGTCCTCTGTAGCATCAGTGGATGTGGGGGTGTGGGTGAGAGAGAGATACAGATTGCAGGAATCTGGATGGTTGGTGGAAGTTCCTGTGGTGGTTGATGTAGGCTAGACCTTGGTTTTGTAAGGCCTTGTAGGTGTAGATCAGCAGCTTGAATTGGCATCTTTTCTGTATGGGGAGCCAGTGGATTTTCCTGAGGTGAGGGGTAATGTGGGTTTTACTGGGAAGGTCAAGGATGAGTCTGGCAGTGGAGTTCTGTATGATCTTGAATCTCTGCAGGGAGTGTGTGGTGATTCCTGCGTAGAGGGCGTTGCTGTATTCCAGTCGGCTGGTGACTAGCGCTTGAGTGACAGTCCTTCTGGTGTTGATGAGCCATTTGAAGATTCTTTGTAGCATGCGACGAGTGAGAAAGCAGGTGTAGGAGACTGCGCTGATCTGGGATTTCATGGATAGTGTGTGGTCTAGGATTATGCTGAGGTTTCTGGCACAGTTGGTCGGTTTGGGTGAGGGTCCAAGTTTCTAAGGGGTGCTGTTGTTGCCGAAAATCAGCCCTTCCATTTTGTCCGTGTTGCGTTTCATGCAGTTGTGCCTCATCCAGTCGACGGCACTCGTCATGCACCTGCCGTAGTTGGTTCTTGTGGTTGTGGAGTTTTCAGAGATTGAGAGGATGAGCTGGGTGTCATCTGCATAGGAGGTGATGTTTAGTTCATGGGCTCTGACGATGTTGGCCAGGGGGGTCATGTAGATGTTAAACAGTGTGGGGCTGAAGGAAGATCCTTGAGGAATGAAGCAGATGATGTCCTTGGGTTTAGAGGTGAATGGCTGCAGTCAGACCCTCTGCGTTCCTCTGGTGAGGAAGGTAACAGTCCACTTCAGGCTGTCTCCTTGAATTCTGATGTGATGCAGTGTCTTGATCAGGGTGTGCTGGGATATGGTGTTGAAAGCTGCTTAGAGGTCGAGGAGGATCACTGCGGCCGTTTCTCCCTGGTCTAGGAGGTTTCTTATGTCGTCTGGGCAGTGATTAGGGCAGTTTCTGTGCTGTAGTTGGTGTGAAATTGGGATTGGAAGGTGTCTAGGAGATGGTTATTCTCCAGGCATTCCGTGTGTTGGCAGTTGTTGGCTTTTTTCAGGACCTTGGCGGGCAAATGGAGCAGAGTGATGGAGTGGTAGTTTTTGAAATTGTTGGGATCGGCTGAAGGTTTCTTGAGTAGAGGCTTGACTTCTGCGTGTTTCCAGACTTCAGGGAAGGTGGCTGTGGTGAGAGAGGAGTTTAGGAGGGTGGTGAGCTTGCTGGTGATCCTGGTGTTTCTGAGGTTGAAAATGTGGTTCAGGCAAGCGTCCGTGGTGGCTCTTGAGTGGACAGATTTCTTGATGGAGGTGGTGTCTTGGGGAGTGAGCAGGTCCTAAGTCGATGGTCTGGGTTAGCTTCGGCGAGTGCGTGGAGGTGGAGGAAGTCAAAAGGTTTGGGCTGGGGTTCCAAGTTTTTGTAGATGGTGATGATCTTTTCATGGGAAAAGTCGGCCAGTGTGTCACACAGTTCTTGGAAGGGAATGATATGTTGTGTAGCTGCAGGGTTGGAGAACTCTGATGATGTTGAAGAGCTCTTTGCTGTGTTTCGAGCTAGCCTTTATGCGGTCGGTGAGGGCTTTCTTTTTTGTTTTTCTCAGTAGCCTGTGGTAATGGTTAGGTCTGTTTTGAAGGTAGTTCTGTCTGCAGCATTCTTGCTTGTGCGCCATTTCCTTTCAAGTTGCTTACAGTTGCGTTTTACTATTAGTTCTTTTGTATACCATCTGGACTGTTTGGTGTATCTCTTGAGTCTGCTAGGCTTGATGAGGGCAACGTTGTCGGCTCAGTTGGTAATCCAGGAGGTGAAATTTGACAGCCTGGTCCAGGTTGGATGCGGTATCTGGGTGGGATGTGTTGAGGGCATCTGCCCATTGGTTTTATGACACTTTGCCCCAGTAGCAGTAGGGGTGGAGGGGCACTGGATAGCTTAGGTGAGTCAGCCGGGGGCTGGTTATGTATGAGTGGAGGATGGCGTTGTCCATCCAGGTAAGTCTGGTGACATGGTTGTACTTGATTCTGTTACTGAATGTGAAGTTAGGGTCTAGAGTGTGCCCTGTGATGTGCGTGGGGCTGGTGATGAGTTGAGTGATTCCAATGTTGTTCATGCTCTTGAGGAGGTTGGCGGTGTTCTCATAGTTGAGGTCGTAAAGGGGAAAGTTTATATCTCTGAGATTGATGTAGTCTCTGGAGTCTATGGCGAGTGGGGCGATGAAGTTGGGAATGGTATTGCAGAAGCTATGGGTGTGGTCCCGGTGGTTTCTAAGTGAGTGTGACCCTGATGGTTGATTTTCCTCAGTTTGGAGTTTAAAGTTGAGGTGCTTCATTGATGAGGTGGTGTCATCTGTAGTGTTGGTGCAGTGGATGTGTTCTTTTTGAATGCTAGTGATCTCTCCTCCTGCGTTTGTTGATGCGGTCCAGGTGTGAAAACTTGTATCCATCAGGTGTTGCTGAGGTGATGTCGGAATCGGACTCTGTGGTCAGCCTGGTCTCGGTGAGAAATATGATGTTGGGGTGAGGGTGGTGATGAGGTCCCAAGTTTTGATGGTATGTCTGCAGTGTGAGCGTGTGTTGAGGAAGGTGAGTGGTTCCGCAGCAGGTGCGCTTTGCTGGTCAGTGGGCGTGTTAGTGGGCGTGTTGGTGGTTGTGGTGTTGGTGGGTTCCCCGGTGTTGCAGGAGAAGGGGCAATGCAGGCAGGAGAAAGGTCCTACCATGGATGTGGAGAGGGGCAACATCAGTTGTTGTTGTGGTGCCCGAGATCCAGGGTTCGGATTTCGGCGGTGATGTAGCTGTGGCTGGTAGATGAACAAGGGTTCCTATTGCTGGGCGCGGCCCAGATGCGGACAGGGACAAATGGGCTTGTCTTTCGCACACCTTTGGTGTGCCCGTACTGCGGCCTCCATTAAGTAAGTCCTGGGAGGAGGGAGAGGTGGAGGGTGGTAGTGGGTGGGTCTGGCGGGAGGTGGAAAACAGGAGGAACACTGCGGCAGAAACAGGTGGAAAAATGGACGGAAAACGAGGCTCAGATTTTTAAAAAAGGCAAGAAAAAAAGGAGAAAAACGGGCACAAAAGTCACAAGGGTAAGAGGCAGAAAACGAGGCAGTGAAAGCACAAAAGGAGGATCTGCTGTACGGGAATGAACAGCAAGAGAGCTTGGCCAGGGACCATGAAGTACAGCAATGACACAAACCAACTGCCAATGAGTTCCAGTGTAGACAGTTCATACAGGTTGGTAAGGATAGTTTTTGTCGAGGTGAGGAAGCCGCTTCCATACCTCCAAGTCATAGCTCTCCAACTAGCATATCTTAGTCGCTGCCCTCTTCAGGAGTTGTACCACCCCACAGGAAGCTTGCTGGCAAGGACGGTTCGGGCTCTTTCATGCTATCAACCAAATTGTCCCACGCTCGTGCCATATCAATGGATTAAGGTTGGCGCTTCACCTCCCTCAGCAACACACCACTCTCATATTCTGCCCACCTGATAAGCTCCATGCACCATTTATTCACCGTAGGTCCCCGTGTGGCCTTCCAATGTAGTGCAATTTGTTGCTTAGTGAGGACCCTGGCTAAATCAATAAATCTGAAAGTGACCTTATACTTGGCCAGGCGCGGGTACCAACCCAACAACCACGTGTTGGGGGAGCAGGAAACATTACGATGAGTAACCTAATTGACACACTCTGTCACCTCTGCTCAGAAGCATTAACAGGTAGGGCAGGTCCACACCATGTGATACATCTCAGCCCTCACCTCCCCACATCTCGGGAATGTTGATCCGGCATTTCGGTAAAATCTTTTAAATACACCAGGCCTGTGAAGGAAATAAAAGTTAATTCATTTGAACTGTGTTTGTCTAGACACCTGTGGAACCTGTTTCAGAATCTTTGACCAGTCTGCCTCAGTAATCGGGGTCCCCAAATCTTCCTCCCATTTCGTCTGTGACCCAGACAGGGGGGTATAAATATCCGCTCTGAGAGCCCTGTAGAAACCCGTGACTACCATTGCAAGTACCTGTGGATGTACAAATAAAATGACAGCCCTGGTGTGTAGGGGGCTTCATCATCCCGGCTCCCCAGTGTTTCTTTATAGTAATAAGAACTGCCCTCCCTGTAACCCAAACTCCACCTGCAGGTCTTCAAGCTCGATCAGCTGTCCCGTACGAAGCAGGTCGCCAACCTGGGTAATACCAGTGGCTGCCCTCTCCGCCAGTCCTCTCCAGTTGCCGCTGTGCAGCAACACCACCAGCTGCTCCAATGGTTAATTAGGAGACTGCGGGAACCATGCGCATGTTTTCTTCAAGCATGGCATCCAGCAGTGCCTCATAACTACTTACTCCCTAGGGCTCTCCCCGTTAATTTGCTTCGGGGTCAAAAGCAGCTGCAATAACTCTGGAGATGTGGGGACAAACGGGCCCACCACCCTCTCAGGGGACTCCCTCAGTACCACAGAGTGGGTGAATCATTGCATTTGCGCTGCCAGATAATGCGATTCAAAATCTTGGGCCGCCAAACCACCTTCTGTCACAGGGCGCGGTAATTTAGCCAGCACTACCCAACACCTTTCAGAAACCCAGATGAAATAAACCAGTAGTGACTCAAGCTCCCAAAACACGCCTTGAGCAAATATCAGTGGTAAGATCGAAAAAAAGTAAAGCAGCCAGGGGAGTGCTACCATCTTAGCAATAGCAATACGGCCGGCTACCGAAATCGGTAATGTCTTCCAGAATTCTATGCTAGATCTCAGGGCTTGAACCGCCACCCCTACACTACCCTCCAGTAAGTTCCTGAGGTCATGGTAGATCTTCACTCCCAGAAACTTCAAGCAAGTGGCCTCCCACAGCAGCCTCCTTGGGGCCGGGGTCTGCATCAACCTCTCACAAACTGGAGACAAGCTAGTCTTCTGCCAATTAATACATAGTCCCAACACCTCCCCAAACCAGTCCAACAATCTGACGTCTGTAATCTGTCCTGTGGAAGCATCCATCAAAAACTTCAGCATATAAGGCAATGTGATGTACAGAACCACGTACCTTCAAGGTCCTGTAGTGAGCACCGGACCTTGCATTACAGGCCAGAGGCTCTACTGCGAGCTCAAAAAGCAACAGGGATAGTGGGTATCCCTGCCGGCATTCCCACCCCTTATGGCCACCTTGTATAGATAAAAGGGGATTAGTGTTCTACAACACAGTCGTTTTGCTCTGCTATCACATCAAGTTTTTAATGCTTTGCATCATGTAGTACTGCTTAGTGTCTCACAAGTGCCTTTGCTAAATAATTGTAAATCTGGCCCTAAAATTCAGACAGGGTGTGGATGACAGCATAGAAGTATTAATACCAACCCAACCCATATTGCGGATGGCCTAATATTGAGCCTGACAAGTCCCGATACACATGTAAAAATTAAAAAAATGTAACTACTAGTGAAGCATAGGTGTTAAAAGGAATTTATGGTCAAACTGTACTCAACCAACAGATCCTAAGATAGCTTTCTTGGTGACAGCAACAATAGCAGACTTCACTCCTGACAAGGTAGAACCTCATGCTTTTTCTGGACTCACGAAAGCTAACTCAGTGTTGGAAGAAGAATGGGACAGATAATAGGGAGGCAAGAGAGTAAAGCATTTGGGAGGGTTAGCCACAGAACCCCAGTCTTTGCTTATTCAGTTTTTAGGTCTCGCCTACGCAGCGCACAAGCGTTGCTTTGGAGTGACCTCTTGGAATCACTCCGGGCTTTTGTGGAAACTCGTGCATGTTCTGCACTGTCTCCAATGGGCACTCGTGCATGTACGGCGTTTACCATGCGGGAGCAAGCAGCGGCGCCATCTGCTTCCAATTATCGCGCTCGCTCCCGTAAGCTAAACGCTGTACGTGGACTGAGCCCACAGCATCGCCCCCAGGAAGTCGCCTCGCGATATCTCCTCTACCCCTGCACATCAAACACTGCTTCGGACCACCCTGCCCGTCAGCCCTTCAAGAAGGCAGTGCCACTTATTGACCGCCGTGCCTGTGAAAAGAAAAGAAACATTTGCTTTTACTGAGTTTACATGTGTCCCTGCCCGACCCTTTAGCAAGATTCGCACATCTTCTTGAAGCTTTACACTTGTTTGCCTGCATTTATGCACCGGGAGGTATTTTAATATGTCTGCCATGGTGCCATTTTTCCTCTGCTCAATTGGGGAAAAAGTACAGTGGGGCCTGCGAGGCTCGAGCTCTGTCCGTGCGAAGGTCGCTGCGGCTCCCTTATCTGTAACTAGGAAATAAAATGTTCGCCGGATGGGGATGCCGCTCAGATGGCCAAGTAAACAGAGCTTCGCAAACACTGGGCAAGTCAAGCGGCTGTTGCTGAACACTCAGGCTGTCCAGTCTTGAATCCCCTCAATGCCCCTTTTTCCACGAACCTATACTTCCTGTCTCTTCAGCTCAACTTACTCTTGCAGTCGCACGTTCCTTTTTTTTTCTTTTTAAAACAGACTTTTATTGAGTTTCATGTAAATACACACACAACCCCGCCACCCATTAACTGGGCGACAGCGAAGACCAGAAGGAAGTACCACCAACAGCCCATCACTCTCAGCCTAGACCCACATCCAATGTCCCATAAAGTATCCACCTTTCTCTGCCGCCTGTCATGCATGTACGATCCAATGCAACAATGTGGAGCAACAGACCACCACCCCCCCCCCTCCCGCTCAAAAACTTCCCCAACAAAGCCCCTCCCCAGCCACCCTCCCAAGCATGTCGCCAGCCACTAAGTTATACAGTAGAGCAGATGTGCCTCTCTTACCACCTCCCACGCTCCCCATCACACGAGGTACAGCAACGAGTTGGTCAAGAACATCAGAGGAAATCACCTAACATGATCCCATGATCCCATGGGCCTCCCCCCGCCCCACACTCCCAACGGTGGTGAAGGATCGCTCAAGTGCCATCTGCCATGTCCCTCTCCTCAAGGACCTCCTCCTCGTCTACTGGAGGATGTTTGAACAGCTCCAGGAGTGCCACCCATGCTTGTGCTATTTCCTGAGATTTCTCGCTGCCACTACGCCGGGCCAACTGTAATCTATAGTTCCCTTCGCTCTCTGCCCACTTCACCATCTCCCTATTCCAGCGCACCAAACTAGGACCCTGTCTCGCCTTCCAGTGGGAAGTAAGTTCTCGTTTAGCCAGGATCAACCCCAGGTCTATAAACCGGCTGGTAACCTTAGTCTTGGTGGTGTGCGGGAACCAATGCAACAAGCTGAGTCCGGGCGACATCACTAGCTCCCTCTTTGTCACAGTCAGCAGGGCAGTCATCACCTCCCGCCAAAAGTCTCCCACCCGCGGGCAGTCCCAGAGCATGTGCAGAAAATTCGCCCAACCCTGGGCACAGCGGGGGCAATCGCCCGACCCCCCCAAAGTACTCAGCAATTTTTCTGGGGGTGAGGTAGGCCCTATGGAAGATATAAAATTGAATGAGTTGGAATCGTGCGTTTCGAGAACATTTCCACGGCCGCTCTACAATCGCCTCCCAAGCCTTTTCTGCAATGGGTTCCCCCAGATCCGCCTCCCACTTGATGCGCAGCGCCGTCAACGGTTTGCGCATGTCACTAGTAATCTGACGATAAAGGCAGGTCATCGCTTTTAAAGTACCCGCCGCCATCACTACATATTGGCAAGCGAGAGACGTATCCGGTTCCACCAGCCCATTTCGCCAATGCTTCCTAATGGCTGCAGACAGGGCAGCATGCAAGAAAAAATCCCCCCGCGGGAGATCATGGCACTCAC
The DNA here is from genome assembly GCF_964204655.1 of Triturus cristatus. Taxonomy (NCBI): domain Eukaryota; kingdom Metazoa; phylum Chordata; class Amphibia; order Caudata; family Salamandridae; genus Triturus; species Triturus cristatus. Next base: position 653,043,281 of record NC_140594.1, read on the forward strand.
AGAGGTCCTGAAAGGGAAGAAGACTACCGTCCTCATAGAGATCACCTATGGCCGTGACTCCAGCTTCCTCCCAGGCCAGCAGCTGGCTCCAGTCTCCCGCATGAGGCAACACTTCATACATCCGCAGCGGGATCTCAGGAGCATAAGGGGTCCCCCCATGCGCCCTCCTGACCAGTCACGCCCAGCATTGTCAGATCGTCCCCAATTCCGGCGGCAGTATAGCACCTCTCAGTGGCGCCCGTAGCAACACGCAGGACAGGAGGTGCCAACTCGGAACCGACCCATCCTGCTCCTCCGGCCACCTAATGTGACCCGCCACCCATTTCGTGAACCATTGAAGTTGCGCAGCATGACAGTAAGCCTCAAAGTCCGGCAACACAAGGCCCCCCTCTGCCCTGGGCCTCTGCAGGGAGGTAAACGCCACCCTCCGTCGGCCAGTTCCCCAAAGAAACCCCGTAATCAAAGTGATCAGCTGTGTGAAGAGTCTACTCGGAATCCAGACGGGGAGGGTCCCAAAATAGTAGAGAAACCTAGGCAAGATGATAATTTTCACCAAAGCAACCCTACCAGCCACGATAGCGGAAGAGTCTCCCAAAAATCAAAGCAGGATTTCGCTCTCCGCACTGCCCGCCCCACATTACCCTCCAGCAGGTCAACGGGATCATGATAAATTTGAGTCCCTAAATATGGCAAACATCGGGGCTCCCACGGGACATCCCCTATCCTCGAATGATCCATCTCGCCCTGCCTGACAGGGAACAGACAGGACTTGGTCCAATTCACCCTGAGGCCCGCCACCCTCTCCAAGGTATCCAGCAAGACTTGCGCTCCTCGCAACGCACCCCCAGCATCCGGCAGAAACATAAGGAGATCATCTGCATTCAATGCTATATGGTGTACTCTTCCCTCTAATACGAGCCCTGGGAAATACCGCCCTGACCTGGCGTGCGCCGCCATGGGCTCTATTGCCAGGGCAAACAAAGGGCATAGCGGGCATCCCTGCCTCGTTCCTCGAGCGACTATGCAGGCTTCAGAAATCAGGCAACCCGTCCGTACCCGTGCAGTGGAAGCACTGTAAAGCAGTGCCGTCCACTGCACGAAGCTTTCTCCCAGTCCGAACTCTCGCAATACATTAAAAAGGTAGGGCCACTCCAGACTATCGAAAGCTTTTTCGATATCGACCACAAAAATGCAAGCTTCTTCCTTGTCATATAGAGTTGGACCCCAAAATCCGCAGGAGTCTGCGTGCATTCATCGCAGTATTGCGGGAGGGAATAAACCCAGCTTGGTCCGCATGGACCAATGCCGTCATATAAGGCATCAAATGACCGGCCAAGATGCTGCTTAAGATCTTGTAATCGAGATTGAGTATCGCTAAGGGTCTATAGGATGAACAATCCCAGGCAGGCTTGCCCGACTTGAGAAGGGGGACTATGAGAGCCTCTTGCGTGGAAGTAGGGAGGACACCTTCCTCACGCGCCGTGTTATAGAGCGCCACCAGATGGGGAGCAAGAGCATCCGTGTAACCTGCATAAAATTCAACGGGGAGTCCGTCGGTCCCCGGCGTTTTGTTCCTGGCTATGTGCTTTATGGCACTGCGTACCTCTCCCACTTCAATATCGCGGCCCAGTACCTCCGCGGCGGCATCCTCAAGACGTGGCAACTCCGCCTTAGGCAAGAATCTCCCGGCGTCCCAGGCCCCAACCTACTTCGATATAACTCTGCGTAATAATGCAAAAAACAATCATTAATGCGCTTCTGGTCCCCTCAGCTCCAGTATATAGGTACCCCTACGCGCCGGATTTGCCAACCAAGCTAGCAATGCCCCCGCCTTGTCCCGCTCCACATGCGCCTTATCTGTGTATGTCTTGAAGTCAAAGCAACGCAGCCTCTCCAGTTGGACTGCAAGATCCTCGCGCGCCTCAAGCAACCATGCATGCCTGTCCGGGCGTTCCGGGTGCTCCCTCTCTGCCTTGTGCAGCCGCTGCTCCGCCTTCTGCACGTCATTCAGCAGCACTCTGCATGCTCCCACTACCTCGCCAATACAGCGCCCCCGAACTACTGCCTTGAACGCATCCCATTCCACCACCCTAGACGATGCCATTCCGACGTTAAGTCGAAAATAGTCATCAATAGCCGACCCAATAGTATCCCGGAACACTGGTTCCTCTAATGTATCCAGACGAAGTTGCCACGTGGGGATGGCGGGACGATCCCGCAGCCAATGCAAGACTGACAACAGGGGGTTATGATTCGACGCCGTCCTAGCTAAATATTCACTATGGACCATTGCCCCGTGGACATCTGGGGAGCTAAGGATCGAGTCCAATCGAACATGTAAGGCATGTAATGGTGAGAAGTAAGAATAATCCCTGTCAGCCGGGTGATGTACTCTCCAGGTATCAATCAGCCCCCACTGTTGCTGCCTCTCCTGCCGCACCCTGGCCAACCGATGGACTGGAGAATCCGGGAGAGGAGGATGGAAGCGATCCAACGAGACATCAGTAATACAATTAAAGTCGCCACCCAGAAGCACCAAGCCAGTTTCCCAGAAAGGCGTGCAAAAAAGGAGGTCTGATCTGTGTTTGGAGCATAGATACTACCTAAAACAATATCCCTACCATCTAGCCGCCCCACTACCACCGCATAGCGACCATCCGGGTCGATCACCTGTCCAGTGCTCTGAAACGGCACCCCGCCCGGATCCAAACCAACACACCCGTGCATATGCTGAGTATGTGGTACAGAACATCTGCCCCCGCCACCTCCGTTGCAGTACTAGCCCCTCCTGCTTGGTTAAGTGCGTTTCCTGCAACAATGCTATCTGCACCCCGCCGTCGAAGATAAGCATGAATCGTATGCCAGCGAGCCATGGTGTGCATCCCCCTAATGTTCCACGATATACACTTAATATCTACGGTGGCAGCAATGACCCGGCACTGTAATCACTGCTCAGTCCACCTCCTGCTGCGACATGCTTGGCCCCACCCTCCCCTCCCCCTACCCCAGCATCCCAACTCCCCGAACTCCCACACCCCAGGACAGGCACCCTAAAACTAGCCCCCATCCAAACAAAAAGAACAGTCAACCTTGCCATCATGGATAGTGAGACGTGAGCCAAGACAAGAGACCCAAAGCCCTCCCGGCTCTCCCCCGTCAAGTGTGAATAAACCAGCAGGAGCCCCTCAAAGAGCCCCACAATGCCATTCCATTGAAAGCAACTCCCCTCCGTTCCCAGGCCACATCCCCTCTAATAATCAAACCTGGGTGGCAGTTCAAGCACGTCCCACCCCACCAGTCAGGCCCTAATCAGCTAAACAAGTCCACTGTTTGCGGAGTGACCTTCGGCAGTTCAGCATCGGAGTCCCCGTTCGTGCTGGTAGCCGGAGAAGATCCAGACCTCTCCAGCCCTCGGCTAGAAGCAGCAGAAGCCGGCCTGGAGCCACTTTGACTAATCGCCACCACCGCCTGTACAGCTCTGTCGCGCTCAAGACGACGATCCGGCAGCGGCAAGGACCCCGGCGGACTCACAGCAACAGAGGATCGCCTCTCCGCAACACTCCCCGGCGGGCTCTGCAGCGATCCCGCCTGCCGCGTCTCGAGCCATTGCCACGCGTCTTGCGGGGTGGTGAAAAAGAGGATACTGGAGCCGTCCACCACCCGCAGCCGTGCCGGAAAGAGCATCTCATAGGAAATATGGAGTTGGCGCAACTTTCGCTTGAGAGCCAAGAAAGAGGCACGCTGCTTCTAGACCTCCCGGGTGTAATCCGGGAAGAGCATCACCCTGGAGTTAGCAATCTGCAGATGTTATTTCTCTCGAGCCTGCTGCAGGAGGTGGTCCCTGTCCCGGTATGGCAGTAATCTGGCCACCATGGGCCGCGGGGGTGCTCCCAGCCTAGGAGGCCTAGCCGGGACCCTGTGGGCTCTCTCGGGGGGCAAAAAACGGGGATAGCCCCTCCGGCGCAACCTCGGATCGGAACCAGTCTTCCAAGTATCGGACTGCATCATTCTCCTCCGCCCGTTCTGGAACACCCACGATGCGGAGGTTATTCCTGCGGGAGCGCCCCTCGCTGTCTTGCGCTCTCAGCTCCAGCACTCGCACCCTGTTCACCATCTGTTCCAAGGAGTGCTGCAAGGCGGTCACCCTGTCCGGTACCTCCGCCATCGTCCTTTCATTCGCCGTCACCCGCTCCTTCATCTTCTTGTGGTCATCCTTTAATAAAGCCAGTTCCACACCTATAGTGTCTATCTTGGTCTTGAGGGCCTCCCGAGACGCTGTGATGGCCTGCATTATATCCACCAAGGTAGGACCGCTCGAAGTCTCCACCCTGGGGTTGTTCGTCGCAACGTCCTCGCCTTCAGAACGGTGCCCCCCATCCTCATCCTGTAGGACAGCAAATCCCAGTCCTCCGCGACGTTCGGCCCATCGCAATCGCACACCCAGTGCCCCCAGCCTCCAGGCCTCCTCCACTCTAGCAACTCCCAAATGTCACAGTCAGGGGCAACTTCAGTGTAGCGCGAGTATGGAGGCCAGCTACCAGCAGACCAGAAGCGTCCAGGGGTAGCGCCCCGTACCCCCCAGTCACCACTATAAGGATGGACAGGTGTACTCCGCCCAGTCCGCACTTCACAGGTAGCAATCAATAGTCCGTCAGCGCTCCCCAGACCTCCACTCCTCCTCGGACACCGCTGTGCAGCGGTGCTCTCTACGGGGAGCAAAACGGCCCACGTGTAGACCTCCTGGTCACAGCCGTCCCAAGGAAGGTGCCTCCAATCCACAGGCCGTAGGCTCGAAGTACCCTGCCACTCCTCCTGCGCCCGCAGTCTCCACTAGCACCCTCACATTGACCGCACACGCACCACCAGGCAGTCCAATGCTCCACAGGGGCAAGGAGTAGAGGAAGTCTATGGGGACAGCAAGACCCCAGACACCAGCAGTTCCGGTGGGCTCACGGCCCAGCTCCGCCACCAACAGCAAGGCCCGCTGCCAGAAAGGGGATCCACTCGCCGCCGGCCGGTTCTCGTCACCTCCAGCCCGCAGCGCCCCCCACACCTGGAAGGGTCCACCAGCACAGCAGAGCAAATCAAAGCGGGAGGCAGGCAGCAGGCCCGCTCTGCCGAACCCCAGCAGCGCCCTCACCACAGGCACCGCGTCATGCAGGTCTCCTCTCCCGGTTGTACCGCCACGGCTCACCCCCAATGCAGCAATGAGTCTTGGAAGTCCAGCTGCCCACAGACAGCACCCAGTGACATGGGTTAGTTTCAGGGCCTGTCTGCTATGCGAGCGCAGCTCCGCAAGAGCTCCACATACCTTCAGGTAGTCAGCCAGGGCCGGGTGCAACCACGAGGGCAAGTAGTCCAGGTACTCTAGCACCTTGTCCAAGCTCCACCACCGCCACAGCAACCAGGACGGGAAGCACTCCCATACAATCCCCACGCTCACCACAGGCCGCGCTGCAAGGAAGAAGCGCTGTCCAAGCTGGCCAACTCAGGAAGGAGGCTGGGCGACGTCCCAGTCGTAAGCAGGTCAGGATGCACCACAACAATGCCCTTCAGCCCACCGACACTGCCGCAGCTCACCCCTAATGCAGAAGTGAGGCCTCTATGTCCAGCTGCCCACAAACAGCCCCCAGGGGCTGCCTGCCATGTAAGCACCCCCCTGCATGAGCTCCACACACTTTCGGGTTACCAGCATGCATTGTGCGTCAGTGCTGGTACCGGGCCCACTCCGCCGCCCGCAAGCACTCAGCGGTCTCTTATCACGCTCCTCCTCAGAATGCCCCTCCGCTCCGTCTCGGGGCCGCCATCTTGGAGTCGTAATGCAGCGCCAGGACGCGGCGCTCCGGTTCCTCCGCGCACTGTCCCTCTGCACACTGTCCCCACGCCGGATCGTCTTCAAACCTCCGTGTCGGTGGCAAAACTGGGACACTTCACTGCCCCTGAGGTGTAGCCCTCAGCGCTCGGGATTCTGCAAACCACCGCGGTATCTCCGTCAGGCCACGGCCGCCATTTTAGGTCGCCGCAGCCAGAGCGCATTCGGGGCAAAGAGTCGTTCCCCGCTCCACACTTGTAGAGTACGTAAGTAGATGTGTTGCATTGTTTTACCTTGATGTTATTTCCTTGCTGTACATTCTGTGTTCTGTGGCGTGCGCTTCTTGAAAGAAGGTTTACTTTCAAGGAGTGCTCGTGTCTTGCCTCTGTTGTGGACAGAGAATTCCAAACTGAAGAATTTTATTCTTCGGTTGGATTTCTGCCGCAACAGACGTGCTCCAGTGACTTCCTTTGAGCAAGAAGAATAAACTTCATGAAAACGAAGGATTACCATTGTGGACATTTTACTTACTTTTTGCCTTCATTTCCTTGGATCTGTACTCCACATTTTGGCGACGATTTCGTAAGAAGGAAGATTTCACCAAACTTGCACGCTCTCCTCATTAAAAAAACGCGCAAATTGATGTTGGCATCGTTACGTAATATTTGTTGTGCTTTCCGGCGATCAAATATCTGCACGGGGGAGCCATCGGCGGAATTTTGAGTGCTTTGCAATTTTTCATAACGCACTCTTCTGACACCTCACGCCCCAACGTCGTATCATAGCAACGGATCAAAACAACACAACGTTGCGCTTCGTCACGCACAGACCGGACCGGCGGCCATTTTAAGGAATCAACAGGTTTGTTTCCGTGGCAACGGAGCTTACGAGTGAAAGATTTTGATCGGGAAAGAGATTACTTCGCACAAGCTTGCGAAGAGTGTATATTCTTCAGCGATATACACGCTAATTATAATAATTCGAGATATAAAGCCTACATTTGGTAAGAGAAAGGTGTCAGTCACAAGAAGGAAGAAATTTTGAGGAAAATACAAAAAAAGGTATTTTAAATTTTATTTTCTCAAGCATATAAGAGAGAAGAAAATAACATTTAAAAAAAAAAATAACATTCAAAGTTACATGAATTACATATTGTGAATAACACTGGTTTGAAATACAAGTTTATTTAAAGCAGTAAAAATAGTAAATAAGATACAGAATACACAAGAAAATGGCAGCAAATCAACAAATTGTGCTACTTGAACAATTTCTTCCTTTATCTGGAAAACCAAAAGAAATATGGAAAACCTGGTTTCGCAGTTTCCAGAGTTATTTGGTTGCAATTGACGCTGATGATTATTCAGCTAAAAGAAAGTTGGCAATTTTGTATAGTCACTTGGGAAAAGCGGGACGGGAAATATTTGATAATCTTCCTCCCGGTATTCCCCCACCTGGTAATGGAGATGGATGGAATGTTTTTTCTGATTCAGTCCAGAGACTAAATTAAAAATTTCAAAAACAACCAAATGTAATGCTTGAACGATATAATTTCATGAGAAGAAAACAAGAGCCAAACGAAACAGTGGAAGAGTTTATTTCGGCTCTCAGAAATTTAGCAGCAGAATGCAATTTTGGTGCTTTTCATGATATAGTCATCAGGGATCAATTTGTTTACAAGTGTTATCATAAAAAAATACAAGAAAGAATTTTAAGCTGCCGTGATCCAACATTATCAGAGGTAATAGATATGGCTAAAAGCATTGAGCGATCTACAATTTCATCACAATGTATTTCACAAGAAGCGACTTTTTCTGCAAATTCACAGAATAAATCACAAGTCAATGCCATTTCCACAAAAAGCAAGTTTGTTAAACCCTTTGTAAAACCATTTCAAAGGAGAATGACTTCTTCATGCTATAGATGTGGTTCAAGAACACATCTTGGGAACAGTCCTTTTTGCCAGGCACTTGGAAAGAAATGTTCAAATTGTCAAAAGATTGGACATTTTTACACAGTATGTAGGGGCAAGAGATTTGTTCAAGTCAGTGCTGTCTCTTCAATGGAGGAATACCCAGACACAAATATTGCTTCTGTGGATTCGGCTCTACAAAACCTGGATATTAACACTGTTAATATTTTGTCGCAGTCTTTAGAGAAAAAGATTATTCTTGCAATTGATACTGACGGAGAGTCATCAATGATTAGTCGTGCAAAAGAACCTACGTGCGAAGTTATGGTTAATAACATTTCCTTTAGCATGATGGCAGACTCTGGTGCACCTGTAACCATCATTTCTGATGTTTTATTTCATTTTCATTGGCCATCTCATTCCATGAAGTTACATCCTCTGGATATTGTTCCAAAGGGTTATGGTGGTAAAGACATTGACATGTTGGGTTATTTTATGGGTGATGTGACATGTTTGGGAAGGTGCACTTGTACGAAAATATATGTTGCAATCGAGGGAAAATGTATTGTGGGTTGGCAAGATCTTGCAAAAATGGGCCTTAAGCTAGTTCCAGGTTCTGATACTCCAGTACAGGTTAATGAGGTCTCCGTTTCATTAGTGTCAGAAGATTTAAATGATCTAGCTAGTAGTATTATTTCAGAGTTTCCAGAAGTCTTCAAAGAAGTTGTTGGGAAAATTAAAAACTATGAGCACTTAATCAGGCTTAAACCAGGTGCAATCCCTGTTATGCACAAATTAAGGACAATACCCTTAAATGTTAAAGATGATCTTAGAAAATTATTAGATAAAATGGTCTCTGAGCCTGGCGGCTGGAGGACTTCGAGGGACGAGCCCGACGCAATAACATCCGTGTCATAGGCGTACCGGAGTCCTCCGACAACCGCCCGGTTGACCTCCTGGTTGAGGAACTCATCCTCCAACAGCTGGCCCCCGCTGGCCTAAGTAAGTTCTTTGCCGTGGAGCGGGCCCATCGAGTTCCGGGCGGTCGACCGCGGCCGGGGGCCCCCCCGAGGCCTATTGTAGCCAAACTTTTCCACTATAGAGACCGAGATGCGATTCTGCAGGCCTCACGGGTCCACGGCCCGGTTCGTCATGAGAACTCTTCAATTAACTTTTATCCGGACTTCACCCAACTTGTCCAGAAACAGCGGATGGGTTTCCAGGGGGTGAAGCGTCGTCTCCGTGACCTGGGCCTTAAGTACTCTATGCTTTATCCCGCAAAACTTCGAGTGGAACACGAGGGTCGGACTGCCTTTTTTGACTCTCCCACGACTGTGAGTGACTGGCTGGACTCGCTGCCGGACAGGGGTGACCGGCCTGGGCCCTCTGCCGGTACCGAAGGTGACGGGTCCCCTTTGGAGTGACTTTTGGTCCTTGACTTTGCCATTTTGCACTGTTCGGCTGGGTTTTACTTCTTTTGTTCATTTTGTCTCACTAGGACCTGTGTGGGGAGCGGGCGGGGACGGGTCCCTTTCCTCCTCCGGGGTCTTTTCGTAGAATGGGGTTAGTAGGGCGACAGGCACACTGCAAGTTGGGGGGGTTTTTTGGACCGCAGGGGTGCAGGGTGGGGGGGAGTTGGATGTGGGGGGGGTTGGGGGGTGGGAGGAGTTGTTTTGATGTGTGTTTTTTATTTTCAGGGCGAGGTATTGATTTTTGTCCAGTTTCGGGGGCTGTGCTACTGGCTGGGGGACCTTTGATCTATTGGAGGGGATGGGGGGGGACGGGTTGAGGTTGATGTCATGGAACGTCAATGGGTTGGGTGACCGTATCAAGCGGGGTGTTGTGCTGCAGTATTTGCGTCGTCTGGCTCCTGATGTGGTGTTTTTACAGGAGACGCATCTGGTTGGTAATGTTTGTCATGCAATGAACAGGGGGGGATACCGCCTCGTGGCCCATTCTGGTTTCACCACAGGTTCTAGAGGGGTGGGCATTCTCCTGCGATCCTCACTTCCGTTAGAGATCACCAGGGTAGTCTCGGATGATAGAGGGCGCTATGTGGGTCTGACTGGGAGGTGGGAGGGGCAGTCCCTTTCCTTGGTCTCAGTTTACGTCCCCCCGGGCCTCCAGAACTCCACCTTTTCGGACTTGGGTCGAATGCTGCTTGAACTTCCCGACAGTCTTTTGCTTATGGGCGGGGACTTCAATTCGGTGCTTTCGGGTGACCTGGATCGTCACCCGCCCAGGGCCCTCCCCGCTGCCCAGGCATGGCTCGGCGGACTATTGGAGACCTTCGGTCTGGTAGATAGTTGGAGATTGATGCATCCGACACAATGTCAGTACACCTTTCACTCTGGGGCGCATGGGAGTCTTTCCAGATTAGACTATTTCCTTATGCCCGCGGCCCAGACTGCTCGAATTCGAGAGGTTAGGCACCTGGCGCGGGGTATCTCTGATCATTCCCCGCTGTGGCTGCTCTTTGACACCGGGTCGCGGTCTGCAGGGCGGATCGCTCCCATTAACCCTTGGTACCTGCGAGACCCTACGACTCGCGACAGCTTGGTCAAGTCGATTGACCAATACTTCCTTGAAAACGAGGGGTCGGTGTCGTCCGCAATGTCCCTGTGGGAAGCCTTTAAAACCGTGCTCCGCGGACACGCCCTCGCCCAGATAGTGGTGGCTAAGAAGATCAAGAGTGAGGCAGTGGTGAAGCTGGAGACTGACATCTCGGGGCTGGAGTCGGCCTTGGAGGCGGGTGTCACTCCGGACGGGCTCCATGCCCTCAGCTTGAAGCAGTTTGAATACAGGTCTCTTGTTACTGATGCTGCCAAGACTATGTATAGGGAGCAGCAGGGTAGATTGTATGACGCCGGGGACAAGGCGGGTAAATTGATTGCTTGGCTGGACAAGAAGGAGAGAGTGAATCGTGTGGTCCCGGAGCTTCGGGCCTCGGATGGAGCGTGTGTGACTGAGCCTGGTGAGATTGTGGAGTGTTTCGCTGACCACCTCCGGGCCGTGTACTCCCCGGTGACGGATAGGGAGGAGGAAGACTCTCGCCTTCTGCTGCGGGATATTGCTTTGCCCGGCCTGTCCGTCGAGGACCGTGAACAGCTGGACACCCCCTTGTCTGTTGACGAGATTGCCACTGCGATTCGGTCCCTTCGCTCTGGCAAGGCTATGGGTCCCAACGGCCTGCCTATTGAGTTGTATAAGTTGCGCCCGGATAAAATTGCGCCTTTCCTCCGTCGTATGTTCCAGGAGTCCCTCGAGACGGGTTCCCTTCCCGCCGACCAGCGTCTGGCTACTATAGTCGTGATCCCCAAGGAAGGTAAGCCACGAGACCGCTGTGCCTCCTACAGGCCTATTTCTCTATTAAACGCCGAGCCTAAGATACTGGCTAAAGTCCTCGCCAATCGTTTGCTGAGCGTTATCTGTGATCTGATCCATCCTGATCAATGCGGCTTCATCCCTCATCGTAACACCGCTCTTAACCTGCGGCGTCTCCACGGCGCCCTCGCTAGGGCGGAGTACCTCTCCGAACCAGCCGTACTGGTTTCTCTGGATGCCACGATGGCATTTGATACCATCGAGTGGCCATTCCTCTGGGCTGTCTTGACCAAATTCGGCTTTGGGGAGGGATTTCTTGGTTGGGTGAAGCTTCTTTACACTGGACCAATGGCTCAGGTGGTTGTCAATGGGCGGGTCTCTCGGCCTTTCGCTCTCGGTAGGGGTACGAGGCAGGGGTGCCCGTTGTCCCCTCTGCTCTTTGCTCTCGCCATGGAACCGCTCGCTGCCTGGCTCCGCTGGGAGCCCTCGATTAGAGGGATCCGGTGGGCCCCGGGCTTCGAGGATCGGGTCTCGTTGTACGCGGATGATATTCTTTTGTATCTCACCTCGCCGCGACAGTCGCTTAATGTTCTCTTTGATGTTCTTACATCCTTTGGGAGAAATTCGGGTTTGACGATTAACTGGTCTAAATCCTGTGTCTATCCTATCTCTGGTGGCCCTCCTCGCTTGCCGCCTCGGCTTCCGATCCAACTATCTCTGTCCGGCTTTAAATACCTGGGGGTGTACGTCTCGTTGGACCCGGCGGTTCGCTACGAGCAGAACCTCCTGCTTCCACTTCGGCGTTTGAGGGAGGATACGGCTCGGTGGTGTAAGCTGCCCTTGTCCCCGCTTGGTCGCGCAGCGCTGTTTAAAATGATGTCCCTTCCCAGATTCCTTTATGCACTTCAGAACTCCTTCGACGTCATTCCGGTGGCCTACTTTCGGGAGGTGGAGAGCCTGCAGAGGAGACTGGTATGGGACGGGCGGGCGCGTATCGCTCTGGCAAAGCTTACTCTCCCCTGGTACGACGGGGGCATCGCGCTTCCCGACATTAGAAGGTACTATTGGGCCTCACAGCTATCGGCCATTAACCATGCCACGTATGCGCCTGGCTTGAACCCGGCGTATGAGATGGATAAATTCCTGCTTCCCGGCGGTAACTATAATAGGGCGCTTTACTCCCGCTCGGCTGGAAGGACCCTTACGGGCCCTACTAAGATTGCGGTAAGGATCTGGAAGGCGGCTAATGTAGCCATGGGCTGGAGTGAGCGCTTAACATGTGCCACTCCTTTATTTGCCTCCGACCGACTGGGAAGCCTCTGGAAAACGAAAGGCTTTGAGCGTTGGGACACGATCGGTATTAGCAGAGTGGGTGACCTATGGATTAAGGGCGCGGTTAAAACCTTCGCGGCGCTCCAGAGTGAATACGAGCTTACTGAAAGGGAGTTCTTCCGTTACGCCCAGGTTCGGCATGCCCTGCTCTCGGTCTTTGGGGTAGGGACCAAGGTCCCGGCTTCTTCGCCCCTCGAGGACCGCATACTCGATGGTCACGTGCCTGACAGCACTATCTCTCTAATTTATAAAAAACTTATTAATAATCGGGCTGACCTCTTGGTGCGTCTTCGGGAGGCATGGACGGGAGATGGGGTGGAGCTGGACGACGAGGACTGGCAGTCCGCACTGTCGTCCCCTAAGGAGGTGGCCATCCCGGCCCGTCTCCGTCTGGTCCAGCTTAAGATTCTCCACCGGGTTTACGTGACGGGTCCCCGTTTGGTTTCGATGGGATTTTCTGACGACGGGCTCTGTAAGCGGGGCTGTGGGCTTAGTGCCACCTTTCTCCACATCCTTTGGGAGTGCCGCGAGGTGGCGGAATACTGGCGCCGGGTGCATGTGGTAATGGGACAAGTCACCGGGGTCGCTCTGTTGCCGGAGGTGCGTCGCTGTGTTCTGAATGTGTGGGAGCCCAATGATTATAACGCGGCCCAGACTCGGTGGGCGGCCCTGGGGAACATGATTGCCAAGAGAGATATAGCGCAGCTTTGGGGTTCCCAGCGGCCGCCCACCGTGTCTGTATGGAAGGAGAACATGGACTGGTGCATGTTCAGGGAGAAGACTGTGTATGTGGCTCGTGGTAAACCGGGGGCATGGGGTAGAATCTGGGGGCAATGGAATCAGTATCGTGGAAATATCTGTGCTCCCCCCCTGGTGGACACTTCCGAGGTTGCCTTGTCCCCCTGACCCTTGATGGTTCCTTGCGTATTTGGAATATCCGAGTGTAGACCTGGCTCTCCCGTGACCCCGCCTGACCTCTTAGTCCTCCTTTCCCTTGACCGCCATCTGGTGGTCGGATGTAGGGTCCCCCTGCTGTAGTCTGACGCCCACTTCATGTCACTACGCCTCGCCTTTTGTTTTTAGTTGTTATTTATGGTAAACGTATGTATCCTGATTCCCTTAGGAGTATCCGGAGCTTCTGTAATGGGCTGGGGACCATGGGTCGGTTGATGACTTTAACACTGTGTGATCCTTTTTGATTCTAGCGGCCGGCCCTGGTGGTTGTAGGCCCATGCTTGTATCCTTTTTTCTGTTCAATAAAAACCTTTTAAAAAAAAAACAAAAAAAAAAAAAACAAAAAAAAATGGTCTCTGAAGGCATAATTGAGTCAACCATCTCTTCACAATGGGTCAGTCCCATAGTTATCGTTAAAAAGAAGGATTCTAGCATTCGTTTGTGTGCTGACCTTCGCTCATTAAATCAGAATATAATTATTGACTCTCATCCTCTCCCAAAAATTCAAGATTTACTCACTGGTATATCTGGTTCAAAATTCTTTACTTTGCTTGATTTACGGAGTGCTTATCATCAAATTCCTTTGTCACCATTGTCATCTGAGCTTACTACATTTATCACTCCTTTCGGAGCATATAAATATTTAAGACTTCCTTTTGGCTTGGCTTCTGCGGCCAGTGTTTTCCAGAAATTTATGGATGACCTTCTTAGAGATATACCATCTGTACAAGCGTACCAGGATGACGTCCTTATTTTTTCAAAAAACAAGTGTGATCATATTCACACTTTGAGGGCAGTCTTATCCCGCTTCAAGTAGGTTGGTGTAACTTTAGGGAAAGATAAATGCAAATTTTTTGCAAAAGAAGTAGATTATTTGGGACACTCACTTTCAGAAAATGGAATTAAATCAAAATTTTCACTTTCTCAGGCGATATCAAATGTACCAATTCCCTCTGATAAAGATTCCCTGAAATATTTTTTAGGATTGACGGAGTATTATTCTCGGTTTATCCAGGGTTACTCCCAAATTGTTCAGCCTTTGCGTGCCCTTCTCTAGAAAAGTGAGAAATGTAATTGGTCAAGTGAGGTTGAATATGCATTCAACCTAGTTAAGAAAGTCATAATTGAGGCTCCTGTTTTGTCATCTTTTACTCCAGGATCAAAATGTACAATCTCTGTTGATGCAAGTCAACATGGATTGGGCGCAGTACTTTGTCAATGGATAGGTTAAAAAGAGCATACTGTAGGGTTTGCCTCCAGATCTCTGACTAGTGCTGAAAGAAATTATAGCACTATTGAGAGAGAAGCTTTAGCCTGCTCTTGGGCAGTAGAAAAATGTAAAACGTATATCTGGGGTTCGCACTTCATTCTTCTTAGTGATCATAAACCTTTGTTGCACCTCCTCAATGGTAATGGCACTGGTAAGGCATCAGCCAGGTTAGTCAGAATTTTGTCTAGGTTACATGAATTCAACTTTACCATACAACACATTTCGGGAGGACATCATTTGAGAGCAGATTGCCTTTCTAGATTATCTTTAAAAGGAAATTCATCTGATTCAAGTTTTGATGATGTAGAATGTGTTGTTGCTTCAATTGAGGATTTAGTTCTGTCTCCTTTCAGTATATCACAATCGGATTGGGTAAAAGCTTATTGTGATGATGCCACACTTTTCGCTGTTAGAACATGATTATATCAGGATGGCACAAAGAACGTTCCCTTCCTGGTCCTTTAAAATCATTTGCACAAGTGTCGAATGATTTATCTATTGTTAATTATGTGATTTTTCGTGGAGACCAGTGTGTTCCTACATCCATTTTTAGAAACAAACTTTTTCATGCAGCTCATGAAGGACATTTAGGGATAGGTGCCACTTCTAGAAAGCTTAAAGAACACTTTTGGTGGCCAGGTCTAGATGGAGATATATCAAATTGGATTAACAATTGTAATACATGTTTGGTTTCAGATAAACATTGGAAGACTTCTCAGCTTCCTTTACACTGTGTTCCTTTACCTGAGGAGCCTTGGTCTAAACTTGCAATTGATTTTGCGGGTCCTTTTGTTGTTTTACCTCAACATAAACAGTTTATTATTTCTCTCATTGATTATCATTCAAAATGGGTTGATTTTGATTTTTGTGAAACTCCAAATTCTCATGCTGTCATAAAATTTCTAAATAGAGTTTTTCTAGCTGAGGGTTCACCAAGCGAAGTGGTAACGGATAATGGGTCACATTTTTGTTCTTCTTTAATGCAGGAGTATTTTAATGCACATGACATCAAGCATCTAAGAGTTGCATTGTACTCTCCTTCCTCGAATGGTCTTATTGAAAGAATGAATAGATTTTTTTAAAGAGGGAATTCAGTCTGCTATTTCCACCAATGTTGATGTTGAAGAATTTCTAAGGAAAAAGATTTGGTCATACATTGTTTCCCCTCATTCTACTACGGGTATTTCTCCCTTTAGATTACTGAAAAGGAGAAATCCAAATGGGAACATTTGCCCATCTTGGATAAAAGGTCTTTCAAGTAAAGACAGTAATTGCTTAGCTTGTAAAGATAAGCATATTCTTAGAAGAAATGTCTTGATACAACAGGAAGTACAAAGGAGAAATTTTGATTCTGCTGTTAAACATGTTGTACATACATTCCAGGTTGGTGATTGGGTTATGATCAAAAATCCATGTAGAGTCACTAAAGGTATTTCGAAATTTTCTTTACCCACTCAAATTATAAAAGTTGCAAAGGGCTCAGTTTTTTTGGATAAAAAGGGGTGGTGGAATAAAAGAGCTATAGTTAAACTTTCCCCTGAACAAGCTGATAGAATTAGGATGACTAAACACTCTTCTGGTTCACATTTCCCCATTGGCTCACCTTCTGACAATCCTCACACACAATCTTCTCAAACTGCTCCTTACAGCCCTACTCAATCTACTTCTCAAGACTCAGATTTACAGATCAATTATGCTTCTCCCACACCCACAACATCTGTATCAATCAGACCTACAAGGAACTGTTCATTTCCTGCAAAATTTAAGGATTTTTATTTGTCTTAATTTTTCTTATTCTAATAGCATGTTTTTCCTTTATTAAAAAAAGGGAGATGATGTAGAGTACGTAAGTAGATGTGTTGCATTGTTTTACCTTGATATCATTTCCTTGCTGTACATTCTGTGTTCTGTGGCGTGCGCTTCTTGAAAGAAGGTTTACTTTCAAGGTGTGCTCGTGTCTTGCCTCTGTTGTGGACAGAGAATTCCAAACTGAAGAATGTTATTCTTCGGTTGGATTTCTGCCGCAACAGACGTGCTCCAGTGACTTCCTTTGAGCAAGAAGAATAAACTTCATGAAAACCAAGGATTACCATTGTGGACATTTTACTTACTTTTTGCCTTCATTTCCTTGGATCTGTACTTCACAACACTCCAGTCACCTATGTCGCCGAGGGACCTCCTACAGGGCACCAGACATTCCCACGAAGGATGAGCAGTCAGGGGCCCCCTCGGCCCATCAGGATCAATTGTAACGGAGGGAGGTCACGGAGCAGCTCCGAGGTCCGCTTCTTCTTACATCGGCGTCCGTCGCACATTCCTTTTCAGCGCTGATTTCTCCCTGTGGCACAGTTTTCCAATCGTTCCGAAAGCACCCGCAGAAATTAAGCCCCACCTGTGTCGGCATTGGTGTGTTTAGTGATATTATTTCCAGACATTACAGTAGAAATCCTCCTAGACCACCGTGAAAATATAAGCGCCAGATCTGAAAGGGCTTGCACGCCTGTCAGTCCAGTCCAGCGACCGGATCGGAGCCGTGGCACATAATGCAGGCAGGCGTGTATCCGCAGTCTTGACTTCTGTAAGACAGCTTCTGGCATTTTATTTCTTAAGCTTTGCTGTCTAGTGTTTGTGAATACTGCGGAGACTGTGGGGGTAACATTTGTGAGTGGTATTTATTAGTTACTAAATGATCACACTATTGTAATGTGTTAAAAATACAAAAGTCAGTTGGGTTTTTCACTACTACCAAGACCATTCTGGTAATACTGATTAGTGCACATTTTGGCCAGTTTTTCTGTACACTTTATATGGCTCGGCCATGACGGATATAATTGCGTCTCCAAGCCTCATTTCTGTGTCTTTGGTTTTGCAATGTTATTCCTCCGTTGATGCACACAACCTGCAGCTGACTTTGCTCCTGGCAAGAAACGGGTTCTATTCATGTGATGACTGGTCCATAGAGCTGCCTGCTCCCTCCATTCTTGGATTCACTGTGAGAAGCGTCACCTCAGGCTGCTGTGGCTGTACCCCGCCAGTTTGGCGAGGCCTTCCAAGTGTTTGACTTGTACCCCACCATAGCAGCTCAGCCTGCAACGGGTGCCCTACAAGATCGCCTTTGAATCTACCTGTCTCGTGGGTGCAGTTGCTGTCTAATTCGCATTGGCCAACGTGGATACATTTTTGCGACCACCAAGTGTCTTGCTCTTAGTAGCTCTTTCAGGCCTCTATAACGTTTACCAGTTTGGGGAGGGCTGTGCAATCATTGGTTAAATACATTGTGATATAATTTTATTATATTCCAAGTGCCTCTTAGTTTAAGCTTTGTATATGTTCGTTTCATGTCTCACTTTGACGCAACATTTTGAAGTTCTCTGGAATCAGGGTGAAATTGTTGATTAATCAGGAGTTAATCTGCTCCATGTTTAAGAATGTGGTACAAAATTAATATAACCCTCACATTGGTATAGCAGTAAATATCCGATGTCATGATACAGAAATGTTAGAATAACAAGCATTGGCACAACCAGCAGGTCTCTCTCGTGCCAGTGCCTATTTGTTTCCCACTACAGTAATGTGTTGCATCAGAGTTTGAGTCCTTTTATCCTAGGCCCAAGGGTTTCAGACCCTCCTGGCCTTGCTCAGCCCCACAGGATCCACAAGGTGACCTCAGGCAGTGCCCAGAGTGGCCTGAGGTGCAGCCGATCACCGTTCTCATTAGAACTCTTCATTAGCAGTTTGTTGCCGGAACGTGCCCACCCTCGCAACACCGTGAACCTCGCTAGGCAGACAGAGATGTGTCCCTTTTAATTTAACATTATTTCCGCGGATGGCGCAGACCTGCCAGTGCTTCATGGCCTAGGGAGCCGCACCTCTCGGAAGCAGCCGCGTTTACTGTGTGTCCTTTGGGGTTGTTTGCAGCGCCATTCATCAGAAAGCCCTTTCTTTGCTCTTGCAGGAAGTGATACTTTCCTGACTTTCAGGCTCCTGTAGGCAAGAGATGCTAGCAGAGTCCCAATGGAAACTAAACACGCCCACTGGGCTGCTCCGCCCACTGGGCTCCCTACACAGTGCTCCCTCACATGAGCTGCTGCCAAAGTAGATTGGCCTCCTCGTCGTGGACTGACACCGAGCAGGTGCTGCGAATTGTGCTCCCTGAAAAATTATCGCGAACCCGCTGCTCCACGGAACGATAAAACGGCTCCGATGTAACACTGCTTCCTTTTTAAAGCTGCACAGGTTAAGCGTATTACCCGTACGGTGGATGTGCCGGGCTCTCTAGTGAGCACGTGAACTGCATGGCTAAACACTTATAAGGTCCCAATGGCGAGACCTATTGGCTATGCCAATGCTTGTTAAATTTCCTATCCGTGCTTTATGAACTCTCATCTCAGAGATGTCCACATAATTCCTGTGACAAATTAATATGTTCCAAAATCTGTGTGTCATCAGCATATGAGCGGGTCGGACTCGCCTATAGGGAAATCTGGCAGTGCCTAAAGGACTGGTCTGACAGTTCAGTGTGTGGGCCAGTTTTCAGGTCTTGCCTAGACAGCATGTGTACATTCTCTTAAAGACCTTTTGTTTTTTCATCGGGAGCTTAGAGACTGCCCATTGCTTACCATTGGTTGATTTCATAGTCACTCTCATTTGCTTATTTTGTATTGGTCAACTGCCGTAGGCTTCCTTCCTCTTTGTCTCTCCACCCCCCCCGGAGCACTTAAAGCATTACTTGTGTTCTTCCATTGCTCATTTTTGTTGATACTACCTTTTTAGGTCTCGCCTGACCCAGCGCATGCGCTGGTCTGGCGAGACTTATTGAGAGGGCTCCAAAAAGTGCTACCAGGCCAGCCTAGAGCTACAGTGCATGTGCACTGGCGCGCGTGCCGCGCTTTACCGCAATTACTTTCACTTTCTCGGCCGCTTTGATGTTTGATCGTGATCACGATTGCGATCACTTTCGCGGCCGCAGGGCCGCTTGGCATAGCCAATAGGTCTCGCTTTTGGGACCTTATAAGTATTTAGTTATGCAACTGTTGCATGGCTAAACACTTCTAAGGTCCCAAAGGCAAGACCTATTGGCTACGCCAATGCTTGTTCTTTTTACCAGCATGCGTCTTTTTCAGCTGACTCCCTTATCTTCTTATCCCCCTCTGCTGACTGGCTTTTGGCCCCCTTCCACCCTCCCTTTGTTGTCAGTGTTTCTTGCCCCCACCTGCCCTCTCTCTCAGTTTTTACCAGTGTTGCTTGCCGCCACCCATCCTCCCTTCATTGTGATCTGTATTGCTTGCCCCCACCCTTCCTCTTTCTCTCCGTGGTTGTCAGTGTTGCTTGCCTCTACATGTCTTCTCTCAGTTTTTGTCTGCTGCTTGCCCCTCCCTTCCTTCCTCCCTCCCTTGGTTTCTGTGTTGCTTACACCCTCCCTCTCCACTCCTTCTGTTTCTGTTACTTGCACACACCTGCCCCCTCCGTATTTGCCCCTCCTTCCTTTGTTCCCCTGTTGCTTTCTTCCACCCACCCTCCATTGTCTGTGTAGCTTGCCCTTCCCACTCATATGCTCCCCTCTGTGTTGTCCATGTTGCCCCACCCTAACCATAAATCACTGTGACTCGGACACCCGTGGCCATGTCATTGTGCTTTTTTTCTCCACCAGCAAATTCTCATTGATACATCCGCAGTCCATCAGGGTACAGGAGGCCAAACTTTACATTCCTGCACACAAATGCGCTGTTCCAACTCTCAAGGTCTTTCCACGTCCCATTCACCATCCTCTGATACATCCAGGAGAAATTCAAAGGACAAGTGCAAGTGCAAACATAAACAATCCAAGAGGGCCTCTCATCTGTGTCTCTCTCGCTGATGTCCGGCTCAGCACCATTTGTTTTAAGCCACCTGAAATTTACAGTTTTGTTGCTGTCCACCCCCACTCAATAAGCTGAAATCCTTTCCCTAGCCCGTTTAGACGGTTCACCTTCTAGGCATCATCCAGGACATGCAGCTTAGAAGGCCTTTCCACCCATGCACTGAGTCTGGGACAGTATGGTTATTATCATTATGATAAGGGGGCGGGTACTTGTTCCGCCTTGATGGTTCTGAAGCTTCTTGAGTTGGCCGTGTGCATCATCCTGGTGCGTCATGTCCTTTGGCACTTGCAGACTCCTCACTGGAACCTTTGCATTCAATGGGCCCAGAACTGGTAGTGCTTGTCGAACCATTTCAGATGAGGCTGCCCAGGACCTGCCATAGTGGATAGCCGCTGGAAGTAAATAGGCTGTTCTTCCCATGCCAGACCTTACATTGGTAACGTTTTTTTGCCATCTCTGGTCTTGGTGGACATCTGGACAATGCAAAAATCGTGGGTCTTTTACCACTGGTGAATCAGTGTCATCATATCAGTCGTTTATACTAACCTTTAGAGGTGCACACCATCCAGATGGTCCTCAAGGTTTTTATGTCTTTTGTCAGTGGCAGGTCGGTCCTGGTCCTAAAGGACAACATGACCACCATGTGGTACTGCAACGAGCAGCACAAAGTGGTTTTTCATGCTCTCTACCTGTAGGGCATAAAGCTGTGGCACTGACTGGAACCTCAAGGAATCTCCCTGCTGGTTAATCACACAGCAGGTTCCCTCAACTTCAGGGCAGACAAAGTCAGTAGGTTTGCTAATTACAAGTGGTATCTACTTCTGGATGTAGCACTAGGCATTTTCGCTCCTGTGGGGAACACCAGTGACAGGTCCATTCACTGCCACTTAGAACGCTTAATGACCAGCATTTTGCATCCTGGTGTTTCCTCCTAGAGGATCCCTACGAGATGTGTTCCGCTCAGGCCTAATTTACCTATTGCCTCCTTAGCCTCTGATCCCATGGGTACTGAAGAAGGTCGGGCAGGACCAAGCTCAGCTCATTCTAATAGCCCTGAACTGAGGATGGAGGTTCTGAGTCATACTTCCTGATTCTCACTGTATGCCACCTGCTTTGACTGCCTCTTTGGGAGCACCTGCTGTCCCGGCATCAGGGCTGAGTCGTGCATCCAAAACTCCACAATCTGCACCTTCATGCATGAACATTAAGCATCATCAACTGAGTGGTTTTGATCTTCCATCGGAGGTGATGGATGTCATTTTAGCTGCTTATGACCCATCCTCATGGTCCATTTTTCTGGCCACTGGTTGAAATCTGTCAGCTGGTGTGAGGAGAGGCAGGTTAACTCTTTACAGGCTAATCTTTCAAAGGGCTTTCACTTGATCCCCCTTTCAGCCTTCATTATACCGCAGTGGGATCTGAATTTGGTCTGTAGTTTAGTGATGTATGCTCCCTTTAAGTCTCTGTACAGTATAGCATCTTTTTTCCTGATGATTTAGTGCTTCTGGCATGTGCAACTTTTTTTCCATAAGTGTGGTCACCTTTTCTTTCAGGGCAGTCCATCATGGTCCCTGCATCCTCCTCTCTGCCACATCCCTCTAAAGAGGAGGAGAGGCTTCACCGTTTGGGTTCTAAGCAGGCCTTTAGTTTTTACATTGATAGTGCTAAGGAGTTCCAAGGGGATGATCAGGTCTTTGTCGGATGCACTGGTGAGAAGAAAGGCAAGGCGGTTCCAACAACAAATCAAAGTGTTTTTTTAACATACTTAATAAAAGCCTTTGCAATAAAACAAACCTAACACATTCAAAATGATACCTGGCTTAAGTGATAAAATCCAATAAAGTGTCAATGTGCCAATATATAAAAAAGCATAAAATATATAATCAGATAAAAAAAGGCATTATCATTTAATGTTAAAACATGCCAAGGTACAGTTTTGTCTACAAAGTTCTGATGTGCCTGCCGGGAGTAGGTGGCTGGAAGGGGGGGACCTAATGGTGACTGGAGGGCTGAACAAGCATAATCTACTATTCACAAAGCCAGATAAAACTAATAATAATAGCGCAAGATTTTTATAGCAATTAAGGTAACTTTTTCCTATATTATAATATGGAAATAAGGAATGGCATTGACTTCACTGATCATTTTCCTGTTATTTCAGCATATGACGAAATACTGTCATGAATCGGACCAGTTTGACATTCAAAACTGTGTTTAATGGATTCATGGCAACTATGACGACCTGCCTGCAGGACCGTACTTTCAGGAGTCTAAATTGTTGAGTAGCAAGCGCCTGCGGGGTCATAATAATGCGGGACACAGACATAAAATCTGTAAAAATAATTCTTGTTTCTCACTGCAGAACCTGCATTTTTCATTTGGTGGTCATGTTTGGCAAAACCCTGAAACGAAATGCCAGGAATTAATTTTTTGTATACCTATGGAAATTCTTCAATAGCTGAGCTTGTTTTCCCTAGGTATTATATGTTGATTGCACCAGCGAAGGGTGGGATCTCTGTGATAGAGCTTCTTGGTCAGCGTGTCTACTCAAAGCCTTAGCATTTATGTTCACTGCTTTTTTGAACTCATGTTGACCTACCTACAAGGCCCATATCTCCTGGACATGTAAGTCAGTCAAGCAAGAATCTATTCATTGGGCTTGGGTGAGTTTGCCACTCTCAGATCTTAATTCATTTCATATTATACTGTCAAGTGTTCAGGCGCTGCTAAATCTGATCTTCTGACACAGCTTGATAAATAAGCTTTGCCTAGCTATGGTCTACTGGAAAAGAACAAACAGCTGACCAGGGTTAAGCACATCAAATACTTATGTACAGGGGAGGAGCCTAGCGCGCAACCAAGATGGCCGCGTAGGTGCGAGGCTCCCGAGGACCTCCGCGACCTCCTGAATTAATCCTGGCGATATCCTGTCCTTGTTGAGGGGACTGTGTTGGGGAACCGGAGCTGAGGCGCCACCCGTTTTTTGGGCTCGAATCGGACCCCGGACGCCGGTGGGAGCATCGATCGAAGGTTGTGGCCTTCTCCTCGCCGGCCCCCCGGATTGGAGTAGTGGGGCGATCCGGGGACAAAGTGAATAACAGCGGCGAACGGGGCTGGGCGACTGGCGTACCCCGCACTTTCACTTTCGCTTTTGCGCCCTCCTAGCTCTCAAGCGGGGTCGGACTGCGGAGCGGGGTGTGGTGGTGTGGCCTTGTCCAGGAGCCCGGCTGACCCGCCGGCGGTGGGTTGACCCGCGGTTCGGTGGTCGCCCCTGCCCCCCCCCCGGCACCCGTGACTTGGTATAGCGGCCCGTTTGGGGTGCTTGGCACGACGGTGGCAGAGCCAGCATGTCCACCAAACAAGATGGCGACCGGGCGAAGGTGAAGACGACCCGCCGTGGCACGGCGCACCAGGCCAACAGTATGGACCGCTACACGCTCCAGAAGGGTTCTCCGGAGACATCGCGTGCATCCCCGGTGGGCCCGACGGAGGCATCCGCTCATCCGGTGGATCTGACCCTCCGGGACGTCATGGGCGCCATCGCAGAGATGAAGGCCTCGGTGGACCAGCGTTTCGACACCTTAGCGCAAAAAATAGACTCGGTCCTGGTGGATGTGAGCCTTGTGAGGGCAGACTTGTCCAAAACAAACGACCGAGTCGACTCCCTGGCCCACACCACAACGAGCCTCACGACGGACGTGGTGGCCCTCCAGAAGGAGGTGCGCCGGCTTGGCCAGGCGAGCGCCCTGATGGACCGGCGACTGGAGGACTCCGAGGGTCGGGCCCGGAGGAATAATGTCCGTATTGTGGGGGTGCCGGAGGGACGAGAGGCAGAGGCGGCGGATCTTTTCGTGGAAGAGTTGATCCTGACCCACCTCCAGCCCCGGGGGCTGAGTAAGCTTTTTGCGGTGGAGCGTGCTCACCGGGTCCCCGGGGGCAGACCTAAGACTGGTGCCCCGCCGCGGCCTCTCATTGCCCGGATTTTTAATTTCCGGGACAGAGATGCTATCCTCCAGACCTCCAGACAACAGGGACCGGTCAAGCTTGACAACATGGAGGTACATTTCTACCCAGACTTTACCCCGGCGGTCCAGAAGCAGCGGCAGAGCTTTCTTGGTGTTAAACGTCGCCTAAGGGACCTGAACCTCAAGTACTCAATGCTCTTTCCAGCTAAGCTGAGGGTAGAGGTGGATGGTCGCACGCACTTCTTTGACCGGCCCGAGGCGGCTGGGGACTGGCTGGACACTCTGCCTGGAGATCGGGGCCGGGGGGGCGGGGGGGGCGCGGCTGGCGAGGAGGGCCCGCCGGAGCAGAATTGAGGGGTGACTGCATAGGCCTTGCTCTGGACGTTGTTCCTTCACCATTTATTGATTGCGTATTTTCCCCTCCTATGGAGGTCGTGCGGGGTCTGTTGGGGGCTTCCCTCCTCCTCTGGGGGACTAGTTAGTATTTTAGCTATGGGGCGACAGGCACACTGCACTTTGGGGGGGCTGTCTGGGCTCATGCAGGGGTGCAGGGAGGGGGGAGTTTTGTTGGGACCGGGGGGTGGGGGGGGTGTGTTGTTTGTTAGCACCGCAGGGCAAACCCGCTACTATGTTGTTGTTTCTAGGATGCTCGATGGGGGACGACCGATTGTTTCGACGTATGATGGGGGGTAGGGATTTGGCTGTGTTGTCATGGAATGTTAACGGCCTGGGGGATAGGATTAAGCGTGGTGTGGTCCTGCAGTACTTAAAACGTATTTCACCAGATGTTGTCTTCCTGCAGGAGACGCACCTTATAGGTAACTCCTTTCATGCAATGAACCGGCGGGGATATCGTTTGGCGGCCCATTCTGGCTTCACCTCGGGCTCGCGGGGGGTGGGTATTATGATCAAGAACTCGCTCCCGTTGGAGATTGATGAGGTGCGCCATGATGAGAGGGGACGCTACACGGTTCTGGTGGGAAGAATGGAGGGTAGAGTGTTTATCTTTATATCAGTGTACGTCCCGCCTGGGTTACAAGCCACCACATTTGCGGACCTGGGGCGCCTCCTTCTGGACCTTCCGAGTGGCCTGCTGGTGGTTGGAGGGGATTTTAATGCGGTAGCCTCTGGGTCTATGGATCGCCATCCCCCTAGGGACCTCCCCCGGGCACAGGCGTGGCTGCCCGGCCTTCTGGACACGCTGGGCCTGGTGGATTGCTGGCGATTAAAGCATCCTGCATTGCGACAGTACACCTTCCACTCGGGTGCCCATGGTAGCCTCTCGCGGCTTGATTACATCCTTGTCCCGGCGGCCCACGCAGGGAGGGTGGGGGAGGTGCGCCATCTGGCGCGGGGTATCTCAGACCACTCCCCATTGTTGTTGCATCTCGATGTCTTCCCGAGGGGGATGGCAGGGTGGCCCCAATCAATGCATGGTATTTGCGCGACCCCACCATTCGTGCTGATTTGATCAAATCCCTACAGCGATATTTCGATGAGAATGTGGGGTCGGTCTCTTCGGCCATCTCCCTGTGGGAGGCTTTCAAGGTAGTCCTTAGAGGGGAGGCCCTCTCCTTTATCTCCCATGCCCGGCGGCGCGAGCGGGAGGAGGTGACCCGGGTAGAGGCCGAGATTGCAGAACTGGAGGGTGACCTGGGAAGCGGGGTAACAGACGACAAGTTGCATGTTCTACACCTAAAGCAGGCGGCCTATCGGGCCCTCGTCACGGAGGCGGCCAGGGGCCTCAGTAGAGAGCAGCAGGGGCGATTGTATGATGTGGGTGATAAGGCTGGCAAATTGATTGCGTGGTTGGATAAGAGGGAGAGAGCGAGCCGTGTGGTGCCTTTGATTGAGAGTGTTGATGGTGCGTGTGTCACTGAGCCGGAAGCCATTGTCTCCTGCTTCGCGGATTATTTCCGCGAAGTCTACTCCCCGGTTTCCCCCTGCTCGGAGGCAGACTCCCATGCCCTGCTTCGGGACATCGCACTGCCCTCCCTAACGGTGGAGGACAGGGATTCGCTGGACGCCCCTCCCACCTCGGACGAAATTGCCTTGGCTATTCGCTCGGTTGCATCCGGCAAGGCCATGGGCCCCAATGGTATTCCCATCGAGCTCTACAAGCTACGCCCGGATGTGTTGGCGCCCCACCTGCGCGCGATGTTCCTGGCGGCCCACTCGCGGGGTTCCCTCCCGCCGGACCAGCGTCTAGCCACAATTGTGGTGATCCACAAGGAGGGGAGGCCCCGTGAACGGGTCACATCCTATAGGCCGATTTCGCTTTTGAACGCGGAGCCCAAAATCCTCACCAAGGTGTTGGCCAACAGGTTGGTTGGCGTGGTGGGCGATTTGGTCCACCAAGACCAATCTGGCTTTATACCGCACCGCAACACGGCGCTCAATCTGCGGCGCTTGCACGGGGTGCTCGCGCGTGTCCCATTTGTGCGGGAGCCGGCCATCTTGGCGTCCTTGGACGCCACCATGGCGTTTGATACGCTTGAATGGCCATACATCTGGGCGATGCTGGCAAAATTCGGGTTTGGCCCGGGTTTCATTAGCTGGGTCAAATTGCTATATTCGGGCCCATTGGCGCAGGTGGTAGTGAATGGGCGAGTCTCGGCCCCATTCGCGCTGGGGAGGGGTACGCGACAGGGCTGCCCCCTGTCGCCTCTCCTGTTTGCCCTGGCCCTGGAGCCCCTGGCGGAGTGGCTGCGGTGGCACCCTTCTATCCGTGGTCTCCGCTGGACCCCCGAGCATGAGGACCGTGTGTCCCTCTATGCTGACGATATCCTTCTGTATCTCGCCTCCCCGCGTAAATCACTGATCGTCCTGGTTGATGTTTTGCGTTCATTCGGTCGCAACTCAGGCCTGGTCATCAACTGGGCGAAATCCTGTGTATATGTGCTTTCCGGGGAGGCTCCGGCCCTACCACGGGACTGTCCGATCCAGATTGCCTCCCAAGGTTTTCGGTACCTGGGTATCTATATCACTCTTGACCCGGAGGCCCGCTATGAGCGGAATTTGTTACCCCCCCTCCGGCGTTTGAGGGAGGACGTGGTGCGCTGGCGGCGTCTGCCGCTCTCGCCGCTCGGCCGAGCGGCCTTGTTTAAAATGATGTCCCTGCCACGCTTCCTCTACGCCCTCCAGAATACTATGGACTTGGTCCCGGCACGCTATTTCCGTGAGGTGGAGGGCCTCCAGCGGCGCCTGTTCTGGGACGGGAGGCCGCGCATTGCTCTGGCTAAATTGACGCTCCCGTGGTACGATGGGGGGGTCGCCCTCCCTGACATTAAACGGTATTACTGGGCCTCCCAACTAGCTGCAATTAATCATGGCCTTTACGGGCCCGCCTTGAACCCGGCATTTGAGATGGATAAGATGCTCCTGCCCGGTGGCGATTACAATCGAGCGCTCTACGCTGGCGCGCCCGACTCCCGTTTGACGGGACCGACGCGTGTCATGGTGCGTGTCTGGCACGCGGCTAATGCAGCTATGGGGTGGAAGGACCGTTTGACCCGGGCGTCACCGCTGTATGCGTCTGAGAGGTTGGGCTCCCTGTGGACGTCGAAGGGCTTCGAGAAGTGGGACACGATCGGAATCAGCACGGTGGGAGATCTCTGGACGAGGGGGGGATTCAAAACTTTTGAGACGCTGCAGGCGGAGTTCCAGCTGCAGGGCAGTGAGTACTTTCGGTACCTACAGGTCCGCCATGCGCTGGGCTCCGTCTTCCCGGATGTCGCATCCATTCCGGAGTCTTCCCCCCTGGAGGACAGAGTCCTAGATGGCCATGTCCCGGACAGCACGATCTCCCTCATATACAAAAAACTGATCAACGATAGATCGTGCCTGCTTACTAGTCTCCGCGAGGCTTGGGTTGCCGACGGGCTGGAGCTGGACGATGAGGATTGGATTTCCGCGGTGGCCTCTCCGAAAGAGGTGGCCATCCCGGCTCGCCTTCGTTTCGTCCAGCTCAAGATCCTTCACCGGGTTTACGTGACGGGGCCAAGGCTTTTGCGTATGGGTTTTGCTGGTGACGGAATGTGTAAGCGTGGCTGTGGTGCGTTGGCGACTTTCATGCATATACTGTGGGAGTGCCCGAAGGTGGAGCGATTCTGGCGTGGTGTGCATGAGGTCCTGCGTGTGGTGACGCGTGTTGCGCTGCTGCCTGAAGCGAGGAGATGCTTGCTGAATGTATGGGAACCGAATGACTATTCGGTCCCGCAGACGCGGTGGGTGACTCTGGGATACATGATAGCCAAGCGCGACATTGCTCAATTGTGGGGATCCCAGAGGCCCCCTGCGGTGTCGGCCTGGAAAGAGCATATGGATTGGTGTATGTTTCGTGAAAAGGTGGTGTATGTGGCGAGAGGTAAGCCTGGGGCGTGGGTGAAACTCTGGGGCCCCTGGAACGCCTACCGCGGGGGTATTTGTGAGCCACCACTGCTACCGGCTGCCTCGCCTGCTCCGTCTCCCTAGATGGCCCCCCTCCCTCAGCCGCGGGCGCGCGGTCCCCCAGTCCCTGATCTATTCCCATTCCCCTCTCCAGAGTTCTGCTGCTGGTTTGGATCCCCCACTTATGGAGCACGTGCTGTTATTTTGGATCGCGGGTTGCCCTGCGGGTGTGGTTTTTTGGTGTTGTTTTGTTTCAAGAAAAGGGAACCGTACTGTGGGCTTGGAGCTGTGTGGCCTGCACCATTGATTACTCCTGTTTCACTGCTCTGCACTGCCTAGAGACTTTCACTGTATGTGTGCAATATGTTTTTGTCATTCTAGCGGCCGGCCGGATGGTTGTAGGCCCATACCTGTAACTTTTACGAACTGCAATAAACGGTTTCAAAAAAAAAAAAAAAAAAAATACTTATGTACATTCTATTAGTAAGTGGTGCAATCACTTCCTGCACCCGCCATCCGGAGGTGCCAATAGTGGCCAAATGTTTAAGAGAAATGGAAGGTGCACTCGTTGCAGAGTCAATCAAGTAAGCCAAATTCGTTCCAAAATTACTTATTTTATTTGATTAATCTTTAAAACTGGCACACAGCCAACATGTTTCGTTCCCAATTGCTAGATGGAACTTCGTCAGGGCTCTTAAATATCCAACTGATAAGTCGATATGATTAATCTAGTAGATAGGTATGCACCTCAGAGGACACAATCAGCCTTCGAAAGAACAAGCATTGGCATAGCCAATAGGTCTCGCCTTTGGGGCCTTATAAGTGTTTAGCCAGAGCTATTGACTTTGCCAATGTCTTTAAGCTGTGCTGTAGAGAAGTGTGGCTGCTGTGCAGCTTGCTGAAAAGTTTTAATAAAAAAGTGTCAGAAGCATTTTTAGGTCTCGACTTGCTATCGCGTAAGCGATCGCAAAGCGAGACTATTGTAAGGGGCCTTTCAAAGTGCTCCCAAAAGCGGATTGCATGGCTAGCACGCGCACAATCACTCGCATCGTGCCGCCATGCAATCCGCTTTGGCATCGCACTTCAAAGGGTCGGCTCCCCCGCCTGGAATGCGCTCCCCCGCCTGGAATGCGCTCCCCCGCCAAGCGCGCGCGCCACGCTCCGCCGGGCTTGTTTTTCTTGTTTTTTAGGCTTCCTTTCGCCACCCATGGCAAAGCATTTTTCGTCTTTTTAACATCCGCGTTATCGTGTGTTTGCAAAAGCTTGCATGTTGAAAGTGTTTTTTTTTGCTTTTCGGAACAAAGTGCTTTTAAGTTTTCTTTCGCCGCCCTTGGCAAAGCATTTCTCTTCTGCACTGCACGCTAACATTTCATATTGATTGCGGCGCGCCTTTCCCCAATGCCTTCACGTTTAATAATAGCAGGCAGCACATTGATATAGCGCGGCTACAGTATATATTTGGTGAATTGTTTTTATTACATTTTTAGTTGGCACGCTTCGTTATTGTCGTGTGCGCCGCAAAAATTAGTTACTTTTAAAGTGTATGTGCTTTTACAAAGTGCTGTGTGCAAAGCTTTATATTTATGGTGGCCCGTACCGACCTGCATTCTAACATTGGTACATGTGCACTTCTCGCTGCTGTATGCAGTGATACTGTCACTAACCAAGACTTCGGCTTCTGAGCGCTAGTGCTCCCCTGACCCGCTATTCGCTTACTGCAGTACAGTACCAAACACCTTGTGTGAAATTACAGTTCCTCTCAATTTTCAGGGCCTGTGCAGTCTCACTTCACTTTTGTGGCCTATTTCACCATACAGGTTCGCAAAATGCTTAGATATAGAACTTAAACTAGATCAGATTCATGCTCACTTTTCGATCCACAGCTGCATTTAGCTTGGTGTAAAAATAGCGTTCTCCATATAATGCGCTGATAGGATGTTGTTCTTTTGTTGTCATTTGTATAGCGCCCAAGGCGCTACTATTTGCTGCACACGCTACCGCGAGCACATAACTGCGCAGCACGCCAAGGTTTATATTAAGAGCAGCACTCGTATTTTTTTCGTACTATTTATAATTTCGCGCCGTTATTTATTTATTTTTTTAGACTTTGCTTTGTCTCTGATTGCTAAGCATTTTGGGTCGTTTTTGGCCACACGTTATTGCGGTGTTTGTTGTTTACAAGAGTAGCATATGGGTTTGTGTAACAAAATGAAAAATGCTTTGCATTTTTTTTAGGGGGAAGCAAAGAGACCTCAAAAACAACAGATGTTGCCAGGCTCCAGCGATAACAATCCTTTTCAATTCACAGACACGGATTGCTTGTTTTTTTAAGTCTTTTTTACTGCTGGGTTGCATGGCTAGTTACTGGCAACACACTGTAAATTAGTGAATCACGTGGAGGCAACTAACATCTAACAGCCCACTCTGAATTACTAAGTCGTATGGCCTCTATGTTGATAGCCATCTTGTCTGCATACTCTTTGTTGTGTTCTATGCATTCACTTCACAGTGCCTTCCTAACATTTCTGTCTACTTAGGTGCGAACCGACTGCGTATTACAAACCCTTTGTCTGCCCTCTAAGTATTCTGTTCTGTGCCTTCTTTTCTTCTTGCTGCGTTTGCTGCGATCTCCATGTAATTAGGTGCTAAGCGGGCGCGCATTGTAAACATTATGTAGAGTCTCTTTTGGGTGTTGTTTGCCTTCATTTCATTCACAGTTTTTAGTCTCCTGGTTTACTTTCTTTATAGGCTACCGCGACCACGTAACTGCACTGCATGTTAAGCTTTATATTTATAACGGCGCTCCATTTCTGTAATGCCTTTAACTCTAATAATGGCAACCAGCACGTTTATATAGCGCGGATAAAGTATAGCGTTTGCAAATTGTTTTATTTTTAAACGTGCATCCCAGAGTGTCAGATATAGCCACTGCCTATAGAAAAGGCTCGGCGGCGGAGAGGGCAGAGAAGCAAAAGGACTCGGCCTCTTCCTTCTTGCCTAGACAGACAAGGACAGTGTTTACTTCTCCTGCTCTGCCTCTATCAGCCTCCCCCCTCCCTCTTTCTTTATTTCTCTTATTCCTTCTGTCTCGCTCCTCCTAACTTGCTGAAAACCGTGACTTCAAGA
Organism: Triturus cristatus; assembly: GCF_964204655.1. Taxonomy (NCBI): domain Eukaryota; kingdom Metazoa; phylum Chordata; class Amphibia; order Caudata; family Salamandridae; genus Triturus; species Triturus cristatus. The sequence goes on from NC_140594.1 coordinate 653,075,223, forward strand.
CACGGTTCTTACCCTCTCTCTTTCCTCATTTGTTCCCTTGTGAAATGGATCCCAAAAAAACCCACACTTTTGCTGGGAATGTTTTCTGTCATTTTTAGGTCTCGGCTCGAAGGCTGCGCTTGCGCAGTCTCGATCCGAGATTTAATGACTTGGAGAAGAGGGGCTTGAACCCGCCCCTCTTCTCCCCTGTTCTCCATTGGCTTGCCTCTTCAATGCTGGCCAGCCATTGGAGAAGAGGTCCCGTCACTCCGATCATGCCCCGTCCTTTTCGGATCGGGGGGTGTGTTTTTTGCAGAAAGTCTAATTATCTCCTCCAGCCAATGGCTGGAGGAGATAACAGCAAAACACGCCCCGAATCCGAAAAGGACGCTGCGTTTCTCCGAGGAATTTCTGCTCTGCCTCTGAGAAAGGCGGTGGTGTGCTTGTCTTTATAGTAAATGAACTCGAGGGCACACATTCCCCTGAAGAGCCAAAAGGTGGACTGCCGTAAATTTGAATAACACAAGAAGGGTTTGCCCGGTCATTTGGGTGGAGATCTATCTAATCACGAAAACTGTTTTTATTATTTTTAGCCGTTAGAGTTAATCGAATCAACGCATGATAGGCAACGGTTTCGTAACAAAAGTCTCAAATTACAGTTTCACTGTTAGAGTGCCACCAAACAAAATACAGAGTAACAGAACTTTTTATCCAAATACTATACAGGTTTCTGTGTACTTGTCAACAGAGAGCTCAATTAGTGTTTTACTTAAAAAATGAAAAAGGTTGGAATACATTAACATTTCGCAAAATCGACGATATATTTTTCTTTGAGTTGTAATTGTAAGATGGCTGCTTGGCTAGCGACGGGGTGCAGCCGCAGACTGACTCGACAACGAACGAACACGTTCCCTCTTTTATGTTGTCGGCGCCCGTGACAGGACTGGCTGTCGCTCGCTTTTGGACCGCTGCTCGTTTCCGGAGCGTTGCATTGTGGGATGGATCTGCTGCGGCCGCTGAGTAGATCGCGGCCGAGTTATGGCGGCCAACTTCGAAGAGATCTTCAGATCCTTCGTTGTCAGTAAATTCAAGGAGATACAGGAGGAGACAATGAGCAGGTATCCCGAGAGAGAGGGTGTTGTAGAGCAGCTTTAGGTTGTTATTGAGGTGGTAGTCAGTTGCGGTACTCAAATGTTGTTCGTAGCTGTGGGAGGAAGATGGAGCACGGCGGGGAGCTAAGGTCCAGAGGAGAGCGGTGTGAGGGAGCTTCGGGGGAGGGATCTGGGTTGAGCACATTACCAGTTTAAGTTATGTTGGACGGAGAGGCTCAGGGAACGGCGACCGTTCGTGTGTGTTCTTATCTCCAGGAAATGCTGTATTTTAACTTTGGGCCCACTTAACGTATGAGGCTGAGCGTGCCCGGCCCTCTTTATTTTGATAGGACGAGTCCCCGAGGAGTGGTTCCCCTTTGGGTCGTTAAAAAACACAAAACAACAGTGAGTGCATTTCCATGAAAACCAACCAAGCGGAAATACAAACAAAACATAGTGCACATGTGCGTTGACTGTAATACCAGAACCATTCCTCCCATCGAGGGCGACGGCGCACGTCTAGCGTTGTATTACAGTCTGCCACAATTAGTCACGTGTCCTCAAAGGAGAGTTAATACACATCTTCAGCATTTTATTGTAATTTTACTAACGCCCGTGGTTCATATGTACCGACAAAGTTTAAGACAACGCGAGTCGTTATTCAAAACAGATCCTTTTCTGCTGCACGCAACATCAGTCTTACCTGATAATCAATATCGATATTGCTTATCAACAACAGAAATGTCAGTGTACTATGTCTTCTGGGTAAAAAAATTACATCGTCTATGGCTGGGAAGAAATACGAAACTAGTGTGGAATAACGTGCCTTATGTATATTTTGAACAATAATGTAGGTTAAAAGTAATACCATAAGAATAACCCCGTTGTCTCTTGGCAGATTACATTGGTAAACTTGGCGTCCAGAATCCCCTACAGTCACGCTACAGGGTGTCTCATGCGCGTGCTCGGTTTCTGCTGACCGGAAGTTGGTAGCGGCGCGCGGCATCCTCTTCCTGGACGGCTTGAGTAGGGAGAAAATGGCGGCCCCGCAGAGCGCCTCTATGTCCGCGGCGCTGCGGAGTGAAGGAGCCGCAGCCGGGCCCAGAGGAGCCGCCCATGCAGCGCCGCGGCTCGGCGCCTTACATTAATGAGGTGAGGGAGGGTGCACAGGCGGTTGATTTGCAGAGAGGGGATGCACAGCCTAGACCCCAAGACTGGGCGGTTGGAGGGCAGGTAGGCTGCACGGCCGGGGCACGATTTACGTTGTAGAGAGGGCTGAGAGCAAGGACAGGGATACCATGTCGGGCTCAATGTTGCAGGACGAGGTTCGGGTGTGCGACAGGCTGCCCAGTTCAGTGTTTGCGCCGCGGAGGCGCAGGCTCTGCGTTATACTACTTCTATTTGGCATGTCGTTTTCAGTATGGATTCCCCATTGCCTCAAATATTTATCACCCCCGTTACAGCAATCCACTTCGCCCCCTTCACATGTACAGCCCCATTAATATGCACCGTCCCTTCTCGCAAATCTGCAGTATTGCCTCACCCATACAGTAGTGCGTGCACTGAACCCCAAACATGGTTGCAGTACTTCTTGAATGTACAGGGACCTCATCCGCGGCGTCCCTTTTCCCCCTTAATAACCAATCCCTCGAAGACGTGCATGATCCCTTTAAGACGTGCACAACCTTGCACTGTGCTTGACATTGCCCTTCCCTCCTGTGTATTTTGCCTGTCAAGTAGGCATGATTCCAGTTTTGGTTGCACTACCTCACTCTCTAGCTCACAACCTCACAACTTCACTCTCTCTCACTCACTACCTCACTCTTTCTATCTCACTAACTCACTTTCACTCTCTTTCACTACCTCTCTATCTCACTACATCACAACATCACTGTCTGCTTATATATCACTACTTCACAACATCCCTCTCCCTCACTACCTCACTCTTTCACTACCTCACTCTCTCTATCTCACTACCTCACTCTCTATCACTACCTCACTCTCTATTTCAATACCTCACTCTCTCTATCTCACTACCTCACTCTCTCTCTGCTAATGCAATAGGTATCACATATGCAAAAAAAAAGCTAATGCCAATAGAAATGACAATGCCATTTATTTAGGGATACAAAAATGATTAAAAAAAATAATGAGCAATACCAATAGCTCTACCTATAATATTGCCGAGACCATTGCATTGTAAATGCTTGTTCACTTTCTCTTCCCTTTGGTTCTCTTCCCCAGGTTCCAGGTCCTTGCGTTTCTTCTCTTCCTTCGCTCTGTCTCCCCAGCCGGAGGGTTGCTCTCTCCACCGCCCTCAAAAGCTTTCCAACACCCTTTAATCTTTTATGATCTAGTTCATGTCTCTTGATAAAGCTGTAGAAAGACACTTCTCCTCTTACTGCAAGCCTTGAAGTGGCGGAACGGGGACAAGTTACTGCTCAGGGGCCCAATAATTCACACCTCCCTGCCTCTGTCTCTCACACTTTCGGATTAATGTTTAACCTGATGGTTCAGCCTTGTAGCTCAAATCACCAACACCATTCCAACCATCTAGCTTCCTCTAGCGCTGCAAGGCCATCTAGTGCTTTCCCAATTCATCCACGTTTCTCTCACCTCGTCCTGATTAACATTTCTTGGTAAAGTATAGCCTCTTGCTCCGAGACTTTCGCATTTGCTGGGAGTTTGAGCTATTGGTATTCTAAATGACAATGCCTTTTATTTAGGTGTTTTAAAAAACCTTCAAGCGGTGTGTGAACACCCATTTTGTACTTCTAGTCCTTGCTTACGTGAAGCCATGCTGCCAGCAAAAGAGGCATAGTTGCTGCCAGCCTTGCTTCTCGTAAGCAAGGACTAGAAGTACAAAGTGGGTGTTTACGCACTGCTTGCAGGTTTTCAAAACACGTAAATAAAAGGCTTTGTGATTTAGAATGCCAATAGCTCAAACTCTAGTAAATGTGAGACCTATTGCATTGCAAATGCTTGTTGTTACCTGATATATGACCAAGAAGGCATTATGTACAACTGAACGACCATATTAAAAAAAGTATTTACAATAAAAAAATGTCCTCAGTTTTCTTTTGTTCTTGCAATGCTGGCAACTTGTTTCTGCCATTCCAATGGTTGTTTGTTAAAGCTTTTTTTTGAGGGGGCATAAACAATCGGAGGGTGAAGGTTGGGAACTAGTACCTGTATTATAACACTAGCAGCAGCCAGACGCTAGGGGAGAATCAACAGATGCCAGATTCCGAGAGCAGGCTAAGGTGGTGCTGAGGGATGCTGAGGTGGTAGTGGTAGTGGTGGTGGTGGTGGTGACTGGTGCGGAGACGATGCTGAGGTGATGCTGAATGATACTCCGGTCTTGCTGAGTGAAGATGATGATGATGTGGTGGTGTACTAGTGCAAAGGCGATACTGAGTGATACTGATGTGATGCTGTGGTGGCCCTGAGTGATGCTGTGGTGACCCTGAGTGATGCTGTGGTGGTCCTGAGTGAGGCTGTGGGAACCCTGAGTGATGCTGTGGTGGTGCTGTGTGATGATGTGGTGGTGCTGTGTGATGATGTGGTGGTGCTGAGTGATGATGTGGTGGTGCTGAGTGATGATGTGGTGGTGCTGAGTGATGATGTGGTGGTGCTGAGTGATGCTGTGGTGGCGCTGAGTTCGTTACACTGTGCTTAAAAACTGTCTCACAGTATTTGAATGGAGAGAATTCGAGGGGTTTTGGTGCAGAGAAGCCGTGACACTATTCGAGTGCTTATCAATTTACTTTGCCCATGACTGGAAGTAGAGTTAGAACTTTCCACTTCTTGGCCAAGGAATCCGGTCAAGAGTAAGATAGCTATTGTTTGTCTTGGCCCAGAGCTTCAGTTCCCTGACTTTTTCACGACAGGATTTTATAGGGGACCCAAATGGCATCCTTTGAAAGAGGCAGTATATCTTTTTTTTTTTTTTTTAATTCTGTTTATTTGTATTTTTCGTAACAAGTACAACAATAAACGAAAGTGCAGTGCATTACTCCTAATCGGATCTGCTTAACTTATCAGAATACCATTACATTTGCCACAGTTCTGGAACGCTAACACATTTCTGGGGACACAATCAGGTAATTCGCAGTTACATAGAAAGACAGCAAAATGTTACACAGTTCAGGGGCCGCACTGTACATCACGATTTTGTGTTATTCCCCCTGGCCATGTCTAGTACCATTATTGTGTTATCTATTCATCTACAGTAGCAGAGTTAAGCCACAGCACATAGGGTTCCCATATATTTCTCGGACATGATCTGGCCGGCATAAGCTCCCAATAGTTAATCAACTACACCCTACAGTGCGTCACACTCCTTGCCCAGTCCTTTGCCGTTGGAGGCCTAGCCACCCCCATTGTATAGCTACCTGTCTTTTAGCCATTAAGAGAAATATTTCCGGCAGCTTATGTGATTTAGGTGGGATTGTCTCAAGGACCCCCAGCAGACGTCAGTGGTGTGCAGGGGAGAACCAGCCGAGTGATATCTTTTATGTGGCGCATTATGGTCAGCCAGAAGTTTGCTATTGGTCTGCACTGCCATGCCATGCCAAATGCAAGAAGGTCGCCTGGGGGGCACCGCAGCGCCAGCAACAGTCATTGCCGCGGAGCCCCATTTGGTGTAGTTGAATGTGTGTTCGGTACAGGCGATGTAAGTACTTAAAATGTATTAGCCGGGGACGGTAATTGGGCGACAAGAGTTCCAGCTGTTTACAACCAGGGTTCCACTGTTGATCTGTGAGAGTTCTACCTAGCTCCTCCTCCCAGACCCTGCGTGAAGTTTGGGTAACGATTGGAGACGTCTTTTGTGTAATTTTGTAAATGCGTGAGATGAGTTTGCGTCCTGATTCCACCTCCAGCAGGTTTTCTAAAGCTGGCAGCGTCTGGTCCGGGAATGTGATGAATTTGCCCTTGCAGGATGCATCGATGCTGGTAGTATATTAATGTGTCTAGTGCCGAGGGTGTTTCAGGGTCACACATTTGCTGTAGCGTGAGAAAGGTATCCGCTGGGTAGAGGTCACCACCAACCGTCAGGTTGTGGATTGATGTGCTTTCTTGCGCCTTACGGCCCATAAGGGGGGGTGGGTACAGTGGGTTGTGGAGGAGTGGCATAGAGGAAGCGTATAGTATATCCAATTGTGCCCGCTGCGGAGCCCCTCCCATGCCCATCTCATAGCTTGTACCGTGTCTATTTCATCGCGAGGATGCTTGTACGGTTGGAATAGTGCCGTAGACAGTGGTAGAGGTGCCACCTTATCCACCTCGATTGCCAGAAATTCAAGAAGTGTGCCTGTGCACAGTACGCTTATAGGACAAAGTCAGGAGCAGCCATTCACCCCTGCGCCTGTGGCAGCGTCAAGATTTCCCAAGCTATCCTTGGCTGTCTTCCAGCCCTTACGAGTTCGATCATGAGCGACCGAAGGCGGTTAAAGAAGTGCATCGGGAGTGGCATGGGGATATTGACAAATAGATAAAGTAATTTCGGCAATATAATCATCTTTGCCACTGCTATGTGGCCCACCAGAGAGAGGGGAAGGGACTTCCACCTTCTCACCCTGTCCTCAATCCAGGCTATTACTTTACTATAATTTTCCGTCCACAATTCCTGCATGTTACTACTGAACCATATTCCCAGATATCAAATCGGGCCCGATGCCCAGACAAACGGGTAATCAGTTGCAAAGGCCTGAGTTCCAGGCGTGAGCAGGAGGAGAAAAGATTTGCTCCAGTTAATATTTACTCCTGACAGTCCACCGTAGCGCACAACTTCACGTGTCATGGGCGATAGGTTTTCTTTGGGATTAACCATATATAACGTTACGGCGTCCGCATACATGGACACGGTCAGTGCCCTGGTTGTGAAACCAGTGGCACTATCAGTATGGTGCTGCCGCAGGCGGGCTGCCAACGATCGCGAACAGTAGCGGAGATAGAGGACAACCATGTCTGGTGCCTCGAGTAATATCTAGTGGTTTCGAAATCAGCCCATTTACCCTTATTCGTGCCATGGGATGTGTATAAAAGCTGTATTTGTTGGATGAAGATTGGACTCGGGCCCATCCTTCTGAGAAGTGGAAACCGGAATCCCCATTCAAGGGAATCAAATGCCTTGGTGGCGTCCAAGAGCGCCGCTATCGGGGACACATGTGGGGCGAGGTAGTGCATCAGTCCAAAGAGCGTTCTAAGATTATGCGATGTGGATCTGCCAGGCACGAAACCCGATTGGTCCGGCCAGACAATCAGTGGCAACAGTGGTTGGAGCCTGGTGGCCAGTAGTTTGGCGAACATTTTGGCCTCTAGATTAATCAATGAGAGTGGGCGGTATGAATTACAGAGCTGCGGATCTTTATCTGGTTTCAGAAGAGTGATTATGATAGCCTCGCGCATTGAGCCAGGAACAATCCCCTCCTGTAATGCCTCCTGATAAACCTCCAGGAGGCGAGGGGCAAGTATCTCCGAGTATTCTTTGTAAAATTGCGCAGGGAGGCCCTCTGCCCCCGGCGCCCTATCTCCCCGCATGCCACCAATAACCCACCGCACATCCTCAACAGTGAATGGTATGTCTAGATATTCGCGGTGAGCTCTTCTGAACCAAATTCGTTCTATAGAGTCGAAGTAATCTTCCAGTACTGAGTTAGATGGAGATATTTGAGATGTGTATAGTTGTGCATTGAAGTCCCGCAAGTTGGCGAGGATGTGGGGTGGTGAGTGTATCAAGCCGTCGGTTGGGGTGCTAAGCGCTGTAATGAAAGTGGATCCCTGGGTGGTCGCAGAAGATTTGCGAGCGTCTTGCCTGGCCTGTCTCCTGCCCCATACCTACGCGCAGTTGCCTGTTTGTGGAGAAACTTTACTTCCCTGTCAGCTTCCTCCTGATACTCAGTTAATTTATTACTGATTGTCCCCAGTGTTGAGGCTGATGCTGTCATGAAATATTGTTTTTCCAAGTCCTGTAATTCCACGTCGAGTCTGCTTAAGGTACCGCGAATGTCACGGAGCACCTTAGTTTGTCCCGCTATACAGTGACCCCGGATTACCACCTTAAAGGTATCCCATAGCATGCACTCAGATTTTACCAACCCCGTGTTGTGTTCAAAGTATTCTTCAATTTGTGTATGAAACTCTTCCCGGAACACCACGTCTAGGAGAGCGTTGGGTGGCAGCCACCACGTGAACGGTTGTCTGTATGGTTGTGGTATCTGTAGGGTCAGAGTGGCTGGTGAGTGGTCCGAAAGTGTACGGGCGTTATGCGACACCTCCGATACCCAGGAGTGCAGGACCGTGGACATTAGCCATAAGTCCAGTCGTGACCATGCATTATGTTGCTGTGTGATACATGTACCCTCACGAGTGTCTGGATGGAAGGCCCTCCAAGTATCAACCAATCTATAATCAGCCATCAATCCCCTCAACACAGCAGCTGCCTGTGGGTGATGTGTGCGCAAGGCGCCTACCCTGTCTTCCTCGAGTGATAGTACTGTATTAAAATCACCACCCCAGATTAACTCGGCATCTCCTATTGATTAAATATGGTGCCACACCTGCTAGAAAAAGGCGGGATCATCCACATTGGGCCCATAGACATTAGCAAGGATGATCCATTGATTGAGTAGTGTTCTTAGTACTAGCAGGTAACGTCCTTCTGGGTCGCTTACCACCTTTGTGGACTTCCATGGAACTCCCCTTTTGATTAATGTTGCTACCCCCCTAGAGTAATTAGAATAACAGGAAGTATGCACCGCACTCCATCGACTGGACTTTAATTTATCACAGGCTCTTCCCTTAAGATGTGTTTCCTGCAGCAGGCATACCTCTACTGAGTGTCTTGTGAGATATGATTGCACCAGTCTGGTTTTCCTGTGGTCATTTAAATCACGTACATGCCAGGTAATGCATGTTAAGTGAGTCACGTCGCTAGTATTCGAGAGTTGGCCCTGTGGCGGCTACAGGCCCTGCATGTTGGTGCGTCCTCTGTGTCCCACTGTAATGTCCCTCCCACTTTGTGGTTGCCAAGTTCGAACAGTGTCAAGCATGTCCATTTTGTAAGGCATTCTATAGTGTCATCATAATTCATTGCAGTAAACAAACAACAAACGTTAACATACCCAGCCCACCCACCACCCACTCCAACCCCCCCCCCCCCCAATCAGGTTGAGAAGCTATACACGTCCACCCGAGAAATAACTGGAACTCAAACATTTTCATACTGTGGGGAATTATCCCAGAGGGGCGTGAGGTTGCCGGCATACTGCCTGTCACAACGCAACAGGGTGGCTGAGCATCAGTGGAACCACCTAAATACATTGAACTGAGTGAAAAACATGAGGTGGAGAACGAGACAGTATTTCCGTAATACACTTAACCATTTCTAAAACCAGGTTAATTAGTGTGACAACATTGAAAGGTCTATATACTAGTTATTGTTACTTAGCTGACTCTGGGACGAGTTGTCTTTGTCTCGGCTCTTCTCACGCTGTTGCCGTGCGTGTTGCTTGGCGAATTTTATCGCGGCACTTGCCTCCGTGAAGACCAGGGGTTTACCATGTGCATGGACCCGGAGTTTGGCTGGGTACAACATTGCATATTTGGTCCCGGTTTTCTGTAGCAGTTTCTTTACTGGGAGGAACTCACATCGTGCCACCTGTTCCGCTTGGGTGAAGTCAGGGTACAGCAAAATAAAGTTATTCTGCTATCGCAGCTCACCCCGCTCCCGAGCCAGGCACAGTACAGTATTTCTGTCTCTGTAGTTGAGCAGCCACACCAGTATTGGTCGTGGCGGGGCGCCAGGCTGTGGACGAAGTCCAAGAGTGCAGTGTGCACACTCCACCAGGAACATGGCAGACAAATCGGTTCCGAACAAATCTTGCAGAAGGCCAACAACGTATTTCTCCATGTTGGGTATGTTTGTGAACTCGGGAACGCCTGTAATGTGGACATTATTTCTTCTGGAGTAGGCTTCCAGGTCCTCGTTCTTTGCCTTAATGACCTCCAGTACTTTGTCCATGCGGAGAAGATGATCTTGTGCTTCAACCTGTCTGTCATCTGCGTCAGAGACTCTTGTTTCCAGCGTGTTCAGTCTGGCTTCATGCTTGTCCACCCTGCGCGACACTTGATCCATGCGGCCTGCGAGGGAGTCGATTTTGGAGTCAATTTCCTTGAGGCAGACCTTTAATTCTCTCAACATAGTCCTGATGTTCTCTTCCTGCTCCGGTTCCAACTGCGTCTCTAGTACGGCTAGTACGGCTGCTTGTGATGCCATTTCACCATTCACTTGACGGGTGGTATGTTTGTCAAATGTTATTTTGGGTTGTTTATTATCTGCTTTTCCCATTGTAGTTCTGTGCTGCGGCAGTACCATCTAGTGCCCGTAGATACTATCAAGGAGCCGCGGCCCCATAACTCTTCCAGTGCTAACTCCGCTGGTTGTGTATGGTTACAGCTGGTGTCCTCCTCGGGTTGAGTGAGGAGGGCGCGTACTCTGCGCGGTGCCCACGCTTGTGTCCCAGGTGAATGAAATGGCCCTTTCCAAACTGCTCCCGGAGGATATGACCGCGTCCTACCACAACACTATTAGCTGGAGTTCACCAGCTATTCGCCGCAGCCTGGCTATGTCTTTCTTTCTGTACTTTACTCGACAGACACTTGTATCGTTTCTAGCAGCTAGACTCAGTAGCCCCTTCCGTTGGTATTCTGCACCTATGTCCGGGCAATCTCGTGGTCAGTTAACTCTGCGTCCCCCATCAGTCGGTTCTATCAATGTTTATGTGCTGTATAGCGGACTCCCCATCCAGATGATCAATCTTTACTCCGGCGCCGGGGATGTGTTCTCTTGCGCCGCCTAACGGGTACCGGTTTCCGTCTAGATATTTAGCACGTAGTTAGTAGGTATTGTCCCTCTTCTGGCTATTGTGGTGACTTCTATACCAGCCCCCTCCTTTCAATTCGCACTATGTCCATTCGCTACATGCAGTTTCGCAGCCCGGCTGCCTTGGGGTCATTAGAGGCGGGTCTTGACCACTGTTCCCAATAAGGTGCCCGCGTGGGCCAGCGCGCACCTGTTTCCTGAAGCGCACATTATAAAATATAAAGCGCACACAGGCAACTGAGGACCTTCGCGCCGCCGCTTTTAAAATGCGTGCGGCGTCAAAACGGTCCGATTGTGTGCCTTTGTTAAAGTACTCATGTGAATGGCAGCGTCATGCGCTGCAACTAACATGAGTACTTTCACAAAGGCACACAATCTGCCCCCCAGCTGTGCCCTATTAACAAATAAAAGGCAACAAGTCTACAAGCACGTTGTGCTTGTAGACTTGCTGCCTTTCATTTGTGAATAGAGAGGGGCATATAGTGTTGTGGGCTCCGCTGGGCAGTGTCTGGAGTCTTCTCTCCGGCACGTCCGAGTTTTCTTCTTGAGAAGAACAAAAGGGAACGTTACAACCTTAGCACATAACACATAGCTGCCACGGTTTCAGATTGCTAAGTGTGGCATTGTCATATTTTCAGACTAATTATGAGTGACATTTTAATGACTAGGAGTGACACTTTCTTGCGAGCTAAATCAAGCAAAGAAGACGAGGGAAATATACAAATATCAGAAACAACAACATGCATTTGAGTAATGAGAAACTCCCTGAATTTAACTGTTGCAAAGCACAAGAAAAATATGCAACCAGGAAAAAAGCATTCTGTGAAATTAAAATACAAACTGCTACTTTAGTTCTTTATTATGTTTGATGGGTGACAGCACAACACGTCTTTAAGATTAATATACCGGCTCAGTCTCTTAGGCACTTACTTCGTTGGTTGACGTTCTCAGGCGTGTCGGGTCAGTGGCAACAGGTGGGTCCCTGCGTGGCCAGACCACAGCGATTTAGACTTAGGCGGGGTAACCAACGCCATCTTCCTGGTCCGGGTGGGTCTGGCTCATGACTGAGTCAGTGGCCGTTGACGCTGGTGGGGCCGGGGTCGACTTAGTCCAGGATACATAGTGCTCAATATAATACAGGCGCCGCCGCGGTGGTGAGATCAACGTGCCCAGCTGCCATGCCAGTACCAATACTGAGCTGAGCAAATGCCGCTGCGTGGTGTTCTTGTCGCACATGCTGCTACTTTAGGACTGGAGCTGATCACTGGTCCCCCACCTCTTTTCGTGTTGTGGGCTGTAGCTTGTCTCCGGGGTGACAGCAGGGGCCGGCAGTTCTGGCCGCGGCACATTTGGCTTCACCCGCCCGGCGCATTCACCAGGGCAGGGCCTATCAAGGCCTCAGCCTGTGCAGATTCTCATTCCTCTTTACCTTGAGGGCCCCCTCGTGACACGGATAGTGTGGGCTATCACTGCTTCTGCACCACTTGGTCAGGACGTCGACGGGCCTACCTCAGCCTTCAGCCACTATGGCTCTGCCCCCTCTAGCCACGCTCACGTGAACACACACCCACTGCCTAGCCTTACCCACATCTAGTGAAAGTTACGATTCTGACTCAGCTTTGTTTTGCTTGGAGGGAGCAGTCCGTAGAAAATTGAAATAAGAGCACAGGAGTTAAAGTCAGTCAGTGAAAATTAATCAGTCAGTATTCGTGCATGATTACTAGTGCTCCTGAGGATCCACAATTATGCATGGCTTTGCATTTCAGTGCAGTGATGCGGAACACCACACTGAAATGTTAGTCTAAGGCCTGATGCGTGGTACTTGGCAGGGCAGAGACTTCAGAGACGATTTAAGGCATGGGCAAAGTGGGCTGAGACGCAGGGCCCCAGCCTTTAAGGGAAGCCTCCCGATAGTCTTGCCGTGATTACCTTAAATAATTACTAGACCGATTGTTTTGAATACCATTATCGCTTAATTTATTTTTAAGGTGGGTGATGTATGAGAGTCTATTATAGCCATTCTGCAGAGAAATGTTTATTTTTCATGCAACATCCATAAAAAGGTTTCTTTTAGATCGCAATAGGACCAAACATATGAGAAATGGGAGTGTGTCACAGATATTATTTGCAGTAATATTAGTGAACTGCTGATGTGTTACAATATTGATAACACACATCACTATTCCTGAACATTAGATGTAAACACATTTAGAATTCGGACCATTGCGCCTGTATGCTGTCAGTGACCTGGCCTAAGAGGGCAAGAAAGAGCTGAAATGAAATCATAAATTCAAACCTGTTCTGAACAGTGGCCCCCAAAATAGGTTTTGTCCAGGGCCCCCAAAATCCTTAAGATGTCCCTGGTAGACTTGCTGCATTTCTGTGGTTAATAGGGCTCAGCTGCGGGACTAAGGCTGGCTTTAGGGGGGTGTGACCGGTGCTACTGTACCGGGTGCGGGCTTCGGGAGGTGGGTGGGAGGAATGCCGTGTTTGCAGGTATATTATTGCATTAATAGCACCTGCTGCGATGTTCCTTGACTCCAGCAATTTTCACGCAACACTAAATATGTCAAGGTAACTCTCTGAGTTTTCTCTAGTTTAAGTTTTAAGGTAGCGCAGAGGGTTAATATACGTGCTGCAAAGAATGTGCACCATGCAGATCTCAAAGTGCTCGGCTGTCCCACGGCGGTATCTATAAAAAAGGCACCGAAATTGTAACGCTACAGCAAATTCCTACAGGGTGTGGACTGCCAAGTCCATGCCCTGCAGGAACTTGGGGTGCATGCATACAGGGGGGGATAACGTGCCCCCCTGCATGTATCCCCAGGTATGCGATCTTGTATAGGATCCCGACATTTCCCCACCCTATGAACAGAGCTCTAGTTGAGAATCTTTAGTGAAATCTTATATTGGTACCACTGTGGGAGTCCTGTGCTTTTCTAAAGCCGAAGTGCACTTGCCTGTGTCACTAATTCATGTCATGAAGTGTGTATGTAAATAGCAAACCTGCTTTAAGAGCCATCATGTGGCACTGTATGTGTGGAATGCACCATATTTTAATTTTTGAAGCAAAAGATTGGAGTGATGTTTGCACTGATATTTGTCGCTGCACCCATATGTGCGGTCCGGTTCTTGGCGCACATAGCATTGGCTGCAGCACACAGAGGAAAATAATTAGAGGGAACATTGGTCTTGACTAGTGTCTATGGTGTAGTGCGCCCGGGCCTTGGGTTCCGCCGCCTTGGGCCTAGCGGTAGCGACAGTCTAACGGCCTCACACCAGCCCCTTCTGTCGTTGCCCCCTACTGATGTGGCCTCCTACCTTTGCGCCGCGGGGTCGATTCTGTCCACCTCTCATTAGTTGTCTACCCGGGCCTCAGCCGGCCCGATCATCTCCGTGTGACCAGGGTCGCGGCCTGCTCCTTTTGCTTCCGTGTGGTGTGTCCGCTATGTCGCCAGTCTCCTCGGTGGGGGGGGGAGCGCAAAAGCAGCCTACTTCGCAGCGACGTCTCGTCTTTGTGCGTTGGGCCCTGGTGATCTCGCAGCTCGGCTTACGCGATCTGGCCTCGCTTCCACCGCAGGCCCCGCTCATCCTCCACACTACATCCGCCTTGCGATTATCTCCAGATCGGTCCCCGGGGTTCACCTTGTAGTGCCGCCCGCCTCTCTGCCTGTGTGTTCTGTACCGTTGCAACCTCGATATCCGGTCGAAAGATCTTCGTCTCTCAGTCTCAATGAGTTGTTCGCCTTGGAAGCAACATCGGCCCATCCATTAGTCGCGGCCGCTGTTCCAGCAGTCCGGGCCGCAAAGTTTCCGCGGCGATGGCAGCAGCTGGCATTCGAATCACTTCCTTTTGTGCAGCTCTGCTCTCCGCACAGACGCCCCGTGGTCAGGAGCCAGGATGCGGCGGCATTCAGCAGGATAACTGCAGGATAGTGTGCTCGGCCTGCAGAGCCCCTTTACCAAGCGACCATCTTGCGGCTCGGCCATGCCCCCCAAAGAGGCAGTATATCTAACGATCCTTGAGGCTATAGGGGATGAACTTGTGGATGATTTTTCTTGTGTACTTGTTATATTGATTCC
This sequence comes from Triturus cristatus, assembly GCF_964204655.1. Lineage (NCBI taxonomy): Eukaryota > Metazoa > Chordata > Amphibia > Caudata > Salamandridae > Triturus > Triturus cristatus. Next base: position 653,090,262 of record NC_140594.1, read on the forward strand.
TTTTTCATTGCTATCATTGAACTGCAAGCCTTTAACGATTTTTGTTTCTTTTTTCTTTTTTAGTTTGGACTTTGCTGAGGTGAACAAGTGTTGCTTGATTCAAATATTTGCTTTTTCTTTGAAATTTCCCATTGACTGATACATGCATTGAACAGAAACTATAGACCCTTTTCGAAAAATAATTTTTTTTGTACCGCGTTTTTAAGAGACAATACAGTTAAGAACATTGTTGACTTTTGGTCACTATATATGGAGGAAGAACACCTCACGTCGAGAGAGAAGAAACAAAAACGGATGTCCATTTGTTTAGCAGCAAGTTTAATTAGTGTTTTAGGAATTAGTGTTACAGCTTGGTTTTTACATGTGAAATTTCCTGTGCATATGCTTGTACCTCCAACACCCACACCGTCCGAACATTACCATGTTACACTGTCACCGTTAGATGATAGGCATAGACTCTCCTACAAGAATAATTCATTTATTCGAATGTTACATTATACTCATAGCATTACTAATATTTCTAATTGTTGAATTTGCGGTTTGTTACCTACACACCAGGTTGCAGGGGGAACTCCTCTTATCCCGCTCCCATTCTCCCACAATCGTTCTTGGTTTGCACTTTTGTGGGCTGCAGAAATTAGGGGTGTTTCTAGTGCTGATGTAGGGGGTCTTAATAAGAAATTGAATACAGTATGTTACCCAGATGATGATGGTACTCCGCAAGCAAAGGGATCCGAATGGGAAACTGAGGAATATGCTAGAGGTACATCTGCCACGAGAAATGTCTTTGCAAGGACACGGACCAAACTAGAGAAAGGATTCTCTATTATAACAGTAACAGACACACAAGCTCCCCTATGTGTAAAAAGTTTTGGTCCCATTTTTGTAGGTAATAGTGATCGTAACACTGTATTGACTATAACAGGTCCGCCTCTTCGTAGTTTTCTAGCATCCCATAATACCTATTTTATTTGTGGGTATAAGGGTTATTTTTATGAACCTTCAGGGTGGTCAGGGATATGTTATGTATCTTTCCTCCTCCCCTCCGTTTATTTAGCTCCAGCTTCTTCTCATAAGGCTGGAATATCTCCCCTCAATCCTTTATTAGCTCAGACCAAGAGAATGATAGATATTAAGGCAGTGGTTCAGACTGACACCTCATTGCAAGAATATGTTAACGTGAACTTGGGTATGTTTTTCTTCGTTGGTACACCTCTTAATAGTAGGAACATGCGAAGACTTACTAGAGTAGTTGAGGCAGTAGTTAGTCAGACTACGACCGCTCTAGGTAACATCACTGAGGAACTCCAGTCGGCAAGACTTGTAGTTTTGCAGAACTGTATGGTTCTAGATGTTATTCTTGCAGATCGAGAAGGTGCATGCCGAATTATCGGTGGTAGTTGCTGTGTTTATATACCAGACAACGCACCCTCTGTTTATCAGGCTATTTCCAAATTACATAAGATAGCGGCTGAGTTACACCAAGACACTGGAACATGGACCTAGTCTAGTTGGTTCTGGAGCATTGTTATGTCATGGTGATGGAAATTACTTGTTATTGCAGCCTGTATAGTAGGCGCTATTCTAGGATGTTGCCTTTGTATTCAATGTATGCCTATTATATGCCCCCTCTGTACTTCGTTATGCGTGTCCTGCATCCCTAAGAAAGTGGATATTTGTGATGTTAATAAGCAGCTTATGCTTCAGCAACAAATAGATGAATTTATGAAAATAGATACAGAAAGCTTGAACGATGTAGATAGAGCACCTTCGACTGTTGCAGTATAACGTGTTTTTTTTTTTTTTTACTCTTCATGTATTCGGTATTCAAACAGTTTTTATATAAGTGTATTTAAAGTATATTCTCAATTGGACAAAATGTATTTAGCAGAGGCTAAAAGGAGGGACTGTTAAACGGTAAAAAATTGTATTCTCTTAACTTAGCCTCCGCTTTCAGCCATTTTGTGTTTCTACGGGGACTTTCTAAGTTAGAAGTTGCGTGTTCACTGAAAGCTGGTCATACTGATAATTTTTGTCTGTCAGAGTAAGCAGCCCTGCCCTGCCGAAGGGCCTACATGCACAGATGTCTAATCTGTTAGCCCACCAACGCCTGTAACCTCCCTTGCCTATCAACAAAGATGACGCGGGTAGGGGTTTATCAGGATTCTACAGTTCAGCATGTAGGCGTTGTGAAAGGAGTTGTGTAAGCGTTATGTAAAATGCCATGAAAGGGTTATGTAAAGTGTGATGTAACCATGACAAAGGGGTTTTTGGTGAAATCCGATGGTACCCAAAATGTATAAAAGGCAGGTCTTAGACTGTTCTAGATCGTTTCCCCTCAGGCACTTGTAGTGTCTGTATGATGGAGCCATCTCATGAGATATAATAAACTTGTGTTTTATTCCACTCCAGTGTCGATCCTCATTTACTGAACCCATAGATAAAGGGTGTCCCTGCACCAGTAAGACTAGTAGGAATCTCACTTCTACACATCTAACAATCTGGCGTCATTTCAAGCATATCACTTCAATAAGTAAGGACAGGTAAAACTTTTGCCTCCATAACTTGAAGCACTGAATCCATGCTAGGCCCCGCAATTTCTTTCCCAGGGTTTGGAGAGTAGACTTATTTTTGATGAATCCCTTGTGCTCTATCTACCCATATGCCATGTACCTGGTTTATTCATTCTTCTCCCAAAGATGATTATTTTAGTCTTTTCTAGGTTCATCTCCAATTTTTTGGATGTGGTATATTCAAAGAGGGTGCTTATAAGCATATGTAAATCGACCCTTCTGAAGCTTAGCAACACCAGATTGTCCGCCTAAAGTAGATTAGGCAGGCATTTATTTCTGAGTTTCGAAAGTGAGAATTAACTGTGTTGCGTTCCCCCATAAGCTTAGAAAAGAACAGATTAAAAAACAGGGGCTGCAGGACGCATCCTTGCTTAAGGCCTTTCATTGCTCATATCTTCCTTGAGAGAAGGCTGCCATCTTCTTCTTTCATAAGCAGCCAAGTTTCTGAAAAAAATAGCTCTGTTTCTCGTAGAAGATCCAGCGGATTTTTCTTTGCATCAAACTGTGTTACACATTAACTAAAAAAGACCATCATCCTAAAGCCCTCATTCACCATGGCAAAGGTCAATTCTATGGCCCTGGCTAATGTGTTCCTGATTTAGACATCTTTCCAGCCGCCACTTGGGCGTCCATTCATACTTTCATCATTAGGCACTACTGTATCACCACTCTGGTCCAAAGGGAGGCTCCTGCTGGATTTCTTGCTGTTAAACTGTAAAGACGAGGCGATGGCTCCAAGATGCTTTTCACATAAAGTATTTATTAAGGGGTACAGAGAGCCGTCCCAGCCGGCACAGCTACAGCACAGAGTCCAGCTGCCCTCCAGAGAACCTCAGAGCAGAACCAACTTAAGCATTCTATATGACATCATGATGTTCTCACAAGTCTCTGCCAGTATCAGCATCAAATCACCACACCTCCCCCTTTTTAACAAAAAAAACTTATAACAATATAATAATTCAATAAAATGTATAAAGAAGGAAAGAGAGAAACATAAACATAACACAATATAATTTATACGTAATCTCGTAGTCCGCTTGATTTAGTATGAATTCTGGTGCTCCTTCTAATACCACTATAGTTTCTTAGAATATCTGTGTCATTTTTTACATTCTTGTTAAAATAACAAGGATCCCTAGCTACTCGAGAGGTATTCCACCAATTTCCGTTGGCCAACTTAACAGCATTCTTCCTAATATCCACAACCTGCTGAGAATCTAATCCCAGGAATATAAAGGGGATACGAAATGGGCACGGCTCTCTGTACCATCGAACGACTGACGTGAGATAAAAAAAAAACTCCCAGTTGAATGGCTGGAATGCCAGCAGTCAAGACGTACTCATTGATGCTGAATGTAGGCAGGTGGCAGCAGTGGCGAATGCGGCAGCAGTGGCAACTCAGTATCCCATCCTCTGTCGCCACTGTAAAGACGAGGCGATGGCTCCAAGATGATTTTCACATAAAGTATTTATTAAGGGGTACAGAGAGCCGTCCCAGCCGACACAGCTACAGCACAGAGTCCAACTGCCCTCCAGAGAACCTCAGAGCAGAACCAACTTAAGCATTCTTTATGACATCATGATGTTCTCACAAGTCTCTGCCAGTATCAGCATCACATCACCACATAACCCTGCTTCTCAGACCCACCTTGCTGTGGTATTGATTCAAAAGATGAGGAATATGCAGTTGAAAGTATCTCTCTGTTGAACAAGTTACTTTCCATTTGTAAAACTCTTTATGGTGGATACTCTATTCAACTGTAGATCCCTCACTGCCCACCTCCTCCCCATTTTGTGGAGCTCACTTTTGAGTAAGTTAAGTCATACGTACTGTCAATATCTGCAATTTGTCATTCACACTCCATGTCTGAGGGTGCAAAAATGTCATTGAATAAACTGACATCAGCCCATAGTGTTGGCAATTATATGCGACTTAGTGTTGTTCTGTCTAGAGGCAGAATAGAGCAGTTGAAGGAGGCAAATGAAGCACAGAAGCTATTGCTGAAAGCTTTCCAGATCCAGTCCGGCTTCTGAAGTTATTCACAAGGTGAGGAATCTACAGTTAGAGTATCCACCAGAAAGAGTGTTACCAAAGTGGGCTTTGTGTGTTTGAATCAAAGTGAAGGATGTGGTCATGGTCAAACCTGCCAAAATTGAGCAGGGAAAAAGCAAACGGTTTTTAACGTATCGTCCTGATTTTGATGCTTTAAACACCAAAAACTGCATGTTATTCCCCAGAGATTCGTAATGGGTGCTTTTTTTCACTCCTGTTAATTGACTAACCATGTAGTATCGTTATTTACCAAGCTCAATTACTAGCACCTATTCTTGTAATTAGGGCCTTTGTGTTGTATTATTCCTTGGGAAGACATGTTCTCTGTGAATAGTTTGTGGTTCTTGCAAACTGCTTTCTGAGACTGATCACAGATGACTCAGAAACAAGCATCCTGGGTGATGCCCCGAAACCAGGCCCAGGCCCAGGATGCTTATGTTCGGTCCAGGGAGGAGCTGGCTTGGCAGTTCGGACTGGACTGTTCCCATGAGAAGGAGGGTCAAGACTGATTCGCATATGGCTGGGTCTAAACTGGGGTGGCGTGGTGGGCACAAAACGACGGATTAAACCCAGATCTGTTGATTGGGGGTGATTGTTTGCATTGCTCAGCATTCCAACCATCATCTGTTCTTTTTTCATTTGTCCCCAGTAATGGTAAGGGGATGCCCAGACGTGGGTGCCGTGCTCACTGTTCCACTGGATTCAAACTAGTTTGACTAATGAGGGTTGATGCCCCAAAACCGGTCTCATGATGCTTGTTTTCAGTCCAGCGAGGACCTGGCTTGGCAGGTCGGGCTGGACTGTTCCCATGAGGAGCAGGGTCAATACTGATTTGTATATGGCTAGGTCCAAACTGGGGTGGCGTGTTGGGCAAAAAAACATGGATTAAACCCAGATCTGTTGACTGGGGGTGAATGTTTACATTGTTCAGCATTCCGTACATCATCTGTTCTTTAGTAAATTTAGGAGCAGAACATATAGATCATAAGTACAGAGAACTGTTACAGTTCTGAATTAATCTGGCATAGATTCGCCTTCTACAAGTGAGGGGTGGCGTCTTTCTCTACATACAAATCTACACATCCTTTTATAGGACTTTAAAACAAAGACATTCATGCATTCGTATTTGAGTACATTGTTCTCAGGAGGTACACCAATAGAGAAAGAGCAAGAAGAAACATTGTACCACAAATGACATTCAAAGTTTCTCTCATGGTAGAAATGCATTTGATCTGTAGACAATATCACAGTTTACTCGAGAATTACAATTGATACATTTTCTGGCTATAGACAGGGACACTTGAAATGTCCTTGGTTACGTACAGTGGTAGAAAGTTTCTGGAAACATTGTGTTTGAGGCATATGAGCTGCAGATTGTATACTTTTGCATAGATCGTCATCTGGTCTTGGCCTCGGATGTTTGTACTTTGTTTTTGTCTTGGAGGAAGTCTTTGTAGTCACGAGGTAGGTGACTCCTCCGTAGGGCGATAGTGAGCATGGGCATCGACTCCATCCTTAGATTGTTTTTTTTCCGGCATCGGGTTCGGATGTGAAGTGCTGCGCTCCGGGTCGATATCGGTTTTGAATCCCCCTTCGACGCGCAATCCCTCTCCACTCGACGGTATTGGCTCGATCGCGTTTCCCTTTTCGACGCGCATCTTTAAAACAAACTCCTCAACCTCGATCTTCGATGCGGGCCATTGGGCCTCTCCGCGCCGACCACGCCTTCAGTCAATGGAAAGGACTCCTTTCAAAAAATGCCCCGGGTGTGGTGCTAAGTTCCCACACATAGACTTGCACGAGGTTTGCATTCTCTGCCTCTCCCCGGAGCACGCAGATAAAAACTGCAAGGCCTGTGCATGGTTCAGGCCGGACAAAACCATCCTTGATGGTCGGGCTCGACGTCGCGAAATGTCTTGCGGAAGCAGTTCGATTCTGGACATCTTCGAAGCAGACCCCAATATTCAGCCAGAACAATCAGGTGATGAAGTACATGTCTCCGTCTCTGAGGCCAACGACTCCGACGTTGAAGAGGAAACAGTCACCACGGCTCAGCGGTCCGTGAGTACTGAAACCCCTCTCCCGAAAAATAAACCGAAGCCTCCGGTAACACCCTCGCCCTCTGGCTTGGGTTGACACCGGCAACATGTTTCAGATGCCCCGCCCTTGGGCCCGGCTATGAAACCTAAACATAAGCCTTCCGGCTCGGAAAGTCCTCCTCAGCACCGTAGCTACAAGTCAAAGACTTTGTCTGCGCCGAAGACAGCCTAGTCGCCGAAAAACCTTGGTATCGAAGCATAGCAAGGACAAACACTCGGAACGGAAGAAATCTTCGGAGTCGAAAAAGGGTCCGACTCCAAAAAATCGTTGGAGCCGCGAAAATCGTAAGAGTCTAAGACCCCACGGAAAGCCTCACAAATTCCCTCCATAGAAGGTTCGGACTCAAAATCTTCGACACCGAAAAAATACATTTTGCCCACGCAGCCTGCACCTGATTTGGCAGATCCGAAGCAAAAAATCTCTGTTTATTGATCCAAACATGGGCAAACTAGTCACCAAGCCTCCAAAAAAGAGGAAACTGGACACTGCAGAAGCACCTGACATACCTCTCAAACAACAGGACATGGGCATGGGCACTAACACGTCCCCACCTCCCTCTCCCCCTCCAGTTAATCCACATCTATTGATTTCTCCACCATACTCCCTACAACCTATATTTTCACCTCAACCATTAGATAGTTAGGATGACACAGGTAGAGATATAGAACCACATGGGGGTGATGATTCACATAACATCCCACATGACGTAGACACATGGGGTGACTACAATACCGAACCAGACTCAGATAATGATCCGGATCTCTATCCATCTAAGCCATCACCACCAGATGACAACACTGGGTTCGCGCGACTAATCAACAGGGCTGCCCAATACCACGGGGTCCCCTTACATTCCGACCCCTTAGATGAAGATTTTTTCCTGGAATCCTTTGCACCCTCGCAAAAGTCAACAAGCACCCTGACAATGTTAAAAGGCTTGCTAAAACATTTAAAAAAAATATATATTTTTATTAAATTTGTCCGTCAGCACATCAAAACCAACAACATATAAAAGACTCATCCCTCAATGTACATGCCAGAAGAAATCCGTACTACCCACGTTTCCTCCCTAATGCCCCAACCCTCCACCCTCTCTACCCCCACCCCCCCCCTGCCAGTGTGCCTGCGTCAACCCCTCCTTCACTTCTGCTGGGAGGGACCCGGGGTCCGAGAAATCCGAGCCCAAGGCAATCAAAAGAGCACGTCCACTGTTCTCAAGAGACAGGAGACCCCATCCTCCCCCCCCCCCCGCCACCCATCCAGACCCCAGCCGCCAACCATGACTATTCGTCAGTTTCCAATACATTGTGCAAACGCTGAGTCCTCCACAGGTGTACCTAAGTGGCCCTATTCAGTGCGGTCTCCCCAGGGGTCTCAGAGGGCCCCACCCCGGGTTCCACACTCCTATCCCTGTCCACAGGATCCCTATCCTCCTCAGTCAACTCCTCCAAGGATCTATCCCTGTCCACAGGATCCCTATCCTCCTCAGTCAACTCCTCCAAGGATCTAAGCCCTTCCACCAGAGCTCCCCACACCCGTGCCGCCTCCAGCGCTTTATCATTAGACGCGCGTCTGGCCAACTGCAGGCGCAGCGTCCCTTCGCTTCCCGCCCAGGTCAAGAAGCTCGCCTTCCATCTCCGAAAGCTCGGCCCAGATCTAGCCTTCCAATGCATAGTGAGCTCCCTCTTTGCCATTATCAATCCTAGATCGTAAAACTTGCTTGTAATGTTGGTATTGGGGGTGTGCGGAAACCACAACAACAGGCAAGTCCCCATCTCCGCCTCCAGCTCTCGCTCCGTCACTTGATTCAGACACGCCACCACATCCGCCCAATAAGAGCCCAGTCCCACACAAGATCAAAACATATGACCAAAATCAGCGCCTTCCACTCTGCACCGAGGACACGGCGATTTGGAGCCTCCGAAGTACTGCAGGATTTTGACCGGAGTTAAGTAAGCCCTGTGTAGAGTATAAAATTGGACCAGTTGGAATCTGGCATTGCGCGTGCCGTTCCAGGCCCGCCTCACTAGCTGCGCCCACGTCGTCTCAGGAATGGGCTTACCCAGATCCCCTTCCCATTTACCCCTCAGGTTATCCATAGACGACAACTTCTCCGTAGACAGCCGCCTGTATAGACAAGTGATAGCCTTGAACGTACCCGCCGCCATAGTGACATACTGACACCCCAAAGAAACCGGGGGCTCCGAAAGCCCCATCTTCCACTGTTTCTGGATCGCCGTCACCAAGGCGGTGTGCAGAAGATAATCCCCCCCTCGGTAAATCATACGCCCCTTGCAATTCCTGGAATGGCAACAATTCGCCATCCCTGTATAAATCCCCAAGCATGTGGACCCCCAGCTCTTCCCAACCAGCCAATACCGACCAATCCCCGCCATGAGGGAGGGCCGTACACATGCCCAGTGGAATCTCCGGGGCATACGGGGCTACGAAGCCTACTCGCTTCTGACTCCGGATCCAGCACAAGCGGAGTGTACGCTCCTCGAGGGTAAGCTGATCCAGCCGGAGGCTCTGCCGAAGCACAATAAATGACAGCACATGCCGCGGAATGACCCTACCCCTCTGGCCCTCTGGGCCCCGAAACTCACGCGCCACGGCCTGCGTCAGCCACTGCAGCTGCGCCGCCAAATAGTACCATTCGAAGTCCGGGACCGCCAGTCCCCCCTCCTCCCTCTGCCTCATCAGAGTGGACAGGGCCACCCGCCGCCTCCCAGTTCCCCATATAAATCCTGTCAGCAAAGTCCGAAGCGTCTTAAAGGTGATCGGGATCCAAACCGGTAGAGTACGGAAAAAGTATAATGATCTCGGCAGAGCTATCATCTTCAGCAGCGCGACCCGCCCAGCCACCGAAAGAGGAAGACTGCACCAGAACGCCATGCTACCCTTGAGCCCCCTCAGCGCAGCACCCACATTCCCCTCGAAAAGGTCAGCTGGGGTGTGGAAAATACGGACGCCCAGGTACGGCAAGCAGGTAGGCTCCCACCTCAAGTCTGTGAGCTCTAAAGGCAGCCGAGCTCCAGGAGACAGAGGGAACAGGCAAGTCTTAGCCCAATTCACCTGCAACCCCGACAATCGACCAAACTCCCTAAGTAGGGTCCTGGCGCCCCGCAGAGAGCCCCCCGCATCGGCCAGGTACAGCAAGAGGTCATCCGCATATAGCGATATGTGATGTAGCTCGTCTCGCAGCCGGACGCCCCCGTAACACTGCCCCTGTCGGGAAAGGCTTGCTAAAACATGCCCCAGAAGTTTTTAAGGACCCAGTCAGAGCCAGGGTTCTCAGTCCCAGGGTGGATAAAAAGTATAAGGCAGCTCCCACTGACCCAATTTACATTAAAGATCAGATTCCCTTGGATTCCCTTGTGGTAACGAATGCACGCAAGCGTGCAAACTCAGAGTACAGATAAGGAATCCAAATGAATTGACGCATCCGGGAAACGTATTGCGTCGCAGGCTGCAAACCATGGGCAGATCGCCAACGCCCAATCTTTATTGGCCAGGTACGACAGGGCTCACTACGACGAGCTTGAAAAGCTCATGGAACACCTTCCTGACAGTACAAACAAAAAGCCAACGACCTTATCCAGGAGGGCAAACTCATTACCAATATCTCAATAAAATGTGCGCTCGGTGCGGCCGATACTGCATCTCGCACAATTAACGCTAGTGTCTTGTTGCATAGACACGCTTGGCTCCGGGTTTCCGGATTCAAGCAGGAGGTTCAAACTGCTATTTTGATTCAGCCGTTTGATCAGGAACATCTTTTCGGACCCGCAGTTGACACATCCCTAGAAAAGATGAGGAAGGATACCGAAACTGCTAAGTCTATGGGGGCCTTACAGTTCCGTTCCCCTAGAGGTTCTTTTCGCCGCTCCTTCTACAGAGCCGGCTCTAAAACCATGGGTTCCGAACATCCCTCCTCTTCCTACAAGAGCCCCCTCAAATATCCCCGAAGGGATTCTTTCGTGGAGGCTGCAAAGGCAACAATAATAAAGGAAGAGGTCGTGGCAACAATAGCCGCACCCCCAACTACTAAACAGTGACTTCCCTGCACTTCCCCCGTTCATCACACTCCTTTCCGGGAACGTCTCTTACAGTTCCAACCTGTCTGGAATACCATCACAACAGACAAGTGGTTAAGGCAAATTATCCAGTATGGTTATTGCCGGGAACTCACTTCTACCCCCCCAAACATTCCTCCCAGTCAGCGTCCCATGTCCTCGGAACATCTAACACTTCTCAAAGAAGAGGTTCTCTCTCTATTACAAAAACATGCAATAGAACCAGTCCCCTTGCCTCATCAAGGCCAAGGGGTTTTCTCCCTGTATATCCTAATCCCAAAAGAGGAAGACTCCCTCAGGCCCATACTGGACCTCAGGCCGCTAAACCTCTACATTCAAGCAGAACACTTTCACATGGTCACTCTCCAACAGGTGCTCCCACTACTTCAACAGGGCGACTTTCTCTCCACTCTGGGTTTAAAGGACACCTACTTCCATATTCCCATTCACCACGCTCACAGGAAATATTTCAGGTTTGTGGGAGATGGTCAACACTACCAATTCAAAGTCCTCCCATTCGGGGTCACTACAGCACCCAGAGTCTTCACCAAATGATTTGCAGTAGTTGCAGCCCACTTAAGGAGACCGCATATTCATGTCTTCCCTTATCTGGATGACTGGCTCATAAAACCCAAATCACACAGCAGCTGTGTGCAACACACACACAACACAATTCAACTGCTTCACAGCTTGGGATTCACAGTAAACCTCGCCAAATCCCAACTCCAACCATCCAGTATACAACAATACCTAGGGGCTACAATAGACCCTTCAAAAGCTCCAGCATATCCCAATGCAGTCAGGATAAGCGCCAAACAGGCTTTAATCCAAAAATTTCAGCCTCAACACTCACTACCAGCGCGAGTGTTCATGCAGTTAATTGGGATGATGGCCTCCTGCATTCTCCTCGTCCCTTATGCAAGACTCCAAATGCGTCCCATACAGGAATGTTTGGCACGTCAGTGGAACCAGGCTCAAGGTCAGCTGACAGAACTGGTGTTGATAAACGCCCGCACCCATCGCTCTCTGCAGTGGTGGAACACACAAAACCTTTCCAAAGGGCGGCCGTTCCTCGACCCGGTTCCACAGACAGTGCTAACAGCAGACGCATCGCTCACCGGCTGGGGTGCTCATCTTCAAACCCATACCATCCAGGGCATGTGGACCCCACAAAAAGACAATTCCACATAAACTACCTGGAATTGTTAGCAATCTTCCTAGCGTTAAAATCTTTTCAACTCCACCTCGTAAGCAATGCTGTCCTGGTCCGTACAGACAACATGACAGCAATGTACTTCATACAGAAACAGGGGGGAACACACTCCCTGCAGCTTTCACACCTAGCTCAGAGCATAAGGAGATGGGCCATTCCGCAAAACATGTATCTCCTTGCAGAACACCTCCCAGGGGTACACAATCACATTGCAGATCTTCTCAGTCGTCAAACACAGCAGATCCGCGAATGGGAACTTCATCCTCAAGTTCTTCTTCTATTCTTTCACATGTGGGGCCACCGAGAAATAGGTCTGTTCGCCACACACCAACACACAAAATGCCCAACCTTTGCATCCAGGTATCCACACCCATTGTCCAAAGGCAATGCTCCATGGATGAACTGGGTTGGCAAATTTGCTTACGGTTTTTCGCCTCTCCCACTCATTCTGTTAGTGGTTCGGAAACTCAAACAGCATTCCCTCACAATGATCCTGGTTGGTCCAACATGGGCCCGACAACCATGGTTCACAACCCTATTGGAACTATCAGTAGTTCCTCATCAAAAACTACGTCTCTCACCCAAGCTTCTCACTCAGAACCATGGAGAGATAAGACATCCAGATCCCAATCAACTGGACCTTGCGATCTGGCACCTGAGGTCTTCGAGTTTGGTTACCTAAATCTTCCGCCAGACTGTATGAACATCATTAAAGAAGCTAGACGCCCTACCACCAGAGCATGCTATGCAGCAAAATGGAAACGATTTTTCATTTATTGCACAAACAACAAAATCAATCCACTAGATGCTTCTATTCAGAACATTATCTTCTACCTCTTGCATCTACAACAATGTAACCTAGCATATACATCTATTAGGCTACATCATGGGTATTCACAAACTTTCTCCCGGGGGCCAAATTTACAGTGTGGTTTGTGGCCGAGGGCTGCACCGGTGGGGGCGAGGTCCGAGGGGGAGGGGCGGGGTAAAGCAAAAAGAAATTGTGACCATGAGGTTGAACACAGGTCCCTGCAGCAGACGCCTTCGTCCACTGAGCCACCAGACCCGGCATACACACATCTCTCTCTCACTCTCTCTCCCCCTCCCCCTCCCTCCCTCACTCTCTCCCCCTCCCTCCCTCTCTCTCTCTCTGTCTCTCTTTGTCTCTCTCTCCCCTGTCTCTCTCCCCCTGTCTCTCTCCCCCTGTCTCTCTCCCCCGTCTCTCTCCCCCTGTCTCTCTCCCCCTGTCTCTCTCCCTCCTCCCTCTGTCGCCCTCCTCTCTGTCTCCCCCTCTGTCTCCCCCTCTGTCTCCCTCCTTCTGTCGCCCCCCTCTGTCTCCCTCCTTCTGTCGCCCCCCTCTGTCGCCCCCCTCTGTCGCCCCCCTCTGTCGCCCCCCTCTGTCGCCCCCCTCTGTCGCCCCCCTTCTGTCGCCCCCCTCTGTCGCCCCCCTCTGTCGCCCCCCTCTGTCGCCCCCCTCTGTCGCCCCCCTCTGTCACCCCCCCTCTGTCGCCCCCCCTCTGTCACCCCCCCTCTGTCGCCCCCCCTCTGTCACCCCCCCTCTGTCGCCCCCCCTCTGTCGCCCCCCCTCTGTCGCCCCCCTCTCTGTCGCCCCCTCTCTGTCGCCCCCCCTCTGTCGCCCCCCCTCTGTCGCCCCCGTCTGTCGCCCTCCCTCTGACTCCCTCCCTCTGTCTCCCTCTGTCTCCCTCCAACTTTCTCCCTCCCTCCGTCTCTCTCTCTCTGTCTCCCACCCTCTGTCTCCCTCCCTGTCTGTCTCCCTCCATCTGTCTCCCTCCCTGTCTGTCTCCCTCCCTGTCTGTCTCCCTCCCTGTCTCCCTCCCTCTGTCTCCCTCCCTCTGTCTCCCTCCCTCTGTCTCCCCCCCTCTGTCTCCCCCCCTCTGTCTCCCCCCCTCTGTCGCCCCCCCTCTGTCGCCCCCCCTCTGTCGCCCCCCCTCTGTCGCCCCCCCTCTGTCGCCCCCCCTCTGTCGCCCCCCCTCTGTCGCCCCCCCTCTGTCGCCCCCCCTCTGTCGCCCCCCCTCTGTCGCCCCCCCTCTGACTCCCTCCCTCTGTCTCCCTCTGTCTCCCTCCAACTTTCTCCCTCCCTCTGTCTCCCTCCCTCCGTCTCCCTCCATCTCCCTCCGTCCGTCTCCCTCCATCTCCCTCCATCTCCCTCCGTCCGTCTCCCTCCATCTCCCTCCATCTCCCTCCGTCCGTCTCCCTCCATCTCCCTCCGTCCGTCTCCCTCCATCTCCCTCCGTCCGTCTCCCTCCATCTCCCTCCATCTCCCTCCGTCCGTCTCTCTCTCTATCTCTCCCTGTCTCCCTCCCTGTCTGTCTCACTCCCTGTCTGTCTCCCTCCCTCTGTCTCCCTCCCTCTGTCACCCTCCCTCCCTCCCTCTGTCACCCTCCGTCTCCCTCCCTGTCTCCCTCCCGCTCCCTCCCTGTCTCCCTCCCTCTCCCTCCGTCTCTCTCCGTCTCCCTCCCATTGTCTCCCTCCCGCTCCCTCCCTTCCTCTGTCTCCCTCCCTCTGTCTCCCTCCCTCCATCTCCCTCCGTCCGTCTCTCTCTCTATCTCTCCCTGTCTCCCTCCCTGTCTGTCTCCCTCCCTGTCTGTCTCCCTCCCTGTCTGTCTCCCTCCCTCTGTCTCCCTCCCTCTGTCACCCTCCCTCTGTCACCCTCCCTCCCTCCCTCTGTCACCCTCTGTCTTCCTCCCTCTGTCTCCCTCCCTCTGTCTCCCTCCCTCCGTCTCCCTCCATCTCCCTCCATCTCCTTCCGTCCGTCTCTCTTTCTCTATCTCTCCCTGTCTCCCTCCCTGTCTGTCTCCCTCCCTGTCGGTCTCCCTCCCTCTGTCACCCTCCGTCTCCCTCCCTGTCTCCCTCCCGCTCCCTCCCTGTCTCCCTCCCGCTCCCTCCCTGTCTCCCTCCCTCTCCCTCCGTCTCTCTCCGTCTCCCTCCCATTGTCTCCCTCCGACTCCCTCCCTCCCTCCCTCCCTCCGTCTCCCTCCCCCTCCCTCTCCCTCCCCCTCCCTCCCTCTGTCTCCCTCCCTCTGTCTCCCTCCCTCTGTCTCCCCCCCTCTGTCGCCCCCCCTCTGTCGCCCCCCCTCTGTCGCCCCCCCTCTGTCGCCCCCCCTCTGTCGCCCCCCCTCTGTCGCCCTCCCTCTGTCTCCCTCTGTCTCCCTCCAACTT
The DNA here is from genome assembly GCF_964204655.1 of Triturus cristatus. Taxonomy (NCBI): domain Eukaryota; kingdom Metazoa; phylum Chordata; class Amphibia; order Caudata; family Salamandridae; genus Triturus; species Triturus cristatus. The sequence continues at coordinate 653,105,457 of NC_140594.1, forward strand.
TCTCCCTCCCTCTGTCTCCCTCCAACTTTCTCCCTCCCTCTGTCTCCCTCCCTCCGTCTCCCTCCATCTCCCTCCGTCCGTCTCCCTCCATCTCCCTCCATCTCCCTCCGTCCGTCTCTCTCTCTATCTCTCCCTGTCTCCCTCCCTGTCTGTCTCACTCCCTGTCTGTCTCCCTCCCTCTGTCTCCCTCCCTCTGTCACCCTCCCTCCCTCCCTCTGTCACCCTCCGTCTCCCTCCCTGTCTCCCTCCCGCTCCCTCCCTGTCTCCCTCCCTCTCCCTCCGTCTCTCTCCGTCTCCCTCCCGCTCCCTCCCTTCCTCTGTCTCCCTCCCTCTGTCTCCCTCCCTCCATCTCCCTCCGTCCGTCTCTCTCTCTATCTCTCCCTGTCTCCCTCCCTGTCTGTCTCCCTCCCTGTCTGTCTCCCTCCCTGTCTGTCTCCCTCCCTCTGTCTCCCTCCCTCTGTCACCCTCCCTCTGTCACCCTCCCTCCCTCCCTCTGTCACCCTCTGTCTTCCTCCCTCTGTCTCCCTCCCTCCGTCTCCCTCCATCTCCCTCCATCTCCTTCCGTCCGTCTCTCTCTCTCTATCTCTCCCTGTCTCCCTCCCTGTCTGTCTCCCTCCCTGTCGGTCTCCCTCCCTCTGTCACCCTCCGTCTCCCTCCCTGTCTCCCTCCCGCTCCCTCCCTGTCTCCCTCCCGCTCCCTCCCTGTCTCCCTCCCTCTCCCTCCGTCTCTCTCCGTCTCCCTCCCATTGTCTCCCTCCGACTCCCTCCCTTCCTCCCTCCCTCCGTCTCCCTCCCCCTCCCTCCCCCTCCCCCTCCCTCCCTCTGTCTCCCTCCCTCTGTCTCCCTCCCTCTGTCTCCCTCCCTCTGTCTCCCTCCCTCTGTCTCTCTCCATCTCCCTCCGTCCGTCTCTCTCTCTACCTCTCCCTGTCTCCCTCCCTGCCTGTCTGTCTCCCTCCCTCTCTGTCTCCCTCCCTCCCTCTGTCACCCTCCCTCCCTCCCTCTGTCACCCTCCGTCTCCCTCCCTGTCTCCCTCCCGCTCCCTCCCTGTCTCCCTCCCTCTCCCTCCGTCTCTCTCCGTCTCCCTCCCATTGTCTCCCTCCGTTTCCCTCCCTCCCTCCGTTTCCCTCCCTCCCTCCGTCTCCTTCCCTCCCTCCCTCCATCTCCCTCCCTCCATCCGTCTCCCTCCCTCCCCCTCCCTCCGTCTCCCTCCGTCTCCCTCTGTCTCCCTCCCTCTGTCTCTCTCCCTGTCTCTCTCCCTGTCTCTGTCTCTCTCCCTCTGTCTCTCTCTCTCCCTCTCCCTCCCTCTCCCTCCCTCTGTCACCCTCCCTCCATCTCCCTCCCTCTCTGCCTTCCTCTGTCTCTGTCTGTCTCCCTTCCTCTCCCTCTCCCTCCCTCTGTCTCCCCCAGACTGCGCCTCAGTCTCACTCTCTCTGTCACACTCTGTCAACCTCTGTCTCCCTCTCCCTCCGTCACACTCTCATCTCACCCCGTGTGTGTGTCAGCCCTCAGCCCGGCTGAGGCAGCTTCCCAGCGCGCACACACAGCCGCACTGAGTACTTCACAGGTCTTTAAAAGACCATTTACATGTTATTAAAGCTTTGTTGTATTTCACCTCTTAGGCCCCTGCATCTCCACTTTCACGATCACTGGAATCCCCCGGCCCCCACAGAGCAGAGTCTCCGAGTCCGGGCTGCTGCATCCGGCAGTGTTTGCTAACACTATTTAAATTTTTTTTTTTTTTTTTAAACACAGGTAGGATGTCTGCAAGGTCCGCGGGCCGCCAAGGAAGGCTTGCCGGGCCACTGGCGGCCCGCGGGCCGTACTATGAGTAACCGTGGGCTACATCTAGCTGCCGTAGCAGCCTATCTCCAAAACAGACATTTGTCTTTGTTTTGAGTGCCCGCTATCAAAGCTTTTACGGAAGGACTTAAGAGAATAATTCCACCCAGAGTCCCACCCTCTCCAGTGTGGAACCCTAACGTGGTCCTTACCAGACTCCTAGGTCCCCCTTTTGAACTTCTCCACAAATGCGAACTACAGTTCCTCACTTGGAAGGTAGCTTTTTTGGTTGCTATCACATCTCTCAGGAGAGTTAGTGATCTCTAGGCATTAACCTTACAAGAACCAGTTTTACAAATCCATCATAACAAAGTGGTTCTTGGGACTAACCCTAATTTTTTACCCAAAGTTGTATCTGCCTTCCATCTCAACTAGTCTGTTGAACTCCAAGTGTTTTTCCCTCAACCAGACTCCGTGGCAGAACGAGCTTTTCACACGTTAGACATTAAAAGAGCAATACTCTACCACATTGAAATGACAAAATCCTTTAGAAAGCCCAAACAACTCTTTGTGGCTTTCTCCCCACCTCATAAAGGCAATCCCATCTCAAAGGCAGGAATTGCAAGGTGAATTGTCAAATGCATCCAAATATGCTATATCAAAGCCAAACGCACACTAACCATTCCCCCTAGAGCTCATTCCACACGCAAACTAGGGACTTCTATGGCATTCTTAGGGAACATTCCCCTAGATGACATCTGCAAAGCAGCAACTTGGGCTACACCACACACCTTTACAAAACACTATTGTGTAGATGTGCAGGCAAAACAACAAGCTAGTGTTGGCCAGGCTGTATTAAGAACACTTTTTCAAACCACTGCAACAGATACAGGTAGCCACCGCTAAGGCGGTAACTGCTGTATAGTCTATGCAAAAGTATAGAATATGCAGCTCATATGCCTCAAACGGAAAATGCTACTTACCAGTATGCATCTGTTCTTGGCATGTAGAGCTGCAGATTTGTATACGCCCACCCGCCTCCCCGGATAATGCTATCTGTTCCAGTATTATGTTACTTAGATATATTACACATGGTCATCTCTTTCTACTTCTTACTAATCCATCGTAACCCTTCATGGCAAAGACAATCTAAGGATGGAGTCAATGCCCATGTGCACTATCGTCCTAGGGAGGAGTCACCTACCTCGTGACTACAAAGACTTCTTCCAAGACAAAAAAAAAGTGCAAACATCCGAGCCCAACACCAGATGGCGATCTATGCAAAAGTATACGAATCTGCAGCTCTACATGCCAAGAACAGATGCATACTGGTAAGTAGCATTTTCCTTTTATTGGTATGAGTATCGTAATACTTTATTTAGAACATGAAGAACAGCAACAGTTAACATGTGACTGTCAATGATGTTGGTGCAAGATGGAGGACAGTGTAAGCACATCCTAGGTTACTGTAGGCCCAATTTGTGATGCGTTTAACATGCAGAAAAACAACTCCAACAGGGTCTTCATACAAAAGTTTGACACCATTCACTTAGAAGGTAATTTCATTTTAGGCCCTTAGGTTACAGCAGGTAGCTCCAGTCAGGGCTTCATCCTCACAGCAACTGTACGTGTCTCCTAGCTTCCACTCCACACCTGACATTAACATTATATTACATTATTTACTCTCAGTATTCCATACACCAGCTCAGAAATACAGGGAATAGGGACACACAGGATACTTCACACCTTCCTTTGTTACAAATAACAAACTAAATAACAGCCATTCCCTTTCATATAAAGTATAGGAACAGTCATTCAGTCACTTATCCACCAACAAATCAAGTTTATGCATTCACCAAACAACAACCTGTTAAACTCTCCTGTACCTACAAAGAAAATAAATAGTGGTCACAGAAACGCTTCGGCAGGTCAAGTCATGAGTCTTTCCACACTTCATCTCAAAAAAAGGTTGTGAATACAATTGCAAAACGGTCAGATGTGCATGTCTTGCGACCTCTTCAGACATGAGGCCACACCAGTGTGACAGTCAAGGCATGGAACCCACTGGCTTCCCATCATCCCTAAGTCTACACACTCAAGGGCACAAACAACAAAAAACTGAATGTTTAACTATACATCACCTTAACTCAAAACTCCCTTGATCAGATTCTAGCACAAAACCTGTCCTCTTAACAACACTTCCAAGACTTCGACATCACAAGGTGACAGACACAATACTTTCTTGGTCTTCCACAAGCAGCCCACAAAACACCTGAAGCACAACACACGCCACCACACACTCACTCACAAAGGGTGCAACCTTGCAGTCAGGCCAAAAAAAGTACTTAATCTGCAGCAAGTAAAACACCCCCTGGAAACTGAACCTGAAAAGGTTGTGACACAAAGATGCAATCTCCAATAGACGCATACTGAAAGATTGTTGGCACAACAAAATAATAACAAATTAGTGCTGTCCAGCAACACACCAGACCATGTCAGCAGATAAAGATGTACTCACCTATAACACACAAGCGCCATCAAACACTAACATTCTGGGACAATACTGACCTACTCCATTTTATGCAACTGAATAAAATGCACCATAAAACAATCACAAATTGCAGTCTCTGACTGACTCCGTTATATGCAACTGGATAAAATGCACCACAAAACATTGCAAATGTGGTCTCCCTCATGTTCCTACACTCCTTGACATATCTTCCCATTTGTATAGAATGATAATTGGTACCAGAGCACACTCAGAGTTTGTGTTTGTACCAGTGTGAATCTGTAAAACTTGGTCTCTTGGTCTCTCATTCTCTTTTCTGAAACTTAAGTAAAGTAAGAAAATGTTCCTTTATCTCCCAAATGTTCAATGGTTTGGTTAACATATTTGCAGTCTGTAGATAGCTTGATCTTATGATAAGCTGACCACCCTCGAGGATTTACTAAGTAAAGCATTTACCTTCTCATTTTAATTTGATTGTCTGGATTGAAAACATCTAGCTCGAGCTGGGAATTAGAAGCAAACTTAACAAATTGACAGAAGACATAGTCTTAATGAAGCTGAGTGTCCCTCACAATTAAACCAGAGAATTTAGGGTTGCTAGTTTCTTCCTAAAGAATGTAAGAACCTCAGGGCACAGGTTTTTGCTAGTAAATCTCATGAGGCCAAGCTTATTTCAAGACATAAAACTTGTATCATTGCATTCTGGGGAACAGAAAAAAGTTTGAGACAGATCCTTTCCACACTATCCCAGCTAACTCGGATATCAAATGCAAAAAGAATAATTGATGGGGAGGAGCCTAGCGCGCAACCAAGATGGCCGCGTAGGCACAGGGCTCCCGAGGGCCTCCACAACTTCCCACGTCTATCCTGAATTTATCCTGATTCTATCGACGGGCTTCTACGGGCGAACCTACGTGGAGGTGATACCTGTTGTCCAAATTCAAATCGGACATCGGGAACCGGAATAGCATCGATTCCAAGTTGGCGGCCTACTCCGGACCTTGCCCCGGACTCGAGTTGGCATGGTGCCCGGGCAGAAAGTGAACAACAACGGCATGCGGGAATTGGGCCGGTGCGCACCCCCTACTTTCACTTTCGGTTTCGGGTCTCCTCGCTGAAACTGAGGGGCCTTGGATTGTCAGCACACATTTATAGTGGGACGATTGGGTATCCTGCCTGCTCTTTGACACTAGCCTGGACTACCTTTCGGGATCGCCGAGGCTCCCTAGATTGGTTCTCCGGGGATTGCTCATCGTGTTGGTGGCCAACACCCTTGGCGACCATCAGACAATGGCGGCTAGATTGGACGGAGATAAGCAAAAATCCAAGACGACTAGGCGGGGAGCTCATACCCAAGCTAACAACATGGACTGCTATACCCAGTTGAGAGGTTCCCCTGGTGGCCCGCATAGGTCACCGGAGAGACCCAAGGATGGCCCGGGATCGTCAACGGAGTTAACATTGCAGGACGTCATGGGTGCCATCGATGAGATGAAAGCGGCGGTCGGCCAGCAATTCGATACATTGGCCCATAAATTGGACACGGTTTTGATCGACGTTAAATTAGTCAGAGCGGACCTTTCACAAACGAATGAAAAGGTCAAATCCTTGGGTCTGACGACGTCGAGTCTGGTAACTGACGTGTCTGACCTGCAAACCGAGGTCCGTAATCTGCGGACGTCCACTGCTTTGTCTGTCCGTCGACTGGAGGATTTTGAAAGTAGGGCTCGGCGGAATAATGTGCGCATAATCGGGGTGCCGGAGAAATCGGAGGTCCCTGCGGCTGACCTCTTCGTGGAAGACCTTGTGATCAACCATCTCGCACCCAAAGGCTTGAGTAAATTCTTTGCGGTTGAGCGGGCCCATAGAGTTCCGGGTGGTAAGCCCAAACCGGGCGCTCATATCAGTTTCTACCCGGACTTCACACAATTGGTCCAAAAGCAGCGACAGGAGTTCATGGGTGTCAAACGGCGGCTGAGAGACATGGACCTGAAATATGCGATGCTCTTTCCGGCTAGGTTGTGTGTTGAGTTTGAGGATCGGACGCACTTCTTTGATCGGCCGGAGGAGGTTGGAGATTGGCTTGATACCCTGCCTCAGCAACGACGTCGAGAGGGACAGACCGAAGGGAACGGAGTGGGCTTGGATGGACAGGAATAGACTTTTGGTTCCCGGTGACTGACTATTGTGATGACACTTCCATATTTTGGTTTGGTGTTTCTATTCAATGCCCGGGGGTTGTGGGGTGCTCAGTGAGGCTCTTTCCTCCTCCTGGGGTCTCTTTTTGTAGCGTAGTTAATGTTAGGGCGACAGGCACACTGTAAGTTGGGGGGCTACATGGGCTCACGCAGGGGTGCAGGGTGGGGGAGTTGTAACGGGAAGGTTGGTGGGGAGGGGGGGAGTTGGGGAATGTTTGAATGTTCTACAAGGCAACGTCACGCCATACGACTGGTGGTCGGGATCGTGTTCTCTGGGGGGGGGGGGGGGTTGTGCGCGGGGATGGGATGGGGGTGGGGGATTGAGAGTACTCTCGTGGAATGTTGGGGCGAATGGTCCTGGGACTCCGGGGGGGGGGTTCTGGTGGTGGGGGGCGATTTTAACTCTGTCGTATCTGGCGGGGTGGATCGTCACCCTCCCAGGGATCTCCCGGGGGCACAGGCCTGGCTGAGTGAGTTTATAGATACCCTCGGACTGATAGACTGCTGGAGACTAATGCACCCGGGGCAGGCGCAATACACTTTTCACTCAGGAGCTCATGGGAGTTTGTCGAGACTTGATTATGTCCTTATGCCGGCGGCCCAAGCTGTGATGATTAGAGAAGTAAGACATCTGGCCCGGGGTATTTCCGATCACTCCCCACTACTGTTGCGCATTGAGGTGACCCACGGGGCTGAGGGGAGGGTGGCACCGATTAACCCCTGGTACCTGCGTGATCCTAAAATCCGGGCGGACCTGGTCAAGTCTATTGAGCGCTATTTCACTGAAAACGTGGGGTCAGTGTCCTCTGCTGTCTCGTTATGGGAAGCCTTCAACACAGTGCTCCGTGGGCAGGCTCTTTCTCTCATTTCCCACTCCAAGAAAAGCAAGACTGATGAGGTGGTTCGCCTTGAAAACGACATAGCCAAGTTGGAGGGGGACCTGGAGCTGGGTGTTACGAAAGATACGTTGCATGTTCTCAGTCTTAAGCAGCTTGACTATAGAGCGTTGGTTACTGACGCTGCCAAAGTGATGAGTAGAGAGCAACAGGGGCGCTTATACGATGTGGGGGACAAGGCTGGTAAATTGATTGCATGGTTGGACAAGAAGGAGAGAGCGAGTCGAGTGGTGCCGGTTATTGAGAGAGCGGATGGCGTGTGTGTGACTGACCCTGTGGAAATTGTTGAATGTTTCGCGACTTATTCCCGCGACGTATATTCTCCAGTCTCGAATGGCCTTGAGGATGACTCTCATCTGTTGCTGAGAGATATAGTGTTGCCGTCTTTGTCAGAGGCGGATAGGGTACTGATGGATGCGACGTTGTCGCCTGATGAGATTGCTTTGGCTATTCGCTCGATCGCTTCTGGCAAGGCCATGGGTCCCAATGGCCTTCCCATTGAACTGTATAAACTGCGCCCGGACAAGATGGCGCCTCATCTCCGCGACATGTTTCTTGAGGCACGTGACGTGGGCTCCCTCCCCTATGATCAGCGTCTCGCTACCATAGTCGTGATTCACAAGGAGGGGAAGCCGCGGGATCGGTGTATTGCTTACAGGCCCATCTCCTTATTAAATGCTGAGCCTAAAATTCTTGCTAAGGTTTTAGCTAACCGTCTGGTTGGGGTCGTCGGCGACTTGATCCATCCGGACCAGTCCGGTTTCATACCTCACCGTAATACGGCCCTGAACCTGAGGCGTCTTCATGGAGTGCTCGCCAGAGCGGAGTACATACGTGAACCGGCCGTTTTGGCGTCCTTGGATGCCACTATGGCGTTCGATACCCTAGAAGGGCCATATCTTTGGGCGGCGCTTGCGAAATTTGGTTTTGGCCCCGGGTTTATCGGTTGGGTGAGGTTGCTGTATGAGGAACCGTTGGCTCAGGTAGTTGTGAATGGCAGAGTGTCGGCGCCCTTCGGGTTGGGAAGAGGCACGCGGCAGGGTTGTCCGCTGTCACCCCTCCTTTTTGCACTTGCCTTGGAACCTCTGGCTGCCTGGTTACGATGGGAACCCTCATTGCGCGGCATTAGGTGGACGCCTGAATTTGAGGACCGCATTTCTCTATATGCGGACGACATTCTCCTGTACCTCACATCTCCCCGGCAGTCTTTGATAGTACTGGTCGATGTTCTGAACTCATTTGGTCGCAACTCCGGCATGGTCATTAACTGGGCCAAGTCATGCGTCTATGTTCTCTCTGGGGACGCTCCTCTCCTTCCGCGTGGCTGCCCTATCCAGATTGCGCTGTCAGGGTTTAAATACCTGGGAGTGTTCATAACTTTGGACCCTGTGGCCCGTTATGAGCGGAACCTACTCCCCCCACTCCAACGACTGAGGGCCGACGTCTCGAGGTGGCGACGGCTTCTGCTTTCGCCGCTCGGGCGCGCGGCGTTGTTTAAAATGATGTCGCTGCCACGATTCCTGTATGCACTGCAAAATACACTCGACGTCATACCGGCCCGCTATTTCCGTGAGGTGGAGAGCCTGCAGAGGCGGTTGTTCTGGGACGGGCGACCCCGAATCGCTCTCACAAAATTGACACTCCCTTGGTATGATGGAGGTATTGCACTCCCCGATATCAAGCGATATTATTGGGCGTCCCAATTGGCGGCGGTGAACCACGGGATGTACGGGCCGGCCCTGAACCCGGCGTTCGAGATGGATAAAATGCTATTGCCTGGGGGGGATTATAATAGAGCACTCTATTCGAAGTCTCCTGGTGTGCAGTTGACAGGCCCAACAAAGATAGCGGTACGGGTGTGGCATGCTGCTAATGCTGCGATGGGTTGGAAGGACCGCCTGACTCGAGCGACTCCACTGTATGCTTCGGAAAGGCTGGGCTGTTTGTGGAAAACCAAAGGGTTTGAGAAATGGGATATGATTGGCATATGTAAGGTGAGTGACCTCTGGGTGAAAGGGGAGTTTAAAACGTTTGCAATGCTGAAAGCGGAATATAAGCTAAACGATAGGGAGTCTTTCCGGTATGCCCAGGTCTGTCATGCGTTGTGCTCGGTTTTCCCTGATGCTACCGCTATCCCGGAAAATTCCCCGCTGGAGGATAGGGTGCTCGATGGCTACATGCCTGACAGCACAATCTCCTTGATCTATAAAAAGCTTATCAACGATCGGGCGGATCTGTTGACCCGCTTGAGGGAGATCTGGGTGGCTGACGGTTTGGAATTAGATGATGAGGACTGGGTCTCGGCAATAGCCTCCCCGCGGGAGGTGGCAATTCCGGCCCGCCTTCGGTTCGTACAACTAAAGATACTCCATAGAGTGTACGTCACTGGTCCCCGCCTGATGCGCATGGGTTTCTCCGTGGATGGGATGTGTAAGCGTGGCTGTGGTTCGCTGGGTACTTTCCTTCACGTTATATGGGAATGCCCTGAGGTGGCGCTCTTTTGTCGTCGGGTGCATGCGGTAATGGAGGAAGTCACTCACGTTGCGCTGCTTCCAGAAGCTAGGAGATGCCTGCTGAACGTGTGGGAGCCAAACGATTATAATGTGGCACAGACGCGGTGGGCGACTTTGGGTAATATGGTGGCCAAACGTAACATTGCCCAGTTATGGGGTTCCCAGAGGCCGCCCACGGTCTCGGTGTGGAAGGAGAATATGGATTGGTGCATGTTTAGAGAAAAGACGGTGTATGTAGCGAGAGGCAAGCCGCGGAAATGGACTGGGGTGTGGGGTCCGTGGAACGCTTATCGCGGAGACATCTGTGCCCCTCCACTGGCTGTTGTATTGGATGCCTCTTCGTCCCCCTAGCCGAGCATTCCTCGTCTGTTAAGTTACGAGTGTGTTACAGTTTGCTTTTTCCTCTGTTCCCGTGCCCCCCTCCCTTCTCTGCCGTTGATCATTGATTCCCTACCCCGGGGAGCGCGTCCTGTCATTTACAATGCCTAATGCCTTGTTTGTGTGTTATGTTTCTTAGTTTTAAATTGAAAACTGAAACCGTATCTAATATTCTCACTCAACTATTGCTTCTGCCTTCACTGGGTGCGATGATGGACTGACGGGCTCCCCGGATTGACCAATCTGTATAACGGTGAATGATACGTCTCATGCTACTTAGCGGCCGGCCCAAAGGGTTGTAGGCCCATGTTTGTAACTCCTTGAAGTCCAATAAAGGTTTCTTTCAAAAAAAGAATAATTGATGGACAGAATGTAGAACAATGTGATGCATTGCCCCCAGTACAAAGATCTGGGCTGAAATCCATTGTTTTCTTACTCCCCATGCCATTCCAGTTTGACCCCAGCCATATGCATATCGGTCTTGACCCTGCACCCAATGTGAACAGTCCAGCCCGAACTGCCAGGCCAGGTCCTCCCTGGACTGGAAACAAGTACCCTAAGACCGGTTTCAGGGTTTCACCCCTCATCAGCCAGGATAGCTTGACTTCAGTGGCATGGAGAGCATGGGACCCACTTCTGGGCATACCCGTCCCACTTGGGGTAACAAATGCAAAAAGAACAATTGATGGACAGAATGCAGAACAATGTCATACATTTGCCTAAGTATAGAGATCCGGGCCTAAATACATTGTTTTTTGCTCCCCATCCCATTCCAGTTTGAACCCAGCCATGTGCAAATCAGTCTTGACCCTGCTGCTTGTGGGAACATTCCAGCCAGCACTGCCAGGCCAGGTCCTCCCTGGACTGGAAACAAGCATCCTAGGACCGTTTTTGGGATTTCACCCCTCATCAGCCAGGCTAGCTTGACTCCAGTGGCATGAAGAGCACGGGACCCACGTCTGGGCATACCCGTCCCACACGGGGTGGCAAATGCAAAATGAACAATTGATGGACAGAATGCAGAACAATGTCATACATTCACCCACATACAGAGATCTGGGCCTAAATCCATCATTTTTTTGCTTCCCATGCCATTCAAGTTTGAACTCAGCCATATGCAAATCAGTCTTTACCCTGCTCCCTATGGGAACAGTCTAGACCGAACTGCCAAGCCAGGTCCTCCCTGGACCTGAAGCAAGCATTCTGGGACCGGTTTTAGGGTATTACCCCTCATCTGCCAGGCTACCTTGAATCCAGTGGCACAGTGAGCCAGGGACCCACATCTGGGCATACCCATCCCACTTGAGGTGAAAAGAGCTACGCAAACAAGTGATGGACGGAATGCTGAATAAATCATACATTCATCCCAAGTCAAGAGATCTGGGCTGGATCCATTGCTCTTTTGCGCACTATGCCACCCCAGTTTAAACCCAGCCATATGCAAATCAGTCGTGACCTTGTTCCTCGTGGGAACAGTCCATCCCGAACTGCCAAGCCAGGTCCTTCCTAGACCATAAACAAGCATCCTGGGATCGGGGTATTACCCCTCATCAGTCAGGTCCAGCCTGAATCCAGTTTTACAGTGAGCAAGGGACCCACGCCTGGGCATGCCCATCCCACTTAGGGCACAAAGTGCTACGCAAACAAATGATGGACAGAATGCTGAATAAATCATACATTCACCCCAGTCAAGAGATCTGGGTTATATCAATCATTCTTTTGCTCCCCATGCCACCCCAGTTTAGATCCAGCCATATGCGAATCAGTCTTCCTCATGGGAACAGTCCAGTCAAACTGCCAAGCCAGGTCTTCTCTGGACTGGAAACACGCATCTTCGTAATGGTTTCGTGTTAATACACCTCATCAGCCATGCTAGCTTGAATCCAGTGGCATGGTGAGCATTTGTTTGTCCAAACCATTTGGTGCCTGCAGCCTATTTCCTTTATCACTGACTAGGTTCAGTTGGCATTTAGGTATTCCTCCCAGCCAGCCATGTAATAGAGGGCCTGGGTGTTGTTAAGATGGGCTATTCTGACTTGGATGATAGGGATTGCTAAAATTGTTTTTACTTTATAATTTTCACATTGTAACATAGGCATAAAATACTAACAGTAATACAAAGTCAGTTTTAGCATGTTTTCATCAATATAGCCTTCTTGGATCAATTACTGTTGTTCCTATCTCTTAGTTAAGTACATTATAAGAATTTATTTACAGCCATTACTCAGTATACTTTTTAAGTAATGGGCTTTCCAGTACTGCAGTTTCACGCTACAGAGATTCAAGTGAAGATTTTAGAGTATCAGAAATGTACGAAGTGGAACGCATATATCTTTGGGGTTGGATGGAGCTGGCAGAAGATTTACATACAGTTCACTATTATATTTACAATCTATTGAATCTTTGTGCCATGTGGATGTCTTTGAAGAGTGGACCCACCTCAGCAGAGTGGGACTCTCCTCTTGGCTAGCACTAGGTGTTTACATTTTAGTTTAAGGATTGTAAAAGTGTAACCCAGTAGTGCCAATAGAGGATTTGGTTGTATTTCCATCGCCATCATTTTGATAGATCCCAAAAGATCAGTGACCAGTATTTGGCTACCCAAGGGCAGGTCCAGGCCAGCCACTGTTTATCCACATCTAGCCCACATCGAGTCTGCCCTTACCCTCATAGTATATACATTCTTAGGCATCTGATAAATTCTATGCTAAGATTCATTATGAATTGTTCTTTATCTTCTTAGAAGAGAGATCTCTTTTTGAGTCTAGGAGCAGCAATATCCCCTTTGTGCACTGGTAAGTTGTGTTCACAGATCTGTTTCCAGCTTCATTTTAGCATTATGGACATGTTGTATAGTCGGGGACATGTTATATAGTTTCAAGATTAGTTGTTTTGGGCAGGGGTAGTTATGAGACAATCGAGTTTTGTCAGCCTCTCAGGTCCATGTGTGGAGGTGATATACCTGTCTCTAGCTGCTGCCTTTAACCTGTAAAATAAGAACACATCTAGAGGAGTTCTAGTGTTTCGGGGTGCTAATGTGTTCAGTGTGAGGAGCATCTTCTTATGAAATAATCTACCCAATGTTTGTATTCCAAGTTGTTGGCAGGCCTTAGGTTTCACCGTTGAGGAAATTACTGTGTTCACGCAGAGTGGAATGTGTGGCAAGTGTGCCATATTTGGATGTTTCATTGGCTTCATCCAGACACCAACTGTAAACATCACAGGATCAATGTCTGATGTTAGTCTCACAGTTTTCGTTTATAAAATAGGATTTGAAGGCATGTTGGGCGGTTATATGTTTCTTTTCCTTTATGGGGAAATATTGGAGGTGAGTGTTACCAGAAATAGGCAAAGTGGGCTTGGGCACATAAATTGCCTACTCAGATTAGACAATACGATTTGTAGCATGGGGAAAAATGTAGGCAGTCAGTGTATTGAATTTTTGTCAAATAGATATAAGATTTTAGGAAGGACTCCCATGTTTACCTGTGCGTTCTGTTAAATTATGGTGAGTGGTAATTGTGAGAAAGTGCCATCTTTCTTGCACGGTATGCGCTCACTTTTTGCTGAATTGCTGATGTACTTTGACTGAGTGTGTCCTGGGCTCCTGCCAATCAGGTACCCAGGGCCTATGTTCCTGCCCTAAAACTGTGTTGAAACCTAAACCCAATTGGCATCTCTGGCCACATGTCAGCCCCTGGAAATGGTACACTAAGTACCCAGGGCCTTGTGACCAGAGAGGCCCCTAAGGGCTGCAGCACTTATTGTGCCACCCTTAGAGGACCTGTACCCTGACACACACACACACACTGCCCTTGCAGGCTGAGTGTCTGGGTACAGAACAAAACAGAGAGTCGACATGGCACAGACATCCCTGTGTGCCATGCCCACAACACACACTGCCCTGGCATACATCTGTCACTCCTCTAGCTGGGTGCCCTAAGCCAGTGGTGTGGGTACAGGTGCATGAGCCCTGTGCCCCTACAGTACCCAGGTCCAATCCTGGGCACTGTAAATGCAGTGCTGCCATTAAGAGTATATGGTGTTGGGAGGTCGTTAACAGGAACTCCACAGCACCATGATGGCAACACTGTAGTCTGAGAAGTTTGGTATCAAACTTCTCAGCACATTAAACCCACACTGATGCCAGTATGGGATTTAATGTACAAAGCACGACAGAGGGCATCTTAGAAATGCCCCCTGAACATAACCTACAATTCACGTCTTGTCTGATGGGCTGCCTAGGCTGCCACACAGCAGACATGTTGCTGGACCCCTGGGTAGAGAGCCATCCGCTCTCCTGGGCCTGCAACAATGCACATCCTGGGCGAGGTGCTAGGTATCCTCCCCCAGGATGGGCAGGGGAAGCTTCAAAGGTATGCCGCCTTTGTGAGCTTCTCTAGGCCACTTGCTGTACTCAGCAACTGGTCCCTACTGGTTCTGCCCCCCACTCTGGCGGGAAGACTGGCCGGAAACCCCAAAGAAGGAAAGGAGGTGTGCCACCCTCTGCCAACCCCACCCCTCAGGTGGGGGATGCGAGGTGAAGCACATCTCTGGGCTCTCGCCATCTTGAAGATGGGAAGCCCTCCCCAATCAGGACTAGGCTACTGCCCCCCTCCCACAGGAGAGTGGCAGGATAGGGGGTGTATCCACCCCTGCCCTTTACCTACCTGTAATGCCCCTAAATTTAGTATTTAGAGGAACCCTGAACCTTCCTTCCTCAGATCCAGATTCTGAAACAGCAAAGAATATCAAGAAGCAAGAAGACCTGTCCTGCAGCTGCTAACAAGAGGAAGACACCAACTGCTTTGGCCCCAGCCCTACTGGCCTGTCGGCCCTCAAACCTGCTATTGCTACATCCCGTCATCTCCCGTGGCCAGCAACCTCACAAACCCCGGAGGACCTGGCTACCTTGTGACTCTAAGCATCTGGGATTCCCACGAGCAGTGGTACTGCTCAAAGCAAGTAAGTGACCCCTGGCATCAGAAAGGAACCGCAAACCCTGCACACGCTGCACCCGCAAGCCTGGCCTGTGCTGGAGTGGACAAAGACCACGAGGACGTCCCCCCGGCGACTGTGACCCCGAATCCAGCACCCAAGGACCCACCTTGACGCTCCTGAAGACTCCTGCAGCCTCAGAACCAGGGACCCCCCCACCCGCGATCAACAGAGGGTAAGATTTCCCGACACCAAAAGGCACCCCTGCACCCGGCGCCCTGCAGCCCGCTGTGCCCAACTCCTGGGTACCTACCTATCCTCCAACTACCCAACTTACCTCTCAAAGTGGTGGTGGCACCTGAAGAATCTTCGTCCCCGAGCTTGCAGCCTTTGTTCGTTCTTGAGCTTCTCCATTTCAATCCATTGAGCGCCCGACGGCTCAAAAGCACCCTGCACCCAGCCGTCCGAGTGGCCCTGGCAGTGCAACTTCTACTCTAACCTACTTCCCCATTTGCCCTGAGCAAGTGACCAGGAGCCCAGCTCCCAGAGCCGCGTGGCCTGCTAGCCCGCAGCCACCAACCACGGGCCCTCTGCCTCTATTAGGATAACAATGGGCCTACCTCACTCTGCACCTGGCTGCCCCTGTGCCGCTGAGGGTGTAACAACTGTACTTACCTGACCCTGGGAGACCCCTGAGTCTATGCCCAGAACCTTAACTCTGCTAGTCGAGTACTTACCCAAAAGCCGATAACTCACTTTTCTTCCATAGGGTAACATTAACTGGTTTCACTTGAAAATTCTTTTAAGTGTGGAGTTTCTAAACTTTAAAATATTCAACTAAAATCAACCGAGCAACGAAATTGAAAATACTCACCTGCTATTAGGAGAAATCCCAGTGCTGGATCTTGGTGCCCAGCACAGACCCTGAAAAGTAATTACAACCATACTTACCGCTTACTCATTTTTCTTCCATAGGAAACCATTGACTGTTTTTCTGTGAAATTTCTTCTATCGATTTTTGCAAACTACAAATATTCTTTAAAAATCCTACCAACTTGAAAACATAATTACTTACCTGTGTTAGATAGATGTCCCAGTACTGAGCCTAGGAACCCAGCACTGGATTACAAAAGTAACAAGAACATACTTTACCTGCAACTTGAATTTCCTTCCATAGGATAACATTGCCTGGTTTTTGCTGAAAAAGTTTCTAAGTGTCGATCTTGCAAACTTACAAATATTCGTTAAAAATCGCCTGTATAACCTAAACGCATTCTCTCAACTGCTTACAGGTGGTACACTAGTGCTGGATACAGGATCCAACACTGAGATAGAAAAAGTAACACTAACCCCACTTACCTGCTCAGTGAATTTCCTCCCATAGGATAACATTGGTTATTTTATTAGAAAAAGTTTCTAAGTGTCAACTTTTAAAATACCAAAATATTGCTTAAAAATCACAACAGTAACTAAACCGTATTTACTCACCTGTTTCGAGGAACTGTCCCAGGACTGAATTTAGGATCCAATACTGGAGTTAGAAAAGTAATCCTAAAAGTAATCAATTGCATTTACTTAGAATTTCCCATTGAGCTCAATGTATAATTGTGTTTTAATTGTGGTGCCAATTGCAACAAACTGTAACTATTGCATTCAAAAGACTATTGCCAATTGAAAAGTATTTAACTAAAGCATCTCATTCTGAGAAAGTATATTTTGATACCTATTGTTGGTTCTAAAATAAAACAACCATATATTTTCATATACACACCATTGGCCTAGAGTTCAGTTCATGAGTGTGTGAGACCATTTGCGGAATGAGTGTGTACAACAAATGCTTTACACTGTCCTCTGATACTGCCTTACTGCTCGACCAAGCTACCACTTTACAGAGTAAGGTTATATCTAACTTTAGCCTCTGCCAAACCTCTGGGGACTGTGGACTCTATACACACTATACCTATTTGGGAACAGTATATACAGAGCCACTTTCCTACAGTAATTTAATAAAAATTCATTATGCGGCTCTAGTTTTGCAACAGCCCTGTCATAGTTTACTCTAAGTACTATGGTCCTCATTATGATGTCGGTCTGAGGTACCTCCGACCGACACCGTTGCAGATTTGGAACTGACCCGACAGCATTATTTGGATACGGTACCGTACAACCGCCGCAGCACAAGCTCCAATTGAGAAATGGGAGTTTGTGAACATCCCTGCACTGTGTGGCTGCCACCGCAGGGATGTTAGGTGCCCCCCAAGCACAGAATTGGAGGGCCCGGGGGGGAAGGGGGCGAGGAGGCCTTGATAGGGGTCCCGAATGTCACGTTCCGACAGCCTTTCCATGTCGGAAAGCCCAATATGGAAAGGCTGTCGTAAACCGACCTAATAATCCTGACGGCGGAATTGCCTTCCTTAAGGGATTATGGTAGGTTTTCCATCGACCGACGGGCTCCATGAGCCCGGCAGAAAGCGTTGGTCGGTCCCTCTGACTGCTGCCTTCAACCGCACGCATCTTGTTATGTTATGTTATGTTATGTTAAGCCGAACTTTTTGAGCGCACGGCTACCCCAAAAGGGTGTCCCGGCGCTTTAGCAAAGAGGCCCAGAGAAACAGGAAACCAAAGGCAAACCTACTACAGTCACAGCGGATTACTTGGTAAAGAGCAGAGTCTTCAACTCCTTCCTGAAAGCCAGGAGGTTGTTCGCTTTCCGAAGGGAAAGTGGGAGCTCGTTCCACAAGCAGGCTGTCACGTATTGGAAGGAACGACCTCCCATCCGAACACGTTTGACCACAGGCACCTCCATTTTAGCCAGGTCCGCCGACCTCAGCAACCTCCGCGGCACATAGAAAGCAATACGCTTCCTCAGATAGTTAGGGCCAATCGCATGGAGGGCTTTAAATGCCAGAGTGAGGAGCTTAAATCTGATTCTCCCCGAAATTGGCAGCCAGTGCAGCCTAGCCAGGAGCGCAGAGGCGCTAGCTCTCCTAGGCAGCCCATAGATGGCTCTGGCCGCCGAATTCTGGACAATCTGCAGTCTGGATAACAGATACTTAGGTAGGCCTGCAAAGAGTGCATTAGCATAGTCCAGGCGGGAGCCCACAAGCGCCTGGACTACATTCCTACGGTACTGCAGTGAGAGCAGAGGAAGAAATTTCCTAAGCATCTTGAGGATGCTGAAACATTTCCCTGCTAATCCCAGGATGTGTGGACGGAAGGATAGATCATCGTCAAACACCACTCCGAGATTTTTTACCTGAGAAGATGGTTTCTCTGGGGGGAACATGTCCTGGGGCCACCATGTCTTCCAGCCCGGATCAGGGGCACAGCCGAAAAAGAGCAGCTCAGATTTGTCTGAGTTGCATTTCAGGCTGTGCCGCTGAAACCACGCAAAGACTGCGCTCAGACAGTCCTTGATTCTGCCGCCGTTAAAGGCCTCTCCCTTCCTGCAGGTGAACAAGAGCTGGGTGTCATCAGCGTATGAGATGACCCGGGCCCCAAACGCCTCCGCTACCTCCGCTAGAGGGGCCATGTATATGTTGAAGATGGTGGGGCTCAGGATGGAACCTTGAGGCACCCCCACCTCCAGCGAAAGCATTTCGGCCGAGAACGGCGGAGCCCAGATCACCTGTCGGCGGTCGGCAAGAAAGGATTGAAACCAGTCCAGCACCGTCCCTTGCAGACCAATCTCCCTGAGTCTTGAGAGGAGACCTGCGTGTGAGACGGTGTCGAACGCCGCCGATAGGTCCAACATGACTAGCATAGCCTTTCCCCCATGATCGAGCGTCTCCCTGATGGCGTCGGTAACCTCTACCAGAGCCGTCTCCGTGCTGTAATTCGCACGAAAGCCGGACTGGGAGTCATGCAGCAGTTTGTTGTTCTCAATAAAGGTGGTCAGAGTATGCTGAACATGTTTCTCCAACACCTTCGCCAGAGCAGGGAGGAGGGAGATTGGTCTATAGTTAGCGCATTGCAGGGGGTCGAGCAGAGGCTTCTTAACCAGCGGCAGAATGAGTGCGTGTTTCCATTGTCATGGAACCACCCCTGAACTCAATGATAGATTAAGCAGGGGGTTCAGCAAGCTGTTCAACGCTGAGGCCACCTTGCCCAAGCATTTCGCCGGACAAGCATCCAGAGGCGAGCCAGATTGCAGCCGGGATAACAGCTCAAGCAATGTCTCACAGGACAGCTGGGGAAAGACAGATAGTAAAGGCCCAGATTCAGCCTGTGAGGGAGCTAAATAGGTCGACTTATCCCCTAACACAGCGTCAGCCGTTCGGGAATCCACAGACGGAAAAGTGTCCTGAATCTTTAAGATTTTAGTCACAAAAAAGTCGGCGAGCTGTTTGATCCATTCTTCCGTGTGTGAATGGACCGGGGTCCCTACTACAGGGTTAACAAACTCCTTCACAATCCTAAAGAGTTCCCGGCTCGTATTATCGGCTTTGTCAATTCTCTGCTCAAGATAGTTCTTTTTGGCTGCGGCAATCTGTTTATAGTAAGACTTTATCGCGTTGCGGTATTTCGTTAGCTCCACAAGATCGTACTTGCGCCGCCACCGCCTTTCCAACTTTTTGCAGTCTTGTCGCATTGTACGTAAAGTGGAAGAGAACCAAGGAGCAGAATTAAGATGAGGTGCTGTTCTAGCAGGCTTCAATGGGGCCAGCTCCTCGAATCTTGCCTGCATCCAGTTCTGGACCAGGATTAGGTCGGTTTCCAGAACCCCTGTCAGTTGACACGGGTATTGGCAGAGAGCATCGGAGAGCATATCTGCTGTCACTAGGTGGTAGGCTCTAGATTGCCGGGACCCTTCCTTCCGAGCCCTTTGGCTAAGCTTAGATTCAAACACTAAGGCAAAGTTTATCAGATAATGATCTGACCAGAGGACCGGGAGTGGAGGGGACACCTCAATAGGCTTGGAGGAAAAGATCACATCTAATGTGTGGCCTTTCACGTGAGTGGGGCTGTGGATAAAAGGGGCTAGCCCTAACATCGCCGTGATATCACGGAGTTTGGTAGCTTCAGCATCGGTTAGACAGTCCATGTGCAAATTTAAGTCGCCTAATAACAAGCAGTGCGCAGAACGCATGCAAGGTACTGATAAGGCCGACTGTAGGTCCTCGAAAAAGGACCCGATGGGTCCAGGGGGTCTATAGAGGAGAATTCCGGTACAGGTCTGGGACGCCGATAGATGGAGTGTAAAACCTAAGGCTTCACATCCGGCAATGTTGTCCACCGCAAAGGAGGAGCAATCAAAGACCTTGTCCACTATCAGAGCCACCCCACCGCTTCTTCCCTCAGTTCTATCCCTCCGTAAGATGGAATAGTTAGGCGGGACAGCACAGGCAATGTCGGGTTCAGAGCCCACTCCCAGCCAAGTCTCAGTTAGAAATAAGCAAGAGATCTTGGAGTGCGCGAGAAGATCCCATATATCCGAGGTATGACGAGGAAGGGACCTAGTGTTAAGCAACGCGCAGTGACAGTACTGAGGAGGGGTAGATGGACCATGAGTAGATGATAATGTGGGGAGCCAGTTACACACGGGGCAACCCTTGCCTAAACGGCGACCGCCGGGGAAAAGAGACAGACAGGCCGAGCGAGGGGGGCGCAAAGCAAACAAGGAAGCAGCGCTATACGTAATCATCCTAGAGATGCGGGTAGTCAACCTCTAACCCGGCAGACAACAGGAGCCGAGGACCAGAGTCCGACCTCGTCCGCCTCCGAGACGCGGACGAGCGCAGACGGGCAGGACTCTGGCACGACTCAGGCGCAGGGAAAGGCGCTCCGCTGCGCGTTACCGCTGCGCGAGACCAGCGAGCATTAAATAGCGCCGTCTCGGCGTCCCAGGTGACCTGGACGCTCAAAGATGGCGCTCGCGCTTCCTCCCAAAGCAAGATGGCGCTGAAACCCACAGAAACCCACAACCTCCCGGTAACCCGGACCCGCCAAACAGCGGTGGTGATTCCTGAATTACGGTGCAAGGTAGGGGCCAGGAGCGCTTTTAAAAACAGGGGGGAAGGCAAAAAGTAACACAAACAGAAATCCGAAAACGGGATATTTTAAAAGTAAGCTAAGCAGAGGAGGCGCGCGACCAGCGCGAACAGCAGCGGGGCACCAGTGATATTCTCGCCCTCAAGGGCACTAAGCAGGCTCACCTTCCGCTCAGCTAGCCCTAAATAGCGTCGTCTCGGCGTCCCAGGTGACCTGGACGCTCAAAGATGGCGCTCGCGCTTCCTCCCAAAGCAAGATGGCGCTGAAACCCACAGAAACCCACAACCTCCCGGTAACCCGGACCCGCCAAACAGCGGTGGTGATTCCTGAATTACGGTGCAAGGTAGGGGCCAGGAGCGCTTTTAAAAACAGGGGGGAAGGCAAAAAGTAACACAAACAGAAATCCGAAAACGGGATATTTTAAAAATAAGCTAAGCAGAGAAGGCGCGCGACCAGCGCGAACAGCAGCGGGGCACCAGTGATATTCTCGCCCTCAAGGGCACTAAGCATCGTAATGCGTCAGTCGGACCGCAGCAGTAGATGCGGTTCGGACCGCAACCGACAAGGTGAATCGCATCGTAATGAGGCCCTTTGTCTTTATCATGATCAATTTGTATACCTAGATAGTTCACTGTGTCACACCATAGGTAAATCTAGATCACAGAGTCTTATGTTAGGGGTTTGGGGGATGAAGCATAGTTTGGCCCCGGTTATCATGAGGCCCGATATGGTACCAAACTTCATGAAGGCGCGAATAACAAAAGACAGATTATCTGTAGGATTTTTCAGAAAAAGTATCATATTATCGGCATATAAGGCTGTGATAAGCCTTGTTGCCAACTTTAACCCTCTATGCAAGTGATACTGATGGTTATCCGGACAGCAAAGAGAAGCGGGGGTAGGATGCTGCTTTATTACCTGCTTTCGCGTGTGATTTTTATGGGGGCAGATATCTGGTTATTAAACTATAAATTTGCGGCAGGTTGCATTTATTGTAGTTTTATTCATTTGATAATAAATAGACTTAATCCCGTTTGTTTAAGCGCTTCGAATAAAGCATTCCCATTCAATAGACTAAAAAGCTTTGGCTGCATCCAGGAACAATGCCACTGCCTCAGTCTCAGGCTGGACCTTCTTCAACACTGAGAACTGTGTTCTCAAGTTGTAAGCCCTTGCCCTCCTGTGATGAAACTTGATTGTTCAATGGAGGAGCACACTATTAAGCGTACATAGGTGCATTTTGTATGTCTGAATTTTAACTAGTATTATATTGTCAGTATTGATAAGTCACAGAGGTCTGTATGCACCACACTAAGGAGGGTTATTGGCCCTGCTTCATGCATTATTGGGGTTGTGGTCTGTCTCCACTGTTTCTTGAAATGATCGATGCAAGTGCAGTGCAATGACAGATGCATAGTTACGTATGTTAAGGTAAAACCTCAGTCGTGAATCCTCGGTGCCTGGGCCTTATCCCCTGGCATGTCCAGAACTGTGTTGGCCATGCTCTCGACAGAGATTGGCCTGGCTAAGTACTCGCAATGCGCGTCTATGAACCAAGTCCGAGACACTTCATCGAGGAAGCTTGCTTACATGTTATGCTATATTGTGATATACAGATTTGATGGGCTCACTATCACCCGGGAGAGTATCCTTCTTTATGGTATAATCAGTCCTAAAGTGATCATTTGAAATATCCAGTTGCAATAATGTATCCAAGATCAAATCAATTCATTGACTGCCTTAATGCGAAGAGCAGGAGCTTGCCTGAAAAAACAGCTTTTCCAGTACTTTGATGCCATCCTGTTTTGTAATCAGTAAAATTGTAAACATTTTAACAATGTTATTATAAATAATTGAGAGCGTTTCACTGTAAAAATGAATAAAATAGTCTGTTGGCTCATTAGTGCTAGAATATGGAAAGTAAAATGCCCTATTTTTATTGCAGGCTGTAGCAAGGTATTATTAAGACCACGAACGACTGGCGAGGTATCGGAGATCCTCAGGTAAACCTGTTTTTTTTTTTTTTGTAAAGTTAAAGAATTTCAATCTCTGTATTTAATATATTGAATTTTTAGACACTATTTTCACCTAGTCATGTAAAGTATACAAAAAGAAATTACATACAAGCTCTCTTATCTTTATTTGCATCTTGCATTTTTTTGGAGCCTTGTCTTCCCTGCAGACCAATTGTAGCAGAAAAGACGATGGCTTGGCAGTACACAGACAAACACTGTTGTAAGGGGGCATACCCCTCCATGATTTGGGAGTATACATCCTTCCCCTGAGTTACCCCTAGGCAAAGCTCTGGTGTATTTTCGATCTTTTTAGGCATCAGTGCACATGAGCATTTATGCACGTACGCGGAGGGCTCGTTTTATTTGAGTGACAATGAGATCCATGGCCTCTGCTTCTGGTCGCTGGATTTCTGGTGATTAACAGAGGTGTCCGTGTGTAATCGGTAGGAGTGGGACAGGCCTTTTTTGCCTGGGCCTGCTGATGGGCGAGTAACCTACTGGCCTGCTCTGTCCCCTAATCCACGAGTTTGTTTCCGGTCGCCCACACCCAGACTTGAAGTGATCTTCAGATTTTGAGGATATCAGTACTCCCACACCTGGATGACCTGCTATTAAAGTCCGGCTTACCATAGTCATTCATGTATCCCCTCCGGACAATGTCTTACCACATTGTTGGAGTTCACTGTTAACAGGCTAATGTCCCACCTGACTCCGTCATAGAGGCTACCCTTAATTGAAGCAATCTTGGGCACAGTGGAGTTCAGGGCTTTCGCTCTGACACAACACGTGCAGGACATCTGGGCTATGATCCAGATGTTTCAGACTCGATCCTGGATTATAGGGAGAGCAGCTCTGAGGCGTTTTGGCCTCTTGTCCTCCTGAATGGACACTATCTGGGGGAAGTGTAGATCAGGGAACTCTGTCTCTGGCTGGCTCTACATCAGTCTGCTGGAGTTGTGGGCCATTCGTCTGGCTCTGAAGGCCTTCCTGTCGTCCATCAAGGAGAGGGTGAAGTGCGGTCCTGTGTCAGTAGACTCTGCGCCTACGGAGGTGATTAGAACATCATGGCATTTTCTTGATTGCCAACCACCTGACAGGGTTCCTGAATGTTAGAGTGGACAAACTGAGCAGGAAGTGTTTGGCAGTGCAGGATTTGCAGCTACATCCTGGGGTGGCGCAGGGCTTTTTCCAACAGTGAGGAGAACCCTAGCTAGATCTTTGTCAATGTTAAGAACTCACAGGGTTGATTGATTAGCATGTTGATGTTACTGAAAAGACACTTGTTAGGGGATGCATTCTGGCTGAAATGAAATACATTGCTCCTGTATCCCTTCCTGCCCTTTGTCTTTGCTAGAGGTCTGAAAAAGATCAGGAACAACTAGACCCAGGTTATCTCAGTGGCTCCGTATTAGGCCAGGAGAGTATGGTACCCCGACTCTCTGGACATAAGCATTTGCCCTCTGATTACTCTAATACTTTGTGTGGACCTCCTGTCTCAGAAACAAGGCAGGTTCCGCCTCATGAAGCTGTACAATGAATGCTTACATATGTGGAGATTGAATGGTGACAACTGACTGTGGTTTTTTCAAAAATATATTTGATCTTGAGAATCATATAATAAAGTAATATGCAAAAACATGCAGTGATTCCCCCCCCCCCGCCCCGATCTCCATGACTGGAATTCTCTTTTTTTACTGTAGGTGCAACAAATGATAATGTCGTACATCAGGACAACAGATTGAGGCAGTTCAGTTGCACTGTCAGGAAATCCAACCTCATTATTACCTACAATGGACAACTGTCCGTTAGTGGTCCAAAGCTCAATCTCATGGTTACTGTTAGACCTGGCACCATTGGCGTAGGTCTCCCTTCCATTTTTGTCGTTTATGTCTCCTTCATGGTTGCTGGCGTTAGACGTTCTGGGTGCTGTGCCACTGCCATTCAGTGACACAGCGCGAATGCTCCTCATTATAAAATAACTGATGAACCAGTGTAGTCCTAGTAGTACCGAGGAACATGAACATGCTAGGGAGGTCGAATTTGGTATGCTTCCACTCCAAATATTAACGTGCATCTGGTAGTAGTAATTGTCTTTACGTTCTGCAGGTGCAACTGCCGCTTTTGGAAAGTAGGTATCTTTTTGTCTAAGTCTTTCTGTGTGTTTCACTGGTATGTGTATTGGTTGTCTGGTTTAGAGGGCCAGGGCAGGCCAGGGCAGGCTGAGGCCGACCTGGGTCGAAGGGAGCAATCTGCTGTTGAAGAATGGGGAGGGGTGACCCCTTTGATCTGAGCAGGGCTGTGCCTGGCAAGGTGAATGATGGCTCCACCTCCCGCTGGGTGTCTGGTGGGCCCCTCTCCCTGGAAGGGAGGATGCAGCCTCGTAAATAAAGTGACCCAAGTCGACACCAAACTGGTTCTGGCCGGGTCGAGTGATTTGTGACTTTCTCAAGAACAAAGCCTTTTGGGGTATAAAGATCTGAGCTGAAACCTCTTCGTGGTGTGTAACTTTGGGATGCCAAGACGAACCTCTGGCCGTGTAAACGAGAGGGAGAGGACTTTGAAATTGTCATCCATCCACTGAAGCAACTACCCAAGGGCCCGAATTGAGCTTGCCCCCTGCCGAAGTCTCAGGGACATTAGACTTCATTCCTCAGCAGCCCGGATTCCTATTGAGAGAAATCCTACTCACAGGTGAGGCCTCTTTCGAGCACTCCAAGGCCTCTAGATCTACTGTGGGGAATGCCGCTTATGCTTGTCTACGGAAACTACTGCTATCGCCATTGTGGGCTGCTGCAGCTGAGAAGCTGTGCCGCTGAGTGCCCACATTTGCCTTATATACTGAACCTATTGCCATCGCCATTGTGGGCCGCTGCAGTTGAGAAGCTGTGCCGCTGAGTGCCCGCATTTGCCTTGTCTACGGAAACTATTGCTATCGCCATTGTAAGCCGCTGCAGTTGAGAAGCTGTGCCGCTGAGTGCCCGCATTTGCCTTGTCTACGGAAACTACTGCTATCGCCGTTGTGGGCTGCTGCAGCTGAGGAGCTGTGCCGCTGAGTGCTCGCATTTTTTCCTTGCCTACGGAAACGATTGCTATCGCCATTGTGGGCCGCTGCAGCTGAAGAGCTGTGCCGCTGATTCCCCGCATAGGCCTTGCTACGAGATCCATTGTTGACGCCATTGTGGGTCGCTGCACCCGAGGAGCTGTGCTGCTGAGTGCCTATCTTGGCCTTGCTACGAAAAACCTTGTTGTCGATATTGTGGGCCGCTGCCGCTGAGAAGCTGTGCCGCTGGGTGCCGCATTTGCCCTACTGCGAGAATCAGAACCACCGCCACTGTGGGACGCTGCAGCCGAGGAGCTGGGTCGCTGCAGGCCTGCATTGGTTTTGCTACAAGAGTCCCTACTATCATTGTTTTGGGCTGCCGCCATCGAGAAGCTGTGCCGCTGAGTTCCCATCCTTACTTTGCCACAACAATCATCGCTATCACTATCGTGGGCTGCTGCAGCTGAAGAGCTGCGCCGCTGAGTGCCCACGCTAGTCCCACATCGGGAGCCTTGTCAACTTCCGCGTGCGCCGCTGGATGCCGCTTCCACGCCCGTCCCAGGATTATCGTGAGTGCACGCTGCGGATCGCCACCGCCCAAGAACTGTGGCCGCTGTGGGTCCACCTGCCATCCCGCACCTTCCCTGAGAAGCTGTGCACCATGCCCCTTTATATCCTAAGTACCTTGTACATTGTGCATCACTGGGTCGCATAGACCCCGGCCCCGAACTAAGTTCGTTCCACCCGCACGCACAAGTGCTTTCACCGCTCTTGAGACGAATCTGTAATTACGTGCATTGTGGTTCTTTGAGCATTTCTCAGTTTCGTGTTTAGTCTATATAAAGATAACAATTTTTTATAATTGCTTGTGGTGTCTATTTTGTAGCGTCTGTCCTTCATTATTGTATATGGTCCTAAATGCTTCACACACTGCCTCCGAGATAGGCCTCCGAGATAGGCCTGTCTGCTCGTGCTACGTTACCACAGGGTTGAGCAGGGGTTATCAAAGGGTGTAGCCCCGTTACTCTGACTTAGGAAGAAGGGTCACTATTCGACATCGGCGCCAGCCACTGTCGACTAGAGACCCCCATTTCTAACTTCCTTCCTATTCCCCTGTGGTCCATCCCCCCACACCTTCATGAACATCCTCAGGCAGCCTTGGCCCTCATAAACAGCTATTTCCCAGCCAGCCGCAACAACTATCCATATCCTGGTCCAAGCTTGTAATTGTGGGCTCATAGCATTCCCCCATTTCTGTGCAATCTCTCGTTTCACTAAGAGAAATCCTGAATTCCCCAGGATCTTCTGATAACAGATGATATGTGAAGACCCCACACCCCCAACATCATCAGCGGAGCCTGAAATGCACTTGCCAGCTCAATCACTGTTTCCAACCAAACTTTCACACCCTCCCAAAACATCGGGATTCTGGAGCACTCCCATAGATTTTTTAGTTGTATTAATCTTTCAGGATGCTTCTCTTATATACCACATTGGTGTCTCAACTTAAGGGCCTGTTCTTTTCTCTTTCCATTGGTTTGTTCTACACGTTATGGTATTATATATTTTTTTTAAAACCTTTGGGAGTGGTTTATCCAGTATTAGAATATCATTATTATTTTTACCAGTTTTTTATCTTCACACTAAACTTTTCTCTTTTCTTTCTTTCTCCCTGTTCATTGTAAAGGGAGAATTTTAGGATCTTGTCGGTGACACATTTTTTTACTTTTGTATAACGTCTTAATAATGTATTTGAATTTGAGTAGGTCCTGTACTTTCTATGACCAGTATCAATTCTTACATTTATATTGTCTTTACAGATTACTTTCCTAGACCATCATGGCTACCTGATGAAGGCGTTGAGCCGAAACGCGCGTAGACGTGAATTATGATAGCCATGACCATGTCTGTTTATTTCACTTGTGATAAATTTAATTTGGTCCTTTGTTAAAGATCATCTATTGTTGGCACACACATTCAGGTTCTATATCAACAACATCATGTTCTGATATATGTTAAACAAACCTAGTCCATGTGTGAATGGATAGGTGTGTATGATTAGCCTCTTAAACAGTTACAAAAGTATTGGTTTTATCATGTATAGGCCACATACGAGATTATAGATGTATCCTTATTATTACTAAAAACTGTGTGTCATTTATTCTTCTTTATAAAATTGTGAAAATATAGGATTTTCTTCTTTCTGGTCTTAGTGTGTCTATTTGTGTTTAGGTCCACTCTGACATCCATTTCCTAAATAGTTTATTCACACATAGTTATTCTCCCTGATTTAGGAAATTAATTCAGGGGTACCCCTTTTTGTTACATATATGCACGCACTCCCATAGTGTATGCAGGAAAGACACTCTCTGGCCACAAGCACGCTCTCTGCCGATCTTATGCAGGATGCCATTATCTTTCTTGCTTTGTCCCCCACTGCGTAGAGGAGATTTGGCTGCCTTATATATTCTACTTTGACTGCATCTGGTATTCCTCCATCTTGCTAAGGAGGCATGCCTTCACCTTAGTCAAGGGGCGTAGTGTGTGTTCATCCTCCAAGTGTAATAGGTCCCTCTCTATTTCTATTCAACGTTCCTTCTGTTTACGTCTGTCTCCCACTTCCCTGACAATAATCACCCCAAATGGTGGCCTTATATGACTTCCATACTATGGCCGCTTCCTGCACTGACTTCGCATTCCTCAAAATAGTGGGTCGTCGCTGCCGCCAATCTGACCACTTTGTTTGCTTTTATAAGTTTCCATGTCGCCATTCTCCACTTACTCTCTGACCCAGCCTATGGGGCGAGTCCATCGTCACTGCAAGCGGAGAGTGGTCAGAGATCCGTCTAGCTTTATAATCAACTTCTATGAATCTATGGATGGTTCCCATAGCAGTGGAGAAGTCAATGCATGTATCGTGTCCCGAAATAAAAAGAGTAACACCTATGGGCCCCAAGAAGTACTCTCCGGATATCCCTCATACCCGAGGCCTGGAGTAGGTGGTCCAGATTCCAGGGGCCAGTCCGATGAGTCTGTCTATGCTGGGCTCTGTCCAGATGATATTGACCACCATGTTAAAATCACCCTCAACCACTGTGGTAGCCTGCGGTAGCTTGGTAAGCGGTTTGCCTAAAAACATCAGTGTGTCTACTTGGAGTCTTCGAGGGACATAAATTAATGACTAAAGCAAGTTGTTCTCCTAGTCATTCGCCCAGAACTGCCGTACAGTGCCCTAGCTCATCCCTCCACTTCTTTTTCATGTGAAAAGTCACATAGCTCTTTATTAAGTTTGTTACTTCACTCGAGCTAGAGGAATAGCCTGGCTGTCTAAGACTAGTGTATTTTCCCCGAGTCAATAGTGTCCCCTTATTGCCCTTTAAATGGGTCTCCTGCAAGAAAACCATGTCCGTGGCATACCTATCCAGAGCTTTCAACACAAATCCCCTTTTTATCTTGTTCCCTAGGCCATTCCCGTTCCAACTCAGCAGATTAAATGAGTTAAGCTTCATCTTACATGTGATTGTAACCCATCCTTGTGTGTCCCGTCATGGTGTAAATAACCCTCCCAAAGGGTTGGGAGCCCACATCACCGCAAACCATTAAACAATGAACGTTATCCCAAATAACCACCCCCCCTACTTTACTGTGCTGTGGTCCCTGAACCGGCCACCACACCAATTCACGGTATGTCCGTTGCCCTTGTACATTGGCTGAATAAAACACAAACATGAGGAATCTCTAGATACAGGTTCCCTATTTCGGGTAGGGCTTGGCCTTGAGCAGATCCCTTCTCTCCTAGGCAGACATGAGATAGGCCAATGTGGACTCCAGTGTACCCCGGCCGTGTTAGAAAATGTACATTTTAAATGATCTCATCCAATATCACAACTGTAACTCAGGGCGGTGTCCCATCCCACGAGCCACTGTCTTGGGACCCCCCCCCCATCTGCGGAATCAGGACCCACGTCAGCCAATGATGTCCATCTATTTTCTGGACTCCGGTGTACCCCGGCGGTGTTCGAAAATGCACATTTTAAATGATCTCATCCAATATCACAGCTGTAACTCTTCTGTTTTGAATCTCTGGCCATGGAGCCCATTGTAGGTCAGCAACCACTGTGGCTTTTTAGGACTACGCCTGGACATTCGTCAGAGTCTCCCTTCTCTGCCGCTTTTCTTGCCAAGATTGGGACTGAATGGTCTCACCCTTCTCAGTCAGTAGTTGGTATTCCTTCTATTCAAGCCATTCCCAGACCTCTGTTGAAGTGACGAAAAAGTGTTTACTTTCCTTATCAATTATCCGCAATTTCACCAGAAACCGCATTGCATATCGGACATCGAGGCTTCTCAAATGTTGTTTGACCCTCAAGAAGGAGTCTCTCAGTCTTTGAACAAGCACTGTATAGTCCGAATGAATGTTAACTTGTTGTCCTTCCACCATGCATGGGCAATGTGTGTGTGCCATCTGGAGGATTACCTCTCGAACTCGTAAGTTGAACAGTCATGCTACAATCACTCTTCCAGGCCCTCCAGGGGTTGGTGCCGACCCAGTACCCTGTGTGCACGTTCTACACTAAACCATTTAAAAGTTCCCCCCAGCACCACCGATGCTAGTCATTCCTTCAGGAAGAGGTCCATACTCTGGTCCACCGCCCATTCTGGGACTCCCACCAGTTGAATATTGTTACGGCGGTAGCAGCTCTCAGCATCCTCCACCCTCTCGTCCAAACAGATCTCTTCACGCACCAGCGTTTATAGTCGGGTGGTGTGTTCTGACACTGTTGATCGTGTAAGGGCCAGCGTAGATTCCATCTTGGCCACGCGATCAACCAATTTTCTTGATGATTCCAAAGCAGGTATACCTCCTGAGTCACTGCATTGATTTTACATTCCAGGGCTTTCTTTGTGTCTTTTACAGCCGCTAGAATGCTGGCTGTGTGGGACACCAGATCTCAAGCTGGTGAGTTCGACATTGATCCCCATTCAGCTTCCAGGAGGCGCAGTGGACCCTTGATCACCTTTTGTCTCACCATAGTCACTCCCTCAGACACTGTCCTGTTGTGTGCTCCAGCTTCCTCCTAGGCCACCACTCAAGAACTTTATTTGAGGCTGTCATCAACAGACTCCACCGCACAAGAGCGTAGATTCATGCAAGACTGGTCTATTGTTTCCTGAGATGTAGCTCTAGTATAGACCTTTTTGGTGGGACCAGGTCACAAGCACTTCCATCCAATTCCATGCAGTAGTTGTCTCTCGACCAGACACAGTCTGTAGCCGCTGCTAGGGACAATTTCTCCCTTCCAAATGTTTCATAAGGCCATTCTCGCCTGAGTCGCTTGGAGATCTAGGCTCTACTAGTGTTGATAGGGCATACGGCGGCGGGCTATACATGGGAGGAGTTCGGACCCCTCCATAGTACCTTCGGAGAGTGATCCTTTAATTAAGAATGACGGGGAGGGGCCGCCACCGACCGGAGCCACCACTGTGTCCATGATATATGGCGTAACCCTCAGCTTGTGGGGGGAGAGGGAAGGTAGTAGGGAGACCAAGTCAATTCTTCGGTCTCTCCTGGCTCACCTCCACTCACAACGTGGCTCCCCAGGCACAAGCACCCCACCACACACCTCCTTACCTTCGTGTTATCGTTCTCCACCACTTGGTACCTCTCAAAGGCCCAGTGTGTCTAAAGGGCACATCGCGAAAGTCACCAATCGCTTCCACCGCCCTACTCCTTTTTGTATGCCTCCGGTTCTCCTCACTGTTAAATTGAGGCAGGGGTAAACGACTGGTGTGTTGCTCTATTCAGCACCGCTTGTCCGACCACACGTTGTGGTACCCCATCTGCTGTCCTCTCTTTGTGACTCCCCCAGGGTTCCTGTCACACCACCAACCCCCTAAATGTCTAATCTGGCTGCCTCATCCGCTGTTCGCAGCCCTCAGTCACCTCTATGCAGCACGCTTGTAAGTGTTAACAGCTGCTGAAGTACCCTGCACTCCCCAGCTGATCCTACTCCGGGAAGAGGGGGTCTTTTCACAAGCTCTCCCTGGTAAATCCAGAGTTCCCGCCAGGCCGCCTCGCTCCCACCTCTGTTATGTTAATTGGTCCAACCAGACCACCCTCCTGGGCGCAGTCATTGTTCGGGCTTCTGAGATGGGGCCTCCTTTTTCCCCCGTCAGCCTGTCACTCCGTGAATGAGTTGAAAAAAACACAAGAAAGTTACCCTAATTCAGAGAAAAAGGTATATGTTAAAACAACACTCAGTGAATGAGCCCAGTCTCTGGCTCCCATCAGGTTAGCCCCGGTTTCCCCAGGGTCGACCCTTCTCCATTGCGAGATACTTAATGGGCTTTCGGACCTTGCTGCCACCTCTGCGCGGACACAGGTGCTGGCATCTAGCCTGGGGTTTGCTTCGATCCCCGTTTCCCTGATGCACATGGGAGCGGCCCGCTCACGGGAACTTGCTGGGTAACTCCAAATTCTCCCGGGGCTGGCCCATCTTGTCTCGGGTGTGGCTAGTGGTTCACGGCTGCGCCTCCATCTTGGGCACGGTTGTGGATCACCGCCGGTGCGATTGTGGTGCGCGCTCCAGCTGAATGCCTGGCTGCCATTAGGTAAAAACTTTGACTGGGCCTCCTCCTGCCTTATGGACCCTCCCAAGGACCACCGAACTACAGGCCACAGGCGCCGGAGCCAAGCTAACAAGAAGCCAACTCAATGCATGCCTTGGCCACGCCTCCCTCGCAACTTACTGTGTTTGATCTGCCACCTAAAGTAGTGGATGTCATCCTTGCTCCCAGTTTCCCTTCCATAAAATCCATTTATGCCAAACTCTGGGGGCTCATGAGGCATTTGCAAGACTGACCCTTTACAAGAAAAGCTTGTTTGTTGTATCTCTGGTCTAGCAAGGTCTTGCATTGGCCACTGTTAAAAGTAATTTTTCGGGGGGTGTGGCTTGCCGAGCAGCAAGATGGCAGCTCGTTGAAAGGGCTCTGCCGGCCGCAAAACTATCCTTCAACACCCTGTTGGCGGAGAGCCCAAACCTGCTCACTAAGCATGCCACTTTACATGCCACGAAAGCAGGGACCGGCTGAGGCGTGTAAGGCTGAACGGCGTCTGGATTTGCCGGGCAAACACGACGAGACACTGAGGCGGCCCAGGCCTGACTGCGAGGTAGGAGGGAGCTGGCTGTCCTGCGCGCAAACCCGGTGCCGCTGCTGAGTACAAAATACCCTTGCAGGAAGAAGACTTGTGGCCCATAAGTAAGAAATAGCGGAAAACAACTGCATCGGACATTGAGGTGGGCTGCGAGTAATAGGCCTATCCCATCGGCGTCTGGGGGGGGGGGGCGGGCGAGCGATTGACCTAGCCCTTCCAATGGGGAGATCGCTGCAGTGAACCGCGAGGGCGGCCGCGCCGCGTTGCCGAACATCGGAAAAAGGTTGAAGCCTACCGAGGACTGCAGCAAGCTGAGCCTCGAGGCCGGTAAGTGCTGTGGGGCATACCTGTGTGTGGTATTCCAGAAACGACAGCAATCTCCAAGATGGAATCATTTGTTGAAGATCTGCTACGCGAACTGTTCGGCCCGTAGCTCTCCACAATGTTCATAGTAGAGAGGGCCCACAGACTACTAGGACCGAAACCTCCGATTGGAGCCACACCAAGACCAATTCTGGCACGCCTACTGAACTATTGTGATCGGGACTCAATCCTGCACCTGGCCAGAGAAAGAGGAACCATTAATTACAAAGGAAACAATATCTCCATGTTCCCAGACTTTACTCTAGCAATCCAGGCGGCCAGGAGGGAGTTAGTGCCTGTTAAACGGATCTTGAGACAAGCAGAGATACCCTACGCACTTCTGTATCCTGCCAAACTAAAGATAAAGATAACCCTTTGACCATCTGTTTGGCCACTCTGTAAGGAGACTACTCTCTCTTGTGTGGTAAGGATGGGAGAGACCCCAAAGCAATATGTGGTGGACAATGTACTATGTCTTCCAGGATGGCAGAGTACGTGCAGAAAGCATCCAAATACCTTGAGGCCAGCCAGGAACTCCAGAAGCTCTGGTATGGCCAAAAAGCTGCACTGGTAGAATTCCAACCAGGGCAACACATGTGGGTTTTGGAGCCAGTAGTGCCAAGGGCCCTCTAGGACAAATGGAGTGGCCCTTACCCTATTCTAGAAAAAAAGAGTGGGGTCACCTACTTGCTAGACCTGGGCACAAGCTGGACCCCCAAAAGGGTGATACACATGAACTGCCTTGAACTCTAGTGTGACAGGGCGGATGTAACTATGCTGATGGTTACTGATGAGGCGCAGGAGATAGAGAGTGAACATCTCCCTGACCTCTTCTGGACCCAAGATGGGTCAGTGGATGGAGTTGTCCACTCAGACACCCTCTCTGCCCAACAGCAAGTTGATTCCAGGTTCTGCAACAGTATGCACAGCTCTTTCCCTTAACCCCTGGTCAGACACCCTGGTGTGCTCATAATGTTGACACAGGAAACAGCTTGCCTGTCAAGACTACAATCTATCGCCAGTCTGACCAAGTCAAGGAAAGCATCAAGCTGAAGTCCGCAAGATGCTGGAGTTGAGCCTTCTGAGAGTCCCTGGGAGAAACCCAGTGGTCCTAGCCCCCAAAACCTCATCCACAGGGTGGTAAGAGGGAAATGAGGTTTTGTGTGGACTACAGAAGCCTCAATGCTTTCACCACGACAGATGCACACCCCATCCCCAGGGTTGATGAATTGATAGATAATGTGCGGGCTGCCAAATACTTAAGTTCATTGGACTTGACTGCAGGGTACTGGCAGATTGGCATGGCCCCTAGAGCAAAAGAAAAGAGCCTTCTCTACACATGACGGACACTTCCAGTTCACTGTGATGCCCTTTGGTTTAAAGACTGCCCCATCCACCTTCCAAAAGTTGGTGAATCAAATTCTTGCTGGGTTGGAAGGCTTTAGTGCAACTTATCTTGATGATATTGCTGTGTTTAGCTCTTCTTGGCAGGATCACCTGATTCACCTGGGGACGTTTTTACAGGCCCTGCAAGCTGCAGGCCTGATTATCAAGGCATCCAAGTGCCAGATAGGACAGGGAACTGTTGTATAGTTGGGCCACCTGGTAGGTGGATGCCAAGTCCAAACCCTTCAACCCAAAATCCAGACCATTCTGGATTGGGAAGCTCCAACAACCCAGACCCAAGTTAGGGCATTCCTTGGCTTTACTCAGTATTATAGAAGGTTTGTGAAGGGATATGGGTCCATTGTGACTCCCCTTACAGAACTCTCCTCCAACAAGATGTGCAAGAAAGTGAGCTGGACAGTTGGCTGCCAAATGGATTTTGACACCCTAAAAGAGGCAATGTGCTCAGCACCTATTCTCAAGGCTCCAGTACTCCAAGCAGTTTATAGTGTGGACTGATGCATCTGGGCTGTGGATCGCGGTCCTATCCCAGACAAATGATGATGGACAAGACCAACCTGTTGCTTTCATAACCTGAAGGATACTCCCTAGGGAGCAGCGTTGGAGTGCCATTGAGAGGGATGCCTTTGCTGTGGTTTCGTCCCTGAAGAAGCTGAGACCATACCTGTTTGGTACTCACTTTCTACTTCAAACTGACCACAGACCTCACAGTTTACTAATGCAGAAGAAAGGAGAAAACCCAAAACTTTAGAGGTGGTCCATATCCCTACAGGGAATGGACTTTACAGTGGAACATGCACCTGGGACTTC
This sequence comes from Triturus cristatus, assembly GCF_964204655.1. Classification (NCBI taxonomy): domain Eukaryota; kingdom Metazoa; phylum Chordata; class Amphibia; order Caudata; family Salamandridae; genus Triturus; species Triturus cristatus. The sequence continues at coordinate 653,141,449 of NC_140594.1, forward strand.
CCATGCCAATTTAGATGGCCTTTCCTGTGTTTTCCATGTAGACAATGAAGATTCTCTTGGGAAAGGTTAGTAACTTCCTCTTTCGTTTGTGCGGTGGGGGGGGGGGGGTGTTGGAAAGTGCCCTTTTTTGCATGGTTACCCCCCACCTTTTGCCTGACATCTGATGCAACCTGACGATGCACCCTGGGTCACTGCCAATCTGGTTCCAAAACCCTGTGTTCTTTCCCAACACTGTTCCTTTGTACCCACAATTCACTCATCCCTGGCCACAGGTAAACCCCTTGTAAAAGGTACCATGGGTACCAAGGGCACTGTGACCAGGGAATGATTCTAATGGTTTCAGCACCTATTGTGCCACCCTTAGAGACCCTGCACCTTAACACCCACACACTGTTACTGCAGGCTGCATGTTTTGGTGCAGAGAAAAGTGGAGAGTCGATATGGCACACATCCCTGTGTGTCATACCTACAACACACTGCCTGAGGCCTAGGTAAGTCACCCCTCTAGCGGGATGCACTAGCCCACAAGTGAGGGCACAGTGGCAAGAGCCCTGTGCCCCTACAGTGTCTAAGTCCATTCTTATACACTGTAAGTGTAATAAAGCCATAAAGAGTATATGGTCTGGGAGTTGGTCAATATGAATTCCACAGCTCCATAACAGCTTTACCAAAATCTGGGAAGTTTGGTAGCAAAGTTCTCAGTACATGAAACCCACACTGATACCAGGGTGGGATCTAATGTAAACTGCACTCAAAGGGCTTCTTCGTGATGCCCCCTGAAAATCGAATAGCCCTGGTGTGGTTCCAGCATGGCTGCCCATCATTTTCCACAACCAGACAGGTTTCTGGACCCCTGGGTAGAGAGCCTCCGCTCTCTGGATCCAGAAGCAGGTGTATCAAACCTCCTCCCCCAGGATGGCCTGGGTCCCCGAAGGGGAAGCTTCAAAGGCCTGCCGCCTTTGGAAGCTGTCCCTGCCATTTGCTTGCCCCAGCAACTGTCTCCCACTGGTTCTGCCCCCCCCCCCCTTTGGGCGGGAGGATCGGTGGGAAAACCAAGCTAGTAAGAGAGGTGTGCCTACCTTTGCCAACCCCGCCCCTCAGGTGGTGGGGGCGAGGTGAAGCACACATCTCAGTCCCCTCCATCTTGAAAATGGGGGGAATCAAGCCAATTAGGAAGAGGCTCATGCTCCCTCCCACTGGAGGGTGGCATAATAGGGGGTGTACCCACCCCAATGAAGGGACCCATTGGTCCCGACCTGCACACCCCTTTAACGCCCCTAAATCTAGTATTTAGGGGCAACCCTTAACCTTGCCTCCTTAGATTCGAGGATGAAAGAAGGACCGAAGAGCTGTGCTGACCCAGGAAGAAGAGGACACCTACTGCTTTGGCCCCAGTCCTACATGCCTATCCCAAATCCGACCTGCCTACAGCGAAGAATCCGGCGTGTCCAGTAGTCAGCAGCCCCCCCAAAGCCCCCCATGACCTGGCCTGCACTCACCTTACAGACTCTGTCTCCTGTGTGCACCGGATTTGCTCAAGCAAAGACTTCAAGACCAGAATCTGGATTCAGGTGGCTCCGCGATCCTGCACCCGACACCCACGGCCCGAGTTTGAGTTGTCCAACACCACGAGGGGATCTCCCCAGCAATCCTGACCTGGGATATGGTGATCCCCGTCCTCCCTCAATACTCAAGATGATGCCTGCAGCCTCATCCTGAAGGGTCCCCCCGACCGTGCCCTGAGCTGGTAAGAAAACCAGACGCCAGAAGACAACCCTGCACCCGACGCCCACAGCTTTGGGTGGCCCAACCGATGGTGTCCAGGCAACCCCCGAGATCCAAACTTACCTCTCCTGCCTGAGTCTGCCACAAATTCACAGAACCAAAGGTCTCCTTTGAAAAGCACAGGGTCCCCGACGTCCGTTTTGCACACTGCACCCGGCCACCCCAGTGCAGCTGGTGGTGCAGCTCCTGTACTGGTCGTTGGCCCCTGCAGTGCTACCCTTAACCTCAGGATCTTTGCTCCCACACCCGACTGGCCTGCTCATAAGCAGTCCCTAACCGAAGGCCCCCCCTTAGCCCCAATGACTAATATTGGGCACTCTGCACCCGACCGCCCCAGTGCTGCTGGTGATGCAACTCGAGTGCCCAGCTAGACCTTGGGTAACCTTGGTCCTAACCCCCAAAACTCCCACTCTTAAGTTGTGTATTTACCTGAGAAAACGCTAACACTTTTTATCCCATAGGAACCCATGTTAAGAGATTTTTGGGCCTAAAATGTTTTAAGTATTGAACTGATGTTTTTAAGGAGAAAATAGAACTAAACTGCAAAGTATAAAGTCTTACCTTGTATTGCGAGATCTTAAGGTGTAGTATCTAGGGATAGAAATGAGATACAGGTTTATTTTTTAATACTTCCCAAATTGGTCTGGAATCTGTCTCTGAGTGTCATCAGTCTTGATTGAGTGAATACAATAAAGGCTTAACATACCATGTGGATAAGCCTAACTTCTCGACCACACTACCACAAAGAGAGCTGTTAGTACTTACCTAACTTAGCCTCTGCTATACCTCTGGGGACTCCCTGGACTCCGTGCACACTATACCTCACTTTGGTATAGTATATAAGAGCCAGCTTCCTCCAATACTCCACTCTCCTTTTAGAGACTCCACACTTTTTCATCCCACTTAAAGCCCTGATATATATATATGTAATGTATATCATGAAGTAAAGGCAGCGTACTATTAACAGCAATTGTACTACTAAACTTCTAAACAAGACGATGGTCTGGGGGCCTCTGCCTTAGCGAATGAATCCAGCTCAGCAGTGGAAATCTAAACTAATTCGGAAGAAAGATGGAAGGATCCACAGAGATCAGTCGTTGGGGTCCAAGAAGTTATCTCTTGTGGAAGAGCTCAATTTTTTTACGAAGAAATCGCTGACAAACCCTGAGAGCGAGAGAGACGAGGGCTAAAGGAAACAAAGGCGAAACAAAAGGCGGCACGAATGTAGGAGGAGTCGCAGAAGATGCATCAAAGAAACAGGTATATAAAAAGAACTGGTCAAGGAATCAATAACCTACACTGCAAACTCTAATATGAACATCAATACAGTGAATTATCTATCCAGTATAGAATTGAATGATGCTGAAAATCAACTTCTCTCCAGGCCTCTTGTTTTGTCCGTAGAGCATGTTTAATTATGCTCAGACAAGGATCGATATCTACAAATTTATTCAGAAATTAAAATTTGCCAAATTCCCTCTGCTAAAACATGAAAACCAAAAATTGGATGTAGCGATTCCAAATTCCTTTGTCATGCTGAGCTGCAAGTAGGTTATCTGCAGGCATTACTTGACATGCGGGATTTACAAGCGGAAAGTTCTTTGAAAGAACAAAGGATGTCAACGCAAAGTCTGATCAATAAGCTTTCTTGTGATGCTGCCAACAGTATATCAACCTCTTTCAAACCATGTTCGACCTTTATTCCTGTCATGCTTCGTGATGCTATCAAAGTATTCAATGACAAGCTTGTGGAAAATGTGAAAAAATTGAACAATATCACACAGCGCAAACGGAGGAAGTACCTCTTGCAACTGGTCCAGTATCATAACTTCATGAAGAAATTGCTAAGCCAGAACCAAGTTGTAGTTTGTAGCTCCGATAAGGGTGGCAGTATTGTCCTCTGGTCGAGACAAGATTATTTGCAAGAGGCATACAACCAACTCAATGATGTGACATTCTATGAAAGGAGTAGTTGGGACGTTGTACGGTCAGTAGACTTGACATATCGAGATCACTTACAGAAATGGTGAGTTGAAGGACTCTTATGTGTTGAGGAATGGCAGTTTTAAAAAAATGATTTTCCTAAATTGGCTAATTTATAACTTCTGCTAAAAGTGCATAAGAATAAAACTCGACCTCCTGGCAGACCTATAATTTCTGCATGATAAAGCACATTTGAAAATACCTCCTGGTACATAGATTATTTTTTTTGCAGGATTTTGTGAGAAGCCTTTCTTTATTCATTTTAGACACTGGGGATTTTCTCAAACACATTTATGAAATTCTCTGGCATTCTGACTATCTTTTAATGACTCTCAATGGTTCATCCCTGTATACCAGTATTAATCACCAAGATGGGTTATGTGCCGATGAGCATTTTTTGAAGAGTAGATTACTGTGCATGTCTTCTCATAATTGCATGTTATTGTCTATGCTCAAATGGTCCCTGGAGATCAACTTCTTCTATTTGAACCGAGAGGTGTTCCATCTGAGGCACGGAACGGCAATGGGCAGTGCTTCGCCCTCAGTTACGCATGTTTACACATGGGCTGGTGGGAGGAGCGGGTGCCCATCGCCGACCATGGCTATCTGTGGAAGGATCACGTAGTATGTTGGCTTTGTTATATTGACAATTTGTTTGTCATATGGAAGAGTACATCTGAAACTGCTATGGCATTTGTTGATAACAATACAGTCAACCTACATTTTGTGGCGCACATCAGTAGTCAGGAGGTTGAGTTTTTGGACTTGAGGGTCTACCTCCAGGACAATAAAGTAGAGGCATGTTTACACAGGCAGTCCACTGCAGAGAACTCTACATTACATGACAACAGTTTTCACCTTAAGCATTTGAAGAACACCATTCCATATGGGGAGATGCTCTGTTTGAGGAGGCATTGCTGTCACCCTGCTGATGTTACTTTTATGCAGGAAAAAATCACTACTAGATTTCTACAGAGGGGTTACACTAAGAAAGTGTTGGATATTGCCATTAACAAGGCTGATCAGAAAAGCAGGGAGATTCTCCTGTTTGATTGTGGTTAGAACGTCCAAGATAGATTTATTCTCACATTCAGCACATAGGAGAAAGAAATAAGGTTTATGTGTAACAGATGTTGGTCAATAGTGCAGGGGAATCCCATTCTAGGACCCACACTCCCCAAACAGCCATCCCTTACTTTCCGGAAGGCACCATGCATGAGGAATGCTTTGGTGAAGATCAATCCTGAAATAGTGACTAGAAGCAATTGGCTACACCCTCGGCATGGATTTTATAATTGCAGCTCATATAGAGCATGTACATTTGGGATGATTACTAGTGAATATGTCACTCCGTTTTGTGAACAAACGACAACCCATATTTGGGGTGTACAACTGTAAAACTGAATATGAAGTTTATGTTCTGGAATGTAACTATAGATTTTAATACGTGGGTAGCACCAAGCTACAGGTTCATAAGAGGGTGTCAAAAGCAAAAACAACAGTTGATGGACAGAATGCAGAACAATGTCATACATTCACCCCAGTACAGAGATCTGGGCCTAAATCCATCGTTTTTTTGCTCACCATACCGTTCCTGTTTGAACCCAGCCATATGCAAATCAGTCTTACCCTGTGCCTCATGGGAATAGTCCAGCCCGAACTGCCAAGCCAGGTCCTCCCTGGACTGGAAACAAGCATCCTAGGACCGGTTTCGGGGTTTCACCCCTATTCAGCCAGGATAGCTTGATTCCAGTGGCATGGAGAGCACGGGACCCACGTCTGGGCATACCCTTCCCACTCGGGGTGACCAGGGAGGACCTGGCTTGGCAGTTCGGGCTGGACTATTCCCATGAGGCACAGGGTCAAGACTGATTTGCATATGGCCATGTCTAATCTGGGGTGGCATGGTGAGCAAAAGAATGATGGATTTAACCCAGATCTCTTGACTGGGAGAGAATGTTTTGATTTGTTCTGCATTCCGTCCATCAATTGTGTGTCTTTTGTTACAACACCTGAGAGCAATCCCTCATAGGGACCAGACATACCCAGTTGCAAAGCACTTTGAACAGCAGCACAACAACAATTTGAATCACATAAAATATTTTGTAATTGATTCTGTTCCGAAGCTGGTTCGTAGTGGCAATCCAGAGAGGCTGCTCAGACAACTTGAGACTCACTATATATTGAATCTTGATTCTAAGGCTCCTAGTGGTCTCAATATAGACTATGATTTCCATAATTTTTTATAGGTACACATATTTAGTGTTCTTTCCTCATTGGTCAGGGTATCCGTATATGAGATCCCCATTTGGGTTATTGTTTGTTCTTTCGATATTTTCCCTTTACTATATATGTTTTTTTAATAATGCACTTTCTGGTGGGGATACAAGTTGCAGGTAATACATCGAGGCTTTATGAACAGTGGGGATTTAGTGAATATGGCTGTAACACAGTGATGACAGGTAGATATTTTATTTTGATAATTATGTCTCTCCTCAAACTTTTATATTGGAGGTTTTATGCATAGAAGTCGTTTTAGTTTGATTTCAAGACATTTCTTTTGGTCTTCTAAAAATTGATTTATCCTGGTATGCATTTAAATTTATATTGAAAGGCCAATCTCTTGTATTACCATTAGGTATGAATTTTATTATTGCTCATCTAGCTATATTCTAGACACACACCCCTTATATGCATTTATTTATGTATTTCACATATTTATGTATTTCTATATCTATATATTTATATGATTAGGCATTTATGCAGCAATATATTATGACTATTATCTGGTGGAGAATATTCTTATACACAATTGATGTCATGGATTCATCCAGTGGAACGTTTTTACAATTGAACATCACGCCTTTGATTACAAGCAATGGGAGTTTTTTACTTACCCAATACAAGATATGAATTGCATAATCTAGTATTAATAGAGTTCTCTATATATATTTTCATTGTGACTGTTTAATTGGACTTCAGCAGATGCTTCAAGTATGTTTTTTACATCCATGCACCACGTGACTACTATAAAGGGGATGTTTTACTCTTGCGGCGCATATGTGATCAAGGCCAGGACTGGCCAAAATGCGTCATGCAGACATAACTGCAAATAAATAGAGAAATGTACAGTTGTGCCTGTGCCCGTCTCTTGGAGGAGGTTACGGGGGTTTTGGAGACACACACACTTGTGTGTGTATGTATATATATATATATACACACATGCACACACACAAACACACCCACCCTCCCCTCTGCCTCTCCTCTCTCTCCCTCTCCCGTACATTCAGGCTTCTGATGCATCCACCTCTATAGGCAAGCTCTGTCTTCAGCCCATACAGGCAACCCCACATTCTCTACCTAGAAGCAGGACCAGACTGGGTAACAAAAGCAGCCCTCACAAAAATGCTCAAACCAGTCCCGCTCTCTTCATCTTCTTGTACAATCTCTCTTTTTCCATCCATCCTCTCTCTCCTTGTACACTCTTTCTCTACCTCTATGATTGCTTTCTCTCTTCCTATCCCATCCCTTCTTCTGTTTCTGTCTCTCTTGGAGCCTCCCCCTTCCTGCTGTAAATAACCATTGGTAGCTGGGGAAAGTAATAGAGGCACCATAAGTGGCCCCCTGCCGTAAAAACCGATATCCTGGGACTCTGTCCCACTGGGAAACTGCCTTATGGAATAAAAGGTCTGTCTGGCCCTGCCTAGAGGCATTTCCGGATGTATTCTCTAATGGTAACTCCTGCAGTCAAACAGACACAAGGCTCTTGTGTTTGCCAAGGCTCAGGTCACTGCCCTAATGATTTGATGCTTATAACAAATAGATTGGGTATGTGAGTGGATTAAAAGTGCAACAGGTACTCCCACTGGGCTCTTTATTTGTGGTGAGAGGCTGTGTCAAGATTAAAAACAACACTGCACTCAGACAGTCAATAACGAGCTCTTGGTTGTGTTCAAGTAGGTTCAACATCTTTCATGTCCTCAAGTGCCGAGAGGTCTCGGCATTTCGTCTTGAACCAAATGTAATGGTCTATTGTCTGAGCAGCAGACGAAGCACTAGTAACACTTTCCTATTCAAGAGGTTTGTGAGGCCTTCAAACAAGAAGGGGCCACTCATCTTCTTTGCTGGCATTAATTCTTGCTGGGGTTTACCAGTGCCACAAGAAGCATGCAATGATAGGTCTCAGCAAATTGGGTTTTGATTTGGCAGGGTTTCATGGCCAGATTCTGTGCACCTGCTGTAATTCAAGTGGAGATAAAACTCAGTTTCAAGCAGGTATGGAAGGAAACTAGATAAGATGGATGTCATATTTTTTTTTTAAAGTTTTTTTCTTATTTTATGGAACTAAGCGGTCACCCATAATACAGTATAAATATCATATAAAACAGCGTTGCATATGGATCAAATTACAATTTTCGTATATTGGTGCACCCCCATACACCTGCTCATAAATGTCCGTTCTGTCGTTGATCTCGCAACTCCATCTCCACAGTGGGAGAGGTGCATATCTCTCCCCGGTAAGTGTTCCATTTGCCCATACCCCTGGTAGGTGTTTCATTTGCCCCACTTTTTGTCCCACTTCTTGGGCCAACCTCTGGATTTAAATACTTATTTTTTGGCAGTCATGCATTTGTCCAACTCCTTAGCTCATCCCCCGAGGTCAGCACCTTGGCAAAAGTGCATATTCCCTGCGCCCGATCTTCATAAGTGTGGCCCCGGTGAAATACGATCTGTGCAGTACCTTCAATTGGATAAGTCGGAATTTAAGAGGAATGGCTACCTCTCTCGGAGACATAAGTCCAGATTCCCAATCCTCGTCCTCTAATTGGCCTATCTCAGCCTGCCATTGTTCGCGAAGGCTCCAAAGTGAATCTGGCAGATTGTTGCTTAACTTACAGTGATAGCGCTGGTTTCCGCAGGGGCTCAGAGAGTAACCTATCCTCCAGGGGGGAGGACTTCGGCTCCTCCCCAGTTTTCGAAGAGTGCAGCAGTGAGGGCATGGCGGATTTGCAGGTAACGGAAAAGCTCCCCCCTGCCAGGTGATAGTTTTTTTACAGTTGTGCAAATGGTACCATTTTCCCCTTTTTCCAAAGGTGACCGATGGTAGAGATACAGATAGTGTCCCATCTGTCAAACCCGGGTTGATGACATAGTTTCCCAAGTTTTTGGGTCGACCACAGCGGGGTGGCCAGAGTTAGGGTGTCCAGCCAGCCAAGTTTCTTGTTGGCCTGCCTCTAGATAGCAATAGTTTGAGCCGTAAGGCCAAAGAATTGGCCCCTTCTTGGCTTTGGAATACAGAGCCCCTAGATATCCCTCCCTCCCCATCTGGTATTTATCCAGAAGAGAAGCTGGATCTGTCGGGGGCGATACATCCAGTGATTCACCACCACCAACTGTGAAGCCCAGTAGTAGAGGCGTACATCTGGGAGAGCGATACCCCCATCATGGACATCATTTTTGATGTTTACAGCTGTACAAGCATGGCATAAAACATTGTCACACCTCAAGCGGTCTTCCCATTTAGTGTTCTTGCTGTATAATAACTAGAGATCATGGCCTTAATTCTGTGTTTTGTTAAGGCAGTCTTCAATGTCATCCAGTTTCTATCTCTTGTGCCTCCAGCCTTTGGTTGAAGGTGATGATATCAGAGAACATTGACTTGATTTCCTGTGACATCTCACCAGCTTTATCATCTATACAAGCAACAGACATGCAAATTGTTGAGATCTTCTTCATTATCTTTTTTTAGAGCAGTTATTGGCATTTGTCAGTATAAAGGGAGCTTCTATATTTGGTGCTAACTAATGCCTCTCAGAGTCAAAGCTAATGAGACTCTCTCTGAGCAGAAATCCGTCTCAGCAGCCAGCTCAATTTGAGCATGCCACATTATTAATAGTAATAAGGACAGGCCAGAAATTAAAATGTGCGGCAAAAATTGTGACAGAGAGGGATATTTGGCTAGGTTTTGCAAGAGTTTTATTAAATGAAGTGGAAGTGGTTTGACTGAATTAAAAGAAAATTGTAGCAAAGTGATTATGCAAGTAGATGAAGATGGAGAGTTGATGACGTAGAAGTGATGATGTTGGATTATTCATTTTAAAGCTGACTATTATTTCTAGCAAGGACAGAGTGAAGCTAAACAAACTTGTTCCTGAGACCAATAGGCAATGAGGGGCAACCCATAGTTATGGGATGTAACTTTCAGCCATGTTTAGCTTTTAGAGTAAGGTTTGTAGTAGAGAAGGTGCGTGGGTCAATGAAAGGCGAAGCTTCTCTGTTGACTCCACCATAGATTAGATTGTTAGTGTTAAAGTTGGATTTCAATGAAGACCCTATATACAAGTGAGTGAAATTGGGCTTGCTGAAGAAGATTTTGAAATTCCAATCCCAGACATGATAATGATGTGGAGTAACATAATTGGGGACTTTGAGAAGTTTTGAAAAAATGTGTTGAGGTATTATAATACGTGGTTATGAATGTAGATTTAACAAATGTAAATGTGCACAAATCCGTCCCTACGGCAGAGGAATTTCTAACTTACATCCAACTTGTATATTCCCGTTCATTGTTTTTGCAGTTTAGGTATAGGACAATAAAAGTTGCTGCTTACACTTCATCGTGGGATTCTGTAAAGCCCGGGCCTACTCTGTGTCAATTATGTATGGTGCTGGACGAAACTGAGGAACATCTGTTGTTTTTTGTTCCAAATACGCCAAACCCAGAGCCAGGTGGATTGTCCCCCTATGTTGGCTTTTGGGCCTAACTAATCGAATACATGCCCGTAGGATTTGCAAAAGCGATTCTTCGACTGTGATTGTGGTGGCTCTATCTAAATTCCTCTATGCGGCCTGGCTTATTAGGCGCAATCTGTTAGCTCAACCTTGAAGCTTTTATGTGCCCTTTGAGCACTTATCTAGGTCTTTTAGCAAGTTTTTAGTGTTTTACTAATGTAATGCTGCAATTATTGGCTTGTATTTATTTATTTGGATTAACTGCTATTGGTTTCAATGATGTATTTTCGCTGCTTGTTTAATGCTTTGATAATGAAATGTATATTTTTATTCTGTCAATAAACTTAATACCAAAAAAGGAAATTTAGTTGCTGGAGCACACTGTTCGTGGCATGGTATGGGTCAAAATAAAATATGGTATAGACCATGCCCAAGTGTAAGGATGAATTGTTAATTTTCTTATGAATTTGCAACAATTTTGTAGAGAAGTTTGGTAAATTAGACTCACACCTAGGAGTAACTTTACTACTTTTTGGTGTTCACCATAACAAGTATAAAGAGACTCTTAGGTGTAGACTTGCATGTCTTCTGCCACTGAGCAAAGGGGTGGAGCGTACTACAATGTAATTTTTGATCATAAAGTTAAAATAGTAACTTTGCCATATTTGTAGACGATAAAATATGTTAGTAGAGACCTCCACGTGGGGGAAGAAGACCTTAACATACTGCTACAGGGAGAGGTTGTTTACTTGACTTGTTTCTGTTGAAAAAATGAATGTACTATGTGAGTGATTGTAATTGAGTCTTCAAAGAGAGAACTGCAGGAAAAATAGTAAGGTGAAAAAATAATTTTAACTACCTTAGCCCCCAAATGCATAACCTGACCTCTGTTCTGTACTCCGCCGCAGTTAACGTGGATTTGGCGGTAGTGCAGGGTTAATGTCTGTATGTATGCAGAGTCACTTGGCAATGTTGTGCGAAGGCTAAAACAATCTTGTGCACAACTTTTAGGGCGTATACCAGGATAAACCCGTACAGTCAGGACATCTGAACACGACTTAAGCATCCCAAACGTGCGCTCAGTGATGGCTCGTTTACTTGTGTGCACCCTACTGTACCATTTTTGAGGTTGTGTGGTTTGATATCTGTTGGGTATGGGGAGAGAAAGCATACCCGTCATCATCGGTAGTAAAGGCTTATAATGTTTCTAAAAATGGGGCTCTATTCTAATGTAATACATTATGTCTACATACATCCTTTGACTGTCTGAGTAATGTATACCTGTTGTATTGTAGTGGGTTTGCTTGAGATGACATACCCCCAGAAGCACAGCCAGCCTCAGTATGAAATATTTGTATTTACCAATGAGCCACATATCGCCAAATCCCAGGAACAAATCAGCACACAAGAGGTGATTGTTTTTGTGTGCTTCTAGGAAAGGGACCGTAGACATCAGTGATGTAGCCATGGCTTCACAGACAGCTTTAACATTGATGCAGTGCCAGCGGTGTCTGTTATGAAAAAGGTGTACTGTGTGGTAATGTGTCTGAAGGGGCACGTGGCTTCAGTCATTACACTACTACATGAGGGAAGTGGGTAAAGCATAAAAGTTTCTTACCAGCCTTTGCTCCAATAGGTGTGGCTTGGCAATAAACTGGTGCACTCTTCTGTTGATACATCTCAGTACCTAATGGAAGCACCTAGATTCGCTTGCTGGATGTGTCAGAGCCAACCCTCTGGAAAGATGCAGTGGGCATGAAGTGGAGGGCAGACAGTATTTTTACATAGGCTGTGTTAGCCTGGGCAGGGCCTACAGTTGAATCAAGCTCTTGCTCCCAGTCTGCAGCCATGTCAAGGATCACTTCAGATGAGAAGTGGTATCTGGCAGTGGTTGCTTCCCTTTACTTGCCAAAGATGTTGATTTTTTTTCTCCCTCTTGTCCTCAAATAATGTTTCCTCAGACTGAGGTGTAAAGCAGAAAACGCATACAACAACATAGCAAAGGATGAAAAAGTGTTTTGGTGTGTGAGTTAATTATGAGGTCACCCTTTCTATTATTGGTTGATGTCATATTTTTTGCCTCAATCTGAGTGGTAGAGCCAGAGCAATCAGCCTTTTTAAAATATCTTTATTTATATTTACGTTCCTGAATAATCAACAAACATGTACAACTGTTGGAAATACCATGCCATGCTGCATAGTATTTAGGAGGAGATATTAAACATAATAAGGAAGGAATGTCAGAGAGCAGAACTCTATAACCTTGTAACAGCATATCATCATAAGAACGATGCATAAATGATGTAAAAAAGGGTGAGGGGGCCGAAGGAGCAGAGAGGGAGGAGGATGAAGGAGGAAATGAAACATCAACTTGTGAGCCCCCCCCCTTCCCGAGCCTGATGACAGAGATCAGTTCATTGTGAAAGTGTGATTGGTCGCTGCTGGATGATTCAGTCTGCACTGTCCACTTAATGTAGATTCACCCAGGACATTTCAAAGCTTTTTGAGTCCGTTCAATCCGGTTGAATGAGTTACATACTTCTGGTGTTTGAGAAAGGGTAAGAGGTTCCAGGGGGATTGCCCAGCAGTAAGTAAGAAAGCTAGAGCTCATCAGGCCGCACCATGTCCCCTACAGCCAATGAGTTTTAGATGGATCCTGTGTGAAAGGTTGGTGATGACCACCTGGCAGAGTGACCCATGGATGTACGGGGGCCGATGGACACTATATCAGAACAAGCATTTGCAATGCAATAGGTCTCGCATTTACGCGAGTTTGAGCTATTGGCATTGCAAATAAGAATGCCTTTTATTTTTGTTTTCGTTTTAAAAACATAAATAAAAGGCTTTGTCAATTACAATGCCAATAGCTTAAACTTGCGTAAATGCGAGACCTATTGCATTGGAAATGCTTGTTATTATTAGGCTAGCACTCCAAAAGAGTGCATGTGTTTGCAGCTTGCCCCTGCCCCTCCCACCCACTCTGGTAATGTGATTGGTTGCCCTGTCATTCCCACCCTCTCCCGCATAGTTGTTGGTTGAACCTACCCCTTCTGCTTTCCTATTGCTTTCCCCTGTACCTCCCACCCCTTCATGTGTCCTTGTTACTCCCCCTGTCATTGGCCATGTCATAAAGCATTTTTTTCCCCAAATGTTAAGACCTGCTGTACAGTATTGGCCTTGCCGCTGTGCATTATGGCTGAAAGTAAAAAGAGAATATGATGCGGTCAACACAGGCTGCGTTATAGCACTTGTAGTTTCTTTACTGCTCTCCTGTGCAACATGGCTAAAAAACATTAACAAGGCCAATAGATCATGTATAGGTGAGACCTATTGGCTTTGTCAATGCTTTTTTTCTAGAAATGTTATTTCTGTGTCATGCAGCACACCATGTTCTGTACAACGCTGTGTACTTAAAGCAAGGTTTGTGCTTTGCAAATATATTAATTAAAATAAGGACATAATAGAAAGCAGCTCCACATGAAGAGGATCAACTCCTGAATTCATCTTAAAAGAAGTCCAGGTACATGGTTTGTGACATGAAGGCACACTTTCAACATCCCACTGCCACGCAATCGCCATCTGTTTATGGGCATTTTCAGTCTGGCTTAGAGGATCACCTGGAGGAACAGGAGACCCTGAAGCCTATTGCTCATGGTGGCAGCAAAGAAGGTCATGCGACCGGTTGCTTTCACACAGGGAGTAATGCAAAAGTTAAGGGTGACTTGCACATGAATTAAGTTAGGATGACTGACAGGGCGCATGTGAAGGGAAACATTAGGAATACCCCAGGCAAATAAGGGTAAGGGGGGAGTGTTCAAGTACACCATGCAATGGTAGTGATTGGTGATGAGGGTACATAAGCAGGACACGCAAATACTTGACTTTGGGGCCTAAGCACATGAGGTAAAGGAGTGGGTAGTGGAATAAGCAAGGTAGGCACCGGGGCAGTTGAAGGCTTAGTCTGTATAGCATAACGGACTAAGCACATGGGCCATTAGGGTCCGTGGGGTAAACAAGAACAAGAGACAAGAGGTGGGTGAGGCCCAAACGTATTAGGGGAAGAAAGCACAAGGCATGTATTTTGGAGGAGAATACAATTTAGGAGGGGTAGTTCATAGTCTAAGTGGAGACTAAAGGTGCGAGGAAATAAAAAGATAGTGGGGAGAGTGCATGGTATACTGAGAGTAATAGGCTCTGCGTTGGGGAACAGCAGAATGATCTGCACCAGGGAGGAAAGCAAGGCACCCAGATTGGAAACATGAGGTGGAGCAGGAAGCTGAGGAAGGCGCCTGTGGGCGAACAACTGGGATCAGGGTGTAAGGGGCTGGGAGATGGGGGTAAGGCAGCAAGGTGAGAAGAAGCAGGCAGAAATAAACGAAAACACTGGCAAAGCAAAAGGGCAACTGACAAAGCCAGTAAGTCTGGCATTGGCGATCAGCCTTTTGCCTTTGTTAATGTTTGTTTTGTGTTTTTTACAAATTATTGTTGGTGAAGCTGGGGGCTCTCAATCTGAAAAAATAAATAATAATGGCTAGAAGCAAAAACATTTTACACAATGAAGGGAATATCTGTAGGATTTAAGAGGGAAAGAAGAGACTAACGCCTCCGATATTAGGAGTACAGTTCTTAAACTAAATTAATAAAAAAATGAAGAAGGAAAATCGGGTCGCTGGGAGAGAGAATCTGGAACACGTTAAATAGTTTCCGATTTAAGAACGCGCATGATAGTTCAGCCGGGATGGTCAGCGTCTTTCTTTTCCCTCTCAGACCATCAGACGTTACAGACAATGCTCCATCTTATTCCACACTGGAAAACAAACACCTGGAGAGCGAGAAGGCTGGGGGTCTGGGCCAGGCAACTCTGCTTTAGCCTGGATTTGAGAGAGCGAGAGAACAGTGCGAACGTGGAGGGCAACAGGAGGGTGAGGAGGGGCAGAGAGCCAGAGGAGGGTGCGTGGCGCAACGCTTTGTCTGGGCACTACGAGCCGAAGTTGAAAGGTTGCGTGGAGGAAACGAAGGCTGAATAAAGTGGGCGAGGTTACAGAAAGAAGGGCCTTCTCTGTGAAGCAAATTTTCACACGAAGGGGAATAAAACACAAGCAGCGAGGGGCTCTAAGCGTTACGACCATGAGAGTGGTGTAAATCGCCTTGTTTCACTGAACACTTTGACGTGTGGTGGGGATGAGACCGTCTGCTGCCAGCTATCATTCCGCATTATATTCAGCGTGCATGAGCCTGATAAGAGAGCTTTCATATCTGTTTTGTCCAGAGCAACTGCCCCGCAGAGCGAGCCATCGGTTTGGTGCTGGGTGAAAGCCAGATGCTTGCAGGGCAATGAGAGAAAGAAAAACAAGCATGCGCGTGACCCATCCACGTCATGGAAACAAAGATGGCGTCGGGCCATCCTAAAAGTGGACAACGCGGAAACCAAAAACCCCGGTTGCCAATCACGTGCCGTCATTTAACATAAACGAGGACGCGAGCCAATCGAAAAGAAGGGCGTGGCTTAAAGCCCCCTTCTGAAATTGTATCAATTCCAAAAGGCCCTCGCATGGCGAGAACAGCGCATGCGTGCTGCCAATGCCAGGAGAGACCTAAAAAAAGGAGTATTAGTTCCTGGGAGGCTGTTGAACAAACAAATAGGAAAAAGCTGTATAGTTGCTTACCTGGCTTTTTGAATTGGGAGAGGCAACTTCACAATTCAAGCTGCATGTTGTACATGGATTGCCTTCTTAGGTGTGACTATGTACCACGGTGTGGGTCGCGTAGTGGGCCATGTGTAGTGCAAGAACCCCTTTATTCCCCATATACATTAGGATTCAATGTCAAATAACAGATGAAATTTTAAGGTAGACCATATCTTGTACCTTGAATATGAGCCGGTTATATGAAGCTTTTTTTATACATCTCTGAAAACCACTCATCTTGTGTGTGCCGAGTGGCAATGCCATATTATGCACAGTTTTGCTGTTGTCAATGCTGTGTGAGTAGTACACGGTGCTCACGATTTGTTAAGAAAGATAGGTCCGTAGAGTTATGCCACATTATTGTGTGGTCTGGTCTCTATCTTCTTGGGAGTCCAGTACCATCCCTGGAACGATTTAAATAGAAAAAATGTCATTCTAAATTCCTGCACCTCCCATGTCTAAGGTTCTGAGAACCTCAGCCCAGTATTCCTTTATGTAATCTATGTGTTACCGTTCCTTCCGCTTTGTGTGTAACTTATCAGTCTGGGGTGGGAGTGTTAGTGTTAGACCGCTAAGTTGTAGAAGCAGACCTCACCCTTTTATTATTTCCCCAGCATTGGAGATATACTATAATATGGGAGGCCTCTAGTACCCCCAGTGATGCTCCTAAGTTACTGCTAAGGTAGAGGTGGAGTTGTGTATAATTTCATTTTTGGTGTGTTGGGAGATGAAATTCGTCTCTGTGGTCTTCGAAGGATTTAGAGTGTCTTGTGTTAGTAGGTGATCCATCATCTTAACTCACACTTGTGCCATGTCTACTAGTCAATCATCACTCCCCTTATGTGGATGCTGGCATTATGCCACTAAGGCACTTTTACATATATATTCGTGTCAGATTTGAGCATTTTGTGGGCACATAACCAGTTCTGTGCCATCACTTGAATGATGGGGTTTGACATCAGAGAAGCTGGGATCTGTGTTTATAAAGCAGTTGCAAGCCGGGCTGATTATGGAAAGTTTCTGTTGAGTGGTAACCCACAAAGGGGTGGGTCTGTTCTGTGAGTGCCAGTCCCATGTGGGCAAGTTGCAGCAAGTGCAAGGATGTATGGCAGAGTTCTCTTGATGGTTGACTAAGGCCTCTGAATTCCCTGTGGACTATCAGTTTTGAAGACATTAGTCTCGCTCTCATAGTGTCCCACATGAATATCTTGATGTCTCTGTTTTATTGATCTCAAGACAAACCCAGGATGTAACCCTACCATTTTTACTGCTTGTGCCCTAACCCAGGGGTCCGCAGCTGTGACCATTTTCTGTGTTCAGCTTTGGCATCAAGGGAACAACAATTGCAGAAATCAAGCATTTCTAGCCTATCTATATAGATACCTAAAAATTTGAGGGGGGTCCATGTTCATTGGAACTGGTAACCTCATATGCACAACTTTGCAGTACCCACCGGACATGGACAGTGCCTCACTTTTTTCCCAGTTCACTTGTACCCAGATATTGTTGCAAAATCATTAATATTTGTTTGGAGTGATTTCTGTAGGCCAGTGAGTGTTAGCAGGTCTCGAAAAATCCTAAAAATGTTACTAGACCTGCAGGTCTAGTTACTTAAATAGTCTGTTTGACCTAATTCTAATGCTCTTAACCCATAAACAGGTTTCACATGATGTGATCCTGGGCAAATATTTTAATTAACTAAGTCGCCATTTTCTTCATTATCACATATGAGAGCACCTTCAAATATGCAAGTTAAACATGTCTGTTGTACAAAAAAACACTTTTGGTTGATTTAATAGGCTACACCTTTGGTCCATAATGCAAATCTAGCCACATATAGGATACACATGATCACTGACTTGCAACCAAGTTCATCAACAACATTGTCATCAGGGTTGGGGGCAGGCAAGTTTCCCAAATCATGTTCACATCCTTTCATTTAATACATAACTAAAGCATAAAGTGATAGCGCACTGTCATTTGCAATCAACAGATTTAAATGGCCATAACATTTCTTACTGACATGCGGTTTTACTGATAAAGCTAAATAGTATACAAACAAAAATGTTTTGAAATTGAGTTTCTGTAAATATTTGTCATTTGCACATCACCAAGTAAAATGTTCTGATTTGTTTTGCTCCTATGTAAATCTTTGTTTGCATCACACTTCTCATTTACAAAAAAAGTGCTTTTGTAATTCCTGATATATTTTGAAATGTTTGTACTATTCATTTGCAAGCTATTTAAATGTTATGTTAGAAAAAAAGACTGATAGCTTACAGCCTTTTGTTTCACAATGATTATCATACAGCTAACTGAACAAAAACCTCAAACTGTAGTAAGAGAGAGAAAAATAAACACAATTTTCTAAGCAGCAATTAGTGAAAAGACAAATTGACGTTTGACCTCTTTCCTTGAACAAACAGAAAATGTGTCAAGATAAAAACAAGATTTAAAGGCATCTTTCTTGCTCATTCACTTTCTGAATGAACAGAACACCTGTTCCTTTCCAGATTATGTTCACTCGCTGGACCAGTAAGTGCTAAAAATAGCTCCACTTGATAAAATTTAACTCACCATTGCGATTGGGCGAGTAGATTTTTCGAGACCTAGTTACTAATGTCATCAGCATATGGTAATGTGTATGAAGAGCCTCCTGGCGTGGGTATGCCTGACGTCCCCTTTGATTGCTGTATAGGAGCTGCGTAGGGTTCTAGTACTAATAGGAACAGAAGAGGTGACAGTGTATACCTATGTCGTGTCTCCTGCTTTGTTAAAAATGTCCTAAAGGAATCCTCCGCAGTGAACCTTGGCAGTGGAAGACTCGTACAGCCATTTGACTTTGGCAAAATAATCCTCGCCCAGTCCCAATTTGCGAAGTGTATGAAAAAGGTATTCCCCATTCAATACGATTAAATGCCTTTTTGGCATCGAGGGATAAGGCTAATCCTTCGGTAAGTCCTTAGAGATCCAGAATAGGTGGGTCAGGGTACGCAGGAGATTCCAGAATGATTTCCCAGGGACAAGGCACACCTGTGTATGATGGATGAGCGTGGGTTTCGCCTGTATTAGGCGGGCGGGTATCTCTGCCAGGATTTTAAGGTCTCCATTATGGAGGGAGATTGGGTGATAACTACTGCATGATAGGGGGTCTTTTCCTGCTATTGGGAGTATGGTTATCAAAGGCCTATTGGATACTGCCATTAGGCCATCTGTCTGTTCAGCCTCTTTATTAGTGGTATACAAAGACTGTTATTTCAGTTTTGGTCCACTTATAAAATTATTCTGGAAACCTTCCCGGGGGCTTTATTGTAAGGAAGGTTAGTAATCACCTGGACTATTTCTTATTTCGATATTTTCCCCCTAGTAGAGATATATCTTTCTCATCAAGACAGATTAGTTGTGTGGCATAAAAAAACTGGTCCATTCAGTCGCTATCTGCCACGAACCCTAGCGTGTATAGGTCTTTGTAATATGTGGCAAATGTTGCAGCTATCTCTTGTAGGTTTCTGACAGTGTGCCTGTTCGGTCTCTGATGGCTGGGATAGCCATCAATGCCTCCCTTTGGTGTAGCTGTTCTGAGATAAACTTGTCCATCCCTACCCACCTTCTCACCCTGTTCATTAAACCGTGCTCTGACCCTACAGAGCATGTATTCCACTCTGATTATAGAGGTTGTTGAGTTCCATTTTTGCCTTTTTCATATGGCATCTGTTCTTGTACGTGGGTCTTGCAGTGTATGTATGTTTGTGTTTAATGTCTACTTCCAGAGCAGTTTGTTGTGTCACTTTTTGACAGATTTTGAGGGTGGCATCCTTCATCAGTTGTCCTCTAATGGTGACCTTGACTGTTGCCCAGTGTGTCTGTGCCGATGATACGGAGCCTTTATTGTCAGCTAGGTACGTCTTCACATGGTCCTTCAAAAGCGCTTTCTTCTTTGTGCATCTTATAGTCGGATGTATTTAAGCTCTAAAGTTTACTGGTAGGTTTTGTCAGTCAAGTGTCCGCTGTTAACTATATCCGTGAGTAGCCAGACATGTCTTTTCCTGGATTGTGTTGTCTACAATCAGTGCTGTTAGTTGGTGGAAGTAATCCAGTGTAGAATGGGTGCCATGGGCACTAGAGAGATGGGGGTTTTCTTTGTCAGAGAGATGAAGAAGCCGCCATATGTCCAGTAGGCCTTGTTCAGCCACTTATTTATTTATTAGTTTATTTATTTATGCATTTGTAGAGCGCCTGGTTACACCCACTGGTGTGTCCCCACCCTATTTAAATTACTGCGACTTTGGGAATTGGTACCTCAGAATCATGCAACAATTTGCCACTATTGGGAGAAGAGCCACGTTTTTAATTTTTTTTGGAAGAGTCTCTCTGATAGTTCTTCCCGGAGGGACAAGGGTAGGGAGTTCCAACTTTTTGCTGCTAAGTATCCAAATGAGTGAGCCCCCATTCGTGCCTTACTTATCCTCGGGACTTTCACCAGATGGGTCCCGGTGGATCTCAGTTGCCTTTCTGTTTTGTAGGGGGGTCATAAGATCGCTGAGGTTCGTTGGGCATCTGCCATGCAAGATACGATGACCAATACATAGTGTCTTGAATGTAATTTGTTTCTGGATAGGCAACCAATGTAGTGTCTCCAGTGCATTCTTCGAGGATGCTCATTTTGGCAGATTCAAAACCAACCAGGCCGCTGCGTTCTGAACGGATTGTAGCTTCTGGAGTCCTTTTTTGGTAGCACCTAGATACATCGGATTTCCATAATCTAATCTTGATGTAATGAGTGCATGGGTCAGGGTTTTTCTCGCCGCCAGCGGTACAATATCTAGGGTTTTCCTTAATATTCTAAGGATTCCGAAACACCTGCCTGCAACTCTCTTGATCTGGGTCTCAAAGGAAAGTCTGGAGTCTATCCATTATGTCTCTCATGATTGCCCTATCTCCAATATTGTTCAAGTCTATTGGCCAAGTGCGCACCAGGACAGCATGCAGAGTCAAGCTCCAGTCACCCTCTATGACAATAAGTGTGGCGCCTGTTTCTGTGATAATACATTTGAGCCTAAGGAGGAAGGTCACTTTAGCCCCAGTTGGCGCATAAAAGGAGCCCACATTGAGTATCCTGTTACCTAAGCGGATCTCGGCAAAGACATTGCTTCCATCTGTTTCTGCATATGTCTGGATCATTGTGCATGGTACTGATTTTTACACCAATATAGCTACTCCTCTCTTCCTGTGAGTAGGACTCCCCTCAAATTCTGATTGGGGTGTGGAGCAGCTGTATATAACCTTTCCCACCCAGTCCCTCTTGAGTTTCACTGATTCGAGCTGTGTGAAGTGGGTCTCCAGGAGTAACGCGATGTCCACTTGTTTGGAGGCAAGTAAGGGACTTCTTGTGTTTTATGTAATGGGTCAGCCTATTAACGTTTCCGGAGATCATGTTTAGGGTTTTGGATATCATAACTCCAATGGGGCGGATGGGAAATATACAAGATAATGGTGTAGGTGTGTGTATTTTGGAATGTGTGTTAGCTAGCTATGTGGTATGAGGTGGGAGCGAGGATTTGACTGTTTGATGCAAGTGCGGTATAGGTTTCTGCATCTAGTTGTACTGGGTGGAGGGAAAAGGAATGGTGTGGAGGGGAAGTATGGACATGTCAGTTCAGAGGGGTGGTTGAGGTGAGGGAGATAGAGTAGAATGAACATTGGAATATGCTAAGAAGTAAGATTACAGTATTAGGCAACGTGGGAGAGATGCCCAGTGTGGATCAGTGGGCTCAGTGCCCTCTCCTCTTGCTTTCCTGTCCCGTCACAACTACAAGGAATGATGCTGTATCTGCATGGGGCGGAGCCCTAATGGGTGAATAGCTCACATGGGGGATAATCTGCAGTGGATAGCGAGGTCCTGGTTAGGGGTTGACTAGTATCCTACAGTGATACTAAGGTAGGATGTTAATGTGTGTGTGTAGCTTTAGTCAGTGGTTTTAGACTTCTGCTTTCCCATGTGCCTGCGGAGTCCGTAGGAAGGGGACTCGGTGTTACCACCTGCATGTCCATGTGGCGTGCTGAGGCCAAAACATCTATGATTATATAATTAGTAATAAAGAAGACTTGGAAAAGGTGTACTTGCCATATCCTTGCTATAGCATGACAATGTGGCCCAGTAACGCAGATCATCTCCGTGTGTTCCGTAGTGAGGATTACAATGAGGTACAGATGGGTGTAATTGGGTATAATGAGATACCGTGTGGTGTGGGTAGGAACCTGTGGTTCAGTTGAGAGTGTCCTTACTGTGTCCTTGAGAGGTTATGGGCCTGCTAAAGAGTGGCCTCCAGCATCTGCTTCTGTGTCTGTTGCGCAAACACTCAGCTGCTGAGATGATCCAGAGTAGGTAAAAAATATTAGTTTGTCCCCTTCCATTGTCTGTTCAGCTTTCAGTGGGTAGCAAGATTTGTTGCAACCCTTTTCCTTCTGAAATTTTTCTTTAACCCTGATTGCCTTATCTCTCTCTAGCTGCTTTTGAAATAGAAAATCCTACTGTCGTGCTGATTGTAGTGATTTCTGATTCTCCCTGGGTATGATTCTATCTGTCATGAGAGGCGGTCCGTAGTGTCCGTTCTGGCGTCATGCAATCCGTCCTGGAATGGCTTAAGTTCTTTCATGTCAGTAAATCATTAGATTTCGGATCTAACGTGATCAACATCCATGCTGGCTCCAGAAGGCCAAATTTGATATCCCCTATGCGAAGTTCTGGTCATAGGGAGAGGAAGGATTTACTTTTTGCATTTGTTTCCCTGGAAAAGTCAGCTGAGACTTGGATCTTATTCCCTGCATAGTCATTGGGAAATGTTTGTGCACCGCCACGATTATTTGCTGGACATGCTCATGCCATAAAAACAGGCGATGATTGGTCTGTCCCTCTCACTGTTGTAAACTCTGTAGGGGTGTATCCTGTGTGCTCGTTGAATTTCCAGGGGCATGAAAAAAATAATACCTAGGAGATGTGGCAATAAGTTGATCAAGAATTTCTTGGTTTCATCCCTTTCTACTTTTTCAGATAAACTGTACAATCTTATGTTATGTCTACGACTTTTGTCTTCCAGGTCCGTAACTTTCTGCTAGAGGTGCCATATTTCCAAATTCCATGATACCAAGTGGTCTTGTTCGATTTTAAGTATGGATGTTCATTTATCGAAATTTTCCAGAAAGGTTCCTACGTCAGTTTGGATAGATTTCATGTCAGTGGAATGGTCGTAAATTTCCACTTCAATAGCCTCAAATCTTTGCCATCCCATATGGATTTATTTTAGGATCATGTCCATTGTGATTTCTTGTGGTCCAGTGGCAGTTGCTGCAGGGGCTGTTTTAATGTGTGCAGACAACTCTTTAAAGAGGAGTTGTCAGAAAGGTTTTCCAGCAGCCAGGTCGTGAGGAGAGGAGGCTGGAGAGCTATCCCAATATGGGTCGAATCTGGTTAGTCCAGGACTGTAATGCAACCGTGTTACTTATGGTTTCGGACTCAATGCCCTAATCCAGTTACGTCTCAGCAGCTGTTTTAAATAAACTGGTGCCCCTTGGTCACCCTTTTTATGAATGGTCAGGATCAGTATCTGGCCCACAATCCAGCCTGGAGTGCGTGTGTTAAGTGTATTCAGGTGTGCACTATCCCTTTTTGCACCTGGGTGCAAAATGGGACCTGCATGTCAATGGGCCAGCATCCGGCATTGATCAGATGACCTGGGTAAAGGTATGTGCTTGAAGGTTTGGCCTTTAGGACCCCCTTTATCTCAGTCCCTGTGACGTGTGGTTTTGTGCAAGCGCTTCGTTGTTATGATTGAAAACAGCCTCTGTGGTGTAGCAGTCAGTATCCCCTAGACCACAGGGGTGCCTGAAGTAAAAGAACGCATGTCTGGGTCCATGTGTGGCTTTGATACAGAAGAAGGGGTATGTTGCCTGGGATCCAGATGGCCATGTGTCTCCTTTGGCAGCTAGGGGCATGTTCTTAATGGTGTAGTCGGGTGCTGGCCCAAGATCTTGAAAGTTCCTAGTCTATGACATAACGCAGTGCAGTCCCCTTGTGAATTAGAACGAAAGGAGGACCTATTGTGCAGACCCGCGCCTCATAGCCAGCTCATTTGTGACAGCCCTGCTGCAGTCAGCTCCCTTAGCAGTAGTAGGACTTACTGGGCCTGTGTGCGGCGCTTCTCCTCCCTCCTCTCAACTCCGCTGCATCGATCCGCTCTCTCTCTCTAAGGCCGGTGTGCATTAGGGAGTCACCCCTCTCTACCACAGCAGACGTTTTTGCACCTTGTCGCTGCACACTTCTCCTCCGTGCCAGGCTGGGAACCTCCGGCATGGTGGTTTACTGGCAGTGATTTATTCGGTGTTGTGGGCCCTGCCTGTTACCATTCTGTGGGAATCTGGGGTGAAGAGGGATGTCCACTTGCCACTGGGTGTCGCCTCTCTTAAGCCATCTTGACTACTGATCCGCACCAGCGTATTCCTTCCCCGACTCTGCTGGCCAGGAGTATTACAGTAAGGTGGCCATTTTAATCTGCAGCCAGACGCCACACCGAGCAATCACCCTTTGAATTAACAGGTGTGTAGCAACTGTTGTAGCACTTGTTTAAAAAAATCAAACAAGGGATTAAAATAATAAAAAGTTAAAAATGATTCACATTAATTTCCTGTATATTTCCTGTGTTTGGTGCCTAAGTTGGTTTCTTGGGAGTGTGTTGCAGTACTTGTGAGTGGCCATGTGTGGTGCTTGACTTACTCCAAGCCTTGGTTGGAGTACATTTGCTACTTTTGTGTGCCCTTTCTTGGTGCAGTAACTTTAGAAGTACAGTTTGTGAATAGCAATTGTCTTAGTCTTTTGTAGGTGGGTGTTTACATCTGCATATCACTTCCTAAACCTATCCGTACCCCTTCTAAAGTCCCGCCCTAATCCCCTCCCATTTGGTAGCACGTATCCCCCGTTTAAAGCCACTCCTTAGGTTCCTCTCCCATTTACTATTAAAATGTATATTTAGATGTGTGAAGATCTCTGCAACCGGAGCACAGACTTCTGCATGGAAAAATAGGAGAGGCAGAGGTTTCTGCCCATTGGCTTGTGAATAGCATTTTGTAGTGCATGAGTAGTGCTACTGTAGTACTGCTGAATGTACACCAAAGTACAGCTTGTGACTAGGCCTCATTGTCCCTGGGTAGTCCCAGTGCCCCAGGTGCATTGCATTTAATAAAAATATTGGCCCGTGGAGCTCCAGGACTCCAGGGAACATGACTTTACAGCCCCATTGCTGCTACCTGTGAACCCCCAATGAATATCAGGATGTGTCAGCAGCTCAAGAAAGAAAATGCCACTAACCTCAGATATCGGCCAGCAGGGACGACGGCGGGTTGAGAAGTCCCCCTACTCCCCTGGGCGCAACCCCCCACAGCGTGACTCAACACCGCTATGTAAGGGAGCACCCCGGGGAAAAGGGAAGTGGATACAACAATAAACACTGCTGCAGGGATGGCTCCTTGTCTCCCTAAGTCTGGTATAGATGTCTTCAACGAAACACACCTCAGAAGACAACTGTATGCAAATAGAAGAAAAAGAGACGTGAGGGGAGATACATAAAAAACCACACACACTTACTTAACGTAATGTATAACTGTTCATGCACTCACTCAAGGCCCTGCAGTGATTTACTCAATCGTGAAGAGACACTAATCCTGAAGAGACCAAGACTTCAGTCAGTCTTAGTTAAGCACCAGGATCACGTGTGCTCCAAGTACAGGAAACCAAACCAAAAGAAAATATTGTTACGAGTTCTCAGTTCAGCAGAATAGACATCCACTATAAGTGGACTCTTGAGTAATTATACATCAACAAATGCAGTGCCCTCAACTGCAATAGGGGACTTGCAGAGCGTGCAGCTCTTAAGTGTTTCTTCCCCCGTAGAGCTCAGGAAGCTGTGCATCTTCAGCTGTTCTAGCAAAGGCCGCCCCCGAAGGGGGCTCGAGGGCCGGCGCCATAATGGCCGCCAGAACCCAACAAGGAACGGAACTGGTTCGCGCCAGCGAGAAGTGCCGCAGGACGAAACGCCCTGAGGCCCCCGCCCCCCTTCCAAGAACAAAAAGAGAAGAGGAAGGGGGAATATACGACGACGCTCCCCCTGGGGCAGCCCACTTGCACAACATGGGAGCTGGGGGAGAAGCGCCAACGATTTTCAAATTGCCGGTAGAGCCACCGTCGCGTGCCAGGGATCAGCGCCGAGTGGAGAGATCAGGGAACCAGCTACCATGAGATGTGACCAGGAGATGGAGGGCGCCGCACCCCCAGCCAGAAGCCGATGAACTGCGGGGCACACCCCCATGGACGGAGAAGAGCGGGTCGAAGACCTCGTGCTTGGACGGTAGACCTAAGAAGGCCAACCGAGTCTGCAGTGCTGCAATCCCGCATGGCCAACCACAGATAGCCGGTGAGTTAGCAAGATTGCAGGCAAGGCGAGCATGGGCAGGTGCCATGTGCAAGAGGTCATGGGGGAGCAGTATAATCTCGAGCTAGGCGCTTGAGGTAGTCGGGCGCTGTGCTGTGCCGAACGCGAGGATGAGTACATTGGCGTATCGGAAATGGGTGTTTTTGCCTGTAGTTGTTTGTAGCTAAGGAACGAGCACAGGGAATTAATGTCCCAGGGTGGCACCCACTATAAACTTCATAAGCCCCCCAATAACTGCCACATGTTTGCAAACTGGGGATATTGAATATACGAGATGTGCCCAGGATCATAGACGGCCGGTGGGTGCAGCCGAGATTTGTCAAGCGAATACGTCAACTTGGCTACCACATCACACCACACATGGGTAGCCCAGGTTGGTTTTCAAGCGCAGAGTGAGGCAACGTCCACCCCTCCGTTATGAAAACCTGTAGCTGGGGAAACCGTGTAATACCCTCGGGCCTAACGGGGATATAACATTTTTTTTTTAAATTAGGGCCACCTTTGGTAGGGTCACTGGGCAGTGCATGGCGAGCGTGGTGGGGCCAGTGGGACTGTGCTTCGTCTGCTGCAGACCTGGCGGATATGAAGGGATAAGGTGGCCTGGGGGGTCTTAGCTGCCTTTAGGTGCGCGGGAACCAGGCTTTCCCCACGGCGTTGGTGCGCGGGAACCAGGCATTGGTATGGCCTTAAGGGCACAACTGTAGACTTTGAAACGGGGGACCCAGGTTCGAGTCCCAAAGCCGGATTCACATCCGGTCTTAAAAGAAAGACAGTGAGGCCCGGTCTATTTAAAAAAAAAAAAAGGCCAGCTAAAGTTTAGTCGCAGTACCTTGGCGTTGAACTCGGAACCTGTAGATGCATTCCTTGTTCGAAGTGAAGGCAGCGCGCTGAAGTGTGGGGCGCGAGACCCTGGTTCAAGGAGATGTGGTCCGTCGGCTGCGCTGCCGACTTTGGTGCATGAAACCAGGGTTCGAGCCTCGAGGTCGTATCCACACCCTGCGATTCTGGGCAAGTCACTTAATCTCCCCGAGCCTGAATGTGTAATGTAGGTGCGGCGCTCCAATACCTTCGGGTCGAGTTCGCGCTATATAAAAGATGCAAGAAAAAGGAAAAAAGATGGGCGGGCAGCGCGCGGCCACCTCTGTGTCTTGAGAGCCGCGCTGCCTGCGAGTGGAAGCTGGAGTGTCCATCCCCGAGAGTTGGTGCCCCGGTAAGAACGCGCGTAGTGGGCTACTGTGAAGAGGCAGTGTCCACAGCCCAGGTGCGAGTGCACTGGAAACTGTGTCCTCTAGCAGGATTGCATCGTGTGGGTGAGTGTGCTAGCATTGGTGACCAGGCTGCCCGAAACTTTGCCGACGTGTGTGTTGACGGCTAGAGCGGCCAACTTGGAAGCTGGTGAACCAGGTTCGAGTCTGGCGAGATGCTGAAACATTCGGTGATTCTTGCCAAATCACATCCCAAACAAAACAAAAAAAAGAATGTGGCTTTCTGTAATGCAACTGGTAAATCGCTCTGATACCGTCGGGGCGAGTTCACACTATATAAATCGGCAAAAAAAAGAAAAAAATTGCAGGGACTGTGTGCTTCTGAGTAGATCTTCGGGCAGCAGCAGTCTTTCTTTAAGCCTTTAGGGTAGCGGCATTGTCGATGATCATCCTCTGATGCTGGGCAAATCACTTTAGCTACCCGTGCCTAACAAAGAATGCCCTCATCATGTAACACACATGTGGCCAGGGCGAAGCTCTCCGGTACCTTCGGGCCAAGTTCGTGCTACAGGACACTACATAAAAGAAAAAGAAAAACCTTTCTTCTCAATGGAGATCGAACAGGCCCTGGCTGCATGCATGCTGCTCAGTTCAGGGGACACCAAGTGCTGACTTAGCTTAGGGGCACCTGTTTGTTTTAGCTTATGTTGTGATAAAAAGCCCTGCAGCCATTCACGTCCTCGAGCAATTTTCAGGAAGAATTGAATCGTCTAGAAAAACTCTGTGGCTAGAAGACTCCGGTGATTTACGTGCTCCTGGGGAAATCGGAGCCTCGTCTAGATTGTTTTCTGACTCGGGGAAGGATGTTTTTGAGTCACGGCATGCAGCGCCTTGGGTTAGCATGCCTGCTGCAAAGACCATATAACATGCAGATCACGAGGGCAGGGCAGTGTCAGCAGGTCAGCGGGGTTACCGTCTTTTGTCAGAGACTTCCCATAATTAAGTTGCAGTCTGCACTAAGTGATTAACTGTGAAATAACTGCGTGCAGATTTCAAAGGATAAGATCAGAGCATATGTAGTGTCGCCAGTCTGTCATTCTTTTAATGTCGCAAAAGGGGTCAATTGGTGTCAAATTAGTCCTGATTCAAAGAGCACCTCAATCCATTGAATGACACATTGAATGACATGGTAAATTCAGAGTTTGTGCTGGTCCAGAATAAGTACGCTTCAACTATACTGCCTACCTGTAAGGTGCAGCAGATTCTGGGATGACAAAGCTGTTTAAAAAAAAAAAAAAAGGTTTCAAGAAAGTGATAGTTAAACTCAGTCTGGCAACATCTGATCACGTTTAAAAAAAGAAAAAAAAAGAAAAACGAGACTAATATTTAAACATGGTTGCCCTCCCCTCCCCCCCCAAAAAAAGACTAATAATACACGCTCCTGAGCATGACTGACGAGTAAGAAGACAGAGGTTATCTCACCTGCCATATTGGGACAGTAATCTAACTGGTAGTCCGAAAATAACAGTACCATGGATGCGGGTAACATTAAACATCTGTTAATCATCACCAAGTTTCTCTTGGGTGCAAGACGCTTGCACAAGATGGCAGCTCTGAGGGATTTAAAAAAAATCAAAAAAAATCAGGTCAAGGGCCCATGAAGTGTGCCCATTCAGAGGGCAGGAACAATTCCATCATCGTTACATATACACGGGCATGTGCCCTGCGCTCCCGGTAGCACTAACTCGGGTTCTCACGACCCTAGGAGTTGCAAATGAGCAAAAGACAAGCCAGTGATTTATGGCCAGTCGATGATTTATGGCTGATGATTTATGATGCTCATGCAGAATGATTTATGACAGCGAAATGATGACAGATTGTGACAGAATGGTTAATGACATATCGGTGATTTATGAACCATGATTTATGGCTGATGATTTATGATGCTCATGCAGAAGGATTTATGACAACGAAATTATGATAGTTTGTGACAGAATGATTTATGACATGCTGATGATTTATGACCCATGATTTATGGCTGCTGATTTATGGTGATCAGACAGAGTGATTTATGGCAACAAAATAAGGACCAATTGTGGCACAATGATTTATGACACACAATGATTTATGACCCATGATTTAAGATGTCCAGCTGACAACGTGTGACATCCAATTTGTAATAATGTGTGACAATGATTTATGACCCCGGCCCCCGAGTGGGTGTCCAGGGGAGTTGTACAAGTGTGACGTATGTAATAAGTAATAAAAACTGCGGCCAACAACGACCACCAAATACGACGACTGTTGGCTGTGTTTAGTAATGCAGATGCACAGGTATGGTACGGTTCCTGGAATGGGCGCAGTGCGGCCGTTATAGCAAAGGCCGCCACCGTAGGGGGCTCGAGGGCCGGCGCCATAATGGCCGCCAGAGCCCAACAAGGAACGGAACTGGTTCGCGCCAGCGAGAAGCGCCGCAGGGCGAAACGCCCTGAGGCCCCCGCCCCCCTTCCAAGAACAATAAGAGAAGAGGAAGGGGGGATATACGACGACGCTCCCCCTGGGGCAGCCCACTTGCACATCATGGGAGCTGGGGGAGCAGCGCCAACGATTTTCAAATCCCACCCACCCACACCTAGGGAGCAGCAGCGTCGTGGTGCTGACGAAAACAAAAGGAACTAAGGGTACAAGGGTTGGATATGGAGACACACCGACGGACGGTGTGCGGAAGTAGGGCCGCTCACTTTGGGATGCCGCACGGCAGGGTGAGTTGGCCGACAAAGGGGGTAGGTAATGGAGACGGCGCTCGCAGCCGAGCCCCCGTCAGACGGCAGGGCACAACACAGTCTTAACAAAGTAGCGAGTTGGGGCCTAACTCCGGGTGAAAGCTGCCCCCACGCAACGAGAGCCCACAGAGTGCAAATCCAACGGCGGAAACAACAAGTGTATTGTTTTGGTATGGGAGCACACCGACAGGGCGGTGTGTAGAAGGAGGGCCACTCACTCTGGGATGCCGCACGGCAAGGTAAGCACGCCTGACAAAATCGGGGTAGCAAACGGAGACGGCGCTCGCAGCCCAGCCCCCGCCAGAAGGTGGGGCACAAAAGAGATTAACAAGGTAGCGAATTGGGGCCTAACTCCGGGGAAAGGCTACCCCCCACACGCAAAGGGGCATGGTAAACAACAAAGAACAATCTACGAGCTGTCAGGGTGATTTACGACTCTAGGAGTTGCAAATGAGCAAAAGACAAGCCTGTGATTTATGGCCAGCCGATGATTTATGGCTGATGATTTATGATGCTCATGCAGAAGGATTTATGACAACGAAATTATGATAGTTTGTGACAGAATGATTTATGACATGCTGATGATTTATGACCCATGATTTATGGCTGCTGATTTATGGTGATCAGGCAGAGTGATTTATGGCAACAAAATAAAGACCAATTGTGGCACAATGATTTATGACACACAATGATTTATGACCCATGATTTATGATGTCCAGCTGACAACGTGTGACATCCAATTTGTAATAATGTGTGACAATGATTTATGGCCCCGGCCCCCGAGTGGGTGTCCAGGGGAGTTGTAGAAGTGTGACGTATGTAATAAGTAATAAAAACTGTGGCCAACAACGACCACCAAATACGACGACTGTTGGCTGTGTTTAGTAATGCAGATGCACAAGTATGGTACGGTTCCTGGAATGGGCGCAGTGCAGCCGTTATTATCACAGCGATAGTGCAGGAAGACTGTTCGGCCAATGGTGGAAACTGCTGAATAGCACACCCAGCCGCTGTTTGCTTTCACAGCATGAGTGCAAGGCAGACGCACCCGCCCGTTGTTAATATTCACAGCGGGAGTGCTTTCTGGAGCAGGCGCCGAATGGAGACCCAGCGCAGAAGAAAAAGGTAACAGCCAAAGTCGCGGTTTAAGGGAGGAGCGCTCCGGCGCTTTTCCCTGCCACCTGCTACGATACCTGGACGGCTCCCTGTGCCGGGAATCAGGAGGAAGGCTTGGGAAGTGCTGGCAAGTCCGAGACCAATGCTGTGCTCATCCAGGTGAAAATAAATCTCGGGAAACAGACTGAACTGCCGCAAGAATATCAGGAACTCCAGCGGGGAATACCATCCGCTTTCTTCGATGTAACAGGAGACAGGCAATATTGTCAAGCACCTCCTTCCGGAAGAGTAGGTGCTTTATTGGGGTGGATTCCTCTAAGGCGTCGGATCTTTTTCCCCCTGATTTATCCAAAAGGCTTCTGGGATGTGTAGTGCACAGGCCGCCTGATCCATGCAGACCGGATTACATGCACACAAGGGAGGGAAACACTGTGCATGGAGACATCACACAGTGTGATCGCGACAATGAACCATCCCACATACACAAATGGAGAAGGCGGCAGGTATAGGAATTGCTCGCTCTGAACCCTCTGTTGACAAGGTTCACTAACCTGCTTGTCCTCCTCAATGGGGGTCTTCTCCTCTACTCGGGCCTCTCACGCAACCTTGCCGTGGCTCCCACCAGCAGGAAAAGCATCCATTTTTCATGCTGCTCATGTTTTTAAATCAGCGGCTGACAAAGGTCCCTCTTGTGATGTGTGCAATAATGTGCATACTTCACAAAAGAGTCTGCATGCTAAGGAAATTACATAACACCCTACAAGGAACATATCTCTGCAGTACCTTTGCTTACACACTCAATATACCCCACCCACCCAACGATTGACCAGTAATATCTAATCTGCCATTTCCAAGTGACCCAGAACACTGTAACAAGACTGGCTGCTTTGATAAAGTCCTGGGATTTAATCTAACCCGCAATATCAGCCTAATCGCCTTAAAAACACCCTTTTCACTCACAAATGTACTCATGGCAGGGCTTTTTCAATGCTGCTCAATTGAAAACCTTTTCCTGATACAGTAATTTTGCAAGGAACATGCGAGTTCACAGAATGTAGTAGGAAGCTCAGCGGGTTACATGAGGTGGCATGTTCGATATGTACACATAAATTAACATTATTGCAACTGATATCTTTCAGGTACTGTAATCGGAGAAACCTGGCAATAAACCCTCAGGGAGGTAACACTGGACTGGTTGGAGGGAGTGTGCCAGTCTTCGATGAGATTATTCTCTCCACAGCGCTAATGAACCAGATCATCAGCTTGGACAGCATCTCTGGTGAGAAATATTTGTTTTTATGTCTGGATAACTCCGCCCAGAGGAGCACTGCTAATGGAGGGAGAGATTGTTAGATTGGAGACACTGCTTCCCTGCAGTTTTGGAAGACAGGGTACTATACCGAGAGCTTGTGAGGATAGCAAATTTATTTCTTGTACTGCAGTCTGTTAGTATGAGCAGTATTGTGTAAGAAAGGGACCATTATTGGGTAGTCCACTCCTTTTGCTTTGCGGGCTGTCTGTTATTTTGAGCATTTTCAAAAGGCTATGCATTGGTTTGAGCAGTTTCGTGGTAGACATCGGTCTCTTTTGCAGAGAAAATCGATCTATAGAGAACGGCCCCTTGGCTTTAAGAACCCTGTCAGTGGTATGATGGTTCTGACACCTTAATTCACCTCACGGTATATGGGTGGGAGTTCTATAAAGTTTTATTACTGAGGAGGTATTTACGCTATCGGTTCCGGGCCTGGTCATCATCTGTTTTAAAGTTAGGGTGGATGATGCTCCTTTGCAAATTTAGTCTTGTGATGATAACCTAATCGAGATTCCAAAGTAAAATGAGAAACAGGTACCTTAAATCTGCATTGCTTGTGTGTAGGACAAGTCACTGTGGAATCTGACTTTTGTATTTATTAATAACCCAAGACCACTCTAAACCCGGCAAGTTTCAACTCACCGGACCGACGAAGCACTCGGTGCAAATATGGCACGCTGCACATCGCAAGTTGGGCTGGTCCAACACTTTGACCATGGCCACCCCCCTGTGGGCGTCGGAGAGACTGGGAAGCCTGGGTCACACAAAGGGGTTCCGTAGCTGGGACCTTATCGGGATCTCCCAGGTGAAGGACCTGTGGGGGTCCGAGGGGATCAGATCTTTTGCTTACTTACAGGAAACGTACGACTTGGCGCCTACGGAGTATTTCAGATACCTGCAGATTAGACACTCCCTCCAAACTAACATTCCACCCGGGGCTCGACCCCTGCAGGCCTCCCCGCTCGAGGATCGGCTGCTTGACGGACACATGCCGGAGCATGCCATCTCGCTCACGTACAAAAAACTGATAAATAACCCCCCTGATCCACTCGACTCCCTAAAAGAGAAGTGGGTGGCTGATGGACTTGAGATTGACGACGAGTAGTGGGTTACCGCTCTGGCGTCCCCAAGGGAGGTGGCGATATCGGCTAGACTCCGGCTCGTGCAGCTTAAAATATTGCACAGAGTATACGTTTCCTGCACCAGAATTCAGGCGATGGGGGGGGGGGGGGGGGGGGAGGGGCTCTGCCGACGGTGGTGCGGGGCGACTGGCTCCTTTTTCCATATCTTGTGGGAATGCCCGGGGGTGCAGAGGTACTGGAGGCGAGTTGTGTCCTGCATGCGGGAAGTGTGGGAGGTTGACCTTCCCACAGAGGCTAAGAGATGTATACTGAACATATGGGAACCCACGGACTTATCTACACGGGGGAGACTTTGGGTCACACTTGGGCAAATGGTGGCGAAAATAAACATAGCCCATCTTTGGGGTGCATCGACGCTGCCGAAATTGGTGGACTGGCGAAAAGACATGGATTGGTGCATGTTGCAGAAGACCGTATACACGGCACGGGGGTGCCCCAGAAAGTGGGGGGAGGTGTGGTCGCTTTGGAACGCCTACAGAGGTGACATATGTGAGCCTCCGCAGGCCCGCCTATCCGGCCTGGAGATCACGGACTGAATCTAGCCTACCTTCAGAACTACTGTACATACGTCCTGTCTTACACTGTCGCTTTATGTAGCCGGTGCTGCGGCAACTCTGCAATCTTGGCGAAACGAACTTTTCTTATGTGACCTTGTTATGTTCTTGTAAACAATAAAAAGATTTTAAAAAATATATATATATTAAAACCAGAAAAAATAAAATAAATAAATAAATAACCCAAGACCACATTAAAATGCATTTGGTTTGACAACTTAATGTTCAGGCTTTCAGTATTAGAGGGATTTGTTTTTAATACTTTGTATTTTTATATTTGATTATTGCTACAGATTGAAATGTTCTGGGCTGGTTGGCATTCGTAGTGTAGGTTTTAAGAAATTGAGGAAAATATTTTAATCGGAGAATTAACTGAATTTCTTTCTTTGGTTTATTTACGTAATGAATCTTACCTCCTGAGCCTTAAAATATTTATACAGCATACTATGCTGTACTCCGTCTTCTGCATGGTTTCATTTTTATTGTACCTAGCTGATGATTAATTACAGGTGATTAATATCTGGTTAGAACAGTCAGTTACCGGAAATTAGTGGTGACCATTCTTTTAACAGATGAAGCCAAGAATAGGAGGCGGAGAACGGTCCATCCATAAAGTCATGTTGTGTAACGAGGCATTGTTTGCCTGAATTTCATAGCATAAACTATACGAGATTCCTGGCATTCAGGAGCAGGGCTCTTGGCATGTAGTAGCAGGATTAATGGTGTGTCATGTTGGTGAATTGTGTATCCCTGGTATATCAAAGTCACAGTGCCTAAAGAAGGAGTATGTCTACCTTTTAGATTTGTTATTGTATGGCTTTATTTTTTCAGGCATTCTGGTTTGCCAGGCAGGCTGCATCCTAGAAAACCTAAACCAGTACCTGGAGGAGAGAGATTTCATCATGCCACTTGACCTTGGAGCAAAAGGCAGCTGCCACATTGGGGGTAATGTGGCAACCAATGCAGGTGGCGTGCGTCTACTGAGGTACGGCTCTCTACGTGGCACAGTTCTGGGACTGGAAGTGGTAAGAAAAGATGCTACTATTAAGATTTTCCGTCTCATTAACCCAGTTTTAGATTACTTTAATCCATAGATGCCTCTGTTGAAACGTCCAAAAGAACAACTAAAAAGCAGAGATCAGTTCCACTTGGCTGCATTTATCCTATTAATCTTCTTTCCGCCCTTTGAAACTGTTAACCACAACACCTTTCTCTCTCCAAAAGTCCAATTGGTCGCACACTGCTCTACCTACCAGCGTGTTGCCCCAAAGAATTGTGGTCCCTGAAGTCAGCGTCGGCGGGTACGCCTATGCCCGAGTCTTGAGTGCAAGTAAGTGTAGCGTTCGCCATCCCTGGACACGTGTTTCGAGGTAGTTGCCTCTTGTCAGCAGGGAGTAGGTGAGTGTGTAGGGTTGCTGTGTAGGCTGCTAAAATAAGTGTTCTCAGGTAAAGTACCTCTTGTAGCGCGCAGGTGCGAAACCATGAGCTCGTCAGCTCCACCGGCTCAAGGAGCCTGAATATTAACAAAAGTCCAATTGGTCGCACACTGCTCTACCTACCAGCGTGTTGCCGCAAAGAATTGTGGTCCCTGAAGTCAGCGTCGGCGGGTACGCCTATGCCCGAGTCCTTTCTCTCTGCACTCGGGTTGCACTGTGTACTCTGGGATGCATGGTCCATAATCTAGGATGGCATGACAGTTCTCTGTAATCCATTCCAATATACACTAGCAGCAATACACAGTTTGTATTTGTTTAACAGCATTAGTATTAGTGCATGCATCATCATGGTGTGTGCGTGTGCAGTGAGTTATATTTTAAGGGTACTCCCTAAACATCAGTGTATTAGGCCTGAAAATCAGGCCTCAAGAGACGTGACGTTTCTTGCTCCTTTTAATGGAAAGTAGCTGAACGTTCTGAGTGTGTACATTTCACACAAGGCTCCTGGTCTTCATTGCTTCAGCTAAAGAGGAACTTTTCATTGTTCTTGCTGAATGCTAACAGTAGCTGCGGTTGTATAGTAAAACGTCCCCACAAGCTACCTTGTAACAAACTTCCGTTCTGTGGTAAGGGAGTGCAACAAATAACAAGGACATGCTTCAAATCAAAACATTGTTCTCAGTTTGGTGTGGCACACACGTGGACCTCCACGCAAGTGAAAGCCCAGCTGTTCCACTGAAATTCTTGAACATGGAAAGTTTATAAT
This sequence comes from Triturus cristatus, assembly GCF_964204655.1. NCBI lineage: Eukaryota > Metazoa > Chordata > Amphibia > Caudata > Salamandridae > Triturus > Triturus cristatus. Next base: position 653,178,432 of record NC_140594.1, read on the forward strand.
GTCTTCCTAATGAGGGAGGTGCAGCAAGAGACATCTGTTACCGGGAGACCTGCTTTCTCTCGGGACACTCGATTGAGAACCTTGTGCTCTGCAGTTATTTGGGAGTTTTATGACTCTGAAACAAATAAAACTATAGTCTGATGCATCTAGGGAAACAGAGAGTTTTTAGACTGTTAGGGCTGTGTGATGAACCGTTGTTGGGGTCTATATGTTATTCACCCTAAAAATATGCAGGATTCCTGAGGTATTATTTATTATAATAATTCTTATTTACTTGATTAAAGGAGGATTAGTACATAAGATGTACTAATTATTATAAATGACAAGGTTCAAGTGTGTACTGATTCAATTTCTGAGGGCTCAAGGTAGGGTCCTTATCTATACTCTTCAAGAGTAAGAGATTCTCTGACTGGTGTGGCAGATATTAAATAGTCCTTCATTCCTGTTAGTAGAGCTCAGGGGAGTGAATGCAAAATACCTCTTTATTTATTCATTTTCTCTGCAGATGCAGAAAACACCTTTGGGAGCTACAAAAATCTGAGGATGTCACCCTCGTCCCTAAAAAGTGGTTGTTCATAACAGTGGAGGGTGCCACATAGCCAGGAATTGTTTAGTGGCTAATGAAGCTTTCCGTTGGTTTTATGCCCCATAATTCAAACACCATATCTCTACAGAGGGTACGTCTTCTTCTTTCAAATGCAGCTATTACTCATTTTCCAGTCCGCAAGATGTGATCTATCATTTCATGCAAACTACACATACATCTTGGTATTTGAGTGCTTACAGACATTTTGCACACAGGACTTTCACTGTATTGATTTGCATCATGCTTTCAGATGGTTTAAAGGAGCACATTTAGTTCAGATGTATAGGTTAAATTGTCACATTGCAAAGTGGTCTCTTATATGTTGGTGATCACCGTGCTGACAGTAGTACCAACCATCATAAAAACAATTACAGTCTCCAAAAGAACATATTAGCCAGGACAACACCAATACAGCCAACATAACTTGGAGGCACCATATAGTTGAACCTCACTATAGCACAAAACAATGTACTACAAGACAAAACTGAATATACTAAACAAACACCCACTCACCACCCCACAGCTAGAATGGCTTAAAATAATACTATGCACTCAGAAGACACCATTGTCCTAGTTACCGAATACACATATCTCAAGCTTGGCAATGCACATACCTATCCTGCTGATGGGACCTATCCTAATGGATAAAGATTTCTAGGAATATACAGCAAACATTAACCAATGTAACACACTTATAACAAAGCACATGCATATAAAAATATCTCTACCCACTATGTTGATGATCCTTCTCAAACAGAAACCGTATGTAGGTCTGTGACAGAATCCTCCAGATTAAAGACTAAATGTTCATGTAAGACACTGTAATATGATTGATTATATTGTTATACATCCAGTACATCACTTAACATTACACCATTATGGTAAGTATACTATTGATATGTTTACTTCCATATCCTCTAATTCTCCATGTTACCTATGTAATTTGTCTCTCCAAGTTGGCCTTGCTAACCTTGAAATATGGTGGTTAGGTCCATTTAAATGGATGCAATATAATATTCATGCTATATAACGCATGAGATACAGTATGGGTGTACCAAGGTGGGTTGAACCATTGTACAACTCTGTAGCTGGACTACTAAAAAGGGTTACTGCACTGATATTTTACTGTAGAATATTGACATCAGAATAAAGGTGTGTCCCTTGTTGTTCTTGTCCATTTTATTTCTTCTGTAGTTTTTGAAGCCCTGTTGCAAAACTTTGTTTGATGTATTTTTTTTTGATTTTTTTTTATAGTTATATAAACGTACATTTATCACGTTTCACATAAATGGCTGCAACATATACGTAGCGGGGTAGACCATCATTGATTTCGAGATTACATTTACATCGTGGCTGGTGTGAGTATGGTCTGCGGTGTAGCAGGTCTGTGCCAGTTAAAGAAGAACTAGGGGGAGAACTGAACTGGGGAGTGCCATTGGGTTCTTAGTGTTGGGGTGAGGCGTACACTATGAGTTCGTTATTGCCTACTCCATCATGCAGCTACTATTCACCTAGGAGGGAGTGTGTATGCTGACTGATATGGATTGCTGTTGAGCGTTCCCGCTGGGGGGAGCTAGACCCGATGAATCCAAGGGGACCGCGGAGGATTGTGGAGGGGGGGGTCTCCTATCCCGGGAGCCTGTGCGGTGTGAGGTTGTGTGGTGCTGGGGGTATGTAAGTCAATGACTGGGGTCTCTGGAGTCTGGGACTGCCTAAATTGGTGCAGCAGGAGCGCCCATTCTAGGGAAATTGGAACCTTACGTATACCTTTGGCTTCTTCCTCCCTGATTGCGTCTTCCTCGGCCGCCGCCCATTTGAGTACCGCCCCCACCCATGCCGCGATTGGGGGACCTGATGGGGCCCACCAGTGCATGGCTATACAGCGTTTGGCCAGTAGGTGGGCTAGGAAAACAAAGCGCATTGGTATTTTGTGTCGTTTCCTCCGTCCCAGAATGCCGAGTGCACAGCCCTCCCAAGTAGTCAGATGGGACAGCCCGGTGAGATCCCTGAGCGTCGCATGGATAAATGACCAGTAGGTCTGAATGCCCGGGCAGGTCCAGAACATGTGGGAGAAGGCTGCGTCTCCTGCCTGACAGCGAGGGCAAAGGAAGGTCGTGTCGGGGAAAAAGTGTTGAAGGCGCGCAGGCGTTGGGTATGCCCTATGTAGGATGTGAAATTGTATGTTCTTGAACCCAGCGTTCCTGGAAACTTTTTAAGGGAACTCTATCGCTCTGTCCCACTCGTTATCATGAAACGATCGCCCGCTTCCTCCTCCCAGAGGGCCCGGAGAGATCCCAGCAGTGGGGGTGCCATTTCCCTGATTGATTTGTATAGCCATGTGGTGAGATGACGACCCAGTCCCATTCGCAAGATTGAGTGTAGAACAGGGTGAGTGGGAGGTTCCCCTAGTGCGAGATCGGAGTATGGTCGGTAGCAGCCAAGGAGTTGTCGGTGAAGCAGGAACTGTCCAGGGGGTAGGTCATAGTCGCCCATAAGCTGTCGGTATGGCTGGAGCTGTCCCCCTTCAAACAGTGCCTCCGCTTCGGTAATGTCTCTAGACGTCCATTCCCGAAGCATGGTAGGACTAAAGAACCCCCTATGTCTGGGCCAGCCGACTAGTGGCAGTAATGGTGTGTATGGGGGGGCGATCTGTCGCCATGCGGTGTATACGCTGAATGCACTTCCCGGGCTATATCTACTTGTAGGGGGTAGGTACGCGCAGAACGGAATCCTGGCAGAAGTAGACGACGTAGCTCCGGCGTGGGTATACGACCCGTGATTGTATGTGTTTCAAGTGTATATCTGTCTGCCGTCCAATATGAAAGCCACTGGAGCTGCGATGCTAGAAAGTAGGCTTCAAACGACGGCGCACCAAGCCCCCCTTGTGTCGTGGGCAACTTCAGTTTTGCTAGCGCGATCCTATGCCGCCCCTTACCCCATATTAAAGAACTGAGGAGTGTATCCAATTCCCTGAAGAAGGAGCGAGGTGGGATTACTGGGAGGTTAGTGAAATAATATAAAAGCCGCGGGACCAGAATCATCTTTGCCAAAGCCACCCGGCCTATTGGGGCCAGCGGAAGGTTCCGCCAGAATCCAATTGAGGACCGTATCCCCGCGAGCGCCCTGCAGTGGTTACCCTCGTATAGGTCGACTGGGGAGTGATAGAGACGAATCCCGAGGTATAGGGGGCCCTCTGCTGCCCACTGTAGTTTCCGGTTCCCGATCCAGACATCCTGAGAGGGGGCCTCCGGGTGGAGGGGGTATACCATTGACTTGTCCCAGTTCACTTGCAGGCCCGAGGCCTCCGTGAACTCCGTCAGAGCGGTCTCGCGTATGGTGAGATCTGCCGTCACATCTCGCAGGTATATGAGGAGGTCGTCCGCGTATAGGGATACACAGTGTGTAACGTCCGCTAGTGGAATACCCCAAGCTTGCCCGTCCCGGTGCAGCCGGATAGCCAAGGGCTCCACCGCGAGCGCGAATAATAAGGGTGAGAGGGGGCACCCTTGTCGTGTGCCTCTGTGTATAGCGAATTCCGGGGAGATGTAGCGACCGAGACGGACCCGAGATGTGAGATCGGTGTAGAGGAGACGAGTGTAGGCTAAGAGCGTGGGACCCAGTCCCGCCCGTCTGAGGACGGCGAAGAGGAACTGCCATGTTAGGGTGTCAAACGCCTTCTCAAGGTCCAGAATTAGGCACGCCGCCCGCGGGTAGCGATCGCCCAGTTGGTCCTGGATATGAAAAAGGCGCCGGATATTGTGAGAGGTGTTCCTTCCCGGGACAAAACCACATTGATCAGGGTGGACCAGTGGCCGTATGAGTTGCGAGTACCTGTCTGCTAAAATTTTCCCCAAAATTTTGCAATTCGCCGTAAGTAGTGTGATGGGGCGATAGGAGGCTAGGAGTTGGGGATCCCGGTCGGGTTTCGGGAATGTCACGATCACCGACGCTCTCATGGAACGGGGCAGTTTACCGAGCTTGAGTGCCGAGTCCAGCACTGCTGATAAGCGGGGAGTCAGCAAAGGGGCAAAGGTGGCATAGTATTCAAGTGGAAACCCGTCCAGGCCTGGGGCCTTACCACGGGCCAGAGCTCGTATCGCGCTTGTAATCTCAGTGGCTTGTATCGTGGCATCCAACCCTTTCCGGTCTGTAGCCGAAATCTGGGGGAGGGATAGAGGGTCGAGGAAGTGGTCGATGGCCTCTGGATCAAGAGAGGAGGGGGCAGTGTAGACCGCCGAATAATGGTGATAAAAGGCCTGGAGGATCTCATCCTGGGATTGTACCAAGGTGCACCGGGAGTTTATAATCGCAGTGATGGGCCGGACCTCGGCATCTTGCTTGGCGAGCCATGCCAAGAGCGTGCCCGTTTTATCGCGGTCCCTGTGCATTCGGGTTGCATAAGACCGAAAGTTGTGGCGTCGAAGATCCACGCATGCCTCTTGATATGCCGATTTGGATTGGGCGACTTGGGCCACCGTTACCACCGACTGATCTGCCGCTTTCGTGGCCGTGGCCAGTCGTTGCAAAACTTTGTTTGATAATGAGAAATTTGAAGATGCACTCAAAATTACTATTGCTTTCTTTGACGAGGATGACATGTGGAAAAGCATGAGGTCTATAAGTATAGCATAAATGAAGCCGAAGCTTAAACTAAAACATTCAATCATCCGTTGTTTTAAAAAAATGTAGATACATTAAAGTGGGGGAAAATCCAACTCTTTATTCTTCAGATGCAATCTGTTGCATGCCCATAAACCATCTTTGTTCTTAGAGTATCAAAATAGGACAAAAATCAGGTTTCAATGGGCCATTCAGGCCTCTGGGCCCCTGTGCCACTGCATCTGCTGCCCTATTCATAGCTATGCCGGTGAGAAAGAGGAGCTCGACCCCTTTCAATTCTGAGGTTGAGTCCGCCTTCGGATGACCAGAACCCAGATTCCACTTGTAGGAAAATAAATGGCACACTCATTATTCTTCTGATTGTAACGCCCACGTGCCATGTGTTGAAGCAGGAGGACATAGATTCAACCAGACAGAAAACAGGAAGAAGATAGACCGGACACCAGAAGAGAAAAGGAGGAGAAATAAAGGAAGGACCAGACGAGAAGAGAAGACACACCCACCACTCGCCTGGAACAGTTGGAGGATGAAGCCCAGATCCCGCCTGCTGGACAGACCGATCCTGACATAGCAAAGATGCTGAGACCATGGACGCTCCAGAAAAGTGGAGCGAGGAATGGTGGAGCCGGCCCGAGGAAGCTGAAGTGGGTTGAAACTCAGGATAGTTGCGGCAGAGCGGGTAAGTCATTTTGGGATGGGTGGGAAGTATCTAGGGGTGGAGCGGAGGGAGGGCACAGTGGAGGATGGGAGCACAGATCCGTTTTAAAGAAGCCCCCTCCTACCCCCCCCTTGCCATATCAAATCTTTGCAAAAAATAGCACATTGATTTCATGGAAGATACCACTTTTGAGAAAAGGCAGAACCGGTGCGAGGATACACCGAAAGTGGAGATTATTCATATTTTATTTTGAGGATTAACTTAATCTCCGTCAGGTGAGAAAAACCTGAGAGATACAAGAAAGAAAAAGAAAGAAATTATAAATCTTACTCACAAGTGATTGTGATCATCCAGTGGGCTTCTCAAGAATAAAGGAAAAGGGGAGGTCTGACTACCTGAGCCACTCCTATTCTGATCCAGGTTTTACTTGTTTATTTTTTTTTTCTATTAAAATTTTAATCCCTCAAAGACCCTACCACAGTTTTCACAGGTGGTGTGGTGACGGATAGATAAAAAACCCTAGAAAGAGGAAGACTGTATATACATAACACTCCTTTATGTCTCCTTCTTCGAGCCTCTGGGAGGTGCTAGTGGAGAGAAGATGATTCTAGAAGAGAGGGAAGAAAAGGAGACCTTAACAGACCGATATTAAATTTCTTTTTCCAAAGATTCAGTAAACCTTCATCATTAAGAAATACATTCAGCCTCCGCGTCTGTTTATCTGGCCTGCCCTCCCACAGTGCCCCAGCACACAAATTGCACAGAGATCTTATCAACGCCAGCATGCACTTTGGTGCTGCATGCCTCGTTCATGCATCATTGTTTCCTTGTCTGCAGTCCCTACTAGGAGCTGCATAGCTCTAATACAGGAAAGTTTCACAGCACCTTGGAATGCAGCACACTGAGCACTTTCCTACTCACTGCTTACCAGCACTTTCAAGTGCTGCACAAGGTCATCACAAAATAACTCTTTGTAGAGTAGCACAAGTATGACGTTTGAACCTGTCAGTATGTAAATCACAAGCAGCGATGATGCTGAAATACTTTACAATAGCACAGCACTTTTAAAGAAATGTATCATGATCATTTTTTTTCCATTTGTTTCGGCTATCTGTCATGCTTATTAATGTCTCCGTAGGATTATTATCACTATGTACACAGTAATCAAGGGACAGTGACAAAGGATTGTGATCGCGAATATATGTGTATAAAACCTGAGTACTTGAAATGAATGGTGCGATCTCACGGGAAAATAAGAAAAAATTGATAGTGCTGCCCTTCCCAATTCCTGTAAATGTTGGGAGAGTAAGTTCGTCCATTTTGAGAGAAATCAGAAGAAAAGAACAAATTGTTTTTAATGAGTCGATTTAATGCTTCCCCAAATGGCGTATGCATGAAATGCGAAGTATCTTCTCCCTGCCCATCCAGGAAACCACAAATAGGATTGCCACTATATATGCACTTTTTAATTTTAAAATCTCCTGACTATATCGGGCCGTATGTCCTTGGAAATTAGTCAGGCAAAACTGAAGAAAATCTTTTAAATCATTCATCAACAATATTAATAGTTTGGGTGGAAAAAAGATTATAATAATCTATATATTAAAACATCCGAAAAACTCAGTGAAAACAAGTGAAGTGCAAAATTTGAAACCATGAAGTATTCAACAACAATGCAACTTTTATATTGGGATTTGTAAGTGTGACTAGGATCTCTAGTCCCCCTTTTGGCCTACCAGCGAAGGAAGGAACAACTGGGATACAAAATATTTGAACCCCATCTATATAAAAATTCTCAGTTGCCCATTTCTCCTGGCAACAGATAACATCAAAGTCTTTAACCCTATTTATCCAGTATTAGGGGTGTCTTTCATAGATTCACATGCCTGAATTATTCCCCGTCGTCGAGACGGGAGCCTCCGGTACATAGAAAAGTAATGTCCTATAGACATACATAGAGAAAAATAGGCCTAAGGGCCTCCCCTTAGTAGCCTATCCTTGTCCTTATGTAAAAAGGACCAAACTCTTAGAGCCAGCCAATCAGCTGTCACCTCCCTCTAGAACCTTCCTGACAGGAGCCTCAGTCCCTCAGATTTTCTACCGCACGTTGTGCTAGGGAGTCTCCAGCCTGAGTTCTCCTCAGGATTTCTTTAAAACCAGATTGTTCACTTTTTAAAGTGACTCACTTCTTCAAGGACTTGAACAGAGATTGCTTCAGGCCACTTATAACTGCAGTGAGTGATTTATTTCTTCTAAAACTTCAGGCATGTCTGAATCCCAGAAGAAAGCCCTTTTCAGGGCCTGCTCTTCATGTAGGAAGAAGAGGCTACATGTGGACGACAAGCATGACCTCTGCCTATATTGCCTTTATCCTGACCACGTGCCTAAGGACTGTAAAATATGTAGGTCTTTCCCTCACAAGACCTTGAGGGACAGAGAAGGTCGTCTGCTTATCTGGCTGGACAGGCTTAAGGACAGGGAGAGTGTGGTATCCTCAGAGGGAAGCTTTTCAAGAACCTCTGAAGTCTCCCTGAAGAGGCCGAGAGTGACGTCTCCTGGCCCCTCAGACACTCCTCCTATGAAGGCACACAAGAAGTCTTCAGAGGCAAGATCTTCAAAATCTTCAGTGTCTGACAAGGATTCTCAGACTTTTAAGAAGCCTACCCAGTCGGCCAGCAAAATTGCGACAACCTCCTCAGCGCAAAAAAGAGTTGGGGCACCAGGTTATGTCTCCACAGCGACGACAACTGTGTCAACGACAACAGCGTCGTCAGTCTTCTCGTCTACGACGACCACCCCTTCATCGTCGTCAGCAGGTACACCTATTTCGTCGATTATACTGCTAAACCCGTCGTCGACGTCTAAGACCTCGTCGACGACGAAGATTGTCCTGTCGACGACGACATCGTCGATGAGGAGCCCCCCGTCGACGGGAGAGTCGACGACGCAGACGTCGACGACGAAGACGTCGACGTCGAAGGCGTCGACGACGAAGGCGTCGACGACAAATGAATCGTCGACGAGCGCATCGTCGACGAAGGCATCGTCGGCGAGGAAAATATCGTCGGCGGGGACACCGTCGACGAAGGCCATGCCGTCGACGAGGGTATCGTCGACGGAGAAATCGTCGTCGTCCATAGGTATTTCTGAGCCATGGAAGAAATCCAAACTAGTAGGAACGTCGTCTATGACCCTACCACCGTCGACAACAACACGGACGACGGCAGGGGATCCTGTACAGGGTTCTGGATCTGGCAAACTGACCAGGAAACAGATTACACCAGAAACAACGTCTCTAAGTAAGGTGCAAACCCATTTGCCTATGGAGATTCTTCAGAGTGAGGAGTCTGAAGAAGAACTCCTGGATCAGGCTACTTCCCCTTCTGAGCTGCACGTCAAATGTCAGAGCACGAATGAAGAACAGGAGGAGATGAGCGGCCAGGAACTCCCTGTCCGGGAGCAGGTTCGCACGGAGGTCACCCCGATGGTATGCCTTCCCCTGTCAATCGTTAATGACCTCAAATACCTTATCCGGGACTACAAGCAACGTTTCCCGGAATCGCCGGCACTTGAGACAGGGGGCCCGATGCCTACTACAAATCCACCAACGACAGCCCCAAAACAAACACGACCAACTACTCAGGTCCGCCAGGAGAAAGTGCCACCTCAGGTGATAGAGTCATCGGATGAGGAGGCTGAGGAGATGGAAGAGGGGGAAGTCCAGGAAGACCAGACGGATCAGGATGAGGAGGAGGAGTATGTGGCATCCTCCCCAGCTTCCCCGCAACCGCGCCAAGCAGATTCACCGCCAGTGGATATTGGCGGTTTCCATAAGATAGTAGAAAGAGCAGCAACGCGGTTTCATATGGTGATGGAATCGACGGAGACTGAGTGCTTCTTACATGACTTCAAGGAGCAGACAAAGAAGACGACGAAGTCAATCCCAATTATTGACTTTCTCTGGGACCAGGGAAAGAAACTGATGCTGACGCCGGCCTCCGTACCTGCGGTTGTTCCACGCCTGGATAAAAAGTACAAGGCTCCATCCACGGCGCCAGCTTGCCTTAATGGGCACCCGAAACCGGATTCGGTCGTAACCCAGGCGGTCCAGAAGAATTCTCGCAACCCTTCCTCTCCTCTGTCAGCCCCACCAGACAAGGAAGGCAGAAAGTTGGACACGATTGGTAAAAGGTTTTCTACCACATCGGCAATGACCATCAAGGTGGCCAACTCCATAGCCCTGTTAGGGCGTTATAACCGCCAACTTTGGGAAGATATAGCCCCATATATAGCGGAGCTGCCAAGCGCAGTTCAGGAGGAGGTCAAGGCACTACTTACTGAGGGCCAAACCTCGGCGGCCGAGATCATTGATTGTGCCATAGATGTGGCCATGACAGGCTTTCGTCAACTGGCTGGGGCTGCAGTCCTGCGCCGTCGGGGATGGCTTAAGGCAACATCGTTCAGCCAGGAAGTGCAGACGAAGGTGCTGGACATGCCCTTCGACGGCCAACACCTTTTCGGGGATAAAATTGACGAGGCGCTCCAAGCAATCAAGAAAGACACTGATATGGCTAGAGCGCTTGGTACTTTGCAGGCAAGGAATCAGTCCTTTCGAGGCAACAAATCCAGAGGCCAGTCCTCCTACAGGGGATCCTATCAGAATAGGTCCTCGTATTCCTTCCAGAATAAATCCCAGTACCAGCAGAAACAACAACAAGGTCGTCAGACTTCTTATGGGAGATCAAACTTCAGGGGTAAAAACCAGAAGAGGGGCACCGGCGGACGCCAGTGACCAGTTACTCCAGCCAGTCCAGCGACTATCTCCCTCATCAAAGATTGGAGGAAAATTGACCCTTTTCCTGGAAAATTGGCATCTCATCACCACAGATCGATGGGTACTTCAATTAATAAGATTCGGCCATTCCCTGGAATTCACCACCATCCCACCTGCAACCCCTCCCCGCAGGTTCCCACACAAACATCTGCGACTGCTACTCCGAGAAATATCTGCGATCTTGAAGAAAGGAGCGATCGAGCGAGTTCCATCGTCTCAGAGGGAGAAAGGATTCTATTCCCGCTTCTTTCTTATACGCAAGAAGGAGAAGAAGTGGAGGCCCATTCTAGACCTCAGGGCACTCAACTCTCTCCTAGAGAGACAGTCGTTCAGGATGGTGACGATCCAAGAAATACTAGGCATTCTAGAAAAAGGAGATTTCATGACATCTTTGGATCTTCAGGATGCCTACTATCACATCCCGATACTCAGGGGGCACAGAAAGTTTCTACGTTTCAAGGTGGCAGGACAGCACTACCAATTCAAGGTCCTGCCGTTTGGCCTCAAATCCGCTCCGCGGATTTTCACCAAGTGCCTTTCACCTGTGGCAGCTTTCCTGCATCAAATGGGTCACCAAGTCTTCCCCTACCTCGACGACTGGCTGGTAAAGGCACCGTCAGCTGCAGGCGCAACCAAATCCTCCAACGCCTGCACCAATCTTTTTCAACATCTAGGATTGACTCTCAATCACCAGAAATCCTATATGTCCCCAACAAGAAGCATCACCTTCCTCGGGGCGACCTTGAACACGGAATGCGCAAGGGCATTTCCTTCAGAGGAAAGCAAAAACAAGATAATATCTCTGGCCACGGCTGTGGCATCAAGGAAGTCCCTAAGAGTTCGAACCTACAAATCACTCCTAGGAATGATGTCTTCTTGTATACTCCTCATCCCTCACTGCAGACTTCGGATGCGTCCATTGCAAGAAGCCCTCACGAACCAATGGACTCAGAGTACAGGTTCGTTCGAGGACATTGTGAGGATAACACCGCAAATATCCAAGAGCCTGGAATGGTGGAGAGATCACAGGAATTTGTCTATAGGACTGCCATTCCTGCTTCCAGCAGCGCCGCTGGTGATCACCACCGATGCATCTCTGGCAGGCTGGGGAGCCGTCCTACAGGACCTCCGAGTAAGCGGCAAATGGACAGATCAGGAGCAGCATCTCCATATCAATCTTTTGGAATTGAGGGCTGTGTATCTGGCGCTACAAGCCTTTTTACCACGCATCCAGAACTCCCAGGTGCTCATCAGAATGGACAACACCACGACGATGCACTATCTCAACAAACAGGGAGGAACGCGTTCGCTCACTCTATCACGCGAATCGCAAAGGTTCTGGAACTGACTTGTTCTCCAGGGGATCACTCGCAGGGCGGACTATGTCCCGGGCAAGGACAACACCATTGCAGACGCCCTAAGCAGACAGAAATCCCTCTCCCACGAATGGGAGCTCGACGAGAATACGCTGGCTCAGATATTCTCGGAATGGGGGGTCCCACGAATCGACCTGTTTGCCACCAAGGAGAACGCCAAATGCCCAAACTACGCAAGCTGGCATCCCCAACCAAGGTCACTCGGAAATGCCTTTTCCATAGGCTGGTTCAGCGTATTTGCGTACGCTTTTCCGCCGTTTCCGATGATTTCCAGGGTCCTCAGGAAGATGAAGGCGGAGCCCTGTACCCTGATCCTAATTGCCCCGTTCTGGCCGAGGCAACACTGGTTCTCGGATCTTCATCGCCTCTCCATCAGGACACCGATTCGTCTGAAACAGCACCCGAACCTGCTGACAATGTCCAACGGGCAGGTGCAATACCCGAACCTGCAATCGCTCAGGTTATCGGCCTGGCTCCTGAGCACAGAGAGTTCTGTCATTTAAACATCCCGCAGGAATGCAGGGACGTGCTGGCAAAAGCGAGAGCGGACAGTACCAACAAAACCTACTCTCTCAAATGGAAACGATTCTGCGTATGGTGTTTAGAGAAAGGCCTGAGACCACTCCATATCACACCTGAACAGATATTGCCATATCTACTACACTTGGCACAGTCGGGATTGGCGCATGCATCCATAAAAGTGCATCTGGCGGCCATTTCACGTTTCACCAGGACTTACAAAGGCCCGTCTCTCTGGTCCAGTAGGCTTATCAAACAGTTCCTAAAGGGACTATATAGGTCCTTCCCAAGACCTAGACGGGTCCCACCGACGTGGCACCTCAATTTGGTCCTTAACCAACTCATGAAGCACCCTTTTGAGCCCATTCATCGAGCTTCCATAAAGTACATCTCATGGAAAACGGCTCTGCTGCTCGCTCTAACATCTGCCAGGAGAGTCAGCGAGCTTCAAGCTCTCTCCATTCAGGAACCCTTCATGCAGTTCAAACAGGACAGGGTGGTGCTGAGGACAAATCCCAAATTCATACCGAAAGTGCCTTCAGACTTTCACCTCAATGAACCGGTGGTTCTACGTTCCTTCTTTGCAAACCCTACCACGGCAGCAGAAAGGACGCTCCACTCTCTGGACCTCAAAAGGTGTCTTAAGTTTTACATAGACAAAACAAAGAGCTTCAGGAAGTCATCACAGCTATTTGTGGCCTACAGTATGCCAAGGATGGGTATGCCTCTAACGAAACAGAGCATCTCACAGTGGATCTCCTCAACGATAGCATTCTGCCATGACGGGGCCGGACGGCCTTTGAGAGACAGGGTGGAAGCGCATTCCACCAGAGCGATGTCCACATCAGCAGCACTGTTCGCTGGAGTACCGATTTTGGACATATGTAGAGCGGCGACGTGGAAGTCACCGCACACCTTCTCCAGACACTACTGCCTGGATGCTGAACTTACGAAGGATGCGGCAGTGGGCCAGGCGGTGCTTCGCCATCTATTCCAGTGAGGTGAGCCTTCCAACATCCCGCCATCCTGGTATGCACATCTCTTGCTGATATATTGTATTGATGTATGCCAATGTTTCAAACTCGCATAGTAATATGTGTATTATCTATAATGGCTATATGGCATGATTACATCAGAAATGTGCATAATGTATTGCTGACTACTCTGATTCAGGCATGTGAATCTATGAAAGACACCCCACATACTGGATAAGAAACGCGTTACTTACCTGTAACAGCAGTTATCCAGTATTGGTGTCTTTCATAGAATCACATGCAACCCTCCCGCCTCCCCTGGAAGGACTCACGTCTCTCTCTAACTATATTACGCCTACCTAGCTTGGTGCGTACGAAAATCTGAGGGACTGAGGCTCCTGTCAGGAAGGTTCTAGAGGGAGGTGACAGCTGATTGGCTGGCTCTAAGAGTTTGGTCCTTTTTACATAAGGACAAGGATAGGCTACTAAGGGGAGGCCCTTAGGCCTATTTTTCTCTATGTATGTCTATAGGACATTACTTTTCTATGTACCGGAGGCTCCCGTCTCGACGACGGGGAATGATTCAGGCATGTGAATCTATGAAAGACACCAATACTGGATAACTGCTGTTACAGGTAAGTAACGCGTTTCTTATCCAGTTTTCATTTGACAGTTTTGACTGATTACCTGCAATGTTCCTTGATATAAAATTAAAACCCTCAGACTTCTTCCAACCAGTGTTTTCAGTCACAGAATTTAAATCTACATCATGGTGATCACTTCTGTTTGGTAGGGAATTACATCGAATAGAGTCCATTTTAGGAGGTCCGGAGTGAGTGAGTCAGTCAATATCATATAAACCAGATAAAGGGTAAAAACGATTCTTTAGTGGCAGGAAATTAGGGAGCTGTTCAGTTAGGTTAGGGGCCATTCTAGTGGGTGCACTCATGACCCCTTGATGGTTTTGTAAAGTTTGGTAAGGCGGCTTATAAAAAGACCAGTGGTAGGGCCGAACCCTACCCTTGCGGTTTGCAAGATTACCTAAGCGCTGCAACAAAGTTCTCACCAACCACAAATGTTTAAATTAACAATGGCACAATCATTACCTGAAGTTTTCAGATTATGACCAATCCAGTTGGCTGTCTGTACCAGAAGTATATCGTCCACCAAGTCATTTGGCCATTCAGAGTTCTTCTTGCACTGTGGGCCGTTTTAAGTCCAGCCAATTCTCATTTAAACTAGAAAGAAGGGTGCTTTCACTTCGTGTTTTTAGACAACTGAAGATCAGGAAAGTAGACAAAATGCTTTATTTATATTAAAAAGTGACAATGTAAGATTTCGTTTTAAACTTGGTATTTGTTTTAGAACTAGTCAATACAAGATCAGAACAGTCGACAATATAATAATATCAATTAAATTAACTAATCTGTTAAGGGCAAAGCTGAACATCATATATAGATCCAGTACATTAAAGTGGATTCTGAATTGTGACCATTATTTATTATCTTTCAGCACAGTATAAGATAGCCCATAGTTCTTTATAGACTTTTTGGTCCCTTTTTGCAGTCTTTGAGAAGTTATGTACCAGAGCTGGTTTAGATCCCTTAATACCCCTTGCTGTAACATTTTCTTTGTTAGAATTCAATTGTCAGAACACAGATTGGGTACTCACTAGCCTTAGAAGCCGGATACAGCGGGAGCGAGAACAGATGCCAGGTAACCCTATCCCCGTAATAGAATCACCTGCAAGCTTGTAACTTACACTCAAACAGGAAACACCACAATGGGGGAAAAGGAAAAAAGGGATAAAGGAAACAAAAAAGATGCGGCGTCTAAAACACTGGCCCGGGAGTTGTAGGCTTCACTCCTGCTGACTAGTCCTGCGTTTCCTGTTTTGATACACAAGCATAACAGGCATGTAATAATCATCATAAGTA
This sequence comes from Triturus cristatus, assembly GCF_964204655.1. Taxonomy (NCBI): domain Eukaryota; kingdom Metazoa; phylum Chordata; class Amphibia; order Caudata; family Salamandridae; genus Triturus; species Triturus cristatus. The sequence goes on from NC_140594.1 coordinate 653,193,936, forward strand.
AACACTACAATAACTGAAGAAGTATGTGAGTGCACTTACAGCTAATCAGACTGCATTCATCCTTATGTATAGAAACTGGCAAGAAAAAAAACAAAAAATAAAGCAATAAACATTCCAGTACTGAGTTTGAGGCGCTAGACACACTGTACTCTTGAGCCTCATAAGCAAATTATAACTGAGCCAGTACATAGCTTGGAGCATTCAGTTCGATGATACTCCCGTTTCTCTTAAAGGGACGAAAGCCCTGGAACGTGTAGGGATTCTCCTGCGAGAACGCGCTTGTTCTGCGTGTTCAGCACCTGGCTCCACGGTCAAGGAAATAACCGCCTGAATCTTCGAGCCTCTCCGTTGGCTGTTTGCGGAAAAGTAAATACGGCCCCCAGGCCATGGCGGAATGCGAATACGGGGCTGCTACTTGCCCCTAGACAGCTCCCCAAATGGCGCTCCTGCGCGGGGTGACACAGAGAGCTGCAGGCAGCCGGGCACTCATCTACACCTACAGCATGGAGGCAAAAGTGTCCCAGCGCGCTCCCCGTAGGATGTTGCTCGGGGCTTGCGACCACGCTCCTGCGCGGTAAACCCGGAAATAGCTCTGTTGAGCCACGAGTCAGTCTTCTGCACCAGCGCGGCTGACGGAGCTTGCAGAGAGGTAGTGGAAGCGTGGAGAAGGCCAGCTCTGAGGCAGCACGGACTCGGATCTCCGGAGCGCAGCTGGCAGTACTCAAGGCACACGTAGTCTTGTCGGAAGAAGCTACGGCTTAAAATTGACAAGCACCCGCCTGTCAGAAGGCGGTGCTTAAGTAGCGTGCCGAGGTAGGACTATTCCTCTCCCTTGGCGTTATGGTAGCTGTGGTTTCCCAATCACACATGCGTCACTCTCCCCGTTCCACGCCTGAAGTGTGCAGCCTGTGTGTACCCACTCTATCTGCGCCTAAACATGACACTAATGCACTTTATACATTATATACTGCTGTCATATTAATGTGTCTTTTTTATGATTTCTTCAGCAATGAACTGTATCTGAAAGAGACACGTTAGTGCTAGATTCCTTACCTTAGAATTACCCCTAGGCGTCAGACTGGATCCGGAAAGTTTTCGTCAGCAGTACCCCTGCGCGTCGGAAGGTGCTGTCGTGCGGTTCCGCATCGGTCGTAGGCGTTGTGATCGCCGGGATGACGTCGCTGCAGCTACTTAGATACCGCCCTCGCGCGCTGACGTCAGTTCTTTCTTTTTCCGCGCCAACAAGCGCAGATCCGGGGAGAGCGGTACCCCCAGTCAAGTCAAGAAGTACTTTATTCGGTTCATTTTACAAAAACCATAAAAGTATACAGACAACAAGAACAGGTCCCCTAAAACAACAATAATTTTTCTTTTTAAAAAAAGGATATAAATACAAACATTATAAAAACCATTCAAAAAAATGTATCTGACCAGATCAGCAAAACGACCCAGAAAACCCACTACGCTACTCTCTTCCAATTTATCTTCTTGCTCAATCTCATAGCTATGGTCAGAAAATTCGCAATATTAAAAATTTCCCAAATATTTGACAACAATTGCAGGTACAGAAGGGCCGGTTTAACCTGTCTAAAGCCTTTATCCTTGATTAGGGGTAATATAAACTTTTTCCTTATTGGGATAAAGTGTGTACAAAAGAACAAAAAGTGCGTGGTGTCCATGATGGAGAATCCGTCACAAGGACAAATCTCTAAATCTTTCGCGTTTGTCCACCCTGGACGACCTGTGATAAGAAGATGCATTTTGTTTAATCTAAATCTGGTCAGCAAGAATCTATGATTGGAATTGTTGACCACTCTCAAATACAATTCCATCTCCCCAGAATTTATTAACAACTGATGCGCTCTTACAGTGGGTTTGGACAATTCTTTTCCTTCTCTTTCTAGTCCCATAATGAGCCTATATGTATGTTTTACCCATTTCTCATCCCCCTTAACTATTTTAGATGGCTGGGTATACAATTCAGGACGACCTAAATATTCCGCCATCTTTTTAATGTAGTTCAGCCACGGGATGGAGTTACATCGCTCAAGTGCTATGCAGTCCCTTAAAACCTCGTGATTTAATTCTAGGTCTGCATTCAACCACACTGTAATCCATTTTAATAGTGGTGCAACTGCAATTCGATCCACCAGGTATTCCAGCCCACATTCTTGGTGGGCGATAAACCCCGGGGTGGATTGGGGTACTGATAAGATACTTTTTAGGAACTTGTCCTCCACACCCTGCAACAATTTTGCATCTTTAAAACCCCATAAGTCTGCTCCATACAGGGCCAAAGAGACACATTTAGCGTCATACACCTTTAAAACTGCCTTCAGTGGTTTCACGCCTAATTTCCGCGCAAATCCTAATACTGACAGGATAGCCCTCGAGAAGACATTACGCTTGGCTGCCATTTGAGGGAGCCATGAGGAGCTATCATCAAAAATAACCCCTAAATATGGAAATCTAGAGACTTTAGACAGGACATTTCCATTACAATACAAATTCTTCATTTGTTTGCCCTTTGGTCCCACTGTCATTACATGGTATTTGGAATAGTTAACACTTAAATCTAAAACTTTCATAAAATCATAGAATGAGTTTAAAAGCAGCTGTAAACCTACCATGGTACGTGCCAAAAGGGCGGCATCATCTGCATAAAGTAATGCTGGTATGGTAAACTTGCCCGCCCTCAGTACCCCCAGTCAATTTTTCACTGAGTTTTTTGGGACTTTTGTCTCTGTCTTTTTTGAGTCTTTGACTCCTGGTGTTATAGGGATGCCCGGTTTCAAGTTTTGCGAGGTTTGTTCCCATATGATGTCACTGACAGACCCGCTCCGTGAGTGTCTTACTGCCTGGGGCGCGACCATGACCCCACGTCGTGCCCCGACTGCCGGGCCATGGCGCCAAAAACTTTGCGGTAGTGGTCCCGAAAGTTGCTTGAGGCCTGTGAGTCTGCACAGTGCCGTTCAAGGTCCCGGTCCCGTGGGAGGCCGAGAGACCGGTCGCGGAGCCGCCACCATCGTTCGACGAAGTCTTCACACTCAGGGTCAATTAAGACGAAGCACAAAAAGTCGAAGAAGTGACGTCGCTCTTCGCCTTCCCTTAGCCTGTCGCGCGACATGGCTGAGGGTGCGGGGGGGTGCCACCCCCGTGGCTCCGGCAGAGCCTAAGCAGTTGCCAACAGCCTACCCGCCTTTCCCGGGTCCGTTGGCGACTCTGGCCCAGCTGCAGGAATTTCTGGCAGCCATGGCTCGCCTCTTTGGCCCGTCGGGCCCCGCCAGCATGCCTCCGGGACCCGCATGTCCGGCTGGAGGTCCTCGCCCTTTTTTATCGATGGCTCCGCCCCCCACGTCCTCTCCGGCTTCGGCGCCGCGAGACCCCAATGGATCCATGCTTGGATCCCAGCCGATGTCGGTTGACTTCGTACGACCTCCACCGACGTCGACGTCTACGGCACCGCCGCCGGCATCGGCTGGCTCCCCGGCCGAAATCATCCCTGGCTTCCACCCCGACATGGAGATGGTGCCGAAACGGTGTAAATCAACGCCGATCCCGACGGGGAATTTTTATCCCTTTCTCCATCCTCCTCCTTTTTCACCTGCCCAGCAGGTTATGGAAGACGGGGAGGACTGGGAGGGGTCTGAAGACCCTCTTGCAACCCAATGCGAGTTAGACCCGGACTGGGCAGAGGATTTGGAGGATGCAGGTGATCTGGATTTCTCTCCAGAACCTGGTGCACTGTCTCCTACTACCGTGGCTACGGAGGAGGGTGGTACTTATTCAGTGGTGTTGCGTACGGCAGCAGAAGCTCTCCACCTCGAGCTCCCTACAGTGGCTGTCAGGACTTACCTCCTGACAGAAGTGCTTCGGCCGGCGGCTTCCTCTGCCGAGCCGCTGCTACCCTTTAATGATGCACTTTCAGACGTTCTTTTGGGCACCTGGTCCAGGCCCAACACAGGGTCTCCTGTGGATAGGAACGTGGCCCGAGGCCATCGCCCGGCCCTGGGTGACCCCATTTTCCTCTCCCAACACCCTACCCCTGAGAGCTTGGTTGTCCAAGCCTCTGCGTCTCAGAGCGCATTTCCTTCCGCACCTCCGGACAGTGAATACAAGAAACTGGAGCAGTTTGGGAAGAAGATTTTCTCTTCCGCCAGTTCAGGGTTGTGGTCTGTAAACACTGCATAACTCTTGGGCCGTTATTCCCACTCTGTGTGGGATACGGTGGCGCAGGTGCTGCCTCAGTGTCCGGAGGAGGCCCGGATGGTGCTCTCCCAAGCTATTGCTGAGAGGAGAGATGCAGCCAAGTTCACGAATCGCTGTGGCCTCGACACCGCCGACTCTCTGGGCAGAGCGATTTCCACGACAGTGGCGCTACGCTGTCACGCCTGGCTGAGGACAACTGGCTTTTCTGGGGATGTCCAGAACACTCTGATGGACATGCCTTTTGATGGCACTCTCCTTTTTGGCGACAAGGCAGACAGTGCGTTGGAGCGTTTCAAGAACTCGCGGCCTGCGGCCAAGTCCTTGAGCCTTTTGGCCACGCGCACTCCTTCAGCTTCTGCTTTTTGCTCCTTTCGTGGCCAAGGAAAGGACGCCCAAATACGTTTGTTTTAAAGCCACAGGCCTGCGCAGAAACAGTCTCAGTGCAGCCGAGGACGTGGGACCCGCGGAGGTGGGACACGGGACCACCACCTCCCCTGCCACCACTGCCTCCATACCTTCCTAGTCCGGTGTTTCAGACCTGCCAAACGCCGGTGGGCGGCAGGATTCGCCATCACCCCCTCCACTGGCGCTACATCACTTCGGACAGGTGGGTTTTACAGATTGTCTGAAGGGGCTACTCCCTCCCCTTCGAGACCACCCCTCCAGCCATGCCACCCCAGTACCACCGCATGTCGGGGGATCACTTTGCACCTCTCCAGCAGGAAGTTGCTGACCTCTTGGCCAAGGGGGCCATCCAGCGCGTTCTGACGCCAGAAGTAGGTCGTGGTTGTTTCTCCCTCTACTTCTTGGTTCCAAAGAAGGACAATGGCTTGCGTCCTATCTTAGACCTTTGGAACGTCATTCGCTTCCTCTAGAACGAGAAGTTCAAGATACTCACACTTGCTCAGGACTTGTCTGCCCTAGATCCGAATGACTGGATGGTAGTGTTGGACTTGCAGGACGCTTATTTTCATATCCCCGTCCTGCCAGCCCACCGACGTTACCTGTGGTTCACGGTAGGCCACGAGCACTTTCAGTTCACCGTGCTCCCTTTTGGCCTTACCAGCACCCCTCGGGTGTTCACGAAAGTGATGGGGGTGGTCGCAACTCCTCTGCGCAGATCAGGGGTTTTGGTTTTCCCCTATCTCGATGACTGGTTGTTGAAGGCGGGTTCGCCCCATGCAGTCGTCTCCCACCTCCAGACTACGGCCGACCTCCTGCATTTGCTGGGGTTCTCCATCAACGTGCTGAAGTCGTCCCTGATTCCCTCTCAGAAGCTCCTCTTTATTGGAGCGGTTCTGGACACGGTGCAGTTTCGGGTTTATCCTCCTGAACAGCGAGTCTGTGACATTCAGACTATGATTCTGATCTTTCGGCCCTTGTCCTGGGTTTCGGTCAGGATGACCTTGAGGCTTCTGGGCCTCATGGCCTCCTACATCCTGCTGACCAATCATGCCAGATGGCATATGCGGGCTCTGCAGTGGGACCTCAAGTTCCAGTGGAAGCAGCATCAAGGGGACCTGTCCAAGTACGTCCAGATCTCGGAGGGCACTGCACGACAGTTGCAGTGGTGGCTCACAAACCAATATTGGGTCAGCGGCAGATAACTCCCTTCCCCAACCGGAGCATACAGTGGTGATGGATGCGTCCCTCCTGGGATGGGGTGGCCACATGGGAGAGGCGGAGATCAGAGGCCTCTGGTCTCCGGTGGAGTCAGGCTCCAAATCAACCTTCTGGAGCTCCGGGCGATCCTACTTGCACTGAAGGCATTCCTTCCCTCTGTCGAGGGGAGAGTAGTGCAGGTGTTCACGGACAACACCACCGCCATGTGGTACTACAACAAGCAAGGCGGGTGGGGTCGTGGACCGTATGTCAGGAGGCTCTGGACATGGCTGGAACATCAAAGCATTTCCTTGGTGGTTCAACACTTGGCAGGTTCTTGGAACGCCAGGGCGGACGAACTCAGCCGCAGGTGCATGATGGATCACGAATCGCGTCTTCACTTCGAGGTGGCGCAAGGTCTCTTTCAACAGTGGGGAGAGCCTTGGTTAGATCTATTCGCCACTGAAGAGAATGCGTAATGTCAGCAGTTCTGCGCGTTGGAATTTCCAAGGTGGCAGTCGCTCGGCGCCGCTTTTTGTCACGAGTGGAGTTGCGGTCTATTGTACGCCTTTCCGCCTATACCACTTCTACCCAGAGTGCTGAAGAAGATCAGGCGCAACCGGGCCCAAGTCATTCTTGTGGCTCCAGAATGGGCTCGAGTTTGGTATCCCGAGCTACTCAGTATGAGCATGGATCCCCCGATCTGACTGCCTCTTCGGGAGGATCTTCTGTCGCAGCAGCATGGGACGGTCCTCCACCGAACCTGTTCAGCCTCCCCCTCCTTGCGTGGAGATTGAGCAGCGACAGTTGATTCCATTTGACTTGCCTCCTGAAGTCTGTGATATCATTCTGGCAGCCATGCGTACCTCCACTAAAACGGTATACGCCTGCAGGTGGAACAAATTTGTGGCCTGGTGCACAGCAAAGGCTGTAGATCCCCTTTCTGCCCTTCTATCAAAAGTCCTTTTATTCCTTTTTTTTTTTGGCCCAGCAGGGCTCTGCTCTGTGCACTATTAAGGGCTACCTTTCAGCAATTTCGGCCTTTCTCAGGCTCCCTGATCAGCCCTTTCTTTTCTAGTCCCCTCTCGTAAGTAGATTCCTGAAAGGCATTACTCACCTTTTCCCTCCTATTCATTTTGTAATGCCGCAGTGGGACTTGAACCTGGTTCTTACTTATTTGATGTGCGCTCCTTTTGAGCCGCTTCACAACTGTCCTCTTCGTTTACTAACTTTAAAGACTGCTTTCCTTGTTGCCATTACCTCCGCTAGGCGCGTGAGTGAGCACCAGGCTCTTTCCTGTAAACCTCCTTTTCTGGCTGTTCATCCGGACACGGTTGTGCTCCACACTCATCCTTCCTTCCTGCCAAAGGTTGTTACTCCCTTCCACATCGGGCAGACTATCACACTGCCCACTTTCTTTCCGCCTCCACACCCTTTCAGAGAGGAAGAGAGGCTCCACCGTCTAGACCCAAAACGTGCGCTCTCATTTTATCTGAATCGCACACAACAGTTCCAGGTGGATGACAAGCTCTTTGTTGGCTACATAGGCGCCAAGAAAGGCCGGGCTGTACACAAGAGGACTATCTCCCGCTGCGTCGTCTTGTGTATAAAAGCCTGTTATTTGGCTAAAAAGGAACCTCCGGTGGGGCTGCAAGCCCATTCTACCAGGGCGACAGCAGTTACTACTGCATTGGGACATGGTGTCCCCCTGCAAGACATCTGTCAGGCATCCACGTGGGACTCGCTACACACTTTTACTAAGCATTATTTCCTTGGCAGCCAAGTCCAGAGAGAGGCTTCTTTGTCCGTTCTATTCTCTGTGACTTTCTGGTGTGATCTTGGTTCGCAGACCCACCACCGGGGTTGGTATTGCTGGGGTATCTATTCTAAGGTAAGGAATCTATCACTACTGAGTCTCTTTCAGATGCACAAGTTACTTACCTTCAGTAACGATATATCTGTAAGAGACATTAGTTAGCGATAGATTCCCTACCGCCCCACCCATCCACCCCCTTCTACGAACTGATTTCTAGGGTTAAGGTCATCCCTTTCAGGGCCCTAGTTTTCAATACACCAGTGGTCAGTATCTTGCATGGCTCTGCGTTCCTGGCGTGGAAATTCGTGTACAGAACTGACGTTGGCGCGTGAGGGCGGCAACTAAGTAGCTGCCGCAACGTCATCCCCCCGATCACGAAGGCCTACGAGGGACGCGGAGCCGCACGATGCCACCTTCAGACGCGCAAGTGTACTGCTGACGAAAACTTACCGGATCCAGTCTGATGCCTGGGGTAATTCTAAGGTTAGGAATCTATCACTAACTAATGTCTCTTTCGTTACCGAAGGTAAGTAACTTGTTCTTTACTGCATGTATACTTCTGTTTGCTGATTTTAATACTTACAGTGTGTAATTTTAGACTGTAATATAGGATACGTTTTTAAGGTTTTACAGGCAATATGACAGATTAGGCGGTATTGACTATGGCAGTTTATAATTGGCTGCACAACATAAGATAGCCGAAAGTCCCCTATATGCCCCATAGAACCCTCTAGCAGCCTCTAAGAATAATCGTATAACAAACCTGATGCTGAATTTCTAATAGAAACTTATATAGTAATCCTTTTCCACAGATTACTAGGTGCTGGGTTAAAGTTGCAAGTTTTTTTAATGTATAGTTATTATTAGTATTTTCATAATCCTGAAACCAGTGCTTCCATATTGAGAAAACACAATATTTTTCAATAAATAAAATCACTTGTAATCCTACCTACCCACACCCTCTGGCACTAACAATATCACACTGCAATGTCTGAGTACTAAATAATGTTAAAGGTTCCCCAAGACAGGTCAAAAATAGAAATTTGAGTATAACCATTTCCTGGAGTTTAGAAGTCAACTTACAATCCCCTTCTTGTTCATGCAGTCCCTGCATCCTCAACGCCACATGTATCTAAGGGGGTAACTCGTCCTGGGGAGCCAGCAGTTTGGTGAGCATCGCTGCCCAGGCCTACAGGTCATCCGCAAGTTTATTGTCTCTACGCGTTTCGCAAGTTTTAAAAAATATCTTTTTTATTAAGTTCAAGCAAATGAGTAACATAGCAGTACAGTTATAGAAGTACATGACCATAATTTCTTTACAAAATCTGGCAGGTCGCTCTCTTTTTCCTACACAATATATCGCAGGGCTGATTCACCTTTATTGTCCCAGTTTCTTCATTCCGTGATGCTTGGGATGGATCAGGGTTTGGCTGTCTCCCCCAAGGGGGGCGTGCAGGGATACCCTCAATACGCATTCCATTTGTCCCAATATTTTTCCTAATTTCTTTGGACACCCCCTGCTCACATAGACTTAATTCTCCGCCATCATACACCAGTCCATCTCTCTCTTTCAGTCTCGTAGGGTTGGTACGTCTAATGACCCCCATCTGCGCGCTATGTTACGTTTTGCTACCATCAGACCCAGGGTAACCCAGATCTGGTCTGTTCGTCCTAGATCAGAGCCCTCCCAAACATTCAATATGCACCACTTGCGGGAGGGTGTTAGTTCTATTCCCACAATTACGGAAATACAGGACACAGTGGCTTAAAAGTAGTTTTGGATTCTTTGGCATGCCCACAGAATATGAAAGAACGACCTTTCCTCCCCACTGCCTCTTTGACTAAACACCTTTTTTGTAGTGTGTTTCAGGAAATGTACGCTCTGTGAAGGATTTTGAGTTGGATCAGTCTGAAGCGGGACCAAATGGCCACTTCTGTAGGGGATGCCAGGGCGTCCGGCCAGTCTTCTTCCTGTTGGTCACTAATGTCATGTCCCCAGCGGTCTCTCAAGCTCATCAAAGTGTCGGGCATGTTATTAATGAGTTTCTGGTACATCCGGGATATCGCCCTACGAGTTAAATGTTCTTCCAGGAGCCGACATTCCAGCGGTGAGTATTCAGGTATGGATTCTCCCCAGGTATCTACCGCTCTTATGGCATGTCGGATTTGCAGGTAGCGGAAAAACTCAGTGTGGTAGCGCAGGCCGGATAAACAGACGCGAAGGCCATATGTAAGTAGCAATAATGATGATTTTATTAAAGTTATCGGGTCCTTGGGTTGTAGGGGACACAAAAGGAACATCTCCTTCCTTCAGAATGTCTTCTTTCCGGACGCTTTGGTTAGTAGTCACCGTCGCTCTGGCTCAGTCTACGGAGTCCAGTGATATTCCACCAGGAGGCTCATAAAGAAGGAGAAAAAAAAGGGATCCGTCAGTCACTGTATGGCCTTAATGGGTTTACCGTTTGTGTACCCGTCACCACACCCGACCAGTGTCACACAAAAACAAAAGACCCCAAACCAAAGGAAAAAGAAATGTGGGGTGTTGTATAGTAAGGATGGGTTAGCCAACTCCAGATAGCAGGGAACACACTTCACAACAGGCATTCCTCGAGTGCTCGCTCTCAGAGTGATTGGCTCCTGAATTGGAACATCCTGCTTCGGCGTTCCTTAGTTATGGCTATGGGCAGGCAACAGGGTAATAGGGAACAAGAACAATGTGGGTGTTCTACCAGGTCAGCGTTACAACATACTATGCGCTTACTGCTCCATTCGTTGTGTCAGCAACCCTCCCGTTGCCCTCAGCCCCTTCCCTTTTTTCCCCTTTCTCGCAGCCACTCACTGGCTCCGCCGCGACTCTCCTGAGTTGCAGCCACTCTCCAGCGTCCTCCGGTGGGCACCACCACTCCTCACTCCACCGCTCGACTTCTTCTCTGGCTGCAGCTCCATCTTCCTCCCCAATACTGCCTTCTAGGTTCTTTACACGCTGATCTCCTCCCGAATCCTCGCCGTCTCCTGTAATCGCCACCCCTTCTTCTGCCAACTGCTCCTTTTTCACTCTCCACGAGCAAGTCCTTCCGGGATCAGCTCCTCCCACTTCCGCCGTGTCATTCCGCACTTGCCTCTCCTGTACGGATACATGACTGGTGGGTGTGGTCATCCTCTCGGATGGCGTACTGTGGAAGGTACGCATCCGGGTCCATTTCTCTGTGTGAGGCTCGTCTCGGGTACAATTGTCTGGACGAGCAGGTAAGAGACGGGTCTCCGACTGCACCCCCTCACACTCAGTATGTGCCAGTTTGTTCGATTGTTGCAATTGCTCAAACTTTATCATGTCCACCCCAGTATGAAGACTTCCCACCCTCGAGATCCCAATCAGTTCCCATTTATCAAACCCTGCTTTCATCCCCAATGTGCCCAATTGCTGTGAATCCCATAGGGGTGTTGCTTTAGTAATTTTATTCTTCCATCTCAGTTTGGCCAGGGTTGATTGCCACACCTTAACTGCCAATGCCGTGGGTCCTTCCAACGAAAGTCGCCTAGGGTCTGTATAGAGCTCCCGCAGATACCCTCTTGGCTGGAGGTTTAATCGAGCCATTCTGTAGGCTGGTTCCGAGTGTGGTTCATAGACCCACTGATTTTTGTTGCTAACTGAACCGCCCTATAGTAGGACTGCAAGTGGGACAAGGCTATTCCCCCCCTCATACCAGCTACAGGTCAGCTTGATAAGTGCAATTCTTGGGGACCCCCCCATTCCACAGGAGTGTTCTGACATCACTATCTATCGAGTTACAATATGTCTCTGGAACTGGGAATGGAGTATTGTGCAACATGTAGAGAAATCTCAGCAGCGCCATCATATTAAATAAGGCTGCCCTCCCAAGAGATGGTGTTAAACATCATTATGGAGTCTAGCTAAGGGGCCTTGTAGATTTTGGGCATAGAACCGGGCTGGGTCTGTAGTAACATATACACCAAGATATCGAAATCCCTCCGACCCTACTTGGGCCTCACATTACGGGGGGAGAGAAGGTCTTTGGCTGCAGAGAACAAACACCACTGATTTCGATCAGTTAATTGTATACCCAGAGTATTTGCTAAAAGTGTTAAAAATGTTTATTATTCTGGTGATAGAGGATCGGGGAGAGGCCACGTACAAGAGGACATATAGCAATTATTTGCCTTCCCAATCCTCCGTCCAGCGGAGACCTCTTATTGTGGGGACCCCCTTATCCAGGTCGCCACAAGCTCTAGCATCAGTACGAGTATTAAAGGAGATAGGGGGCAATCCTGCCTCGTTCCCCTCTGCAGCGGGAACATTCTTGATGTCTTCCCATTGAACACCACTTACGTAAGGGGCCTCTCATACAGGAACCCGATCCATGACATGATGCGTGGTCCAAACCCAATACGGCCAAGCACCGCAAACATGTAGGGCCACTCAATGGTGTCAAAAGCCATGTGTGCGTCGAGGGAGAGAACCCCTGCATCCTCCCGGAACCTATGAGCCTGCCCCACCACGCCATGCAGGCGCCTGAGGTTCAAAGCAGTGCAACGTCCTGGCATAAAATCCGACTGATCTAGATGGGCTAAGGTGGTGAGCACTGGGAGCAGCCTTTAGGCTAATCATTTTTCTAAAATGTTTGCCTCTTCGTTGAGGTGCGAGATGCCCCAGTATGAGGCACATTTATCTCTAGGCTTGCCTTCTTTGTGTATCACTACTATACTGCCTAACCTTTGGTCAGTCGGAAACCTGCCTTTTGTTCTGCTTTCCTCAAATATCGTCAGTAGATTTGGTACCGTTTTAGATGCTGTGAGCTTATACAATTCTATTGGGATGCCATTTGGGCCCATCGCCTTGCCCGAGCGTATGGCCCGGAGCGCTTGCATTTCCTCTTACTCTGTTATCTCGGCCTCCAGGAGTTGCTTTTCTACCATCATCACGACTCGAAGGGGAATATCTGCCAGGAACTCCAGGGAGTCGTGTTCCCTTGCCCTCGTTCCTGAGGCGTAAATTAAAGAGTAATAAACTGCAAAACCCTCGGCAATCTCCCCAAGATCCCAGAGGACCACCCCAGTGTCTAGAGTTATCAGTGGCACCCACCAGTTTGCTCTCTCTCGCTGATCAATCCACGCCAGCAGCCTTCTTGTTTTATCGCCGCTATCATACATTCTGTGCTGTGTCGCTTTAATTTTATTTCTGGCTTCCTCCGTCACTCAGTCCGTGTAGTCTTGTTGTTTAATTTTTAATAGGTGTTGCAAATTGTCATATTCCTCTTCCCCTATTTTGAGTTCGAGGTCAAGAATTTTTTGCTCAAGCTCAGTCACCTTTGCTCTTTTTTCTTGCTTGTGTCCTGAGATCAAGGAAAGGGTCTGGCCCCTGACCACTACCTTGTATGCCTCCCAGAGTACCTGGGTTGATGTGACTGATTTAGTATTTACCTGGAAGTAGTGCTCAGTGGCATCAGTAATTCCCTTCCCGATTGTCGGTACCTTAAGATACTAGGGGTTAATCGCGACTGGGCCCGTTCTACGCGGAATTCCCACCCTGTACCTCATCCATGAGGGGGGGAGTGATCTGCACATTTGACACTTCGGCATTCGGCCATATTTCTCAGCCAATCAGTTAGTTTTGGTGCAAGCGGGGCCAACCACCGTATGACAATTCTGCACTTGGACACCACAAGTCCCAGGAGAGGAAATCACCTGCTTAATTTCTTCTTTTTCTTAATGGAAATGCGCCCCAGCAGACACTGTTCTACATCTCTTGAGATGGATGTACCCAACGAGGCAAGAGATGCCTCCCAGAATTCGTCCAGTTTTGAGCACCCCCAAAACATGTGCAGGAAATCGGCTCCCTGCCCCATGCAGCCTGAGCACATGAAGGAGCGCGCAGGATATATAGCATGGAGCTTACTAGGGATAAGATCCACCTGGTGCACCACATTATTGAAGTAGTTTAAACCATGCATTGGTGTACATGGACTTCACCCCCTGATGGATTCCCTCCCAGTTTTTTGCAGAGAGTGGCGCCTCCAAGATCTATTGCCGTTTGTCTTGCACTGATAGCTCAGCCAGAGGAACATTCTCCCTCAGAGCCCTGTATACATGTGAGATCAATCTCTTACCGTCTGCCATAGCCAACAGTGTTGCCAAGGTATGGGATGCCTGTGGGACCTCTGTAAAAGACGGCTAAATCCCACGTGCAGTCAGTGCTGTTTTTGCGAACTGTAAGAATTGCCTGTTCCAGGTGGGAACGTGTTAATGGAGTCAGCAAGGGTAATAAACGGATCGTCTGGCTATAAATCCGGCAGTGTTTCACACCTGCCGGCCCACCATCTATCTACAGTCATAGTCTGTTCAATAAGTTTAAACGGGCGTAATGCCTAGATGTTCATGTCAGGTGCAAAGGGAGCCCTCTTCAGCACGATCTTGACCGCCCTCTCCCAGGCCCCACATAATAATAACAAATAATAACCCAGTATTTGTAGAGTGCAAACTAATCACCCCTAGGGGTATCAAGGCGCTGGGGGCCGTCAGGAAGATTAAGCAAGCTATTACCCAGAGTCACATGATGCTGAGCTGATCTGCCTCTGGCGCTGGAGATCGAACCGTGATCCCGTGTTCTGGAGTCAGCCGCCCTGACCGCTGCTCCACACCTCTTCCTCACCCCACTATCAATAACTCAGGCAAAGGATCCCCATTGCAGGTACTCATCAGCAGTCTGCACTCCCAGTTCTCATGGGCGTCCAACCAGTGGACCACGTGTTGCAACTGTGTCGCGTGATTGTAGAACTCAAGGTAGGGTAACCCAATACCTCCCTTTCGCCAGGGACATATGAAAGTGGCCAAATTAACTCCCTTTCTCCCAGTTCCAATATCAGCTTATTTAAATCCAGAACAAATTTCCTACGGATTTCAAATAGGGTCCCTTGGAAAATATACAGGCAGCAGGGTAGTATTATCATCTTCACCAATGCCAGCTTCCCCATCAGAGAGCAGTGAAGGGTATTACAGAATTTTACTGTAGGCCTCAGTCCATCTATGGGTTCAAGGTTGGTGGAAGCCTGTTATGTCCCTGAGGCTTCAGATCAGGATGCCAGCCAACTAGCCGTTGGAGTCACTCTGGGGTCCTACATTTACAGTTGCAGGTCCAGTTCTTCTTACCCAGGCAAGAGGGCAGCAGAGCAGCAGGTCAGCCCTGCAGGTAGCATTTCTTCAGAGCGGCAGTCCTTTCAGCAGCATGGTAGTCCTTATTTCTGGTTCACAAGTCCAGAAGTGTACTGAAGAGTGGGGTCTAAGGGTCCAATATTTATGCATGTGGCTCACTTTGTAATGAAGGACGCTTCTAGAGGTTTCCACACCCCCTGTGCATTGCATTCCTCCCTGTCTTAGCCCCAGGTTGTCTGGGGTCACAAAAGACGAGTGGCAAACCCTTTGTGAGAGTGGTCAGGTAGAGTCTTTGTGATGTGCAAGGGTGGTGGTAGGTGACAGCTCTTCCACTTAACTCAGAGACGCCCATCTTGCTAACACTTATCTTCCCTTTGCCTCGCTGTCTGGGAGCAGTACGCAAAGGCAAAGACCAACTGCCAGCGACAACTAGTCATGTGACCCAGGATACGTTTGCAGGCACCAAATGGATAGGACAAGAAAATGGCAACTTTCTAAAAGTGGCATTTTCAAAATTGTGAATAAAAAAATCTGACTTTACCATTAAAGAGGGTTAATATAAGCAGGTCTTTAAACACCAAACTCGACCTGGCTCCCTGCTCCCAATTGGAAGTTATAGCTTATTAAATGTAATAAAAGGTAACTCTAATGTTATCCTATGGAAGAGGCAAGCCTTGCAGTTGTGAAAAAGGAATTTAGGATTCTTTTGCAACCAGGACATATAAAACTTAAAAGTAAATGTACTTTTCAAAACACTGCATCTTACCCTCTGGGCTGTTCAGGGCCTACCATAGGAGTGACGTATGTGTATTGAAGATACCAGCTTTGTGGTGTACCTACTAAAATGCCCTTGTGGACTCACTTATGTGGGAAAAACAGAACGCAAAATGAAAACTCGCATAACAGAACACAAAAGTAACATAAGACTAAATAATCCCAAATCGGTCATCGCAACACATTTCAATAAACTCAAACATAACATCAGTCAGCTCCGGTTCTTAATTTTGGAACAAGTTGAACAGCAAGAAGGACGAGACAACAGGAAATTCCTTCTACAAAGAGAACTATTTTGGATTTATAAATTGGATTCGTTACATCCAAAAGGTCTGAATGACCGTGTGGAATTTAATTGTTACCTTTAATTAAGTATATTGTCTTTGCAGTTACCCTATATCGTACCCTGTGCTATCATGTACACCATGAGAAATGCATTGACATGTAGTCTCATTTAGTAAGTATCATGTTTACTATCATGTTCAAAACAAATTATGGAATCCATGCAACAAACGTTTTTTTTTGCAGGTCTTATTCACATCACTAATATGTATTTGTGTATAGTATTAACTCTAGACGACCGCCATTTGAAGGTTTATTACAATATTGGCTTCGCTGTACGGTGATTTACTCGTAGTGAAAAACCCAGCACTCTCTTTAGGGTCTTTCTTTTGTGTTTATGGGCTCACAAACGCTTTTTTATGCACTTCCGGCTTGGCTAGTCTTCACTTCCGAAGACCGAACATGGTACGCGGGATAGAGATTGCCGTTTGGCGGGCAGAATCATGTTACACTATCCTCATTTTTTTTGTTTAGGCTTTTTGTAGCCGCAGTTCAGCTTTGAGACACTGGCACGATTTAACCACTACTGTGAACGATCTTTGCACAACACGCAGGGGTTTACCTTTAATACCAACTTTCCCCTGCTGATGAAAGTCGAGCCGTTCTGACCACTTTAAGATAATATGCGTTGGGGAATACTTTAAGAATTGCACCTCAGTTATTCACGGATGTTTGATTATTTGGCACCAGATTTTTTACGTTGGGTCTTCCGCGTTTTATTTTGGACACTTGAGCACGCGCATGCAATAGGGTTCAGCACAAACCACTGTTCCATTTTACTTTAGTGCAAAAAATTGAGTGAAGTCCACCTTTATGACACAGCAGCCGCAAATTTTGTGACTTACGCATTTCACACAATAAGCAAAATCTGATGCGATAGCAATATATATATAATATGCACGAGTTCACTCACTGCATGTCTAACACACTACAGTCTTTTTTACTTTAGAGTTGTCGCATTCTAGCTCTGACGATATTAAGAGCCTGCATTTCTGTTTACAGGCAGAACCCCCAGAAGAAGGACAATCCCCGAAATGCATTGGGGATTTATAACCCTGTGACCCCATTACAGCGTACCACTAATGGTTTCAATCACAAATTGTTAAAATTGAAGATTGTGTTTCAAGGAATCTGTTCATGAAACTGCATACCGCAAGATCAAATAGCTATGCTTGAACATTTAAATTTGACTACGTTTATTGAAGGAAATGAAGGTGGAGTGGAGTGCTATATGGGATACACCTTCCAGTGGTGAAGGATCATTTTTTCATTTATATTGACATCTCTTTGATCAGGAGACAGGATCCCACAGCACCCGAAGAGTTTTAAAGGACATTAGTCCAATTACTAGGATTAACAAGGAGTGCGACCAATATCACAATTTTACATTATCACTGGTTTGATCACATCGTGAATGCACCCAACAAAAAAATGCCGTATGAAGACATCGCGAATATTACTGGCAATAAAGCCGATACATTTGGTTTCACCAATGAAGACACAAATCGGATATATTCTTTAATCCAGGAGCCTGAATGCGTCTCCACAAGTACAGGATCTATACAATCAAACATCAAACAATTTTTATTTGCAGCAAAAAGAGAAATAAATCAGCGGTTACGTGCTAGCACACTGATACGTTATCATAAAGTCCAAAGCATACCCAGAGGACTAAGCATACCACTGAAATCGACACTATGCAAAAACAATGTGCGCTTTACCGAATGATGGTATGGGATTCTCAATAAATGTTCTCTTGATCTAATTTTATTGATTATTGAGGAGCTCTCAAAAGCATTGGAAGAACTTGAGAAAGAAGTGGCACAATTAAAACAGGAGATTAGTGATAAAATGCCAGCGGACGAGTGGCAAAAGACATTAGAGGATATCAACATCCAGTTGGAGAAACATACAACTGAAATAAATGAGAGAAAATTACGCAAATTCAAACGGGACACCGTAGATTATAAACTAGGCGAAGTCTGAAGCTGGGCAGAGGAGTATGCATCAAGCAGACAACGACGCAATTTGGTAATCGATCTACCGACGATACATTGTTATGATCTCTGTAGAAAGACACCTGGAGCCAGGAGGTATTCTTAAGCCATCTTTATTCAGTCTCCAGTTCAGGTTACATCTGTCTCTACTCCAGCCAGCCTAGTGTGGTACCAGCCCCACCAGGAGCAGCCTCCCTAGCTGCTCAGCCCATCTTCAACTGCCAACACTCATCCACTCAGACACCCAAGCATTCCATGCATCACAGGCACACCAACATTCTATGACCATCTCACGCTCTGGCTGAGCAGCTAGTGGCAGCAGGGCTGGACTAAAATGATAATCAATTAAGTAGGATATAACATTATCCCTTTTTCTTCAACGAAAACAAAACATGCAAGTAATAAAACATCAAGAAAGAACTATCTACAAGCAAAATGAATAATGGTACAAGTCCCACAGATGCAAACATAAAAATTAAAACATCGCAGTACAAAGAACCATTATACACAGAAAGAACGGATAAGATAAATACATTTGATAAGCAATATCTCCCATCCCTCCCTAAAAGAATAAAACATTTTGAAGCAACAATAACATTACCAGAAATACATTTGAAGCATTTTGCATTAAACACTATGACGTAATGCACTACAACGCAAAGGGTAAAAGACCCCACACACCCAAAGCCCCAATGTATAACTAAAAGTAGCTCTAAAGATAGCATACCCTACAACTACAATCCCAAGAGAAAGGGAAACAAACAAGTATATGGATCGTCACCCATAACAACTCCCGTGAAGGGATGTACATTAGTACTGTGCACAACTATTTATGGACTAAACCATAACCCAACCCAGTGTGAGGGTTAACCTAGGTACAAACTATTTATAGACTAAACCAGAACCCACCCCAGTGTGAGGGTTAACCTAGGTACTACAAACCCCTTATAGAGGTTACAAACGAGCTCTTGACCGCCTCGTGGAGGTTGCATACCCCATATGGGAATACCAAACATAACTAGTCAAGGAGCTATTACCCAAAACCTTCCCTCGTGTATGGGAACAACGTGACGACCACCCACAGGAAAATCACTGTTAAATAGAAGACCCATCCTCAAACTATACACCTGTGGCATCACGACTTTTTCATGTTACATTATTAGAACAGTAGTGCACTGTGCCCCACGCCGGTGAGCGATATCTCACCCGATTTGTGAAAGGTCTGGTCCCCTACTTAAATCACACAAATCATCACACCACTGTGGGGACACAAAAACAATGTACACCACCAGAAATCATGAACAGTACACAAGCAAAAACCTTGGTTCAGGCAAGATGAGATCACACATCAGCCATTACGTCCAGTGAAACAAAAGATTACACTATGAGGTTGTCCAGACGGCGACATAATGACTTGTTACATCACTGTATACCTGAATACGAGTAAGTATTAATACTCCACACTAACTCCAAATAGTCTTCTCAGAATACAGTCTTGCATAGCTTCTCATACCTCTTGTCCTTTGTACTCTGAAGATGCCAGGAAGCCGCCAAACGTCTCGTTAATTTTCCAAACCTTACGCGTCTACAGAGTACAATTTACCCAAAAAACTCGACACCATGAAGGAGGATGGAGAAGTAAAAGTCATGCAGACACCGCGTAGACCCTGACCCTCATGCCGACTTGCAGAAAACTTTATTGAAAAGAAACGTTAACGTCGTGGTTGGCACTAACGAAGGCACAAAGTCTGCAAGTCTGCCGCAAACAGGAACACCACAAGGGGAAAAGACAACAGCGGCCGCCAACCACAAGATGGCGGCACGCTGTCGACGTCGCTGCAGAGTGGCTCGCGGCACATCCGTGTACCAAAACATCCACAAGAGACCGAAGACGGAGTCGAGGCAGCCGTGTACGTCACACCGAAGGTGGAGGAACAAAGAGAACTTCGCCAGAGGGCTGCACGCGACCCAGTTGCGGGACAAAGGTAAGCGCGTGCATAGCTTGTCTCGTGACATGGCTAGATTCAAAAGTGAGGGCTGCGGTTGAACTGCCAAGTGTCCAAGGGGCAGCCCAAAACTTAAAAACAATAAAAATTGGCTTACCACAATGTTCACACATATACAGGGGGTGACCAGAGAACGTTGCGTTACCACACTGCTCCAAATGAAGAACGTAGAAAATGTCACCACTTCACCCTGTGCCTGGAACTCACCGAAATCGCCCTTCTCTCGCATGACACAAAAATATCTTCTGCAGTGCAAACAGGAATCCACACAATCGACACCATAACTCCAGGACACAACTCAACGAGCAGCGCACCTGCACTGCTCACTGTGGTTATCGTGATATGTCACCGCTGGGCAGTGTGCACACTCCATATTCTGCCACAACTGTGCGGCAACTTCAACACGCTGGCAATACCGAACCTGCAAAGTCGTGCCCAAGACACCGATCACGCACCTCGCCTCGAGTATACATCCAAAGATTTGCAAATTCAGGGCAAGACCGTAGTTTCTTTTTAGCAGAGAGTTGCATCGTAGCTCTTTGGTATTAAATACTTGTCAGGAATCAAACATTGTCCATCTTTGGTACTGCTGCACAGATATCGTTGTGAAATAGAACCTTTACGCCCAAGGTCCAAACGTTGCTTTAAATCTAAAAAAAAAAAACCTGCCACTGTACCAAAACACCAAAGTTTTTCATCTGTGCAACCACTGCACACTTCACGTTCTTATGTCTTTATGATGACAGATCCTAAAATGTCTTTTTCTTCTTTCTGTGGCTGGAACACCATATTCAGTTGTAGTTTGACAACTCCTCCAACTCACTATAATCCTTTTGTGGCAAACGTTGTGGCTGGAACACCAAAAGCGGCTGTAGCTTAGCTACTCCTCCAGCTCACTGAAGTCCTTTAAGATATTTGTAGTATTCCCAAGCTGCAGTGTCCTTTTATGATGACACATCTCTGTGGGCTGTCCAATGGAAAGGACACTGGTGGGGCTGGCGCTGGCTTTCCTGGGAATTCTTTGTTTGTGGATAGTAGTTACTTTTAAGATCTCTTAGTTTCTCCTTTTTTCCTTTGTAGTTCCTTTGTTTCAGTGGTTCACCAAGAGTCTCTAGGGTTCAAGTCCGCTCGTCGCCAAAATAAATGTTATGATCTCTGTAGAAAGACACCTGGAGCCAGGAGGTATTCTTAAGCCATCTTTATTCAGTCTCCAGTTCAGGTTACATCTGTCTCTACTCCAGCCAGCCTAGTGTGGTACCAGCCCCACCAGGAGCAGCCTCCCTAGCTGCTCAGCCCATCTTCAACTGCCAACACTCATCCACTCAGACACCCAAGCATTCCATGCATCACAGGCACACCAACATTCTATGACCATCTCACGCTCTGGCTGAGCAGCTAGTGGCAGCAGGGCTGGACTAAAATGATAATCAATTAAGTAGGATATAACATACATCCTCGTCAGAGGATTCTCAGCAAAGATCACAATCTAATTTACAACCTAAAGGCTCAACATCTAGAAATCTGAATACCGAACAAGACAGCCGACCTACAACGTCAAAAAATGGGAGTGTAACATCTTCTGCCACGGGTTCTTATTTAGGAAGAAGCCAAGGCCCACCCGGCGATCCAGGAGGTCAAAACATAACCAACCCCACAATACCGATCGCAAAATCAACCAGGAGTCAGAAAACTTGGTAATAAATATTTCCAAAACAGAGTTATCCGACTTTCAAATTCAGACACTCCAGAAGGGCTTGTCATATGTAACTACCTATCAGAGCAATGAATTAGAGACACAAGTTTGCTTGTTCAGGTTTATGAGGACCTTGCGTCTTAAACATTTTTTTAAGAATGTCAGTACATTTACAGAACCTGAAAAGCAAGGCACACTGATGGACCTTAAACCAGATAGTACATTCCAAGCACCTGTGAGCCATAAAATTTTAGATACATTTGAGACAATCGTACAAAGAGAACTACATAATATATTCAAACTCAAGACATCGAAAACCAGCAACTTGACTACAAAAGAACATATCGCAATTTCAAATCTTGCTAATAACAAGACTATTACATGCTGCAAGGCAGATAAAGGAGGAGCGCTTGTAATTCTGGATACCTCATTTTATCTAGAAAACGTCCACTCGCATGTTTCAGATGAAAAAGTATACATGCAACTACTTTCTAATCCAACCACAGCTTTCAAAGATGTTCTAGTTACTATAGTTGATAAAGCTTTACAATCTGGAACAATCAATGAGAGAGACAAAAAATTTCTTATCAAACAAAATCCCAGTGTACCCTATCTGTATATGATACCAAAGATTCACAAAAACTTACATAATCCACCATTCAGACCAATTGTGAGTACTCGAAATTCTATACATGAACCAATAGGAAAATACATCGATCGCCACTTACAACCAATTGTGCGACTAATGACTACATATCTACAGGATACGACTGATTTCTTGATAAAGTTAGACAATCTCAAATTGGAAGAAAACATTGAATACATCCTATGTACAATAGACGTGAAGTCATTATATACTTCAATTCCACACAATTTGGGCCTCCAGGCACTGGAATATTTCCTTCTGAGAAGTGACAAAAACCACAATCTAAACATTTTTTTAATGAAATTGATGCACTTCACCCTATATCATAGTTACTTTACAAGGAATAACCAATTCTTTACTCAATTGAACGGCACTTCAATGGGCAATTGCGCAGCTCCTGCGTATGCAAATTTGTTCATGCACCACTTTGAATTAACATACATCCTCTCTCAAAAAAATTGGACAGACAACACCATCACATTCTTACGATATATAGATGATATATTCCTAATTTGGAAAGGCTCAGAAAAGGAACTACTGGAAGCAATTCTGAAGTTGAATAATATTGATGACCGTATTCAATTTACACACACAATGGATAAACAAAAGATTGCCTTTTTAGATGTTGAAGTTAAGATCGTGGAACAAAAGTTGTTTACTTCAGTTTACACTAAAAGCTCAGACAGGAACAATCTTCTTCACTTTTCAAGTTTCCACCAAATGAGTTTGAAGCAACATCTACCATATTCACAACTACTCAGAATTAGAAGAATATCTTGTACAGATGAATTGTACCAGGAAAACAAAGATAAAGTGATGACTAAATTCAGACAACGTGCATATCCAGATGCTATTTTACATCAAGCCAGCGAAAGAGCCACCAAAAAAAGCAAACAGGAATTGTTAAAAGTTAAAAAAAAAAACCCAGATGCACAACAAGAACAAAGTGTATTTGTGTCAAAATATTTAACTAAAAGCCAAAAAATTAAACAAACAATCAAAAAATATTGGCCAATGCTACAAGCTGAAACAGATTTTAACGGCATCTTAGATCAAAGTCCAATATTTGCATACCAACGTACAGTGAACTTGCAACAATTGTTGAAACGAAAAAAGGCAATACTAAAAGACACATATAAGGGCACTATCCCATGTTTGAATTGCGGAAGTTGCAATAACATTATAAAAGGTACCACTTTGAGACAGCCATCACAGGGTATTCCTATTAATTTATATGTTACGGTGACTTGTGATACCAGCTTTGTGGTGTACCTACTAAAATGCCCTTGTGGACTCACTTATGTGGGAAAAACAGAACGCAAAATGAAAACTCGCATAACAGAACACAAAAGTAACATAAGACTAAATAATCCCAAATCGGTCATAGCAACACATTTCAATAAACTCAAACATAACATCAGTCAGCTCCGATTCTTAATTTTGGAACAAGTTCAACAGCAAGAAGGACGAGGCAACAGGAAATTCCTTCTACAAAGAGAACTATTTTGGATTTGTAAATTGGATTCATTACATCCAAAAGGTCTGAATGACCGTGTGGAATTGTTAACTTAAATTAAGTATATTGTCTTTGCAGTTACCCTATATCGTACCCCTGTGCTATCATGTACACCATGAGAAATGCATTGACATGTAGTCTCATTTAGTAAGTATCATGTTTACTATCATGTTCAAAACAAATTATGGAATCCATGCAACAAACGTTTTTTTTTGCAGGTCTTATTCACATCAGTAATATGTATTTGTGTAGAGTATTAACTCTAGACGACAGCCATTTGAAGGTTTATTACAATATTGGCTTCGCTGTATGGTGATTTACTCGTAGTGAAAAACCCAGCACTCTCTTTAGGGTCTTTCTTTTGTGTTTATGATTTGGGCTCACAAACGCTTTTTTATGCACTTCCGGCTTGGCTAGTCTTCACTTCCGAAGACCGAACATGGTACGCGGGATAGAGATTGCCGTTTGGCGGGCAGAATCAGGTATGATTGCTTAGACTATCCTCATTTTTTTTGTTTAGGCTTTTTGTAGCCGCAGTTCAGCTTTGAAACACTGGCACAATTTAACCACTACTGTGAAGATCTTTGCACAACACGCTCGGGTTTACCTTTAATACCAACTTTCCCCTGCTGATGAAAGTCGAGCCGTTCTGACCACTTTAAGATAATATGCGTTGGGGAATACTTTAAGAATTGCACCTCAGTTATTCACGGATGTTTGATTATTTGGCACCAGATTTTTTACGTTGGGTCTTCCGCGTTTTATTTTGGACACTTGAGCACGCGCATGCAATTGGGTTCAGCACAAACCACTGTTCCATTTTACTTTAGTGCAAAAAATCGAGTGAAGTCCACCTTTATGACACCGCAGCCGCAAATTTTGTGACTTACGCATTTCACACAATAAGCAAAATCTGATGCGATAGCAATATATATATAATATGCACGAGTTCACTCACTGCATGTCTAACACACTACAGTCTTTTTTACTTTATGGTTTAAATCTTTTATTGATTTTCATAACAACAGAGGAAAGGAAACCAGACCCCGACTCCTTAATACAATCTATGACGAACACAAGTGTTGAGACTAATAGCATTACCAGGGTAAGAAGCATGGAGCGATGCTACCAGAGAAAGCAGGATAAGAGAGAGAACAAAGGACGAAAACATCAGAGGAAGAACCTCCAAAAATGTAAACCCAAAGGATCCCCAAACCTGCCCACCCTCTGCCCCCCTCTCCCCTCCTCCTCTCGTCCATCAACTAGGGGGGAAAAAAAAAGGGGGGGGGAAGAAAAGTCCCCGGGATAGGGAAGGAGGACCAGAGACCCACAGCAGATAATCTCAATTTGGCAGATCTGCGCGGGAGGGCCTTCTGTGGGATCTGTGTTTCTGCTAGACGCAGTAATCTAAGATAGCGGGGGCATGTTAGTTCCCTGAAATCAACCATGAGGAGGGTGAGAAAGGGGCGCCAGAGCTCTGGGAATTCAGACCCTCTACCTGCCAGAGTGAGAGTGAGCTTCACCAGCCCCAACACCGACCACAGTCTCTGCAACCATCCCGAATGAGGTGGAGGGGAGGGGGAGCGCAAGTGCGCCAGTATATTCTGTGTGGCAGCTCCCAAAGCGATAGCGATCAGGCGTCCCCTTCGGGATTTTAGAGGGTACATCAACGGGTTTGGTAGGCCCAGAAGTACATAGGCAGGGAAGCGGGGGAGCTGCGTGTCTAGGTGAGTATCTATGTCGTCCAATATTTGGGACCAGTAAAGCTGAACGTGCTCACAACTCCATAGTAGATGTTCTAGGGTGCCCACCTCCCCACAGCCCCTCCAGCAGAGAGCACTCTGGCGGGGATCAAAGCAATGGAGACGCTCAGGCGTATAGTACCAGTAGGTGACTACCTTAGTCATTGTCTCGGTCAGGCCTGCATGGTATGCTGAGTGTCGGGCCCTGTAGTAGATGTTATCCCATTCCTTATGAGTGAGGGACCTCCCGATCTCCCTCTCCCAGCGCATCCGGCCCGCGTTGTACGCATGCGCGTTTGTGTCAAGTAGGTGCTTGTAAAGATCGGAAATGAGCTTTTTATCTGAGGATCTGGTAATCAACCATTTCTCAAATGTAGTGAGGGGGCGCTGAGTACCAGGTTGCACTTGATGCTGCAGTACCCAATGTCTAAGTTGCGCGTATGGGAGCCTCTCTGTCTCCGGAAGACCATAATCTGTGCGAAGCTGTGGAAAGGGAATGATGCCATCTGTGTCGAATAGATGTCCAAGGCATCTACACGGAGAGGGCCACCAGAGCGCAAAAGCCCTAGACACCATGCCTGGTTGGAATTCGGGATTGTTAAAGAGTGGCTTCAATGGAGAGGGGAAGGACGTCAGAGCGTGTGTGATAGCAGTACGATCCCACGCCTCCAAAGTCGGACCCGTGATATAGGAAGCATAGAGATTCGGCGGCCTGTGGGCCTTCCGCAGAAAGGGGACACCCTGCAGGGTCGTTGCCGCCACCGCTTGGTCTTGGAATAACCAATGCTTCTCGGACTCCAATAGACTCCACTCCACAAGGTAGCGGAGTTGTGTAGCGTAGAAGTAAAGCTGCAGGTCAGGAACCCCAACCCCACACGCTCGGGGTAAGATTGCTATGGCGTGCTTAAATCTGGGCTTGCGGCCCTGCCAAATAAACTGTGCCAGCTCCGTTTGAGTTTGCTGAATCCAGCCCAAAGGTGGACGGATAGGAAGCGTCTGAAAAAGGTACAGGATTTGTGGAAGGGTAGTCATTTTGGTAGCCGCAATTCTACCCAGCCAAGAGAGGGTGTGATGTTTCCACTGACCCAATTCACTGCGAATGTGGGCGCGGAGCCGGTCATAATTAGCGGTGACTGTAGCGTGAATGGTTGGGCCTAATTGCACTCCCAAGTAGGAGACCATCGAGGTCGCCCACTGTATCGGGTGTTCCTCCTGGAGACTGGCCATCGGGTGCCAGGCAACGGAGATATTAAGTACCGTTGATTTTTCCATATTAATTTTAAAACCGGATGCCTGCCCAAAACTATGGAGTTCGATAAATAGCGCTCTGAGGGACTGGACCGGATCCGTGAGAGATAATAGAACATCATCTGCATATAGAAGCTGATGGTGTGGACATCTCCCCTATCTTTTTTACTTTAGAGTTGTCGCATTCTAGCTCTGACGATATTAAGAGCCCGCATTTCTGTTTTCAGGGAGAATCCCCTGAAGAAGGGCAAGCCCAGAAATGCATTGGGGATTTATAACCCTGTGACCCCATTACAGCGTACCACTAATGGTTTCAATCACGAATTGTTAATATTGAAGATTGTGTTTCAAGGAATCTGTTCATGAAACTGTATACCGCAAGATTAAATAGCTATGCTTGAACATTTAAATTTGACTACGTTTATTGAAGGAAATGAAGGTGGAGTGGAGTGCTATATGGAATATACCTTCCCGTGGTGAAGGATAATTTTTTCATTTATATTGACATCTCTTTGATCAGGAGACAGGATCCCACAGCACCCGAAGAGTTTTAAAGGACATTAGTCTAATTACTAGGATTAACAAGGAGCGCGACCGATATCACAATTTTACAATCCTTAGTGTACCATGAATGGGCACCACTTTGCGACCCAGTGGGCTTACGGTCTAATCTAGGAGCTAAAAAATGCACATTAATTCGGTCGAAAGTGCGGGAGTGGACCATAGTTGCGTCAACCAGATCACTTTTTTTTTTTTTTTTTTTTGAAACCGTTTATTGCAGTTTGAAAAAGTTACAGGTATGGGCCTACAACCACTCGGCCGGCCGCTAGAGTGACAAAAGCATATTGCATACATACAGTAAGAGTCTGTTGGCAGTGCAGATTAGCAAAACAGGAGAAATCAATGTTGCAGGCCGCATAGCTCCATGCCCACAGTACGGTTCCCTTTTATCAAAACAAAACAACACAAAAAACCACACCCGCAAGGCAACCCGCGATCCAAAGTGACAGCACGTGCTCCATAAGTGGGGGATCCCAACCAGCAGCAGAACCCTGGAGAGGGGAAGGGGAATAGATCAGGGACTGGGGGACCGCGTGCCCAAGGCCAAGGGAGGGGGGCCATCTAGGGAGACGGAGCAGGCGAGGCAGCCGGTAGCTGTGGCGGCTCACAAATACCCCCGCGGTAGGCGTTCCAGGGGCCCCAGAGTTTCACCCACGCCCCAGGCTTACCCCTCGCCACATACACCACCTTTTCACGAAACATACACCAATCCATATGTTCTTTCCAGGCCAACACCGCAGGGGGCCTCTGGGATCCCCACAATTGAGCAATGTCACGCTTAGCTATCATGTATCCCAGAGTCACCCACCGCGTCTGCGGGACCGAATAGTCATTTGGTTCCCACACATTCAGCAAGCATCTCCTCGCTTCAGGCAACAGCGCGACACGCGTAACCACACGCAGGACCTCATGCACACCACGCCAGAATCGCTCCACCTTTGGGCACTCCCACAGTATATGCATGAAAGTTGCCAACGCGCCACAGCCACGCTTACACATTCCGTCACCAGCAAAGCCCATACGTAGAAGCCTTGGCCCCGTCACGTAAACCCGGTGAAGGATCTTAAGCTGGACGAAACGAAGGCGAGCCGGGATGGCCACTTCTTTTGGAGAGGCCACCGCGGAAATCCAATCCTCGTCGTCCAGCTCTAGCCCGTCGGCAACCCAGGCCTCGCGGAGACTAGTCAGCAGGCACGATCTGTAGTTGATCAGTTTTTTATATATGAGGGAGATCGTGCTGTCTGGGACATGGCCATCCAGCACTCTGTCCTCCAGGGGGGAAGACTCCGGAATGGACGCGACATCCGGGAAGACGGAGCCCAGTGCATGGCGGACTTGTAGGTACCGAAAGTACTCACTGCCCTGCAGCTGAAACTCCGTCTGCAGCGTCGCAAAAGTCTTGAATCCACCCCTCGTCCAGAGATCTCCCACAGTGCTGATTCCGATCGTGTCCCACTTCTCAAAGCCCCTCGATGTCCACAGGGAGCCCAACCTCTCTGACGCATATAGCGGTGACGCCCGGGTCAAACGGTCCTTCCACCCCATAGCTGCATTAGCCGCGTGCCAGACACGCACCATGACACGCGTCGGTCCCGTCAGACGGGGGCTGGGCGCGGCAGAGTAAAGCGCTCGATTGTAGTCGCCACCGGGCAGGAGCATCTTGTCCATCTCAAACGCCGGGTTCAAGGCGGGCCCGTAAAGGCCATGATTAATTGCAGCCAGTTGGGTGGCCCAGTAATACCGTTTAATGTCCGGGAGGGCGACCCCCCCATCGTACCACGGGAGCGTCAATTTAGCCAGAGCAATGCGCGGCCTCCCGTCCCAGAACAGGCGCCGCTGGAGGCCCTCCACCTCACGGAAGTAGCGTGCCGGAACCAAGTCCATAGTATTCTGGAGGGCGTAGAGGAAGCGCGGCAAGGACATCATTTTAAACAAGGCCGCTCGGCCGAGCGGCGATAGCGGCAGACGCCGCCAGCGCACCACGTCCTCCTTCAAGCGCTGGAGGGGGGGCAGCAAATTCCGCACATAACGGGCCTCCGGGTCAAGAGTGATATATATCCCCAGGTACCGAAACCCCTGGGATGCAATCTGGATCGGACAGTCCCGTGGTAGGACCGGAGCCTCCCCGGAAAGCACATATACACAGGATTTCGCCCAGTTGATGACAAGGCCTGAGTTGCGACCGAATGAGCGCAAAACATCAACCAGGACGATCAGTGATTTACGCGGGGAGGCGAGATAGAGGAGGATATCATCAGCATAGAGGGACACACGGTCCTCATGCTCGGGGGTCCAGCGGAGACCACGGATGGAAGGGTGCCACCGCAGCCACTCCGCCAGGGGCTCCAGGGCCAGTGCAAACAGGAGAGGTGACAAGGGGCAACCCTGTCGCGTGCCCCGCCCCAGCGCGAACGGGGCCGAGACTCGCCCATTCACCGCCACCTGCGCCAAGGGGCCCGAGTACAACAATTTGACCCAGCTAATAAAGCCCGGTCCAAATCCAAATTTCGCCAGCATCGCCCAGATGTATGGCCACTCAAGCGTGTCAAACGCCATGGTGGCGTCCAAGGACGCCAAGATGGCCGGCTCCCGCACAAATGGGACGCGCGCGAGCACACCGTGCAAGCGCCGTAGATTGAGCGCCGTGTTGCGGTGTGGTATAAAGCCAGATTGGTCTTGGTGGACCAAGTCGCCCACCACGCCAACCAACCGGTTGGCCAACACCTTGGCGAGGATTTTGGGCTCCGCGTTCAAGAGCGAGATCGGCCTATAGGATGCGACCCGTTCACGGGGCTTCCCCTCCTTGTGGATCACCACGATTGTAGCCAGACGCTGGTCCGGCGGGAGGGAACCCTGCGAGTGTGCCGCCAGGAACATCGCACGCAGGTGGGGCGCCAACACATCCGGGCGTAGCTTGTATAGTTCGATGGGGATACCATTGGGGCCCATGGCCTTGCCGGATGCAACCGAGCGAATAGCCAAGGCAATTTCGTCCGAGGTGGGAGGGGCGTCCAGCGAATCCCTGTCCTCCACCGTAAGGGAGGGCAGTGCGATGTCCCGAAGCAGGGCATGGGAATCTTCCTCCGAGCAGGGGGAAACCGGGGAGTAGACTTCGCGGAAATAATCCGCAAAGCAGGAGACAATGGCTTCCGGCTCGGTGACACACGCACCATCCGCACTCTCAATCAAAGGAACCACGCGACTCGCTCTCTCCCTCTTGTCCAACCACGCAATCAATTTGCCAGCCTTATCACCCACATCATACAATCGCCCCTGCTGCTCTCGACTGAGGCCCCTGGCCGCCTCCGTGACGAGGGCCCGATAGGCCGCCTGCTTTAGGTGTAGAACATGCAGCTTGGCATCTGTTACCCCGCTCCCCAGGTCACCCTCCAGTTCTGCAATCTCGGCCTCTACCCGGGTCACCTCCTCCCGCTCGCGCCGCCGGGCATGGGAGATAAAGGAGAGGGCCTCCCCTCTAAGAACTACCTTAAAAGCCTCCCACAGGGAGATGGCCGAAGGGACCGACCCCACATTCTCGTCGAAATAACGCTGTAAGGATTTGATCAAATCGGCACGAATGGTGGGGTCGCGCAAATACCATGCATTGATTGGAGCCACCCTGCCATCCCCCCTCGGGAAGACATCGAAATGTAACAGCAATGGGGCGTGGTCTGAGATACCCCGCGCCAGATGGCGCACCTCCCCCACCCTCCCTGCATGGGCCGCCGGGACAAGGATGTAATCAAGCCGCGAGAGGCTACCATGGGCACCCGAGTGGAAGGTGTATTGCCGCTGTGCGGGATGCTTTAGTCGCCAGCAATCCACCAGGCCCAACGTGTCTAAAAGG